>NC_134855.1:157847754-159344004 GCF_049852395.1 Peromyscus maniculatus bairdii | reverse complement strand
GTCTAGATACCTTTTTGTTTTGTTTTGTTTGAGACAGAGTTTCTCTGTGTAGCTTTGCGCCTTTCCTGGAACTCGCTTTGGAGACCAGGCTGGCCTCAATCTCACCAAGATCCGCCTGGCTCTGCCTCCCAAGTGTTGGGATTAAAGGTGTGCGCTACCACCGCCTGGCTAGATATATTTAAACTGGAGTTATATATAGTTGCAAAACTCCCTGTGGATGATGTGAACTGAATCCAGGTCCTACGCAAGCGTATGCTGCTATTGTCCTCTGAACCATCTCTCCAGCCTCCCTGTGGTTTTTTTATTCTCTCTCTTACTTGGGCAGTTTTCCAGTTTTTCAATCAGTGCTCTCAACGTGTCAGCTCACTGACTTTTACTGTACAAAATTTTCCTTCTATAAAATCTGTTGGTAGTCTTTATTATGGATCCTTGTATGATAAAGGTCATTTTTCTTTTCTGCTTCCAATATTCTTTCTTTGGTGATAATTTGATTTATAGACAAAATTCTTGTTTAGTTAGTTTTGGTTTTTGAGACAAAAATCTCATTATGTAGCAGAGGAGGGCTGGGAAAATGAAATAAGTGGGTAAGAACCAACATAAAGAAATATATAACCAACTCCACAAAGTTGCCTTCTGACATCCACATGAGTGTTGTGACATGTATCCACCACTACCCCCTACCATATACACATGCAATAATTTTTTTTTAAATGGGGCAAATTGAGTCTGGTTGTGAAAACTCCAGCTAAGAGTTGTGAATTCCAAATTAATGAAGTTTGCTTACACAGTCAATAGTTATTTTATACAGAGATTTCAATTGAGAATGTTAACATTGACGAACCACACTAACAAGATGACCCTAAGTTTGACTTTTCCTACTTGTAAGCCTAAAACTCACAGATAGTAAGGTTTCTTTATTGACAGTCAAAAGTCATGTCTTAACCCCTTGTAACCTGGTATATTAAGAACTGCTTGAACCTTTGTTACCTATGGAATTATCCTATGATCTCATTTAACAAATAGGAAAAAGGAGCGGTGGGGGTGGAGGTTTACTGAACACCAAAATCATAAACACGGTCATCATTAAGACACTTGAATTACTTCATACCTAGTTGTCCTGAAATTCTTTTCTGTGGCATAGTCTAGAATCGCAGCATCACTAACAAAAATTCACAGAAAGAACGGGGGCTGAGACAGGCGGCTTGGAGCTGTATCTTCTCTTTCAACTCCTGCTGCCACTGACAGCCTGGACCTCCTGATACTCCCGCTTCTGCCTCTCAAGTGGTAACACTGCACGTTTGTGTCACCCTTGGGTAGCATTTTGAAATACTAATGCACATTACCTTACTGCCCTGAGAAACTATTGTACTGACTTCTATTCTCACCAGCAATGTGAGAATTCCTAAGCCTTACCAACAGTAAAAATCATCATTCTCTCCCACACCTCTGTCATCCAGTACCAAGATTGAGCACAGAATTTGTCATATGCTAGGCAAGTGATCTAATACTCAAATTCATCTTCATTCAAAGATGACTATGTGGCTCTTCTCTGTAACAGAGTTAGTGAAAGGAGATAATCAACAAAGTCCCAAAGGCTTAAAAACAACCACAGATCAAAGGTTTCAAAGTCAGCTCTTGTTTGTAAATTACTCATTCATACCACTATTTATTTTCCCGAGACAGGGTTTCTCTGTGTACCTTTGCGCCTTTCCTGGAGACCAGGCTGGCCTTGAACTCACAGATATCCGCCTGACTCTGCCTCCCGAGTGCTGGGATTAAAGGCGTGTGCCACCAACGCTCGGCTCCATACCACTATTTAAGGACTTTGAAAACATTAGATCTGCTATGTTCATAGGAGGATACTGTGATTTTAGATCTCCTTACTATCTGCATTCTTTATAATCTTTATCATGACTGTCCAGTTGCATGGAAGGGACCAGAGCTTCCAACATAGAAAAATATGTCCACTATACAGAGTAATCTCCCTAGTGGTTTCAAAAAATATGTAACTTTTCTAAATGTATTGAGGTTTTAATAGGTTTTTGAATGGGGTTCAAACACAGACCTTTGTACTTGCTAGGCACAGGCTCTGTTGTGGACCTTTATCCCTAGCTGGAAATAGAAAATATTTTTGGTTACTTTTAAATTCCCATCAACATCATCCAGAAAATCCAAATCATAGAACAGTTCGTTTAGTTGTTAATCATAAAAGATGTATCATGTCAGTCCTGAATTTTAAAGTGCTTTTCAGTTATTTTATGGGTATTTTTATAATTACTCTAGAGAGAAAAAATAAAAATTATTTTAAAAATTAAATGGCTGGAGTTATAGCTCAGTTGACAGAGTACTTGTCTAGCATGCATGAGGCTCAGAGTTCAATTCCCAGCACTGCATGAAATGAACATGGTTCACATGCCTATCATCCTAACACTTTTGAGACAGAGGCAGCAAGAATAGGAGGTTCAATATTATCCTTGGTTATAAACTAAGTTTCTAATACTAATGGTAGTAAGGAAATATCAACTACCCACTACATACAAAGGATGAAGGAACAGGATCTGAGGCCCTTGTGCATTAAGGACTTTATCTGCTGACTTGCAGATGGCCTGTTTCACACTGGCCCTCCACCACAGAAGAGTCAGCTTCCTATCATACAGCAAAGACCTTCAGCACACAAAATCCATGCTTTTAAGCTGGGCAAGTCCTGCTCTTAGTCTCTCCAGCGATGTCCACATTGAGCATTGCAGCACTTGTAGAAGGTAGTCATTGGCTCATCTGCAGAACGGGTCTGAAGCTGCATGAAGTAGGCACGGGGATGTTCACATTTTGGACATGGCTCTGACAAAGAGAAAAACAAGTCATCTACATTACACAAATACCGTTAACGGGATTGGAGAGACCTGTGACTTTGAAAGCACCTCCCTGGTCCCACTTTCCTTCTCAAATTGTATTGAAAACTGACTGGAAGCATAGCATGGGAAGGGTCTATTATAGTCTGTTTCGTGGGACTATAACAAAAATGCCTGACCAGTGTGGTAGAACTTAAGTAGCACTTCAGAGACTGAGACAAGAGGCTTGCTACAAGGCCAGCCTGGGCTACATAGCAAGATTCTATCTCAAAAATAAACAAATAGTTTTTTGTTTTTTTTTTTTAAATTAAGCCTCTACTCATTTTTCGTTTTCAAGGCTTTTGTTGTTTGCTTTTATAAAACAAGTTCTTGGGGCTGGCCTCAAAGTCACTAGGTAGCCAAGATGACCTTGAACTCCTGATTCTCTCCTCCTCTCCACCTCTTAAATTGTACTACTGTACCTAGCTAATCCTAACTTTTAACATAGAAGATCTGTATCTGCTATAGAAAAAGACTGCTAATCACACATATGCTCTTCCTTCTCAAACAGGTCACATTTAGGGCCCTCTTCTTTCTTTCCATTATCACATTTAAGTCTATTAACATAAATCTTTTAATTTTTTAAAAATAATTTTATGTGTATGTTTTGCACATAGGTATTTTGTGAACCATATTCATGCAGTACCCTTGGATGCCAGTAGAGGACACTGGATCACCTGATATTAGAAGTACAGAAGGTCAGTGCTGCCATATGAGTGCTGGGATGGAAACCCAGGTCCTTTGGAAGAACCATCTCTCTATTCTCACAACTATTTATTAGCTGACTGATTGAGAAAGGGTCTCATGGAGCCAAGATAAGCATTGAGTCTTCTGCCTCCATCTTGAGAGTACTGGGATTACAAGCTTGAGCCACCATACTTCACCTCCAGTTATAAATTTTTAAAATCCATATAGAATAAAAAAGATCAGGGCTCATCATTTTTTCAATATTAGTATTTGAAAATACATAGAACAGAATTCTCTTGAGAAGCCTGTACCCACTAGAGCATGGATGACTATCCTCTTACATATCCTCTCTCTCTTTCAACAACCATTAATATTTAAATTTAAATCAACATTGAAACTTTTTTGTAATAAACCCTGTTTGCTTCAAAAAGAGAATGTATACCAGATTTTTAATTATACTTGTTCATATCCGACCTGGAGAATCTAAATAAAACAACAGAGCATGTATCAGTATAATGATTTTCCTTTCAGTATATTTAATCCTTGAAAGAATCTGCTCTAAAAATTTTTAATATGGCTGGGTGGTGGTGCACATGCCTTTAAATCTAGGGCTACACAGAGAAACCCTGTCTCAAAAAAACAAAATCAAAGAAACAAAAAAGTGGTTTTTTTTGTTTTGTTTTTTTGGTTTTTCAAGATAGGGTTTCTCTGTGTAGCTTTGCGCCTTTCTTGGAACTCACTTGGTAGCCGAGGCTGGCCTCGAACTCACAGAGATCCGCCTGCCTCTGCCTCCCGAGTGCTGGGATTAAAGGCGTGTGCCACCACTGCCCGGCCCAAAAAAGTTTTAATGCCTTGCTTTAAGAATGACTACACTGTGACTAAAACATATCATCAAAATATTTCCTGCCGGGTGGTGGTGGCGCACATCTTTAATCCCAGCACTCGGGAGGCAGAGCCAGGTGGATCTCTGTGAGGTGGAGGCCAGCCTGTCTACAGAGTGAGATCCAGGACAGGCACTAAAACTACACGGAGAAACCCTGTCACAAAAAAACAAAACAAAAAATTCCTGTACTGGCAAACACAAGCTATTTGTCATTAATTTACTATTTATATTTACTTAAATTCTTTTATACTTACTTGGGATGGGGGCTGGAAAACAACTTTCATGAGTTAGCTGTCTCCTTATACTATCTGGGCTCCAATGATCAAACTAAGATGAACAGGTTTGGCAACAAGTACTTTTACCTGCTGAGCCATCTCACTGCTTCTAATAATATACAAGGTTGCATTATAATAAGTAATTTTATTATTATCAAATACAACAATAAGTAATAATAAACAGGGTTGAGTCACTGGCTCTGTAATGGAAAAATTCTCACCTGCAGTAGAGTCCACATTCTCCCAGGCAGCTGCTCCACCAAGCACATCATCCACTTCTTTCAGCTTTGGATACTTTCGGTTTGTTACCTAACAAAAACAAGCCATCAGATTTCAAATAATCATATAGTTTTAAAGGCGGGCCAACAAACAATAACGTCCTTCCAGCATTTCCTCTACTCAGTAAATGGATACAAAATTTATCTTCTTCAAAGAGCAGCAAAAGCTATTAAAATGTAGGGGTTTTGTGACTGGGATGCTCCCAAAACAGCACAGAGGTTCAATGTCAGAGACCCCTAGACATTGGAGGAAACACCAGACAGAGAAGAAAAGATAGCTGACTTAAACTCTGCTCTTCTCTCATACCTCTAAGACACCTAATAATCCAACATGAAGGACAGACAAAACAAGCCTAACAGCACCATTTATCTGGGTATCCCAGCATTCCCCGGGACACATTTGGTTGCTTTCCTAAGTTTATCAGTCATCCCTCAAATTTCAAAATTATGTCACCATTCATCTTATCACAAATCCAGACTCTAAACTCCTACCATACAGCTCTAAGGTGCAAACATTAAGAATGAGGTGTAGCCGGGCGGTGGTGGCGCACGCCTTTAATCCCAGCACTCGGGAGGCAGAGGCAGGCGGATCTCTGTGAGTTCGAGGCCAGCCTGGGCTACCAAGTGAGCTCCAGGAAATGTGCAAAGCTACACAGAGAAACCCTGTCTCGAAAAACCAGAAAAAAAAAAAAAAAAAAAAAAAAAAAAAAAAAGAATGAGGTGTCATCAAGGCCTGGTGATACACATTTGCAATCACAGAACTCAGGACACCGAGGTAAGGCGGAACAAGAACTGAAAGGTGGACAAAAAAACCAAGGGCTGAAAAAGCAGCTCTCTGGGTTCCAACACAAGCAACACACACACACACACACACCCCACAAAAATGGCATATATTAGAAGATAATGAATCCTGGGAAAAGATAAAAGGAATGAGGATAAACTGGGAGAGCTGGGTTTTGGTTTCTTTGTTTACTTAATTTTCATATATATGCTATGCAGCCCACGTGAGCCTTGAACTTATTCTTCTGCGGCAGTCTCTCCAAGTGATAGAATTATAGACATGTACCAACAGCCAAAAGGGCTGGAATTTAAATAGGGTAGTCATTATTTTAAAACAGGAGAGGGAGAGATAAAGGAAAAGGAAGACACAGAGACAGACACAGAGAGAGACAGAGACAGAGAGACAGAGAGAGAGAGAGAGAGAGAGAGAGAGAGAGAGAGAGAGAGAGAGAGAGAGAGAGAGAGAGAGAGAGAGAGAGAGAGCGAGCGCGAGCGCCAAATGAGTAGTTACTCAGGAAAGAAAGACTCGGGCGAAAGGAACGTGAAGGACCTAACTGTCCTGCATGCACGGTGAAGGTCCTCCAGAATAGCGACAAGTTCTGAGAGCAAAAAGAGCTACAAAAAGAACATTGAAGATTTGAGATCAGAGAAGGTGACAAGCGGACTGGAGCCTGGCACGCCTGAGACAGTATGAGGGGACTGTAGGTTTTAAAAGCGTGGTTCACCCTAGAGGTATGAATGGAAATTCTTGCAACTTTTTTGAGTGTCACAAAACGGGCAGCAGAGAGGCAGAGGCAGAAATCTCTGTCATGACCAAAACAATGGCTTGGATTTGGCCGGAGCGACGCCACTGTATTAGCAACTGCTGAACTAGGGGTACCTCCGCAGCGAGTGCAAAAAACAAAAACAAAAACATACCGCCGGCAGGAAAGACTGAGCGCGCGGCCGCTGGCTCCGTGCCTCCCGGACAGCGGAGGAGACACTCGCCCCTGGAACTCACCTTGCGTGTGATATTATGCACGTAGGGGCAAGTGTTGCAGGCGAAGCGATGACAACGCTGTCCCTCCTCCACAATCAGTCCGTTTCCACAGCTCGGACAGAAAAGCAGCATTGCTCCAGCTTCAACTTGTAGGTTCTTACTGTCTGGAGCTTCCGCGGCCGCAGATGCCCAATCGAAGCGGTCATTGGCATGTTCCCAGAAGGCACTGCGGTGGGTAGCCTCGCACATGCCATTGGTCAATGCAGATACGCCTTCCTCATCCCGCCAATAGCGTGCTGTCTGCACGCCTAGCCTTCCGTATAGTGCCTGCGCGTGCGCACGGATCTCCCTGCCTGGAACACAGGCTAAGATGACAGGATAGATAAGGCTGGCAACTGGCAGCCCGGAAGTAACCGGGGGCTGAGGGTTGGACGAAGGTACCGGATGATGAGAGGATATTACCGCACTCCGAGCCGTGGACACGTCCCAGGAGGGTCTCGTCACAGTGGTGTAGGACCGGCTGCTCCGCAATCTTCTGAGCCGGGACTGACAGGCAGAGACTAACCAACCCAGGGACTTTAGGTTGGTTCAGTCTCCAATGTTGATACTACCTCTCAATTGCTGTCTGCCTAACTACGGATCACCTACCTATCTGGACTTGCTATCCCTCCATCTGGCAATTTCTTCATCTGGTTCCAGTTCTGCCACTTCACTTATAGAGCTAGGTTCAACTCTAAAGATCAACTCTGACCTACAATACCAGCAGCTCCTCTACACAGTTCTCCAGCTGGTTCTTTTATATCATTCCTATAGACTCCTTTACATTTCCCAGCTCTGGCTTTTCACACCTCTTTGAAATGCCTTACCTCTTTAATCCTCTGCAGTCATTCGATAACCTGCAGGGGATGGGGTGGGGTGAATACTGTTTGTTTGTTCGGTTTTTTGTTTGTTTGTTTGTTTTTGGTTAATTTTACACAAGTTAGTTATCTGGGAAGAGGAACCCCAATTGGGAAAATGTCTTGTAATGTGCGATTTGAGAATAAGTTCTTAAAAAACAAAACAAAACAAAACAAAACAAAACAGAAAACCTTCATGTCAGCCAAGATTACCAAGGAAAGCAGGAATAGTTCACAGTTGCTTTCATTGAAACTGCTATATCTTGTGAATTTATTGTTATTAAATAAATTCTGACACTGTAAAGACACAAATATGTTTGTCTATGTTTCTGATATGGCACAATCATGTCAATTATGAAAATCATTTTATAGGTGTGTATGAAATACATTGTCAGTCTTAAATATATACAATAATGGTTACATTTTACAACTACTTTATTATTTTATTTTTTGAGGTTTTATTTTTATTTTGCCTGCATGTATGTCTTGTGTACACAGTGAATGCAGAGGCCAGACAAGGGCATCAGATATCCTGGAATTGGAGTTACAGTCAGTTGTGAACTACCATGTACGTGCTGGAAATGGAACCCAGGTCGTCTAAATATAAGAGCAGACAGTGCTCTTATTTTATTATTTCTATCATTTATTATTTGAATAAAGATGAATCTATGCTGTGGGATGGTCTTTCTGTACACTGTGAATATATGTTGCTATCACTGGTTAATAAAGAAGCTGCTTTGGCCTATGGCAAGACAGGTTATAGCCAGGCAGGAAATCCAAGGAAAGATACAGGGAGGAGGAAGGCAGAGTCAAGGGAGACACTGCAAGCCGCTGAGAGGAGCAAGATGTAATAGAATAGAAATGGGTTAATTTAAGATGTAATAGCTAGCTAGCAATAAGCCTGAGCCATAGACCAAAAAGTTTGTAATTAATATTAAGCCTCTGAGTGATTATTCTATAAGCTGCTGCAGGTCAGACGGGACAGAGGAAAACTTCCATTTACAAATCTCAATGTTAGAAATTGCATAAAGTAGTGTCTCTGTGCCTACTCCTAACAAAATGGATTGCCTTCCTTTTTGATGAATGTTGGAGCTGGGAAACAATGATTCACCAGACATGGCTGTATATGTTCTCTCATCAGCCCAATGGTGACATCAGCCCAAAGTCACATTCTCTAGGACACACACAAAAAAAAAATGTTGCTCAAATTCTTTGACAGGTTGGAAACTGACATGGGCATGATGGATTTTCATAGAGTAAGGAGCTGTCATGAACCTGAAGTTCCATCATTGTAGCATGAATCTTAAAGGTACTTATTAATAAAAACAAACCTGGATCCAGGTATTGTGGTGAATGCTGAAAGATCAGAGAAGCAGAACAAGCCACAGCTTCCTCACCTCGACAGTTCCTCAGCTGATCCTATTTCCTCAGACTGGAAGCTTCTGTGTCCTCATCCCAATGGCTCTCAGCTGAACTGCTGCTCAAAAGCCTGAAGCTTAAACAGATAAAAAGCTTCTAGTTTCTGGTCTTCACGCCTTATATACCTTTCTGCTTTCTACCACCACTCCCTAGGATTAAAGGCGTGAGTCACCATGCTTGGCTGTATCCTTGAACACATGGATTTCTGCCTCTGGAATGCTAGGATTAAAGGCGTGTGCTACCACTGCCTATCCTCTATGTTTAATATTGGGCTATTCTGTCTCTGACCCCAGATAAGTTTATTAGCGTGCACAATATTTTGGGGAACACAATACCACCACACATCATCCAGCTTCCAACCTTAGTTATGAAGAACTGACCTAATATATGGCTGGATGGTGGAGATTCAGACACAGTGATAGCCTAGGCAGCATCAGGTGAGATCTAGCATGTAGATACTAGAGGCTGGTGCTCAGCACCTGCACAAGTATCCTGGTTACTTTGTGTGCTTCCTTGTACCCAAGTATTTGCAGGTGAGGAGGCTGAAGAGTGGAGCTTCCAGATAAGGTCTCTACTGGTAACCATAGAGACAGCCTGTTTCTTTGAGGGATTCTTGATGGGATGATGAATTTGTGGGTAGAAAACTGTAGGCCATGATGTGAGTTCATAGTGGGATAACTGGCTTGTTCCCAGTAACAGCATGGAAGTAAAAAACTAGGTCTGTTGTTCATCAACTTGACAGTGAGGACAGGGTCCAGAGCAAAGCTCTAGTGCCTGCTGGTCCCCCCCCCACACACACACTCTAGTGATATCACTTCCTGTTCTTTATGTTACTAGGAACTGAGAAGCAGCTCAGTTCAGGTGGGAGACCCATCATTATCTCATGCAAGGCGTCTTGACAGAGAGTAGAAGTATGAAAACAGGGTTGAGAAGAAATCTCTTTGGATGAGTGGACAGACATTAGCCTGCTAAGATGCTTTAAGAGAATCACCACATAAATGGTAAGATTTCCTCTGAATCAAGCAAAAGTCCATATAAAAAGATATTAAATTAATCATTAAAAATTTTAAAAATATTATGGAATGGAAAGAGTGTCAACTTGATTTTTCCATCAGTCTGAAATTTTAAAGGTTCTTAATACTGTTTCTTGTCAATTAAGTGAAAACAAGCTCTTTCACAGACTCTTAGAACTATGTACTGTTTTGAAGGTAATCTGATGGGTGATGGATTTTGATGGCCAATTTAAAATAACATAGATTCGCCGGGTGGTGGTGGCGCACGCCTTTAATCCCAGCACTCGGGAGGCAGAGGCAGGCGGATCTCTGTGAGTTCGAGGCCAGCCTGGGCTACCAAGTGAGTTCCAGGAAGGCGCAAAGCTACACAGAGAAACCCTGTCTCGAAAAAACAAAAAAACAAAAAAAAACATAGATTCTACCTTTGGGATGGCATCTAATAAACTCACTTCTACATGTGTTGGATATGCCAACACTAGTGTGTTTGCAGGTATGGAATAATCACAGAATACAAAAGAAAGAAAAACTGACATTTAAAAAGTATACAAACTGCAATCCCACTGGAGAGAATGGAATTTTAACAAGATGTAAATATAATCAATCACATACTCAACACAGAAGCAATGCTGAGAATAAAATGTCTTAACTACTTTTTTATTGATTGAGTTCCCCATGTGTTTCATCTTACTGGAAAAAAAAAACAATGTTTCTAAGTTCTTGGATTTTCGACTTTAAGTTGCACATTGGCAAATCTATTTTTATGTATACCTTTGATTCTTACATTAAAACAGAAGTCACATGTTTAAAAATAACCACTCCTTAAAACATAAGCAGTTTTCAATGTTGTTTACAATATAGATCCTGAGGACATTTGACTATATTAAGATTTACTAGTATGAAAACAGAATGTGGTACATTATACTGAATTCTGGCAGCAAAGTATGTTTACTCATAAGAAAATTCCAATTTTCCCCTGGTTTTATAAAGACCAATCTATTCCTCACATTATAACTCTATTTAACTGAATTATGGTTTAAAATCACAAAGTGATAACATATAAATATAAAATGCTAAGAAAAGTTATAACATATAAAGGAAAAGTCTTATGCATTGTAATTTTTTAATCCAGCATAAAGGCAAATGTGGCTTTTCAAAATGCAGTCCATATTCAATCACAGGAAAAAAATTCAGTCAAGCCACCTAATATACAGACTTCACAGATTTATTTAAATTTATGTCCAAAATTTTCCAGGTAACATAGAAGTCTACCTAACAATTAGAGTTAACATCAACAAAGATCTGTAAACTACAAACATTTGCAAGTAAAGTTAGAGCATGCATTTCTCTGAAAGAAAAGAAGCCTGACTTGGAGTTAAAAAGCAGGTAAAAACAACTATGAACTTTCTTTAAATAGCTTATATTTAAAGTAATATAAGTGTACATTATATTTATAATATAGGGCAATATGTTTTACCAGCTATACATGCAGACTATACTGTGTGGTAAAATGATTCAACTAACTTAAAAAAGAAAAAGAAAAAAGGAAGGATCCAAAATATCCATTTAAGCTGGAGAAATCATAGATCAAACCTCTCCCTGCAAGTCACGTGAGGCTAAGCTGAAAATAAATCATAAAATCTCAGTACTTAATCCTAAATTAACACACTAATTTGGGTTTATTATTAACAATTTACACTATTGTTTTCTTTGGGTTAAAAAAAAATTTTAAGGGCCAGCTTTTGGAATCATCAATGTAACTTCAAGTCCTGCCCTCTGACAGCCAGAAAGGTTGCTTTTTTTAAAAAAAAAAATTGGTATTTCTCAACACCAACGGCCTGGAGATAATAAATTTCACAAGTCACTGAGTTAAACTGCTCTAATGCAATGGAGCTAGTAAAATACATATATCTGTTCTTAAGAAAATTTACAAAACTAACAATTTTTTCTCCAGAATTATAAAAGATAAAAATCTATGAATTGGTATTCTAATATGATCACAGAAAGATAGCAAACTGAAGTTGAGAAGCATGGGCTGTCTGTAACACCCTGCAGTCTCTCTACCTGCTCTGAAAATTCTCATTAACATACTTTAGAAACCTGTTCTGGTCTTTGCAATTCAGTGACTAGCTTATCACTCACATTTTTTTGTTTGTTTGTTCTTTTGTTTTGTTTAAGTAAGAAAAACTTGTTCTCCTTTTAGAATATCCTGTAAGATATTACTTGATGGTGGTTCCTATAAGTAACAGAAAGTGGGGTGGGGTGGGGTGGGGGGGGTGTCAAATGCTTAGAAGTCTTTGGAAATTCCAGAAACACATCTGACAGTTTTATATTTTATTCCTCCTCCTGCATCTCATTTTCTTTTCCTTTTAAAAACTACAAGTAGATATTTCACATAAGATTTGATTAGTTTGATTAAAATAAGGGAGGCTTTCCAACATTTCCCAACCTAGAAAACGACAAAAGTCAGATGAACTCAGTGCCAACAATAGAATCATGACATAAAATTCAAGCTGAATGGTGGTATGTCACACCCAAAGATGTCACACCTTTACAGATATGCCCCTTGCTTCACACAGGATCCAATACAATTCAGTTCCAGCCTCAACGTATAAGTTTGCCTGCATAAGGAGCAGACATCATGCAGTTCCCAATGAGCTCAAATTACAGTAGAGCCAACAAGATGCGCACCCCACCCCACCCCTACTGAGGGAAATAATTCAATGAAGTTTCTTGTTGGATTGTGCTTAAATAAAATCACACCATTGCATGAAAGTTTCAGAGGATAGTCAGGAACCAATAAAGGGAAAAGACACTTGTACCTGGCCAGCAGATTGCTCTGGGTATCCTGGTCCCACTCTCCCACAGCTCACTTTTCCCTGTAATACAGCAGGTAGTACTTCAGGGGGTCGGGTAATGGGAGGCGCAATACCCTCTGGCGAAGGAAGTTTACTGGTGGCTCAGGCTTGGCCTCCCGTAAGGTCCTCTCTGCCACTTCCCGCCGATCCTCCTCTGCATCCTCATAGCTGGTGTCATCAGAGGGGTTGGAAATTCGACTGGCAAAGACCTCTTTGTCCAAAAAGACAATGGTTTCCATTCGCCGGCGACGAAGTCGCCTTCTTTTAAACATAGGTGTGCTCTTCAGTCCACCTCCTCTGGTAGCTTCCTGGCGCATAGCCCTCTTGATGCTGCCACGGATAGCAAGCCGGGCCAGATCCTGCAGGCTGCGCACGGCCAGTGGTGCTGTGGACAGGGGCAGAGCCTGTGGGCACGGGCAGGGCCAACCCCATACCTAACTTGCTAGAAGAACTTCAAAGAAGGGGAGAATTCTAACAAAATAGGAACCAGTGGTCTACTCTGCACCTCATGTGTTTTTCAAAAGACATATCCACATATACTAATTCTTAACTCTGAAAAGGAAAGAAATACTGTCTAGCCAATCAGCCAGCAGCAGAATTTGAAACCTTAGGGTTTGTTCTTGCAGATTAGTTCATAACTCAATTTACTCTGCTCAATGACACAATAACACCCACTCAACAATACAGTAATCTACACTTCTAACATCCCTTTATCTATTTTAATAGTTTCACAGTAATTTATAAATTAAATATTTTTCTGTTAAAGTAGACAAGTGAAAATCTAAAACCATTTTAAGAAGAACAAAGGGTTTTTCTCAAAGTAAACGGAATTAGAGGCCATGGGTTTAGATACATTAAACAGAAAATCTAAATCCTTTTTTCCCTCCAGTACACATAACCTTCTCCAAACAAGAGACCACTCTATAGAGAAGGTTCTTGTGTTATCTGCAGCATTGGCTACCTAAATCATAACCCCTGCCTAGAAACCACCAATATCCTCTGCCCTGCAGATATGCAAGTCTGTAGACCAGGTTCTAACAACAAACAGTATCTCCTACCTCTTTCAGAGTCACCAAGCTTTCTCTCTTATCCTCTGTCCCTGAGAACATGGGGCTGTGCTCTCTCTCCAGGATGGTTCTGTGGTATCTTGCCTGCATCCTGCCATGTAGCTCAACAAATGACCTGTGGTATATTCTCCTCTAACTCAATTCAAGAAAACTTGGTTCCAGAACCTCTGCAATCCAGCTATTTCTCAAAGATGCTAAAAATAGTCCCTCACTGGCCACTGGGCTCCCAAGTAGCAACTCTGGCCTGTCAAACTTTCTCTGAGGACCACCAGGAATAGCTGATTCAGTTCATAGCCCTTCTCTATGACTTCTCTTCCTTGGGCCTTGTGACACTCCCAAAGCCTCCAGTATTCACTTCACTCCTTTCTCAGTATGACTGCTGATTCTTGGTTTTATATCTGTTCTGTGACTTTAAGTAATACAGACCACCTCCCCAAGTTGAAATTTAGTCCCAGTCAAGTCAAGCCTACCCCACACTTAGCACAGATGATAATACAATACCTTGGGCTCTCCTGTTCTTCCTTAGAAAGGTCATGTGTCCCTGAACCCTTCCTGTGGAGGCTGGTGTAGTCTCAATCTTTGTCTCTTGCCTGATGGGGAAAACCCCATCAACTTCCTGCCTAACTTCTGCCTCCAACCTGCACACATGCCACTTAGGGGGATGCTCCAGGCAGTCATATCCAAAGCTGTTCAGTATCACTGTAGGCTGGTTTTGCTATATGGTTTCTCTTATTCCCTTGGTCTCACAAAAATCAGTGACCTAGGAAAATCTAGGAAAATAGAAACTGCAAATACCCTACCCAACCGATCACTTTAGTAATGCTAACCAAATCACATGAATGTTTATCACTCAACATTCACAGTGAGTATCTCAGGAGGCAACACATAGCCAGGCTTGACAAGCCCTCACACAGAAACACTCATTTTTAACCAGATCTTCAAAGTCTTCCAAATGCTCTCCTGAGTCCTTGTCTTCTAAACCCAGCCATTGTGCCAGAGGATGGTGCACTTCCTTATCACTGGTCACATTTGCTTAAAAAACAAAATTTTAGAGAACCAATGTTGGTGTTTGTTTGTTTTACTCTTTTGAGGGGTCTGTCACTCAGCTCCCAAGTAAGCACACACAGAGGCTTATTTTTATTTATGAATGCCGGCCTTACCTTGGCTTATTTCTAGCCAGCTTTACTTAAATTATCCCATCTATCTTTTGCCTTTGGGCTTTTCCTGTTCTCCTACTTCTATAAATGGCTTGCTGTGTAGCTAGGTGGCTGGTCCCTAATGTCTTCTCTGGCTACTTCTCTTCCCTCCCAGATTTCTCCTTCTATATATTCTCTCTGCCTGCCAGCCCGGCCTATGTCTCTCTCCTGCCTTGCTATTGGCCATTCAGTTCTTTATTAGACCATCAGGTGTTTTAGGCAGACACAGTAACACAGCTTCACAGAGTTAAACAAATGCAACATAAACAAAAGTAACACACCTTAAAATAATATTCTACAACACACCCGTCTGACAAATTCACCCTCCAAGTGACTGGTATGAGCAGCATCTTCAATAACATCTGAAGTTCTCCACAGCCATACAATAAATTAAAACCCAAACTATATATAAGTCAAGTTTTTCCAAAACATCCACAACGACTACACCATAGAGTGTGTGTCTCTAACTTTGCCCTGGTTCTCCTAATACCTTTCTACTCCTCCTCTCTTAAGGGAATTCCTTCTCACCTTCAAAATCAAGTACAACATAACATCATCTTCTACATACCTTCCCTAGTCTCTCCAAACTTCTTTGTATATTTCATTGTTACTTGTTACTGAATTTCATGTGACACACAAAGTAGGGCAATTTGTTAAATGACTATCACAAATTGAAGTGTTCTCTAAAAAAATTCACCAAAAATGTATTTGTTTTAGAACTATCTATATTAATTCACATTCCTATTCTATTTTTCTCCCTCTCTCCCTTCCTCTTTTTCTTGTGTACACACACACACACACACACACACACACACACACACACACACACACACACACATTTTCCAAATGTTTTAAGTGATCAAAAGTATGATGAATTGTCTTCACTTGGAAATCCTAAATCTTCATCACTTTGAAATCCTATTTCTGTTAGAGCTGTTTAAAATATAAAACATCAGGATGAATGATACCCTATGTTAGCTCCATGCCGAGTCTGCATCTTGGAGATGTAAGCACAAAGGTTTAGAGCATGTGAGGCTACACAAAATTTCCCAGTCACACAGCAGAACAGGCTCACCTGTATTGCTTAAAGCATCATGAGACAGGTACTGTGAGGACTGTGTGCAGGGACTACTACACATTCCCAGCAGGCAAGGCAAACGGCCTGAGATTCCCATGTGGCAAAATTAGCTCTTTGGTGAATCTGCTACTTTCAGAAGCATGATCAGCAACAACACTTTATCAATTTAAAAGAAGACTAAAATCATCTAAGATGGGCTAAATAGAGAGACTTTTTCAATGTCTAAAGTATCTTGTATAATTTGAGGGCTGCAATAAGGGAGGTTAATACTCTTTAATGTCAAAGTGTCACTTGTACTTTTTGTTTCTATTCTAATTTTAATCAGAGATAAAAGAGAGGTAGATGCTTATACTCACGTAGCTGGACAAGTCTAGGCTGTCCTGACTCCGAACGGCAGGGTTGGACCAGAGGGGCGAAGGAAACGGCCAGAATCTTTTTTGTTTCCCAAGCAGAAGGGCCTGTGCGTGTTATCTTGGTCAGCTATCTCAAAGACAAAACAAGAATATCCAAAGGATTTGGCTACTAGACAACTTATATTTAAGTGTAATTGTTTCAGTATGAAACAATTAAATCTAAATATGAAATAGCCTGTCTATATAACACCTAATGTGATATTACTTACAACTAACAGGAATACTCTTATGCAAATGCTTAGCATGAACATACTCAAGCTCCATAACCTACCTTGTGTTTACAAGAAATATGAACAATAAGCCAGCTAAAGGACTAGAAGAGGAAATAATGAGATAAAGAAGAAAAATTCTTACCAAACAACCTTCTAAGGTTCTTCAAAACAGTGGTCAGGGATAAGTTGGAAAGAGTCTGTCCTCAGTAAAAATAACCAAAGATGCACAATAGCCACAATATTTCAACCATAAAAAACCCTAAATTCTGTGTGCTACTTTCAAGAGTATAGCTACAATGGCATCTGAGGTACAAAACATCTGAGGTGCAAGCCATCTACACCTGTAAAAGCAAGGGAGCAGGAGAAGCCCAAATGCCAGATACTACCACCATGCTTCTGTGACTTTCTTCAACATAAATGTGTCATTCTGGGCACCTAAGCAATTGTCCTTACTCTCACTAATAGCACTTCAGGGGTGCAGTGGGATATTGTAGCTGATACATAGCAATGTAGATCATCAAAGCACTTTACATTATAGGATTGGTACCAAAGAATCCAATTTAACGACAAGGCCTCTGTGTGTTCAATGTGACTAGGACAGTCTGTAAATGGCCAAAACTAAGGATTCTCTAAAAGGATTAAACAGCACAATTACTAGGGAAATATCTAAAAATTAATCATATTCAGAGACAACAGCAAAAACATTTTTTTCAGAAAATTTTGAAGATTAAAATGTGTGTGTGTGTGTGTGTGTGTGTGTGTGTGTAAAGGTATATGTACAAGTGCCAGTGCTCTCAGAGTCCAGTAGAGCCCCTCAGAACCTCTAAAGCTGGAGTTACAGACCTTGGTGAGTTGCCTAAACTCAGTTCCTCTGTAAGAATTGTATGTTCCTAAATGCTGAGCCATCTCTTCATCACCCAGAAACTTTTTTGTTTTGTTTTGTTTGTTTTTAAGACAGAGTTTGTCTGTATTGCCCTAGCTGTCTTGCAACTCACTCTATAGACCAAGCTGACCTCAAACTCAGAGTTCCACCTGATAAAAGGTGTGTACCACCAGAAGCCTCTTCTTTTTAAAGGATAGTTTCTAGCTAGAATGAACATCAAACATTTAAATATAATACATAAATGATATGTAAGACCTTAAATAAAACTATAAACCTGCATTTCATAATCTAGATGAGCAGATGGAAATAGTATGAAGATGCCTATCCTCTTCAAATTAATCTAGAGCTAAAATGATCTCAATCAAAATTAGTTGATACTAAAAAACAAAGCCTTATTAGTCACCTCCCTTTGTCAAAAAGCCAAATTACTCAGAAAATTAATAAGCAAATATTAATAACCAAAATTTATCCTGTATGTCTTACATAATGTATACTTCAGGGGGACCAAATCAGTAATAAGCAGTTTTCTCTTTATCAAAGTTAACCAGCACCTAAATACAGAAAAAATGAAGGAATTTAAATGTATTATTCTATAGTTCTTAATGAAACAATGGATCAGGGTACTATCATTCTGTAAGGATGAGTAAACAAAGAAGCTGCTTGTGCCTACACACTTAAGTAGAACTTGTCCTATAGATCCAATGTTCTTACATCCAAGCAACTGCATACCAAAAATATTCAGAAAGTAAATTGTGTACTACTGAACATGTACAGATTTTTCTCGTCATTATTCCCTAAGCAACACAATAAACAACTATTTATACAGCACTGATACGCTACCACATATTACCATTAATCTAGAGGTATTCTAAAGTACACAGGAGGATGTGTGCAGGTCATATGCCACTAACATATTACATGATTTTATGAAAGGATCTGAGGCATCTCCATATTTTGTCATCATGAGTGAAAAAAAGTGGTCTTAGAATCAATCTTTTATATAATGAAGACAAATGTCTATTTTTAATACATACCTTATATTCTTGTGTTCTCCTCCATCAAAATATGACAAAGGTAAACTCTACTAAGCCTCTAGATCTAATTACCAATAGGTAGAAAATACAAAGTACAGAAGAACATGCATCTATGAACTGCAAAATCCAGGGTGTACGAAAACACTATGAGACCAATAACCTACTCCCCTGAACAAATCACTTACAAAGAAAATATGAAAAAGAAAACCAAAATATTAAAAAATAAGAAAGGACTAGGAAAATAGCTCAGTTGGTAAAGTGCTTGCCATGCAAACAGGAGAACCAGAGTTCCAATCCCCAGCACTCAATTAAACATTAGGCAGATGGTGTGGTTCACCTGTAATCTCAACACTCAGAAGGTGCAGACAGAGAATCCTCAGAGCAAGCTGGCTAGCTAGATCAGCCAAACTGATGAGCTCTGGGTTCAAGTGAGAAATCCTGCCTCAATATATAAGGTGGAAAGCAATCAAAGAAGATACCAGATGTCAATTCTCTGGCCTCCACATGCACATGCATACATGCACACATGTGAACACTCATACATAAACACACACACCTAAGAGATATATCAACCAAATGCATCTTTTAAACAACAAAATGATATAGATTCAAAATTAAATGACTAAACATTACATTCATGAGGGGCTGGAGAGATGGCTCAGTGGTTAAGAGCATTGGCCGGGTTCAATTCCCAGCACCCACATGGCAGTTCATAACTGTCTGTAACTCCAGTTCCAGGGAATCTGACAACCTCATAGAGACATACATCCAGGCAAAACACCAATGCATATAAAATAAAAATAAATAATTTTTTAAAAATTACATTCACGAACTCTTTCAAGTAAAGCACTCTAAGTTTCAAGCCAGTCTATACAAGGAAATTTTTGAAAAGCGGGAAATGTGTGAAATACTTTCCATCAAAGTATCGAGCAAGTACAAGACAACAACAACAACAACAAAGGGAGCTGGGGTGAAGATGAAGAGAAGGAAGAAGAAAGAGAAGGGAAGGGAGAAAAAGTGAGGAGAAGAAAAGAAAAAAAAACAGAAGGAAGAACAAATATAAAAGAGAAAGGAGGTAAGGGAAGGTTCACACACAGCACCTAGGGTATGGAAGACCTAGGCACATCCATACCTGTCCTCGGTTAATAACATGGCAGAGCTACTGCAAAAGTAGTACACATAAGCTGACTTGAAGGAGAGTATACACAATGTCAGCTGTGTAGAGAACCTGACCTTCTCTTCCAAGGGCATGACAAGGATCCCTCCAACTTTGAGAAGATTCTTCATGTACTCTTCATGTTCTTTCTGCACACCAGCTCCACAATACACACGATCATACTGACAACAATCTGGAGCAATCTCCAGGCAATTGCCAGTTACAAAGGAAGGTTCACAGAAGTCAAATCTGCAAGGAAAAAAGTTTTCTGTAACTACATGTGTCATTGTAACAAGTACATAAAACAAGTTTATGCTTACCATAGGTTATATTTTAATTACAAAATCACAGGACAAGGTAACACTTTCCATATCCAGGAGCTAGAAGCTATATTACTATATAAATAGAACCTTAGAAATTACAATCAAAATAGAATGAAAGTGAATGTTCCAACATGATCCAAATATAAAGCAACATCAGCTACCGTTTTTCACTGTTTTTACAATGTGCAGCACCACATTCAGTTGCTTAACAAGCAACTAGAGATTTTATTAGATTTTGATTTATTTATTCATGATGTGTATGTGTACAACTTGTAGAAGTTTCCACAGATCAAATTCAGAGCATCACTCTGAGCAGCAAGTGCCTTTACCTACCCTGAGCCATCTTGCCATCCCCAACAGGAGGTTTTAAACAGCATTTTCTCTATGTGGACATGCTGTCTCTACTGTCTAGCCTAAAAATTGCCATGTAGAACAAGCTGCTCAAACTCACAAAGATCTGCCTGCCTCTGTCTACCACTATCGGCAAAAAGACACTTTTTGTTCTCTGAAATTTCCATTCTTTAAGAACTTCAGTGGCATTTTTTAAATGCCACGAGCTACTTACATAAACTGTTCAAAAATAAACATAACCATTTTATTGTGGAAACAATTAGGTGATAAAAGTTTTCTATACTGGAACATGAAAACTGAATAAAGTTTTTGTTTTCTTCTCTTACTATACTGATGAAAATTAATGTAAAGTATCATAAATTATAAAACACAAAGCTGGCTGGGAGGTGGTGGCCCACACCTTTAATCCCAGCACTTGGGAGGCAGAGGCAGGAGGATCTCTATAAATCCAAGATCATCTGGTCTGAGTTCCAGGATAGTCAGAGATGTTAAACAGAGAAACCATGTATCAAAAACCAAAAAAAAAAAAAAAAAAAAAGCTGCCCAGGTATGATGGTACATGCCTTTAATCTCAGCACTCAGGAGACAGAGGCAAGTGGGTTTCTGTAAATTCAAGGCCAGCCTGGTCTACATCGTGAGTTCCAAGATAGCCAGGGCTACATGAGGATATATGAGGATACCTTGTCTCAAAAAAACCAAAAAAATAAAAAATAAAAACTATAAAGCCCTCAAGACTAGAGAATATTAAAATAATACAGTAAATAAGGCAGGCACACATATAACCTGGGATCATCCAAACATACTTTAACTATGTTTACTGGCATATGCATATTAAACAGGCTTTTTTTATTTATAGTTAACACCCTTAGTTTGAACCAATGGGTAGCATCTGATCGTACTTGTCAAAACTGTCACTTGTTCTGATAAAGACATCCAGTTTCTGCTTCGCATACTCAGTCACATCTGAATGAAGCTCCACCCCATGGTTTACACCAAAAGGACCTGAAAGGGTTGAGAATAACAAAGCTCTTAGAATCAGGAAAAGAACCCTTGCTCATTTTTTTTCTGTACTTTACTAATTACAACACAGATAATTATGTAATATATAATTATAGAAACTCATGAGGTCTTAAGGCCTCGGCACATTTGTGGCTACAAACCACTCAAGGGAGTCTTTCAATGTGTAGTATAGTTCATTCATTAACACAGTATTTGTTTTGATGCCTGGGCTGCTCAAACATTAAAAGAATAATTTGCAAATTGAAAAGAAAAAAGTAAGAGTAGTAGCTTTTACTAACAAATTTAAGAAGAAATCTATATTTACAAATAAATCTTGTATTAGGCTTTAATCTTTATTTCACAGCACTTTCATTAACACTACTGGCACTTATGGAGTGCCACAGTGTCTCCAGGCTTACTCTTTTCATAGGTACTAAGCACACGTCTCTCTCTCTCTCTCTCTCTCTCTCTCTCTCTCTCTCTCTCTCTCTCTCTCTCTCTCTCTCTGTGTGTGTGTGTGTGTGTGTGTGTGTGTGTGTGTGTGTGTGTGGTCACATGCATGCTGGCTCATGAGTGTCCATGGCAGAGATCAACATCAGGAATCTTCCACTCCCCAAGTTACTGTTTGAGACAGAGTCCTACTCAGTTAAACTGGCTGGCCAAGCAAGTCCCTAAAATCCTATCTCTGTTTTGCAGCGCTGAGATTACAGAACACACTGCTGTACCTGGCTTTTTACATGTTCTGGTTCATGCTTGTACAGCATTTACCCACTAAGCCATGTCCTCAGTTCCTCCGGCTTTTTTCGTTAGCCTAGGTGGCTTTATTATCTATTCCCCCCAGCAAAAACTACTACCTTAGCCAAGGTAAAATTTTTCAAGTAAAATCAAGCAAGTCACAGGAATGATAAGTAATCTGGGCCTGTGTCCTTTTCTCAAAGCATGGAAACCACGTCTCAATCAAAGACAAACTAGGATTAAAAATTATTTCAATTGAGAAGAAAAACAAGCAACATCTGAAAAGTTTTTGCCCCAATATACATTTTACACAAAACAGGAATTCAATAGCTATTTGGCTGATAATCCTGATAATAATATCAGAAATGGCCATAACCATACATGCATTCTTACAACTTGTACAGCAAATAGCCTAAATGACTCCAAATATGATAACCTAAGAAATCCCTTCCAGCTGGGCAGTGATGATACACACCTTTAATCCCAGCATTTGGGAGGCAGAGGCAGGTAGATCTCTGTGAGTTCAAGGCCAGCCTGGTCTACAGATCGAGTTCCAGGACAGACTCCAAAGCTATACAGAGAAACCCTGTCTTGAAACACACACACACACACACACACACACACACACACACAAAAAAAAAAAAAAAAAAAAAAAAAGAAGAAAAGAAAAAAGAAATCCCTTCCATCCATATCTGAAAATTCCTTAAAAATACATAAACTTATAAACTTATTACTCTTTTAGTAGCAAACAATGTAACAGAAATTGCTACAAAGAACTTCAACTACCAAAGGATTTTAATGACACCCAGTGGGAAAAAAGGGTAAAAGAGTGATTAGGTTAAATTAAGAAATCACATAAAGTCAGAATTTATACACCTTTGCTGTTTTCCATCATTCACAGCAGAATTCGGCAATACAGGTAAGAGACAACAAAACTTACAACTCAGGGCCGACAGGTGGATATCATCCAGTCATCCACCTCTAGTAGCTAAATTTTGGGCAACTGATAGGAGGTCCATATTTTTCACCAGGGGATGCAACCAGCCTACTACATTTTCCATCTAAAGCGATACCACATCATCCTAAGGCAGACTCAAGCTCTGCATCCACACTCACCTAGAATGAGGCCCACCATGGAGCTGAGGTAGCCAGTACCACTGCCCAAATTGAGAAATGAGAGCCCAGGCTGCAGATCCAGAGCCTCCATCACCTCCGAGTAGATGCACGGGGCTGAGAGATGAATGTTTCCATGCTTCCACGCCAAGTCTTTGTACGCATTTTCTTTAAATTCTTCAAGATAATAATCTGCTCGATCGATTGCTCTGAAAGCCTGCTCTACTAAATCCGTCCGGATGTACTGGGCTTCCTTCAAATTATCAATGAGCTCATCGTTGTCCTCACCAGCACTCACAGCACCGCCCATGTTCAAGATTACAATCAAGCAAAACTACAATTAAAATTTTAATAACTATTTACATTAAAGGTAAGAGCAAAATAATGAAAGCTCTAAACACAAGCTATTTCCAAATATTAAATTCTAAATATAATAATGACAGGAGTATCTTTTGTTAATAACCACTTCACCCTCCAAAGATACTGGTATGGGGAACAGGGATTAGAGGGCCAAAGGAATTGTTCAGTGGGTAAAGCACTTGCCACACAAAGCCTATAACCTTAGTTCATTCCCCAGAACCTACATAAAGATGAGAGGAAAGATACCAATGCCACAGGGTTGTTCTCTGATTTCCTCATCCATACAATGGCATGTGTGAGCCCATACACACAATTTTTTTAATTAGGAAAAAAGAATCCTACTTCCACTAGAAATTAAAGTCAACAACAAATAATAAGCCATTTGATGTTTAACTGATTCAACTTTTAAAAAGTTTTACATTTATTATTTGGAGGGTATGTATACTGACCCACATGTGTCACAAAACACAAGTGGAGGTCAGAGGACAATTTGCAGGACTGATCCCTAGGGATCCTAGGGATGGAACTCAGATCTTTAGGCTGGGTTTCAGGTACCTTTACCCACTGAGTCATCCTGAAATTCAAATTTAATAGTATCCCAACATTAACCAGAGCACTACATCTCAACATAAACACAAACTCACCCACAACAAGCAATCCATCCAACCTACTGATTTGGTTACTCCGATGTTTAAATTTTAGGTAAAAACATCCACAAAACTTTCTCCCCAAATAGTAACAAATACTTTATTGTAACAAACAAAAAATCAGTTTCAAGGCTAAAGTTTAGCAGTTAGCACGTTGTGTCCTACTTCCCTACCACAGCTTCCCCTTGCTCTCTATGTGCACACCTTTAATCCCAGCACTCAGGAGGCAGAGGGAGGCGGATCTCTGTGAGTTTGAGGCCAGCCTGAGCTAAAGAGTGAGTTCCAGGACAGCCAGGGCTACACAGAGAAACCCTGTCTCAAAAAAAACAAAACAATATATATATATATATATATATATATATATATATATATATATATATATATTTCTTATCTTTTCCCACACTATCTTGGTGAAGAAAGTATCTCCTTTAGGTCTAACTACTAAAATACAACATGCCCTGATCAGTGAATAGAGAATATTTTTTTTTTTATCCTGGAGAGGTCTTTTTCTTCCTAGAAAAAGAAAGATATCCTCCCAGTTTTATATTGACCTCAGGTGAGTTTTCCAAAATAATGGCTTTATTTCTTACAAGATGGTGGTGCTGATATAAACTGCTGAAGACTATGGAATGATACAAAGATTTGTAGACTATGAATCAAAACAGCCTCCTGTTCAGGAGTTCAAGGTCATCTTCAGTGAGTTCCAGGCCAGCATGGACTATATAAGAACCTGTCTCAGGCTGGGTGATAGTGCATGCCTTTAATCACACCACTCAAGAGGCAGAGACAGGAGGATCTCTGTGAGTTCAAGGCCAACCTGATCTACAGAGTGAGCTCCAGGAGAGCCAAGGCTACAAGAGAAATCATGTCTTGAAAAAGGAAAAAGAAAAAAGAAAAAAAGAGCATGTCTCAAACAATAACAACAAAATTGTTATGATTCCTCTCCCCTCACAGTTTTCTCTCTAGAATACTGAAGACAGTCCCTGTACACACCCATGTGCACAAATGGTAACAGCACTGCTGGAGAACTAAGCCTAGGAGTGAAAAACTTCCATGCTGGCATCTTACAACAGGTGAAAAACTATGTCTTGATACACATTTGTTTCCATTTTATGATGAAATATTTCATTTTCATAATCAAGACAAATAATACTTTTCAAATCATGGTTCAACTATTAAAATTTCATCTACTTTTAAAGTAGATTCAGAACCTTTGTCTCCAGCTGTAACCAGTCCTTAGTGCTAATAAGGTTGGTCTTAATCTTGGATAAGCCACTTAGTTCTACTGCTACACTACTGATTTAACAGAGTCATCTTAAAATTTGGGACACCAGTTGAAAATAGAATAATGTATTTATATGCTTATAGGCCAATTTAGGAAAAGACCTTTAAAAACCACAAATCCTACTGAATCAAGAAAGTTATCTTCTTCACCCCAAATATACTCTGTTACTCTATCACAGTTCCACTGTGTAACAGTCTCCAGCAGGTACCACAAACAATGTTAGATATATTTTATTTAGTACTAGATATTTATCTTACTGAACTTTTCCTCACATGAAAGCTTATTCCATATTAAAAGAACAGAATTTCAGTAAAAACAGCAACCATCTTTCTAACAGTTACCACCCACCAGTAAGCACTACATTAAACATCTAAAGGTAAGGCAAGCTGGTCTTAGTTACTAAACTGCTCACAGTCACAGACAGCAAGAGGAGCTATGATCAAACCCAGCACTGTCTAGCCAAAGGCTTTTGTTTTGTGCACATCAAGGATACAGGTGTTAAAGACTCACAAAAGAACAACATTCTCTGCTAATTTCTTGTTAATATTTTCATAACCAAGTATAATGTGCATTATATTGGTAAACTGTCATATGCTGTTTAAGATTGTTGAAAGTGGATGATGAGAGTAAGGACTCTCTTGTACCAGCTCTATCATATTTGTTTCCAGTGGTCTCCAAATATTCTCCAAAATTCCTTTTCCTGGGGCTGGGTGGGGACCTAATTCTATGATTAAGGGAAAGGAAGAGCAAAACAGCCCAGGAGTAAAATATTGTATCCTTGAGAATGGCTAAAAGGTTAATCATTTCCAAGGCTATTGTTTATCAGAAGGTTTAAAAATACCTCAGTAGGAACAGGAAGTCAGAAATTCAGCCATGGCAATCTTACCCATGGAAAAAGTTATATTGGGAACTCCAGATGACTGCCTCAACTTCTCCAGTCAATTTCTACTAGATGATTATAAGTGCCCAACTTGATGTCTGCTTTTTGCTAATCTTTTTTTTTTTTAAAACTGGGAAGTCTCACCTGGAGCTCTCAATCAGGAATTCCAAATGGCTGCCTCAAATGGGACTTTCTCAGATGGTTTCTGCCATTACCTTTTGTTTGTTCCCTCAATGGACTATTCCAGTCATCTCTATTAGATGTGAGTACTAAATCTGATGAGGTTTTGCTATCTGCTACTTCTATCACTACTCACTAGTTCTTTTACTTTTGCTTGCTATATGCTTATTAAATTCACTCACTTAAAACAGAAGGCTGTCTGGAGCTATTGTAGATCATGCTCCATATCAGATAATTCTTTAGACTACACAGAACACCAAGGTAGCCCTATCTGTTGCTATTGTTGGGGAGTAGGTACTTAATATTAGTTTTGTCTGACAATCTAAAGTTGCCTTGCATGGAAGCATCAATGCTTGCTGCTGACCTGGACATGATCAGTCACCATGTCAAAAAAAGAAAAAAGAAAGAAAGAAAAAACACCCTCATCAAACTAAATAGTATTGCTACAACAGAATGCAATACATTGACTCTGATTGAAGGTAAAGAATCATTTTTAGGAGGCTGTCCTTCCTTCACTACACTACAAATTTTTTTTTTTTTTTTTTTTTTGGTTTTTCGAGACAGGGTTTCTCTGTGTAGCTTTGCGCCTTTCCTGGAGCTCACTTGGTAGCCCAGGCTGGCCTCGAACTCACAGAGATCCGCCTGGCTCTGCCTCCCGAGTGCTGGGATTAAAGGCGTGCGCCACCACCGCCCGGCCCTACACTACAAATTTTACTACTGGCTGTAATGCTTATTATTCTTATTCAGAAGTGATTAGCACAGGCCAACAGAACAAGAGGACACAGGAAAACACTGAGCAGCAATAGCACAGAAGGACTCAAAATGGACAGCAACAACACAAGTGAAGCTGGACTAAGGGGGTTCTGTTTCTGATCTATGCTGCATTTGGAAAACCTACACAAGCAGGCCCACAGTCAAATCTGGATGTCACTTTTTTTGTTTGTTTTGGTTTGGTTTTGATTTTTCAAGACAGGGATTCTCAGTGTAGCCTTGGCTGTCCTGGAATTTGCTCTGTAGACCAGGCTGGCCTCGAACTCAGAGATCCGCCTGCCTCTGCCTCCTGAGTGCTGGGATTAAAGGCGTGCACCACCACTATCTGGCTGGATGTCACTTCTTATGGGGATATCTTTCTGGGAAAATGGGTCCCAAACGATCATCCTGCCAAGAGAATGATGGGAATAACTGAGGCTTCTTACCTTGAAAACCAGAACTCTTGGAGGGTATGCATTAAGTGCATACCATTTGCGGTGGAATCAAATTAAAGCCTGAATAGTATTATATGCTGACTATTTTATGCATAGAAAAGCTTTGGAACTACCAGAATTTTAAAAAGATATAAAGAAATGTACTTCTCAAAACTCTCCCAGCAAAGTCTCACTGGAAGATGAAGAAAAGCCTGGGCCAAGGGAGAGGCCAAACCCTACCACCTCAGAGGGCCCATTTCAATTCCCTCTACATACAATCAGTAATGAGTCTCTTAAATACCTCATTCTAGAAAGACAGCCTACCAAACATCGGAATGGAGCCCACTTTAGCCACGTCTTCGCTGACAAGAACAGAGACCAACAGTGCAGGTCCAAGAGAGCTGAGGGCCAGATAATCAGATGACTGAGTTGGTGGCAGAGGAACAGGCCTAATAAAAAACAAACAAAGGAACCAGGCCCCTGCAAATTCTCTCCAGCTATTTTAGACCTTTACCCAGCCAGGTCCATTCTTTTCTCCTCTGCAGGATACTCTGCCTTCTTTCAAATAACCACCCAAGGTGGAATTTGTTTCAAACCTTGTCAATGCCCGACTTGCCCTTGAGCTAATTGCAAACGTTTTCTACTTAATCAGAAATAGGCTGTAGATCTAGAGCAAACATATCACAGTTACCAACAGAGAGCGGAGGTTGGGGGAGTGGGGAGTTGGAGGTGGGGTACGCTGAAGGGAAGGTGCTGGAGGAAGATTTGGTGTGAAGGGTGCTGGGCAGGGAGATGGGGTGGGGGCAGGTGCTAGGGCTAGAAACTCTCAAAAGATGCTAAGGAACGCGGGCGCTAGTGGACCGGTAACCAGAGCTGGAGAACAGGTACAGAGGGAAGGGCCGAGGGGCAGCAACAGCTCTACCTGGGCGCTTAGCGGCCCTCGGGTTTAGACTCCGACAGCAGTTCTTTGGACGCTTCGGTCGCTTCGCACCGACCTCGGCCGCTGTAAACATCCGCTGCTACCTGTGCGCCTGCGCGCGATATAGCTGAACTGAGCATGTGCAGTTGGAGGAGCTCTTAAAGGGGCAACAGCGCAGCCCATGAACCTGTCTTTTTTTTTCACACCCTGGTTTAAATGCCTTGGTGGGTCCCTCCGTCAGTGGTCACTACGTGGTCTCAAAGTAGGTCCCCGTCCTAGTGATATGAGAGGATGCGGGCGTGTTGGCGGGAGAAAGTCTTTTGTCTGCAGAGGGCACAAGGACACCGCTCCCACAGTAGAAAAGGCAGGAGTGAAGAAACAGTGATAGATTGGGTGCCCACGTCTGCAGGAATTACAACGCAATGACTGCCGGCCTGGCGCTGCCAGACCACCTGGCCCAGGTGATGGCCATCTGCACACTTGCTCTTAGAAATCCTTGAGCAGTTCTCCTGACCACTTCAGAGAAACCTACAAAATAGACAACAGTCTAAGTGGCCTTTAAGGGCTACCTGTTGAGATTGTTCTGAGTCTTGTTCTTCCAGTTTTGAGTGAGAACCAGAAACTTGTTCTGTATCATCGTGATTGCGCACCTCCTACACACAGCTTGGAGGGTACATGTTGGAGAAAGTAGTGTCAAGACGGAAGGAGCGTGGATTCCTGAGTCAGCATCTGTAAGAGTCACTCAGCCCACCGTGGATTGTGGTATGAATGAAAAATAAATGATTATACAATTTTTTTAAAGTATATGTAGAAAGGCAAAATATTTCAAAATAGATAACACAATAATGATGGAAAAGAACAAAAGTACAGACCAGACACCATTTGGTTTCATGACTTACTATTAAAATTACAGTAATCAAATATCATATAGGGGCAGGGATAAATTAATGGTATCAAATACAAAGCCCAGGATCGATCCATACAAATATAGTAAACTCACTTTCGATAAAAGAACAAATACAATTCAACGGAGGAAGGATGATCTTTTCAACAAAAGATGCTGGAATTATTACACATCCACAGGTAAAACTAATAGAGACAGATCTTACCCAAGTTTATCTCCCAGCACCCAAGTCCACTTGTAACACCTTCACAGGAATCTGATGCATCTGGCCTCTGCTGTCACCTGCAGTCAGGTGCACACACACACACACACACACACACACACACACACACACACACACATTTAAAAGTAAAATAAACATTTTTAAAACTGGCATCATTTCTCTGTAAAATATACTGTTAAGAGAATAAAAAGATAAGACACAGGCTGAAAAACAATAGTCTCAAAACACATATCTGATAAAGGATTTTAAAGAATCCTTAAAACTCAACAATAAGATAACAAACAGTAGAAATGGGCAAAAACTATGAACATATGACTCCGCAAAGAAAATATACAGATGGCAAATGAGCATTATGAATAGATGCTCAACATCATGTGTCATTAGTAATTGCAGATTTATAAAACAATAAGATATCAATACACATCTGTTAGAACAGCCAAAATTTATAAAACGTATAATTCACCGAAAGCTGGTGAAGATGTAGAGCAACAGCACATCTCCTTCATTGCTGGTAGGAATGAACAATAATAAAGCTACTTTGGAAAATAGTTTGACAGTTTCTTACTGAACTAAACGAAGTCTTATAAGATGTGATGGCACACAACTGTAATTCCAGCACCTAGTAGTAGAGGAAGGAGGATCGGGAGTTCAAGATCATACTTTGGCTATATAATAAGTTGAAGACTAGCCAGGGCTATATAAGACTATTCAAGGCTACATAAGACTGTTTAAAAAAATCAGCATTTGAGTTCCTAGATATTTACCACTATACACAGAAACCAGCACATAGGTAGTATAATAGCTTCATGTGTAATCCCCAAACATTGGAAGCAACCAATTTTTTTTAAATTTGGTGTGTGTGTGTGTTTGTGTTTGTGTGTGTGATATTTGCAAGTATATGTGCTTGTATGTGTGTGCACATGTATGTAAATAGGCACACATGAACCTCAGGGTTAAGTGTGAGAGACAGTTCTTTTCGTGCATCTCAGCACTAACTAGGGATACTGCTTCTTACCTTGTTTATCTCTGTTGTGGTTGTTTTATAATGGTCAAGAATTGCTTTAGCAATTACCATATTGGTGAACTATTTTGATCCAATGGAGTTTCACAGCCAGAAACCCCCACTTGAGGTATTTTGTGTATGAACCAGACAGTAGCTGTATGGTTTTGCCTTGCTCAGGACTTGGTAATGGGGAGGCAGTTTCAGTGCCGACTACAGGAAAGGAAACCCAATAGGTGATATACCTCATACTGCCCATAGTCTCATCCATGTGGCAACCACTTTGTCCTCAGCCTTTTCCCTATCCACTCTTTTGATGTCTCTTCTGAGTGCTTTTGCCTTAAGCTTAGTGTTCTGTCCCCTGGATGCTTGCCCATACACATCAACTGTTACTTGACTTTATCAGTGCCACCCTGGAGGTGGGTAGCAGAATCCTAAGAACCTTACTAGGGAGAGTCAATGCTGGCTGGGACCAACTGGGACCAGAAAAATGACAAGATACAAAATCTGCCACAAGGTGTCACCATTGCACAGCTGAATTGGAAGAAGAAGCCAAACTAGGTCATCCTTAAGGGAAGAAGGAAAGGATTCTTCTTCTTCTTCTTCTTCTTCTTCTTCTTCTTCTTCTTCTTCTTCTTCTTCTTCTTCTTCTTCTTCTTCTTCTTCTTCTTCTTCTCCTCCTCCTCCTCCTCCTCCTCCTCCTCCTCCTCCTCCTCCTCCTCCTCCTCCTCCTCCTCCTCCTCCTCCTCCTCCTCCTCTTTTAGAATGGAATTGACAGTCTTCAGACAGCTACCTAAGTCTGTCTGCTATTTACCACAGCTACTACATGAAGATGCAGATCTAAAAACACGTGTGTAAAATAGTTGGGAAGGGAAGGTCTTCAAAATAATTTCTCGTCGTAAAACTATTTTTTGTAATAATTAGTCTTACAAGGGCCCTGGGAAATGTCTGCAAGTATCAATTTGGTATCGCCATGGCTAGGCCTATATAAGGACCATATGTTCATATCTGAAACCCTGCTGACATGGGGTCCTTACAAAGGCCATCTGCAAAAGCTCCTAGGGTGGAACTACCCTGAGGAGGGACACTTTTAGGAGGTGGGACCCACGGTCTCTGGCATTAATAACATTGTCAAAAGCTCAGGATCCCCTTCTCCTGAACTAGCTTCTGCCAGTATTCAATCCTTGTTGTCTCTTATGAAGTATAAGAGAGAAACTCAAGAGGAGGTTCCCTGAGAGTAAAAAGCTGTGCTGGAAAACTGAAGCTAATGTTAGCCCCAGCATAGTTAGGAGAAGATGATAGCAATAGATGAGTCCACACAGTGGACACCTATGGTTATCATCTAGGTCTTTAGGTATAAATAGGAGAGGCTTGTGTGGTGGTTCCAAGCCCATGTGGCAGCTGTGGTCACAGATATCTGATAGTCACAAACAACAGGGTGGACTCCAGTCAAGCATGATAGCTAACATAGATGGGAAGTGCAGAGTCAGTAAAAAAAAAAAAAAAAAAAAAGCCTGGGGATGTCCTTTCAATGTAAAATGTGGTGAGTGACCTGAGGCCACTGACTATGAAAGGCAGGGGTGCCAGGCACAGGGAGAGATACCTGGGTATCTGCCAGGTCTTGAGAGGCCAGCTCCAAGTTGGCTTCCCACAGGCAGTTCAGGGATAGCATTTGTGTGATGAATCACCATGTACATTTTTTCTACCCTGTCCCAGCACCCACCCAGATATTTCCAGTGACTTAAGGAAGTTCCCTAACCTCTCTCTCCCTCTATTTACTTAGTACTGTGTGCTATTTGCCTATAATGGTAATCTACTCTGGACCCAGGAAACAATGGCATCAGCCTGTCCACTCCTTCAGCACCTGAAGGATATCTAGAAAGTGCATAGCTTTCCTGAGGCTGGAGAAAGCCACCAGTTTGATCTATGTCTTCCTCTACTGACCTGGGATCAATTATAACCCCCCTTTCTCTGGCCTCTTGGACACCCACTGTGTCTGATAACTCTGTGAAGATCCAGATGATTGGGTAGCACCCCTTCTCTTCAATAAATGGTTTCTAGTGTCCATTACCACATCTCATCTAAGGCACCAGGCCTACAGTGAAAGGCCTACAGGCAAATCTTGTCAACACAACCAGTCTCTATACAACTCAGAGAAGTTTACTGGGCCTCAGTTTCCCCATCTGTAAATGGGACAGTTTCACCACCTATATCACAAGTAGTTGAGAGATGGCAGGAGCTTGTGCAGGTAAAAGGGCTCAGTTCAGACTCAGTCTATAATTCTCTCCATCCTGCTCAGGGCTGAGGTTTGGTGCCTGAGGGAGTCAAGGATTCCAAAGCAGTGGGGCTGAGGGTCCCACATGGAACTTTCCAGCACGTCTGCTTGGTCTTTATCTCTCCTCACCATTTTCAGTTCTAAACATTATCATATTGTCTCCTTCTGTTTGGGCTTCTATAAAGAGAGCTATGACAGAGTTAAAGATAAGGAAAACATATTTGACAGGGTATGAAAGAAACAAGTAATAGTGTGCCCAATTGGTAGAAGGTATTCTTGGGGCAGAGATGAGGAGGGACAATGAGGCACACTCACTTGCAGGTGCTGGGGATGTGTTAGCATTATCCTACTCAGTCTTTTCTCCCCGAACTCTGGTGAGGAAAGCAGGCTATCCATGCCCCACCCCACTGTCACTGCAAAGCCTCTCATCTTGATGTTACTGGGTGTTCTGGAGTGACTCCATAGATAGTGGAGTTGTACTACGTGCTCCAATTTTGTGAGTTCTGGGTATATCCTCTGGGACCTGCAATGGTTTTGGGGGCTGCAAATAACTACTCTTCTGAAGCCCAAATCAACACAAACAGAGGCCTTGACCAACTGTCATAACTATTATAGGGAGAGGGTTATCCTGGAGTTCAAGAGACTCTGTACACAACCTGTGCAGAGCACAGCTCATGCCCTAGTACATATTCATGTGTTACCTTATGAAGGACAATTCATTCTTCCTCCCCTCTGTACACTTGCCCTCTTTGGGGCCATTCGATGGTTGGCTATCCAGACAGCAATACTAACAGGTAGGTGTTTCAAGGAGACACAGTGGTGGTCCATTTTGGCAACTCTGGTGTGGCCGTGAGATCTTTAATGAGTGGGGATTAGGAGCTGACAGACTGGTGACTTATTGAGTCCAGGGAGGTTCAGACTTGGAGCAGCTAGTGGGCTTCCCTAGTCGCTGGGGGTGTAAAATGTCCAAGTAGAACCCCAGAAGGTGTCAGAACTGAGATAAATAGCCTTGGGAGATATGTGGAGTTCTCCACTGAACTGCAGACATCAGCCAAATGTGGGCTGGGAAAAAACCCCAAGGAGCAGCACTAAAGGGCAACTATGGTGTAAGAGGGGAAGAAAGAGCAGTCAGGCTTCAGATAAGTCAGCACTCTGGCTTGTCTGCATATTACAGACACTGAGAGAAAGCAGTTGAGGCAGGGACTACAGGAGAATTCAGGAAGAACCTGGAGCACTGCTCTGTCAAGTCAGCATCCTTGGACTGGCTGAGACATCCACAATCATGGTGCTGTGGGGTCTATCTTTAACTTATTCTGAAGCTCTTATTGACAAAATCCACACTCTACCTCCTTTAAGGCAAAGGGAACAGCATAGAGATTGCAACCCCTGAGTAGTAGATTCCATCTTCATTATAATGCCCACAATCAGCTAAGTAGGAACCCTTTCACACCTGTGCTATATCAGCCCCCAGTGGGCCAGTAGTTAATGGGCAAGTCCTCCTAAGCCTGAGTGAGGCTCTAGTCAGTCATGGAGGTGCCAATCCCATACTGAAACGATCCCCCTCTGTATAGGGAGCAGTCTTCCTGGTGACCTTGAGCACAGCATCCAGTTGGAGAGAGAGAGTGCAGATGTTCAAATGTACTTTTTTTCATTCCCTTTCAAAACTCATCTAAATAACAGCTTTGTTTGATTGTTTTGGTTTTGGTTTTTCGAAACAAGGTTTCTCTGTGTAGCCCTGGAACTCATTCTGTAGACCAAACTGGCCTGGAACTCACTGAAATTTACCTGCCTCTGCCTCCCAAATTCTGGGATTAAGGCATGTGCCACTACCACCCAGCTTAAATAACAGCTTTTAAGGCATAAATTTTCAGGGATGGGGATGTGGGAGAGGAGGCAATAATGTTTTCAGAGGCCAGAAAACTTTTCAATGGGAGACAAATGCCACAAAATGCTGAATCCTAGACAGAGTATAGGAAGCTCAGAACCAACAAAATCTAGCCTTTAAATCACCCCCACCCCAAGAACTGGCAGCACTAGGTTCTGCTGGAGATGTGCAAGTGTTCAAACAAAGATGATCTTGGCAAGTGTTTTCAGAAGCTGCAGACCCCCAGGTCCCAACCACAACTGGAGAATGATCCCTCCCCTGTAGAGAAACTAGAAGTTTATTTTCTTGAAAGAGTAAGAGGATATTTACAAGCTGAGAGGAAAGGTTTCACTATGGGAGGAATTCACCAAAATGAATTCTAGAGGACATCTGCTGTGACTTTAAGGCAACTCCCCTTCCAGCACCCAACAAACTAGTGGACTGGTCAGTCCCTCTAAGCAAGAGACAGCATCTTCCTAGTGTTGAGTCTTTCATGCCACTGCCAACTGTGGGGTTGTGTATCTTTCTAACACCCTGGAAATAGCCATGGCCCCACCTTCCTGAGGCTGGAAGAACTGCTTGCCCTATAGAGCCATGTCTAGGTCCAGGCCTGCTGAGTTCAGTGAACTTAACAATCAAGAGCTCAGGGTATTGTAGTGCCCAAAAGCTGAACACTTTAATCTGAAAGACACTAAGGATTGGGAGCCCCAACATGAGGATCCTAGTTCCTCCCAGAATCCTGGAACTAGAAGAACAGGGTGTGGAAAACTCCAAAAGATCTATAGGACCAAACAATTCTCCAAACATTGAACCTCTTTAAAAAGAAAGGGAAACTCCCTAGAGTTTCCTGTAAGAACTCCCTGTATGACAAACCACCAGCCAGATCCCAAACATGGCCTCCATTAGAAATCTTAACAACCACACATCTTAGGGAAGCCAAAGCAAGATTTGATCATATAGTCATGGCCATCAACTGCTCAGTTCCTGGCCAGCCCTGGGATGGGGCTAAAGGTAGTTGTGCATCAGACAGACCAGGACTCCATTTAGAGCCTGAGACTAGGTACTGTTCTTTGCTCAGTTGCCCACAAGTCTCCTACTTCTAAAGTCCTCTGTGACCATACATACATAACCACTACAGCTGTGACAGTGACCTCTAGAGTCTTCCTCCCCCTACATTGTGTTCTTAGTTATGTGTAGTACTTGAAAGCTCCACAAAGACCAGGAGAAGACAGATGTGTCATCTGATTTTAACAAAACTCACTAAGTATGAGCTCCTGCCCTTCACAAACTGCTTTCACACACTTTGGTGATTTTTGGCATTGCAGCTCTTTGGAATTATTTGGAGATTCTTTAAGTAAACCCTTTGTGTTTCCTAGGCCATTTGTTCATGCTGTATATGATTATGAAGAAGCTCTGGGTTGGAGACTGGGGTGGGCAGTTCCCATGACATGTGCTATTTCAACAGTATATGACAGGCTAAACAAACCTTCAAAATCAAAAGGAAGAAAACTATGGGCAGTGATAGAACAGGGCTAATGACCCAAACACAAGGGCTGTGATTCTCACATGAGGGCAGATGTGGGTCTTTCCTCCCATGGCATCTCATTCTTCCGCAGTCTCAGCTACTTACCTCTGTAGGCAGCCATACTGGGGTCCTGGGAACACCCTCTCCTCTTTTACTCCATCAAGGACCATCACAATTTTTATAACCTAAGATGAGCTCAGTTTGCAGCAAAGATGCTCTGCTTGCCCACACCCTGGCCCATGCCATAGCACCTATGTCCATGTGAAAGGTTGCAACCCCAGACCACGACTATCCATGGTGTACCCTTGGCCAAGGAAATTCCCAGTAGTTCTTCCTCACAGTTATGCAGATTCTGCATGGTTCACTGGTGTGTGGCCCCAGCACCCAGGGCCTTATCTGACTGGAGCAGAAGCTGGAAATAAAGCCCAGAGTTTCTAAGAAATTTTCAGGGAAGATGGGTTCTGTCTCTATATCAGAAGAACTCTGGGCAACATTCCTAGAGAGGTCAGGTTGAATCTGACTTGCCTTAAATGCAAATCTGAACTTGGGAAAACTATAAATGTACATGTCACAAAAGTGTGACAGTGGAAAGGTGCCTCTGAAGGGCAAAAAAGCCAAAGCACATGAGCTAAAACAAATAAAAGGAACCCACTGCCTCATATACAGGAAGTCCAAGAGTAGACTGTTCAGGCATAGCTAGATCTAATAGCTCTGGGGTCATCAGAGATCTCACTCTTCCTCTACTTCTAACCCAGTTCTTACCTCTGCCTCCCTCCGGAATGTCTAAGCTCTTATCCACTCATGGCTAGAAAGATGGTATGGAAGCACAGGTACACTACATACATCTAATCTAGCAACTCAAACAGAATGACTGTTTCTTCCTGACTCTAAGAGAAAACTCCTGGAAAAAAAACATGACTTGGACATGCCTGACTCATGGGAAAAGGTAGGGTGCAGTGAGTTAGACCTTGAAGAACCACACTTGGGGGAAAGGCAGGTCCAGCAGAAGTGTTGGCTGATCCGCATTGGTACCAGAGAAAGACTTAAATGGAAGAGCCTTCTTACCATGACTACCCACACAGTCCTCCCTGAAGCACAAGGAGCAGAGTAGCAGTCTCCTCACAGACCATAGCACCTATGCACAGTTAGACTTTTATTAGAAATCACCCTCCAAACACACCACGAAGTACTGTGGGTCCAACGTGTTTCCTGAGGAAGGAGGGTCACAGTATTGGGGTATCAAGGTCCTGGGCAGCTTGGCCAGTGAGTCTAGGCAACTGCCTAGAACTGATCATGGCCAGTACTCCCTCACAGCAACATGAATCATCCATAAGAACCTCCACAAATGCAACACAAGAAACACCAGAGCACACACATCTGCACTACACGTAAATAATAATAAATACAGAATTCCATTTGCTGTTATTGGCCTGACAAAAGGAACCAAAGGGAAAAAGAAAACCAGAACACCTTTCTCTCTGCTGGACCAATGGGGAGAAAACCCAAATTATCAAAATTCCTCAGTTACAAAATACTTTTTTAAAAAATTCCATTATTAAAAGAATAAATAACAAAATATATAAAAAATAACTCAGTTGCATCAAAATTATAACTAGGAGTTATATCAAGATTCTTTGTGGGCTATCTTATAGTCAAATAAATGTTTTTGTTTTGATTTAACTTATGTAACTCTTATGGTGCCCTAGTGTGTAGTCTAGTTGAAATAGTATAAAATTAATAAATAAAAATAATAAATACAAGACATTAACATAAGAGGGTATGAATATAAATACTTATATCATGACAAAATTAAATAATTTACAGAATAAACTAGCTACTTTCAGTGTCTTCCAGGAAGTGCAATTTCTCTACTTTTAAATACTAATTTGGAATTGCAGTCACAATTGACTTGGACTCTATTTACACAGTAAGAACATTGTGTTTTTAACACATTAAATTAAAATTTACCCTTTTCACATCTTGAATGGATCCAAAAAGAAGTGAAATATTGGTGGTCTCTCATTAACAATTACCTCTGATCTCACTGTCCCCACCTGAGTCACCTTGGATACAGAGAGCAAGCCTACACAGGAAAAGATAATAATGATGGGTCTAGCACCTGGGTGGAAGTACAGACACCAGAGGCCTGGCCCAGCATTCCTGGACTTAGAGCCCAGGCCAGGGGTTTAAAGGCTGGAGCCAGGAGGAAGCAGGTCTGCATGACCTACAGGTATCTGCTGCCCAGGCAAGTGGCTGATTTTCAGGGCCTCCAAGTGAAAAATACCTTCAGCTGACTTTCTATGATGCTCATCAACTGTGTAGACTGCCATCTGGAAGGCCTGTTCCTAGATTCACTTCTGAAGCAGAGCATTGTGCACCTTTAACACAAAGCTGAATTAAATGAAAACACAAAACATGCTTGCCACGTGGGCATCAGTGAGCATAGCCAAAAGCCTAGGTATGCCCTCCTGCTGAGACTAACACCCACCAAGTCCATGGCTGCCCTCCCAGCCTCAACAGACAATGGAATACTGTGGCTGCAAACTCCAAAACTTCCCTGAGAACCTTGTCCATGAGCTTCCACTGGAGACTTTGAGCTGCTCTTCAGATTTCTTTCAAAAAACAAAAATAAATCACTTTGTAATACTTCAGTATCCCCAGGCACTCACATAGGTCTTCATGCCTGGGCCTAATGGGGACATCATAGGAGACACTGATTTCCAGGCTCCCCTTTGGGTAAGCTGCCCAAGGCTCTATCCAGACTGCCAATTAGAAGTAGCTGTAAGTCAGAAGTCCCCACTGTGAGGAGCAGAGCAGGGACTCTTTTGCAAAGTGCAGCCTAAACCTGAATGCCCCTCACAGCTTGCTTGATCGTTTCCAGAAGGCCTTTGTTCTCCGGGTTCTGGTAGCAGTCCTGATTGGAGTACATGTCAGTGAGGGTGTTCACATAGGCATCAAAATTCTGTTCACATATTGGCTCCTAGAGAATAGAACCAGGTTAGCAGGCCCTACTATAGTGGATCCCACATAGTAGAAACTAGTTGGAAAGCCTCAACCCCAGGTCTAATCCACCCCTGCCAAAACTAAAAATCAACAAGACTCACCATCATTGGAATCCCTTTATACCCCAATTCATGAGCTACTCAGAACTAGATCCATAGCCTACAGCTACTCTACCAGAGCACTGAGAACACTACTAAAGGGATGGGACCCTTCCCACAGGATCCTTCCCTCAGGACTCATAAACAGAGTAGTGAGGTACACTCATTCTTCCTACCCTTGAACTGTCCCTAGAGTGGTTATTAGCTCATCTGTAATACCCACAGGTGATTTGTTGCTTACCATGTGTGGAAGGCGGATATTGGCAAGACTTTGGATGAGGGCCTGGCTCAGCCCGGACAGTTCCAGAAACAGTGCCTCATTCTGCTCCTCAATGAGCTTGTTCTCCTCCTCAATGTTCTTCAGGTTCTTCTCCATGGAAGAGATCTGTTGCAAAGACATAGAAAATGCTACCTTCCCTTGGCCCTGGCTTACTGTGAAAGCACTGGCTATGCCTCACAGTATTCTAGGGAAAAACAAAGCTCATTAGTGGGAAAGAGGCTTAGTCCTGCTCCCTGTAGGATATCCCATCCAGGGAAAGAGATGGTAGAGCCCTGGTCCCTGAATGGAGAGAGCAAAAGTCCTTTGGAAGTAGCCTCTGTCCAAAGGATGTAGGAGCTGGTATGCCAGGTACCAAAGTCTACATGTGGCTTTCTCTGCCTTTGCCCCTCCTGGTGGTGAGGTAAAAACACAGACTCCAAGACACCCTGAGCTCAATCTCTGCCCATTTCAGCTGTGCTCTTACTTTGTCAGGCTTCCTGTTTCTTTCTGTAGGATAAGAATAATTGCATTCAACTTGTGGGTATTAGGTTGCCCCTACCTTTGAGTCTTTTCTCCCACAAAAGACCAGTGAGCTGACTGCCTAGGTTCCAGGCACATCTTCTCCAGGCTAAATACAGACAAATTTCTTCATCTTCCACACCCTGGCAATGCACTTACATAGGATTATGCTGTTTCTGGGGTTCCTAGTGTTAAAAGACAGCCCCTGGCTTAACTGTATATCTTCAAGGAGTAAAAGACTGAACTTATGGGAAGACAATGTGTGACATGAGACAAGGACAGTGAGCTCCCTTTGGAAACTGCAGATGAGGCTGAGTGCTCTGCTCTACCAGTGGTGACTAAAGTAGTTCTAAAGACCTGCATTCCTTTTCCTTCATCCCTTCCACAACTAGATGGCTAAGACTTCCAAAGGAATGCTAGTAAAAAGAAGTAATCAGTCTTTTAAAGATAGGCTTTGTTTTATGGTTTAAAGATGGTGTCATCTCTCTGTTTGGTCCAGGATGCTCTTAAACTATGAGCTCACACAGTCCTCCTGCCTCAGCCTCCTGAGTAGCTGAGTATCACCACACCAGGCTCTTTAAAAATTAGTTTTGAGGCTAGAGAGATGACTAAGAGCGCTATTGCTCTTTCAGAGGACCCAAGTTTGGATCCCAGAACCTCTATCAGGTGACTCAATACTACCTGTAACTAGCTCCAGGAATATCTGACATCTCTGGCCTCCATAGGCACTTACACACACACACATACACACACACACACACATACACACACACACACACACATGTAAATAAACAAACAAATAAATAAATAAAAATAAGCAAATCTAAAGAGCTGGAGAGATGATTCAGAAGTTAAGAATGTGTACTGCTTTTGGAGAGGATCAGGTTCATTTCCCAGCACCCACATCAGGTAGTTCATAATCTCTTGTAACTTCAGCTCCTGGGGAGTCAAAGCTTTCTTCTGGGCAAATCACAAATGTGCACAACCCCATATACAGACATATACAAATGTATGTAATTAAAAAAATGAAATCTTTAACAAAAACAAAGCTAAAAAATATGAGTTTGGGCAAATAGAGAAATAAGATGTGCTATCAGAAGAATGAAGGCTCTGGGGACTGAGAGATGACCTATACTACACTGTATCTCATCCAAAGACATAGGTAGAAAACGGTGATGGTTACAGATAAAAGACTCTTTCCCTTCTCTTGTTACTTCCAATGATCCTGGGGGACAAGACATCAACATGTACAGGACACATAGTACAAACTCTTCCTGACTCCATGATTGGTGCTACACATACACAGGATCTTGAAATGGCATTAGCCCATGGGGAAACTAGATCAGGACATGAGGAATGGAAATGCCATGACTGCTGCCTCCAGAAAAGGGTCTGCTGTTTTCCTATTTGTCCTCTCTGCCCTTGATGGGTTCTGTGTACATTTCCTGTCCTTTTGTCTCTCCACACATTAGGGGACACTCACAAAGCACCAACTCTGTTCTAGACCCACTGAGCAGCCAGAAGGTAGGGCAGTAGCCCTGTTGCCAAGCAACAACCATGCTCACTAGCACTCAACACTAAAGGCTTTCCTCCAAAAGCAAGTCCTGAACAAGGGAGTAGAAAAGTTCTAATCTAACCCACATTCTATTGAGGAAAGCAAGGAGCTCTTTAGGTGGGGATGGGCAAGCCTTGCACTGGTGTGTGGCTGTGCTGGTCCAGGCAGGAACAGAGCAGGTGAGCTGCCAGTGCTAATGAGACTGGAAACATGAATTGAACAGCCAGTACTAGCAAAGCCAGAACACTAACAGATTGCTCTTGCCAAAGGAGTGATCCAAGAGGTTGACTAACTAGCTACCGAGAAGACTCCCAGGCAATGCAGTGAGTGGGCAGCTAACCAGTGCACTGTGTTTTGTGTGCTGTGCTTCCATCAGTTCAGCACCAGTGATACTGATGGAAGCAGCAATCTACAGGTTGGTTCTGGATAACAGCGAAGAGTCAAGTAGAGTAGTTCCACCTACCTGGGACTGCAGCTGTACCATGGCAGCCTCCATCTCTGAATTGGACTCATTTAGGTCTCGTATCTCCTGATTCAGCTGCTTGATCTCCTCATCATTCTCTAGCACTGCCAGAAAAGAAAGAAAGAAAGAAAGAAAGAAAGAAAGAAAGAAAGAAAGAAAGGAAGGAAGGAAGGAAGGAAGGAAGGAAGGAAGGAAGGAAGGAAGGAAGGAAGGAAGGAGAAAGAAAGAGAGAGAGAGAGAGAGAGAGAGAGAAAGAAAGAAAGAAAGAAAGAAAGAAAGAAAGAAAGAAAGAAAGAAAGAAAGAAAGAAAGAAAGAAAGAAAGAAAGAAAGAAAACCAGTTGTGGTTCTGTCCAACTGCTTTGGAGACAGAAAGGGAGGTCTTTGTGTAGAAGTTAGCCTCTTGCCAAGCCCTGAGCTCCTCTCTTGGGCATGGATATTGGGAAATCTTGGAAACTGAGAACAGTATTTTTTTCCTCATGCCTTGACCTTTGCAGGATACCCGGGTCACTTCAGAGACATTAACTGCTATGACCAAAGGGAGATGCATTCAAAGAGAATCTCCTTGCCTAAGTGAGAAGGGCCACAATGTCCACAAACTCATGGACATGGCTTTTGGTGCCCTCCCATCATACTATGATCCATATGGTCACCAAATCCAAGGTCAGAGAGAACATGACCATCAAGTGAAGCCAGAGGTCCTGGACCCAGGCATCGAGAACTTCAGAGATAAGGTTAATAGGCCAGTTGGCTCAGGGCAAGAACTATCTCTACCATGGATTATTCTCAAGGGAGTTCAGCTTCCCCATACCCTTCCCACAGTACAGAGATAATGATAAGAAGGGACATCCCAGAAGGGTATCCTCACCATCACTTGTCTTGAACTTTGGGCTGAGAATCTCATCACCTGAGAGTTTTCCTTTCTTTCCAGCAAAGGTTGCTCTGGGACATCCAGATAAACTAAAAGCAGAAGTTACACATTACTGACCAGTTCAGGGACATAGTGCATTGGTAGGTCCATGATCCCACATCAGGACCACACCAAGCATTTTCCACCTCACCCAGATGACCCTGCATGCCTTCCTATGGTGGCACTACTTCACCTCAGCTGCCTGCCCTGCCTGGTGAGCAAGGCTGCACTCTAGGAAAGGGGCCCAGGAAGGTGTCCCCTCAGAGCTCTTCCTGTTTGGCACAGTCATGGCTGTCCACAGGTACTAAAGAAACCAGGGCATTGCTGCCTCCAGGTGTTATTCCTCTCTCTGGGCAGGGCTTGAGGCCTGCATGCTCCCACCTGCTGGCACTCTGTAGCACTGAACTCTGAGAGGTGTTCTCAGAGCCAACCCCCCCCCCTTCAGGATATGGATGTACCAGCATTCACAGGTGATTCCTTGAATATAGCTATTCAAGCAGAAAAACATACAAAAGTATGTGGATTATCACACACTACTTCATGTTTTTGCAATGATTTCACCCACATCATAAATCAAGGTTCTAAGTGAAATATACTTTGGAAGCACAGAGTTTGACTACCCTGACCACATGGCCCAGGCTCCTGCATCCTCTTCTCTGGCCTTGGCATTTCCCTTATGGTCTATGATCCTGTGGCCATCCCACCTGCCCAAATGAGACCCCATTTTTTCTGTGCTCCCAACTAGGACACTTACTCTCAGAGGCAATTGGCTAGACTCTTGCTCACAAAGTCCTGCCTCCTTTCCTTTGTCACCTCACCAAGTAGGTATGCCAGGCCCTACCCAGTTCCAGCTGTATGAGGGCTTTTCCTACACACACCTAAGGGAGAGTAAGCGTCTGGCTTTTTCTCCAGAGTACTTTTTTTGCCCACTACTCTGCTGTTTCCCCCTGATCCCTGATCACCATTCACCAAATTCAGTAACTCTTATTTGTTTATATCATCTGTCCCCACCCACCATACCCAAAACACACTCAAAAAGGCAAAGGATTGTTGTTCTTTTGTTCTCTTCTCTGTCTCTACTCCTTGGTGTTAGGTAGACTCTCTGTAAATGTTTTTGTTGAATGGATACATTAACCAACTTTGTAGGTGGAAGAAGAAATAAGGGAGAGAAGAAAGAAGAAAAGAAGAAAGGGAGAGGAAGAAAGAAGGGAGTATGCATTGGCTTTCATTCCAGACAAAGGTTACTGGATAAGATTAGTGGCTTCTTAGAACAGAGTGGAAGGGGGTCTAGTGAAGCAAGGCCAACTCAGTCCTGTGGTAGGTATTGTGGGCAGGTGATAAAATGAGCACTGCCTAGGCAAGAAGAGGTCTAGTTAACCAGGTCCCTTGCAAAGCAAGCAAGCGCCTTTGCCCAAAATTAAAAAAAAAGCCCCCCAATATAAGAGGTAGGACACAAAGTATAGGAGACAAGAAGTCAAATATGGGCAGAGACAGGAGTCCATTCATGGTATCCATATTTAGCATAGCACTGCTCATAGGGACAATAAACACTAGGGCACAGAGGGACTTATGAGAACAAACACATTCTGAAAGCAAAACATACACCATCTGGTACCAACAGCCTCCATGACTTCTCTCATTCAGCTACCTACTTGGGTCTTGCTTTCCCTTGCAGAACTGCTGGTCCCACTGAGTACTGGCTTGCTCCCACCCCCAGGGGTTATGTCCCAGCCAAAAGGTCCCTGATTGCTGACATGTGGGGTCAGGTACCTCCGGTGGGTGAGGAAACTGCCATTGGCATGGCCAGAGCCATCACAGCCTGGGGTTGGGCAAGTAGGGCCTTCATTCTTCAGTGACTTCCAGGAGAAAGTTGAACCATTGAGAGCTCCCTCTTTCTGCCTCCGAGCAGCCAGCGGGCAGCCAGAAGCACTCCTGTGAGAGGCATATTTGCCGCTGATATGGCCGAGTCCCACACAGCCTGGAACTGGGCACCTAGACACAGAAAGACTGAGGTGATCACAGGGGCCCTGGGTAGGAGGACCTGGAAGCCCTGCAAAGCCAGGCTCTAGAGACCCAGCATCATGTACTTTGTACTTTTGAGTGAAGCAAAAAGCCAGCCAAATCCCATAGTTGGCCTTTCAGATGAAGCTGCTGTCCCTCTCCCTCTTTCCCCTTGGCCATTGCATAGCAGGGCCTACAAATCAGGAGGATGGTGAGGACACCCTAGGCCAGGCAGATCAATAGGTCCTGTTAACCTACAGCTTCAGAGCTGAGACTTATCATGGCATGGTAGCCATGGGTGTCTAGAGAACACAGTGCTCAGACAGGAAAGTCTTGGCTCTGATTTCCCATAATCACCCTTCTGGAGGCTGGCCAGGAGCAGTGCTTCCTTTGTCCAGGCATTTGAAGACAGAGACCCAAGTCCTATGGCAATAAAATAGATGGGGATGACAAATGTCCCAGGCTTGGTGTATGAAGGATTGGCTTAGACCAGTGAGATCTGGGAAGCAGGGCCTCCAGGAACCCACCCACGCCCAAGAACAAGATCTTCAATCTAAAAACTTCCAGTCCTCTCCAACAAATGAAACTCTATCAAGTCATCATTAGTTACATATTCACTAAATGCTAAGCACCTGGCAAATTCACAGGACCCAAAGATAATGCTGCCCTACTTTACAGAGTTCTCTGTGGATCCAAAGAAGTCAGGGCAGGACATCTTCAGGAAGACAGAGGGCCAGAAGCAATCTCCTGCTACCAGATAGTCTCCTGCTGTATCCTGCTCCTGGAGCATAGGGCACAATGCCCAGCCAGAGAGTAGCAAGGTGACAGCAGCAAAGTGGCACCCCACCTCATCTCTAGGAAACCCTTGGAGATAGTTTCCTCTCTTGCCTCTTTACTTTCTTGCTCCTTCAGCCCACATAGGCCTCAGACAACATAGAAAGTACACAAGGTCAGCACAAGTTGATCTCAGCCTACAGCCCATAACAAGGACACACCAATAGCCCTCCCCCCCACACACACAGGGGCTCTAGATAGTCACATTCAATGTCTAGCTCCTCAAATCTGGATGCAAAGACAGCCAACCCGAGGGTTGGGATGAGACCCCTACTGAATACCCAATATCATAAGCTCAAAGGGCCAGCTGAAATAGGCTCTTCAGCCACTCCAGACAGGTAAAATTTTCTAACCACTTGAAAAACTCCTAATCTCCTTGCAAGTAGGAGTTGCTGCTGTTCACTGGAATCTCATGTGTAAGCAGTATTCAGGAGTGATTCTTTTCTTTTAACCAAGGTGTCAAATCTTCAAAATCATTGGCTTTGACATCACATTGAGACTTTTCATGATACAAGCACCCACAGACTGTATCACTTATAAGGATTTGTACATAAGCCCCCAGAAGACATTGAAAGAACCAAGCAGATCCCATAGCAGGCTTCTCAGTCTTCTCTCAGAGATCAGGCCTCAATTTTAGTTTCCTGAGACTGAGCAAGCAGTTTCTAGGAAAGCCATGGACAAAATACAATTAATCACTGATGCCCCTGCCAGCAGGGACAGGGAGATAGGACCCAGCCTGGATCACTGAGCCAGCCCCCACAGTCAGTACGTGCTAGGCCAGCCAGCCTCCACAGCAGCTCAGGGACAAAGCCTGGGACTTGTCCAGGCCTGTCCAAAAATGAATAACTGTAACTTCCAACTAACCCTAACCAATTGAAAGTTATTAACATGATAATAAACCAATCCTGAGTCTGTTCCTATGTAGTCTGTAGACCCCAAGACCCCACATACACACTGCCTCGCTTTCCCCCTATAAAAACCCTGCCCCATTGCTGCTCAGGGTCTCTCCTGCCCTGCTGCCACGTAAGACAAACAGAGAGGCCTGGGTTAACTCATAACAATAAAAAGACTCTTTGCTTTTGCATGGGATTTGGTCTCTTGATGGTCTTTGGGGGATTCTGGATATAACAATATCATCGCCCCCCACTTTGCCCCAGGAGAATGGAGGTAGTCAACTGTATTTTTGCTTCAGGGACTTGTGTCACTTAAGATCCACAAAAGAAGAGTTGGAGAGATGGCTCAGTGGTTGAGAGCACTGGCTGCTCTTTCAGATATCCCGAGTTCAATTCCCAGTACCCATATGGTGGTTCACAACCATCTATAATTATAGTCTCATAGGATCAGATGACCTCTTCTGATGTGCAGATAGATAAGCAGACAAAGCATCCATATACATAAAATAAATAAATCTTGGGGGCTGGAGAGATGGCTTAGAGGTTAAGAGCACTGACTGTTCTTCCAGAGATCCTGAGTTCAATTCCCAGCAACCACATGGTGGCTCACAATCATCTATAATGAAATCTAATGCCCTCTTCTGGTGTGCAGGCATGCATGCTGACAGAACACTCTATACATAATAAATAAATCCCCCCCCCCCCGCCAAAAAAAAAGAAAAGGAAAAGAAAAAAGATCCACAAAAGATGTGGGAACTTTCTGGAACCCCTGGTGAGGTAATGGAACATTGCTATGTGTTCTTTTCTGTTCCTCTCACTGAAGTTGCAACCCATTAATTGGCTATAGCAAATTATGAAAGAAGCCTCTTACTATGATATTTTGATGGTCAAACCCAATTTCCCCAAGAAAAAATGAAAACGGATTATAGGAAACTAGCCTTGAAGTACCACCCTGATACCAAATGAAGAAAAGTTAAAACAAATTCTCCAAGCTTAAAAAGTGGTCTCTGATTCCTAATTGGGGGAAATTATAATAGGCAATGAAATGAATATAAGAAATATATAGAAAAATGTGGGAAATATATATGAAATGAATATAAGAAATTAATAGACTAGGCAATCTAGGTGGTTAAAGCAGGTGGTGGTTTTAGTTCTCCAATGGATATCTTCTATGTATTTTGAGGAAGAAGAGGAAAGACACAGAGAGAAAGGGGAGTTATAAATGTTATCCACAGGTTCTCAGTAACTTCAGGAGATTTATGGAATGGTGCAACAATAACAACAACAAAAAAATGACTCTGAAAAAAGGATTTGTAAAAGACAATCAGACCAAGATGGTAAGAAACAAATTACTGGAATGCAAATAAGGATTTATCTGATAGCACAGGAATGGTTCCACAAACTCTGCCTGTGTTCATGGAGAGCCAGTGCCATAGAAAACAGGTAAGTCCTAAGGATAGATGCAAAAGCTGTAATGGGAAGAAGATAGTTTGAAAGAATATTTTAGAGATTATATTGACAAGTGCTGTGGGATGTCCTCTATGCTGTAAATATATGTTGCTATGATTGATTGATAAATAAAATGCTGATTGGCCAGTAGCCAGGCAGGAAGGATAGTGTAGGTAGAACAAGGAGAGAAGAGAATTCTGGGAAGTGAAAGGCTGAGGCAGAGAGACACTGCGAGCCGCCGCCATGAGTAGCAACATGTAAGATAACAGTAAGCCACAAGCCATGTGGCAAGGTATAGATTTATAGAAATGGGTTAATTTAAGATATAAGAACTAGATAACAAAAAGCCTGCCATGGCCATACAGTTTATAAGTAATAAAAGTCTCTGTGTGTTTGATTGGGTCTGAGCAGCTGTGGGACTGGCAGGTGAGAGAGATTTGTCCTGATCGTGGGCAGGAAGGACCAGAAAACTCTAGCATGAAAGATGGTCAGAAAATAACACTCCATAAGGAAGGAAACAAAGAACCAAGACAAAGCCAAGAGGTATTATTGTCTTAGATAAGAAGGACCACACTATTTTTACTCAATAAGATTTTTTTTCATGTGTATGAACATACACATGTGTGCCTTCCAAAAGCTAATATCTACTCCTGACAACCAAACCATACATATCACCTCCCATCAAGGTCAAATTACCAAGCATAGAGATATCAAATGTGTTCTAGATGAAGACATGCAAATTTATTGTTTACCATAAGAAAAGAGATAACTAAAGACGGGCAGTGGTGGTGCTCGCCTTTAATCCCAGCACTCGGGAGGCAGAGCCAGGCAGATCTCTGTGAGTTCGAGGCCAGCCTGGTCTACAGAGTTCCAGGAAAGGCGCAAAGCTACACAGGGAAACCCTGTTTTGAAAAAAAACAAAACAAAACAAATAAATAAAGAAAGAAAAGAAAAGAAAAGAGATAACTAATCTTCAAGTTCCAGAAAATATCCTTTGTGGTGGTATTGTGTTCCCCAAAATATTGTGCACCCTAATAAACTTATCTGGGGTCAGAGACAGAACAGCCACTAGATACAAAGGCTAGAAAATTGTGGCACTCACACCTTTAATCCTAGCACTCCAGAGGTAGAAATCCCTCTGGATCTCTGTAAGTTCAAGGCCACATTGGAAACTGGCCAGGCATGGTGACACACACCTTTAATCCAAAGAAGTGAGCCTTTAATCCCAGGGAGTGGTGGTAGAAAGCAGAAAGGTATATAAGAAGTGAAGACCAGAAACTAGAAGCATTTAGCTGGTTAAGCTTTCAGGCTTCTAGCAGCACAGTTCAGCTGAGAGCCATTCGGATATGAGGACACAGAAGCTTCCAGTCTGAGGAAATAAGACCAGCTGAGAAGTTGGCCAGGTGAGGTTAGCTGTGGCTTGTTCTGGTTCTCTGATCATCCAGATAAGTTTATTAGGGTGCACAATATTTTAGGGAACACAATACCACCATAATCCTTCTCTCCCTTGATAAACTCTCTTTGCAGAAAAGCCCCTTCCTGAGAGGAAGGAAATAAAAGAAACTAATCAAATGCATCAGATAAAATTGGTAGACTTTTATCTAAATCAGGAAAGATGGTACCATTATAATAGATAAGTATGAGGATGATAAACTACTTGCAACTGTTTTTAATATCCAACTATATAGTGTTTTTAAAGTTAAGTGAAGAATAAAAACAAATATAAAAGCCCTGACTTTGCCCTTTATATATGATGACTTCAGTGTCAAGATAAAGTTATATATCTGTAAATCTCTCCATGTAGCCCTTGCTGTTCTAAAATTTACTATGTGGATCAGTCCAGGCTGGTCTTGAAATCATAGAGACATGCTGTTTCTGCTTCCAGAGTGCTGAGATTAAAGGTGGCCCAGCTTGTAAAAACTACTTTAAAAAAAATTACCCTAGCCGGGTAGTGGTGGCTCACGCTTTTAATCCCAGCACTTGGGAGGTAGAGGCAGGCAGATCTCTGTGAGTCAGAGATCAGCCTGGTCTACAGAGCTAGTTCCAGGACAGCCAAGGCTACACAAAGAAATCCTGTCTCAAAAAAAAAAAAAAAAAAAAAAAAAGTATCCCAGCATCAGATAGCTCATACCTTGGAATTGATTCAGCTGGGTACATGCACAAGCTAAGGCCAAAACACTAGCTATGAGTGTTTACTTCAATGAACGACCCTTCATTGTTAAGCTAGGGAATTTATCTGTATCCAACTGATAATCAGAAAAAGAAAACAATTTGTAAAGGAGAGAAAATAAAAACCAAGGACATCTTCTTTAGTCCCTAGGTTAGGTCCAGTTTCCAGTTTCAACTCTTCCAGGCTCTCCGGCTTAACTAGCTCTAAACAAAAGGTTCTCAATCTGTTGGTTGAACAACCTACAAGACTTGCCTAAGGTCATCAGAAAACACAAATTTTACATTATAATTCATAACAGTAGCAAAATTACAGTTATGAAGTAGTAACAAAAATAATTTTGTGGTTGGGGGTCACCCAACATGAGGAACTGTATTAAAGGATTGAAGCATTGGGAAGGTTGAGAACCACTGCTCTAGACAGATGTACTAGTGATCAGACCCATAATATTCAAATACGCAGTATCTTCCTAATGTACTGCCCTCTAAAACTTTACACCTAAACCTCTTTGCCAGACAAAATACAGACTGCAAGGCCTGTGGGGGTCCCAGAACCACTTCAGGGCAGTAGAGTACTTAGCTTCCCAAAGACCCACCAAAATACCTCTGACCTGAACCCAGAGAACATGCTCAGTGTTCAATATCCAGGAAACAATGTGTCAGGTCCCATTTCTTCTAAATGAATATTATCACCAATTAATTTAATGGCCAAATATGAGGAAAAATCTAGAATAAGTTGTTTCATTTTGTTTTGGTTTTGAGACAGGCTCTCATTAAGTAGCTCAGGCAGGATTACACTCAATGATCCTGCTTCTAATCTCCCAAATTCTGAGATCCCTGATTTGTATTTAAAAGACATTATTTTGATTTTTTGTTGTTTAGTTATAACATACAAAAAAGAAAACCCAACAATTTTTCAAAACAATGAAGGAGCCGCATAACCCAACATACTTCATCAACTCAGGGTCCTCCTTGTCATCCTTGGTAGGCGCCACCTTGAGTCCGCTCTTCTTGGCACGTGGACAGCCTGACAAACTGGTTTTGAAAGAGGAAAACATGCCACCTCAGTCCCAGAACAGCAGCTCCCTCACTGTCTGCCTCATGCTACTCCCTCAAGTTCTGTGGCCCCCTGTGGGGGTGGGAAGGAGGGAAGAAAGGATCAATCAGTCAGCTGACTCATCAGTTATGCTTTCTTGTGGAACAGAGTTGGCTCACATACAACCTTCAAACAGGGCAACAGAACAATCAGAAGTGGGAAATATCTCCAGGAGCTTCTGACTTGATACTTTGCCTTTTGATTTTACTGTATAGGGATACCTGAGCAATTCTGGGAGCACCAACAATTCAAAAAAGATGCAAATGGATTCTAGCTGTTGGCAGCTTTAATATATTATTCAGAATAGTAGAACTTTGTCTAAGTCAGAACTTTCACTACTACCCTTGGCCCCACTCACCTCCGGTGTGAAGCATAATTCCCTGTTATGTGGCCAGAGCCATCACAGCCAGGTGTGGGGCACCTGCAGAGAAACATAAGATGAGACCAGAGCCTATAAAGATATTTTCCCCTTTGGATTCAGCTCTTAAATGGATCCATCATCCTTCTAAGCTCTAGATCTTTAAAATAACCACCCTCCTATTATGCACCTCCTTGCAAAGGAGCATCACATACCTTAGCCTGTCATTGCCAGTAACAGGTATTCAATGTCAATAAGGCCATATCACAGACTCAGTACTAAGCCCAGCCACTCCCAGGGGAGCCCAGAAAGCCAAGAAAAGAGTAGCTGAATGAGACTAGCTTTTACACTGGACACCAAGATAGGCCTGCTGTGTTCATTGCATCCAAAGGAGATCATGGGCTCCCAGCTTGGACTTTTATTGAGTTTCAGTCATATCTGGTTATCCAGAACACATCTAAGCTTTAGGTCTAATCATAAGAACTCAGAGAGGTACCCATGAGTACCTACTATATGGCCACTGAAGACCTGATCCCTGCTTGGTGAATGTAGAACTCAACCAATGGTTTTTACAGTTTGATGGACCCCAGCAAGGGTAAAATCAGAAACACAGAATACAAAATCCAAGCAAATACATAAAAAATTTCTCATGAACATATTCCATAAAGTGGTAGAAATTATACTTTAATATTATAAACATGGACTTTTCTTGAGTTATTTTCTCCCAAATGGAAAACCACAGCAGTTGTTGATTGGATGGGGTTGACTTGGAGATAGACCCATCTCATTAGATCTGCTGTTTTGCATCTTGCCCCTAATTATAGTGCCATCCTATGGGAAACAATAAGTATTTGGTGTTGGACTCAAAGTGCTGCTCCATGGCACCCTAGTCTTGGAAAGCTTCTGACTTTCTGTACACAAACAGTATCTGACCTTTGAAACATAGTACTTCTTATATGAAGGAGAGAAACTAGGAGTCTGGCATCCTAGAGGATGGCACAGCTGGTGTCACATCTTATGACTTTCTTTCTAGCCCCTCAGATCTTTTTCTGTGTGTCTTCCCAGATTCCTTGGGTCCCTCACAGTATCACATACTGGATACTTCTTTGGTTCTCAGGCAGATGACCCACCAAATCTTTCTCTAGTCTTCATGAGGCCATATAGTGGTATAGATTCTACATTACCACCATGGTGGTCCTGCTGTCCAGAAGTTCAAGTATAGGGAACCAAAAATAGTTCCTTTCTCTTTTCAGTGGGAAGAAGCTGTCTGAGGCCCAGGGCTCCTGCATCCAGCAGAGGTTCAAAGCAAAAAAGGTGGTCACCCAGTGACCACATAGCAACCCAGGCCTCTGAGCTATGAATGGTACCAGGGATGAGATGCAGATATATACTCAATAGCACCAGTGAGTCTTGGGAGGGTCTATGGCTCCCAGAGAACAAGCAGATGCCTAGTACACAGGCTTGTATTCCTTGCTAATGTGTTGTTTGATGGCTTTCCTGCAAGTTATGCTCCAAGAGGAAAGTGTCCACATAGTAAGAGGACTGGGTATCTTTGATATACTCCTTATAGAGGCTGCCACAAGAACTAGAGCTGCCTCCATTCTGTCTATCATCTACTTCTAAGTGCCTTGCCTGAAAAGGAGGAAGAATCTATACCTAAGTGATGATTCTGCCTTGGTGGCATCTCAGATTTCCCTCTGTGCCTCATTCCTGTGCTGCAGAGGTGCTGCCCACCCTCCTTATAGCCTGACATTCCTCCACAGTGTGGAGTAGTATGTATACTCACACTATGGTAAACTGAGCAGCTCAAGGCAGCCCCTAATCACACAAAGAAGGAGAGTAAATGACCCTGGAACTTGCTTAAAAACAGAGGATATGCCTGAGCATGTCTCTATTTTTCCATTTATAGGGAGGCCACAAAAAGAATTCCATTTGCAAAGCTTTGACAAACCTGATGCCTACCCTGACAGAACAAGGATCCCAGGAGCACTGGGGTATCAGAAAATGTGTGAAAGAGGTCACGGTCACCTTCTTCTCAGACCACACTGGAGTCTGGAGCAATGAGGCAATGAACTCAGAAAGAACTCTGGGACAAGAAGAGCTTTGGAGGCAGTAGGGACACCTGAAACACCCACCCATACAAGGAGACTATTCTCTGCTGTGTCCACAGAAGTTTTGTGTTACAGTCTTTCACAGGCTTAGAGTGCAGACCTTCCTGGGGGCTATTTCCTGGCTGGATCAGCCAAGTTTCCTCCTGTTGGCCCTCAATATCTGTTTTAGGGCCACAGAATGTATGGTTGTATCCTGAAATAGAGAGTTTTCTAGGCCCTGTGTTGGAAATCCATAAACCCTAGTCATAGTTGGAAAAGTAAGCAGAATTGGATATAAAAATAGGTGTGAGGGTAGGCAAGAATATAAAAAAGATAATAAAAAGTGTGGGGAGGTATCCACTGAGCCTACAGGACTGTTCTCCAACTTTGAGTATCAGTACTAGACTACAATGTTAGTGAGTGGATGAGAAACTATGTGAGCCTACAAGGTATAAATCTAATATTCACTACCAGAAGGAATGGAGCTGGTTAGAGTAGAACACAGACTGGGTACTAGAAACCCATGGATTTCTGTCCTGGCATAGATCAGCTCAAGTCCCTTCTGCTGTCAGCATTCTAGCTCCTTGTCCAAAAGGTTTCAGTATCTATCACCTGTCTGTTCCCCAAACAGATTCAGTGAGTCTTGCCTGGATTCAGAGTCCCTATCACAAAGGAATATGAGAGGGAGGGTCCTGGTCCTGCTATGAGGAACAGAACAACAGGAGAGTATCGTTCTCTTCCAAGGTCTCTACTCAGCTCTGGTCCCCTGAAAAAGGTGACCACAGCTCAGGGTCATAGAGGCTTTAATGTCACAAGTCAACAGAGAAAATGAAAGCCAGAGACAATGGAGGCCCCAGCTCCAGCTCCAAGAGAACAGATGCCTGGAAACCTCTGGGTGCTTGCTCCTCACTTCTGAGGCCTGTCAGGCAAACTGACAGTTGTAGGTGCCCACAGAGCCTGCTCTGCCTACTTGTTAAGGCAGAGAGGCACAGAAGCTTGGAGAAGGCCAGCAAAGAGAAGGCAAGAGCATTGAGTAGGACTGGGAGGACACCAGGGAGAAACAGAGCAGCCAAGGCATGGGGAGAAGAAAAGCAAGGAGCATTCTCTGGCACTGTTAGTGGTAGTTCATTTGACAAGAGCCCCGTAGCCTATAGCTACTAAGCCACAGCCAAGTTCCAGCTTTTCTCAGTATTTAGAACAGTAGTAGGAAAAGCAGGCCCGGCAGCCCTGTCAGAGTTCTTGGGAGTGGGAAAGGCCTGGAGCAGTACAGGAGCTCTGACTTAACAAGTGAGATGGACAGTACTTAGAGGTCAGATTGCTCAAAGCAGGAGTCACAGGTGCAAGGACAACAGCCCAGCCAAGCAGAGTCAGCCTTTTCAAGCCCTGCTCCTCTTCCCCATCCCAGGAAAGCAGAGCCAGCCTGGGATGGTACCTTAGAGAAGGCTGACTTGGTAGGAGCCTCATAAAGGAGAGAGCAAAGCCAAGGAGCTGCCCAAGAGATAGGCAGTCAGTGAGCGCAAACATACTTGAGGTCAGCAGAGTGGGCAGCCATGAGGTTTCTGAGGCTCTTGTCAGCAAGAGGGCAACCAGAGAGGCTGAAAGAGAAGAGATGGGATATGGGGTGAGCCACAGAGGGGAGCAGAGGAGATGAGGAGAAAGGCCCCCCCATACACATACACACAAAGCACTGGAGCCAGGCCAGAGGAGCAGGGCACAAACCTGCGATGGGAGGCATAGTTCCCGGTGATATGACCACTGCCGTCACAGCCAGGGGTGGGACAGCTGGACAAAGGAAAAAGAGCATCAGAACAGAGGACCATGCACACTTGCAGGCCTTCCCCCCAGAACGAGTCAACTAAGGGCAGGTGGACATCCTCAGATCACAGCCCTCACTTCTGAGACTGGAAATTTCTCTTATACAACTTAACTCAAGAAGGAAAGGGAATTTCAGGTAAGGATGCCTCTGAAGCATGAGTGCTAGGTGTACATGTGCATGCTATGTGTACACATATGTGCTCATAAACTTGTGGATGGGGCACTCCTCCCTTCTCCAGCTCCTAAAGCAGCACAATCTTCTCTGAGAACGAGAACATAGATCCAGCCACCCTGGGAAGGCCTGGCACCAAGATAGGAAGAAACTAGTGAGGTGCAGTATAAAGAAAGGAGGATCCCTATATCCTCCATAAAATTAGCTATGAGCACAGGTGAGGGTTAGATCACCAGTGGAAAAGGTGCTAGGCATAACCCTTCATAGTATTTTAAGAACATGTGGCATTAGAAGTTGATGAAAAGCTCTGCTTGTTCCTGCCTGGGCTCCAGCAGCTACCAGAACTGAGAGCTGGTGTCTGTGAACCTCTCTGCCCATGACTACAATCCTCATCTTGCCCTGTTCTGTTCTGGATTGTGGGCTGGACCAGAGGAGCTTCCTGGTTCTTAATTGCTTTCAGAGGATCATGTTCATACCCAGCTCAGTGCAGAGATGACAGAAAACTCATCACTGTGAGCTACCTGGATTTAGGTGGTTGCTGAGTTCTGGGACCAGGCCTGCTTTCCCAAGATTCCTGGGAGGCCAGCCTACCAAAACAGCACTTACGTGAGAAGCTCCTTCTTTATGTCCTTGGAGAGAAACTTCAGCTTAAAGTTGGTCAGGGTGACTTCCCCTGGGTACTTCCGCTCCTCAAAGTTCTCTTCTGACACCTCCTGATCATCTGCTTCAGAAGAAGCAAAAGAATGTGCTGCTGGCTCTGACTGAAAAAACAAAAACAAAAACAAAACAAAAACAAAAACAAAAAAAACCAGCAGGGAATATTTTAACAACTGGCAAGGAAGCCAGATGTCCAACCTAGTGGGCAATAAAGAGAGACCATTCAGTAGTATCCATAAGATGTTTTACCTTATGAAAGAGGGAGGAAGACCTAGCTACCTCAAGACATAAGACCACACTATGAAAGCCAGGACACTTGCTTTGGCCAACCTCCACCAAATTACCAGAGAATGAACACCTGGATGCAGTAATCTTTAGGACTCAAGTGCTAGTAGGCACTAAATAAGGTTGCTGAGTTATCCCAAAGCTAAGATAGATAACATACTAGTAGCCTAATGATAATCATAATAAGCTTGAGACCCCTGGCCCACAACATGATGCCTTGACAAGGTCAGACACTTGACAAACACCACTAACTGAGCTGTGGGCCTGGAGCTATTTTCTTACCACCTAAACCCTCATAGGTGTGGCACAGGGAGTGAGAAACAACAGCTCTTCCATTGAAAGTCAGGGGTCCTACAGCCTTAGAATAACTGCTTCTAGCAAGACAAGTACACCAGATTTCACATTCCAGAGATGTACCAACTTCCTATAGGTTTCAACAGGCTATTCAGGCACTTCGTCTAAAAAGATGCAACCCTCAAATAAGAGAAACCTGTGAAACTACAGCCCACAGAGCAGCTCTGGGGAGCCAACCTGCAGTAGCTATTACAATTCTTTTTACTAAACAAGGCTCTAGGATAGTGATTTGTTTGCCTGAGCAATTGGACAAAGGTTCTCAGAAGAACACACTTAAGACAAGTCTTCAGGGTCAGTGAAGCCAGGAAGTAGAGGCCCTAGACAAAAGGGGATCAGAGTACCCATGATATCAGGACAGTTGCTGTCAAAATTGGTGAGCCACTGGACAAGACTGATGGGGGTGGGGTGGGGAGGGGAGGCTCTGAGTAAAGAATCTAGGACAGAGGGAGAGGAATGGGGAAGGCCTGGCCTAAGAGCTTTTAGGGGTGAAATATGACTAGGAAAGTTTGAGAGAGGAAGGGTTTGTGGACAATTGGCAAAGGCTGTAGGTGGAGCATGTGACAGGCCTCAGCAGGAGGACCTTGGGACCACTACAAATGGCAGCTCATTTCTGGGGACACAATGATGTTGCAAGAGGATATACTGAGAGAATGGAATAAAAAGACCAGAGATGAACTAATGAAAAGGCAGGGGAGGGTGCTGAGGATATCGCTCTGTATAAATAAAACACTGATTGGCCAGCAGCCAGGCAGGAAGTATAGGCGGGACTAGCAGAGAAAAAAATTAAGGGAACCGGAAGGCAGAGGGGAAGAGATGCCAGCCTGCTGTCCAGGGAGCATCATGTAGAGGCAGCAGGTAAAGCCACAGAACATGTGGCGACATATAGATTAACAGAAATGGGCTGAGTATAAGAGTAAGAGCTAGACAATGGTAGGCCTGAGCTAATGGCCAAGCAGTTTAAATAATATAAGTGTCTGTATGCTTATTTTATAAGTGGGCTACGGGACTGCTGGGACTTGGCGGGACCTGGAGAGAAAAACTTTAGCTACAGAAGGGTACTAAGATATCCACAAACCCACAGACTAAGAAAGAAGTTGAGAAGCCATGGTTAGCGGACCAGGGACCAACTTAACCCTGGCAGTAAAGCATGAGTCTTGCAAGGTCCTAGACCCAAGAAACAGAGATGACAGTGAAGATACTACATAGAGGGCAACCCTGATTCTACTAGGGCTCCTGTCTAGTGCAAGAATGATTCAGTTTCCACAGAGTCACAGATATATGTGGCTCTATGTGTACTTTCATACCATGAGTGCTCACACCAGGACTCTACTAATGAGACTCAAGGGGGCTGCTAACTATACCATGCTACCTAGACCAGGAACCCAATCTATCCCTCTAAAAATAAAGCAATCATGAGTCTTACCCAAAGGTGGAAAAGGGTTTGAAATGGGGACTAACTTACAAACTTACAGGCAAATAGATTCCGGGGGGGGGGGGGCTACCTCACTAACCTCCTAGAGGTATATGGCCCTGATCCCTCCAGATATTTCCTCCAGAAGGTGGCGATTGCTGGCCTCAGACTGGCTGTCCAGACTCAGTTTCTTAGGAAGATCCTAGTAGGCTGGAGAAACTCACACCTTAGACCATACATTTTATACTCGGGTATAGAACAATAGGAAAGGGAATGCTCCAGCTCAGACTCTGATCCTCTCTTCCCAGTCAGTTGTGCTCTTGGGGACTCAGGTCATTGCCCACCACAAGAATTCTCATGCCCAAGGCCCCTGTGTCAGGAGTTCCTCATTGCCCTGGTCCAAGGAACCAGGCATCAAACAACTGTCTGGACAGCAACTGTGTTTGAAGGAATATGTTGGGGAAGGGGAGCAAAGCAGCCTGGGAGACCAGAGCTGTGCTTTTGATGAAAGGCTCACAAAGCCAAGGAAACAAGCTTTTCCCAAATCATCCCCAGGAAATATGAAACATCCCTCTCCTCTTAGGAAATTCTACATTATTGCTAGCCACTAAATTGCGCAGAGGTGTGCTGTGGGATGTTCTGTATGGCAAATGTGTTGCTCTGATTGGTCAATAAATAAAACACTGATTGGCCAGTGGCTAGGCAGGAAGTATAGGCGGGACTAACAGAGGAGAAAAGAAAGAACAGGAAGGCGGAAGGAGTCACTGCCAGCCACGGCCAGGACAAGCAGCATGTGAAGATGCCAGTAAGCCACGAGCCACATGGCAAGGTATAGATTTATGGAAATGGATTAATTTAAGCTATAAGAACAGTTAGCAAGAAGCCTGCCACGGCCATACAGTTTGTAAGCAATATAAGTCTCTGTGTTTACTTGGTTGGGTCTGAGCGGCTGTGGGACTGGCGGGTGACAGAGATTTTTCCTGACTGTGGACAAGACAGGAAAACTCTAGCTACAGAGGTGAGAAGACTCACTCTCTTTATGGAACAAGACTGAGCATAACAGTGCAGGTGAAACCTTTACTGGAAACTATGACCTGAATTTCAGATGCCCTGAAGATGAAAAATCCTGTGTGAAGAGAGACAGACCTCGGAAGTTCTATTTGAACTTCACAAGGAAAAGAAGAAAGCAGTGACCACAGCAGCCCTGGAAGTAGCTGCGAGCCTACACACTCAGGCTACATACAGGGCCCTGGCACCCACCTCCTCAGGCTCTTCCTCTCGAAGGCGACTAGGTTTGGTGTAGTCTAGGGGACGGTCCCACTCATCCTGGCGGGAGGCCTGGCTGGACTGGGGTGAGGTCATGGAGCTGCTGGGGGCACTGGCAGTGCTCTGGCGCTGAGAGACATCAGGAGACTTGACACCAGGGCTGCTACTGCAGCTGCTACTGCTGGGAAAAGTGTTGTTTTCCCGTTTGCGATGTTTATGCATGCTCAAGTCCAGAGTTCCATTTTCATCTACCTCAATGTCCACAGCCTGCAAATATGAAGGTTAAGAATATGAGTTGGCTAACTGAGCCCCTTCCTGAGAGTATCTCCTGGTCAGAACACTGACTCTCGTAGAAGGAAACAGTGATCTGCTGAGAGGAAAGAATCACATCCTCATTTCATGTGAAGAAGCCCTACAGCTCCTCTCTCCTCTGCAGATTAGGAAACCAAACCCTTGAGACCACCACAAGCTTGGTGAGAACAGGTCTTTGACTCCAAGACATGTCAGTCACTACCAACTTCAGAGAAGGACACAGGAACATGGCATAAGCCTATTGAGTTGCACAGCACACCAACTCTTTTCATGGCCACTCATCTACTCTTTTGGGTTATCTGAGCCATGATCAGAGGGGCAAAAGGTAATAAAAATATCAACTAAGGGATAGAGAGATGTCTCAGTGATTAAAAGCATGTATTACTCTTGTAGAGAACCAGGTTTAGTTCAATTCCCAGCACCTATATCAAGCAGCTCATAACAGCTTATAATTCCAGTTCCAGGGTATCTGATGCCCTCTGGCTCTGAGCACCTGCACACACATGATGCACATAGACTCATGCAGGAACATACATATGCACATAAATAAAACATAAATATCTAAAAAAATAAACATCAACTAGGTCCCAGCTGCTCTTGGCACTAGTCATTTCCTTACTGCAAATTTCTCAGTATAAACTCCACCTATTCTTCTCTCCCCAAAGGGCTTCAGGAGGATATTCTCACCTTGCTAGGGAGGTCCTGTGGCTTTGTGCTGAGGTTCTCTGGCATCTCCCAGCATCTAGTGGAGAGGTTCAGGATGGCAGTGGCAGCCATGTGTGCAGCCTCAGCGTCGTGAGAGTAATCGAAGCCTATAGAAGAAGATAAAGTACTCTCATAAAGCCACTGGGAAGTCTGCACCTGGAGGGGGTGACTTTGGTAAAGGTTGAATGCTAAAAGGGAATAACTCAGACTGACATAGACTTAGACAGAGGCAGCAAACAAATGGGGAGAGAGTTAGGAGTCAGGGCATAGCACTCCCACATTATCACACATTCCTCCTACTGCTCTTATCTCCAGTACTGAAAAGGCATCTCATTTCCGATCTGATGAAAATTTGGGCAGAAGTAATAAAATTCTAGAAATGTATTCAACAGACTTGGTAATTTCAAACAAGCAAAAACTTATCCATCAATAAATACTTAGAGGCTAAATAGTTCTGTAAATAGGATATATATTTGGAATACCATACACATGGAAAATTTTGTCCCATCATATCAAAAAATGTTGCTATACTTTTGGTGACTTTATGGCCCCAATAATTATTGCTACCTTAATAAAACAACAAGGCCATAAGTAGGATATTATAAATGAAGGTATAACATTATCTTTTCTAGCAGTTGTGCTGCAGCTTTAAAATCATTCTCAGAAGTGATATTGTGAGTAATCAAAAAATAACTGGTATTTCCAGAAAGTTCCAGACAAGTGGAAAACTCATTCTGAGCCCCTCCCCAACAATACCATCACAGCTTCTAAGCCAGTGAGTATGCTTGGAGACACTTGAGCATGACCAGCAGAATCTGCAGGAGTCCAAAAAAGACTCATCCCAAGAGCCACTAACCCTAAGAACTGTAATCCTAATAAGTTGGAAACTTGTCCATGCTGTCTGTGGAGTTGACAAGATCAACTGGGAGATGTCTGAATCCCTCTAGTGCACTGGGTACTTTTCCATCTTTCACGCATTTCCAAGGTTAACCACAAAGAAGTGCAGTAAATGGCAAGAAAGGGCAGGAATAATTATTCTAGAATATTTCCAGGAATTACTTTTGTCTGTATAATTGCCCTTGAAATGTGTGGCTAATGTCATTGATAATACCATTTCCAGTAAGATGGTCCCTATTCAGGAAACCAAAAAGCTTCCTGCCATGGTACCACCCTATTCTGTTGAACCCTCCTTAGAGGTAATGCTGGAAGTGGACATCCTAGGGTAGACCACATCAGTGAAGTGATTCTCAAGCCTCTGAACACACACACCCATAACAGACCCCTGTCTCTCCAAGCTCCCAAGAGAATCCCTCCCCACTGTCCCTCTCAGGAGCAATGTGAGAGGAGAGACATTAAACAATTCTCCCCAACTTACATTGAAAGGCTTTGGGTGAGGTTTCGCTGGTCTGAATCTTTGGGGCAAGCATACGTTTGCCAAAAACCTGAGCATCAAAACTTGCGTAGTCAAAGGTGACTTTGGAGAACTTCTCCAGCTCCTTGGCCAAGTTGGCCCTGGGCGTGGTGGGAGCCACACTGGGCCGGTAGCTCCCATAAGGAGGAACCTCAAGCTGCTTCACAAAACACATGGGCCTGGGGTATGAGACAGAGATGCAGAGCCTGTGAGGTTAGGACCCAGAGACCCCATGCTACTTCTCCATTCACCCTCCAGTGGCCCAAGCCAGGACTTCATTCAGTCAGGTGTTAAAGAAAACACAGGGAAATACACACACACACACACCCAAAACCCTGCCCCTAATATTTGGTTAGAATTCTGCTTCCCTGGGTAAAGGGCCCCTGAAATAGGCTTATAATCAGTGTGAATAATTGCCTTCAAGGAGGGAACAGAAATAGTGTTCTCATGCTAATAGTATGCCAGAGTAGCAAGCCTGAACTTCCCTCAAAATGTAAGAAAGCAGGTTCCAAGAGCTCAACTACACAATAAGTGAGAGTTTCTGATTAGGAAGCTCAAAGTGGAGGGGAAATGGAGGGAGGAGGGCTCCAGCAAATGCTCCAGCTCTCCTTGTTCCTGTATGGAATAAGCAATGACTTCAGTGATCAATGGTACTTGGAAATGATGGTGAGGACCTCTGAGAACTGGTTGCCTCAAAAACTTGAATATGGCATAAGAAAAGAACCAGCAAGTTGACAGTGTAAGACCACTCTTATGTTCCTGTGATGATCACATTAGAGCACTGGTGGGATGGGCCCCACTGTGGAACGAAATCCTAGGCTGGACACTAGCTCAGCAATTCCTGGTGAAGTTGTAAGAGCAAGACCATCTGATACCAGCAGGGAGACATTTAATTTGACCTCTACATTGGTGTCACTCTTTGGTGAAAGGATCAGCTAGCAACTGACAAGAAACTGGAAGGAAGAACAAATAAGATAGACAACTACACTACCTGGGACTCACAAGGTCAAAGGTGTCTATGAATGGTACACAAGTACTCCACAGAGGGGAAAAGTCCCTATCCCCCTAAGCTGTGGCTTGTGACTGAGGGTCCCTCTGGAGTAGGCCAGGGAATGACCAGGGTATGGCACTGCCAAGTAAAGCAGCCAAGAAGGAAACCTGTGGTCAGGAGTCCTGCAAGGAAGCAATAGTACCATGTCAGCCAGTGACTGGCTTGGCTGAGTACATGGTCCTGTCTCACACACTACATATGAGAAGAGAATCATGGAACAGGAGTCCATGGACCATAGAAAAAGAGCTGTAAGTTCTATATTCTCAGGGAAATGGAGAACCGTGTATCCTACTAGAGAGGCCAAAGGTGATAGTGTACTCTCAGTGACCTGAATGAACCTCCAGGCCCAGCAGGGAACTATATTTGACTTCAAAGAAGTCTTTGAAGACAAGCCATCCAGGAATGGTGTCATGGACGTGACCCCAAGCCTCTGGCCTTATATGTAACACTCACTTTCCAAGGTTACCTGTATGGAGAGTTACTAGGCAGATTTGTTCTGGTTGCTCTGTCAGAAGGCCCCTCAATGATAGCATGCACATAGATGCACTTGAACATATGTGTAAACTTACTCATATGAGTGTACATATTTAAAGAGCATGCAGGCATGCACACAGCTACATGCACCTATGCCTGCTGTTGTCTCAGATGCCTAGTACCCACAGGAGGCAGCACTCAGGGGAGCAAGTCCTGTGCCCTCCTTCCCTCTGCCCTAGGATAGGATCTATTCTGAGGCGGGGAGACATAAGGACAATTAGGTGCTCCCTCTATAGTGAGGCCCTCAACTGGTGCAGTATGCTATCTCCACATACTAACACTGAATTTCACTGACCACATCAGCTGTCTTAGGAGAAAGAAAGGCAGAACACACTGTGGCTAAGGCTAGGCAGCTGTTTGCACCATGGGTGAGGCTCTTTGAGTGCAAAATATGTGTCCTGTGTGCCAAAAGGCATATGCATACCACATAGCACTAACATTGAAGTCCCTGCTGACACTCCTTCAGTTTGGTAGCTTATCTCACCCACCTGAGGATCCGATCTGAATTGGAGTTATTTTTGGGAGGATCTCCTGTCTGCAGTTGCTGCTTCTCATGAGATTTGGCTAATTTTTCAGCAGCAGCAATGGGACACCCAGACAAACTAGAGGAAGGAAAAGGAGAGACATCTGAGCCTTTTTCCCCAAGACTTGTCTGTACCAGGCTGCCAAATATGTGGTCCTGGGAGCAATACCATTCAGATACAAGAACTCTAGGCACATAAAGCCCAGAGCCAGTAACACACTTGTCATTTCTTTAGGACAGATTGTCCATCCAGATCTGTCCTGAACCCACAAAGGATGAATTTCTCAGGCCATTCTATCTGGGATAATTCACAGAAAATGAAATATACTCTAAAGTTCTATAAACTGTGGGCAAAGGAATTTTCTACATGCATAGGTGCCAAACTCAGCCTCCTCTCCTTCTTCTCCCTCTTCTTCCTCATCTCTCTCCTCTCCCTTTTCCAATGCCTGGGCTGGATTCTAGAGTCATGTCTATATATTCTGTAGGATATCACAGGGAAACCAAAGGTTACACTCAGACCACAACCTGGGTACTGCCCCTGGAGTACACTGGCCTTCCCCAGGATCTACTGTGAGCTCAGCTACCAGCTTCTGGGCCAGCACATCTCTAGGGAACCCACTTTTTTCCAACAAAGTGGCCCCTAAAGCCTGGGTATTCCTCCCAACTAAGCAAGTCATGACTAGGACCCAGACAGACCTTGTCAAGCCTATAACACTCCTGGTGTTGTATGGGCCCCTCTTGGATAAGATGAAAGAACAAATAAATCTGGACACTAGCCTGGAATCCCCATGTCCACCTGATCTCAGCGCTCCCCCAGAGTAACTCTGGGCATTGACATTTCTATTTATGTACAAGTTTTTCCTTTTACTCATGAGCAAGAGCTAGTATGTAGAGGTTTTCTGAAAATGGGCAAGACACAAAGTCTCCACTTTCTCTCATAACAACAGTATCAGACTTCTCATATGATCACTCCAGTTCACAGGGCACTTGCAGCAACACCACTGAATGGTCACTCCTTCAGCTGCCACCTGCCAAAGCAGGGAACTATATGTCTATCCAGAAACCATCCCAGATAAGGGCTGAAGGCCCAGGCAGGGACACATACTACAGGCCCAGCCCTAATTCCCTACCATGTCCCAGATCAATTCACTACCTTCTGTGGGTATTGCGATTGCTGTTCACATGGCCTTGGCCCGTGCAGCCAGGAGTGGGGCACTTCAGCACATTTTCATGCATGGCCAAGACTGCAAGAGAACCAGGGAGAACAAATAATGAGAGCAGGCATGACTATAATGGAGAACATCCCAAGGAAGATGCAGAAGTTCTATGTAAAGGCTGCAGCTGTGTAAGCAGAGTACCATGGCACTCTGGGCCTAATGAAACTCAGTCAAGCATGCCCTTCCCACATGGACACTGCCTCCCATAGAAGAAACTAGACTCTAATTTCTGTTAGACAACTCTGAACTTAATTTTCATAAATTCTGCTACTAAAAATAAAGGCAAACATCCACAAGCATTTAGAACAAAGAGGCAACTGTGTGAAGGTCTCCACCTGCCCAGCTCAGGGAATACAAACAATCCCTCCCACAGTATGTGTTTATTTAGTCCTCTGATTCAGTTTGGGTATCTGTAAGTGGACACTTGAGCAGACTGTCCCCTGCCTTTTACCACAGGGCCCTGAGCTTGAGTCCTTGGGCTGACCCTGCATGGAGCTACTCACTCTCTGGAGGGATTCTATCCTTGTGGGGACAGCCAGACAGGCTGCGGTGATGAGGGTACAACCCAGTAACATGGCCAGTGCCATCACAGCCAGGTGTCGGACACTTGATTTCACGCTTCTCCACCCTGGAAGGATCTAAAACACATAGGACATATTATGCAAAACCAGGAGACTGGGAAAGGAGAGGTAGGGACAGTTCCTTATCCACTTTTATTGACATAAGAAAGAGAGAGAGCCAGGCAGTGGGGCGCATGCCTTTAATCCCAGCACTCGGGAGGCAGAGGCAGGCGGACCTCTGTGAGTTTGAGGCCAGCCTGAGCTACAGAGTGAGTTCCAGGAAAGGCACAAAACTACACAGAGAAACCCTGTCTCAAAAAGACAAAAAAAATGAAAGAAAGAAAGAGAGAGAGAGAGAGAGAGAGAGAGAGAGAGAGAGAGAGAGAGAGGCTGACAGTGAGGCAGCTCTAGAAAAGCTGCTCCAAAGCCCAAGGAATGTCCCTTCTACCACATATAGCAGGATAGACAGTAGCTGGAGTGTAGGCAGTGTGTAAGCCTTGCAGATAAAATGTCTATCAAATGGTTACCCCAGTCTCACTCACCCTTAAGGGTATCACCCATTGGCCACCCTCCATGTCTACCTTACCTAGAAAATATGTTTCTAATCAATCTGTCCTCTGATCTTACCTCATAGGCATGAGTATTCTCAGAAAGTGTGTCCCTATGCATGTCTCCACCAAATTCCTGCTGAATTCTCACTCTTGGAATTTTCTTACAAAGGCCAAATGTGCCTCCCAGAGAGCTATCAGGCCTAGGAAAACCCAGGGTAACTCAAAGTTGGCCTGTTCAAGGCCTGGCCTTCTGGCATTGTGAGGCTGACTCCTGGAGAGAAGCTCCATATACCTGCTCTGGGCCCAGGAGGCCCTTGAGGTAAGCAGATAGCAAGCAGCACATGGCCGTCCTGCCCTGCAAATCTGGTGTTCATGCTATAACCCTGATTGTCCAGTGACAGAACCTGACACTTGATGACTTTAACCCTTGAAAGCTATTTTTGAGGCCACATTTGATCATCCTGAGCACTGTCTCCATGGAGCTGGGACCTTCAAGTTGACTTGAGGCATCTCTCCCCTGCTCCTCTGGAGGTCATAGCCTGTTGCTAACTCTGCATTGTATTTGAATTTCTCTCTAAAGTCTGGATTTAGGGGCAGAATCACCTAGCTTCACTGAGTAGCTGATGTTTAGGAGAGGGTGGTCAGGCTGAGCTAGTGGAAGGGATTGGTCTGGATTGATATAAAGGAGAGGCTGGAAGCTGGAAGTCAGATCTAAGAATAGACTTTGTCAGGTTCTGTCACTGGACAATCAGGGTGGCAGGATAATGGCTAAGTGGCACAGTAGTCAGGCTATCAGTCCTCCTGCCTTCCTTTCTCTCTCCTACTTTAACCCCTTCTCATACATCTCAGCTCATGTGTCTCTCCAGATAACACTACATGAAACAGTATGAGCCTATATCCTCAATCTTTGACCCTAGTTCTGAGGTGATTTGTCCTCGAATTCTTTTCTATTTTCCTCCCACCCTAGCCTATAAGAGCCTCAAGCTATATTTCTCCCCAGTTTTCATCTTCACCCTCAGTAAGGGTTATGTCCCTGGTAATGGAATGACAGAGTGGGTGATCAGAGCAGGACACTTTAGCCTACCTTTGCTGTAGCAGCTCTTCCTCACCACGTCCAGGGGCTTTGCCACCTTCCCTGGCTCTCCTGGGCCCAGATGGCCCTGCTCAGCAGGCAGGCATCCTGGCTCACAGACAGCCCGCACCTGCTCAGCCTTCAAGGCGATGGCCTGCTCCAGAAGGCCCAGATTCCCACGGGTCATCATGTCATACATCTCTGATTCATCGGTGACCGCTGACTTCTGGGAGTGTGAGTCTTCATCCTTGTCATCATCAGAACGGACCTCCACAATGACTGAATACTCAGGCTTGGGACTGGATAGCTCTGGGCCTCGGAACTCAGGGGAAGCTTTCTGGGCAGAGGTATGGGAAGTGTCTTCCCCAAAGATCACATTTGGAGTTGCTTCCCCCTCGTCCTCCTCTTCCTCCTCTTCATCCTCGTCCTCTTCCTCCTCTTCTTCCTCCTCTTCTTCCTCTTCCTCTTCCTCCTCTACCTCATCTCCTTCCTCCTCTTCCTCCTCCTCTTCTTCATCTTCATCCTCATCATCCTCTCCCTCCTCTTCATGACCTAGGACACCTTTCTGCTTGCTTGACTCTTCACTAACCATATCCTCCAGAGACTGGGGGCATGGCTCCTGGGAACGTTCACTGGTGACTTCAATGACCTCCTCCACATCCTCTGGCTGTATAAAGAGGTCCTTTTCACCCTCATCATTGGTGGCCCCCCTTGCAGTCTCATCCTGAAGCTGATGAACAACAGTGGGGCCCAACTTAGCTACTGGGACTGAGTCCTCCTGCACAAGAGTCTCTTCAGCAATTTGGCCCAGATTTAGAAGGGAAGTTGCAATGATTCCCTGGTAGCTGCTGTAGCTGCCCTTGGAGAAGCCAGAAGGGCTGCTTGTGGAGGTGGATCCAAAATGGGGTTTGATGAGATTTTTTCCTGCATAAAACAAGAAACATCATGAGGGCTAGAAGAGAGCATTGGAGGAATATTTCCAGATCTCTGCTCCCAACAGTAGCCATTCACCCTCAACACTGTAGCCCAGAAAACATGGAAATGAAGTGTAAGCCATCCTGTCAGCCTTCTACCTGGATCCAAAAACCATGGGGAATCAGTTTCAGCTTAAGATTACTTTGATATTTTTCAGTTCATGTTTCTCTTCCATCATTTATTTTCTCAAATCAGATAGATCTTCATTTTATATAACAGAACTTAAAGAGAAAAATCAGGTGAAAAGTCCTTTTATAACTGAAAAATCATACATTTTTAAAGGAAATGAAATTAAATCTTTTAAATATAGTAACAGATCTTCTCACTACATGCCGGTCTCGTGGAACTCATGAACCAGTATTCTTAGCAATAATAAGAGCCAGCCCTGCCATATAGTATCCTAAGAAGCAAGTGAGTTGGGGGTCTTTTTTTAAACTGGAACACAAACTCATTTGATTCCATGGGCCATGCACTCGAGTCCCCAAAAGGAAACCAATGAGGGCTCAGCATAGATTTCTTCAAAAATACGGTAAAACTCTATCTAAATGGCTCAAAGTCAGCTGATTCCATTAGCTTGGGAACACACAGGACCCTCAGCTACCTTCTTTCCTTTCTTGGCTTCAAAGAGCCCAACCTTCAGCCCACCTTCAGAGGTCTAATTTGAAGTATTTCCTCAGTACCTGCCCTTGTAAACCCAAACTAAACCCAACCCAGTTAATCCTCAGGGGCCAGGCAGGGTGGGCTCTGTCTAAGAGCCTCTCATGGACAAAGACACGGCATGGCATGCATTATCTGTCTTTATTTCTCACACACATGGAGACATGCCTTAGAATCAAACTTTTGAGAGTGCATGGGAGTGCCAGATCTACCTTCTCATCTCTCCCATGCTCACAGTGTTCACACACACTACAGTGCCCCACACCCACACCCTCATCCTGGGCAGTTCCCTTTTCCAGGAAGCTGCACATGTCAGGACAAGACATTCCTTGTTCTCAAGACAGCTTTCTGCACTGAGTTGAGCTCCCCCTACCCCCCCTTACAGGCTGCAATTCTCAGTGCCACACTAAGCAGCCTTTATTCAAAAGAGAAAGAGCAACATAGTACCTTCAGCTGGCTGGGGGTGATGAATCTCCTCCTGTCCTGACATCTCAGCCTCAGCCTCCTCCAGGGGTCCTTCTGATTCATCCGAAACAGAGGCGTCCTTCACCTCAGCATCCTCACTGCCATCACTGTCCATTCGGTAGCCTTCATCCAGAGCCAGCCTCAGAGGGTGTGACTTCCTCTTGGATACCAGGTGCTCAGCCTCAGCATCCTCCAGTTTTCTCTTCTTGGCCAGAGGGCAACTCTGTAAGCTGAAAGGGAAGATGGGTGATGCCAAGAGCCAGGCCAGATCCCTGAGACACCCAGGAAGACTTTCTAAGGGTCCCTCCTTCTATAGCCATTCTCAGATGGAAGCCTCAAGTGATAATGCATTTAATTTTTTACATCTAATTACACACATTTAAAGGTCCCTGATTGGGTATTGCATTACAGTGAACCAAGTCCACAAATGGAATGAGGACTCAGACCCCAGTGGCCTAGACTTCTACTCTCTAAGCCATTCCTTAGACCAAACCACTGTCCCACATGTACCCCCAAGCTTATCTCAGCCCATTTCCTCCAATACTGGCCATTTCCTTCTCTACCTTCAGACTTCCACACCTATACCCACCCAGAAATGTCCCCTGGAAAATCTAGCTGACCACAGGGAATGACTACAGTGGCAGCTGTAGCTTACGCTCTCTCTCTCATGTGTACAAGGCCTGCTTTAAGCTCTGCCATACAAATATACCCAAGTCCTGAAATAGTCTCTCTGGAAAAACAAAGGTGCCAAGAACAGGTACTCTTCCACCCTTATGGCACACTCCTGGCCAGGCTCACCTCAGTGAAGGCACCACAGGAATACAGACCAGTGGGGGGACACTAGGGCTTAGAAGGGTCAGGTCAGCCTGGACTCAGCAGTCACAGACAAAACAGAAAGTTTTTAATCCACAAAAAAAACCAGGTCTGGAAAGAGAACCCCAAACCTCCTTCCAGGGAGCCTTTGAGGCTACTGGCAGAACTCTTACCTTCGATGTCTGGAGTACTTGCCCCGCACATGTCCTGAACCAGTACATCCTGGGGTAGGACAGCTGGAGGGAAAAGCAGGAGAGATCACCTTAGATTTTGAAACCTGGGTCTCACCCTGAAGAGCAAGAAAGGCTCTCTGAATGACTCATCTCAAGGTGGACACTGGCAATTTGCTAAAATTTAGTGAAATAACTCAGCTCATTTAAAAAATTAATAACTAGTTACAACTTTATGAATGTGTCTAATTAAAGATCTGTACATATAAGATTAAGGCATCTACTGGATGGGTTCATTTTCCCACAGCAGACATTCTATCAGCTTCCACCAGGTTTTCAGGGGACTTGGGATGCAAGTGCCCCTCTCTAAAAGGAACTCATGACTTGTCTGGCCCAAGTCCAGAGCACAGAAATTGGACTTCTTCATGTTCATCACTGGTGCTGTGATGCCTCGGCATCCAGGCCTATAGTTTGTACTCCCTTTCTACGAAACAGGACTAGGGCTGCCAATCAAGAAGGAGAGTGTGGCCCAAGCCAGAACCACAGCACATAGGAGTGACCCTGCTCTAGTACTCCCTGCCTGGTGAGGGTCTCTGCTTCCACATAGGAAAGGAAACCAGGGGGCTAATGCACTAAGAGATGCCTATCCTGCTTGGTAGAAAACTTGTTGGCTGTACTGAGAAGGTCAGCCATTTCAGAATGATAAGTACGAGAGGATGGGAGTGAGACCTTCTGGAGTTCCTCACCTTTAGCTATCAACATTACAAAACCAATAAAAACTTCTAAACATGAGCACTAACACTGACCATACAGCCCATGGAATACTCAGGTTAGAACAGCTATAGGGGCAAGTACCTCTATGTGGCATGAGAGGCAAGGTTCCACCATAGCTCAGAGTTCTGTGGGTTCAAGAAGCTGCTACTAATTCATGGTACAGTAGACCAGCAAGATGGTCTATGAGGCCGTGTGGGGGAGTGTATAAGACCTCAGCCCCTTGTTGGGGAACTAAATCTGCTCCAATGTAGAGACAAATAACCCATTTCCAACAGAATTGCCATTGTGGACCACAGTTCCTATCTGGGATCAGTATTGGTTCTCCTAAAAAATGGCACATCTTACCAAAGTCTGCACAGGAAGGCAGAAAGGGAGTGGCTCTTAGGACCTATGGAAGGGGCCACCCCACCTCTGTATGGATATCCCCTGATAGTTTCCAGGAAGAAAAAGCAAAAGGTATTTTATTTTCCAGATGGGGGATTATTGCTATCCCTGGCCAGCCTGTTGTAAAATCCAGCTCACATATGCTTTCACTCTCTCAAGAACTAGCTTTGAGACTTCACAAATAATTCCTTGTTGCTGGGATTTGAAGCTGAGGTCCCAACTAGTCGATTACTTACTTAGTTAATTGGACAATTAGGCAACAGCTGCTGTGTAGGCCTGTGGGACACTGGCACTGTCCCTGTTTCACTTGCTCCAAGTTACTCTGGTACCTAACTCAGAAAAGTACAGAAAAGATCCCCAGCCATGTGGGCCTGTACCTTCCCACCCAGCTCTGAGCCCAAGTACATGAAGCTGGCAAGACCATCTGGATAGAAACTGGAAACTCCTTAGACATAGAAACAGGAAACATCAAGCAGAGTGACATGAGATCCAGCCAGGGCCTCCAGATATTGTAATGGGAGCAGATATTAGTCTTAAGGCCCCCCCCCAGAGTAATCTGTGAGCACATAAGAGCACCTAGGAGTATGCACTAGCATCAATGCCCCCTTATAAGAATATGTAAGAATCTTTGACCATCTATGAGCACATGTGAGTGCTTAGATCACACTGAGGATTCATGTGCACTATCATCTACTAATGCCTCCAAACTCCTAGAGTTGGACAGAAGTAAGTGATTGATAAGGACTCCAGGCCTCCTGAGTCTCCTCTACATAGTAGGAGAAAAGCCAAAGCCAAAGTGATCCCTCCTCTGACACTTGGTGCCCATGTATGCTCATATAGTCATAGGTGTGCTCTTAGACAATCATAGGAGTTCACAAGCAGACATAGATGCTTGTGTATGCTCATAAGCACTCAAAAGTAAAGTCCTTGAATCCTCAAGTCTGGTCTTGGAGCCTATGTAACTAAAACCAAGATCAGAGACACAAGGAGATGGAGCAGGTGAAGAGCCGAGGGCTGGCTGATGGCCACCTCTCAATAGACCAACTCCTATGATTGCCTAAGAGCACACCTATGACTATATGAGCATACATGGGCACCAAGTGTCAGAGGAGGGATCACTTTGGCTTTGGCTTTTCTCCTACTATGTAGAGGAGACTCAGGAGGCCTGGAGTCCTTATCAATCACTTACTTCTGTCCAACTCTAGGAGTTTGGAGGCATTAGTAGATGATAGTGCACATGAATCCTCAGTGTGATCTAAGCACTCACCTCTCAAGAAGCAGCTCTAAAGGGTCTAAACACAAACCACAGGCATCTAGGAACCCAGTTTTGGAGACAATCTAAATTCCAGGTTGAAGCACCATGCTCTAACTTCTCCCCCCCCCCCTTTTTTTTTTGGTTTTTCGAGACAGGGTTTCTCTGTGTAGCTTTGCGCCTTTCCTGGAACTCACTTGGTAGCCCAGGCTGGCCTCGAACTCACAGAGATCCGCCTGGCTCTGCCTCCCGAGTGCTGGGATTAAAGGCGTGCGCCACCACCGCCTGGCAACTTCTCCCCTTTTAAGGGATTATTCCTTCCCAAACATGGGGGTTAGGAGTCTTGAACTCACCTGTCCTCTGAGCAAGAGCTGGCTATGGCTCAAAGAAGAAGGATCCCCGATGAAGAAAGGTTGAGCTGTAGGGTACATTTAGGGCAACCCTAACCAGCCCACTGATGTGTCTCTAAGATATTGATCCCAGCCCTTCCTCAACTCCTACCTCAACAGAACTTCTCTGATGTCCTGTAATGGGTGTTGGACTCTACCAAAATACAAACTGGAGTATATGTCAATTCTTCCAAGGATGCTGAAGGAAAAGCATTAAATCTATTTCTTCTCCTAAGAACTAGTGTTAAATTCAGTAAACAGGAAAATTTATAGAAGGCCAAGAGACCTCACTGGATCCTGCTTGCTCTAGTCCAAGTTCTTCAGATAACCTTTTAACAACCATCCTTCAGCCTTCCAGAGAACAAATGCCCTTCTAAGAACTCTGCCTAAGCTATGGGATAGCCCAAGTGTAAGAGTACTGCAAGCTGAGGAATTCTGAGCCAATGATGCATAAATCCACCATCCATGAAGAGTCCCACATAGTGGGCTGCATTCAAATGGGTTTACATGATTTGTACATACATGATATTCTTCTCTCAAACCATAACAGCAAGACCCTTGTGAGTCACAGTCTCTATTCTGACATTCCACAGTGTGAGCTCCTACACAAACATAGGTCTTGTCTGCTTATCAGATTAGAGCTATGCTGTCCTGGTAAACAGGCTCTTGAGAAGGAAAAGAATATGTGCCAGTAAGATATAAATACTCCCATATCCAGAGATTGTGTCACACACCTTTAATCACAGCACTTGGGAAGCAGAGGCAGGCAGGTCTTTGTAAGTTTGAGACCATCCTGGTCTGTACAGCAAGCTTCAGATCATCCAGGACTACATAATGAGACTCTGTCTCAAAAAAATAAGAATGCTCCCACCACAGCCTGTGTGTGTCAGCCAATGTGAGCCATGCATACTATAGATCATCTCCACATGGTACTGTGGACAGCAAACATGTAGATATACGAGTGAATAGTACTGTCTGCAAAAATCACCAAAAGAACCTTGTTGCTGGTTTTGAGGACCATTGTGATTGTCTAAATTCTAGTGGAAAACAGTGTGAGGGTCACCTATGGCAGGGCCAATTTGGAGCTGAAGAAAAACACAATTGGATGCAGATAGCAAGATATGTCACAGGAAAAGCTGTTTCCTCAGGGAAAACAGGAGTTTGTGGGAAATTTATAACAACTCCAACGTTACATGCCAGCAGGTAGTGAGCAATGCTCATGCAAACAGAAAAACTTTCTTACCTGAGGTCTGCACCTGTGGTCTCTGGGGGTCCTGGGTAAGATAAGAGAGAAAGAGAAATACACACACATAAGACTTAGATTTTTAGAAGCATGTTTACCTAAAAGTACAAACCTAATGAAACAACTTAGATCTTTCCAAGGACAAGATGCCCACCCTTTGCTGACCTACAAGAACATCCCCTGAGGTCAGTGGAAAGAGCTGCCCCCTCAGCAAAGTGCTTGCTCTAGGACCTCTACACACACACACACACACACACACACACACACACACACACACACACACTTTCAGAGAAGATCTGATAGTCTCTCTACCCTCGGGCCCAGGGTGTTCTCTTTCTTTAATTGCAGATAGATGTCGGTTTCTAGAGATAGATATTAACTACAAGATCAAGTTGGACAAAGACCAGGACCAACGAGATATGGCTGGTTACAATGATGAGCATTAGCTACAAGATGTGCATGGGTCCAACCAGAATAGGCAGCTCTTATATATCAAAGCTCCTGGATACTCTGTGAAGTAACCCTGTTGGGATCAACAGGAAGTTCCAGGTGAGGTTGGGGGGTGGCCAAATGGGTAAGTCTCAGCCTCTTTTGTTATTGTTGTTGTTGTTTGTTTGGCTTGGTTTAGTTTTTTTCAAGACAGGGTTTCTCTGTGTAGCCCTGGATGTCCTGGAACTTGCTCTGTAGACCAAACTGGCCTTGAACTCAGAGTTCCGCCTGCCTCTGCCTCTGCCTCCCAAGTGCTGGGATTAAAAGGTGTGCACCACTACCACCTGACAAGGCTCAGTCTTAACAGAGTGAACAGGTCCTAGGCCCTCCCCTCCACCTACTGTCAAGTTCACCCAACAGCTTTCAAATCCCCAATAGCATAACAGTGATCTCTGGGAAAAAAGAGGATACTGTCCAAAGACCAGAGGCCTTTCCTTTCCAAACTAAGCAGGCTCCTGACTGAACTCTGTTACCCCCACTCCCGTAAATCTGTACTTGTCCCCACATTTCTGTCTGAGGCAAATCTGTATGAGCTGAAAAGGACTTCAGGAGACCCTTGAATACTGTACTGAGGAACAGCTGAAGAGCCCTAAAGTCCCAGGTGCCTAGTGTGGATCAAAGGCTACCAGAAAGCTGAGCATTTATGGTAGGATTTGTACTACTGAGGAGAGCTGTTGTACAATGATATCGACAGTTTCAGAAGGGCTGCCAAGGATGGGGACCAAGGCCAGACTGAGTTGGCACTCACCTCGGAGGGTCTTGGACCGTGTGCGGGCTCGCTTTTCATCACTTTCTAAGCTCATCTGTAAAGAAAAACAACCACAATGTTAAGAAGCAGCCAGGGCCAGCACCTGCCATGTCTAGAACCATCAGGGACATCTGGCCATTTTCTGACTCAAACTTTGATGATGATAAGAAGATTATCTGTGAATGACAAGAATGGGACCAAAAGAAGCAAGTTGGGAGAGTGTTGGTGGTTCTGCTGGGTAGAGACCATCAGACTTAATGATATCTCATCCATATTTCCTAGTCCCTCACAGTGCTCCATCCATACTGCTTCATGTTCCTATCTGCCCACAAAAGCCACAGCCTCATGTGTATAGATATTTTATAATACAAGGAACTCTGGCACAGGAAGTAATACCCACTGCTTGCCTTACCAGGCAGGTACTAACCATATTGCTAACCATAGATTCAACTGCTAGAGATAGAACTGGGTCAGATTAACATAGTCCAGGGCCTGACTTCCATGGACATTTCCTTCCTACTGGGCTCAGGTTTTCATGTTCCTAATATAATAGGGTCATATGGGTAGAAACTGGTAGCCTGAGCAACACTGGCCCACACATTCTCTGGCCTACTAAGGACTATCAAGTCCATTAGAATTCTCACTCGAATAGAGAAACCTCTATAAGGCTGCTGCCCACAATATGGTCCTTTGAGAAAACAAAGGAGGAGCAACTATGAAGGTGACAGCCATAGATAGAGCATACCTGAGGATGAGGGTCCCCAGGTGAATCCTCATCTTGTGTCACCATGACAAATCTGAAGGAACAGATAAAATACTGGCAAACTCTGTGATTTGGGAAACAATCCTCTCATAGATAGCAAGGCTGGGAGGGGCAGGTGTGTATCCAAGCAGAAGAGTGGCCAGTCCAGACTTCACTATCTGTCTCCATGGTCAAGAAAGATAAGAGGCAAATCGACATCTGTCCTAGATCATAGATACCACCAGGACAACAAAGCTCTGTGTGAGTGCTTTGGCAAAAGGGAGGAAGCAAGCGATTGGGATACATTGCAGAAGGAAGGGAATGGAAAGAGACAAACCTCTACCTTACCAACTAAAAAGAGAGAAAACAAAATTCCTCAGTTGGCAGATGAAATTCACAAGTGAACTTTTCCATGAAGTAGCCTAGCATACAGTGTTTTATGTAATTTGTTGAAGAAGAAAAATTAAGACCAGGGTAATTTGTGCAACCTGTCAGCTCTAGGCTATGGAGCACAATACTATAAGCCTGTGTTTATTATAGCCTTCCCATAGAACAGAGACAATTTCTATAATTTCTATTTTTAAAGCAGAGGCTCCCTGTGGACCAATTGCTCACATTTAAAGTAAAGAGAGGAGCAGGTGTCAAAGGGACGACATTACATCTATGAGCCTTCAAATGTCGATTGCACTGAGCCTGTGCACAACGCCTTCTGAGGCGAGGCACACAATGCATCTGATTGCCCCATGCCTGTGTTCAGCTGAAATGTAATCTATAGCTTTTTGTGTCAGTTTTCCCAAGGAAATTGGCAGGCATTCTGCTAGATTAAAGTATGCCTTGGCAATTTGGATTTCCTGCGGATAAATTATTCAAGGGGCAAAGAATAGAGAGGGCTACAGGGATGTGTAATGGGCATTGCTTGCAAACTGTGAGCTCCCATTGATGAAGCTAACAGCTGTGGCATTCATTGTCCTGAGCACCTTCTCTTTGCAATTTACTTGCATCAAATATTCAATGTACAAGAAGTTCTCTTCAGTGTGCATAGCTTTGATTTTAAGAGGGAAACTCCTGAACTTGTAGGAGAGAAACCCAGGCTCTTTAATATGATGAGAACATGTTTACAGAATCTGGATGACTTGTGAACTCAATGCCAAGGGGCAATTTTCCTCTCATTTTTTGAAACTGTCAATGGTAGCTGCTGTAGAGGTATCTGGCAAAATGTGTGGGCAATTTATATGCTTTCCTTTACAAAGCACTATAGAAGGTGTCTACAAACCTCTTACCTGAGATAGCATACCCATTAGCATGCTCAGGGAAGCACTGTGCCCAGCACTACCCAGACTCACTGACTATTTGGCCTGGCAGCAGACTCCAAGACCTCCTGCCTGCTCCATATAGGGATGGTCCCTGCCTATGGAGGCATCTCACTGATGCAAAGGCAGTGAGGTGCTTCTCATTTTCCCTTGCTTTATTTTTTAAAAACCTTTTACTTCTTCGAAGCACAAACAAACAGGACCTCATGTTTTTGCACAACCCATATATAACTCAATGGCCTCTTGCCTTGAAGGTAAAAGGTTCCCTTTGTTGAGACAGATAATCTTGCTCCACTGTGAGACTAGGGATTTTTCCCACAAGCAACATCTGCTCTGTTTCTCTACATCAATTTCATACTGCTGATAGACTACATCTTTAGTTCTGACATTTTACCAGTTTTGTCATGAATAGGAAAATTAGAGAAAAAAATTCCAAATGTAAACACATTGTGTGCAGCCATAGCTATTACATTAGCCTGAGAGAACTGTGTCACCATCAGGCACTAAACTTGATTCCTTGGTACTATACTTAAAAGCAGTCTCACTGGAGGGTGATTTTTGCTTTGATCTGTTCTGTATTGCTTTAGTAAAGGCAGAAACCAGTCATGTGGGCTCTTTTTAAACACAATGACTAGTCCTTTTTCATACTCAGTTGCTAAACTGAGCTCCCTGTGTTGAACCTTTTCAAAGTCAAGTACCAAAATAGCAAATGCAGCAAGCAGCCTCCAAACCTGCAGATTACTCCTGGCTCTGTTCTGGTTGTCTGAGCAATAAACCCAGAACTCAACACAGCCAAAACAACAACAAATATCTGGTCTTTAAGAAATCTTGGGGCCAGGCATGGTGGCACACACATTTAATCCCAGCACTGGAGAGGGAGAGGCAGGCAGAGCTCTGTGAGGTCAAGGTCAGCCTGATCTATATAGCATTTCCAGGCCATCCAGGGCTATATAATGAGACCCTGTCTCAAAAAAAAAAAAAAAAAAAAAAAAAAAAAAAAAAAAAAAAAAAAAAAAAGAAGAATGGAGGGAAGAGGAAATAATAATCACAGTTTAGTTTTCTAGAAGTCCAGGGATTCCCTAAGCTAGTTACTTTTTGTTGACCTTCACCTTGACCTCTGAGGCCAGTTGCCAATACCCTCCAGCATGAAGGGCTCACTATCCACATCTTGCCTTTCTGCATTGATGGCCAAGGACTATCCAAGGGCATAATACATGCTGAAACCTGACCCTAGATGAAGGTGATCCAGCCTTAGGAGGTTTGCATGTCATTCTAGGAAGGTGGTGAGGCTGTTCAGGAGTGAACACAAAGATGAGGGAGATGCTGAGCCCTGAGAGCCTGAGTAGGGATAGGGACAATGAGCTGACAAGTAAATACCTAAGAATGTCCAGGACAGACACCTCAGGATTGGGCTGAGTTAGCCCCAAAAGCCAAGAGCACCTTTGAATAACCAACTCAAACTCAATGGTCAGATGTCTGTCATCCCTCTGACCACCATCCACATCTCACTATTCTTAACCAGCTCATCTCCCAAAACATCCCTATCTTGTGCTTAAGAGAGCTCCCTCGTTCACAATTGTGAGGTCATTCACTGTCTCCTGCAGAGAGCTGCCCAGGACACATCATGCACAAAGGGCAGATGGAGGAAAGAGTGAGCATGCGGGGCAGTCAAAACTACCTTGGAAGCTGGTGCTGTTGGAGGAGGGGTATGTCAGAGGGAGATGAGCAGACAGCTGCAGAGACTTGGTAGGAGATTCTGGGCCTCTTGACACCATGGGTCATTCATTCTAGCTTTGGACTTGGAAAAGATACTTCAGTGTTTTATTTTACTTAAAATGTACTCTAGCAAGGAGTGGTGACACACAGAATTAAAGATAGGCAGAAGCAGACATATCTCTGTGAGTTCAAAGCTAGCCTGGTCTACATAGCAAGTTCCAGGCCAGCCAAGGCTATTTAGTGAGACCCTATCTCAAAAAAAAGTGTTCTAATAACCAGAAAAGCTGAAAAACTAGAATAGATTTAGGACAATTTTTAAGTCCATCATGTGGATTACAGTGTTCTAATAGAGGACTAAGGTTTTTGTACAACATACTTCTGGAAACTTGGGAGAGAATGTGTGCTTCATCCCTGCCCAGAGAAGGGGCTGGAGTAGATTTGGAGTAAAAGGGTAGCATAAATTGCCCATCCCACATCCTTCCTCACTTGACAGTATCTTATTCACTCCATTGAGGGTAAAATGAAATACAATGGTTTGCCTTGTTTTTGGCTCTCCTTGTGGCAGCCAAAAGGGATACTGACTTGTTCCCTGACAGTAGTGTTAACCTGTGCAGGCCCAAGTCTGGATCTACCACCAGGGCAGGGAAGGGGGCACTCCACTTAGAATTTATAAGCATCCTTCAAGCACCAGCCTTACTTTCTTCTTCATAAAACTCCAATAGGGACCCTCAGAGTCCTGATCCCATTACTGTCCACCATTATGTTTACCTTTCCTTTTGTATATGAGTTCTAAGCCTCCAGGTCAGCTCATAGCCACAGAACAATGTAGAAGTTCCTTAGAAGCCCTCTATATATTCTACTTTGTATTATCTGAATCTCTGTGATTAAACTATGTGCCCATGCCCCTGTATCCCACTGGGAGTCATCATAGTAACTCCTGGTTCCTTGCAGTGACAGTTCTGTTCCCCTTTGGGGGATATCCCACTGTGTATCTGACACTCTCCTCACAATCTTTCCACCAATTATTCAGTCTGCTTACAATTAAGTATACCAGCCATCTCCTGTGGTATAGAAATTTCACCACCCATGGGGCATTATTCAGTAAATGCCTCAGGAAGGGGTGTCTTTTGACAGTTCTAAACATGAAATCTGGCTCGCTCCAATCCCCAAATAAGAAATTATAACCACCTATTAGGCTACCTAGTAAAGCAGCCATATCTGTTTCAAATTTCATAAAAGAAATTTCTTTCTTTGTCTCTTCTTTGAGACATAGTCTTGTTATATGGTTCAAGCTGGACTTGAACTATTGGCCATCCTACTTTATCCTTCCAAGTGCTGGGATTACAAGGGTACCTAGTTTTAAGTAGAATTTGTATCTCTCCAGGGCATAATTCAACAACATCAAGTCAGACAGCTAGAAAGGAGAGTCACCTCCCTCACTGAAGGTACTTCTTTTAAATTGTCCTTACCAAAGACCCTTGTTCCATAACTCTAGTTGTCCACTAAGTAGTGTGTGCCTTGGGACCAAAGGTTTTGTTCTCAGATCCAGAAGTGATTCAAGGATCACCATCTGTGCCTAAAATACCAACACATGGTATCTGCTAACATTCCAACACAGGCCTTCTCTGACAGCCCTACATGGTCCTGAGCTATCCAACTACCTGAACTATGCTGAACTTGGAGGGTGAGCACACCACTGGTCTTATTATGTGGGCCACTCCTTGGTCTTCCCAGTTGGTTCCTCATCTTACTCGCATCCCATCTTAGGTCACTAGCCCCAGCTATCCCTCTTAGTCTCCTCAGTTCTGGGCCATCGATCCTTTTACATCCTCCCTCCTCTCCTGACCTATTCCTCATCTTAGTTTTTTGTTCCTTTCTTTCTTTTGAGACAGAATCTCACCATGTAATGGCTGTCTTGGAACTCACTATGTAGTTCTAACTGGCTGGCCTTGAACTCACAGAGATGTGTCCAAAGTAAGGATATTGGCATAAAGATGATACAGTTATGAAGCTTTAGTGCTACTAAGAAGGCTTGAGTGTCCTCCAAGCTCATTACCAGCACCTGCATTCTGAACAGTCACATGTAGTTCATAGCAGGCTCAAACCCTCCGAGCATGCTGTGCCTGGGCTGTGGGGAAACTAGAGACCTACTCCACTCTGACCAAGGAACAACTGAAAATACTTTGCTCAAAGCCTAGGTCAGGGCACTTTCATGGTCACATGATCTGACTCCTGTGCCACTTGAGGAGTCCTTTGGGCTAGGGTAGGGTAAAGCAGGAAAGGTCAAAAATTCAGTGATGGAGATAAATGATATTTTACCATAATATTTAAGACATCAACAATATAAAAGATCCAGAAAAAACAAAATGTCACAATTAAATATAGAGAAAAGATACATATTTAATATGGATCTTCAACATGCTGATAACAAAACTGAACTGAGTGGGAGTACTTAGCAAAGGGACTGTAATAGACATGTTAAAACGTACATTTCCACCACCAGACACAAAGGAAAGATAGTGTATTCTAATAGTAAAATACAAGCACCCTCAGCTCCCATCCTGCCTTGAACTGCATGGTCTTTGATATCTGGGCTGTCCCTATGCTGGCTGCCATGCCTAGGTGTTGGCTGAGACACTCAAGGCGAAACCTCAACATGTCAGATAAGAAGTTAGCATTTGGGGGCTGGAGAAATGGCTTAGTGGTTAAGAGCACTGGCTGCTCCTCTGGAGGACCCAGATTCAATTCCCAGCACCCACATGGCAGCTGTGGGTTACAACTATCTGTAACTCCAGTTCCAGGGGGTCCATGGTACCAAGCATTCACATGATGCACATATATATGCATGCAGGAAAAATACTCAAACACATAGAACAAAATAATTAAAATAAAATGGAAGTTGACATCTGGACACTAGAGAGGTGGCTCAGTGGTTAACAGCACTTATTACTCTTACAGAGGACCCAGGTTCAGTTTCCAGTACTCACTTCATGGCTCACAACCATCTGTAACTCCAGTTCTAGGGGATCCAATGCCCTCTTCTAACTTCTGCAAGTACCAGGCATGCACATAGTACACATGCATACATGCAGGCAAAACATTCACAGGCATAAACTAAGTACATCTAGAATATTTCTTAAAGAGGTTAGCATCTGCCCTCCAGGTATGGATGTCCCATGCTTCTTTCTACCTTGACTCCCAGTTTTGATGCCACCTGCTCTGGAGAGCTGGTCTTAGACAGAGCAAGTCAGTGGGAAGTTGTAGAATTAGGAGGTTGGTGGCCAAAACTATGGTCATAAACATAGACACTATCCCCAAGCTCAGGAGTGTCCCTGAGAAGCAGGGACCCTGTGTCACATCTATCATGCTTTCTGAGCAGGCATGAGGAGGAGTGCATCATCTTCCACACTTATGAAGATAAAAATAAAAGATTAGCAGACCTAATAGATCCCTGCATCAGAATTCACTATCAAACCCTGGAGACTCTGAGCTCACCCAGGCCCAGAAAGGGAAAATGAATAACAGGTGCCAACATACATGACAGAGCCCAAGTATGAACACACAAGTTGGGAAGCTGGCTGAAAGGTGGGAATCTATCATCATATGAAGTTTTATCTGTTCAGTCATTCTTTTTCCTCTAACTAAAAAAAAAAAAAAAAAAATGACTAGGTGACCTTGGTCCCCATCTAGACTCTGAAGCACCCATGGACAAGCTCTTACCTTGTTATATCTGCACAGGAAATGTTTCTCAGTTCTGCAGCTGCTGGTCTTGTCTTCCTGTGTCCACCTCTGGGTCAGAAGTTTGCCCCGGAACTCATTTTCTGAGGGTTTAAAAGAACAGAGGTTCAGAAAAGGGAACTCTAACAAATGTCAGCCAGGAAGACCCAAGAAGAGAAAGAGAAAAATCCAGGATACTTTTTTTTTCTTTTTCCTTTTATTTTATTTTACAATACCATTCAGTTCTACATATCAGCCATGGGTTCCCCTGTTCTCCCCCTCCCACCCCCTCCCCTTCCCCCTAGCCCACCCCCCATTCCCACCTCCTCCAGGGCAAAGCCTCCCCCGAGGACTGCGATCAACCTGGTAGACTCAGTCCAGGCAGGTCCAGTCCCCTCCTCCCAGACTGAGCCAAGAGTCCCTGCATAAGCCCCAGGTTTCAAACAGCCAACTCATGCAATGAGCACAGGACTCGGTCCCACTGCCTAGATGCCTCCCAAACAGATCAAGCCAATCAACTGTCTCGCCTATTCAGAGAGCCTGATCCAGCTGGGGGCCCCTCAGCCTTTGGTTCATAGTTCATGTGTTTCCATTCGTTTGGCTATTTTTTTTTTTTCAGTAATTGAGTAAAACCAAAATTTATTATAAGCCACAGTCGTCCTAGGGACCTCCATGCTATATATATAGCCTCCATGGTTCTATGGGTTGTGGTCTGATTGTTCTTTATTTTATATCTAGAATCCACTTATGAGTGAGTACATACCATGACTGTCTTTCTGGGTTTGGGTTACCTCACTCAGGATGATTTTTTTCTAGTTCCATAGGATACTTTTTTAACATAGCATTTATACAGTCTCTGGAATCTATCAGAAAGACAAACAAATTCATGGCTCATGGTTGTTCCAGGGAAAAAAAGAAACCCTTATACTTTGGACACAGAGGTTCTACACTGTGGTCTCACCTCTGATGGCTACTTTGCACATGTGTCACAAAGTATAGACATCCATATACATGGCTATTCCAAGCAAGAGCACTAGCGTGAATCATATGAGACCTACCTTGAAAAAAAAGCTGGCATTGAGGAATTTTGAAAATTAGCTGACCAATGAATGAGTGATTGGTCAATATAACTGCATCTATTATTATCCCAAAAGAATGTGCAACTCAGATCCATTTGCTTAATAAACACACATTATGTCATTCAACTTCTCAAGAGCATGCTGACTTGCTGACTGAGGAAAGTGAATCCCTCCACTGGGCCTGATCAGCTCTGATAAAATTGCCTCTCACAAGAAGCCCTGGGCCCCATCAGCCTTCATTGCTTGTTTTTGGTGTCTTTTCTCCTCCTGGTTTCTACTTCTCTCCAAGGCAATGACTACAGTTAATATTTAATTCTCATAATTCACATTAATTCACACATCTAAGCAGAAGCTGAATACATCAGCTGGACATGACAAAGAAATGCATTGTGTACCTATTCTCCGAACGTCATTCCCTGTCTCCATGACAACCTGCTTTCTATGCTGTAGAGTTTCAAAGGAAGATCATTAGTAACCAGCAATAAAAACAGGAAATGAATATTTCTACATTCTTCTTTCTTCTCCTTGGAAGTATGTTTAGATTTAGCTAAATGCAGATCAAGTACATGTTATTATAAACATTATCTTCCCCACCATATTTTCAGTGGAGTGCATACCCAATGCTGTTTTCATTCAGAATTATAGCTCTTGGCCCCAGTAACCCTGTATTTTAGCCAGAGCACCCTCTTTTTTCTTGTAAATATCTCCATCCCCTTAAAGAATTCAGATTCCCTTCATGAGCCAAGACAAAGAAGGAATTAGATGTAGCTGCCAAAGGTACAGGTCTTCAAAGGAACAGTGAGCTATAGGACTTGGCACATCTTGCATATATCTACCATATGCCTTCCTCTCCTTGAACTGTGAGTTCATATATGGAAATGCTGAGGACCTCCAATGCTCTATATGATGAGAGATAAGCAGTGTGCTGCACTTCTCCAACCTCATCTTTTCTAAGAATTTGGAAATCAGCCCTTTGAAATTCTCCACCACCTTTAGCCCAAGAACTACTACTGTTTTAAGTCAACCTGAGACAACACATCTGCACAGCAAAGTACCAAGATCTTAAAATCATCCATACCCTAAAGGGTGGTTCTTATCTATCAGTGATAACAAAGCCAATAAGCATCTCAGAATAAGAACAGAATATAGGCCTTTCCTCACACCCCCTAGAGCAAACAGTTCAGCAAAATGCTGACACCCAAGTCAGAACTTCATATAAAAGAACCTGAAACCAGCATGACACAATTTGCTTCCTTTGTCCAGGAAGTTTCTTGCAACAATAAGTCAGAAGTGTGAGGTTATGCTATGGTCCCTTTATCCACACTGGGACCTACATATGGCCAGGTCCTGCCCTATGATATGCCCTTAGTCTACTGTCTAGACTCTGTAAAATCCATACCCCACACTAAGTTGAACAGCATGCAGGACCAATCAGTCCGAGAAGAACCCTGCCCAAGAGTGTGGAGATCAGCAGTTATGCTTTCCACAGATTCACAGTGGTACCATCAAGCCCATAGCTCATGCTGATCTGACCCTAGGGTCACCTTGCCCTCTAATACTTAACACCTTTGTACATAAAGTGGAAGTAGTTACTTGGAGACTGAGAAACATTTGGAGGAGCCCTTAGTGATGCTTGAGGGAAGCATTGGTATTGGCACCATCATAACGGTTACCATCAGAAGATGACTGAGGAAGAGGTTTTGATCAAACAAAACCATTTTGGGGATTCTCAGGTCTCTGGTGAGCTTATTTGAATCCTATCTCTCTATATAAACAGCCTCCATATCAGAGAACACATTGCTCAGAAAACAGCACGCTGTGGCCGAGGTAGGGTGTTGATTGTAATCTCTGTTGGAGACCTTGAGCTCTCCATGCTGACCACGACCTCTGTGTTTGTCCCACAGCGATCTCAGATCCACAGTTACAGGATTCTGTGGAACAAACAAACTCAGCAAAGCAATCAGGGCCTGCTTAGCCTGAGCCACAAGGAAGGCAGTTATCCTTCACAAGACCAAGACTCCCATACAAGCTAGGAGGTCAGAACACAAACACAGCCCAGTTATCCTCTAGATGATAAAAACTGTTCTCTCTCCATGAAAACCTTCTGCTCAGCTGTATTGTAGACCCAGACCTGGGAGCATCATTCCTGGGAAGAGCACAAAAACTAACCTGCTGCTTCCTGTCTCAGGTTTTGGACCCTGGTACCCCACTGTACAGCCTCATGGAAGATAGGACCTCTTTGATTTTTCTTGGATCACCTTGACTCAAGACAAGTCACCTGCGGAGCTTGTTCCTCTGAGGACCACAACAGATTTACTGGGGGAACCTACTAAGGGAACCTTCTCTTTAAGGAAACCCCTTTGGCCCTTCCATCTCCTGTTGGAGGGCTTGGTTCCCAGCTGAGTACATCAGTCCATCTGACTATTGACTGGGGGATCCTAGTAGTATCATTGCCACCCATTCCTCTGAAGCATTGAACCTTTTTTCCCCCCACTCTTCAGCAGGCTGAGGCAGAATGTGTAAAGCACAGTTGGTCTGTACCTCACTCCTTTCCCTGTTACACTCTTCCCAAACAGAGACTGTGTGCCTCCAAAGACATGTGATGCTCCTGCATGGCCAGCCTCTCCTGGTCTCCCAGACAGACTTCAGAAGCCCTCTTCTATCCCCCTCTCTCTCTGTCCACAAAATCTGCTGCTGCTCATGTGACCAAAGCTTTCTGGATCTCAATGGGATTGCTTCTGATCTCTCCAGATGTATTTTATGTATGTTTGTTTTTGTTAGTTTGTTTGCAAAAATAAAAAAAATGAATATAAAATTCACATGGCAATTCAGGGAATATAGAGTGGCCAAAACAAAATTTTAAAGAACAAAGTTGGAGACCTCATACTTCTCTGTTTCAAAACTTACCATAAGACTAGATTTAACAAGATAATAGAGTCCGAGTATCCACACAAAAAGGACATGCAGATAAATGAGATAGACTCAAAGGAACAAAAGTAAACTTTGTATTTTTATCAACATATATTCAACAATGGCACTTGAACCATTTAGTGGGAAGAATAATCTTTTTTAACAAATGTACTGAGACAACTGGTATCCAATAGAATGAAGCTAGATGTTATACAGTGCAAAAAAAAAAATGCAACTCACAATATATCACAGATCTATCTATAATACTAAAATTTTTAGAAAACCCTCTTGACTTTGGATTAGACAATGGTTTATTTATTGTATACAACACTAAAGTAATAAACCAAAATCGTGCATGGCGGCACATGCTTATATCCTAACACTGTGAAGGCTGAGGCAGGAAAATCACAAGTTCAAGACCATCTTGGACAGCATAGGAAAATCAAGTCTCAAAAAAATATATATATAGGTCTGAAGAGATGACTCAGTGGTTAAGATTACTTGCTATTCTTGCAAAGTATCTGGGTTCCATTTCCAGCATCCACATGGCAGCTAACAACCATCTGTAACTTCAGTGCCAGAGGATCTGATGTCCTCTTCTGGCCTCTTTAAGCACTGCATGCACCAGCTGCACAGACACATGCAGACAAAACATCCATACATATAAAATAAAAATAAATAAAATTTTAATTGATATATATTGGACTTTTTATGGCTAGTTTTTTGTCAACTTGACATAAGCTAGTGTTATCTGAGAGGAGGGAACCACAATCAAGAAGATGCCTCCATAAGACTCGCCTGTAGGCAAGCCTGTGGAACAGTCACTTAATTAGTGATTGATGTGCAAGGGTCCAGACCATTGTGCAAGGGGCCACTTCTGGACAGGTGGTACTGGGGTATATAAAAAAGCAGACTGAGCAAACCATGGGAAGCAAGCCAGTATGCAGCACTCTTCCATGGCCTCTGTTTCGGTTCTTGTCTCCTGGTTCCTGTTTTGGGTTTCTGCCCTGATTTCTCTCAGTGATGTGATATAACCTGAAGTGTTGTAAGATGAAACAAACCCTTTTCTTCCCAAGCTGCTTTTGGTCATGGTGTTTTATCACAACAACAACAAAAAAAAAACCAAAACAAAACAAAAAACTCTAACTGAAATAAGTTTAATCAATGTTTGTCTTCAAATAATATTGTCAAAAAAAATTCTCCTAGACTGCAAGAAGATGCTTACAAATCACATATTTGATAAAGGATTTGTGCTGAAAATAAAAAACTCTTACAACTCTTTAATAAGACAAATGAACTACTTAAATATTCAAAGAATTTGAAAAGACATTTCTCCAAAGACTCTATAAATGGATAATAAACATATAAAAAGACCTCAGCATTGAGTCATAAATTAAATGCAAATCAACTATGAGGATATCACTTCATTCTCACTAAGATGGTTAGAACAAATTTAAAACCAGACAAGTATAAGTTATGATCTGTAGAAACTGGAATCTCCATTGTTGCTGATGGACATGTAACATAGCAGTCACTTTGAAAATATTCTGGTAATTCTCAAGGCATTTTTTTAAGATTTATTTTTTATTTTATGTGTATGAGTATTTTACCTGCATGTATATCTGTGCACCGTGTACATGCCTGGTGCCCACAGAGTTCAGAAGAGTGCATCAGATTCCCTGGAACTTGAGTTAGGAATGGTTGTAAGCTACCATATGAGTTCTAGGGACCTAACCCAGGTCCTTTGCAAGAGTAACAAGTGCTCTAAATTACTGAGCCATCTCTCCAACTCCAATTATCAAGATGTAAAATATATTACCATCTAACCCAACAATTCTATTCCTAGATATCTGTGGTGGTTTGACTAAGAATAACCACCGGAGGCTCATAGATTTGAATGCTTAGTCACCAGAGAGTGGCACTATTTGAAAGGATTAGAAAGATTAAGAGATATGGCATTGTTGAAGGAAATGTGTCACTGGGGTGGGCTTTGAGGTTTCAAAAGTCCATGCCAGGCCTAGGCCCTCCCTCTTTGCCTACAGATTAGGATGTAGCTCTCAGCTACTACTCTAGCACCTAATTTCATGTCACCATACTCCTTGCCATGATAATAATGGGCTTAACCTCTAAAACTGCAAGTAAACTTCAAATTAAATGTTTTCTTTCATAAGAGTTGCCTTGGTCATGGTGTCTTTTCACAACAATAGAACAGTGACAAAGACAATATCTACCCAAGAGAAATGAATAATGCAAAATACGATCACATGGCATTTGTCAATAAAAAAGAATGGTGTGCTCATATACTCTACAAGTAGACAAATCTTTAAAAAATGATCACTAAAAGAAGTCAGACACAACAAACACATGTCCAGAATAGGCAAGTCCATAGTATCAGAAAAGACCCATAGTGGCCTGGGACTAAGAGGAGAGATACAAGCAGGAATAAACTGCTTATGGTAAAAGGTTTCTCTTTGGGATAATAAAAGTGTTCTAAAATTAGATTGTGGTGATGGATGCACAACTCTATAAATCTGCTAATATCACTGATTTAAATAGGTCTAATAAGTGAACTGGAGTTACACGAAATTACATTTCAGGCCAGGCATTGTGGCACACACCTTTGATCCCAGCACTCAGGAGGCAGAGGGAGGCAGATCTCTGAGTTTGAGGTCAGCCTGGTCTACAGAGTGACTTCCAGGACAGCCAGGACTACACCAAGAAATCCTTTCTAGAAAAACAAAAACAAAATTATATTCTAATAAAACTGCCATTTAAAAAAAAAGTCAGTGATGCATACAAGTGTCCCAAGCAGGACTTGCACACACATATACAATCTCAGAGTAGACTCACAACAGGAGACAGGCTTGTAAACACTGGCTTTCTACCTGGTCAGGGGAGGAAGACACCATTTACAGAGTCTTATGTGCTGCCACACCCCTGAGAGTAAAAGATATGGAAGGAACTCATTCCAGCACCTTACAGAGTGAACTTAAAAGATAGGGTAGAGATTCAAATTTCAGTATGAGGCTGCCTAAGGGAGAAGATTCTAGATTCACTTCAGTAGAATTATTGAGTGGATGTTTACATCAAAAAATAATATTCTGGGTGCTGGAGAGACAGTTTAGTGGTTAAAATCTCTTGCTGATCTTACAAAGGACCCAGGTTCAGTTCTCAGTACCCACATGGAAGTTCATAGTCATCCCTAACTCCTGTTACAGGTGGGTCTAAAATCCTCTTCTGGCCTCTGCAGGCACCAGACATGTACATGGGGCACATACATACAAGCTTACACATAAAAAAAAAAAATAAATCTTTTTTTTTTTTTAAAAAATAGCATTGTGACAATAGGAACTGCCCAGAAGAGATAAACTTCCTCTCATAGGTGTGTGAGTCCCAGGTCTTGAAGACATGCCAACAACTTGTGGGCTACCTCTGTGGGCTGCTGTACAATGCAAAAGTTCCAGCATGCCACCTTTGTTTTTCTATCCTAGGCCTGAGAACTTATGTCCAGATTCATCTTAATCCATAATAACCCAGGGAATGCTGGACTAGGGATTCAGGGAAAAGATGATTATATAGAAGTGCTGTGGACTGGGCCATAGAGAACAGGTAAAGCCTGACTATCCTGTTCCTTGCCCAGGGACAGTTGTAGCTCCATGCAGTCAACATGAGCCAAGGGAGACAGCTGCTTCTGCAAGCCAGGAAGTCCCATGACCCAGATAGTTACAGATGAGATGCTCTTCTGTTTCTGCCAAAGCAGTGTCAGGGTACATCAGTAGTTAATCTGTATCTGAGCAGAAGGTTGGACAATCATGCCTGATGATAAACAAGGCATACAGCAGTATCCCTGCACCTGCCTATGCAGTCCCTGCCTGAAGTCCCAAGCCATTCTTAAGTTGTTCTGCAGAGCAAGGCTGGGCAGCTGAACCCTAGAGTTAGGTATAAGCTTATATCTTGCTGTTCTAAAGGTGAAAAACTTCCTACCTTTTATCTCAATCCTTCATCTTCCTCTTTAAGGTTAAGGCACAGCAGGAAAAATCAAATAAAATAATAAATAATATAAAGGCCACAAAGCTGGCCACAGCTCACTTTAGACTTTGGGAACAACTCCCTGGGGCCCTAAGAAGACAAGACCCTAGAGATAATGACCTAACCCTACCATTTTACCGTGGGCTACTAAGTTGAACCCAGCACTGGGGCCACAGGCTAGCATCTATTCTCTAGCACAATGCTCCAAGAAAGGAAAACAATGGTGGAGGTAAGGAGCATGCACTGGCCAATTAGGAATGACCTGAGCATTAAAGGAAGGCTGATGAAATTATACATATGCCGATAAAAATTAACAAACTGAGGGGTCTGGAGAGGTGGCTGCATGGGTGGATTAGTGGTTAAGAGCACTGGCTGCTCTTCCAGAGATCCTGAGTTCAATTCCCAGAACTCACATGTTTGTTCACAACCGTCTATAATTGTAGTCCCAGAGGATCTGATACCCTCTTCTAGTGTCCAGATGTACATGCAAATAAAACACTCATATTCATAAAAACATATAAAGTAATAAATCTTTAAAAACAAAATGACAAAAATTAACAAACTGAGAGTCTAAGGGAAGAGGATGCCTCCACAGTGTCTAAAAACTAATTAATTATAGAGGGAAAAGAGTGACATTGGGGACCCACTGGAATGTCCCATCTGAATTGAGTATAAAGTTGGCATGTCAGAACAAGGAACATGAGAGTCAGGCAAAGAAAAAAGAATTTCACTTTGGTGTTCTCATGTAACCTAAGTTTAATCACAGGCAATGTCAAACAAACCCAAATTGAAGGGCATTCTTCCAGTGTTCTTCAGAAGGCTCATTATCATGAAAGACTTACTGTGGAAGTCATTCCTATTTCAGACTGACCAAGGTAAGACAATAGGATCCAGCATACTCCTCAAGGATCTGAACACTAAGCCAGCAAAGACAACAGGGTCTTCCCTGAAAGATACACCTGCCAGCATCCCTAGCAGCATACTCTCAAGGGGGTCAGAAGAAATGGTTTTGTTCTATACTTGAAACATTTCTATGGGTTTGAAATTGTTTCAAAAAACCTAAAAATTTAAATAACATGGATAAGAAAAAATAATTTAAGTTACAAGTGATCAGCAGAGTCCTCTGTGAAGAAGTAAAACTGAAGCAGGACAAGAGGGGAGTCTTTAGGCACAACCCAACCCCTTAAGCACCTGCCCTCTGTGGAGGCCCTTCTTTGCCCCTCCCCCTGCATTGGCCTCTAACTCACAAATCTGCACAGGCCCAACTCCTCTGGTCTTTTTTGAATTGCTGCTTGGAACTCTGCTTCTGGTCTAGTGAAAATCCAGAAACCACACCCAGACTGGAAAGTATGGTAACCTGAAAGTGTAAGAGAAGGATGGGGTCCTAGAAACTAAGGATTTCCTGGAGGTTGCCTGGCTGCTTCCAACCACACAAACGCTTTTGGGCCCTTGTCTCCCTGCCATCCATCCTGGAGCCCCTGAAGCTCCAAAACTGCAACCCTTTCCTCTCCAACCCTTCCAACCCTGGAAGAATACAGTTATAATAGATGTTTCTGGTTCTAACCTTGGTAGGTAGGAGCAGACAGATCCAGGGACAAAATAGCTTCTAGCAGGAAACAAACAGGGCTGAGAGGGAAACCAGGGCAAGTTTTGCTTTTTCTTTTCTGACTTTTTTTTTTAATAAAACTGGAATCCAAAGAGAGGAATGAAGACTTGCTGAGTGGCGCAGACAGACCTGCTTTTGCTGAGTTCAGGTGAAAAACGAGAGAAGAGAGAGGTGGGAGCAGGGGAGTCGGGAATTCTATAGCTTTGCACATTTCTCTCATTATTTTGCTTCTAAATCAGCCTCTCTGGTACTTTCTCTATTCAATAAAAGCCAAATGCAAGCCATGTCCCCTAATCTCTCCAACAGCAGCTCACTGCTGAGAAAATAATACAGATGTAACTTCCAACATCACACACTTTCTTTTTCATTTATATGCAAATAGTGACCTTTCACCCAGGCTGTCTGAAAGAAGTGTTTCCTTAAAAATGCAAATAGCATGTTGCAGACAGTTACTATGGCTGAGTCTTTCTTATATTATTATCATTATTTCTTTTAACCTTACCAATGCTGCAAAAACAACAGCTAAACAGCTCTGCAGTAATAATGACTTTTCAAACCTAATCACAGTACTGGCTTTTCAGGCGGCATGTCATTGGAGGCTGCCAGCAGAAAAGAAGGATGTCCAACCTAGGCAGCAGTGTTCCAAATAGACAGTGTCACACTGCTTTTACCCATCAGTGGCTGTGATAGTGGTACGGCCACGTGGCCAGGTCTCAGCCCCAACAAAGTGCCTAGACACCAGTAGGACTATTCTGATGCACTCAGTCTCAAGCAGAGCTCCACACTCAGCCCTGACCTGCACTGGGCTGCAGAGAACTCAAGATGCTCTTGGAGCCTCAACCGTCACCATGCAAAAGCTACCCAGAACAGTAAAGGTGGAGATTCTAGAAAGAAGTGGCTCCCAAAAGCCACTTAGGGCAGCAGGAAATGTGCTAAAGAAGAAGCTAAGAAGAAGAGGAAACAAGCACAACCAACTTACTCAGAGGCACTTTAGAACTTATTCCTGATTGACACCTTGATCAGGCGAGGCTGTGGGTTGTGGACAACACCAGGGGAAATGCCTGCAGTTTCCCCTGAAGAGTTGGATAGGTTAGGAAAGCAGGTGGTAGATGGTCAGGCTGATAGCTAGTCTCACTGAGTCATGACCAGAAACACCTTTTCAAACCAAGTAAAAACAGACTTGCTATGTGAACTCTGAAGCCAAGTATAGGCCCTGCTCTTTTCTGCAGGACAGAGAGGCAGATTGAGTTCAGAACTACACGTGCTAGTGATATCTCAAAGGATTTCCTGGCTCTAAGATCAAATAGGCAGCTATATCTAAAATGGAATTCTTACCCAGGAATACCAGAGCAGTCTAGCTCAGAAAGGAGCAGGCTCTATCTCTTCTCTCCCTTGCCTTGAAGACCTAGGAGGTAATAGTTTTAAAAATAGCCTCATTTTCCTCCTTCCATCCCAGTTTCTCTAATTCTAAGACCTCTTCTCAAATTCAAATTTGGCTAAAGAAGTGCAAGCCCAGGCAGCTACATCGTGCCCACAGCCTTACCATCGTGCCCTAAAGTGACATCTCTACTGCAAATTTTTAGGCTTAGCACTATGGAAAGTGGGTAATAATTTTCCAAACAGGACACAAGTGCTCAGTACAGATGCCAACAGAAAGTTTTGGAGAAAACACAAATATGTCAAAACTTCCATTAGCCTTGTCTCTTGAGGAACTGACTGGCAAAGAGAATGATGTCCAGTATGAGGGGTTAACAATGAGTCTACCAGGTTCCTAAATCATAGCCCTCTGCACTAACTCTCAGCTCCCAAAACCTTCAAGGGTTCTATAAGAAAAGTTGAGTTCTAACTCTTGATCAATACCAGTTTGTGTTCATACCCATTCTACACAGTACTAAATACCACCACACTGGGGCCAGGCACACAAGCAACCTGACAACAACTCAAACCACATAGTACCCACATTCCTCTTCCTCATACCTGGGTCATATGTCATCATTCCCACCTTGCACAGCCATCTTGCTCAATGTGACCCTAGGTGGCCTCTGCATATTCACACTAACCTTCCACAAACCTGTCTACTTTCACTTTTATGGCACAGGCAATGTTCCCAGATCACAGTCCCACATGGACTCAATTCTCCCTGGATGCATCTATACAAACCCAAACCCAGCTCATCATTGCCTGTATACAAAACCATATTCTTGAAGATAAGGCAAGCTACTTTGCAGAGACTCTCAGAAGATCAGGGGTGTCATAAGACCCCAAGACTATATCTGACAAACTCTCCTGTTTCTAAAAGTGGGTCTAATACAGACCAAACAGATGTTCTGGCTGAGCAGATTAAAATGTTTTCTGAACCAGGCATGGTGGTATATGCCTTCAATCCCAGCACTCAGGAGGCAGAGATAAACAGATCTCTGTGACTTCAAGGTGTCTACATAGTGATTTCCAGGACAGCTAGGACTACATAGACCATGTCTCACAAAACCAAAAAAAAAAAAAAAAAAAAAAAAAAAAAAAAGGAGCTGGAGGGATGGCTCAGGAGTTAAGAGCACTGGCTGCTCTTCCAGAGGACTGGGATTCTATTCCCTGTACCCATATGGCAGCTTACAACTGTCCGTAGCTCCAAGACTAAAGGATCTGATGCCCTCTTCTGAATTCTACAAACTAGACATCCATGTGGAACATAGACATACAAGTAGGCAAAATATCCATACACATAAAACATTAAAAAAATAGTAAAATAAAATAAAATGTCTTCTGTACTCATTCATTACTTCTTATTAAAATAACATTGTTGTACTCATTACTTCTTATTAAAACAACATTGAATTTTTTTTTAATGAAAAAAAAGATGAAGCAATAGATGAAGTTGGTCTTCTTAGAAGAAAATCAGTCACTCCTAAAGGCATTAACTAAAAGAAGAGTTGAGTAAAAACTGCATTGCGTGGGTTCTAAGAACAGTAGCTTGACAAAAGCCTGAAATCAAACATTTTAATTCAAGTTTTATTTGGGTTTTTAAGTGGTATTTGGGGAAATTTAACATTATATGGAGAACACAAAGTATGCAAGAACCTAGAGTGATTGTAACAGACCCTTCCACCTGGACCCCTAGAAACTGCTCTCAGTTGAGCAGTAGACAGTCTGTGGAGTCTACAGAAAGCAGAAAATCTGGGGACAGCAACAGCAGCTACTCTCTTCCTTTCAGAGAAAGTCAGCATTTTTATTTCTTTTTTTTCTTTTTTGAAACAATGTCTCATATATCCTATACTCAAATTTACTATACAGTCAAGGATGACCGTGAATTTCTGATCTTCTTGTCTCTAGTTCCCAAGTACTGGGATGTATGCCACCATATCCAGTTTATGCAGTACTGAGGATCAAACCCAGGGCTTCATACATGATAGGCAAGCATTCTGACAATTGAGCCACAACCCTAGCCCTTCAATCTCCTAGCTTTTCCCACCCTCTGAGCTGGGCATCAAACCTAGGATATTGTACTTGCTAGGCAAGTGCTCTTCCACTGAGCTAAATCTTCCCCTCAAAAACCTCCTTATGCTGCCCTCAAAAAATGTTTTTCCTATAAATTCAGACTACAAAATTCCAGTTAAAATTATGTCTTAACCAATGAACTTTTGATTACTTGTGAATAAGTAAAATGAAAAGCAGAAAGGCAGTCCTAAGACAAGAAGGCTTCCAGCAATAGAGGCAAGAAAGAAGTATCTGCTCAGGGCTCCACAGAGAAAAGCCAACAAACAACAGCTCTGCACTGGTTTTCTAGGATTAGGATAACAGAGAGCAAGATACCTGAGTAATGTACCAGTGCCCAGAGTACCCATGAGCCAGGACCACCAGAAGCAGCCTCCTCTGCCACTCTCAACTCCCTGCCTCAGATCACTCTGGGTCTACTGTTGACCAAGATGTTCTGGCTGCTCTTGAACCCACCCCTACCTCCAGCCCAGGCAGTAGGATTGCTCTATCCTAAATAACCTATTTTTCCAAAGTATAGGTGCCCTTCACATGAATTTATCCAGGAAGGACTCATTCCCTAACAATCTGCTTGCTTCCAGTGAGCAGCTATTGGAAGCCTAATAGTTTCCTGGCACTTTGTCAGTCTGTAGGCACCTTGCCTATTGTGTTCACTCAGGGCTGGGTCATACAAACCAACATTCCAAGCAGTCCAGCTATTGCTGGGCTGGGCCATGCCAGATGTGGCCTGCTGAGTTCTGAGCCAATCTTTCTACATGGCTGGCATTAGCCTCCTCTACCCCATGCCACATGCTCACATACAATATCATCCTTACTATCTTCTGCACATTTGATAACCAGGACTAAAGGAGGATCAGAGTTCCAAATAGAGGCAGTGAGAGGTCCAGGCAGCACCAAGTTAACACTGAAACCAGTGTACAAGTCAGTGTCCACAGCAGTCAAGCCTGCACTTCCATGCCAGCACACCCTGCCAGTCTTTCCTGACATCTCTGAACACTCACAAGTGTTCAAGCAGAAGCTGTCACAATACCAACACAGAAAAACTTTGTAGTTCCAAAAGTGAGGAAGGTCTTCTCAGAGCAGGCTTTCATTATGAGTTTAAGACAATAGCATAAGATCTGGGGTTACCCTGAGGCTCACAGGCAACACCCTTAGTTGCTCTTCAAACAGAAGCAGTCCCCTGTCCTGGAGGAACTCCTAGGACTAAATCTGGGTTCTATAGTCCAAAGAGCATGGAAAGCTTGTTGATCCAGGATGAAAAGGCTAACATATTCTTGAACTCTTGAAGGATATTATTGCTCAGGCTTCTGAATCAACAAATTCCTTGAAGTCCAGCACCACCAAAGTGCCTGGGAATAAGGTATCCTTCCTTCCTTCCTTCCTTCCTTCCTTCCTTCCTTCCTTCCTTCCTTCCTTCCTTTCTTCCTTCCTTCCTTCCTACAAATGATTCCATGAAGCTGCTTCTTTCTTTTTTAAAGTAAACTGACTCAACCTGCCCTCTTCTGCACAAGGAACACAATTTGGGGAGGGGTAGGGCCATGTCTCAATTGACAGCAGCATCCCACTGGGTGCATAAGACTGTAATCTTTGCTTTCTGTTCTTTTGTTTATTGCTAGTTAACACAGCCATATGAATTAAGGTGATAATCACAGCCAAAGGCCAGTAGGAAGGAGTCCTAGTGGCAAGGAGCCTGGGGCTGAGGGGAGTCCCCACAACTTGCCAGGTAAGGGCCCAACACCCTACACTGTTGGCACCTCAGAGGAACTAGCATATCCCCTTAGTACCAATTAGAGGCTCCCCTCTCAAGTTTGCCTCAACACCTTCCTGTTTTTGTTCACTTGGCCACTAGCCTCAGAGATATCCTCAGGACCAGGATTTTTCTTTTTAAAACATTGGGATAATATTCATCCTTTCCCTCTCTCAAAATGACAATTAAATCATCACAGTCATTACTATTTTATTATTATTATTATTATTATTATTATTATTATTATTATTATTATTATTACAGCTACACAGTTTGATGCCTCAAGACAAAACACATGTAATCTTCAAGTCACTTCTCAGAAGCTTTATTTCAGAAATCAAGCAACCAACTTTATCAGAAAATGATGTCCACTGATTCAAAGGTGATGTTGAGACAAGCCTCTGTGACTCAAAGGAGCAGGCAATGAACAGCAACAGCACTGACATGCAAACTTCCCTATACTTGTTTATTTTCCTGATTCAAAAAGAATATAAATCTCATGAATAGAGCCAAGTCTATGCTTCCAGAACACACTTATGTATAATGCCATCACTATGTTCAAAGCTCAAACTGACTTCCTGTTTTTAAATATGAAAATACAGTTACACTGGCACAACAAACAACCATACACCCCAAACAAACAAAAACACGCAAGGAAGAGCTGAGAAGAACAGTAACACCAAACACTACCCATGGATCCCACAGACACATGCATCCTGGGTATTGCTCCTGAAGTTTGGAATGATGTGACAGGAAGACAAAATGCTCCCAGAATCATCTCTGCTAAGTACCTGGGATGTGTGTCCCACCAGAAACAGCCAAGCTCCAAGTCCCTGCTTCAGATATGATCTGCTTATGGGGTCAGCATCCTTCCTGGACACAGAGCTTCTGGGTCCTATGGCCCAGGCACATCTGTGTTCCTTTTCCAGAAATACAGATAAAGTTTCTTGTCTTGATCCACAATGTCCTCTGTCCCTAATGCCTTTTCTGTCTGGCATACAACATGTCCATGAGAATCTCAGAAATGCAGGAAGGACAGAGAAAGAAGAGGAACACAGAGCCCAGGCAGATCGGGAGAAGAAAGCCCTGTCCTTCAGAACAATTTAAAAAGACATCCCCCAACCTGCTTTTTCTGCAAAGAGAGCCTTCTTAGAAATCCTCTCTGCTCTAGCCCTCCCCGTCTCTGTCCAAGGGGAAAAGCTAAGCCCTGAGTATCTGCCTTTGTCAGCGAAAGAACATAACATTGACTTACCTTTCCCCACAGCTATTGTCTGTCCTCTTTCAAAATGACATCACGGAAAGCAATCATGAAATTTACATGGGGGGGTGTGGGGGGAGGACGGGGGAGGGGAAGGCAGCTGCCTCCCTCACCGCAGTCACGTGTGGGGAAGCCTGTGTGTGGGTTTCAATTAAATATCTTCTCCCCTCAGTGTGCGAACTCCTAAGCCAGCTAAAGGCGATGTCTCATTTACTTAATGACCGCTCTCATTAGCAGCGGTGGCACGGGCTGGCGGAGGAGGCTCCTTTGTAAATACGCTACCCATGAACCCTTGGGGCTCCAATATATCTGTTTACTCTCTGAGGTGAAATAAATTTACAGTATAACATCAGAAAGATGGATCTGCCAAATTGAAGGTGAGAGGTGCTCCAAACCAGTAGACTTCCCGTACACTGGTCAGAGCTTCACCAGTAGAAGATGCCCATATCTGCCTAAATAGATCTATAATCAATATGCAGCAAGATTGGGTTTTCTCAAATGTAAAACACACAAAAGATCAAGAAGCATTATGCCAACCATGTTCACTCCCCTCTTCTTTCTCTGCAAGTGGTTCAGTCCAATAATTCCTAATAGCAGCGACCGGAATGACAGATGCCCTGGGTTAGCATGGCTCTGGCGAAAGTGCTTTACAATATTTATTGGTGGTTAAGAATACAACCTTCCATCTTAAAAAAACAGATTGCAGAATTTATTTCTCAAATGAACTAAGAGTGTTACTGCATACAGAAGTACCAGGAATTTAGGTGGATTTTTTTTTCATGAATGATACCTAAGGCCAAAGATTAAAACAGTGAAGTATACTTACAAGGAACAGAGCAGGAAATATATTTTTCTACTGTCATACTTTCCCTTTTTGTTTTAAAGTTTTAAATTCTAAAAATGTCCCAAAGAGTACTAAGAAATCCCTAAGCACTGTTATCCTGACCCTAAAAACATAAACTCACTCTCTGCAAGGAACTATTGAAAAATCAACAAGACGAGAAGCCTCTGGAACACACACCCTAGGAATGCAACCCGCCTGTCGACTTCCTAGTCTGCCAGTTCTTGGTTTTTCTCACATTCAGGGCTGAACACAGAAACAACATCAAGAGACATCCAGGGTGCTCATTTGTTCCCTCAAAACTCTTCCTTGCACTGACAAATCAAAATCACAGTATTGGAAATTGCACTGGGAAACACAAGAATGAAAACTAAATTGAGACCCTGAGAAGACACCACCACTACAACTAGAAAACAGAACATGCACAACTCAGAAGGTATTTCAGGTTTTAATAGGAAACAAATATTGTTTCCTGCCAAGTTGTGCAGGAACACAATGTCCTGCTTGATTATCATAGATAGGCTTGGGCTCCAGAAATATGAGCAAGGTAGAGTAAGAATATTATCTTTCTCAAGGAGAGCAGGTTGTAAGGACCTTCAGGAGTGTTAGCAGAAGCCTCTCTTTTGTGAACAATTATTTTTACCATGTAGTTCTCTATATGATACATAAACTAAAGAGCTTCATTCAAAAAATCAAGTAAGTATGTTATTTCCTTTACATACAAATTAAATACAGAATGCATACAGGGCATTTATTTAGATTAAGCAGAAAGGAAATAAATGCAAGTCTGCAGTGGTCAAACAAGATGAAATATTTATTAGCCCAGGGAGAACATTTGAGACTCCTACAGTGATTGCCCACCATTTTCCTATTCTTTCATGAACTCATATCCATTAGCATAAAAGAACACATTTGGCTGAGAGCACTCCTGAAAAGCCACCTCTATCTCTTCTGGACAAGCTGTCAGAGCTGGATATTTTACATCCCAAACCTTTGGCATTCAGAAATTCTATTAAAGTCTTATCGGCAGAATGCAGGCTTAGGGTGGCACTATGTGTCATTGTTCCAGGAGAAGGTGGGATAGAAGGGAGGGCCCATGTTGAATTAACCTTACTACCCAGTAATATTGAAGACTCCAGAGAAGCCATTTAATTCAGATATGTGATAGTTAAACTTAAGAAATAACACAAAACAGAGAAGACAAAAGGGAGAAGCCAATATGTGCAACAAAAAGTCCTTGTAGGGCATCATTATTTTCTGAGGGAATGGAAAGTGTTTTTGCACAAACCTCAGTTTGTTAGCATCTCCTAGTCTTTGAGCATACACAAGCTTCAAGATTTTAGCTCAGTGGACTAGAATATGCTCCAGACCCTGCCTGGGGCTGCACTTTGAATATGCAAGGAAATCTCAAATCAGTAGCCAGTCAGAGCCCAGGGCTGGCAGCCGAACCAGTAAGTTAGAATTGTTTTCCAGTTGTTTTGAGGAGTAAAGGTTCAAGATCTTTGTCTGACAGTGTTGGGAGAACAAGGTGTGTATGGGGGAGGCTCTCAGAAAAGAAGCAGAGTAGAGAATTTCGCCAAGTCTTGGGTTTGATTGCCTCCCTTCAGCCCTGAAATAAACTGAGTGAAAGTGGAGGCGTGCCGAAGGCTGATCAGCACTCTGGACAGCGCTACCCCCCACCCCCACCCCACCCCCACGGAGCTGGCCTTTGTTCTCTACTCGCCAAAGCCTGGAGTATGCACTAGATCCCCAGTTGCCAGTACTCCTAGCAAGACTAAGCAATTCCAAAATTATACTCCCAACTCAAACAGCTCCTGCTTGTGACAACATCAAGGTATAATCTAAAACCTTTTCTTCATTACATAGGATTAAATTTTGTCAAAAATTTTAAGAATCATAAAACATTTTTTACAATAGCACACTGTACCTTTAAGTTTTATTTCATAAAAGTCTGCAGGCAGGTTGCACAAGCCTTTTTAAGTTTGGGAAGATCTACAGGTAAACAATTTCTGCTGGTTGGTGGGTCCACAGACTTCTCACAGGAAGAGAAGGAGCGATTTGAAAAACTAAACTATGACTGCTGCAGGCTCACTCGGAAAGTGCTTTGTGTGCACTGGGAGAGCAGACTTAATTGTTGCTTAACTGGTAGGATCATTTCAAATAAGGTGTAATTACTTGTGTAAATCTGCACACAGACATTCCAAGTGTCAGTTCATTTGCTTCATAAAAACTCTTTCAAGTAATTTTGTTCTAAACTTTCTGCATCTGTAATTGGCACCACCTTCTCCAGTGACCAGCTGGGGGTGAGGTTTTCTTGTTTCCTTCTGAAAGCTTCCCGCAGATGGGCGCCTGCCTTAATGCTGCCGGCGACAATTAGGGCGTTGTGTGCGCAGCCGAGATGGTCAGCATTAATATTGTATAGAACAGCTGAGGGCTGGGGGGCGCTGCCCCAGGCAGGCCCTGGCAGATGGAGCAAACAAAACTGGGAGCCACTTTACCCACACTCCAGGCTGACTTTGTGTGCTTGTCTCACACTCGTAAACATTTGGCAACCAGTTTATGAGACTCTCTCACACACACATGCACACTCAAGCACTGAAACTATGAGTGTGATTAGGGTGTGCCTAGCAGAAGACGCAAGAAGACTGGTATAGATGTCAACCACCCACACAAAGACATGAGAAGTCACACTCCACCACCACTTTCCCAGCCTCCTGAGTCAGGAGCTGCTAATCCCTCTCCCTCATTTGGCCAGTCAGCAGACCTAAAGAGAAACTTAAGTACAAGGAGGCCCTCTACCAACCATTCACCCCACTTCCAACCATGGGTAAGCTGTGTGACTTTCACAGGGCTCTGTGCTGTCAGCACTTCTGCTGAAAGCTACCCAAGCTGTCCCCAGGGTCCCTGGCTGGCATTCAAGAGGAGTGCATGTCTATCACTTTCTCGGCTGCCCAGAAAAGAGCACTGAGGACTGGCAGGGCATCCTGGCAGAACTATGAACAGCATGGAAAGGGGTACAAGGGACTGGGGAATGGTACGCACCCAGGAAGCTCCCGCAGAGTGTCATCCTGGCCAGATGGATGAACCTCTTCTCTGGAGCCTGGATACAAGTCACTTCATACTGGAAAAAGTTGCTGCACAAACTTCTGTGTCCCAGGACTCTGGAAGCACAGACTACAACCAGCCAATCAAGACAGAGAGCACATAATCACAAATTGATGCCGGCTGCCTGCCAATGAGGCGCCCTTCTACACACAATGGGCTTCAGGCCCAGACAATGGACCCCGCCTGCAGGGCCAGAGCGGGGGGGGGGGGGGGGGGGGGTAGGAGAGGCAAAGATAGCCCCTCCCTATACTAAAGACCAACAGTGAGGGAGGAGATATGGCTAGAATTGGGCTGTCAAACTAGATCAAGCCTGCAGCCTGGTGGGAACAAGTCAGCAAGTGGGAGGAAGAGCAGGCCTTTTCAGGGATGAGTCCTCTACATTACCCTATGTACAGAATAGCCACTGAGACCCTTTGGAATGATCAACTTGGACACAACTGGTACTCTCTAGGCTCCCCAATACTGAGGAAGCAATTATTTAGGTAGGCACCAGGGTGATGATATCCCTAAGCTCTTCTCTCCCAGCTTATGGCTAAGACCAGTCTGGTCACTTCCATTCAGGGGCACTGTCTAAAATGAGGATGAAGTAAGAGGGTTATTCAGAGTTCTGGAGGCAGATGCAGTCTGGGCCTGCCCCTCACACCCTGGGACCTCAAGCAAACTTAATGCCTACATCCAAAGTGAAGGAAAATGGGCAGGCAGTGGGCAGCCAGGAACGGTTAGAGAGGCAGGAGGTAATGATCCCACTCAAGTGGCAGATGCTCTAGGGGAAGGGCCAGGATGACAGGGGCTCTGGGGCATCCTAAGGTTTCTGGGTGGTGCCATGTGTTGAACAGGACAGAAATTTATGGCTTTCTGTGGATATCTAGATGCCTGTTGGTCACAGAGAGATGATGACAAGCTAGGCATAGGCTGCAGGTCTGAACTTAGAGCAGGGGTGGGTCTGTAAACAAAGGTGTGTTGTGTCACTCAGAGAAGAGAGTGAGTGAGGAGTGCTGAAGCTTGCTGAAGTGCCAGGTAGAAAAAAGAAGGAGAGGTAGGGGTGGGGGGGAGAATAGAGAGCATGGGGAGAGACAGGAAGGAAATTGGAGTCAGGGAAGAAATGGGGCAATGAGGTGAGTAGAGAGAAAAGGGATAAAATTGAAGTAATAAGTATGTGAGGCAAGAGGAAACACGAGGGTTGGGAACAGTGGGGGCAGAATAGAAACTGGGATACAGAGAGTAGGGCAAGGAAGAAGAGAGAAAATTGAGAGGTGAAATGGGGGACAAGAAGAAGTGGGAAAAGGAGGAGAAGCAGGGAACAGGAAGGGAGTGTGGAGCAAAGGAAAAATGGGGAACTGTGGGGAACAGGAGCAACTGATGGCTAATAGGGAATTGGAGCAGAAGTAAAGTGGGGACAGGAAGCTATAGGTGCTGTGACAGACAGTCAGGCCTCCTCATTCTGTCTGTCCCTAGCCATGGTTGCATATCTTTTTAGATGAAGTGATCTTGAACAGGTTATCAAGGTCTCTGTGATTCAGTTTCCTTATAAATCAAAGGAAGGCCCAGGAACACTATACAGGGTAGAACACGTCAGCACTGCTTCACAGCAAATAACCACTATCACTCCCCCTCCCATCTCCAAGATTCCCTCGCCCAGCAGCCCCTCCTGCACCATGATCCCCCAAGCCTGAGTTGTCTAGTCCCATTTGCTCCACCTGACTGGAACACCTGCCCTGGAGGACATTAGTAGAAATCGAGGAGATGCTTCTGGAGTGCTGCTTCCTTTTAATAGACCCCAGGCTGAAAACTTGGGTATGTTTTGAATTGGTAAGACAAATCAACCAAAGTTGGCTGACTTGGGAGGCTCTTGAGCACAGCAGCTGGGTGCTGAAGGTGACCGTGACTTGCTAACACTATGTCAGATCCCACTAGACAGCTATAAGCCCAAGAGAGTTTAGGAGCATTTATTTACCCAGTCACAGCCCTATGTTTAAAACACAGCTCTGGCTGTTGACAGCAGCTGTTACCCCAGCTTTACTCTGGGCTCTGGCCAGCTACATCTGCCTTCCCTGGACCCTCAACTTTAAGTAGGGACTGCAATTGACCAAAGGGGAAGGCTCTGATATCACCTGTAATAGCTATGTCTGACCAGCATGCAGCACCACACATGTCTCTGCTGGCCTATCCTAAGTTCTAAAATGACTAAGAATTTCTAATAAGGAGGTACCCCTAGCACACACTCCAGAGTCCCTCTGTTCTGTCCCCTGGGCTCCTCCACATTTCTACCATGATCCAGAACCTTAGGGCTCCCAGCTCCTCTACACAGCCAAGGAATAGGAGCCAAGATGTCTGCCATGCCTAAACTTCAGCTTGATCTTCCTAAGGTCTCAGGCTTCCAGAGCCAGGACTCCATCCACAAATCAGCTAGCCTGCTGCTCTGACAGAAAGAATAGAGCCCTGGGAAAGCTATTCTGTAGGACTGGCAGAGACAAGGAAGGTCAACTGGGCAGCTGCCAGCCAAGACTGGAACATTGGTCTGTAGTGCAGAAGCCACTGGGAGACTCCAGTCAGCATCCTTCAGGCTTCCAAGGGACCTAGTTCAGTGTCCTAGGCCTATGAACATCTTAACAGAAGATTTTACAGCAGTCCAGGCCTAAATCCAGCCAATTGCTGGAAGTGAGGGGAAAGGAGTCACTCTTGATACCACAGCAGGGAAGAAACATTTCCTTGTGGTATGAATTATCTAAATCAGACCTCAAGAAGGACCAGAATCAGTTCCAGGGAGAGACTTCCTTCCTGTCTATCTCTTAGGCCAAGTTAGAATAGGGTATTATGGGACTCAGAGTGACCTACAAGGAGAAGCAGCTTAGCAAGGCTTCCAGTTCAGCTGCATTCAGGCACCCAAGTGGAGGAGAAGGAGCCTTTTGGTCTAGGATATTGTGCCTATCCAAAGTCTCCTGGGGAAAAGAGAGGTATTAACTAAAAACACAGAGGTAGAGAAGGCTATGTGGCTGGAAGGGAAAGCACATTCAGTGGACAGTTAATTTGGGCTCAGAGCAAGGAGCCCAGGTATGAGCTGAGAAGACTCCACCCTGGGTATGAGCAGACCCTAGGAAGCCAAACTCAGTGTCCTTAAATCCCCATGACCAGCCATACTGAGGCTGGGGAGGAAAGAAAGAGACAGATATGCTTAAGATCAGACTATGGAACATAAAGGACAGGCCCTGACTCCTTGTCCTAGAAGCAGCCCCTTAAGACCTACCTTACCAGAACATAAAAAGAAAAGAAAGCGAAGAGCAACTGACACTGCTGGGAAAAGATGAGAGGTGAAGAAAGACAAGGACAAGACTCACATCCACAGCTGCAAGGGAGATGGACAAACAAATGACATGGACCAAGGAAAGAATGGAAGCAAAAGGCCTGGGGCAAAGGTCAAAACTAGATGGACTCATGGACGGGGGGGAAAAGTATGAGGACAGAGAAAAGGGGGATGAAATTTTGAATCAGACAGATATGTAGACTCACACACATTCATAAGGACTTCTCAGAAACCTACTCAAGAACAGCAGGAAAAGTGAGCAGCTGCTGGGATCCCCACTGACATTACCTTCCACCCTGCAGGGGTCATACTGCTTCTATGTGCATGTGCTTGTGCATGCACACTCATATGAGCTTAGGGCTGCCCTGCTCCAGGCTCTGTTTAAGTGGCTTTGGAATTGTGTTGCCAGAACAGATGGCCTCAGAGATAAAGCAGCCAGGCAGCCGGACAGAGAGCAAGCTGTGGGCGGTTGCCATGGCAAGCTGGGCTGGCTAAGTCTGCTTGTTAGTAAAGAGTGAGTCCCATAGAAGTCAAGACAAATGGATGCATAGAGCAGGGGGACCCTGAATAAACCCTAAAGCCTGAGATCTTGGCAATTGCAGGTTAAGGTGCCAGGGTAACAGCAATCAACCTGGTCATGTCAGGAGACAGGCTGGGATGTAGTGTAGTTGGTAAAGTACTGGCCTAACAAGCACAAACTCTTGGATTTGATTCCCAACATCTCATAAAACTGGGTATGGTGGTGCACACTTGCAATCTAAGAACTAGGATGATAGAAGCCGAAGGGTCAGAAGTTCAAGTTCACCCTCAAATACAGAGTACATTTGAGGCTAGCCTAGGTTACATGAGATCTGTCCTGAAAACAAAAAAAAAAAAACAAAAAAACAAAAAAAAAAACTAAATAAATAAATAAATAAATAAAAAGGAAAGATATTCCTTCCAAGTCTCTGTACTAAGGTGCCAGGAGCTGATCCTGGAGTAACTCTAGCCACACCTGGCATTGGAGACCCAAAGCCGGCGTGAGGCCATGGTATACTCTAAATTCCAGGAACTCTGGATATGCATGAAGGAGTAGAGAGAAGCCCTCTGATAGCATCTAGGGATCGAGCCCGTAAGAGGGAAGTTGAAGCTTTAGCCCTGAAAGGGTGGGGAGCTGGTGTCAGCTCCCTGAGACCTGCAAAGCCATATTCTATCAAGGTAGCCAGGTAGGATATTCCAGTGGTTACAGCACTTTTAAGTAAGTCCTAGTTAGAAGAACTTGGAACTCAAGATCAGGGATTCTCATAGAGCCTCCTACCCCCACCAAACACAAACAAACACACACACACACACACACACACACACACACACACACACACACACACGAGACAGAGAGAGAGGGGGGAGAGAGAGAGAGAGAGAGAGAGAGAGAGAGAGAGAGAGAGAGAGAGAGAGAGAGAGAGAGAGAGAGCTTATATACATGCTGTGATGATTAATCTTCATTATCAACTGACTGGTTTAGAATCACCTAAAAACTGAGGTACACTTTAGAATATTTCTACGAAGACATTTCCAGAGGGTTACTTGAGGGAGAATGCATGCCTTGAATGTGAGATGCATCATTGCATGCGATAGAGTCTTAGATTAAATAAAAAGGTAAAAGGAGAAAATCAGAGGATAGCAGTATTTTCTTTTTTGCCTCTTAGCACACCATGATGTAAGCTGATCTACACTTCCCACACATCCACACTATCATGAGGGACTGAACCCTCTAAAATGATGACTCAAAATAAGTACTTCCTCATTCAAGTTGTTCCTGACAGGTATTTTTGTCACAGCTACAAAAAAAAAAAAATATTGAGCACACATGCACAAAGTATACCTATACACGTGTATACATGCATGTATGTTCACATACCAATGCTGTGGAACAATCTTTGTACACTGTAAATATGTATTGCTTTTGTTGTTAATAAAAAGCTGACTGGCCTATGGCTAGGCAGGATTTCCGGAGCAGAGAGAATGCGGGGAATAAGGAGGGCAGAGTCAGAGGAATCACCAGGACATGTAGGAGAGGTAAAAGCCACGAGCCCCAGGCAGCACATAAATCAATAGAAATAGGTTAATTTAAGTTGCAAGGGCTAGTTAGTAATAAGCCTGAGCTATCAGCTGAGAATTTATAATTAATAATAAGTCTCTGAGTGGTTATTTGGGCTGGCAGAACAGAGCTGATCTCAGTCCCAACAAAAAACTCCACCTACACACCATATGCCACACAATACATCTTCACATACAAATATGCATGCATGTGTGTACATATCTATGTACATTTTACATATATAGTATATCACATACACATATATATCTCCTATCACATAAGTAGTATATGTGAGACCATATATATATGTATATATATGCCTATGTATACATGTATATCCATCCATTCACAACAATATACATGTACACAGACTCAAATACATATGTACATACATGTATACACACATATATACATGATATACACTATGCAAAGAAAGACATGTATACATACCATGTACAGATCAATACATATACATGCTGTCTTAAATCACTGTTCTATTGCTCTGAAGAGACTCCATGAACAAGGCATCTCTTTTACAAGAAAGTATTTAATTGGAGGCTTGTTTACAGTTTCATAGGTTTAGTCCACTATCATTATGGCAGGCAGCATGGCAGCAGGTATGGCAGGCATGATGCTGGGAAGTAGTTAAGAGCTACATCCTGATCTGCAGGCAGAGAGAGAGTGTGATACTGGTCCTGGCTTGAGCTTTTGAAACCTCAAAGCACACCCCACTGACACACTTCCTCTAACAAGGCCACATCTACTCCAACAAGGTCACACTTCCTAATATTTCTAATTCTTTCAAATAGTGCCACTCCCTGGTGACTAAGCATTCAAATACATAAGCCTATGGAGGCCATTCTTATTCAAACTATCACACATGCATACTACATACTCATACATAGATATATATCATATATACACTTACATACATATATCTACCCAAATAAGTATATGCATATATATACATATATACATACATACATACATACATACATACATACATATACATGTAGTAAACATATATACTTGTCACACATATGTACTAGGCTTTTCTTTTGGGCCACCAACCAACTCCCAAATAATGACACAGAGACTCATTATTAATTCTGAATGCTCTGCCTAGCTTAGACTTGTTTCTGGCTAGCTCTTTTAACTTCAATTAACCAGTTTCTCTTTATCTACCTTTTGCCTCAGGACTTTTTACCTTTTCTTTTTGTATAACTTACTTTCACTATTTATTGTGCCTGACTGGATGGTGGCTGCCTGGCATCTTGCCCTGGGTGTGTCCCTCATTCTGTTCTTCTCTCAAGCCTAGATTTCTCCTCCTACTTATTCTCTCTCCCTGTCAGCCTCACCTATCCCTCCTCTACCTAGCTATTGGCCATTCAGCTTTTTACTAGGCCAATCAGGTACCTTAGGCAAGGTGAAACAGTGTCAATACATCTTTACATAGTTAAACAAATGCATCATATTTGTAACATATCTTTATAAAAAGTATATATATATATATATACAGTTAAAGTAATATTCTGCAGCATAAACAAATGTAACAAACATTTACATAGTTAAAATAATATTCTGCAACACACATACATACATATATACACAGCATTAGAGTTTCCCTAGAGAAACAAAGACATTTATTAACCCCATAAACAGGTCACTAACAGACCAAAGAAAGGATTCCATACAACACACACACCAGAGTCCTAAGCTTGCTGCAGGAGGCTGAGCCTGGTGAGTGTATACAGTAATAGAATAGTACATTTCATATGCTGGAAACTAACTGAAGGAGCCATGTTAGAATGTGGTTCATTAAGAGCCTCAAGCCAAGAATCTTGCACGACCCTCACTATATGACCCCAACACACATACACCAAGAGCCTGAATGATATTGTAGTAGTTTAAATGAAAATGGCCCCATAGGCTCATCAGGAGTGGCACTATTAGAAGGTGTGGCTTTGCTGGTAGGCCTTTTTGAAGGAAGTGGTCACTGGGGATGGGCTTTGAGTTAACAGATGCTCAAGGCACACCCAGTGTGGCATTCACTTCCTGCTGCCTGCCGATCTAGATGTAGAACTCTCAGCTCCTTTTCTAGCACTATATCTGCCTACATGCCACCATGCTTTCTGCCATGGTAACAACCGACTAAATCTCTGAATTGTAAGCCAGCCCCAATTAAATGTTTTCCCTTGTAAGAATTTGCTGTGGTCATGGTGTCTCTTCACAACAATAAAACCCTAACTAAGACAAATGTCTACTCCCCCCTACCACCTCCACACAGGGCCTCTGTGAGACTAGAAAGAAGCTAAATCACAAGCCACACCAGAATTTACATTAGGCTCCAAATTAAGGAAATAGTGATCTGAGCTTTCAGATTGAAATTTCAATGCCTCAGATTGGAGCTGGGAAGAAAAGCAGGACAGGACTCTTTTTCCTCACCCCCAACCCCCACACTTCATTCAGGTAGGGGAAGACCTCTGCATTTCTGGCTAGAGCTCATGGCCTCCTCAGCCATCCGTGTAAGGACCTTACAACCCACCATAGTCTCTGCCAGGCCAGCTGCTATTAGCCACATCTTACCAGACACTTGACACTCCCATACACAAGATGGGCTCTCACTGACCTATTTCAAGTTCCATTTGTCCCTGGGCCATCAGACCCAGCCCTCTTTCCATAGTACACACCACCCTCAAAAGAGTACCACTTAGTGTTTGTGTTTAGTTTTCTTCCACTAACACAGGTCTCTAGGAGCTCCTGGAATACCTATGGATGACTGCAGAGAAACCTGCTGTCTCCTAACACCAAATCTCAAGCTCAAACCACTCTGTCTTGTCCACAGAACCTTTACTTCACATTCTCCAGAGCCTGATGTCCAGTCTGCTTTCCTCTGTATACACCAGACCATGGCTCTATTCTTAGATCTTTTCCACAAATCAAGATCAAGTTTCAGGAGATTTTGCACCAGACATTTATATATGGCCTTGCCATGAAATGTCTCTGACACCTGTCCCCCCCCCCCATTCCAGGATGGGGGTGGGGAGGACAGGTCCACTGTGCCAATCATTTTGTTACTAGCTTCTGCCTATTCCATGAGGAGCATAGAATCACCCCACCAGGAGAAGAACATGTCCCCTGCACCCTGCATTTTGTTCATCAGTGTTCCCCTTGAGGATCTTAGTCTTCTGGAATAACAGGACATGGATCTGTCTGACAATGAGACATAGAGCACCCTACTTCTGTGGAGTTTTCACTCACATTTGTTAAGTGAGTTAATGGCACCTTAGTGCCATCAAAAAGGATATGCATGATGAGATGCAGGGTCCCTTACTTACTTCCTATCCCCAACCAAGGTGCTTGGATCCCATTCTGAGAGTCATCACTATCTAAGCCAGAATCTGATTGAAATGGCAAAAACATCACCCCATGACCATGTCTTCAGAAGCAGGAACTGTCTTAGGACACTCTGTAGATGTAACAGTCTTATTAAATAAGAAACACAGAGCCAAATACAGAGTTAAAAGCCCAAGAGGTCAGAGCAGTAGCTAAGAGCTGATACTAAAAAAACCTTTCTTACCCTTCGCTGCCGCTGTCGCCCTTCCCCTCAGAAAGAGACCTACTTCCTGTGTATCTGTCTTTTTATTGACTTCCTGTTCTGCCTTCTCTTTGGTTGTAAACCCAACCACATGACCTCCTCATCACTGCATGTCTATACAGACCTCCAGGTCTTCTATGGTTGATATTGAGATTAAAGGCGTGTGTCTCCATGCTGGCTGTATCCTTGAACACACAGAGATCTGTCTATCATGTGATCAGGATTAAAGGTGTACACCACCACCGCCCAGCTTCTGCTATGGCTTGCTATTAGCTCTGACCCCCAGGTAACTTTATTAACATACAAATAAAATCTCATTTCAGTACAAATGAAATATCACCATATTTCCCCTTTTCTATTTTAATAAAAAGAAAAAAGGAAAAAAGTTATAACTAATATAAGAAAAACTATAGGGTTGGAGAGATGGCTCAGAGGTTAAAAGCGCTGACTGCTCTTCCAGAGGTCCTGAGTTCAATTCCCAGCAACCACATGGTGGTTCACAACCACCTGTATTGAGATCTGGTGCCCTCTTCTGGCCTTCAGGGACACATGCAGGCAGAACACTGTATACATAATAAATAAATTAATCTTTAAAAAAACTGTACCCAGCTTAAATATAAAAAAAGAAAGAAAAACTATATACAAAAGTACAATAGCTATATATTATATATACAAGCAATAAATACCTAAACAATGTCTAGTCCATTTTCATTTGACAAATTCAGAAAAAATAATTCCATTATCTATCCTATTTTGGTAAGTCCAAAATTTACCTGATTCACTTTCTATCCTAACTTATATTACTAACAGAACTATCTTATAACGTCTTTCAAATTTATACACTTACACCTCTTTAGTGAGTTTCTTTTCTAAAATTCTTAACAAGGAAAACTATAACTAACTAATCTTCAACTCCCTCAGAGGCCCAAGAAGGAAATGATATTACCTAATAAAAAATAAAAATAGGAAGTGTATGCAAGCAGCTTCCAAAAAAAAAAAAATGTGAGTTGACAGCTGCCTAGACAGTCACCTGATGTTTCTCCACAGTGTTGGGGCATCATCTTCAGCCTATAGGCTTAGCGTATCTGACAGACTCATTTGTGAAGTAGGATGTACACAAGGTCAACAGTTCGACCTCACATTTGGTGAGAGCAATCCATGTTACCAGAAACACCTGAATTCCACTAGTCATGTCATGATTCAGGATTTTAAATTTTGGAAATTGTTCATGTTTTTTTTTTTAATTCAGCTGTCCATTCTTCTTGACTGTGTGTGTGTGGCTTCATCTCAGCATCCCGCTCTTCTCCACAACCCTCTATTAAATGCCAGTCTATTTAGTTACTCTTCAAGAATAACTGTTTCAGCTGCTGTTCCACTGCACATCAGAAGCCATCAGTCCACTGCCTGTTCAGCTGCCTTCAAAGAAAAGGGCACAGTACATTTTCCAGATTGCGAAGGCCACTTCAGGGATGGTGCCATATTGTCCTGGCCTCAGAAGATGCCTTTTGTTAAAGCCACAACCACACTTGTCTTGGCAAGAATCGGTAGTCCTTTGTTTCGTGTCCTGTCTGTCCATTTTGTCAGCAGTCGATTCGAGGATACTTTGTTGTCCAGTGGCTAACTTTTGCCACAATGAAAGTTAACTCCATATGCAGTTTCTTCAATGCCCATATTTTCTCTGAAGTAGATTGGTACTGCCAGGAGCCGACATGTCTCATAGTCATAACAAAAAGAAAAAATTTCTAAGTTATTAAAACATTTTAAATGCCATATTCTGTAGATCTCTGAAGGGTTTGAAGATGACCTGTCTATCTAAAATATATCTGCTCAATCTTGAAAACACACCTAATATGACTACAAGTTCAACTGAATGTCTAACTACTAACTTTCATTTCTTTATATCCTAAAAGCTGGCAATAATAACATTCAAGGATCAGCAAATTGCATTACATTGTCAAATGAGCGGTATAAGTACAATATCTTGAACAAGATTAGAAATATATATATGGCATTTTCTAACAAGATCAATCTCAATATATATAATTTGTATACAATATAAAAAAATCCAATCCAATGTAAAGTATTTAAAACTAGTAATTGTCTCTTTTTTCTTTTTTTTTTTTTTTAAACAAGAACCTTAAATCTAATCTCCTTTGCTTAGCCCTTTTCCTAACCCTTAACAACAACTTGTAACCAACCCTCTTAAACAATGAAAATTATCCCAGACCCAAAACCCATTAAAAGACCAAAAAACCACCCGCCCCACACCACCTCTTTGGGAATGTGAGCATCGTATTCTTAAGATTGCTTCTTACTGGATATGGGCAAAGGTATCTTTATTCTGAAAAGAAAAACTTTGGGTTAATTGTCAAATTCTAGGAAAGGTAGCTATATCCTTTGTTGTCCAGTTTGAGCATAATGCCAAAGTTCAGGGCTTGTCTCAAGTCCTTATTCAAGTAGTCTTTGAAACTGGATCATTTCAGCTAGCCATCTCAAAATTGCTCTGAGCAGTTTGTTTTCCAAAGCTGATCTGTAGATGATGTTTGTCAGCTTAGTGGTATTGTTATTGTCCATGTGGAATTGTTGTTGTTATGGGACCCCATCTTCTTCCTGGAGACTTCAGTTGATGTTAGGCTTGGCCGAGATTTCCTGCAGAAAACTGATAAGAGACTTGAACACAAAGACATGTATAGGCAGCTAATTGAAGCCTTTTTTTCTATAATTAGTATTCTATATGACCATTATTATCTTAACAAAGTTTAAAATGTATATATATATATAAATCTTGTAAATTTTTATATAAAATTCATACTTTAAGAAAAGTTTAAAGAATCAGAATAGAATCAAAGAATTGAGATTAGTAGTAATAGAATAGTCCCTTAATTAATATGGTTTTTCTCCTGTCCCATATCAGAAGATGGCTCTTTCTTCTGGCATGATACAGGGAGTTTGCATTTTCCTTTTAACAGCATGCTTGAGTTTAAAGAAGGAGAGAGACATTCTCCAACTCCAAAGCCATCTTTAAAGTTTAATTGAACTGAGACTACAGAAGACCAATAGTGTTAAATTTCTTTAGAGAAGAGCAGAAACAAACATTTAGGAAAACTCATGAAATTTTGTAGACGATATACCAATAGGCCATTTTACTCTTTTTCTTGGGACAGATGATTTGTCTTTTTTCTTCAGTTGTCTCATTTGTCCAGTGTTCTTCAGATTCCTTAGCCTTCACTCTCCTAAAAGACAAAAACAAAAACCTTTCCCTAAGACTAATTTTGGGGAGGTTCTCTTTCAGCAAGTTATATCTGATTAAATGAAAAGGCATGTGTTAATGGTATAAGTTAGTTTAAATTGGATGGTCATGTTTGTTGATGAACTATCACCTTCTCTAATTAAGAGGTCTCTCTTGTTCAAATCGAACCTTTATCAATTTTGATGGTATCCACAGCTTATCTTCTCCTGTAGAAACAAAAGCAAAACCTCGTCCCCAACATAACACATATCCTGGTTTCCATTCTGAGGTCAGCACATCCTTAAAGTATATAGGCTGACTTAATTCTGTAGTTTTTTCTATTATCCAATGTCTCTCTGCAGCTGTTGTTCCTTTCTCATTAGCATTGAGAAAATTCAAAGTTAATAGAGCATTATGCAGTCTATTTCTGGGGGGGGGGGTTATTACTTCTTTTTGTTTAGAGTTCTGTTTGACCTTTCTATAACTGCTTGGCCTGTAGGATTATGTGGTATGCCTGTAATATGCTTTATATGGTAATAAGCAAAAAACTGTTTCATTTTAACAGAGACATATGCTGGAGCATTGTCAGTTTTAATTTGTGCAGGTATACCTGTGATGGCCATAACTTCTAGCAAATGAGTGATTACAGAATCAGCTTTTTCAGAACTCAAAGCAGTTGCCCATTGAAATCCTGAATAAGTATCAATGGTATAGTGTACATATTTCAATTTTCCAAATTCTGCAAAGTGAAACACATCCATCTGCCAGATTTAATTCCTCTGAGTACCCTTTTGGTTACATCCTGCTGGTAATGGCATCTGATTATAAAAGGAACAAGTAGGACATTTCCTTACAATTTCCTTGGCTTGTTGCTAGATTATGGAAAAATCCTTTTTAAACCTTTACTATTGACATGATGGGTTTTTTATGAAATTCTGAGGCCTCCAGCACATTTTCTATCAATAATTTATCAATCTCATCATTACCTTGTGCTAGAGGGCCTGGCACACCCGTATGGGATCAGATGTGAGTTATATATAAAGGATGACTCCTTTTCCTAATTGTATTTTGTAATTGAATAAATAGTGAAGTTAATTCTGACTCACCAGGGATAAATTCTGCAGTCTCAATATGTAATACCACTCTTTCAGTATACTGAGAGTCAGTAACTATGTTGAGAGGTTCTGAAAAATCCATTAATACCAACAGAATAGCATACAATTCTGATTCTTGAACGGAATTATAAGGACTTTGAACCACTTTACTTAAATTTTCTGATTTGTAACCTGCCTTTCTTTGTCTGTTTGCATCTGTATAAAATGTACGAACTCCAGATATGGGTTTTCCCCATACAATTCAAGGCAAAATCCAATCAGCTCTCTTTATAAGATCAATTCTATGGCTTTTGGAATATTTGCTGTTAATTTCTCCCAAAAAAATTACTGCAAGCTCTTTGCCAAGGTTCATTTTCTGTCCATAATTTTTCAATATCCTCCTTAGTTAAAGGTACAACAATTTCTGCTGGGTCTTTTCCTGCTAATTGACAAAGTCTCAATTTTCCTTTCAAAATCAAGTCAGAGATTTTTTTTTTCACGTAAGTTTTTAATTTTTTATTTGGTTTATTTGGTAAAAATATCCATTCCAATATAATATCTTCCCTCTGCATTAATATTCCTGTAGGAGAATGCCTAGAGGGTAATATAACCAAAATGCAATCCAGCTTTGGATCGATACAATCCACATATCCTTCATGTACTTTCTTTTCTACCAAGGCCAATTCTTTCTCAGCTTCAGGTGATAATTCTCTTCGACTATTTAAGTCCTTGTCACTTTCTAAGGTCTTGAACAAATTATTCAGTTCATCATTTTTTACCCCAACAATACTTTGTAGATGAGAAATGTCTCTAAATAATCTTTGAAAGTCATTAAGAGTCTGTAATCGATCTCTCCTAATTTATACCTTTTGGGGTCTAATTTTTTGTAAACCTTTTTTATATCCTAAATAATTAATAGAATCTCCTCTTTGTATCTTTTCAGGAGCAATTTGTAATCCCCAGCAAGGCAAAATTTTCTTTACTTCTTCAAACATTGTTTCTAAAGTATCTGCATTTGAGTTGGCTAGTAAAATATCATCCATATAATGATAAATTATAGATTTAGGAAATTTTTATGTATCACTTCCAATGGCTGTTGTACAAAATATTGGCACAGGGTTGGGCTATTCAACATTCCCTGTGGGAGGACCCTCCATTGATATCGTTTAACCGGTTGAGAATTATTATAAGTAGGCACTGTGAAAGCAAATCTTTCTCTGTCTTTTTCTTGTAAGGGTATTGAAAAGAAACAGTCTTTTAAGTCAATAACTATGAGAGGCCATCGTTTAGGTAACAGAGTAGGCAAAGGAATTCCAGATTGTAGAAAACCCATTGGCTGAATTACTTTGTTAATTGCTCTAAGGTCTGTTACCATTCTCCATTTAGCAGATTTCTTTTTAATATCAAACACAGGAGAATTCCAAGGGCTGGTTGATTCCTCAATATGCTGAGCATTTAACTGTTCTTTTACCAGCTCTTCTAAAGCCTGGAGTTTCTCTGTTGTTAAAGGCCATTGATGAACCCATACATGCTTGTCTGTTAACCATTTTAAAGGTAGAGCTATTGGGGTCTTTGGAAGATCACCAGTTATTGTGCCTTGTTCTTGTATAATATGGATGGCTGGTGACCACTCATTAGAATAATACCTTCTAATATTTCTATCAGAAACATGTGCTAGTTTATGATTTGTTTCTGAGGTTGGAGGGATGTTAATTTGAGTATTCCATTGTTGCAACAGGTCTCAACCTCACAGGTTCCATAGCTATGTTAGCCACATATGGTTTTAATTTTCCTCTCTGTCCTTCTGGACCTATACATTTGAGCCATCTTGCACTCTGTTTCACATGAGATAATGTTCCAATTCCTAACAGCTGAACATTTACCTCCTGAAGAGGCCAAGTTGGATGCCAAAATTCTGGTGCAATTATGGTCACATCAGCACCTGTGTCTACCAGACAACTAAACACTATTTATTCTTATTGTTAATTTTGGTCTTTGTTCATTAATAGAAGTTTGCCAAGAAATTTTCTTTATGTTTTCTCCCCAATTTTCTATTCTCTCTGTCTCAGCTGTTTTATCACCCCAAGCAGCCTGGCTTATTCCAATAGGCATTTGGTTATTTAATTGCTCTGAGTAGGGGTTTCCTCTATGACTGCAGGAAAGGTCTGAACTGGATTTGCTCTGGGGGCCTGCCTGAGGCCCCTCTGGGAGTTTCCCAAAGACTGAGGCAAAGTATTGCCTTGCCTGTCCCTTGTTGATCTATATTCGTTGGTCTAGTGTTTTCCCTTACCACACCTTCTGCATACTCCAGAAGGAAGGGAGTTGCCATTGTTCCTTGAAGAAACGTTGTTTCTAGGAATGCCCTGTTTACAGTCCCTTTTCAAATGTCCTTGCTTTCCACATCCAAAACATCTGACATTCCTCAAACCTCTTGAAATTGCTTCTCCTATCCACATATCATCATGGTCATGAGCCTCAACATTAAATGTGTCTCTAATCCAAACTTCCAAGGGTGCAGATCTTGCCTTTAACAGCCTGATTATTCTCTTGCATGCTGCATTCACGTTCTCAAAAGCCAAAGATTTGATTATTATCTTGCTACCTTCTGAATTTGGGACCATTCTCTTTACTGCTGAAGTCAGTCTTTGTAAGAAATCTGTGAAGGATTCTTTTGGGCCCTGTATAACCTTTGTAAATTACTCATTTTCTTTCCAGGTTCCTCAACTCTGTCCCATGCATTCAAGGCTGCTGTTCGACATAGAATTAGGGTTTGGGTATCATATAAACATTGTATTTGTATCACAGCATATTGGCCTTCTCCAACAAGCCGATCCTGGGAGATTTGTATACCTTTAGCCCTCCATTGATTTTCTATGTTTTTAGCTTCCTCTTTGAACCACATTTGCCACTGCAGCTGTGCCCCAGGATCCAGACCAGCATTTACCAGCTCTCGCCAGTCCTGTGATATAATCTTATTATAAGTTGACCAGGAGTTTAACATTTGCTTTACCAATGGGGAATGCATGCCATAAGATACTATTGCCCCCTTAAACCTTCGTAAATCTAGCATTTCAATTGGAGTTCAAATATTTTGTGCATTCACTTGACCAGGTAGCTGCTGTATGGTTACTGGATAAATTAAGGGTGATTGTGTGAAAACAAGCTTTCTTTCTGTAACCTTATAATCCAATCCTGAAACAATTTCACTGTTAATTTCTTCTGTCTGAATCTGAATTTCTCTATAATTCATTTTAACAGGTTTAACAGGTTTTTCTAAAGCTTTTATCCTGGTACTTAAATTGACTACCTTTTTAAATAGTAAAATAAGGATAAGGAAAGTAATAATGTACAAAATCCCATCAACATTAATCTTCTCATATAGTTGTTCCATTTTCAGACTGCTTAAAATTTTATCAAACAAAGACCAATTTTGTTCCAATGTACACATAATACCCTTTTTTTTTAAATGTGGGGGAAATTTTTCTTTAAATAGTTTTTTTCTTTAAAATATCTGATATCTTAATTGACTTATCAAGTCTGCATAGAACAGTAGAAATCTGAGGGAATTTCAAAACAGCTACCTAGCGTCTGAGGTGTGAATCTAAAGAGAGAGAGAGAGAGAGAGAGAGAGAGAGAGAGAGAGAGAGAGAGAGAGAGAGAGAGAGCAAGAAAGCACAGCCATAAGTTCTGGCTAAAAGCTTAAATCCAGCCACATGTTCCTGCTTGAGCTGAGTAGAACCTGGGCTCCAGCTTCCTCAAGCTCTGACCACGTGTGTTGGAGTTTCTGTGTAGTTGTTGCAATTACGGTCAAGTGTAGCTGACTGGTAGCTCCGGCAGGCCTGACTTGTTCGTGGCACCAGCTGTGGGTAACTGCTTGTAGCTACAGTCAGTTGGGCCTGGGGCCTAGGCCAAGCTAGGCCCAGGCGGGGAACCGGGCCTGCTGAGGCAGGGAGCTGGGTTGGGCCAGCGGAGCCAAGCCCAGCCGAGTGGTTTTTAATTAATTCTTGCTACGTTTGGCACCAAATGTAGATGTAACAGTCTTATTAAATAAGAAACACAGAGCCAAATACAGAGTTAAAAGCCCAAGAGGTCAGAGCAGTAGCTAAGAGCTGATACTAAAAAAACCTTTCTTACCCTTCGCTGCCGCTGTCGCCCTTCCCCTCAGAAAGAGACCTACTTCCTGTGTATCTGTCTTTTTATTGACTTCCTGTTCTGCCTTCTCTTTGGTTGTAAACCCAACCACATGACCTCCTCATCACTGCATGTCTATACAGACCTCCAGGTCTTCTATGGTTGATATTGAGATTAAAGGCGTGTGTCTCCATGCTGGCTGTATCCTTGAACACACAGAGATCTGTCTGTCATGTGATCAGGATTAAAGGTGTACACCACCACCGCCCAGCTTCTGCTATGGCTTGCTATTAGCTCTGACCCCCAGGTAACTTTATTAACATACAAATAAAATCTCATTTCAGTACAAATGAAATATCACCATAACACTATCATCCTAGAAGCCTAAGATGTGTCATTTAGCCCTCTCTGAGCTTCTTAGGACACAAGGTAATCACAACCTTGCTCATCTGTGTGTGGGAAACTAAAGCTGGTGGCTGCAAGCTCTGGAGTGAACACATAGACTTGAGCCAGAACCCTACCCCTTCTCCTGGAGACTCCAATTGACTAAGAAGACAGAGCTGCCCCTACCAGGAATTAGCCAACCCAGGGGCTCTAATTGGCAGTTCCCAGGGCCTTATCCAAGCAGGGTGGGGTTCCATAAATCACAATAGGTCAGCAGAGTTCATTCTCAATGGTGATGCAAAAGTAAACATTCTGGGCTCACTTGGACCATGACTGGCTCTCTACCATCACCCTGATCCTACCCTGCCCAGTCACTTGACCTCATGACCACAGGCCTCATAGAAGCATCCTGGACACAGCCAATTCTGTGTGACTCAGCCCTCTAGAGGCCTGGCTCTGGGGAGGGCAGCAATGGATTGTGACCTTGAAAGGATACCACAATCAAATCCTGTAAGAGCCTGAGCCCAACACTACCAACCTCAGAGGATGACCTATTGCTGATGGGGCTCAGATATGAAGTGTGCTCCTATACTGAAAGCTAGGTCCTTGATACACACAGTGTTCAGAGATCGGGCTTTGGGGAAATGGGATCATGAGAGTTCTGCACTCATTAACAAATTAATTAGTGAATGAATTTAAAATCTGAATAGATTATGGAATCAAGATGGAACTGTGGAATGTGGGACCCAGTTGAGAAAAGTAGGTAGGTCCCTGAAGGCATGCCTGTAAAAAGCATGCTTTGTTACTGGCTCCTTCCTATCTGTCATAACAGGAGTTGCTCTGTTTACCACATGCTCTCCATCATGAAAATTTAGCTCAATGTCAGGCCTATAGGAACCAGAACCAGCCAAGCATGAACTAAAACCTATGGAACCATGATCCAAAATAAACCTTTCCTCCTTTAAGTTGTTTTTATTGTAATTTTGGAAATCTCTAACTAGCACACACACCCACATGCATGTGCATGTGCATGCATGCTTACACACACAGACACACACACACACACACACACACACACACCACTGAGTCCCCCCACCCCATTCTCAAGCCCCAAAGACCCAAACCCATACCAGGCCTTATAAGAATAATACTACATGGACTCTGCCCTAGTTAGCATTAACTGTCAACTTGGCACAGTCTAGAGTCACCTGGAGAAAAAGTCTCAGTTGAATAACTGTCTTTATCAGGTTGGTCTGTAGGCACGTCTTTAAGAGATTGTCCTGATTGTTAATTGATGTTGATGTTGGCAGTCCTAGCCCACTGTAGGTGGCATCATTCCATGTGAAAGTAGTCAGGGCTACATAAGAAAGCTTGAGCCTGCAAGGGAGTTGGCAAGCAGCCTTCCTCCATGGTTTCTGTTTCAAGCTCCTTTTTGAGTTCTGCCCTAACTTCCCACAATGGTGGAATGTGACTTTGAAGTATAAACCAAATAAATCTTTTCCTTCCCTAAGTGCTTTTTGGTCAGAGTTTTCTATCACAGCAACAGAAAGGAAACTAGAACAGTCACCATACAGCAGCTTCCACTGTGCATATACCCAGGATAGCACTATCTCTTTATTACTCCAACAAACTGGAGCTAAACCCAGGCCAATGATGAGATAGCTGTTGTCAGAGAAGAACATAATTGGGCCCCAGGCTTTCTGTCTCCAGAGAGTGTACCCTTATATACTAGACTCCACAGCTTCACAGCAAGAACCCACAGGTGGAGAGAAAGACAGACATCACCAGACTAATTCCAACCCATTCCCAACTGCAGAGGCAGATTGCCTGATGGAGCTGTTGATGGGCATGTGTCTGTCTTCACATCTGTGTGCAAGTGTGCAACACATACATACTGCTATGTATGTATGTACTGTTCCTTCCCCCATGGATAGACAGGCTAAGGATGCTTAGGAGCTTCAAGTCTAGTACCTTTCATGCACAAGAGAGCCCCTTAGACAAGCCTTGACCAGCAGTCCTCTATAGCAAATACACCCATCCATCAGCAACCACTATGGAGCCCACCAAACCTGCTGATCACCTTCTTCTCAAGCCTGGAATTATCAAACTGCCATAAGTCTCCCTCCTCCAGTCATGAGAGCTTCCTTAAAGAAGATAAAGTCTAAGTGGGGAGGTGGTAGCACACAACTTTAATCCCAGCATTGGGGAAGGAGAGGCAAGCAAATCTCTGAGTTCAGAGCCAGCTTGATCTGCAGAGTTCCAGGACAGTCAGAGCTACACAGAGAAAGCCTGCCTCAAAACAAAACAAAAAGGCAGACAAATCCTACCCCTAGACTAGAGTGTTTGGAGTCCTTGCTTCCACAGGCCTTTGCATATGATGGCCAGAGCCACAACCATTATTCTGCTATCTCAAGAAAGGTCTCAATTCAAACATCCTTTCTGCAAGAGCCCTTTCAGGGCACCCCTAATGCGCCCCTTGTGCCTCATAGCATCTCTCAGCTCCAGGTTCTGGTGCTGTTTTGCAAATCATGATCCAAGCCCCTGCCTCTTTGTGATGGCTTTTCACCTTTTATCTGCAACATGAAGCTACTGTGTTGGCACAAGTGCTAGAGTCATCTGAGAGGAGGGAACCTAAACTGAGAAAATGTCTCCATAAGATAGGACTGTAGGGAGATCTGTAGGGCATTTTCTTAATTAGTGATTAAAGGAGAAGGGACCAGCCCACTGTGAATGGTGCTACCCCTGGACTGGTGGTCCTGGGCTCTATAAGAAAGCAGGCTACAATCATCATCAGAGAAGCTTCCTCTGGCAGCTGATGGGAGCAGATGCAGAGACCCATAGCCAAACATTGGGCGGGAAGAGATCCCCAAATTGGAAATCTTCATCAGGTCCCACCCCTTGGAGCTCTGGGAACTCTGGGGAAGAGGGGAAGGGAGAATTGTAGGAGACAAAAGGGTCAAGGACACCAGGAGAACATGGCCCACAGAATCAACTAAGCAGGGCTCATAGGGATTCACAGAGACTGAAGCAGCAATCACAGAGCCGGTATAGGTCTACACTAGGTCCTCTGTAAATATATTATGGTTGTTAGCTTGATATTTTTGTGGGGTTCCTAACAATGGGAGCACAGGTGTCTTTGACTCCTTCACTTGCCCTTGGTACCCTTTTCCTCCTACTGGGTTGCCTCACACAGCCCTAATATGAGGGTTTGTTGTGGTGTACTTGGTTGATATACATGGGAGGCCTGCTCTTTTCTGAAGGGAAACAGGAGTGGATCTGGGGAAGAGGGGAGGTGGAGGTGGGGACTGGAAGGAGTAGAAAGAGGGGAAACTGCACTCACGATATATTGTATGAGAAAAGAATATGAAAAAGAAAAAGAAAGAAGAAACAAAGAAAGCAGGCTTATAAAGCTATGAGGAGTGGGCCAGTAAACAGAAATCCTCCATGGCCTCTGCAACAGCTCCTTTTTCCAGGTTCCTACCCAGTTTCAGTTCCTGTCTTTCCTCAAAGGACTGTGCTCAGGATATGTAAGTCAAATAAATCTTTTCACCCACAAGTTGCTTTTGGTCATGGTGTTTCATCACAACAAAAGTAACCCTAAGATACCGTCTGTCCAACATGAGAACAAATGAGTGGCTACATTGGAACGGCCTCTCTCATGGCCTCAGACACTGTAGACAAGTCCGGAAGGAAGGATGTTAAAAGGACCACTAAACTCCTCATAAACAAAGGAGGCTTCATATTGTGGGAGTGTCCCTAAAAGAGACTCAGAAAATAAATCTTCTTTGAGAGTCTTGGGGAATGAAGAGGAGCCATTCAGAAGACAGGGTCCCTCAAAAAGAGCTTCTCTGCAGAATCAACTGCACTTGCCCTAGTGCCTTTGTGAGAAACTACCAGAAATATTTCCTATGGAACTACCCAAAGGACACTAATGGAAGGGCCTAGGGGTTTTCAGTCCTACAAGAGCCATTTCTCACTCTCAGGCTGGAAATGGTGCGGTGCAAAAGTAGACTCAGAGGCCTGAGGGTGGGCAACAGAAGCTAGATCTCAACATACTTTCTCAGACATGCTCAGAACAGGTCCTCACACTATGTGTACCAGGGTTAAGCTGCAATCCCTGGAGACCACAGAACCAAGGGTTAGGCTGTGCACTATTCAGCACTACAAACTTATACTTGGTACCCTCACTAGAACTTAAAGCCAACATCCACCTCTTACTTCCTCCTCTGAGCTAACCTAGGTTCAAGCCTCAGGTGAAAGCTGAAACACATCTCTGATCCCTCCCAGTTCTCTTATTCCCAGAACCCTGTCTTTGGGTGCCTTCCCTGAACTGCCCCCATGGAACCCTTAGAGAAGACGAGGCCTTTGAAATTCCAGGGTGGGGGTGGAGTGGAGAACAGAGTGAGTAGAAATGGGATGGACAAGGGGGAAATGCCCACAGCAGCTGCCAGGATGGAGGAGGGGAACCCAGCCTTGGAAAGGTAGAAGTGGGGAGATGGGGACATTGGTGTATGTAGCTTTTTCCTGTTGACCACTCCTCTCTAATTGCTTTAAAATTATACAAATCGAACTGAACAAAAGGGAGGATTTCAGTTGCCCATCCCCTAGCCCAATCAGAAACCAAGACAGAGTGGAATCTGTGGTGATAATGTGTTCCCCAATATATCATGCACCCTAATAAACTTATCTGGGGTCAGAGAACAGAACAGCCACTAGATATAGAGGCCAGAAAATGGTGGCACACACATTCCTTTAATCCTATCACTTGCAAGGCAGAGATCCATCCCAATCTCTGCGAGTTTAAAGCCATACTGGAAACAGCCAGGCATGGTGACTCACACCTTTAATCCCATGAAGTGAGCTTTTAATCCCAGGGAGTGATGGCAGAAAGCAGAAAGGTATATAAGGCATGAGGACCAGGAACTAGAGCTGGTTAAGCTTTTAGGCTTTTGAGCATCAGTTCAGCTGAGAGGCATCCAGTCTGAGGAAACAGAATCAGCTGAGGAATCGGCCAGGTGAGGTAGCTGTGGCTTGTTCTGCTTCTCTGATCTTCCAGCATTCACCCCAATAACTGGCTCCAGGTTTGTTTTTATTAATAAGACCATTTAAGATTCATGCTACAGGAATCCCTCAGCCACCCAGGACCTCAACTTGAGTAGCTGTGACCTGACCCAGGACCAGCCAAGGCCCCTGCCAGATTAGGGTTGAGACTAGTGGAGTTAGCAAAAAGGGGCAAAGCTGGAACCATCCAAACATTGGCCGAGACACCATAAAACTGATGTGTGGAGTGAGATGGTACCCTCTCTTGCACAAATGGAGTCCACATCAGGCCCCACACTTCCCCTTATTAGGCTCTTGGTCTACAGGTTTTCAGTCCTCTGGTCTCAAATATATCCCACAAAACTCAGCCCCACTGTACCAGACCCCGTACTGACAAGGGGCCAAGAAGTGGTGCAGGTGCCACAGTCCTGTGTACCTGCCAAATTTCAGTGTAATTATAACCTGTCTGTTTCCCACCAACCAGGAGATCCACAAAGGAGGCCTAGGCCAGATCCTTCCCTGGACCTTGAGAGAAGGGATGAGTCATCTGCAAACAGAAGTATGTCATGGAGTTTTAGTCATCCATTCAGGGGGCAAACTTCCAAATCCTCTCTTAATACAGATGCTGTAGTGTCTGGAAGTCCCCTTCTCTCCCACATGCCGATTGTCCAGAACACTAGACTTAGTCCAAGAGAGAACCCATCCTGCTTCCACAGCCCAAAAGATCTAGCTCCTGGGAAGCCACCACCAACATGAGGTCCCTGTTGGACACTAGCCTTACACAATCCTATGATGGGCATCTGTATTGTCAGGCCCTTTAAGCTGCCACAGGGCCTCAGGGGACAGAACTGATCAGCCCCAGCCTGGCATAGATCCAAAGCCTCAAAGGCTTTCTAGCATTAATTTCATGATACCCAGTGTCTCCCACCCACAAGCTCCCAGACCCGATGTGGGACACTTCCAGTCTATCAGAAAGGATCTAACAAACGCCTGACTTTAAAGGTTAGGGGGTCAGTAGGATGACCAGGAAGGGTGGTCTTCTTCTTATACTCATACAAATGCATCCTCTACCTATGCTCAAGCTGCATTGTGGCTGGATTCTCAGCCTCCAAGAAATATTTTGAGATACTGCCTATAGCAAGTGCCAAAAAATTTTCTTGTGCTAAGGATGCCTGTAGAGAACTCCAGAAAACTACATAGTCATTATCAGAGAGCTCAGAACCAAGATCTGAGGCTCTCACCATCCCTAAGGGACCTACAGGACAGAGAAGGGTTTTTACCTTCCCATCTACACAAATAAAAACCTAGGCAACGTTTTATTTGAGCTCAGACTCCTTGGCACCTGCTTTGTCATCATACTTTAATGCTCCAGTGTCTAACACTCAAATATATCCCCAAATCATTGCCCACAATCACCCACAGAACAGGCCACACATGTTCAACACATGTGTATATATGCATCTGCATACACAAGTGTAAACATATGTAGCCAACTACAAACCAGTGTGTCTCCAAACTAAGTATTCAGTTGTATGAACAGAGCTCACACAAAGCTAACCCTTTCACTTGAAGGGAAGCCTCAGCTAGCAGGTTCTAATGCCGTCTCCCAGCAGCCTTCCACCAGAGCTAGCAGAAAACCCCATCAGACACAATCTATGTGAATCTATTGTATACACATACTCAACTACTCATACACATGTATGGCATATATATCACATGTGTTCCACTAACACATATCATTCATATGTACAGATAAGTATATACGTGCATGTGTGTCTGAATACATGTATTTATATTACCACTCCCATACTCTCACACCTGCATATACACATTCAAATATTTATAGGCACATGAATATGTTCACCTATATACATGCATAAATATTCACTATACACATACAATCACATCTGCTTATGTGTAAATTTGCATATGTACATATCCATGACAACATATCATACATATACAAATATGTGAGTGAACAACACACTCATGCATACATATGCACAATTAATATACAATATATTTATAGTATACACAAGCATGTGTACATATATGTACATATAATGCAACACTGTGCAATGCATATACACATGGATACACATGAAAGAACACCTACATATACATATATTGCCTGTTCATATCTTTGTGTACCATTCATTTGCATACACATGTACATACATTCACTGCTAATACACATACATATGCCTGTACACTAACATAAACTCATACATGCACATACATGTGTGCTCATTTACACACTGCCACTAAAGATCATTGTCAGGTGATCAATAAACATCTCTCATGGTCAGCTATTACTGGGAAGCAGTAGGGCAGGAAGGCAAGAATCTAGAAAAATGAGCTACTCTAGTTCTGGAAACCAAATTACTTTAGTTTCAGTAATTATCATTGTTTAACTGTCTTAGGATTATATTGCTGTGAAGAGACACCATGATCACAGCAGCTCTTATAAAGGAAAACATTTAATTGTGGTGGCTTCCTTACAGTTCAGAGATTTAGTCCATTATTGTCATGGAGGGAAGCAAGGCAGCATGCAGGCAGACATGGCTGGAGTTGAGAGTCCTTACATTTTAACTCACAGGCAACAGGAAGTGGTCTGACTCATTGGGCATGGTTTGAACATATATGAGACTTCAAAGCCTACCCCCACAGTGACACACTTCCTTCAACAAGACCACGCCTACTCCAACAAGACCACACCTACTCCAACAAGACCACACCTCCTAATTGTGCCACTACCTTCGGGGGCCATTTTCTTTCAAACCACCATATTCCACTCTCTGGCCCCCAAAGACTTGTAGTCATATGATAATGCAAAAAAAGCATTCAATCCAACTTCTAAAGACCCATAGTCTACAACAGTCTCAAACTTATTTAAAAGCCTAAAGTTAAAGCCTCTTCTGAGATTCATGCGATCCCTTAACTGTAATCCCCTATAAAATCAAAAAGCAAATCACATACTTCCAACATATAATGGCACAGGATATACATTACCATTCCAAAATGCAGGGGAGGGAGTAAAGTGAAGAAATACTGAACTGTGAAACCTCAGTAAACCCCCGCCCACTCTTGCTGTGGGATGTTCTGTATGTCCTGTGGGAGCCCTTCTTGGGTTCTTTGTGGCGTTACCCAGCAGGTCCGCATAGAGGATGATTAGGACCATGGGCCTGAGTGCAGGTGTCTGAGATGGTCTGCACTTGGCTGTGCTGGGGGATGGTCTGTATGTCAAATTGATCAATAAATAAAACCTGATCGGCTGTGGCTAGGCAGGAAGGATAGGCGGGACTAACAGAGAGGAGAAATAAAAGGACAGGAAGGCAGAAGGACTGACTGCAGCCGCCGCCATGACCAGCAGCATGTGAAGATGCCGGTGGGCCACCAGCCACGTGGCAAGGTATAGATTTATGGAAATGGATCGATTTAAGCTATAAGCACAGTTAGCAAGAAGCCTGCCACGGCCATACAGTTTGTAAGCAATATAAGTTTCTGTGTTTACTTGGTTGGGTCTGAGCGGCTGTGGGACTGGCGGGTGACAAAGATTTGTCCTGACTGTGGGCAAGGCAGAAAACTCTAGCAACACACTCTATCCCCTACAGACAAAGAGAAGCTTAAACCAGGATTCTTAAGTGTAGATAAGAACTTAGACCCCTTTTTCCCAGGTGGCGGTATCAGCTACAGGGACTTTAAAAAACGCAGAGTCAAGATATTCGACCAAAAGAATAAAAAAGGGAGGCGGGTTGTGGAAAAAGAATTATATGATCTGTGTCTTTAAGAACTAGCCTCACAAAGAAAGGGGAGTGCCGAAAGAGCCTCCCTGTCGAGGCTTTTGTAAACTTAGAATACACCTTGCTTTTGCATTCTGTACCTAAAGTCTCCGATGGCTTCTTTGGGGACGTGATCTGGGCATAACACAGGCCAGTTTGGGCTATAGGGATCTTGTCTCAAAACCAAATGGGATGGGAATATGGTGGCACACGCCTTTAATCTCAGCACTGGAGATAAAAGACCCAGACACAGTTTCCCCAGAAACCCAAAAGAGCTGAGGAAAGAGATATCTTAAAAATGAGTCAGTTCCCCCTTCCTGGAGAGGGTAAAGACAGGTGTTTTCAAAAGAACAAAGTCAGGATGTCTGGTGGTAACCAATTAACCATGAGATGCCCCTCTCCGGAGATAACATGACCAGACCCCGGAGATGAGTTGTAAAACTCCTGACAGGCAAACAGATAAGATAAAATAAGACAAAGTCCAGGCCCAGGAAAAACTGAACCAATCAAGGATGGACCCGTACTAACCCCCTCCCCTCTAAGAAATCTTATGGGTTTTGCCTATAAAAACTAACTTCCCCAAGAAAGAGTAACTCCTCCCTGCCTCACTGCGCTGAGACCAGTGAATGCTTGAGATGAGTTGCCTGTTGTGCAACTTGTAACAAAGATAAACCTTGCTTTTGCATTATGGTATGCTTGTCCTTGGTGGTTTCTCTGGGGGGTCACGATCTGGGCACAAAAGAACCAAAGCAAGATCAAAAACCAACTGGGCAAACTCCAAACTCTACATCTTCATGTCTGATGTCAAAACGCTCTTCAGATTGACAACTCTGTTCAGCTTTGTTGACTGCAACACACTTCTCTCTCTTGGGCTGGTTCTGCTTCCTGTTTGTTTTCCTCAGCAGTTATCCCACGACTCTGGCATCTCCAATATCTTGGGGTCTTCAAGGTAATCCAGGCTTCACCTTCACAGCTTCACACAGTGGCCTCTAGGCCTCCATTAGGGACACCCCTCACACGTGCCTGGCCTTATTGGCTTTCCTCAGTCTCAGAGGGAAATTCCACAGCCTCTTTCTTCTATCCTTAACTCCAGAACCATGTGGCCAAAGCTGCCAAGTTCTGCTGCTTACTGGGGCTGGAACATAGCCCCCTCATTCAATTACATCTTCACCAGCTTTCTGTTTTCCGTGGTTTCCTTCACTACCTAAGCTTGCTGTCCTGAATCTCAATCTATAGACTAGGCTGGCCAGAACTCGGAGATCTTTCAATTACATCTTCACTAACCTCTATTTTTGATGGTTTCACTGCCTAAGCTTGGCTATTCTGGAATTTGCTCTGTAGACCAGGCTGGCCTCAAACTCAGAGATCCACCAGCCTCTGCCCCTAGAGTGATGGGATTAAAGGCCACATTAACCACATTAACCAAAATGAGGATGCCTCACAAAATGGTATAGCCATGGCTAAGAGCAGCACACCCTGAAGCCAGTCAGCTACAGGGACATTGGAGAGAAGTAAACAGTGAATGAAGGTATAAACAGATATGACCTTAAGGTCACACTTGTCTTGTGAAATTCCCTTCTTGTAGAGCAATGGATGGGAAGACACAAACAAGCTGGAGAATGGGAATAGAGAGTACAGGGAAAGGGAGGCAAAGATACCCCGGACTGTAAGACTTGAGGACCAGAGAAGAGTCTTGGTTAGGAAGGCCCAACAGGGCATCCTAGGTGCATCCTGGGCCAATCCTAGAGGACAGCTGCAGGGGAGTCAAAACAGTAGGGAAGCAGAAATGAGAGAGGTAGCTTGATAGTGAGCTGATTGGCAAACTAGTAAACAGCAATTGCTTGATGAAAAGTGTTTGCAGTGCAATTAGCAGCTGTGCCATAATAAAAGTTTAACTGTTTGTTGTGAACCGGCTCAGCCGTAGGGAGTAACTCTCTATGACAGAGTAGCCTCTGGTGTTGCTTACTTAAGAAACGTCTCTGATGCATGATTCAGTATCTTCTCTGTGTCCATTGTCTTTAGATCACCAGCACTGCCCTGACTCAGTAACTAAGCCTTGAAGCCTGGGCTGAGGCTCTGAATGCTCTTGGATCATATGTAGCCTCTGATGCCTTCCCCAAACAAGTGTGCCTATGGTGTTGCCCAGGTGCCTGCCCCTCTGAGTTCGAGGATTCACAGAAGTGCTCCTTTGATTCAACTGGACACACTTGGCCTCAGGTCAGACTGAATTGCTTCACTAGGGAGATGGAGTCAGGAGCCACCATCCCAGTCCTGCACAACCCTGCTAAAGCTCTAGTATGTTATGATTTAACCACACTTCTGCTTTCCTACTGAAGAACACTGAGATCTACTTTTTAAAACATAAATATATGCATATATCCATTCATTCATTTATTTTTAAGCTTTTTAAAACTATTTTTGTGAGTTCACATGTACCATGTGCAAGCAATAGCCTTTAGAGGGCATCACATACTCTGAAACAGGAGTTACAGGCAGTTATTAGCCACTATATGGATGCTGGAAATCAAACCTGGGTCCTCTGCAAAAGCAATGGTGCTCTTAACTGTTGAGCCATCTCTCCAGCCTTCCATTCATTCATTTTTTTTTAATCACTGTTCTTCCAAACAACAACTCATTTTTCCCAGCCATCTGTATAAAAACCCATCTATGATAGTATGGTCATTCTAGAAGGTACATCCAAACTTTTGATAGTGCAATGCAATGCTATCATCTATACAGTTCACCCTTGAGAACACACAAATTATAAAAGAATATCACAAAAAAAAATTGCATAATGTTCTAAGTAAGTTTAAAGTTTTATGTTGGGCCACATTCCTAGCTATCCTCAATTGCATATGGTCTGTGGGCTTTAAGCTAGACACACTTGCAAATCTAAAACAACCCTACAGTCTCACTGTCATAGGTTCAATTTTGTAATTCAAACACTCAAACCTAAAAAGGTCCCCATTTTTTTGTCATCCTAAGCACATTCTGTCTCCTAATACTAGGTATTCAAACCAAATCTTCCAGAACTTGAGATGGTTGCCACATTATTGTAGTAGAATATTATTTTAAGATGCTTTGGAACATGTGTTTAATGATGCAAAGATGAGTTACATTCTTTTATGTTGCATTTGTTTAACTCTGAGAAGCTGTGTTACTTTGCCTGTCTAAAACACCTGATGGTCTAATAAAGAGCTGAATGGCCAATAGCGAGGCAGGAGAAAGGATAGGTGGGGCTGGCAGGCAGAGAGAATAAATAGGAGAAATCTGGGGAGAAAGGAGCAAGGAGCAAGAAAAGAAAGGGCCAGCCAGCCAGCTACACAGCAAGCCAAAGAGTAAGCTATAAAGAAAGATATATAGGATAAAGATAAAAGCTCGGAGGCAAAAGGTAGATGGGATAATTTAAGTTAAGAAAAGCTGGCTAGAAACAAGCCAAGCTAAGGCAAGACATTCATAATTAAGAATAAGCCTCTGTGTGTGATTTATTTGGGAGCTGGGTAGCAAGCCCCCCAAAAGAGTAAAGGATAAAATAAGAACAACCAATAACACATTGTCATAGCTTGTGTTTATTTTTACTCATCTAATGCAGTGATAAAACACCGTGACCAAGTCAACTTACAGAAGGAAGGGTTTATTTGGGGCTTATGGTTCCAAAGGAATAAGAATGTCATTATGGAGGGGAAACATGGCAGTAGGCAGGTATGGCAACTGGAGCTGAGAGCTGAGGGTTCATATCTTGAATCACAAACAGGAAGCAGAGAACACAAACTCAACGTGGCACAAGTCTTTATGCTCTCAAATCCCACCCACACTGACTTACTTTCCCCAGCAAGGCCATACCTCCTATGCCTCCCCAAACAGTGCCACCAAGAACTTCCAAGGTGAATAGTTGGGGGTTTTAGGCCTGTAATATTCTTCGCACCAAATAGTGAGGCCTTATACCTATAGACATTCAGAGGAAACTCCTTGAACAGTCACAAACACTTGAGTCTTCTGCTTCTACATGTAACCTGGTTCCAGAAGGACCACCTCTTTGAGGAGAGGTCCATACAGCACATAAGACTCCCCAAATCTTCACTCTGTTTATGGAAAACTTGTCTCAACCTTGCTGCTCATCTGTAGCTATTTGTTTGGGGTTTTCTTATTTATTTGTGAACATTTTCTCCATTATTCAGAAACTAGTTTTTATGTTACCACTGTAGATGTAACCAACCATCTTACTAAATAAGAAACACAGAACCAATGCAAAGAAGAAAGCCAAGAGGTCAGAGCTAAGAGCTAAAACCTTACCCTTCCTCCTGCGGTGGTCCTACCTCTCTGAACCAGAGCTACTTCCTGTGTTAAAGTCTTTATATAGAGTTTCTGTTCTGCCTTCTCATTGGTTGTAAACCCAACCACATGACCTCCTTGTCACAGCCTGTCTGTATAGACCTCCAGGTTTTCTATGTGCTGTCCAGCAGTCAGGCAAAATGCTTAGTCACTTCAGGGCCTTACATCTGCATGCACAGCATGATCACCTAATCTATGCACATTCATGGCCTAGCTAAGTAAACTCATATACGCATGTGCAAGGTGACCTATAAAAGCAGGCTCCAACACTCCCCATCCTCTCTTCCACACCTCTCTTTCCAGTAGGCCTATTTTCATGTTCCCCCTTTCCCTTTCCTACTAAAACTCTTATAGTGGGTTTCATTGTACCTTGTGTTTCCTCGAGTCTGGTAAATAGCACCGCAAATAAATAACACTTCCTGTTTTGGTGTGTTCGGTCTTCCAAGCATACCCTCTTGATCAAGAATAAAGTTCTGCTTTGTCCAGACACTTTAATGGTTTCTTTCTTTGTGACTGAATTTATTTATTACAGTACCCACCGGCTTGTCCACACACACAAGTACTCTTAGTGAAGCAGGAGACTTGGAGATAATCACCTATTCCCTGACCACCTTGCCAGTGCTGTGCACAGCTCATGATCACAACTGCCCCAACTAGAAATACGATGCAACCCTTCATCTCTACACCTGATGTACACCAGCTATGCTGACTAGCCATTAGTGTACATAAAGATCCCCAGGGACATTCCCTTAGGCTGGGTGCAGTGACCATTCTTCAGTGAAACTCTCCTCAGTGAAAAGATGAGAACAGCCACCATTCTCTGATCATTCCCTGATGTCTATCTTGGCTCTGGGCGAGAATGGGGAGGAGACACCCCCACTGGAAGATTGCCCCCTGGACTTGCTATACTCATTCCCTCCCACCTTTCCTCTTTAGAAGCCTCTTTAGTTAGGGGAGGATGGGAAGACTGTAAGCACTTAGATTAATTGCATTAAACAGTCGTAGCAAGGGATGTAAGTGCTAAGGCCCAGGAGGAACAATATACTCCTTTGAGTTAGCACTAAGTCACACTGGAAGCTTAACAGACAGATTAAGAGCAGGGACTGGCTGCCTACACCAGCACACATGGAGATGGAGAGCACACAGTCAGCAGCTTTATTTACTCCCCAGCTTTGATAGAGGAGACCTGGAAACCAGGGAAAGGCCTCGTGGTCCACCAACTCAGGTGGCCTGAGACCCTTGCCCCCTTCTTGTTGAACTTGAAGCTGCCCACAGCCTCATGACTCAGGACTAGTTTCACTGTTAAATTTCTGTTAGAATTCTGTACATGCACAGCTCAGGGTCCTGTGTCTAACGTCTTACATCATCAGTGAGCGCGGGCGACTGCCATCTCGTGGTCACGCAGTCTCCACCTTCCTTCTGCTCCCGCCATCTTCCTTTCTCTCCAGGCCTGGTTTCTTTCTAATAAAGCTCTTTCTAACTCTGTAGTCATGGCCGTAGCTTGTGACTTTTCTGCCGGTAATCAGTGTCACCCACCAGTGCCCTTCATCCTTTCAGTTTCTGCTACGGCAGCAGCCTGCCTCTGCCACATAATTTTGTTCCTATCTGTCTCCACACTCAGGGGCAGCCAGCTGTCAACTCTGTTTACAGCTTTATTCCTACAAATTGAACAGCCAGGACCCAAGGCCTAGCAGAAGTCCCTACCCAAATAACCCAGTTCCCCTGGCCCTGAGCTCACTACGTCCATTTGCACGTAGTGTCAAACACTGGGGACCCAGCCTCTTCCTTGGCAGCTGGGTTCTGGCTGAGTAGAGACTGTGGACAGCCCAGAACCTCTGTACACAAAAGGGCCACCCTGCTCCCCAGCTTTATAAATAATCTTTCTCAGCTTCCTTAAGGAAGCCTTCTTAAGAAAATGGCAGCTCTATTTTTGTAATGAAGCTAACTCTGAGTTGCTTGTATATGCCTGGAGTGAAGTCTCTATTTACCTACTTAGAAAAACAGGCCATATGTACGTACTTGTGCTCAAATATACCTGTACTGTAACAGAACAGACTAAAAATTATAGAGAAAATAAAAATAAATTTATAAAAGAAAGATGCATATAAGGAAGCAATAGTTTTCCTTAGCTGAGTATTGATATGCAAAGTGAACACTGCCCCTCTCGCTCACCTATCTGGGTTAGTTATTCATTTGCAAACTAATTCTTCACACTTGGTGCTCTAATTTCCTAGGGATAACTTTCCTACCTATTAGTATGTTAATAGGGATGTAAGATGTCTCTGCAGGGAGAAAAGTCAGAGCAAGTCTCAGCCCTTCAGGGAACTTCCACAGGCAAACAAACTTACTTTTTTAAGTAAGGGAATTTTCTACCTACTGCCCCATAGAAACCCCTGAGATCATATGATCTTCAAAAATTAGAAATACTTTTCTGTGGGACATAAGGTCTCTACTCCATTTCCCCAAGCCCAAAAGATAAAACTAGCTCCTCCATCAGTTTCTGTCTTGGTTTGTGTTGGGGGGTCTCCAGCTCTGGGGACGGGGTTCCCCACCCTCAGCACTCCAATTGGCAGCCCCTCCCCTGGAGCTGCTCTCTCCAGACCCCGCCCCTCAGAAAGCCGGCCAAAGGTCAGCCCCTCCCCCAGGGCTGCTCAAGACCACGCCTACAGGGTACTTAAGAACTGGTTGACCGACTTGCCGTGCGATTTTTCTCTCCTGCCTTTCCAAAAGTCACCCAGGAGTTACTTTGCTCTGTTTATTAAACCTGGACTTATTAATTCAGCTTGACTGGCCTATGGCATCAGCAGAGGATACCCAATAACCAGGAATCCAATATTTATCAGTTTCTTTCAGTAGAGGTAGGGAGTAGTAGGACCTCCAGACACCAGGTAACAGTAGATGGAGGTTGACTGCGATATCTACAGAAAAAGACAATAAGAATAAAGTTCTAGAATTGAGCTTTCCTGTTACTGGCTGCTACATCTGTTCCTAGCTCACACAAGCAGGCTGGTGGCACATCCTCCTCTTCCCCCTGTCCTTGGAAGATAATGTGACCAGTTCTTCTGATCCTGGAGACAAACACACACAAACAGTCACACATGAAGCCCAAATGCAGGCCTATAGTATCCAGACTCCTGACCCACCACACACCCTCCCACTCCCTCCCACTCCATCCTCTCCATCCTCCCAATCCTGCCCCAGCACTTCCAGCAAGCTTGGTCCCCACCACAGGGCATTCCCCCCACTGCACCCTGTACAGCTGACACCTGGCTCCCTCCATGGCCCCTCCCCTCACACCCAACAGGCTGGAAAGATCAAATTCATTTCTGAATGTGAAAATCCTTTCATGAAGCAAAGCTCTCCTCTGCAACAATGCTCCACCCAGAAGCAGAACAAAGCAGCTCTCTTAGCCTAAGTGTGAGTGCTACACAGACAGCTGCCAGGCTGGCAGAGGGCACAGGTGACGTGCTTTTAGAGGGGAAAGGAGGCACATGGGGTCTCCACACATATGGACTGTGGCAGGATGACTGGCACCCACAGTAGCCTCAGCCTCAGGGGGTGTGGCCGCTTAGCTCTTACATTTGATAACCCTCAGTTCCCTATCCACATCATTCCCAGTCCCATCCCCTCCTATCACCGCCCCTGAGGACCATGCTTGTCCCTCCATTTTTCCCCACTTCAAAGGTGACAGGCTTAGTGAAGAGCCAGGGCAATCCCCAAGCCAGGCTCAGCAAGACAAAGGTCTGGAAGGGATTTTTATACTGGGCTGACTACTAGAGAGGTAAACAGTTGGCTAAGTGAGAAGCTGAGAGAGGGTTCTATATTCTCAGGAATGCATTCTGGTATCAGACCACTCCCCTCTTGGACTAGAGAGAAGACTTGCCTTGAACAACAAGCTATGGAGAAAGGTGGGGAATGAACAGTTTGCTAGTACTTAATGTGTGTAAAGCTGAGTAAGGAGGGATGTGAAGGACCTCTGCCCTTGCCAGTAATGATGACAACAGTGGGCACTGGCCAGCTCTATGCTGGCAAAATGACAGGGAGGAAGGCTGAGGACACAAGCTAGGTGACAGAAGACCTGGCCACCCCCTTTTTCCAGAGGAAGACTCTGGGATCAGTCAAGCCTGACATAGGCCTGAACCTGTAACATCTCTGGTTTCCCAAAGATCTGAACATACCCAATACCTCTGCTTTATCCCAAAATAACCCCCAACTCATTAAATTCAGCTTTATAAAGACTTCCCTCATGGTTGCAGACCATGTCTGGTGACCTCCAGCTGGGGGGGGGGGGGTGTCAGTCTCTTTAAGGTGAAGCACTCCCTTAGAAATACATACAGAAATACTAAGCAGTGTTGCTCCACCTTTAAGTACAGTATCCACAAGGAAGTTTCTATGACTGCTCCCACCTGGTATTCCTGAATGTGGCCTCAGTTCCAGAAAAAATGTGGAACAAAAGGACTTGAGAAAGCAACTGTGGCTCGCTGTTTTCACTCTGGCTCTTTTGGGAGGCCTGCCACCCAGCTCCCAAATAATCACACAAAGGCTTATTCTTTCTTATGAATGCCTGGCCTTAGCTTGGCTTATTTCTAGCCAGCTTTTCTTAACTTATTATCTTGTCTACCTTTTGCCACTGGGCTTTTATCTTTCTCTGTATAACTTTCTTCACTTCTTACTCCATGGCTTGCTGTGTAGCTGGGTGGCTGGCCCCTGGTGTCCACTCTCCTTCTTTTCTTGTTCCTTGATCTTCTCACCCCAGATTTCTCCTTTATTTGTTCTCTCTGCCTGCCAGCCCTGCCTATCCTTTCTCCTGCCTCGCTATTGGCTGTTTAGCTCTTTATTAGACCATCAAGTATTTTAGACAGGCAAAGTAACACAGAGTTAAACAAATGTAACATAAAAGAATGCAACACGCCGGGCGGTGGTGGCGCATGCCTTTAATCCCAGCACTCGGGAGGCAGAGCCAGGCGGATCTCTGTGAGTTCGAGGCCAGCCTGGGCTACCAAAGCTACACAGAGAAACCCTGTCTTGAAAAACCAAAAAAAAAGAAGAATGTAACACATCTTTGCATCATTAAACAAAAGTTCCACAGCATAAACAAATTATTTCAATTAATGCTCCATAACATTTCCCCTTTTTGTCTACATAGAAATGAAAGGTTTTAACTTTAACATAGTAAAACTATATACAACAAAAACAGTTATCAAGTAAAAATTACATTTACAATATTCAGTCCATTTGTATTTAGCAAATTCAGAGAAAATACTCCATTATCTATCTTAATGAATCCAAAATTTTATACTGTGGCAGGGTCCTGTGCTGTTGTTCCCTTTGGGAGAGGGGAGCAAGTAGGCTTAGAGTCAAACCACACAGACTCCCGGAGAATGTCAAAACAACAAGCTCAGTTTATTCAGGAAGAGGTAAGCCTTATATACCCTCCACCCCACCCTGGGGGGTGAGGTCTGATGAATATGCATCTGCTGGTGTGACATGGCTACCTATCATTGGTCCAGGTCATCTCCAGATCATGTTTCAGCTGCTGTTGCTAAGGCCATTAGGCACACCCAGGTTGGCTCTTAGAAAGCATCTTTTTTATTTGTTTGGCATGAGTCATCCCATATTATACCTAATTTATTTTCTATCATAACTAAAGGAAACTATAACTCTTATAATTTAAATCCATCAAAGAACCCAGAAGGAATTAGCATTACCTAACAACAGAGACATCTGGCTGTCTGGACAATCATCTGCAACATTGGAGCATCCATCTCCAGCCTACAGGCCTAGAATATCTAGCAGACTTTTCAGTGAAGGAGGGAATTTGAAGGACTGTCCTGCCTTTTTTGGCAAAGTTCATCAGTCACTTTCCTGTGGGTCCTGCATGTCCAGTTTATACAGCACACTGTCAAGCAGTCAAGGCAAAAGCAGTTTCTTGCCCAAATGGCTAGCCTTGCCTGCTGTGGGATGTCTTTCTGTATGCTGTGAATATGTGTTGCTCCCATTGGCTAATAAATAAAGCCATTTTGGCCTATGGCAAGGAAGCTTAAAGGCAGGCAGGAAATCCAAGCAGAGATACAGAGAGAAGAAAGGAGAGTAGGGAGAGACGCCTAGCCATTGCCCAGGGAGCAACAAGATGCTGGCAGACCAGTAACACCAAGGCCACATGGCAAAACAGAGATTAATAGAATGGGTTAATTTAAGATGAAAGAGCTAGCTAGAAAGAAGCCTGCCATAAGCCATACAGTTTGTAAGTAATATTAAGCCTCTGGGTGATTATTTTATAAGTGGCTTCAGGCCCGTGGGGCTGGGCAGGACCAGAAAAACATACCACTACACTTACCACATTGAAAACAAACTCCATGTGGAGTTTCTTCAATACCCATCATCCATCCTTTTATGAAGTAAATTGGTGTTGCCAGGAACAGATGTGTCTCATTGTCGTGAAAGACTTTAGGTTATTAAACATCTTAAATGCTATATTCTGTAGGTATTTGAAGTGTTTGAAAACCATTTATCTGTAAAAAATATACCTGTTTAACCTTGAAAACATACCTAATGTGACTACAAGTTTATTATAGATTAACTGCTAACCTCATTTCGTAATTATACATTGCATTTTTAAATGAACTGCATAAGCACAATACACCAAACAAGAGTAGAAACATACTTTCAGTATAACAAATACAGCTTTAAATTTGTATCAATATACCAAAATCCATGCCAATGCAAAATATTGGAGATTAATAGTTGTCTTTTTATCCTATATTCCCATATTCCCCTAAATGATAACAAGCATCCATAACCCACCAAATAACTGAAGACCACCCACCCCATCTCTTGGGAATATGGGTGTCATGTTCTACAGACTGCTTCCTATTTGATATGGATTCACAACACGCCCCCACAGTTGGACGTGGTTGCTCATGCCCAGTGGACCTGGTCACTTCCGCCTAGCCATTTCTGGGTCAAAACGTCTGGCGTGACCAGGACCCCGTGGCTTTGTGATCTACGCACATGCGTGTAATAGCCACCTGGGCCTGTGTGCACAGGTGCGTCCCAGCCTTTATAAGCCGGCGCCATGATTTCCGGCTCCATCTTTACTCACATGTCTTTTCCACAGGACTGTGCACATCTGTCTGTCTCCCTTATCTTAATAAAACTCTTATTAGTGGATTCTGTCGTGTTTCGTGACGTTTTCTTGCAGGGTAAGAGCATCGCAAATAACCAACACTATTGTCCATAGAAAAAGGAATCTTTATGGGCCCCTGAGAAAAACTGCAATAATGACCAAGTCCTGGGAGACCAGCTATAACCTTTATTGATAGAGTATCACCTGTCAAGATTCAGGAGGTCTCCCCTGACCAAACCTGGTCCATATCAACCCTGAAGGAATCCACAGCCTTTCATTTCCTGTGGAAATAAAAATAAAACCTCTACTCCAAAGCAATCCATCTTTTAAGTTACATTTTACAAATACATTATTCTACTTCCATTTTAACATTAAGGCATTCCTAAAGTATATAGGCTGGTTTATTTCAGCTGTCCCTCTTTCTTTTTTCTTTCTTTTTTTGTTTTTTGTTTTGTTTTGTTTTTAAGACAGGGTTTCTCTGGGTAGTTTTGGTGCCTTTTCCTGGATCTCGCTCTGTAGACCAGTCTGGCCTCGAACTCACAGAGATCCGCCTGGCTCTGCCTCTGCTGAGATTAAAGGAATGTGCCACCACCGCCCAGCCAGCTGTCCCTCTTTCAATCCCATGTCTCTTAGCAACTGTCGTTTGATCATCAACAATCAAAAAAATTCAAGGTCAATACAGAAACATACAGAATTCAGACTCCCTGTGTATTTTCCATCTTATGTGGCTTTTTCTTTTATGTTACTTTTATTCTCTCTTTATAAACTGTACTTTATGTTTTTAAGCTATTTCTTTCTTTCTATGACTGACCACACTCTTTTTATTTCTTTCTTAAGCCTATGCACGCTGTCAAACACACTGGAACCTGTTTAGAGGGTTGTTTTTTTTTTCCACCTGGACCTCTTTTACTGCAATCTTTCAACCTTTTTTTGACCATGTGAGCAAACTTTAAACTGCTAAACTACAGCTGGCTCTGCCCACTTGTAGGTTGGTGAGAGCCAAGCCCCAGAGGTATGTGACTGGGAACTGTATTCAATCCCCCAACTCTGGAATGCCAGTGCCCTTCACTGTGGTAGGTGTTTTTACTTAGTTTTTTGTTTCTATTTAACATGGAAAAGATATTTAAGTGCTCTGCTGTATAGCAGAACTTCTTAAAGGAGCTGTGTCCATTTTTGCTTTTTTGTTTTTTTTTTTTAAACTTTCTCAGGCCCTATGGAAATTCCAGCCTAACACTGGTACACCAAAATGTAGTTGTTGTTTTTTTCACTCTTTTACTCTTTTGGAGGCCCACCATCCAGCTCTTTCCCAAATAAATCTCTTTCTTAAAAGAGTCTTGGGTGAAGATCTTCATTCATCAGTGCAGAACAAAAGAACCTTGCTGAGATGTCCCTTAGGAGGACTGAGGAAAAAACCTTGCTGAGACATTCCCTTAAGAGGGCTGAGCAAGACTGAGAAAAAAAAAAAAAAAAGTAACAACTTTTTGCTGGAGCCAGAAGAGATTACTGCACTTCTGCAGGGGTTTCCCCTTTAGCAGAGTGAAGCAGAAGAAGCAACATCTTGGGTCAGAGAGAAAAGCAGAGTTCTGGGGGAAAGCCCCATTAAGGGAGAGTGCAGCAAAGCTCAGCTGTAATGGCTCTCTCTAGGAGAGGAGCAGGATTTCCATATCCTGAAGGGAGACTATCACCCACCATACCCCAGCTACAGGTATCACCTGACTTCCGGACAAGTCAGGATACCTCTACCTCCAGAACTCTAACACTCGAATACATCCCACTTAGGTAGAAAGTATGAAAGTTCACAGGAGTATAGAGAAGGTCTTGGTATCCTGTACTTTCCCTGAGTGCCACAGAGAAGAGGCCAGGATCCAGTGTACGAGCAAGTGACTTTCTTCATGACCTCTCATGGCTGGAGAACAGAAATAGAAATTAGGTTGTCTGTGGTCAACATTTTACTCCATGTGAGGACAAGCAGTCCTCCAGTCCAATATTATGGGCCATACAATGATACACACAGACTCCATCAGATATAGCGCAGAGATACCCTCAAAAACCCCATGCAGGCAGACATGGGCCTACACATAAGTGCAATTTACCAACCATGTGCATGCCTAGAAGTAGGCATGAATCCTATCAAGATCCATGTATACAGATAAAGGTACACAGGTCTCTAGTGCCTGTAGGCAGAAGCACAACTAATCTCAGAACCCAGAAGTCCCTGTCTGTGCTTTCCCAACACACAGGCACACAAGCGAACAAAAACACATCTCTTAGCTACCCACTTGGGACTTAATGAGTGAATGACAACCAGCAAGTTTCTAAACACACACACACACACACACACACACACACACACACACACACACACACACACACACACACACGAAGGGGATGGGGAAGTAGGCACAGGAAACATGGGGATAGAATCCCAGACCACCAACAGCAGGCACCATAGTTCAGCACTGGGGGGTTGATCAAATCCTAAATGGTCTTATAATAGAAACCCAGAGCCAGACATTGGGGTAAATGCTGAAAGATTAGAGAGACAAAGGAACAAGTCACAGTCACTTCTCTCCTCGCCAACTCCACAAATCCTCTGACTGAATGCCTCTAAGTCCTCAGCTGAAAGATTCTAGTTCCTGTCTCCTTGAATCTTATATGCCTTTCTCCGCCCAGCCATTTCACTTCCTATCTCAAGCTCCCTAGTGCTGGGATTAATGGCATGTGTGCTTCCCAAATATTGAGATTAAAGGTGTGTGCCACCACTGCCAGGCTCTGTTTCTCTCCTAGACTAGATCAATTTCATGTAGCCCAGTGTAGCCTTGAACTCACAAAGATCCAGACGGATCTCTGCCTCTCAAGTGCTAGGATTAAAGGTGTGTGCCACCACTGCCTGGCATCTGTGGCTAAATCTGTGGCTAGCTCTGTCCTCTGATCTTCAGGTAAGCTTTATTAGAGTACAACAAATTACCACCACACTAAAGGGGAACCTGCTTCCGGGAAGTTCAGTCAGATAGTAGGACCCAACTCCCCCAGCTTTCTTCACTCTTCTCCCTGCTCATTCACACTAGAACCAGGCCTGGTTGGGACACTAACAGGCAAGTGGGTTTTGGAAAATACCCTCCCAGCTGGGCAAGACTAATTGCAATCTCTGCTGAGAGGGTTAACACCTCTCCCTTCATCTTATAGCTGCCTACACACTGAGAGCCCACCAAAGCCACCATCTTCTGGCTGCAAGGTCAATGAAGTATCTGGGAAAGCAGGGGTTTACATAGCACTAGGGAGAGAGAGGACTTGACTCCTGAAAGCAAGACATTTTAGATCCAAAGTGGCCAGAGAAGCACCTAAAAGGTGCATCTCCATCTAGGTAACAGCCTTGCTTCTACTTATTGTATATTGGGGATGGTAGGTGGAGTTGCTCTGGGCCACTCCAACCCTTAGCCTCCCAGGAGAGTGTGCAGCTTCTCTCACATGAGCAGCACTTGGAAATGGGGCTACATCTAGGAAGTTGGAGAACTCTGTGCCCCACCAGGGCCTAGGTGGATAGAACAGCCTCAGAGAACCTGAGGTAGCCACTGTTTTAGCCTTTGTGACTGTTTCTTTCCCACAGTCCAGGAGGCCCCAGCCCAGATATCAGCATCCAAGCCTTAGCATGATGCATGTTGCTGAGTGCCCAGAGTCCTCCAGCAGCTGAAGCTACTAACTGCTTCCCTACTACCAACTTGTCCAAGGACAATAACACCCAGCCCAATACCACCTTCTCTGAGCCACTACCTATGCTCCACATGCTCCTGCCAACTGTGTGCTCCATGATCTGTGTTGGTGCTCCCAGTCAACATCTCTGAGTACCTGCTGCAGCACTGACCCTTTGGGGAGCCATTCTGCAAACTGGTGCTGACCTTCAACCACTATAACATCTTTTCTAGCATCTACTTCCTGGTTGTGATGAGTGTGGACTGCTTAGTGGGACTGGTAACTGTGAGATCTTGCAGATTGCCTAGACATAACTTTGCATCTGGCTGGATGTCACCATCATGGGTCTGCCCTTTCTTTTCCTTTGCCCATGTCTATAGCAATGAGTTACAGGCACCTAGTTGTGGGCTACACTTCTTGAGGCCAGAGCAGGCCTGGTTCCTGCCCAGCCACATTTATACAATTAGTTCTGGGCTTTTCAGTGCCTGAGTGCATCATCTGCATGTTATATGTAGATCTACTACCCAGACTTCATACAGTGAGGTCCACTCTAGTGCTAAGGTTCTGAGGAAGGCCAAGAGGAAGTAACTGTCCTGGTCCTCGATGTGCTGGCTGTGTTCCTTCTCTGCTAGGTGCCCTTCATTTGCCGGCCCTCTGGTGCCTCAGACTACAGACATGGATTAGCATCTCCTAAGCCATCACTAGCTCAGCTATGCCAACTCATGCCTCAATCCTTTCTTGTATGCCTTCCTGGATGACAACTTCTGCAAGAATTTCTGTGACATAGGAGAATATATGTCAGGAAGCCTGAGCATCCTTACCATTCATCACCTCCAAAAGCAGAGGTTAATCCAGCCAGGAGATGTTCTGCCTCTTCACACTTATCCCTGTGTTCTCCATACAAACAGATACAAACAATCATGACATTGCCTTTCTGTACCTCTGTCTCCTGGACATCCCTGGGGAGACAGTAGCAGGCATTTTGGTCCCAGTAGCAAGCAAAAGTCTGGTCACCCAAAGAAGATGGACAGATAGAGGGCCCCTTCACTAGTTCTTTATGTGTCCTGGGACAGGACTCCTTGTAGAACTGAGAGATTATAAAAGCACAGGCATATGGTGATATATTATGTACCCCAATAAAGCTTATTTAGGGATCAGAGGATACATCCAGCCACTAAATTAAACATAGATATCAGGCAGTGGTGGCACACACCTTTAATCCTATCACTCAGGAGGCACAGATCCATCTGGATCTCTGTGAGTTCAAGCCACACTGGGTTACATAAGAGAAACAGAACCAAGCAGTGGACACATGCCTTTAATCCCAGGAAGTAATATGGCAGGACACAGAAAGGTATATAAGGCGTGAGGAAACAGGAACTCTCTCTTCTTGAGACTGAGGATTTCCTATAGGTAAGAACTTGTGGCTGGCTTCTTCTGATCTTTCAATTTTCACCTCAATATTTGGCTCTGGGTTTTTTTGTTATAAGACCTTTTAAGATTCATGTTACACAGGCACTTCAGCAATAAGGCCAAATATTGTTGTGGCCCAAGACTCTGACACCCTCATGGATGTGCCATACTCCTGCCCACCATGTCCTCAGCTTGCCAGAGCACTTGGACCTCACCTCCCCTTAAACCAGATAGTACTCGCTAACTTTGCTGTCCATACCTTTAGTCAGCTCTTAAATGTTATTCTCCTGATGTCTCCCTGACCTATTGCCTATTGCTGTGCAACAAAAACTTAGACATCAAGAAATAAATTATTTAGCTTCTGAAGATCTGAAACTGGGAAGTGGCTTATTCAAAGGCTTTGACTCAACCTCCCATGGGACTTCAAGCAGAACACTGGTGAGGTCTACATCCTCTGAAGGCTAGACAATGGCTAGGGCCTCTTTCAAGAAGTCCTGCTTGTTAATATTCTGACCTGCCCCTTGAAACCCCACCCCCTTGGTGCCACCCTGTGTCCTGACATAAAAGCCCCATTCTAAGGAAAAACTCCTCCCCTTCCTCCCTTTCTCTCTCTCTCTCTCTCTCTCTCTCTCTCTCTCTCTCTCTCTCTCTCTCTCTCTCTCTCTCTCTCTTCTCTCTCTCTCCCCTGCGCATCCTCAAACCCTTCTCTCCTCTCTGTCTCCCTTCCTCTCTGTCTCTCTCTCTGTCTCCCCCTTTCTGTCTCTCTGCCTCTTTATCTCTCAATAATAATTAAACTCTCCATGTGGATGCATCGTCTGGGTTGTGTATCACTGGCTGCCACCATTGCCGCCATGTTCCACATGGTGTGTGCATCTGCCCAGCCCAATGCATCTGCCAGCATGGTTCCCTGCATTCGCAGGATACTCACAGGAACCCCCCAACTCGTAATGATTCATAACTGTTCCCATGACTGCTAGCAAGATATGGGTGCTCTACAAGCTTCTGGAGTGTTCTCACATCAAGAAATCAGGGGACCTGAAAGTCAAAAGGAAAACTGGACGAACACTTTGTGTGACCTAGTCTCAGAAGCCACTCTCAGTCCCTTATATATGCTGAATATTGAGAGAAATAGTTGAGGACAGCCTACACTGAGGGCTGTGAGCACTTTGGGGGGGGGGTGTTTATTTTTTGGTTTGTTTTGTTTGGTTGGTTGCGTGGTTTTGTTTGGTTTTTCTTTGGGGGGGGGGTAATTTTTCCCCAAGACTTGGTTTCTCTGTGTAACAGTCCCGGCTGTCCTGGAACTAGCTCTGTAGTCCAGGCTGGCCTCAGACTTACAGAGATCCACCTGCCTCTGCCTCCCAAGTGCTGGGATTAAAGTCATGTGCAACCACCACCCAGCTTGTGGGCCCTTTTTAAACTACACCCCACATCCACAGCTCTGCTGAGATCAAGCTGGGCCTGAGCCTGTGTCTTCACTATGTAGTCATACTTCAGCAAAGCCTAATTAATGCGCACTGCTCCTTTGTAAGAGAGCCCTTCAGGACAAGAGCCCCACTGAACAGAGGCAGCAGAGGCTCCCTCTCACTTTCCAGAACTACATTCAGGCCACAGAGAGTGGCAAAACCAGGTGTGCCAGGTGATGTATGTGTGAAGGAGGAACAGGGTGAGCAGATGAGTGGGTGTGAAGAACAGAAGGGGAGCACACTGGTGAATGGACTAGGCTGTGAAAGAGCAAGGCACCCTTGGGGATAGCCTCTCAGCTGACTCTGGTATGCTAGAGCTGACCACTACAGGGCATCTCACAGAAGAGGAGATACCAGTCAGATTTTCTCTGAAGACTCCAGACCCTTGTCCCCTTCAATGTTCTAGTGGTGAAATCATTTAGTGAGTGGAACTTACACAGACCTTTGTCCCCACCCACAGCCCAGCAAAAGGAAAAGCCTCCTTCCCCTGTGGCTACCCAGGGCTAACCAACAAGAACAAGGGTGCGTCTCACTAGGAATCTGTTGGAACTAGCTTTGTTCTTCTCCATGGACTCCTTTAGCGTCTGGGAAGGGACTTACTCTGTCAAATCCCGACACTCTGGCTCCTGGTCCCAAGGAAAATCTAACCCCACTTATACCCAAATCTCACTGTTGTTTTTAATCGCACCTGGTCAAGGAACTTGACTGGGCATACAATGGGGCCACAGTGCCCTCTGGTGGGAAGAATCCAAAGCAGCTGATGAACCCTGGCTTTTAACTCCCAAGAGGAAGGTTGTGCAGTTCCACAGAGAAGGAAACTCAGATTCAGAGAAACTAGACTAGATCAGGCTCAATGGTAAACAGAAACAGAGGTGACACTGGGTTAGGCAGAATGGGGGAGGGAATGGGGAAGGTACATAGTCCTGGAGAACCAGGGAGACACATTCATCTCCCCTGATGGCCAGACTCCTTTAAGACACTGGCCAGGATCAGCAGCCCAGAACCCCACACATCAGGAACATACAATCTCCTGGGGACTATAACTTCATCAGGGAGGAAAATGTTTCCTTGATGCTGAATTTCTATTTGAAACCATTCTGTTTGTTAAGAACTATTTGTGAGCTGAGTATGGTAGTGTACATCTTAAATCTCAGTATTTGGGAGGCAAAGACAGGTGGATCTCTCTGAGTTTGAGGCCAGCTTGGCCTACAAAGTGAGTTCTATGACAGCTAGGACTGCTACACAGAGTAACCCTGTCTGGAAAAAAAAACAACAAAGAACTATTTGTGTATCTACACACACACACACACACACACACACACACACACACACACAAATTCACATTTTGAAGTCCTATCCTCCCATGTGATGATGTTAAGAGGTGACTCAGCTGTAGGTCATGGGGTTGGAGCCCCACAACTTTACTATTTCTATTAATGGGATGTGTGCAGTTCTGAAATCATCTTTCTATAAAGTAAGGATACAGTGAGAACACAACCTCATAGAATTCAGCCCATTACACCTTCATGGACTGCAGCTTTCAATCCTGTGAGGAATTCATGTCCATTGCTTATTGGACTGAAAAAGCCCAAGCTAGCCATGTGGTGGTGGTGGCGGCGGCGGCGGCGGCGGCGGCGGCAGCGGCGGCGGCGGCAGCAGCAGCGGCGGCGGCGGCAGCAGCAGCAGCAGCAGCAGCAGCAGCAGCAGCAGCAGCAGCAGCAGCGCCACACGCCTTTAATCCCAGCATTTGGGAGGCAGAAGCAGGCAGATCTCTGTGAGTTTGAGGCCAGCCTAGTCTACAGAGTGAGATCCAGGACAGGAACCAAAACTACACAGAGAAACTCTGTCACGAAAACAAAACAAAACAAAAAAGCCCAAGCTGACAGCATCTGTCATTAAAACTTGAATAAAACCAAACCTTGATCCACCAGCCCTGTACTGGAAGCAAGGGCTTTAGCACATAGGATCCTGTTCAAATTGAGGCAAAGAAAAGCCTGTAAGCCAGGAAGAAAGGCATCTGCCCCTGAGGGTGGGAAAAGAGTAGTCACTATTTTGGGAGAAGGAAAGGCAGCAGCCTCTGCAACCCAGGATCTAGTTTCCCTCCCATAAATCAAGAGACTTCTCAAAGACCCTCTATCAAGGGCAGAACAGGTTTAAGAACCCATCAGTCTGGTCCTACTGTCCGTCCCAAAGCATGTGAACTCCAGGCAAGTTACTCTTATGTAGCTAGAGTCAGCAACACTTATTCTACGGACAGCACCGGTCACTGGGTAAGTGTTTATTATGACACTCCTTCATTACTCCAGAGGCAGGCGTAGGGCTGGCTACATGCATGGAAATGACACTTGTTGCATGCTTAAATACATGAAGATGTACAAATTCACAAATTTTTAACCTTGGCAAGAAAGCACTATAGCTAATGGTTCCCACCCAAATGTCACAGAGTGAGTCTTGGCCTCCTCATTAAGATTGTTAAGGCCTAGTCACTCTGAGACAGGAACTAGCCCAGGTTCTACATTGTGTGAAGCCACCTAACCAAGGTCTCAGTGGAAGACCAAAGTCTACCCAAGGTTGCTAGTATTTTGGTAACTGATCCACAAAAAGAACATCTACAAGGCCTCTTATTCTCTAAACCATCAAATAGATCTCCAAGATACAGACTCTTCTTCCAATGTCCCCAAATCCCTTGGTCCTTGCAGATTGGCTCAAATGAGCCATTTTAGGCTTCAGCTTTCACACTAACTCTTCATTTGATGCCAACTTCCAATTTTGCAGCAAGCTCAGGACTTACTCAAATATGCCCTAAGGCCTGTAAATGAAGCAGGTAGTCACTATAGGTACAGAACAGAACACATTCCGACTGCTACCTTTCCCAAGCTACAAGTATGCTTCTAGCAGTACAACTTCTGACCTCTGATGTAGTAAAATAGAGACTGCCAGAGAGCTTAGGGAGGCTGTGGGGAATAAGAACAGAGCATATTCTTTTACTCTGCTCTTACTAAGCAGCCAAGACCAGTACATGCTGCCTCTGTGTTGTGAGCAGCCCATAGAGGCCACAGCAGCTTTCTCCTGATTACCTCCCACACACCTAGAAGTAGGGTTGCAGGCTTGTCAAGCAGCCTGTGGTATAAGAGTTCACAGTGGTTTTGGAGGGAAAGGGCCATAGAGAAGTTCTGGGTATTGTCCCCTATTGGCCTTTAGCTGAGAAGGTGGCCTATGTTGGAGCCACAGTCAGAATAGGCAGTGGCAGTGGCAAGTGAAGTCCTCTTCACAGACTTCATGGTACAGCATGGAGAGAATCTTCAGAAAACAGCCATCCAAGAACCCACTGATGCCCACCCACCTCGGGTAATCTGGCTGTATCAGTGGAGTCAGAAACAGAAAATGCTCCAAGGCAGCTCCAAGCTTAGGGCACTGCCCACTGCAGCACCAGGCAACACCAAGTATTTTCAGCAGTCCTATGGAAATACTTAAAGGCTGAGGGCAATAGCATAAAACATGTGACTACTTGATCACTGCAATACCTCAGGTTGAGTCCACCTAGAGCCAGAACAGCAGGGAGAGGCCAGAGGAGTCAAGTGAAGCATGAATACCTATGTGGGTTCACCAGGCATGTCCACTGTGTTATGGATGTTTCCATGCACTGTCCTTTGGTCCTCTCTGGTCTTACACGGAGGGGGGATCCTAATCTGACAGAGGCCTTAGAGGCCACCTTGATGCTTGGACCTGTCCCATGGTGTTGTTACAAGGTCTTCCTCTAGGATTAAGCATCCTGAGCCAAAAGAAAGGCCATTCAAGGCCCTGGATGCTCAAGGTTCAGGGTCAACCTAGAGAGCAGTGACCTGTGTAAGTTCCGTGTTGGGTGTAGATGGGCTCTGTGGGCTGACAGGCACCATGGGCAGGTCCACGCCTAGTCATGCCGGCCGTGGTACTGTCTCAGAAGTCTTGCAAGCAAGGCCCACATCCTTGGCAATGCTGCGCACACGATCAGAAACCTGCACCTCCCGATGCAAGGCTGAAGCACAGCAGAACTTTCTAAAGCAGGCCTTGAAGTTCTCATCCAGGAAAGCATAGAGAATGGGGTTGAGACAGCTGTTGACATAGCCCAGGGCTGTGCAGAAGCGCAGGATGGCTACTGCAGCCTCACTGCCTGGCTGAACACCCAGTCCTTGGACCAGCACAAAGACTTGCACAGGTGTCCAGCAGCCCACAAACACAGCCACCACCACCAGCACCAGCCGTGTGATACGCCGCAGGTTCCGGTCCTTCTCTCGGGAGCCTGAAAGCAGACGGACACCACGGAGCCGCCGAATCATGAGGCTGTAGCAGACAGAGATGATCAGCACAGGGATGATGAAGGAAAAGAGGAAGATGCAGATGGCAAATACCGGGCCCCAATAGTCCTGAGGGGCAGGGATTTCCACCAGGCATTCGATCTCTGCAGGAGAGAAATGGGGTCAGAAGGGCCACCAAGAACCATGGGGAACTGGTCAGAGAGGAGGACCACCTACTGACCTTCATCTTCCACTTGTGCTGAGCCCATGATGGCAACAGGAACACCAACCACTGAGGCCAGGGCCCATATGGCCACATTAACAGCCTGGGCTTTGCTGGATGTCCGAACATCAAGGGCACGGATAGGGTGACAGATGGCCACATAGCGGTCTACACTCATGGCAGTCAGAGTGAAAGTGCTGGTGAACATGTTGTAGTAGTCAATAGCAATGACAGTCTTGCACAATGCATTCCCAAATGGCCAGAAGCCCAAAAGGATATCTGTGCCCTGGAAGGGCAGTGTCAGCAAGACCAGGGTATCAGCCAGTGCCAGATTAAATATATAAATGTTGGTAGCTGTCTTCATCTTGGTATGCCTGTAGAGAACAGGAAGAAGAAATGCTTCACTTGGCCACTTTGGCTGGACTTGGCAAAAGGGGCCACCATGAGGATCATTACCTTTGAATCTCTCAACTTCAAAGTCTCCAAGGAAGCTTGTTAAATGGCAGATTCTGCACTACACCCAAGGTCCATTGAGCCTGGGACAAACACTTTAACAAGCTCCTCATGTGATTTTGACATCTAAAAAAAGGTTTCGAATATTAAAGAGAGAACTACCCTGGAAAATTTGGGGCATGGAGGAGCAATTGAGTATATATCTAATCTGAATGTGAGCTTTGTGGAAGAAATCAAGAGAGAAATACTGTCTTCTCTCCTGAATCTCTCTTAACACTCCTCTCAGAGGTTTTTCAGGGCACTGCCTGGAAAGTTTATCAAAGGTCTTTCAAGTGACAATGTTGTCTAGCAATGGAAACAGGAATTGGTGGGCCACCAGATGGCTCAGCCAGTAAAGGCACTTATTGCCAATTCTAACAACCTGAGCTCAATCTCCAGGACATTTGTGGTGGAAGGAGAAAACCAACTCCCTCATCTGACCTACACATCCAGACAAACACACACATAAATAAATGCAATAATTTTTTAATTCTAAAAAAGGAAACAGGAAATGGTGACAAGAACAGAAGAGGTACTAATTAGGTTTGATTGTATCCAAGCACCTGGAACCATGGTAGGAACATTGTAAGTAACAAATATTAATGAAATGAATTAATGTTTATGATAGTGGTAGGGAAGGGTGGTTATAGGGATAATGCTGATGACAGCGATGGTGATGAAAATGATGGCAGTGATGATGGTGGTATGGCAGTGGTAGCACTAAAGATGACAGTAGTCCATGTCAGTTGAGTTGCTATCAGGGAATCTGGGATTAAGTTCTGTTTCTTAGCTATTAAGTCCAGAGACCTTAATTACAATAAATTACAATTTCAATAATAATGGTAGATATCTGAGACAAGCTCTTACATAGATTTTTATTTCATTTGAGGCTTTCAAAAATGCTATTTTGATCCCTACTCTAAAGGAAAGGAAACTGAGGCTCAGAGGAGCTGAGTAGCTTTTTATAAGGGCTTAGAACTGCTAAAGTGTAGAATGGGGCTCAGATCAGATTTTTTCTGGCTCCCGACATACATCCAATTCAAACATACTGTGTGCTATCTCCAGTGTGGCCACAGCAATTGCTGAGAATGGTTCTCTGGAGATGCTGGGGGATAAGATGGCCTCTCTTGTCTACTCTAATGCCATAAATGGTTCCAAGAGTTTTAATGTCCCAAACACAAAGGAGAAATGTGGGAGAGAAATACTGATGACAAGAAGGGTGGGCAAGGCTTATAAACTGCCCCAGGTTGCTGTACTTCTTGCCAAAGACACACCCTCTATCCATTAAGAGGCACATGGGTCACAGAATAGTTTCCCACAAGAGTCCTCTACTGGAAGTCAATACTGGGAAGGCTTTTCCTACTGCACTGTCTAATCACATATCACATACATACACACATGTGTGCACACGCACATACATATGGCTATGTAATCCGCATTTCTCACTTAACAAATAGAGGAAACAAGGCCCATTGTGAACAGGATTTGTTCAGAAATACTAAGAGGATGGTAATGAGGCAGGGTGTTGACACTGTACTGTTCTGTCCTCCCTCCACCAACACTGATACCATCAAGGGGACCATAATCTCTTTCTTCAGAGCCAACTCTTTTTTTTTTTTTTTTTTTTTTTTTTTTTTTTTTTTTTGGTTTTTTGAGACAGGGTTTCTCGAGCCAACTCTTTTTGAAAGAGGAAGAATCTTATATCAGTGAAGGACCTTGCTATAGTTATTTACCATTAAAGTACCTCCCATGTCTTTCCAATGCCCAAAGAATTTGGTGTCCCCAGCCTGGCATTCAAGTCCTCACCTGCTGTCTCCAGTCCCCCTCAATGCCCTCCCAGCTGGAAAAAAAAAAAACAGAGACCATCATTGCCACAACACATTTACCCATTGCACACTCCTGTGCAGCTTTCTGGTCCATAGAACTGTACCTCATACTGCCCCCATCCATGTCCCCTCACTGTTGACTCTACCTCAATCACCCAGTACTGCTGCCTTCTTTTTGTCCTCCAAATTTTCCCATTTCTGAGCACCAGTAGAGTGTGGGATCAGCCAAAAAACATTCACCATGAACAGAGATCCCAAGAGCCAAAGAACAAGGGCTTCAGCCCCTCTACCTCTCTTTGAGAAACACTAGGATCCTGTGTACCCATGAGGTCATTCACACAGACAGCATGGCACAGACTTATCTGCAGCTCCAAGCCTCCAGGTGGTGACACCTAGTCTGGAACACATGGGGGCAGAATAGGAGTTGAACATCAAGGTTGAGCCTGCCCTCTAAACAGAGAGGAAAGAAATTTGATGGAGCAAGTAGAAAAATCCATACTTGCTCAGATTCATCCACAACAGCCTTCTGGCTCAGGTTCCCTCTCCACAGATTGGTGGGGCCCAGCCTACCTGAGGATGACATACATGACGAGGCAGTTCCCCAGCAGCCCCCCGATGCACACAGCCAAGTAGAGCCCCACGATGGTGACCTTGAGTCCAAGGGGCAGGAAGGCGCTGTGGCTAGCATTGAGCAGCAGGTGGTGGGGTACAGTCTCATTTAGGAGAGACAGGTTGCCTTGAAAGTGGCTGCCATACAAGACTTCCCAGAATGGGGCAGGGAAGAGGGACTCCATGCTGTCACCCTGCAAAGTCACTCAATATAGTTCCTGGAACAGGGCACAGAAAAAGTGACCACAGTGCTAGACACAGTCCACTGAGGCCTTAGAATACAGCACAACTAGCCTAACAGGCACATGGAACACCTCCATGGGCATCCACAAACACTAGGCACACACGTAGACACAAAGACAAGGACAAAAGCACACACATGGGCACATGATAGCACACACAGGGGTATGGGAGCACATGTAGCCACAAGATTACTTCATGTTAGGATTACAGACTCATACAGAAGCTATGTAGAGGTAGCTACACAAGCATACATGTCCACCCACAGGGACTCAGGGGCACACAGCCATCTGAATACGAAAATGCCTAAACCATCTGAAAGCACACTGGAGCACAAAAGACATGGGATTTCCCCAGAAATACCTAGGGCTCAGTCATTTCACATAGCTTCCTCCCAACCCCCAGCCCCAAATCTCCCCCCCCCCGCCCCCCGACACACACACACACACACACACACACACACAGCAGCCGCAGTAGCTCTCACTAGAGTCCCTCTTACCTCCAACAGCACACACAACCTCTTCAGAAGCTGGGCCAAAACAGACCCTAATGCTTAGCAGAAAAGCAGGCAGGCAGGAGCACAGTGGACTAAGCAGTGCTTCTCACTCCAGCATGGGGTCTGCTCAGGCTGTGAATGGCTCCTTGTTCCTAGCTTCTGCTCCGAAGATAAGATATTGACTAGACGCAGCAGCCAGTGCGGCAGCCAGAAGGCGGGGGAAGGGCAGAAGGCTGCGGCTGAGAGAGGGAGGGGCTGTGCAGGTTGGAGAAGGGAGCCAAGAAAAGGAAGATCACCAGACCAGAACCCCCTAGGCTCCACACCAGGTAGGAACAGACAAAAGATTAGAACACATATGAAGTGATGGACCCACCCACCCAAGACAGGCACACTCAGAAGCTGGGACACATAACAGGAACATCCATAAACACAAAAATGGAGACGTGAACAGGAACTCAGACACACACACACACACACACACACACACACACACACACACACACACAGCCTTAGACATGAAGACACACTCGGAGATGTACACAGAGAAAGATGTGAGGCTCTAACATATGCAAATGTTGTTTTGGGGTGTGTGTGTGTGTGTGTGTGTGTGTGTGTGTGTGTGTGTGTGTGTTGGTTGATTGGTTGGTTGTTTTGGAGGGGGTGCTGTTTGCTTAGTTTGGGTTTTTTGTTTGTTTGGTTTTGGTTTTCTGAAACAGAGTTTCTCCATGTAGCCCTGCCTGTCCTGGAACTCAATCTGTAGACCAGGCTGGCCTTGAATTCAGTGATCCACCTGCTTCTGCCTCCCAAGTGCTGGGAGTAAAGATGTACACCACCACCACCCAGCAAAAATGTTTTGTACAGCCTAGCACAGACCAGATTTTGCTGGCTTTCTTTCCCAAAGCTGTCCTCAGTCAGGTGTCTAGTGGGAAAGCAATAAACAGCAATATCCTGACCCAACTAATTCTCCAGGTAAAGGTCTTGTTGCAAATAAACATGAGATGGTCTGGACTGAGGAACCAGTACTGCCCTACATCTACTGATGCTGCTTATACCTAATGTACACCAAGCCCAAGACAAAATTGAGCTCATGAACCCCCACTACATGTGGCCATTGCCACCCATATTATCCTCACACAAATGAAAGCATCACACCTCTGAGGTCTGAAGCTGCCTGTCAAAATGGCAAGAATAAGAGGAAGCCAGATCTGCTGGTCACTTGGAGCCAACACCACAGCTGAGCCCCAGACATGGATTTTGGAATACACAGAGTTGGCAAGCTCCTAGGGACCATGTTCCTTGCCAGCAGAGGGGTCACAGTTCATTGAAATAAAAGCCATAAGTCAAGGTCATGTAGACTAGGGACCCTATGCTGAGTCTCTAGCCATCATCAAATCAAAGGCTTGTTTTTCCTGTCTGGGCTGAATAAGAGCCAGACCTCCCACATACAGCTAGACCCTGCTCCTTCTCCAAGGATGGGGACCTGGTTGCTAGGCAACTCACAGAAGTGTTGCTAGGATACCTGTCCAACCAGAAAAGGCCAAAGCAGACAGACGCCCCAGGACTCAGCATCCCAAGCTGTCTCCAAGGACTTGTCTCTGCAGCTGAGACTCGGAAACACATGGACACTCAAGGAAACACACGAGGACACATTCCTGCAAATTAACAGAACACATACAGAGATACACAGCCAGGCACAGTATAAACACAGAGACACAAGTGATATGTGCTCAGAGATGCACACAAAGATCACATATTCAAACCAACAAGGTGCATGCAGGCACAAAGAGAAAAATATAAAGAGGATGTGAATAGGTAGGTACAGATTAAGGCACTTAGATATGCAGCACACTCTGTCTCTGTCCCTCTATCTGTCTCTGTCTCTCTGTTTCTCTCTCTCTCTTCTTTCCTCCCTCCTTTTTTCCTCCCTCCTTCCTCCCATCCCAGACAAACCTGGCACCCTGATCTCAAAAGTCTGAAAAGGTAGGAACTCAGACAGGCTGAAACTCCTGAAGCATCTTCTCCAAACAACCTCAGAGTTCTCAGCCAAGCTGTCTCTGTACTTCTACGGAGGCTCTTTTCCTAACAGCCTCCACCTGCCTTCCAATCCAGGCTCCAGATTTGGAAAGAGGATGCTATAAGCATTGTAAGTGTAGGCAGAACAGAGCCACAGAATGTCCCTTCCTCTCATGGTCTTGGGTTGGCTCCTGTGTGCTTTGCCTTACCCCACTGCATGGATCCCACACCCAAACTAGCTTCAATCCTGCCTATTCTAAGGAGCCTTCCCTGTCCTCAGTCCCAAGAGTCCTTGGCTCAGCTTCATGGCCTCAACTATGACTCAGCTACAATGCTGTCAGGTAAAACTGAGCTCTGGTCTCAGCATATAAGTGTGTACCAATAGAATGTAGCTCAGAGTCCACATGCTCACATGTTGTCTCAGGTGGAAGAATAATTTGGTCATATGACACATGAGGTGGCCAAAATGGGCACTGGTAGCACAGAGGAAATAGCTCTAGCATCTTGAGGCCAAACAGAAACTCAGCAAGAATAAGTGGACTTTCTAGAAAGGAAGAAACAGGACAATACAGAACATAAGTGAGACAACAGGGTCAGCAAGAGATGTTGTTCAGCTTTCTATGGCCCCACACTGTAACACCAAAATGTCATTGGTTATTTTCCACTCTTACTTTTTGCTCTTTTTTGGGGGGTCTGCCCCCAGCTCCCAAATAAATCACACACAGAGGCTTATTCTTAATTATAAATGCCTGGTCTTAGCTTGGCTTGATTCTAGCCAGTTTTTCTTAACTTAAATTGTCCCCATCTACCTTTTGCCTCTGGGTGCTGTGGATATCGTTCTGTATAAATAAAACACTGATTGGCCAGTGGCCAGGCAGGAAGTATAGGCGGGACAAGGAGAGAGGAGAATTCTGAAAAGTGGAAGGCTGAGTGGGGGAGACACTACCAGCTGCTGCCATGACAAGCAGCATGTAAAGATGCCGGTAAGCCATGAGCCACATGGCAAGGTATAGATTTATAGAAATGGGTTAATTTAAGATATAAGAACAGTTAGCAAGAAGCCTGCCATGGCCATACAGTTTGTAAATAATATAAGCATCTGTGTGTTTATTTTATAAGTGGGCTGTCAGACTGCTGGGGCTTGGCGGGACCCGGAGAGAAAACTCCAGCTACATCCGGGTGTAATTGCTAAACGGTCTTATTAATAATAATAAAAAAACTGGAGCCAGATATTGGGGTGAATGCTGAAAGATCAGAGAAGCAGAACAAGCCACAGCCAACCTCACCTCGCCAACTCCTCAGCTGATCCTATTTCCTCAGACTGAAAGCCTCTCAGTCCTCACTCAGAAAGGTGTATCAGCTGAACTGCTTAAAAGGATCTAGTTCCTGGTCCTCATGCCTTAAGAGCATGAGTTCCTGTTTCCTCGCACCTTATATACCTTTCTGTGTCTTGCCATATTACTTCCTAGGATTAAAGGCGTGTGTCCTTCCCAAGCAAAGACATGAGATCTCAAGTGCTGGGATTAAAGGAGTGTACTATCATTGCCTGACTTCTATGTTTAATATAGTGGCTGGCTTTTTCCTCTGATCCTCAGATAAGCTTTATTAGGGTGCACTGTATATTGGGAGACACAATGTATCACCACATCTGGGTTTTTTTCTTTTTCTTACTACTGTATCTTATTTTCACTCTTATTCCATGGCTGCCTGGATGGCTGGGTGGCTGGCCCCTAGCATCCTCCTAGATCCCTCTTGTTCTTCTTCTTCTCCTCCCAGATTTCTCCTTCTATTTCTTCTCTCTGCCTGCCAGCCCTGACTATCCTTTCCCCTGCCTCGATATTGGCTGTTCAGCTCTTTATTAGACTATTGAGTATTTTAGACAGGCACAGTAACACAGCTTCACAGAGTTAAACAAATGCAACATAAAAGAATGCAACATTTGCATTATTAAACAAATGTTCCACAGCATAAACAAATGTAACACATCTTAAAATAATATTCTACAACAAGGGGACATATAACAAGAGAGTATTACTGACAATACAAACAACAGCATGACTCAAGTACACAGATCACTGTTGAAGCCACCAAGGGCTGTACATGGGTGTCAGAAGCACCAAGGCAAGGTCCAGAACATGACTGTGTAGTCCTGGCTATTCCGAAATTCACTATAGAGATATGGAAGGACATGGCAGCATGCAGGCAGACATGATGTTGGCTACATTTTGATGAGTAGTCTCAGTGTCACACTGAGGGAAGCTTGAACAAAAGAGACCTCAAAGCCCACCCCCACAGTGACACACTTCCTCCAAGAATGTCATACATACTTCAACAAGGCCATACCTTCTAATATTGCCACTCCCTTTGGGGGACATTTTCTTTCAAACCACCACACCTATCTTCACAGTGCCAAGCGTCAGCTGCTGTCCATGGCCCCTTCATACCTTCAAAACCAATTCTACCTTAGAGACTTAGACATTACCAAGTTCAGCATTCATTAGATGCAACCTTGGCTGCCTCTGGAACACAGCTCATGTGTGTTGACTCTGAAGAAAGACTTCCCAGAAGATTTTGCCTCAATGATAATGTTCTCTTCTTAAGCACAGCTGATTTTTCAACTCCAGCTGACCAGCATCAGTTTGTTCTAGTAAAGCAAAGGATTCATTTTAGTGATTCTTTATTTATTTTCCCAAGACAGGATTTCTCTGTCTTAATTCAAAATACAGAACAGCCCCAGTAGTCTTTAATGAACTCTCAAGCTTCCCTCTGAAACTTCACAAGGCAGGCCCCTAATGTCTGCATTGCTCTCAACATTGTTATCTTCCAAGCTTCCTACAAAACAGCCTGCACATTTCTGAGTGCTCAATGGCTTTTCTAGCCAAAATTCCAAAGTATTTATACAAACCTCCCAAAACAACATGGTCAGGTCTGTCACATCAATACTCATTCCTGGTACTAATTATTATCTTAGGGTTTCTATTGCTGTGATAAAGATTATGACTCAAAAAGCAGCTTAGGAAGGAAAGTGTTTATTTCAGCTTACAGTTCCACATCCCATCCCATCAATGAGGGAAGTCAGAGCAGGAACTCCAACAGGGCAGGAACCTGGAGGCAGAAGCCATAGAAGACTGTTGGTTACTGGCTTGATCCTTGCAGCTTGCTCAACTGCCTTCTTATAGAACCCAGGACCACCAGCCCAGGGGTGGCCCTGCCCATATTGATCTGGGCCCTCCCACATCAGTTATCAAGCAAGAAAATGTACAAGACTTGCCCACAGACCAATCAAGTAAGGACATTTTCTGAATTGAGGTTCCCTCCTCTCAGATGAGTCTAGCTTATGTCAAGAGGACATAAAATTAGCCAAACAGAACAGATACCAACTATTTATTTTATAAGGAGATAATGTTCTCTGAATAGGGTAGATCTTCCATGAAGGCCAAAGCATTAGTTAACTCTGAGAATGTTTTAGTATTTCTTATATATTTAATAGGCCAAAGTTTATATATAGATTTAACTATTTGTCCACTAAAATGAGTTCTATAATCACAATTATAGGAATGCCCTCTCTGAATTACTGTTCTATTGCTATTTCAAAATACTATGACCAAGACAGCTATCAAAAAAATGATTAATTAGGCTTATGGTTTCAGAGGGCTAGAGTCCATGATGGCAGAGTAGAAGCATAGCAAGAGGAACAGCTGAGAATTCACTTTTTTTTTTTTGTTTTGTTTTGTTTCAAGACAGAGTTTCTCTGTATAACAGCCATAGCTGTCCTGGAACTCATTCTGTAGACCAGGCTGACCTTGAGCTCACAGAGATCCATTTGCCTGTGCCTCCTGAGTGCTGGGATTAAAGGTGTGTGCCACCATGTCCGCTGGAAATTCACATCTTGATTTGCAAGTAGGAGGAAGAAAGGATACGTTGAGAATGGCATGAGTCTTTTGAAACTTTCCAGTGACACACTACTCCAACAAGGACCAAGTATTCAAACATACGAGCCTATGGAGGCCATTTTCATTCAAACCATCAAACCCTATGGGAATAATTCTTTTTTAAAGATTTATTTTGCCAGATGGTGGTGGCAGTTATTTTTATTTATTTTTAATTTTGTGTACATGTTGGGGGTGGGTATGTACACATGAGTGCATGTACCCACAGAAGCCAGAAGCATCAGATCCTCCTGGAGCTGGACTTAAAGGCAGTTGTCAGCCATTCAGTGTGGGTTCTGGGAACTGAACTCTGATCTTCTACAAGAGCATTATGCATTCTTAATCACTGAGCCATCTCTCTAGCCTCCTAAGCCAGTTTTTGTTGTCATTTTGCTTTGATAAAATTTACAAAGAATAGATTAATAGTGTTAAAAACTTTTATTGTTGTAAACAGAGAATGCAGCATTAATTTTATCTCAGGGAATTGAATTTTTGCCTTGAAAATTTTTAATAACTTCATTCTTAACATAGTTGTAGCCATGTCCAAATTCTTTAAGTTTAGTTCTCACAGTCATTCTACAACATACTTTAATCTTCTAACTTTGTTCTTGTCTGTTTTCATTTTAGAACAGTCTTTACCTTACCATTCAAAATCCTTTTATATCCAAAGGCAGTGCTTCTCTTTAGTCTTCTTTTACCAAAAATACATTTCACACCTATAACGTTTATATCTCTTTTTCTTCATTTGATGATTCTTTAATGTCTTATTACAACTATTGTTATAATTACAAATTTAGAAAACACTTTCTTTTCAATAAGATAATTATATTTCAAATTAAAACTAGAAGCTTTATCTAAAACACATCTTAACTATCTAACAGTTACAGATACAGATAAAACATATTAATACAGGATCTCACTATGTATCCATGGCTGACCTGGAATTGGCTATGTAGACGTAGTGATCTGTCTCTGCCTCTTGAATGCCAGGATTAAAGATGTGCACCAAAACACCCAGTGTGTGTGTGTGTGTGTGTGTGTGTGTGTGTGTGTGTATGTGTGTGTGTAATCCTCTGGTGTAGGGAGGTGTGGGGGCACAGAGGCAAGAGATATCAGATCCCCTGGAACTGAAGTTACAGTTGAGTCCTCTGGAAGAGCAGTAAGTGCTCTGAATTGCTGAGCCATCTCTCCAGCCTCGATAGCCTTTAAGGTTTTAATTTCATTTATTTATTTTTATGTGTATGGGTGTGTAGTGGGTAGCCATTCCAGCTTGGATCTGGAAGTTCCAACCCCCATTGAGACTCTGGCAACTGTCACGCCTATGAGGCGGGGCCAGGGAAGGCGCCTGGAGACCCAAGAGCTGGATGGGCCAGCACTCTCTCTGTGAGCTCTCTCAGTGCCAGGACACTGAATGTTGGAGGTGGACCTGACCGAGCAGAGCTCCAGAGAAAACAAATGGACTGCAATACACCTTTCCCAGACCCTGCGAACTACCTATCAGTTAATTTGTGAGTTACGCCATTAAATAAATATCCTTTTAACTACGTGGAGTGGCCAAAATAATTTCACCAATATGGGTGTTTTGCCTGTATGTCTGTACACTTCATGTGTACAGTGCCCTTGGAGCCCATCAGATTCCATAGGACTGGAGTTACAACCAGTTATGAGCAGTCATGTGGGTGCAGAAAATTGAACCTAGGTTCTCTGGAAGCAGCCAGTGATTTTTAAGGGCAAAGACATCTCTCCAGAACTGCCTTGTGTTTTCTTAATATATTTTAATTAATTATTTATTAAATATTTAAATCATAATAACAGGCAATTTAAAATGGCTTTTATTAAAGAAAAAAGCATTCACTTCTCACTAGGGTTTATGAAGCATCAAAAAAGCAGAATAAAGTTTTTTCATTTCTGACTTTACTCCTTTTGAATCAACTATTTATCTAGTAGCTGTGTTAATCACTTAATAAATATTTTACTGAAACTATCCTATCTTCCTTTTTGTTTTTTTTAAGACAGAGTCTCTCTGTGTAGCCCTGACTATCCTGGAACTCACTATGTAGACCAGGCTAGCTTCAAACTCACAGAGATCTGCCTGCCTCTGCCTCCCAAGTGCTGTGATTAAAAGTGTGTATCCAACACACCCTGCCCAAAGTGAGTTTTTTTTTTCCATTCTACTTTTTTTTTCAAGAGGATGGTTTTTCTGTCCTTATGAAACTAACTCTTTTTTGTTTGTTTGGTTGGTTGGTTGGTTGGTATTTTTGTTTTGTTTTGTTTTGTTTTTTGAGACAGGGTGTGGTAGTTTGAATGTAATTGGTCCCCATAATATCATAGGGAGGGGCTATTAGGAGGTGTGGCTTTGTTGGAGTAAGTATGGCCTTAGTGGAGGAAGTGTGTCACTTCGGGAGTGGGCTTTGAGGTTTCCTATGCTCAGGATACTGCTCCGTATCTCAGTTGACTTCCTGTTGCCTTCAAGATGTAGGACTCTCAGCTACTCCTCCAGCACCATATCTGCCTGCATGCCGCCATGCACCCTGCTATTAGGATAATGGACTGAACCTCTGAAACTGTAAGCAAGCATCCCAATTAAATGTTTTCCTTATAAGAGTTGCCATGGTCATGGTGTCTCTTCACAACAATAAAAACCCTAACTAAGACAGAAGTTGGTACCAGGGAGTACGGTATTTCTGTGATAGGCCTGACCACGTGTTTAGATGAATTTGGACTTTGGTACTTTGGGTTATGAGAGCAGTGGAATGCTTTAAGCAGTACTTAATGGGCCACACTAGTAGAAGCATAGGAACAGAGGTGCAAAGAGTTATTTGAACTGTTAGGGGGTCACTCAAGATGTTTCAGAGAATTTTAGTATGTTGCCTAGAAATTGTTCTTAGGATATTTTAGTGAAGAATGTGGCTTCTTTTTGCCCTTGTCCAAAGAGTCTGCCTGAGGCTAAAGTGAAGAGTTTGAATTAATTCTGTTGTCAGAGGAAATCTGAAAACAGTGTAGTATAGATTTTGTCATGTGGTTATTAGTGGTCACTCTAATGAAGATTTACAACAAAAAGGAGCAAGCTGAGCAGGGTAAATTGAAAAATGTAATTTTTGAGGAGAAAGGGAGCACCAGGAAGTGGAATTGAACTAAGTCCGGTGTTCAAGAAGATAAATGGATTAAGAAATTGAGTAAAGGGAGTGGTGACCTCAAGGCAGGATCCCACCCAGCTAAGTTTCCAACTTGTGAAAAGGAACTAAAGAAAAGCTTAGAGCCAGGTGTGGTGGTGCACGCCTTTGATCCCAGTACTGGGAAGGCAGAGGCTGGCAGATCTCTGAGTTTGAGGGTAAACTGGTCTAGAGATCCAGTTTCAAGACAGCCAAGCTTAGGCAGTGAAGGACAGAAAGCTGGTGAAGATGTAATTGAATGAGAGGGCCATGTTCCAGCACCAGTGCGCAGTAGAATTTGGCAGCTTCAGCCATGCATTTCTGGCTTTAGAGTTAAGAGTAGAAAAAATGGGTTATGTAATTTGCCTCTGTGCCTAAAGAAAGCTGCTGAGGCCAGGCATGTGTCAGGGGGTGTCCCTGAATGGAAGCCTAGAGAGGCCATTTCATGAAGCTGTGAAGTTGAAACCTGGATTACCTTGGAGAATTGAAGATGTTAGAGATCCCAGAGTCATGGGATAGCTCCTGAGGAAAGTTGCTAATAGGAAGTGGAACCAGCCCAAGAGAAAAAAAGTGTATTGCAGTCAGCAAAGCTAAACAGAATTGGAAATCTGAAGAGTGTTTTGACATCAGACATGGAGATGCAGAGTCTGGAGTTTGCCCAGATGGTTTTCAGCTTTGCTTTGATCCAGTATTTCCTCTCTATGCTCCCTTTTCTGCATTTTGAAATTGTAATGTATATGCTGTGCCATTATATGTTGGAAGTATGTGATCTGCTTTTTTATTTTGATTTTTACAGGTGATTACAATTAAGAGATTGCATGAATCTCAGAAGAGACTTTGAACTTTGGACTTTAATACCTTGTTGAGACTGTGAAAGACTATGGAGACTTTTGAAATTGGACTAAATGCATTTTGCATTATAATATTGTTACAAGCTTATGGGGGCCAGGGAGTAGAATGTGGTAGTTTGAATGTAATCAGGGCTGTAATCTCATAGGGAGTGGCTATTAAGAGGTGTGACTTTGCTGGAGTGAGTATGGCCTTGTTGGAGGAAGTGCGTCACTATGAGAGCAGGCTTTGAGGCTTCCTATGCTCAGGATACTGCCCAGTGTCTCAGTTGACTTCCTGTTGCCTTCAAGATGTAGGACTCTCAGCTACACCTCCAGCACCATATCTGCCAGCATGCCACCATGCTCCCCGGCATTATGATAGTGGACTGAACCTCTGAAACTGTAACTGAGCCCCCTCTAATTAAATGTTTTCCTTAGAGTCGATCCAAGATGGCGGAGACAAGCAGACGCAGGTAGGCCTGTGGCAGCAGCCCGCGGAGGTGGATGGGCCCGGCGGCAACAGCCGACAGGGACATTTAGACCCGGTGGCAGCTGGCGGAGACATTCAGGCCCAGCGGCGGCCCACAGAGGTGGACAGGCCCTGTGGAGGAGATAAGTAGACGGAGGTCAACAGCCCGGCGCCGGCGGCTGACAGAGACATTCAGGCCCGGTGGCAGCGGCCCACAGAAATAGACGGGCCGCGCGGGGGAGACGGCGGACGCAGGTCGGCGACCTGCGGAGGTGGACGGCCCGGTGGCAGCGGCCGACAGGGACATACAGGCCCAGGCCCGGTGGCGGCCCGCAGAGGTGGATGGGCCCAGCAGCAGTGACAAGCAGAGGTGGGTAGGCCCGCGGCGGCAGCCGACAGAGATATACAGGCCCGTTGGTGGCCCACAGAGGTGGACGGAGCCAGCGGCAGCTGACAGGGACATACAGGCCCAGTGGTGGAGACGGGCAGAGGCAGGTGGGCCTGTGGCGGCAGGCCACAGGGGTGGACAGGCCCGGGGACAGAGAGGGGCGGACGCAGCTTGGAACGGGGACGCCCCTAGCCCCAGCATCTGGGGAAGAGGCTATCTCCGTGGGTCGGAACCAGGGCGAGTCTGGACACTCCGTCTGGGGACAACCCAGGGCCCAACTGCTGATCCTGTGAAACCCAACAACTTGGAGGTGTTGGTGAGACTACCCTGCTCAGCTGAAACCCATCTGGGAGAGGATTCAGATGCCTACAGTTTGAAGTCTGAAGAAACAAGATCAGCTGAGGAGTTGACAAATGAACAAAACGTGATCTGGGAACACAGAAGAAGGCGCTACCCAGCCACTAAACCAGATCACCAGAATCATAAGTATATACTTCACCGACTGAAATCAGCTGTCCCTGAAGAAACAGCCCAATAGCACCAATTTAACCAAGAACCCCTACTAAACCAAGACTAAAAATTAGAACAAGAGAGGCACTCTCAGACACAGACACCACCTGCACCGCACAGAGGAAAAGATGAGTAGACGCCAGTGCAAAAATACAGGCAACAACATAAAGACCTATATGGCAACATCAGAACCTAGTGATTCTACACCTGCAAGACCTAAACATACCATGACAGAAGAAACAGAAGAAATCAACCCTAAAAATGACTTTAAGAAGATGATAGAGGCCCTTAAAGAAGAAATAAAACATTCCCTCAATGAGGAAATAAAAACTTTCCTTAAAGAGGAAATGAAAAACTGCCTTAAAGAGGAAATAAAAACTTTCCTTAAAGAAGAAATGAAAAACTCTCTTAAAGAGGAAATAAAAACTTCCCTTAAAGAGGAAATGAAAAACTCTCTTAAAGAGGAAATAAAAAACTCCCTTAAAGAAATGGAAGAAAAAACGAACAAAAAATGGGAAGAAATCAAATCAAGCCAAGAAAAAGCAATTAAGCAGATGAAAGAAAAATTCCAAGACATGAAAAATGAATTTGAGACAATAAAGAAAACACATGCTGAGGGAATGCTGGAAATAGAAATCCTGACTAAACGAACAGGAGCCTCAGAAACAAGCATAACCAACCGATTGCAAGAGATGGAACAGAGAATCTCTGACACTGAAGACATGATAGAGAAAATAGATTCGTCAGTCAAAGAAAATACTAAAGACAAAAAAGTCATAACACAAAACGTCCAGGAAATTTGGGACACCATGAAAAGACCAAACCTAAGAATAATAGGGATAGAAGAAGGAGAAGAATGCCAACTCAAAGGCACAGAAAATATATTCAACACAATCATAGAAGAAAACTTTCCTAACCTAAAGAAAGAAATACCTATGAAGATACAAGAAGCTTATAGAACACCAAATAGGCTGGATCCAAAAAAAACGTCCCCTCGCCACATAATAATCAAAACACTAAACACACAGAACAAAGAAAAAATATTAAGAGCCGCAAAGGAAAAAGACCAAGTAACATATAAAGGTAAACCCATCAGAATAACACCAGACTACTCAATAGAGACTATGAAAGCTAGAAGATCATGGACAAATCTCATGCAGACACTAAGAGACCACGGATGCCAACCCAGACTATTATACCCAGCAAAACTCTTAATCACCATAGGTGGAATAAACAAAATATTCCAGGATAAAACCAAATTTAATCAATACCTCTCTACAAACCCAGCCCTACAGAAAGCACTAGAAGGGAAAATTCAACCCAAAGAAGCTCAACACATCCATGAAAAATCAAGCAATAGATAATCCCACACCAACATACACCACAGAAGGACAACACAACACAACCACAAAAAATAACAGGAATTAACAATCACTGGTTATTAATATCCATCAATATCAATAGTCTCAACTCACCTATACCTGGAGATTTCTGAGCAGGCTTCAGATTTTGACAGTTGATGAAAGATACGACAAGCATTAATGTGTGGGTGAAAAGCTTGGTGAAATTCTGAGTGAAGTTTTAGTTAAAGTTGGTTGAACTTGGGATTGACTGGGAGGCCAAAGATTTAAAAAGCAGAAGATTCTCTCAAGACACAAGTTGTGTGATAATAGTGTGTTTTGTGTGTGTGAATGACAATTTGTAAATGTTGAATTCTAGGCTTCGACAATCATTGTCAGTGCAGATCAAGCTGATGTTGAGAAAGATGCATCACAAGCACAGGCTGGAGGCTGGGGGCTAGATGGTTTTGAGGAAGAGGTCTTGGTGGACTCTTTCATGGAGCAAAGGGAAGCAATGCCTTCTGGGAAATGAGCTAAGTTTTAATCTAGTCTTTAAGATTAGAAGTCGAAAACAAAAATATTAAGGAAAGGAAAACCTAATTGATCTTTGAAGTATTGTTATGTGGAATTGAGTGGGACTTTTGAGGCTTTTCTTCCAGAGAACAGGGACTTGGTTGTCAGGCCTATGTTAGGCCTAAACCTTGGTGCCATGTAGTTGTACTTGAATCATTTCAATGGAAAGTGTCTTAGTGATTGGAACTTCTAGTGCAGTTTGGAGTTCTTCCATTTGAAAAATGTGATATTTGCATGGGATTGTTTGAATTTTGTTTTCTAGTCCCTCCCCATCACCACCCTCATAGTCTGAAGGTAGATTTTTCTTTCGATAAAGGAACAAAAAAAGTGAACATCTTGTTTGTAAATGGGTATCTAGTAGCTAGTGGTAAACTTGAAATGGTAGAATTCTTTAAAGCCTAATTCTAGGTAGTCTTAAGAAAATGTATCTTAATTATTTTTGAACCTGTATTCACCTTGTTTTTTTCAAATATCTTAAGTTATATTTTCTTTTTTCAGAGCTGCTTCTTATTTGGGGCTATTTTTTTTAATTGAGGCGTAATTCATAAAAGGGTATATTGTTTTGATGAGACTCTCTACAACTGTGGCTGGATGTCTTTCTTTAGTCTTCCAAGAAGGACCATTTTACTTTTTTAGAGTTACTTTTTAAAGTCATGAGATCAACAACTTGGACTACTATGCATGTAAGTGCTAATGAAAATTAAAGCCCAAGTTGACCTCCAGCAGCAGTTCATTCTATGTTGACAGTGAGAAAACACTTTGCCTGTTAGGATACTGTTACTCGTGGACTGAAATGCTGAAGAAACCCCTCCCCCTATTTTGTTTTTTGCAAAAATCAAGGTATATTCTAGGGTTTCCTGGTTGACCTCAACAGATAAACTGAGATGATAGTTTTAGTTCAGAATTGATCTGAATGTAGATTTACAGTCTACGTGTACAGCTGGCTAAGTGAGATCGCTTTCACAGTTCTGCATGTATCCCATCGGCTCCCCATTAGTCATTGAACTCTTAAAACTGGTATTGTAACATTACCACAATGTTTTGCGCCAATTTTATAAACTTTACAGTGCAATATGTGTTCCTTTTCTGAGGCAAACCAAAGGTATATTTCTCAAGGTTCTGCTTCTATCAGCAGCGTTGATGGAGGATTTTTTATACATTTGTAATAGATAGAAATAAACCAGAAAAAAAAAGTGGTGGAGGAAAAGGTGAACACTGCAAGAATACTCAAAAGGGCTGAGAGTTGCAAACGCCAAGAATGGCTTTGCATAGTAAATGGAATAGAACAGCTCTGAACTATAGCTTACTTTTCCTGGTTTGGTCTGACAGAATGATTGAATGCTTTTGTACAAAAATCAGAGCCTTAAAAACAAGGATTTGGTGAGATTGTAAAATGGTGTGCCACTTTGGCAAAACAGTTTGGTGGTTGGTCAAAATGCAAAACATTGTTACTCTGTTACTCAACAATTCTACCCTTAGGAATATATCCTCAAACTACTGAAAATGTGCACCTATGAAACATGTACATGAAGGTTTACAGCAGTGTGTTGCTAATAGTAAAAAAGTTAAAACAACTCAAATAGCTATCAAATACTGGAGAGAAATAAAATGTGGCTTATTCATACAATAGAATATTATTAAGACATAAAAATGAATGAGAAACTGACAGATTAAATGACTTTGGTGAACCTTCATAATTTCATTTGTAGATCTTTCCATTTCTAATTTATAAATACATTTGGGGTTATAAATTATAAATGTACTGCCTCCTGTCAACATTGTATACTTCTATTTGATGATTTCTGTGTCAAATATTATATGGAAATGTTTCCAAGTATTTTCTGTATTAACTGTGAATGAATAGAACAAAATAAATTGCCTGTGATGGAAAAATAAAAAAAAAAAAAAAAAATGTTTTCCTTATAAGAGTTGCCATGGTCATGGTGTCTCTTCACAGCAATAAAAGCCCTAAGACACAGGGTTTCTCTGTGTAGCCTTAGTTGTCCTGGAACTTGCTCTGTAGACTAGGCTGGCCTCAAACTCTCAAATATCCACCTGCCTCTGCCTCCCAAGGGCTGGGATTAAAGGCCTGCACAACCACCTGATTAATGAAGCCAACTCTTTACATGGGCTTTGATGGAGGTCATTGACCAGCGGTGTAAATCATGGTGGGGTATCCCAGCTTCAAGAGATCAATTAATGATCACCTTGCTGTGAAAGGTACAGCTCATGAAATCTCACACATTAATGCAACAATGAAGTTTGTTATAGATCTTTGGAAGCAAAGCACATATATGTCAAAGAAAAATGATATTTGCTTTGGAAATGTCCCTGAAGGCAGCAGCTTCTAATATGCCCTGAATGTTGAACTTCTTTTTAATATTTATTTACTTTTATTTTGTATATATGAGTGTTTTGCCTGAATGTATGTAACATGCAAACTATACTTAGAAGGATAGACAGATGTGTACCTGGTGTCTAGGGAGACCAGGAAAAAATATCAGATCCCCTTGAATTGGAGTTACCGGTGGTTTTGAGTTGCCATTTTTGGTGCTGGAAACAAACCTGGGCCATCTACAAAAGCAATAAGTGCCCTTAACCATTGGAGCCATCTATCTATCCCTCAATGATGAACTTCTTAATGACTTTGTCCTTGGCACATACCAGGCACAGTTGATATGATGACTAGTTTCCCTGGCTGCAGCCTTTTTGGGCAACACTATTGTCGTTTTCTCTTCCTCCTCCTCCTCATCCTTCCCTTTTCTCCTTCTCTGTCTTCTCCTCCTCCTCTCCTCTTCCTTCTTCTTTAGCAAACTTGTTTCTTCTTCTTCTCCTTCTCCTTCTTCTCCTCCACTACCTCCTCCTCCTCTCCTCCTTCTTCTTTCCCTCCTCCTCTTCCTCCTTGTCTTCTCCTCCTTTTTCTTCTTCTTTGGTCATCTTGGAGCCAGAACCCTAAAAGCCATAAAGGTAAATTTTAATACCCAAGATTTTGTAGTTCTGGTTTAGATTTATTATTCATCAGTTGAACTTAGACAGGCAACTTAATTATTTTTTCCAAAAGCATGAAAAAATTACTAATCCCAAATCTGTATTTTTTTTTGTATTTTTAATGTTATGACTCTTCTTAGAACAAGGTAGAAAATTAACATCTTAAAGACAGCATAACTTAATTCTTACATGTTAAAGACAGAGAGGCTAATATGATTGTTGATAAGTATTAAGACTCATAGACACCCAGTAAAAGCATGAAGTAAAAATGCGAAGCTAGTCATATATACTTAGGTAATATCTAATTCCTATTTGAAGCTAGATAGCAGAGTAGGAAGCTGCCTTTACTGATGATAAGATGGAATATCTTCCTCAATGTGACTTTAGGCCAAAGCTTTTTACTCTTTTAGTTTATAGTAAAGCTAAATTATATTTCCTATGCTTGCTGTGTATCAAAAGGAAAGAAAAAGGGAAGGAAATAAAAGACTGTAGATTCCTGAGTAACACAACATCTACCCACCTAATGCAATCCTATCTAGTGTAAGGTTTAAAAACACAGACACATACAGCAGTTGTGTTTTTAACCTCTCATGAAATGAAATGCATTGAGTCTAAATTCACCTATTTTGACCTTAAAAGTCATAGAAGTCGGCCTGGCAGTGGTGGTATATGCCTTTAATCCCAGCACTGGGGAAGCAGAGACAGGCAGATCTCTGAGTTCAAGGCCAGACTGGTCTACAGAGCCAGTTTCAGGACAGCCAGGGCTACACAGAGAGACCCTGTCTTGGAAAGAAAAAGTTATAGAAGTCATAGAAAACAAGTTATAGAATTTTTCTCAGAGCATTGTAGAGGAAGAAACCGGCAGAGTTCCCCTTTTTCTATGCTATTAGCTTCTAAATGCAAAGAAGTAGGATGTGATTACATACAATGTTGTGGAATATTCCTTTACACTGTGTGAAGATATGTCACTGTGATTGGTTTAATGAAAAGCTGAACAGCCAATAGCTAGGCAAGATATTCAGGACAGAGAGGATGCTGAGAAGAAGAAAGGAGACACCATGAGATGCAGAGCTATCAGTATGGGCACTATGGAGATGAGGTATTAGAGCCACGAGGCAGAAAGTAAATTAATAATGGGTTAATTTAAGTTATAAGAGCTAGTTAGAAATAAGCCAAAGCTATCAGCTGAGCTTTCATAATTAATAAGTCTCTGTGTGGTTATTTGGGAGTTGGCTAGTGGGCCAGAAAAATCCGCTTACAAGACCCTGTCTCAAAAGCAAAACAAAATAATAATAATCAGAATAATATATGATATGATGAAAGCAGAGAAGACAGGCAGGAAAGAAAGGGAATAAGCGCAGGCATGGTTCATGGTCCCAAGAGACATCACAGCTCCAAAATATTGGATACTGAATAAACAGACCTTCGTGTTTACTCCTCGTCCATCCACTGGTTCCCACAAGCTGAAAAAATCTCTACCTTTTATCATTTTCCTAAGGAACAGACTTATGTGCCTTGACAGGAGAGGAAGTAAAAAAATTTTGATTAATTTTCATTAAGATTGTTGGCAAAGTCAGGATTGATATAACGTACCATACTTAGATGTCATGAGCATTAACAAGACTGGAGAGAACTTCTGTCGGATCTATGACACCAAGGGGCACTTTGCTGTTCATCATATTATACTTGAGCAGGCAAAGTGCAAGTTTTTCAAAGTAAGAAAGATCTTTGTGGGCACAAAAATAATTCCATATCTGGTGACCCATGATATTCAAACCATTTGCTACCTTGACCACCTTATCAAGTTGAATGATACCATTCAGTCTGATTTGGAGACAAGCAAGATAACTGACTTCATCAAAACTGACACTACTAACCTGTGTGTGGTGACTGAGAATGCTAACTTGGGAAGAATTGGTGTTATTATCAACAGAGAGGAAGATCCAGGACCTTTTGATATGGTTCACATTGAGAGATGACAATGGTAACAGCTTTGTCATTAGACTCTCCAGCATTTTTGTTACTAGTAAAGGTAACAAACTGTAGTGTTTGTTTGTTTGTTTTGATTTTGGGTTTTTTTGGGTGGTGGGTTTTTTGTTGTTGTTGTTGTTTTGTTTTGTTTTTTGTGTTTTTTTTTTTTTTTTTTTTTTTTTTGGTTTCTCTGTATAGCTTTGGAGCCTGTCCTGGAACTCACTTTGTAGACCACGCTGGCCTCGAACTCACAGAGATCTACCTGCCTCTGCCTCCCAGAGTGCTGGGATTAAGAGCGTGAGCCACCACCGTCCGACTTGTAGTTTGTTTGTTTTTTTTTAATAACTCTTTTGGCTCTTTACTCTTTGTGGGGCCCACCACCCAGGTCCTAAATAAATCACATGGAGGATTATTCTTTTTTTATAAATACCCGGCCTTAGCTTAGCTGTTTCTAGCCAGCTTTTCTTAACTTAAATTATCCCGTCTATCTTTTGCCTCTGGGTTTTTATCTTTCTCTATTTCTGTATACCTTTCTTTACTTCTTACTCTGTGGCTTGCTGTGTAGCTGGGTGGCTGGTCTCCAATGTCCTTCTCCTCTTCTTTTTCTTGCCTCTTGATCTCTCCTCCCAGATTTCTCCTCCTATTTATCTTCTCTGCCTGCCAGCCCCACCTATCCTTTCTCCTGCCTTGTTATTGGTCATTCAGATTTTTATTAGACCAATCAGGTGTTTTAGACAGGCAAAGTAACACAGCTTCACAGAGTTAAACAAATGCAACTGTGGTGATATATTGTGTACCCTAATAAACTTGCCTGAAAATCAAAGGACAGAGCCAGGCACTAGATTAGACAAAGAGGTCAGGCAGTGGTGGCATACACCCTTATTCCTATCACTTGGGAGGCAGAGATCCATTTGGATCTCTGTGAGTTCAAGGCCACACTGGAAACAGAGCCAGGCAGTGGTGGCACACACCTTTAATCCCAGTACTGGGAAGCACACATGCCTTTAATCCCAGGAAGTAATATAGCAGGACAGAGAACAGTATAATGTGTGAGTGTAGATGTAACCAACCGTCTTATTAAATAAGAAACACAGAACCAATGTAAAAGAGAAAGCCAAGAGATCAGAGCTCAGAACTAAAATCTTACCCTTCCTCCTGTGGTGGTCCTACCTCTCCAAAAGAGAGCTACTTCCTGTGTGTTTGTCTTTAATATAGTCTTTCTGTTCTGCTTTCTCATTGGTTGTAAACCCAAATACATGACTGCCTCGTCACTGCCTGTAAGTACAGCCCTCTAGGTCTTAAAGGCATATGTCTCCAGTGCTGGCTGTATCCCTGAACACACAGAGATCTACCTAGCTCTGTCTACCAAGCGCTGGGATTAAAGGCGTGCACCACCACCACCACCACGCTCTTGCTATGGCTCTAATAGCTCTGACCCCCAGGCAACTTTATTTATTAACATACAATTAAAATCACATTTCAGTACAAATAAAATACCACCATATGTGAGGAAACAGGAACTCACTCTTTTTAGACTAAGGATTTCATAGAGGTAAGAACAAGTGGCTGGCTGTTTTGCTTCTCTGATCTTTCAGCTTTCACCCTGATATCTGGTTCTGGTTTTTTATTCAAAGACCATGTAAAATTCAAACAACATCTGGCATCCAATGTGTGGGGCACTAATTCACAAAAAAGTCACTTGTCTGTGGCCTTATAGGTCCCAGACCTATAGCTGGAGTCTCCACTCCACGTGGGCCAGAGTCCCTAACTTGCTAGCTAAGTTTTTGTTGTAGCCTCTCTGCAACAAACTCCATTAGTTTTTTTGGGCTCCAAAAGCCATAGGAGTTAGCTGCTTTCTCGAATTCCCTTGTGCAGACGACTGGCTCTTTGGCTTCTCTCCTGGTGGGTTGTGGGTTCTGCCTGGATCCCCCTCTTGGGCTGCTACCATACTAGATAGCTGCCTTGAAACCCACTCAGGCTTCTACTATTCTATGCAGAAGCAGTCAGCCTCACATCTGAATTGTCATTGTCAGCAGATTTGGTGAAACAGTTGGGAATTCTTTTTTTTTTTTTTTTTTTTTTTTTTTTTTTTTTTGGAAAGATTTATTTATTTATTATGTATACAGCATGTTTGCCTGCAGGCCAGAAGAGGGCGCAAGATCTCATTGCAGATGGTTGTGAGCCACCATGTGGTTGCTGGGTATTGAACTCAGGACCTCCGGAAGAGCAGTCAGTGCTCTTAACCGCTGAGCCATCTCTCCAGCCCAGTTGGGAATTCTTAAAGGGAGAAATTAGTTAAAAAAAGAATCCCCATGCTGCACGCCCCCCATTGAAAAATGGGAAACATTCTACAATGGAGGGAATTTGGTCTTTGATAATACATTTGACAGTATGGAAATGGAACAACTAAATGAGAGGATGATTAATGTAGATGGAATTTATGTAATGTTAATTATAAATATTAGTTTAATTATTTCTGTTTTATCATTTTAAAATGTTGGTTAATGTGAGGGCAAAGATAAAAATTTTAGAAAAACTTGTTAAAACAGATCATAGAGAAATTCAGACCCAGACAGAGGAATTTAAAGGTGAACCAATCTCAGCATTGCATTAGACAGTTTCAGAAAGACAGCCTAAGGTTTTCAAACAGCCAACCTTAATCTATCTAGTAACCTTACAGAAACTGCCAAATGCTCGAGGCTGTGTAAGAGCTGACTGGACTCCTGTGAAAATGTTAGATTTGAGGAGCTTCAAAGAAGCTATAGTGTCATATGGTATGCATTCCCTGTTTGTAAAGCAGATGTTAAACTCATGGTCAACTTGTAATAGAATTATCCCTCAAGACTGGAGAGCTTTGTTTACAGCTGTCTTAGAAGCTGGTCCCCAGTTACAATGGAGGATCTGGTGGAAGGATGAGGCTAAGACCATTGAACAACAATGAAGTAGGGCTAGAGGTATGGAAATCTCCCAAGATCAACTTCTTGGAGAGGGATATTATGCTAATGTAGAAAGGCAATCTCTATATGATGACCACACCATGGCTTTATGCTGAATGTCAGCCTTGAATGCTTGGAAAAGAATTGAAGAAGTAGGAAGGAAAATCGAGTCATTTACAAATGTTATACAAGGCCCAAAAGAAACCTTCACTGATTTCTTACAAAGGCTGTCTTCAGCATTAAATAGAATGATACCACATTCAGAAGCCAGACAGATAATAATTGAATCTCTGACTTTTGAAAATGCTAATGCACAATGCAAAGGGGTAATTATGGCTTGCAGCAATATACAAACCACGACTTATCAGGACAGATCAGTCACTGATAGTCTGGCACATTCACTAACAATACTTTAAGTTGAATCTAAGCATGAGCTTCCAAAATGATAGTGGTGAGGAGACAAGTGACATAACTCGATATTGTCTATATTGCCTCAGCTTTAGCAGCCTGAGGAGTTTCCTAGACTTAGGGATCTTAACTAAGATCAAACCAGAAGCACTGGCTTTGACACTGAAAAGACTTTTAGGACTAATCAGTATAATAAAGATATTTAAACATAAGCATAAGCAGGAGGGTTAAGAGAAAAAAAAGCTGCTCAAAGAGAAAATAGAGGGGCTGAGGAGATGGTTCAGGACTTAAGAGCATTTGCTGCTTTTTGCAGAGGACCAGGTCCCAGCACACATGGCAAGCAGCTTCAGCTTGCCTGCACCTTCAGCTCCAGGGATTCCAACACCCTCTTCTGGCATCCAGGGTTACCCAAATACATGTGGCATACAGAGAGAGACAGAGACAGAAAGAGCAACAGACAGACACAAAGAGATACAGAGACAGAGCAGGTAAGGAAGTATAATTTTTTTTAACTAAATAGAATATACTTCAGAGGAAGTTCCAGGATAGCCAAGGCTACACAGAGAAACCCTATCTTGAAAAACCAAAAAAGAAAAAAAAAGAATATATTTTAAAATTTAAGAAGAGGGACAGAGAAAGAAAATATTTCTAAGAGTCAGTATGAGCTTCCAAAAGGAAATTGGCTTTTACAAATGTGACTTTTTTAAGTTTGAGTGTTTTGCCTACATGTATGTCTGTGTACCCTGTGTGCCTGGTGCCCATGGAGGCCAGATGAGGGCATTGGATTCCCTGGAACTGGAGTTGCAGACACTTTGAGCTGACATGTGGATGCTGGGAACCAAACTTGAGTCTTCTGGAAAAGCAGTCAGTGCTCTAAACCACTGAACCATCTCTCTAACCCCACAAATGGGATATTTTTTAAAGATTTATTTGTTTGTTTATTATGTACACAGTGTTCTGCCTGAATGTATGTCTGCATGCCAGAAGAGAGCACCAGATCCCATTATAGATGGTTGTGAGCCACCATGTGGTTGCTGGGAATTGAACTCAGAACCTCTGAAAGAGCAGCCAGTGCTCTTAACCTCTGAGTCATCTCTCCAGCCCCCCAAGTGGGATATTTTTAAGGTTTATTTTTAATTATGTGTATGTTTATATTTGTGTATAGGTATGTATATGTGAGTACAGGTACTGTCAAAGTCAGAGGCATCAGATTTCCCTGGATTTCTGTAATTGGAGTTACAGGCAGTTGTAAATCACTCAACCTAGATGCTGGCAACCAAACTCAGTTCCTCATAAGAGAAGTTTATGCTCTTAAACTCTCAGCCATCTCTCCAATCCCCAGAATTTTTTTTATATTTTTATTTTTTTAGACAGGGTCTTACTATGTAGCTGTCCTGGAACTCACTATGTAGACCAGGCTGGCCTCAAACCCTGAGATCCACCTGCCTCTGCCTCCCAAGAGCTGGGATTAAAGGTGTTTGCCACCACTGCCCAGCTGGGAATTTTTAATATAACATGAGAATTCTTTTCTCTCTACTCAAAATAATTTTTATGTAAATTTTGCCCTGTTAGAAAACAAAGGAGGAAGAGGCAAGGTCAGAGAAGGGTAGATGACAGAAAGGAATTGTCCTCAGAACTTATCTTTAGCTTTGACATCACAACTAAAATTATTTTAAAAGTAATTCTTTTTGCTTTTTGAGACAAGGTCTCACTATGTAGCCTTGACTGGCCTAGAATTCCTATGTGGACCAGGCAGGCCTCAAACTCATACAGATCAGCCTGCCTTTGCCTTATAACATTTCCTTTTAACTTAGATTAGTTTTTAGAGGTCCTATTAATTTTTGTATATTGCCAATTTTGTAATTTATTTTTATTTAATGATTTTTAAATTCCAATTAAGCACACTGTGTAGTGGATAGCTGTTCTGTCCATGACCTTGTAACACTACCCCTAGACATGTAGCAGGTAACTGTCCTACCTACCTATGACCTTGAAGTACCTGCCCTGTAGGCTGCACTCTCCACTCACTTGTGGGCTGGATGGTGTGGACCATCTCAGTGGCAGAACAGTGTTGGACTGTACTTCAGCTTTCCAGGACCCAAAGTAAATCTCCCATGCTGTAGTGAGTTTCTCTCCACCCCCATAAATTCCTTCACCCTTTAAGCAGACTCCATGGATTTCTCACATTATGTGGTGCCCAACGTGGGGCACAAACCCAGGACCCTGAGATTAAGAGTCTCATGCTCTACCCACTGACTGTCTAGGCTGCCAGCTGTCTCTGTCTTTTCCTGCAGTTTTTCAGAAATTGCTTGTTTGCACTTCCTGTTTTCTCAGGAATATTATTTTCCTTCTCAGGTCTTTGATGGGGTTGAAGACTAGATAGTGACACTTACAATCCTCTCATATATCTTAGCTAAGAACATTTCAGATAATAAAGTTATATTCTTTAAGATAGAACAGCTATTGGAGCAATCTCTGTAACATGCCATTTACCTATGTTCAGGACAATTCTGGATTTTAGCATGTGTCTCTTGTTTGATGTTGTTCTCCCTGGTTGTATTTCTATTTTTGTTTATGTTTATTACCTTTCCCCTCTCCTGGACAATACTTGAAAATCGTTCCTATTATATATAGTTTTGTATTTGGTTAGAACTTTCTTATTTAGACAAGAAGGAGAGATGTAGTGGATAGCTGTTCTGTCTATGACCTTGTAACACGGCCCCTACAGATGTAGCAGGTAATTGTTCTACCTACCTATGACCTTGAAGTATCTGCCCCTGGGGCATAGCTTGAGGCTATCCTTAAGACCTGAGCCACATGTAGGCTGCACTCTTCTCTCTCGTGGGCTGGATGGTGTGGACCATCTCAGCAGCAGAACAGCATTGGACTGTACCTCAGCTTTCCAAGACCCTACGATTTAAATTTCCAGCACTATAGTGAGTTTTCCCCCCAATATATTCCTTCACCCTTTAAGCAGACTCTGTGGATTTCTCGAATTAACACTGTCCATTTATGTTTTGTTTTGTTGTTAGGACTTCTAGTTAAGTGCACAAAATAAATTAAAGTTAGTTAGTATAAAGTCAGGTTGTCTTCTCTGTTGTTGTTAAGACAGGGTTTTGATATGTATGTAGTCTTGGCTGGGCTGGAACTTGCTATATAGATTAGGCTGGTCTCAAACTCATAGATAACTGCCTGCTTCTTCCTCTGCAGTGCTGAGATTAAAGGCATGTGCCACCACACTCAGATCACCCTCCTTCTCACTAATACTTGCAAGTTCAATTAACATATGTTTTATCATCAAACATAAAACCAATTGGAGTACCAAATATGTTTTTCTTCAAACACTTCCTCCCTTCTTTAAATTGATATGGAAAGAGTGTCCAAGGAAAAACAGACTGAATGCTAGCAAATTAATAGAATTCTGAAAGCAAACCAGAAACTGAGTGGTTGAAAACCAAAATGCTTTCAAAGCAAACAAACACAATGGATAATGTAGACAGTGGTTCTCAACCTTCCTAATGCTATGACTTTTGAATACAGTTTCTCATGTTGTGGTGACACCCAACCATAAAATTATTTCATTGCTACTTCATAACGGTAATTTTGGTAGTTATGAATCATACTGTAAAGATCTGGTATGCATATGCAACCCCAAGAAAGGGCCGTTCAACTGCTGACCTAGAGTGACTGGCAATTACTAGCGGAAGGAGAGTCATTTTCTTCAGGGATGCAGCCCCTGATAGTAGCCAGTAATAGCGCTATATCCACATCCACATGTGCAGCACTGAATGGACTCAGTGGGTTTAAAAAGAACTCAGGAGTTGTGGTGGCAGTGTGCACCTCTAATCCCAGCACTCAGGACCAAAATCTACCTAAAGAAATAATGTCAAATGGTTTGGACACAAAAATTTCCATGCTAGTTCCTGGCTCTAAGGCAGGTGACTCCTCCTATGAAAAGTGATTCACTCTTGGAGTCCCACACTTGGGTACTATAACTGTATATGCAAAAACACAGCTCTCACCTCAAATGGGATAAGAGAGAGTTTATCCTGGAGCCAAATATGAGTGACCATGGCTCAGGAATACAGATTTGTGCTACCCCAAATTCCATGTTCCAAACAATAACAGTTTTGTGAAATGTTATAGTAACAGAACAAAAAACCCATAAATCAAGGGACTTTTCAAATGAACTGGTAGAAACATCAGGTAGGCAGTTGCAGCAAAGTAGGGAAAGCTCAGGCTACAGACCTCAGATGCTATCTGATGGCAAGCTTAGCCTTTGGGTCAGTGGAATCTAGTAGTCTGTTAATATTGTCCAAAAGGTTTCACCTGTTAGTCACAATGATGTTAGGCTAGACACAGAGGTAATAAGTAATGACTATTAAGAAGGCTAAAGATAGCCCATGAGAAATTGTAATTATGCTCTGTACCTGTAACACTTCAACCTCTCCACAAGCATTGAAGTTCTCATCAATTAATACACCTAACAGAAGGTTCACTGGAAGGTGCTATTCTTTTCAAGAACTTTGGTTCACAGAGTTTTCCAGCCCCATAAATGCAGAGGAGTTATAGTGCCTTCTTATAGAACAGTATTTTCTCCTGCTCCCTGTGTGACCCGACCCCACCCTACCAGGGGAACTGGCCAACCCCTCATCCTTATGTCTTCCTAGCACAGGTCCTGAGAGGCTGAGAAGGTCCAGGACTCTGTCTTAAAGAATGGATCCATAGTAACAGTGTATTTCCAATTGAGTATTGTGTTTCCAGGAAGTCTGCTTGGAAGAGGTGGCCCACTGGTGAGCCTCTCCAATTCTGTTTCTTCCTAAGACCAGAATCTTCCTCCTCAAAAGCTCCATGTTGGTGCCAAAGTCCAGCACTAACCCCAAAGACCTGCACAGAAAAGATCAGGAAGAACCTAGGAGTATTGGAATGCAAATGCTTGAGGGCTAGAAAAGGGTTCTGTTGGGAGCTATTTGATAATAAAGTCTTTAAAAAGAGAGTAAAATAGGGGCTGGGAAGATAGCTTAGTGGTTAGGAGCACTGACTGCTCTTCCAGAGGACCCAGGTTCAATTCCCACATGGCAGTTCACAGCTGTCTGTAACTCTAGTTCCAGGGGACCCAATACCCTCACCCAGACATACATGCAGGCAAAACACCAGTGTATTGTAGTGGGTAGCCATTCCAGCTTGGATCTGGAAATTCCAACCCCCATTGAGACTCTGGCAACTGTCACGCCTACGAGGCGGGGCCAGGGGAGGCGCCTGGAGACCCAGAGCTGGATGGGGGAGAGCTCTCTCTGTGCCGGGCCCCTGAACGGTGGAGGTGGAACGAGCAAAGCTCCAGAGAACATCGCTAGACTGCGATACACCTTCCCCAGACCCTGCGATCTACCTATCCCTTAATTTGTGAGTTACGCCATTAAATAAATATCCTTTTAACTACATGAAGTGGCCATAATAATTTCACCAATAGTGTATTTTTTTAAAAAAGAGAGAAAGTAAAGTAATACCAAAAAAAAAAAGCCACATAAGGATGGAAAATAGAACACGGGGAGTTTGAACCTTATTTGGTGCTTTGTTAATTTTGAATTTTTTGAATGCTAATGAACAGAAAATGACAGCTGCTGAGAAACACTGGATTGTGCAAGAACCTGCTGAATTAAACCAGCCCAGATACTTTAGGAATGCCTTAACTTTAAAATGGAAGTCAGGAAATGTATTGCTTTGGGAAAGAAGTTATGCTTTTGTTTCCACAGAAAACAAAAGGCTGTGGATTTGTTCTAGGTTAAAGAGGAACAGATTTGATAGGGGGAGACCCCCTGAAAATACAAACTACAGACATAAAGAAATAAATCTAGAAAAACTAATAGACAGGTAACATATTTTACCTGCTCAAACATAAACAAAAATCATCTTTGGCTGGCTTGTATACAACACACAGTCCATACTTGTGTTAATGATGATATGTATGTTACCTTTGAAAGTTTGTGTTAATGATGATATGTATGTTACCTTTGAAAATTTGTGTTAATGATGATATGTATGTTACCTTTGAAAGTTGTGTGTGTGTGTGTGTGTGTGTGTGTGTGTGTGTGTGTGTGTGTGTTTCAGAACAAGGGGACCAGACACCAATGAAAGGGGTAGCCCAGGTAATCTAGTCTCTCAGAATGCCTCTGCTGTAGTTTCCTCAGAGTTCTGCATACAGAACAGCTTCAAGGCTGCTGGCTGAGAGAGTCTAGCCTCATAGATTATTCTAGCCAAGACTGCAGATAAGCCCTGCACTTTCCCATTGCACAGAGACTGGACAACAAATGCTATGGCTAGTCTTCCCAGGACTTGACCATTATCTCAATTTTCTCAGGTTCCCTAAAGATGCTGTCACCCACAGACAATAGGAAGCAGTCTAGAGAATACAATGCCCACATTCCCAAGAGGTGGGGTGGGTAGCTTTTGGTCATTTGGTGGGTTGTGGATGTTTGTCATCATTTAGGGGGGTTGGTTACAAGTTGTTATTGGTTATGGTCAGGAAAAAAGCTGAACAAAGATTAGATTCAGGGATCTCTTTCTGAAGGGCAAAAAGGGGGATATAGTATAGAAATGATGGGATAAAAGGGTGGATTGTTGGGGGCTGGTGAGATGGCTCAGCAGTTAAGAGCACTGACTGCTCTTCCAGAGGTCCTGAGTCAATTCCCAGCAACCACATAGTGGTCCATAACCATCTATAATGGGATCTGATGCCCTCTTCTGGAATAAAGGGGTACATGCAGATAGAGTACATATATATATATATATATATATATATATATATATATATATATATAAACCCTTTTTTAAAAAAGGGTGGATTGTTGAGTCTACTTTTAAACAACCACTAGTCTCAAATATTTTACATTGATATGGATTTTTGTATATTTATGTTTCTATTTTTGTTTAACATATTGTACCTATGCAAATCATTTTAAAATGTAATATAAAGTTTTAGTACTTTAAAGCTGTTTAGGAGCTGGGTGGTGGTGACACACACCTTTAATCCCAACACTCAGGAAGCAGAAGCAGGCAGATCTCTGTGAGTTCAAGGCCAGCCTGGTCTATAGAACTAGTTACAGGGCCCCTAAGGCTGTTATACAGAGAAATCCTGTCTCAAAAACAAAACAAAACAAAAAGCTATTTAGGACAAAAAGAAATACAGGTTAATAGTCATCTACAACAATCAAACTTATAGACATGTTAAGTATATTTTCAAGGTCAAACAGATATAAAATATCTATATTTTAGATAGATAGGTGATCTCCAAATACTTCAAAGACCTATAGAATATGACATTTAAAATGTTTTAGTTGAAAGGCCCAGAGAAAATCTGAACATTAGCCCACCTATCCAGCTTCTTCTATCACTTGACCCTTGCCCTATATTCTCAGTCACAGGAAGAACAGTTGGTTAAAAATTAAGACAAGACCCAAGCTATGTTGTATTAAGAGAACCACAGTCTTGCTTCTACAAACAACAAACCCCCTGTTTGTAGAAAGTTGTTTAGATGTTAAGCTTGTACAAACACCTTGTTATCACAAATTATACTACTAATTGTAAAATGTTATCACAAGTTGTAAATTTCCAGAATATACAGTCAAATTGTAAACATTCTTTTTCTTATGTCAACCCTGGCCCCCTGACTTGTGGCTTTTGCTTTAAAAAGGACCCTGTGTTTGGGGTCACAGTCAGAGCCTGACCTGCCTCTGACGCTAACTAGTTAGAAGTTCTGATACCTCATGGTGATGAAATAATTTGCTTCTGATTATCTGACTCCGGTGGTCTGATCCCCATTATTTGTGATACCCCAAGATGCAACATAATAACATAAGGCTTTTTATAACAATGAGACACATCTGCTCCTGGCAGCACCAATCTACTTCAGAGAAGAGGATCGGCATCAAAGAACCTTCATATGGAGTTTGCTTTCTTTGGGGCAAAAGTTAGCCACTGGGCAAGAAACTGCCCTTGCCACGACTGCTGACAGATGCTGTCCAAATTGGACAAGCAGGACACAAAAGAAGACAACTGCCAAACATTGCCAAGACTAGATAGGACAGTCCTTCAAAATTCCTGCTTCACAGAAAAGTCTGTCAGATATTTTAGGCCCACAGGCCGAAGATGAATGCCCCAATGTTACAGAAGAACCTTGGGTGACTATCCAGGCAGCCAGATGTCTCTGTCCTCTCTTAGTTTTGGACATTGCTTGCTCTGCACTTCTTTTTTACTCAGGTAATATTATATCCTTCTGGAATCTTTGATAGAATTGAAGACTAGATAGTTATAGTTTTCCTTAGTTGTGATAGAAGGTAACTTAGGCACAAAACTTTGGACTCACCAAGATAGGATTAATAATGGACTGTTTCCCTGAATTTGCCAAATGAAAATAGACTGAACATTGTAAATGCAATTCTTACTTAATAATTGTCTGCGTATGTGGGAATTACATTTCTTTAAGGTGAAGAGTATTTCATTTTATATATGTACATTAATTTTTCAATATCCATTCATCTGTTGATGCACAATTAGTTTGATTCCGATTCTTTTGTTTGTTTGTGACAGGATTTCCCCATGTAATGGTCCTGGTTGTCCTGGAACTCACTTTGTAGACAAGGCTGGCCTCCATCTCACTGAGATCTGCCTGCCTCTGCCTCCCATGTGCTGGGATTAAAGACGTGTGCCGCCACCACCCAGCCCAATTCTTTAATATAGTCAATAAAGCAACAATAAACATGGAAGTGCCAATATCTCTATGGTAGGGTATGGAGTTTTCTGCCCAGAGAGGAAATAGCTAAGTCATACAGTAGTTCTAATTTCAGTTTTTTAAGAAATCTCCAAACTGATTTCCACAATGTCTGCATTAACTTGCCTCTCACCAACACTGAATAAGAGTCCCTTTCTCTCCACATCCCCTCCAATATTTGTTGTCAGATAGCGATTCTGACTGGGGTGAAGTGGTATCTCAAAGCAGATTTAATTTGCATTTCAATGATTACTAAGAATATTAAACACTTTCTAAGTAGTTATTAAACATTTGTGTTTCTTTAAAAAAAAACTGTCTATTCAGTTCATTTGCCCATTTGTTGATTGATAGTTTTGTTTCTTTAGTTTTTAATTTCTGCCCTTTGTTTGTTTGTTTTTGTTTTTTGATAGGGTTTTATGTAGCCCTGGCTGTCCTAGAACTCTCTCTGTAGACCAGACTGGCCTTGAACTCAGAGACCAGCCTGACTCTGATGGGATTAAAGACATGAGCCACCACAGCCCAGCTGTAATTGTTTATAAATTCTGGATATCAACCACTTGATTTTCTTCCATTCTGTGGGCTGTTTGCTTTGTATATAACAAACAGTATCAAACAAGAACTGTGAATATATGTTGTTCCCATTGGTTAATAAATAAACTGCTTTGGCCTATGGCAAGGCAGCTTAGAGGCAGGCAGGAAATCCAAGGAGAGAGACAGGAAAGAGAACGGTGGAGTCTGGAGAGACGCCAGCTGCTACCAAAGGAGAAGTAACATGCCGGCAGACTGGTAAAGCCACGAGATACATGGCAAAACATACAGATTAATAGAAATTGGTTATTTTAAGATATAAGAGCTAGCTAGCGAGAGGCCTTCCATAGGCCATACAGTTTGTAAATAATATTAAGCCTCTGAATGATTATTTTATAAGCGGCTGCAGGACCTCGAGGCCGGCAGACAGGAGAAAAACTTTCAGCTACACTCAAGGGGTCCATGGGAGAGGACCTGGGACAGGACACAACACACACACATGGCCCTAATCCCTGTACCTTAATACTTGTGTAGTAGTGCACTATACTGCGGACTGGGAGGGTGGGGCTCCAGGTTGCTAAGCAACATAATCAACAAGCCCAGAGATTCAAAACTGAAGCGTGTTTTCCCACAGAAAAGGCAGAAAGTATGAGGGTGTGAGGACTTTGGGTGGGGAGGCCTGGATGCTGAGCTGGTAGGTGGGCAATGGGTTAGACAAATTAGAGGAGAGCACTCAACCACGTCTCTTCCTTTCACCTACAGAAAGTCAGGAGCTGCGGCTAGGTTGGCAATGGTTGCTAGGGTTGGCTTCCTTTCTCACTCTGAGCCATTATTCCTTTGTCCGGCTTCCCTGGGTTCTGTTCCCCACATCTCTACCCTGGAGATAGGTCAGAACAGAGGCTGAGCTTCCTAGTGTACATATGTGCATCCTTACACAGATACAAACACACATACACCTGCAATACTACACATTCACATACACACGCAGATACGTGAAGACACACTAACAGGGTGGGGTCCTCTGCCCTTTATAAAGGAGTCATGCCCTTAACCTTACCCCAACCAAAGACTAGGGATCGAGGCACAGGACCAGACCAATCTATGGAGCTCCAGAGTCAGGGGACGCCGAATGACCCATGACCATAGTGATGTGGGCTGTGGAGCACCAGCGGCATGCAGGACAGTCCATCTGGTGTTATACCCCTAAATTGGGTATACTCCTAAAACTGGAGAGAATTAGAAAGTCATACCCTGCTGCAGATATGCACAGGGTCAGCTACCAGTTGGGATCTGAGTTAAGTGGCTACAAGAAGTTTCACAGAAACACAGCTAGAGCCATAGTGTTCCCCTAAGTAGCTGGATGTCCCCTTTCTTCCACAGACTGGAGCATGCCATCCCCGGGAGTAAAGGGTGCACGGGAGCGGGCCAAAAAGAGTGAACCAGGAGCTGGAGCTGGCAAGAAAGGCATGAAGGGCCCGTGGACTACAGAGCCTCCGAAGCCAGGCTGGGCTTTGACTCAGGAGAGGCTGGTGGCCATGCTCCCCAAACAACGCCACCGCTACCTGCTCTTTGGAGACCTGCTCGACGACGCAGGCGCGGCTGCCTCCATCTTTCCACGCGAGTCAGTGGAGATACCCTACTGCATGCCCGACCCACGCATGTGGACGCAGGCATTTGAACCACCAGCTGAGCGTCAGAATAGGCTTCTGGGCGTTCTCAAGGCCGCAGAAGCCCGCGGCCGAGTGCGGGCGCTGAGGTTGCGCTACACCCGAATGAGGGTATGCAAAGGGCCTACTGGAAGCGCCCCCCCGCCCCCGAAAGAGGGCCCACCCTGCTGGAGGGAGGAGGCAGATAGAGAGTTGCCTCTGGACAGCTCACCAGGGTTGCTCAGTAAGCTCGCTTCCCAGGCAGAGGAAATCGCTCTCCTGATCCAGAAGCAGGGCTCCGCACGCGCCGCCATCCGGCTAGAACTGTTCCTACCACCCCAACTGAAGCCCACGAAGATCCCCGATCCTCTGGGCCGTCAAGAGGTGCGGGCAAAACCGAAGACGGGTGGGAGTGGATAGGAGGGCCCCGTGCCTCATCACACACTGACCCTAACCCCTTTCAACAGCGGAGGCGTGTTGAGACAATCCTGGAAGAGGCTGTAGATGGCAGCATCTTCCCACGATGACTGCGACCTTGGCCTACAGAGACCCTGGATTAGAGCGGCTCCCCACCCTCTCACATAAAGTTCTCTTCAGAGGGTGTTCGGGTCTTTTCCCTGTTTTGCTCCTGGGTTCCCAATGGGAAGGGCAAGCATGGATGCTGCCTCTCCCACAGCCACAGTCACAGACTTCAGGGTACAAGAGATGCGCTCTCCAAAGTAAGATGTCGGTGTGTGAATGTTAAAGTAACAGCACGGGACACTCCTATGTCCCAACCATCTGTCCCCATCAGGCAATGGGTGCTGTTCAGGGCCATAGAGGTGAGTGGGGGCGGGGGGGGCGCGGTACTAATGAGGAAAAGGATAGGGATGAGCCTGCCTGGACACTCCCAGAAATCAGGGATGTCTCCAAAGTTAGGGTCATTCCATCTGAGGACTGGGGTGGCATCCTAGGAGGGGGAATGATTGCAAAGCCAAAGCTGGCCTTTGGAGAGTCCAGTCATGCCCAGAGGATCAACAAGGTTGTGAATGGGGTCCTCCTCTCCAAGGTCCCTGGATGGTGGGACAAGACTCACCCAGAGCCTCCCTTTCATCAGAAACAGCCTCCTGTGCCCACTCATCCACCAAACACGGAGCACAAGAAGGAAGCCACCCATCCTGTTCTGACCACTAGATTCTGAAAAGCCCCTTGTTTCTGGGCAGCTTATCTTCCTCTTCTCCACAGCATGGGCTCTTTGTAGAACCTGTGGTCTTTTGGCCCCTTGGTCCCTTGGCCTTGTCCTCCTTCCCAGCCCCTACCCAGCAGGTTGCACAGAGATGGAAGCTGTAGGGAGGTAGACAGCTCCCTGGCCCTGCATGAGAGCTCCCACTGGTTCTGCATGGAACAGAGAACAGAAAGGAGGGAGAAGAGATCAAAACTGTGGTCCAGAAGGATCTTACTGACTGATGGCCAGCTCCCAGGGCTCTGTTTCCTCAGCTGGTCTTCTCCCCCTGTACATGACCCTTCTCACTTTCTGGCCTATTGGTGCCCTGGGCCTTAATCCAAACCCAAATGGCAGCAATCACAAATCATCAGCAGTTCTCAGGAGGAAGGGAGGGGGGGTTCAGGCAATGAGAAGGATGGCAGAGCAGGGAAATGGTAAGTTTGTATGGGATGACTCATCCCTAACAGGCTTGAGGACCAGCCAGCCCAAACCAGTAAAAAAAAGATACTTTCTGAGAGCCAACCTGGGTCTGCCTAAAGGCCTTAGCAACAGCAGCTGAGACATGATCTGGAGATGACCTGTACCAATGATAGGCAGCCATGTCACACCAGCAGATGCATATTCATCAGACCTTCCCTCAGGGTGGGGTGGAGGATATATAATACTTGCCTCTTCGTGAATAAACTGAGCAGCTTGTTTCAACATTCTCCCAGAGTCTGTGTCATTGACTCTGTGCCTACTTGGCCCCCTCCCCAAAAGGGAACAGCAGCACAGGACCCTGCCACATCTGGTGCCAAAACCCGGGCCATCTGATGCTTGGCAACAGGGACTGTTTGTCTCCCTTTACTCATGTGCGGCACTGGTTGAGTACCACCTCGAGTGGTGTATTTCGGTGAGTAGGCCCCTGTACATTGCGTGCTTTCGGTCCCTTCAGCAGGTAAATGCTGGGATCCCCACTTTCTTCTTGTGTTTGTCTTGTTTGTGAGTCTGTCTGCACGGTAGGGTGGTACATGCTTTTGTTCAGGCTTGCCTGGTGTTTCCATATAAGGGTTGGACCCTCAGGAAACAGAGCCACAGTCACTGCTGTTTATCACACCTTCTAATACTATGGGAAATTTCCTCCCTCACCGTAAAGAGGCCCCTACTGGAGCCCTCAAGTCCCTCCTAACCAGCCAGGGTCTCTGGGCTACAACATCAGAACTAGTAAGGTTTTGGATGGAGGCTGTGGAGCTTGCTCCATGGATCTCTTCAGAGAACATGTGGAAACCTGATCTTTGGATGAGAGTTCTGTTTCTGGCCAGAAAAAAAGGAAGTGGCCTCAGGAGTAACCCTCCAATTGGTTTTTATGCCCATTTTGTTGGCTATGATCGATGGCCTAAAGTCCTCCTCTACTGAAGAGGTCATTAAGGCCCACAATAATCACTGGCAAGAACAATGTAGCACCAACTTATCTATCACCTCCATTCCATCCATGACTGATATTTCCTCTGCCTCTGCTGACAAGGAGATGGATGGAAATAGGCATAAAGTGAAGGAAAGGGATGGAGAGAGAGAGGAAATAATTGTGGCAGCACCCAAGCCTGTACTGGCAGCCCCTCTCTCTGCTTCCCTCATGTCTCGAGCGGCTACCCCCTCACTGCAGTATCCATGGAGTGATTTGCCTGGATGTCTGCCTGCTGAGACAGCTGCTCTGCATACCTCCTAGCCTATTCCACCTATGGTGCCACACAAGCCCACCATGGCATTTTCAGTTAATGTGGACCCCAATGCTTCCAACCAGCCATGGATACCTACCCCTCTTGCAGACCTGTCTTTGGTCCCTAAGGCTGCTAATGAGTCAGGTCCTGACTTGCCGTATTTTGAGCAAGTCCTACGGCAATGAGCAGTGCAGTTACAGACTTACTATGACTGGTACCATTTGATGAAGGCTTAGTTGGAGCCTTTGGTCTTCCTTAACTGGTGAGCTGCCTATGATGATCAGGCCAAGGCTCAGGCTCATTCTAATATACAATATAACATCGATGTTTCTTGAGATGCTCATGGACCAAGAACCATAGGTTAACCCTGTCACACAAGCCCAAATTAGACAACACACCTATTTACTTGCCTCAGGAGACACCATTGCTCTTGGTGCGATGGAGGGATCCCATCGCTCTTCAATGGCACTACCTGCTCACCTATTAACCTGGGGGTGAAGGTATGCTTGCATTTTTTCCCCCAGAATACCACCATGCCAATATGGATACCCTCAAGAGATGTGCATCCAGCAACAGACCAAGAGACATTGGTCAAAGAAGAATTTTCAGAGGGGTAATGTATGATTTGCCCTGCTACTGTGGCATTAGTAAAGGTCATGTCATCACTGGCACACGACCCTAGATATCAAGCAATTGCCTCACCCCCTACAAGGTCGCTAATGCATCACCAGAAAGACTTCCATTAGCACAATAATATGACTAGGGTCCCAACCATGTCCTTAAGACTGAATTTTTGACTAATTCTTCTCTTGTTCAAATATCTTCTGCAATAGGTTCACCAACAGAAGGCAGCCACAAAGGCGACCCTACAGGTTTTATTGGCTCTCAGACACCTAGAACAAAGTCCTCCAAGAGATAATGCATACATGGCTCACTGAGATACAGAAGGCTACTGTCTAAAGCCCACCACCCAGACAGCTCTCCAGGATTGATGCTCTTCGAGGGCTGCTAGTCAATGACAGGTACAAGCTTGTTTGGTAAGCCAACCAAAGGCAGGCACAGTCTATTAAGCTGAGCTCTCCTGAGGTGGGGTCAACAAGGTTAGGGCAATGCACCTTAGCTCCCACAGAGCATGTCCTATAAAATAATAAGAAGGGATGGATATGTGGGATGACTCATCCCTAACAGGCTTGAGGACCAGCCAGCCCAAACCAGTAAAAAAAGATACTTTCTGAGAGCCAACCTGAATCTGCCTAAGGGCCTTAGCAACAGCAGCTGAGACATGATCTGGAGATGATCTGTACCAATGATAGGCAGCCATGTCACACCAGCAGATGCATATTCATCAGACCTTCCCTCAGGGTGGGGTGGAGGATATATAATACTTGTCTCTTCGTGAATAAACTGAGCAGCTTGTTTCAACATTCTCCCAGAGTCTGTGTCATTGACTCTGCGCCTACTTGGCCCCCTTCCCCAAAGGGAACAACAGTACAGGACCCTGCTACAAGTTTGGACATGGGTATGGATAGGGAAAAGGAGAAAGTCTCTTCATCCAGGAATGATGGTCATATATACCCAGGTGTAGTCCTCCAATGACAGTCAATTATACCAGATGATAGTCAATGCTGGGTTCCTCTGGACAAGTTCCTTGTTGTCTAGACCCCAGGATTTGTTTCTTGGAGATTTGTTAAGTGCCTAGAAAAACTTCATCTATTTAGTAAAGTCATACCATTATTTCATCATTTTTCTGACCCTGCATTTCTTTATGGTGGTTACAGAGATACCTAAGATCACTGCAGTGTCCCACACAGTGAGTAATTCATATAAGCACTTCAGAGCAGAGGGCTGAGAACAAAGACCAACATCCTGAGAAGGCCTGCTCAACGATGGCACAAGAGCTCTACACCAAGTGTCAGACCAGCTTAAGCGTGCCACTTGATCTCCACATCAGTGAGGGATTGGGTTTACAGAGAGGGCTAAGGAAGATGGCATAGGATCCCTTTGTCTGAAGAAAATCCTACAGGGATACAAAGCCTGTGGCACATGCACAATTAAGTGGGGCTTGCGTGTAGCTGGGGGTTCCTGCTCTGGAAAAGAGTATTTGGGTTAAAGTTCTATCCCCACTGGCACCACTTGCTCAGTGCTCCTGGTCTTGTTCCTGGATTTAGAGGCATTTTGTGTGTGTGTGTGTGTGTGTGTGTGTGCTTAAAGAAAGATGGTAATTGAGTGGAGGGCAGATGTAAGGTGGTAGAGAACAAGTGAGTAGGCATGTAAAATGAACTGAAGGGAAACATACTGACTTCTACCCACAGACCATTGCCCTTATCAAATACTGCAGAACCAGCTTTGTTTTGTGGTCTTTACCTGGTATTGACCCATTTCTACTGGGCTCCCTGTTCTGAACAGTGTCCATCTCTCAGGACTATTATCTGAAGCAATTACTACTGTTCAGATGGGCTTCTTAGCCGCTATCTTGCTTTGGAATCCATCATTTTGGCAGCCAAAGGGTTCTGTGGTCAATTCATCAAGCCCCACATGGCATTACAGGAAGCCTGGTAGTCTCAGACTCAGACTCAGACTACTGTTCTCTCTTCATCCAGGCTCTCTGAGCATCATGGCAGCATCCTGCCCTCCTCACATCTCACCCCATCCCTTTTCTGTCTGTCTCCCCATCTAGTCCACTGCATTCAGCTCCAGGTTAGTCTGTCTGCCTCTGCCCCACTGCATGAAGAGCTCATGTGAAGTGTTTGTTTTGCATCTCTGACTTGGGTGGTAAGCTTATATAACCTGTGCAATTGAAAAGCATTTTTGTTAGCAAGACCTCAACACCTGAACTGGTCAGGCTGTGTTCCAGTGCTAAGAAGAGCAGGAACCACGCGGCCCAAGCAACCACATACACCCTACAGACCAAGTCTAAAGTAGGGTTGGGGTCCCTGGACACTGGGATGTGGAATAATGAGCTAATTCAAATCTACATCCAAACACAAGGAATCTGAAGAGTTGGCCAAAGAGCAAGGTCATTTGTGGAAAAGGCTATCTTGGAGCAGTTGGAGGGGTCAACAGGGACTCAACCAGGTCCTAGAAACTTTCAGGGTAATTTGATATAAGAACCTGTATTCACAGTGCCCACCAAGCTGCAGTTCCTGAACCTCCCTTTCTCTGGGAAAGTTCCACAGCAGAGTGACAGACTTTTAACCTCGCATTACAGACCAGACTCAGAAATGCGAAGGGGTCAGCCAGACGGGGCAGTACCACAGGCCAGTCCTTCCCAAAGGCCTCTTCTTATCCAGACAAGCCAAGGAGCACACAGGACTCAGCTCTGGTGCCCCTCAGTGCACTACCACATAAAGGAAAGGCCGGGGAAAACCTAGCTAACCAGACGTAGCGCCGGCTCATTCCACTGTGTCTGTACGAGTCACCCGTCAGGGTCACCATGCCACGCTACCGCGGGACGACACGCCAGCGCGGGTGGGGCGCGGGAGCGGGCGCGGGGCGGGGCACTGCGGGCGAGCAGGCGCTGGGGCTCGAGGAAGTCCCGGCCCCTCTCTTTGGGGAAGTACCGCGGAGGCGCCTGCGCACTGCGCCTGCGCCCCCTCCCCGGCGACCAGCAGGACTTCGGAGCGCGCGGGTGGTGTGACTCGGGGACTCGGCGGTGAGTGCGGTGCTGGACCGCGGACGGGCACCGGCGATGTAGATGCCGGCTCTGTTCTCGGACTTCAGTGACCGGTCCACGTGGACCTTGGTCGCGGTGGGACGGGAGCCCACTCCCTGCGCGTGGGGGAGGGAAAGCCGCAACAAGGTTCCCCTTTTTCTTCAGTGCAGAGCTTTGAGAAGTAATTGCTAAAGGTGGGGGCCGGAAGAACCCAGGTTTCCGTGTCTCCCGCCCGCTAGCCTAGTGGGGAGGGGCCAGACAAGACACCAGATCCACCACCTTACCCACCCTTGGAGTTGGGTCCTCTTGCCACTCGGGCCCGGAGAGCCTTAGGGGTGAATGTTGCGCCCCCCGGCCCCACCCGAGCGGGATTCTGTGCGCCTTCCGACCTCGCGAATACCCAGGAGTACATCGTCTGACTTAAGTCCCTGCTGCTTTAGAGCACGCCCCTTCGGCAGCCAGGGTGGGGCCCAGACCGAACCTGGCCCTCCCGCCCCCATCCGCCTTTAGGTCGCTGGTGAGTGGGGCGCCATGGCGAATTCCCTAAGAAAGGGGTGGGGGCGTCAGATACTGCGAGAGGGACCTCGAAGAAGAGACCAGCCCTCCAGATGACCCCACCAGCAGAAAGCAGGAACTGGGTGGGGGCCTACCGTCCCACAGGTGGGCTTGGGCAGCAGGGTTCGCCGTGGTGAGAGAGGTCTGGCCTGCCATGAAGGTACAGGTAGGACAATGACAGTGTGGGATAGAAGGGGGGATAGAACCCCTGTTACCCCCCTCCCAAAGGTTATGACTTTTTTTCTGGAATTGTCCCATTTTCTTTTTTTTTTCTCTTTCTTTTCTTTTTTCTTTTTTTTTTTTTTTTTTTTTTTTGTTGTTGTTGTTGTTGTTTGTTTGTTCGTTTGTTTGGACTGGGCGGGCTTGGACGTTCTTTTTTCTTCTATGGAGCAAACGGTAGCCGTTCCCCAGGGAGCTTCTGTCCCCAGAGACCAGATTAGCTGCATCTGGTCTCTCAGTATTGACTTGGGAGGCTAACGCTTGGGAGGCTTGGGGAGGGAAGGGGCCCTCCAATATCCGGATGTGGGGCAGGAAAACCCTAATTCAGACTCTGGGTTCCCCTTCCCCAGAAAGAAGGGAGGCAATAGTCAAGAGCACCCTGGACGACATAGGTGGTCCCAACTGACCTCCGATGGTTGCAAGGAGCCAGGACCAGAGCCTGCAGCTGGGGAAAAGGGCAGGCACCTGTCTCTGCACCCACTGGACCCCAGCATCCAGACCCCACACCCCAGGCTGTTCCCTGTCCAGTCAGCTGATTGGAGATGGAGCATCTGAGGGATGGTCTGCAGGGTGAGGGTATGAAGGAGGACAACTCTGGAGAGCCTAGAGACCTCTAGTTACCACGCCCCTTCCTTTCTCTAGAAGCTCAACTCCAGGGAAGTACAACTCAAGCTACTTCTGTGTCCTGGTTTGCATGCTGGGAGACTTGGGAACCCACCATCTCGGAAATCGAGTCCGGTGGTGAGGCTGCCCTCAGTGTACAGAGCTCAGGCAGAACAGGATTAGAGGGCCTCTGCTGGATGAGGGGCTAAAGGAGGGTGAATTTCATGGAGAAAGTAATGTGAGCTCCAGGCTGATGAGAGGAAGGTGGACAGAGCAGAGGTCTTAAAGTCTGGATGGCCTCTGCCAGGACAGAAAGGAACATAGGCTGGGGAGAAAGGGGGCATTCAAAACTGCTGCCAAGGTGCTGATGGACGCTTTCCTTCTGTTTTTCCTGGGGACACTGGCATTTGAAGTCAGCTTTCAGTGGCCTGAGAGGTTCCTAGAACCCCCTGTGAAAGTGTGGTCCAAACATCAAGAATAATAAAACATATGAAAACCCATTGAAGAGCCCAAGGCTCCAGCTAAGCAACTGATCCTCCCACATTGCCACACCAAGCTTCCATAGCTAGCACTCCCTGTTTCTGCATCCTAGGGAGATAAAGGGAAACCAGGGTGGAAGTGGGAGTGTCTGAGGCAGCTGAGAACCAAAGAATCTTGTTACCTGAGTACACACCTCTCATCAGTGCATAACCTGCCTCCCATTCCTCACTTTCAGGAAGTCTTGTTCTGAGTCCCACTCAAGTACTCAATGCTTCAGACCTATCCTCTGCAGTCATCTGGGTATCGTCTCTACCCACCTCCCTAGAGGGAGGGAGTAGTCAGAATATCTGACCCCCTCCATACCAGCTTGTAGCTCCAGTCCCCTTGGGAGGGGCCAGGAGCCGGAAGCCAAGAAAGAGGAACCCAGGCTTCCGGCTTCTCAGGGACTGAGCAGATGGGGGTGTCTTAGAGCCCTTTGTGGGAGGCCCAACTGCAGTAGCCCCACCATTGACTCAGGCACCTCTATATGGGGTAAGCACTCAGGCTTGGGGTAGAAGGCTGAGGCAAAGCTCTGACCAAGCTCCCTCTGAGGGACCTCTCCCTGAGGTTAGTGCAGAGGTTACAAGGTGGGCTCAGGTCAGTCAGAACTCCAACACTCTTCTCATATCCACCAGGCTCCCAGGCTGCAGTGACGGTCCAGAGCTGGCACCACAGAACCTGGGCGACCCCCTCCACCCACCCATGCCCACCCCACATGAGGCTGAGAAACAGGTAGGCACTTCCCACCTCTAATTGGGTTCCTGAAGCCCAAGATAGCATAACCTTGGGGGCACAGCCAGTTGGGCAGGTGGGCAGAGACACAGGGTCCAGTGAATTCTGGAGGGGAGGTTGAGGCAGCTCACTCTTCCTCAGCACACAGGACCAGAGGAGGCGGACAGGCCCCCCTCGATGTCCAGCCATGATGCAGCTCCCTCAGGACCCCCCAGTCGCAATCCCTGCTGCTTATGCTGGTGCTGCTGCTGCAGCTGTTCCTGGTATGTGGACCTTGAGGGTGCAGCTTGCACTGGGAAGACCCCACGGCATTTGGGCAGGGGTACATGGTTAATGAGGCACCAAACAGGTATGTGGGCCTGGGGAGCAGCTCATAGGAGAGGTACAGGGCTGGAATGGGGTGGCTTTTAGGGCTCAGACTCAGTCCTCCATAGACCCTCCAGAGTCTTCCAAGAAACTATTTGTAGGCAGGTGCCCCTGCCACAGCATCGCCCTGTCCAGAGACTGCTGGACCTTATTGGCTGGTAGTAGTGCCCAGATCCTCTGAGGGGCTTTATATGGCTCTTAAATTTTATGTGTCTGAGTGTTTTGCCTGAATATGTCTGTGTGCCACATGTATATCTGGTACCTGAAGAGGTCAGAAGGTGTTGGAACTGGAGTTACAAATGGTTGAGAGCCAACGTGATGAAGGTCCTGAGAACCAAACCAAGGTCCTATGGAAGATCAGCAAATGCTCTTAAACACTGAGCAATCTCTCCAGCCCCTTTGTGTGGCTCTTAAACCTGGTGTGCTGGGGGTATATTATATGCAAGAGCCAAGCAAGTGCCATGCATATGGTGTCCATGCACTCACCATATACCTGTTTATACCACTGAGAGCTGCCCAGACCCCTGATGTTGTGCAGTAGGGGACACATTTGAGAAGAGACTTGGATAAGGGAGCAGCCTGCCATGGGCAGAAAGGTACTTAAGGTTTGTGGGTGTTTGATGGTAGAAGTTTTCTCTACCTTACAGCAGTCTGGCCCTACATGGACTGAGGGATCTATTGAACAGGAAACCATCAAGACCTGTATATAGGCAAGATTCAAGGAATGAAATGTGAATAGGGAGGGCTTGTTGGAAGCTTCAGCTGTATTGTTACTGAGAAGTCAGGCCCGGTGGGAACTGAATTGTCTCCACACTTGTGGCAATGAGACATTCATTGTGCCAGCTGAGCATAGACTGACAGGGAGAAGTTTCCCTTGGAGCAGGAGGGTTCACGATCCAGGTACAGACACGTTAGAGGGGCTCTAACCTACATTAGCCGATGAGTCATATTGCTGATATTAAGCCTGAAGTGTGGTTTTTCAGTGGCCTGAGGAATGAGCTGGAACTAGGCTGAAGAGTATGGTTCTACCCAGCAGTCCAAAGAGAGGGAGGGATACCAGAAATCAGAGGAGTCTAAGTGCTGACTAGGAAAGAGGCCTCAGTGGGGGAACAAGAGGATGTGAGGAAGGCTCACACTAGGAGCTTCCTTGCAACAGACTTACTGGTGCTAGGCACCCACATGCCAAAGCATCCATGTAGCCATAGTGATGTGTAAAGAACCCAAGTACATAAGGTAGTGCCACTTTCCTTTGCCTCTAGGAACCAAGAACGGCAGCGAGCTTGGCAGGCTTCTCGGGAAAGCAAGCTGCAACCCCTCCCCAGCTGTGAAGTTTGGTGAGTACAGCCACCATTGTGTATGCATGAATGTATGTGTACTTGTGTGCATGTCTCAGGTCTGACATGGTCCGGCCCTAATGCCTGCAGCACTCCACCAAGCCCTGAGGAAGTACAAAGCTGGGCACAGTCCTTTGACAAGTTGATGCATAGCCCCACGGGCCGCAGTGTGTTCCGGGCATTCCTGCGCACAGAATACAGTGAAGAGAACATGCTCTTCTGGCTGGCCTGTGAGGAATTGAAAGCAGAGGCCAACCAACATGTGGTGGATGAGAAGGCGCGACTTATCTATGAGGACTACGTGTCCATCCTGTCCCCCAAGGAGGTGCGCCAAATGCAGGGATAAGTGGGGGTGGCCTGGGAAGGGCACCGCCCTACCCCCTGACCTTGGTGCCTGCCACACAGGTGAGCCTGGACTCTCGTGTGCGAGAAGGCATCAATAGGAAGATGCAGGAGCCATCGCCACACACGTTTGATGATGCACAGCTGCAGATCTACACCCTCATGCACCGGGACTCCTATCCTCGCTTCCTCACCTCCCCCACCTACCGTTCTCTGCTACTCCAGGGGGCCCCACAGTCCTCCTCTGAGGCCTAGGTGCTTGCCACACACGTATTCTACTCTATGGGCAGACTAGGGGCTAACCCTGCCCCATTTGACTGGAAGTAGACTCAGTCTCAGTGGTAACTGCAGTGTTCTTTTCTGCCCTAGCCTGCTCCAACTGGGGGTCTCCTAGATGGTGCCTCAGACCCCCCAGTCATGTGCCCAGGAGATGTTCTCATAGAGAACAGCCTCTATGCCAACAGGTTTGGAGCAGAACTGTTTATTCCTCAGAACCAGATGTGGGACCTCAGAGTCAGGCTCAAATGAAGAGCCCATTTATATTTTATATGTTAATGAACTTTAAAATTGGAAATATGTCCTTATTGTACAAAAGAAAAAAGAAAGCTTTCACATTCATCTGTATTCTTCCACATGCCAAAAACATGATATCATATTCTTGACCTTTTTAAAACAAGTTTCCGTTTATCCCACAATTAGAGTAGGAGGTTAGAGAAGAGGATCATCCATGTGCCCTGCCCAAGGTATGGCTCTCAGAACTGGCCTCAACTCTTAGGCTTGAGATGTAACTGGAGATGATCCCAAACCCTTGTATACTTGGTGAAATGTCTTCCCAGAGCCTGGTGGGGACAAAGCTGATGGCACAATGTCATCTTCATCTTACAGGTCCAATAAAGCAAAGCACCCACTACTTTGATTCTCCAAGTTGCTGGGAGTTTGAGCAATTTGAAGCTAGAATTGACCTCATCCCAGAGACCATCCTCTCCCATGTGGTGAGCAGAGTGAAAGACAGAGCAAAACATCCTGAAAGGGTACCAGGTCCTTGGGCTGCCATGTCTGGTGAGGATGGGTGAACACTGGGCAAAGTCCTGTTCTAACAAGTTCCATATGCCACCTGCCCACACAGCCAGCATGATGGCACACATATAAGCAGTACCACCAATGTCCTAGAATCACATGTACAAGTAATCTCTCTAAAAAACAGACATGCTCTTGCCTATATTACCCTACCACAGCTTAGCTCAAGTGTTTTCTGAGCCCAGAGAGGAGAGATGTCTAGGGTGATGGGAGGACAGGACCCAGCTGAAGCCTATGTACCTCCCACCAAGAGCAAGGCCAGAGGAAGGCAAAAGAATACATTTAATAATGAGGGACAAAGGGCAGAAGGGTGCACACCAGGCAGGCAGGCTGGGACAGGGCATGCCACCTTCTGAGGATCTCCAGAGAAGCTGTGTCCACCAAGAACATTGCAGGAGGGGGCAATGCTGGCCATGGCCAGGACTACAACACATCAGTACAAGGGTTCAGCAGAACTGCAGGAAGGCAGGGAAATGTCTGACCAAGGCCCCACATGACCCCCTAGGGCAGAAATAGGACAGGCATGGGGCTCCATCCCAGAGACTCCCAGGAAACTAGCTGGGTATAATGGGCCCTGGTTCCTACTTCGGGTCTAATATGTGCTGAGACAGGACTGGAGGTGAGCATTCTGGGCCCACCCACCTACCTTCCAGCGGTTCCCACATTCGTTGCAGACAACATAAGTGGTCATGGGCTCATCGGAGCTGCGGGTCTGCACCTGTAGGGTGGGTGGCTGAATTCCTGATTTTGCTGCCCTAATCTGGACAGTACTGGTTTCATACCCCCTGATCTCTACTGATGATTTGAAATTTCCCAGTGACCTCAACCTTTTAGAACTAGGCCTATTGGCTTGAACAACTGGGCTCAGTAGAGTCCAGGATGTCAGATAAGTACAGAATTCCCAACAGGAGGGTCTATATAGTGAAAGGATCAGCAGAGATGCCAGTGGCCCTGGCCATCTGGGAGACCCAAGAGAAAACCTTATCTCACAGGGCCAGTCCTTATAAGTAGTGAGGACTGAGCTACCCTGCCCTCATGCATGCCTTATTACAGGTGATGGCAGCTTCCACAAGCCCTGGAACAGTCTACCAGAGAGACCATCTTACTTCACTCACCTCTTCCCAAGTACCCAATATCTCTTGGAGTACACATGGTCTCCCCAGAATACTTCAGCCTCCCCCTCCATAGCAAGGTCTGAAGGTCCCATAGCCACTGCCAAACAGAATACTGCACTCCTGTCTTTCCATGCTGGGCAGGGCCAAGCCACCTAGCCCTGCCGCAGAACCCCAGACCAGCAAAAATAGGGACATGAGTGGTATCCAAGAAGAGGATGGGTGTGCCCTGAGGTCCCAGCCAAGGAAGATAGAGTGGACCCCAACCTGCGTGTAGGTGCAGTTCTTCTTCCTGCACTTGCTGCAGGTGAACAGGTCAGTCTGTGTGCCACCTGTACGGGCCATCTGATGTTCACGGATGGCCTCCTTGGTCATGGCCTTGCGGATCTCCTTCAGCTCATCACTGGCCATCTCCTGATAAAGGGGCCAAGTGTTCAGTCTGCAGCTCTGCAGAAACATCCTGCCCCAGCCCTTGCAGTGGGGCTCACCTCTGATGTCATCACAGCTATCTGCTGGGGTGTAATGGCACCACATAGCACATTCCGCCGCAGGCCAGGGTTCTTGGCATCTTTCAGGTTGGAGATTCGGCTCCGCACACGGTTCTTGTACTTCATGTCTGTATTTCCCACATCCAGGAAGATGCGTAAAGGTATTTAAGGACCCATCTGAGGTTTCTGAGCTCCATCCTCTCCTTGGAGTTATGGAATGAGTCTACCCACTCAAGCCCTGTGGGGGAACTGAGGGGCTATAGTGTTGTACCTTCTCTAAACCCATTCCTATCTGAAGCCCAGATCTACCTATTAAGTAGTCACAGCCTTTTACCCATCCATGGCCCAGAAAAGGTCAGGGGACCACCCCAAGAGAGCACTGGATAACCTACCAGTGGTGTCTAACAGCTACTGGAGAAGCACAACTCAGTGACCTACAGACTCTACCAGAAGCCTCTGACCACTGTACAAAGGATATACTCCTCAATCTGAGCTGACAGATGCTCACAGTCTACACCGACGGCCATGTGATCATCTGCAAGAGGGAGCCCTCATTAGCTTCCCCCACTGGCTTTTTCCACCTGCCATGCCTCTGCTTGCATGGAGCCCTAGAAGCTAAATATGACACTTGTATTCCTGAGAGACAGTTCCCAAGATACGGGTGTTCTGGTGACCCCAAAAACCCCAGCCTCCTCCCTAGGTCACAGTGGGCTAAAGAGAAGAGCTATGTGGCATTGATGGCACATGCCTTTTATCCCAGCACTTGGAAGGCAGAGGCAGGTGGATCTCTGTGAGTTTGAGGCCTAGTCTACAAAGCAAGTTCCAGGACAGCCAGAGCTGTTGCGCAGAGAAACCCTGTCTCAAAGAACTAAGATAGTTTTTTGTGCGCCATCTCTCTGGCAGCAACCTCTAAAGCAGGCAGAGGCCCAGGCCACTCTGTGAATCTGGACAAGTGTCAAAATCCAAAGGTGGTAATACTCACGGTCCGTTTTCAGGGCCAAAGTCAGCATTTCACGGCATTTGTTTCGTACAGCATCACAGGTGATGGGCACTGGGGGAAATGTGGTGATCCTCGGAGTGGATGAAGTTCTAGGTGGGTCTGGCTTCTTGCAGCTAGAGAGACAAAGCCTGCTGGGCTCAGACTGAGCCTGTTAAGCTAAGTCATTCTTCTCCAGTAGCTGTTGGACATCACTGGTAGGCTACCCAGTACCCTCTCTGGGTGGTCCCCAGAAAAGTAAACGTGGATACTATGCTGACCTCCAAAGCCCATTTGGTCTATCCTGACTAACACCCAGCTAGTCCCAGTGACTACATCCATCCTTAGTTCAGCCTAGAATGCCTATGTGCTCTACCCTCCTTGTCAGAGAAGGGCATTGGCTAGAAGGGCCACAGTGAAGCACAGATCACTCCTCAAGTGGATGTCAGATCCTTCTTCAACAATCAGTGTCTAAGCAATGCTCCCTGGTCAAAACGGACTGAGATATTCTTGCTAGCTCCAGAGTGTCTGCTTCCCAAGAAGCCCAGGACATGGGCCATTCTGTGAATGCCTCTCTGCTAATGGCAGAACCAAGCAGATACTTCTGGTTGCCTGGAGTAAAGATGAGGTGGGGGGTCACCCAAAGTCAAGTCTTAATGTCACAGGTTACCCCACACAACAGAAATGAAATTGGGCAAGGATCTCAGGTCTGGGTCCAGTAAAAGACTTACCCAACAGTCATGCTATACCCACCAGGCCCTTTCCTCTGGAAATTGGCAGAGTCAGGTGGCTTTCTGGAGCAAAATCAACTGTACAAGCGTGCTAATGACCTCAGGACATAACATCATATCAGGACTGCTAGTCTGGAGTCCAGAGCATAGGCTGTTGTGGCCTGGGCCCAGCCTCTAGCCACTGCTACCATCTGATCAAAGCAGCTTCTCATCCATAGCCTGTAACTAGCAGTGCCCCTAGTCTCCATGGTAACAGGTCTGCTCTGACCATCTTTAAGGCAGTGGTGTGACAACACTTGAAGTGGAGATATGAGTTGTGCCCACCTATAGCTCCGGATAGCATTTGCATGAGGGACCCATTCACCAATCCTGCTGAGCAGCAAAAACATAGAGGTCTAAGGAAGCAGGCAAGGGGGCCTAGGGCCAGGCCTGCTCCTGATGGGTAGCGCCTCCTTACTGAAGGTCTCAGTAATGACACTGACAGCCAGGCAGACACAGCCAGACATCTTAGATGGGCAAGAAAGGAACTGAGCAGTGGGACAGTATTCAGCACGAGGCTTATAACTTATAAATGGTGCCCTGGAGAGGGCCTCTCCCTCAGGGCAATGCCCAGGCAAATAGACATCAGCCTTCTTTTCCCACTGAGGAAACTGAGGCAAGAGGCAGAAATGTATATACCTGCCTTCAGATACGCTACCTGAGATCCGTAGTCCCTGAGGCATCCTTTGAGGACGATGTGGGCAGAGGTGTGCCCCTCCCTTGATCCCTGGTCTTGCCATCAGAAACATCTGCCATTATCAGAAAACAGATGGTATAGACTGGTCAGGAGCAGGCAGCCAGGTGCCAGCCTGGCCTCAACCTGGCCATTATACCTACAGCTTAAAGTCATTAGACAAGCAAGGTGCCAGGAGGCCACCAGACCTTCCTCCCAGTCCCCAGAAAGCATACCAGCCTTTTCAGGACCCACCCTCCTCAAGCCCCACTCAAGCAAGCTGCTGTGGGACTCTTTAGGTCGAACCTGGCCAGAAAACAAGCATATGCCTCACAAAAGGCTCCTTCTGAAAACATGGGCAGAGCCTTGCCCAAAACCTGAACTAGGGACCAGGACAAACTTACACTGCTAGCCTCTTGATGGCCATGTGACTGTAAGGAGGGACAGATCCTAGGTTGTCTCACAGAGGTATAGACAGAGCCCAGGAATGGTTGCCTTCCTAATCAGTAGGAGCATCTCTGCAGCCTACTTGTCCACTGTCCCCACAAACAGCTGCTGTCTGCTTAGCTCACCTTTTGCATAGGTAACGACCCCACCTCCTCCTTCTTCAGCTGGAGCATCCTGACCTGGACCTCCTTTTCTGTTGACCTCTCAAAGCTTGAAAACCTCCTTCCCAGCATAACCCTTGTCTCATTGGTCATGCCTCCCGGCTAACCCCCTCCCTACCACAACAGATGACATCCATCTTCCTTCATCCTCATCCACTTCCAGCCCAGCGATGGGTACTCTCTGGCCTGTTTTTTGTATCCCATAACCAGATAGCCTGAGTAAGAGCAACAGATCCAGCACTCTATGCTGTGCTGAGCAACAAGAGCCACCCTTTACATTCTGATCGCACCCAAGAGCTTCTTCCAGGATTTGATGAGGGACTTGGCCAGTGCAATGAGCTCCTCGTCCGAGCTCTGCTTCCGTAGGGCATTGACAGACATCCCAACACGGGTGGACTGCAAGGCAAGTGTCCTGGGTCAGAGGTGGTAGAAGCCTGCTCCAGAGGCAGATCCTCACTAAAGACTCTTGGCTCCCATAGAAAAGGGTTGGGAAATGGGCAGGGACAGAAAGACACCTCTCCCAGTGGCTATGATCTCATTTGGAACCCAGAGCACCCCCCTCCCACCTCAGTGATCACCAGAGAGAATCAGAAACCCTCTCCTTAGAGCAGTTGTTTATGCCAGCTAAACCTTGTGGGAATAATATAAGGAGCCCTGCTAGATGTTCTTGGAATTGCTGTCTCTGGAACCATTTTAGACCAGGACCAGAAGAGCTTACCTGGAGCAGGTGTAATGTAACAGGCATGGCCTTCAGCTCCCGCAGCAAATCCATGGCTCCCTCCTGGAAGGAAAAAGTACCTTCATAAAGGACCTTAATGGACAAACACACATCTTCCTGATCATTTAAGGGACAATTTACATGTCAGAAAGGAAGCCACTCCTCTACCTTGAGAAGACCAGAGCACTGCACACGTGGTCCTACATCACAACAGGGGCTTTTTACTGCCCCTGCACTAGGGCAGGAGTAGAGGCAAACAGCTTAACAGTGCTCTCCTCAAAGATCAGGTGGTTTCTCACCCTGTATCTGTGGTGACCTCCAGACCTCATGGTAACCACACCAGGTCACTGAGCAAACTACTAGAGAAAAAAAAAATGCCCCAGTTCCTGCTCAACATGGAAGAACACTCAGAGATATAACTCAGGTTCCTTAGCCTTAGTCCATCTATGCTGTGATAGTAGGGCAGCCTCTCCTCAAAGTGCCCATCCATCAGTGTAGCACTTCTCCTGGATTTTTTTAACACACAATCCTGATTTTCTTCCTCTGCCCTAGCTCTATTCTTCGGTATCTATAGAAAGGCTGCATCTCGAAGGCAGGTTCCTCCTCTTCCTATCTTAAAAACATCACTCTGCTTAAGATGGCTCTTCTTCCTAGCAATTCAAAGCTTTATTCAAGCACCTCTTCCTACAGTGAGACAGACTCTTACAACACCCAATACTGTTGTGCTTGCTTTCCTCCAGGTTGCCACTATTAGCTCGTGAGCCTTTGCATGCCACAAAGAGGCAGAGAGAACCCACCCAGCCATTCAAACCTTCCATACTAGAGGCAGTGGGAGGGTCTGGGGCTGACCTCCATTCTGGGTTAATTATGGCCCTAAAGCAGATCCTGTTCTTGGGACTGTACACCAATCAGCCGTGAGGTGACTTCCAGAGAAGACCTGATCCTTAGAGCCGGAGGCACTCATCCCCAACAGCTCTGTACTCCCACCCTGAAGGTCCAAACAAACCACCAGCTGCTCCAAGGAGCCTCTCAGGTTGCTGCAACATCCTGGAACTTCTGCCGTTTCCCTTCTCCTACTGTACAGTGTACAGTTTCCTACTGTACAGTCATGTCTGTGTCTCTACCAGTTCCCAAGCCTCTATAGATTCCCACCCCATCTCCAAGTTCCAAGTTTGTCATTTGGATTTAATACCCTTAGAGGAAAGAAGCACCAGCAGGCCTCTGCAGCCTAGGTGATTGCGCAGTGGGGCTGTTTTAGGTGAGAAGGGGAACCTAACCCTCTTCCTGGCTTAGACCCCATCCCTCCAACCCTGACCAACAGGAACCCAGGGCAATCCTGCTCATCTCCAAAAGCTGTCCTGCAGCCCTCCACTTCAAGTACAGTCCTGGGGAGGCTGTACAGACTCATAACTCAGCCACCATCTGGGCTGCCCTGGGATTGGTGCCGCGGATGGGCGGGCCATACTTAGCCTTAAGGCCACCTCCTGGTCCCTTCCCACCCACGGAAGACAAGATGCAGGTACCATCATCCCCTAAGGATGCTCCCGAGTGACCAGGGTCGAAAGGCAGGCTAGAATGCCAAGCCCACAGTGCCTCGGGGCAAGGCTAGGGACAGAGTCAGTCTACTAGGGTCTCAAGGACACAGGTTCATTTCGGAATCTCTACTGTCTACCCACACCGACTTGCTGCTGCCTGAGGCCTGACTAAGCGGGGGTGGGGGTGGAGGTTATTAGAGAAACCTGGTTCTGGAGGGTGGGGGCAGACATGGGAGACAACGGCTGGGCTAAGAACGCCCGCGACCACCGATGGGCGATGGGGCAGTGGGCAGTTCTCAAGTCAGCTTGGCGTCCAGTGCGAAGCGGCAGTCTCAGGACAAGGTAGAGGGCGGGCCTGGGGCAGGGGTCTCGACTGGTCTGAGTGTCATTCTCCCCGCGGGTGGGTTCAGCGGGTCTCCGCGGAGCGGGGGCCCCAGGATCCTGGCGGCCCGCGCCCCTCACCGCGCTCTTCCTGGTCACCATCTTGTCCAGCCTCCGGGCGATCCGCGCAATCTCCTCCTCCTTGCCCATCACCACTTCGGTGGCAGCGGGTTGCGCCGGTTGCGCCGCCCGGCCCGACCTCGGCTGCCGCCGCCTAGATGCGCGGAACAAACCTCCGCTTGGCCGCCGCGTGCAACACAATTAAAAAAAAAAAAAAAAGTCTCCGCCCCCGGGACCACAACTCCCAGACGACTGCGCGGCGTGTGGCGCGCGGCCCGCTGGAAAAGGTAGTTCCTCCGTACCCCGCGGAACGACCGCCTCACACGCATCCAACCCACCCCCGACCCCCACCCCCACCCCCACTCCGGAATGCCAGGGAGAGGGTGGAACTTGAGGGAAGGAGTACCATCTGAGCCGCTTGTCCTGGCGGTGCATTTCTCCTTCGCTGGTCGAGTCCGGTCCCCTCCACTTCCTAGAAGGGGCGAGGCGTCGGGACCTCTCATCTCAGCCCTACACCCGGCTGGACTTGACACACTTGCATCGTTGCCAAGCCAGGTTTGGGTCATTCTTGCCTCTGCGCAGATGCAGCGCACACTGGGAGGTATGGCCCCTGGACTCTGAAAAGGCTTCTTGGGCAAGAATTCAGGCTCTGAAGTCAACCTAACAAGGTGAAAATCCCAGGTTCTGCTCGTTGCTCTATGCCTCAGTCTCCCAGCCTGTGAAGTGAGGATGACAGAGTGATCAGGATCATCCGATTCCCGTTATACACTGAGAACAAGGCAAGGCAATTAGGTACCGCGGCAGTGCCTCAGAAACATCATAGCCATGCCCAGGGAAGGAAAAGAGGTACTCGGCTCCTCTTCTGTGCAGCAGATGGTGGCAGGTGCGCTGGTGCCAGAAGACAGTTATCTGAATTGTTGTACCCACAGTTTGCACCACGAGGCCAGGGTGCAAATGGAATTTACACATGGCCTGGGCTGCCCATTTAATCAGTTATGACATCTTCACCATAAGGAAAAAGTACGGAATTTCTTGTAGGTAACAAAGCTTTTCCAGGGGTGCAGTGATGGATGAACACAGCTCTCCAGCTTCCATACCAACTCTGATTCTGCCTTTTACTGGCGTCTGGGCCCTTGCTCTAAGCCAAACCCAACCAAACAAGATCTGGGAGAGGGAACCCTGTGTTTGAGCATTGAGTTGGTACAGCGCAGGCAGTAAAGGAGCCACCTGACCTTCAACCATGCTGTTTGGTTGAAGAGGCTGTCAACGGTGGAGTCGTGGTCCCAGTGATGAGCAACAGCAGCCTGTAGGTGGCAGGAGCAACCCACAAACCTGCTCGGGCAGTGGCTCCTTCCAGAGGAAAGTTCAGTAGATCACCAGCAGGGGAGCTATGATAACAAAAAAAGCCAGATAAAAGATGTGTTCATTCCTGAGGGGTCCTCACTTGTGGGGCTGGCACTGACCAGCCAGATATTTCCACATCCCAGCCTTAGAAAACCTCATTCGCTGAGCTGGGGCTTAGCTCAGTTGGTAGTGTTTGCTTAGCATAGAGGAAGCCTTGGATTCGATCAGAAGTACTGCATAAAACCAGGTATCACAGGTACCTGCCTGGGAGGCAGAGGCAGGAAGATCAGAAATTCAAAGTCATCTTCAGATACGGCTCCAGTTTGAGGGCAGCCTGGGCTACATGACAAAAAAACAAACAAACCAAAGCCCTAATCCCAGACCCTGCAGGAGCTCCAAATCCAACCTCCGGCTCTTGCTCAGAGAAGTCACTCCCACATCAGAACCTTCCCTACCCCCCACCCCCCACTCCCAGCCACACACCTTGCTTACTTTGGGAGTTTTATCTTCAGTGAACCTCTCCACCAAACACCATCTGGACATCACCAGGTGTTCATTCCAACATGGTGTTGTCCTCTACCCTAGCCCTCTGAAGGTGATGGAGAGGGATACACTTGCCTGCTTCTAGGAGATAGCCTTGCCTACCTTTCCATCCTATCTATCACTGGGGGCTTCCCCACGCCCCCAGAACACCCAGATGAGGCTCCTTCACAGGTCACCGTTTGGCTTTTGCACCCAACCTTCCTGGGGTACACCCAATTTTCTTTAATAGCCTGTCCCTTCCTTAGTGGATCTCCAACCTCAGGAGCTCTCAATGAGCAACACAGCCCTATCCTAGGGTCCCTGGGATGGAGATATCCCAGCCTGAAGGTCTGAAAAGGGCAGACAATACCCTAATGAGGTGGGATCATGGGACATCCCCAGGGTCTGCCCCACCAGGCCAACTGCACCTTTGGCCCAAAGCCTGCCCTTCCCCCTTCCTCAGTTCAGGAAACAGCGGAAACTCAAGCCATTTATTTTTCTATTTGTGATCCCTACCCCCCATCCCAGTCTGCCCAGAGCTGGCCCTGACCCCAGTGGTGGCCTGAATGCTTCCCCTCTGGCCAAGGCAGGGCGGTGGTGGGTGGGAAGACTCACACTGCCAAGCTCACACGGAGCCCCTTCTTTCCCCATCATCACAGACCGGGAGGCATCCTAAGCCCCAGGAGGTCCTGCTCCTGCCTCCATATGGTAGTCCCTCCTCTACACCAAGTTCTCAGGTCCTCCAGCCCATTTTGTGGCTTGCAGGTCTCCACCATAGGGCTTCGTGGCTCTATATCCATAGCCAGTCCCACCTCAGGCCTTCCGTGGACACTGGCTTCTGTGATCAGACAGGGCAGTGACCAGTGACAGATAAGAGTCTCTGGTCATTTGGGGGTAGAAAGTGGAGGCTGGACATATGGATATTGGCTTTGTGTAGATGCCAGCTCTCTGAGCCTCAGTATCCTAGTCTACAGAATGGGAAGAGCCATGGGCTCATGGAAATGTCTGTTTGGAAAGTCCCCTGACAGCCCACAGCCTGGCTAGGGTCCAGCTTTGCCCCACCCCCACCCCCACCACCAGAGGCAGGGCTAGGGAGGCAGGAGGCATCCCCCAGAGGCCAGTGAGGCCCTAGCTGCAGGCTTGCTCTAACAATGTGAATGTGCTTCCCCCACACAATTCCCAGAAATGCCGCCCCCCTGCCCTGCCAGCCCGCCAGCCTGGCGGCCACTCCACCCTCCTACCCTAAGGAACCCCAGGCAGCCGCAGGGTCAGAGGCAATGGATGAAGCATGGAGGTCTGACTCAGAGGCAGCAAACCTGTGGAATTCTAAGGCAGCCTGCCTGCTTGCCTGCCATCCTACAGAGATCAGCCTGAACAAAGTCAACCATAGCTAAGCCCCTGCAGGAGCAAAGCTGTGCTGAGCCTGTGGGATGCCAAGTCACTGAAAACTCTTCTCAAGTCTCATTCAGAGGAAAAAGCAAGATCCTTCCAGGCTCCACTGGGCCTCTTGATCTTCAATCCTCATACTTCACCCCGGCCCTTCCATACACCTGCTCCCCCCACCCCCAGTGACTTTAAAATAGTTCCCCATCTGTGTAGCATGCTCTTTGTATGGTTTCTTCACATGTTTATTTCAGTGTGGGCTCAAAATCCACTCATGAAAAAACAGGATGTAGATACTGACATAGCCCCTTCTCATACCTAGTACTTCCTATATGGGCTTATTTGTGGATTTATTGATTTTTAGCCTTTCCACACCAGAATGGAAACATCTTACAGTAAGGATTGGGGCTGTTTGTTCTTTTCCAGTTTCCTACCTCAGAAGACAGTCTAGTGCCAGCAGGCAGTTCAGTTAAAAAAAAAAATGAATTCTGTCTCTGAGCGAATGATAGTGGAAGTCTCTAAACAGCCAGCTGGTTCCCCACCAAAGCCATTTGTCACCAGCCAGGAAAAGAAGGGAGAGAGAGAGAGAGAGAGAGAGAGAGAGAGAGAGAGAGAGAGAAGAAGAAGAAGAAGAAGAAGAAGAAGAAGAAGAAGAAGAAGAAGAAGAAGAAAAGAAAAGAGAGGAGAGGAGAAGAGAGGAGAGAAGGAAGGAAGGAAGGGAGAAAGCATGCAAAGCTGGGTGTGATTACTACACGTACAATTTCAAAACTCAGAAAACAGAAGCCAGCCTGAACTACATAGAGAGTTCCAGGGACACCTTAGTTAGCAACATTTTTGTTTGTTTGTTCATCTGTTTGTTTTTGAGACAGGGTCTCTCTACACAGTCCTGGCTGTCCTGGAACTCATTGCAGGCCTTAAACTCACAGAGATCCACCTGCCTCTGCCTCTCAAGTGCTGGGATTTAAGGTGTGGGCCACTGTGCCTGGCCCAGTTAGCAACATTTTTAAAAAAGAAGAAAAATTACTAGAAGAGAGGGAGAAGAATGGGGAGGGAGGAAGAGGAGATGGATGTATTCTTTCTCTGCCCTAGTCTCCCTTTATCTCCAGCCCAACATGGCAGGGCATTCAGAATGGGTACTACCTCCCAGAAGCCTAAGAGACGCGAGTATGCCTGCAATTAGCCCACCTTAAAGGCAAAGGACCACTCATGAGAACAGAGACAGCAACATCCACAGACCCAGGTCATGCACCGAGCTGAGAATAAAAGTAACTATTTATGTAAAGACCCGCAGTTCTGAAGTGTGGGGGCGGGGCGAGGGTGAGGCCAACGGAATGGGCGAGAGCACCGGCCAGCAGGGGTTGGGGAAACTGGACAGAATGTCTGGCGCCTCCTCAGCCCAGTGGGTTCTTTCTGGCCTGAAGGCCAGCCTTCCTTCCTGAGCGGCTGTTTCCTGGCTCCGCCCTGTTGTCGCCACGGAAACCCATGAGTAGCCGGGCTCCCCAGCCAGGTTCCCATGGAGCCCCTGCAGTGCTGCTCAGAGGCCCATACATAGTAGGCGGCTACATTGGAGGACACAAGTTGGCCACGCAGCCACCCTGAACCAGAACACTCCAAAATGTTGCACAGCAGCCCCAGCCTTCTCTCATACAGCTCTCCTGACAGCTCTCATCTAGTGACCCTAAAAAGTGGACAATGCCTGTGATAACACCCTGAGCACCCACATGCCCACCACAGTATAATAACTGAAAACTCTGGAACATCCTTCAAAACATGTCTGATCCCTGGCCCACCCATGGAAGCCACTCTGTTGCATGTGGCTTACTCTCATATGTCCATAGCACTCTGGTCTGCCATTATCCATGGTGACCTTGCAGTAATAAGTTGCATTTGTTTCTCCATCCCTACTGTTTCCACCCAGTCCTGCTGACCAAAGGGCACAGAGTGGATGAGAGCCAAGCCATCTCTACACAACACCCTGACCACCATTCTTTTTGTTTGTTTACTTGTTGGCTTGCTTGCTTTTTTTTTTTTTTTTTTTTTTTGAGACAAGGTTTCTCTATGTTGCCTTGGCTGTCCTGGAACACTCCGAGGACCAAACTGTCCTCAAAGTCACAGAGATCTGCCTGCCTATGTCTCCCGAGTGCTAGGGTTAAAGGTGTGTGCCAATACCACCTGGTGAGCATCATTCTTTATCTAAAACAGCTAACACTGATGCCCCTCCACTAGCCCAACAACCACTCATTCCAACACTCCCACTCCTACCATGCTCTGAGTGGGACTCTGGCTCCATATGATTGGGAACTGAACCTGTGAACTTTACGAAGAACCCAACATTTGAAACTACTTCTATCCACTCATACACAAAAGCTGAAGGATCTTTTAGGCTAGGGCCTAGCTCATCTAAACCAGACCTATCCCTGTCTGTCCTAAGGCATCAGACTCTGCCAAAGGCTCTGACTCCAGGAGAGAAGTAAAGGTTGGTCCTAGCTTCATATTCCCCCAGCTCCAGCCACCAGAGACTGGGAGGCCAGCAAGGTTTGGAGCCGAGAGTGGTATGTCAGAAGAAAGGTCTGAACTGGAAGGCTAGCTGCAAAAAAGACTCATCCACCTGGAGCTCTGTTGCCCTCAGACAGGGACCCCACCCCACCCTTTGGGAGTGGGAGGGCCCAAGCCCTACAGGACTATGTAATTGGTCCCAGCCTCACTGCTGTACAGCAGCCAGAGCTGTCTGGTGGGAGCCTGGGAGGTCTGTGCCCAGGCAGTGCTTGGGAGGTCTCACCACCCTCAGGCAGAGCAGAGCCAAGCCAATCCCCCACTATAGGCACCAAGGGGAACTACCCAGCATCCTTTTCAGGCCTCACGGAAGACTGGGGTCCAGAGAAGCTGAGGAAGGAGAGAGTAGGTGTAAGCAGGAAGGAAAGGGGAATAGGGTCCACTTGACACCCAGGCCAGCCTCATACTGGCAGAAAAGATTTGCCCTACCATTCCAACTTTCTAGGGGCTGGGGCTATAGACAATGGCCCTGCCATAGGTAAGTGCCCATCTAAGCCAAGCTAGACCGAAGTGGAGTTCCAATGCAGATTTTCCCTTCTCTCTTCTGCCAGATCTAGGGCAGCAGCTCATCTAACAAAGAAGCCTTGGGGGGTCCCTTCTTAGGGTGCTGAGAACATGTTTTGCTGAGTAGGACTTCCAGTCCTCAACATCTGAGTTCCTATTCCCTTATAAGAGAGTCCATCATGTCTGACTCCCAAGGACTTGGGCAGTCTCTAGCACTAGGGTCTACCTCTCCCCATACTCTGGGAACTTGACAGACAGAGGCACACATGTAGACCACACACAGACATACAGACATTCACATGGAATGTCCCTCTCCTAGCATAGCTAGCCACACCCACAGCAGCCCTGTACAGCCTTGGGGAGTCCCTCCAGCCCTGGGGCTCCAGGGTCAGGGCCACCCTGCTGGCAGACTGAAGTTACCTCCCCCATTGTCCCATCTGGAGAGAGGGTGGGAGCTGCCAGCACCACCACTGCCAAGAGTGGGCAGGGAGGGTAGCCTGACCCTACAGAGAAAAGGAGCAGCCCGCAGGCTCCTGCCCAGCCCAGCACGCAGGATATGATAGGCTGACATTTGAGCCACAACTTGGCTATGAGGAGGGTCATTGGCTGGTGCCAGGAGAGGTGGGTGCTAGAGAGCTAGGGAACAATGAGGTTATGCTGGATACCCTGTTCAGAACATGAGGCTGATTCTGAACTATCACAGAACTCCAAGTCCTCCTCAACATATGAGGCTGCAGCAAAAGAATCTGGGGATCCTTTCCTAGAGCCCAGTGAACATCATCTCAAAATAGCTGTTGTCTTGGCTGAGTCAGGCTCTGGGGACTCTAACCTGTATCCATCTATGGAGTAAGGGTAGTTTCTGACAAAAACTGATGGAAGTGAGAGAATATTAGGGTAGCTCTTGTCCTTTGTTTTGTTTGTTTGTGGTACTGGAGATGGAACTAGGACCTTTTGCATGCTGGGCAAGCACTCTACCACTGATCCATGCTCCACCTCCCCCTCTAGTTCTTTGTGCCAATTCTCAAAACAAAAATCTTCACATAGCTCTTCATATCCTCGTTCACCATCCTCCTGTACCACCTGTTCAGTCTACCCACCCACCTAGACCTGCCAAAAGGGAGCTGACCATTGGCAAGGTCCTGTAAGCGTTTTCACCTTGGTGTCCACACCACTGCCTGCCTTCTGAGAAAGTACTGAGTTGCCCCAGTAGTCCCGCCCTACTCAAAGTTCATGCCCCTGCAGCAGGTGCAGGACATATAATGGACCCTTTATTACCATATCTACATGACAAAATATCAGGTCATGATACTTATCATCATTAGTCTGAGGAACTACAGGAAACTCTGGCATCTCCCCATGGTAAGAGTGCTCAGAAAGAAAGGGATTACTCAGGGACAGCCCCAGAAGCCACACAGGCTGTCTCAAGGTGGGGTATCCTGACATGATTGGGAAGGCTGCAGAGTGTCCAGGGTACATGTAAGTGGAGTTAGTCACCTGTCACAGACAGCTGTCAAGAACGTTGGCTTTTCCTCTATGAAGTTATACATGGCAATGGACAAGGGGCAGCTCTCAGAAGAAAGCCAGATCTCTTCCTGGTGGAGTGGTTGAAAAGACAGAAAAAGAAAATGAATGAGGGCTCTTTTGGAAAACACCCAGTTTTCCTCTGTCTCACCTGCCCAGCCCCTGTCTCTTTCTGAGACAGCTGTTTGGCCTGGGTAAGGAAACCAGCTTACAGCAGCCCCCACACAGAAGCAGGGACTGGCTGTGTCTTGTGCCTACCAGTCTACCTTTTCCTTGTGGACCAGGTCCATGTTTTGCCTTGTCCCAGAATTTGGGTATGAGAGAGGGATAAAAAGGTCCACTTTTTCCTCAGCCTCAGGGGCAGAACTTGGAGAGTTCAAACTACCCAACTGAGCTCAGCATCTGGGAGTGTCAACCGACAGGAAGAGGCAAGAACATCTCCGAAAAACCATCCCCTTTCCCGAGGTGCACGATGAAAGTGACCTCCCAAGAACTTGGTTCTAAAATAAATCTTCCTTCATCCAATCTAATGCCGCTGCCCTCTCCCCTCAATACTGCCCGGGGGTCTGTCTCTGTGGGTGGGGTGACAGCTCCACTCTGAAAACTGACATCTCTGGAGAACCCCTCCTTTTGAGCCTCAGCCCACACCAGCAGCCCTCTGCTACTCGGGGGTCTCTTCAGAGACAGTGCGCGCGGGGGAGGGGCGGTGCTTTGCGCTGGGGGGCCTCGGCTGGATCCTGCCAGGAAGAAAAAAGGGAGCCACCGCAGAGGGGGCAGCCCCGCCCCGGCCAGCCTGCTCTGCTGCGGATTGGCCCGGTGTCTCTATATCTGGGATGCCTTCCTGGCACCAAGCTACCACATCCCCACTGTCTCCACCCGACGTCCGTCAGCCCTCCGAACTTGGCTTCACAGTGCCCGCCACTGTCTTCTGCGCTCCCGCGCTGCGTTCCGCCCAGGCCTTGCCCAGCTGGAATGCAGAGATCGCCGCCCGGCTACGGCGCACAGGACGACCCGCCCTCCCGCCGCGACTGTGCATGGGCCCCGGGACTCGGGGCCGCTGCTGAGCCGCGCGGCCTCCCTGTCACCAACGTCTCGCCCGCCGAGTCCGCCTCGCCGTCCAGCCTTCCGCGGAGCCCACCGCGCAGCCCCGAGTCAGGGCGCTATGGCTTCGGCCGCGGAGAGCGCCAAACGGCCGACGAGTTGCGCATCCGGCGGCCCATGAACGCTTTCATGGTGTGGGCGAAGGACGAGCGTAAGCGACTGGCGCAGCAAAACCCGGATCTGCACAACGCAGTACTAAGCAAGATGCTAGGTAAGAGTCGAGAGCACAAAGTAGGGCGGTGAGGGAGGGAACTTGGCGGGAGAGGGTGTCGGAATCTGGGGCTCCAGGGTCGGGCTCAAGGTTCTATTCCATATTCGCGCCGAGCGCCCAGGGCGCACGCAGGGTTGGCAGGTCGTGCGTCCGACGGCGGTCCACTAACAGGCTCCCGCTGTCCACAGGCAAAGCGTGGAAAGAGCTGAACACAGCGGAGAAGCGGCCCTTCGTGGAAGAGGCCGAACGGCTGCGTGTACAGCACTTGCGCGACCATCCCAACTACAAGTACCGTCCTCGCCGCAAAAAACAGGCGCGCAAGGCCCGGAGGCTGGAGCCCGGCCTCTTGCTCCCGGGCCTCGTGCAGCCGTCTGCGCCGCCTGAGCCCTTCCCTGCAGCTTCAGGCGCGGCCCGCTCCTTCCGGGAGCTGCCCACGCTGGGCGCGGAGTTCGATGGCTTGGGACTACCCACGCCCGAGCGCTCGCCTCTGGACGGCCTGGAGCCTGGCGAGGCCTCCTTTTTCCCACCGCCTTTGGCGCCCGAGGACTGCGCTGTGCGGGCTTTCCGGGCGCCCTATGCCCCCGAGCTGGCACGGGACCCGAGCTTCTGCTACGGGGCGCCCCTGGCTGAGGCGCTCAGGACCGCGCCGCCTGCTGCGCCGCTCGCGGGCCTCTACTACGGCACCCTGGGCACGCCAGGCCCATACCCCAGTCCTCTGTCACCACCACCTGAGGCCGCGCCTCTTGAGGGAACAGAGCAACTGGAGCCTACCGCAGACCTTTGGGCTGATGTGGACCTCACCGAATTCGACCAGTATCTCAACTGCGGCCGGACTCGACCGGATGCCACTACACTTCCCTACCACATGGCGCTGGCCAAACTGGGTCCGCGTGCCATGTCGTGTCCAGAGGAGAGTAGCCTCATTTCTGCGCTGTCTGACGCCAGCAGCGCAGTCTATTACAGCGCCTGTATCTCAGGCTAGGCACTCTCTCTGCCCTTCAGCGCTTCAGCATGTGGCCAAGTGTCAGGACCCTGTCGCTCCCTTCCTTTCGCAGATGTATGTTAGACTATGCAGCAGCCTTTAGAGCTGGTGGCCTCAGGGTGCCACCTCTGTCATTCACATACCTCCTTTTGGGGGCTCCTGTGTGCTGGCCTTCCCTAGGAAGCCCAGGCCCTGGATGTGCTAGCTGTCTCTGTCAGGGTTAAGTTTTTGAACCATCTAATTCTTTTCTGCTATGTATTTTCTAGAATGAGACTGTATTTTTTACTTTGCTTTTATATATACATATATAACACACTATATTTAATTTTTAATTAAACTTTTTTCTTTCAAAGGGTTTCAGTGAGCACTAGCATCCATGCATAAGGAACAACAGTGTTTCCCATAAACATTGACCACAGAGATTACCACAAAGCTGCCCTCTATCCTTCCAGTTGGGCTCTCAGATATCATCAGCTCCTAGCCTGGATTGCATTTTCCTTCTACAAGCCCTAAGTACTGCCAAGGACAGCATTCTTCACTCGGGCAGAATTGCAGGGTTGTGCAGATATATTACTAGATCTCAAAAATATTCCCTGAGGGGCAGCACCATGTTACACTTGCTCTGCTCCCCCAGGGGGCCTGGCTCAGACATAAGTTTAGTGACCAAGGCAGTGCTCAAACCGTGTACCTTAAGCCTCCCAGCTCACTAGCCATGCTTGGGCTCCTTTCAGGACTGGGGGGCCTCTTTTCAGACCATCTCCTTTTCAAAGTCCCTTACTGGACAAGCACATTCGTCCAGAGAGGGATGGAACAATCACCCTGGAGGTGGTCCCTGAACACATACATAAAAACTTCATATCTAGTAAGTCTTCTTAGTCGGAAGCTCCCACTCTTGGAGGAGAGGCCTGCCCTACCCTGCATTCCCATATGTCCTGCAATATCAGCTGATTCCAAGATTCACCCACATGGAGTGTGAAATGCCTAGCATGACTATGAAGCTGTAACCATATGGCTTTCAATGAGGGTGGCCATTTGTGACTTACCAGAAACAAGCCTGGGGCTAGATGTTCATGGGGGTCCATGCACAGGGATCCAGCTTCCCAGAATGTTTAGGGAGGAGTACACAAGATGTGAGGATTTCTTAGGAGTATTTTGCATCTGAAGCAAGATGGTATCATCTCTACATTGACCAGTATGAATTACATTACCTCAAATAATGGTGTAAGGGGAGCTGCACTTGGGGTCTTATCCTCTATAATTAGCATGCAGTGACAGAGGACAGAGATACATAAAAGGGACAAAGTCAGACAAGCTCCAAGCAGAGATAGAAGAGATAGGCCTGACCAGTCCTGCTTCCTGAATGCATGGGAGCAGTCCCCAAGTGTATATCTACTTGGAATGGGGCATTTTCCCATCAACCTATGGACATACCAAGAAGTACAGGACAGACAGCCCAGAGCAGGCAGACCAAAGCAACATTCCTAGGTCCAGGGCACTTCCCTAGTTCTAAATTCTATACTTTTATTCCTGCAGAGGACCCTCTTCCCTTGGTTAGTAGGGTGGAGGTCCAAAGTGTGCTGGTGTGGTCCCACTGTCTCTGCAGAGAGAAGATAGAGCAGGATGTTCTCTAAACACCCTTTTCCCATCTGTCAGGGAAGAAGGCTAGTAAGGGTCCAGTTTGGAGCAAGTTCAAATTTACAAGTTCCAAAGGGCAGAAAATACCCCAGAGCAAGATCAGAAAGGGATATGAGTAGGATCATATCAGCAAAGACAGCAGTGGATCAGTGCTGGGCTGGGGGGGGGGGGGGAGCGGTTCCTATCATCCTACTTGAGGAGACTTTTCTCACCCCTCCAAGGATGCAGCCCACCCTCCCAGGTAGAACCACAGACTAAGGCCATAGCCTAACTCCTCATCCTATCTCTCTCTTGCCCAAAAGGTCTAAGCTTCAATTGCCCACCCTTTTCAGCCCTTAATAGCCTGTCCCTAGAATAGCCTGGGTGACATGTGAAATAATCCCCAGAGAAGAGGGTCTGAGAACAGGTAGGGGTCTCCTCGGGATATATAATCACCACTTCGAATATTCTTGAGGAAACCAATGGTCACACACCACACAAAGTCTCCTGCCCCAACAAGGTCAAGATGCGGCAGGCAGGGGGTGAGCATGCCTACTTGAGGTCTCAATCTCCCCTGCTCCCAACTCAGCTGTACTCTAGAAAACCTAATACTAGCTTCTGCTCTGCCCAGAATTTGCTCCAACTTGAACTTGTTCCAAACAGGGTCTCACTTGCTTTCTGCTCTCACACTAAGAGGAAATGACTAGTTGCCACTAGAAAGCACTCTGCTCTATCCTACACAAAGCCTTCAGTACACAATTGAGTGGTTTGAGAATACTCACTCAAGTTGGGAAACATTACTATCATGTAACTTCAGGGCTTTTTCATCATCTCCATAAAAACCTATTATTTCCCTGCCCCTAAGAAACAATAAACTCTTTTCTATCTTATGAATTTGTCCATCATTATTATTACTATTATTATTATTGTTTGTTTTTTTGAGACAAGGTTTCTCTGTGTAACTCGCTTTGTAGACTATGCTGGCCTCGAACTCACAGAGATCCACTTGCCTCTGCCTTCTGGGTGCTGGGATTAAAGGTGTGTGCCACCACCCGCTAAACAAATCTTTTTAAGCAATTAGCAATTTAAAAATAGGCAAATTCAGCTGGGCACATACCTTTAATCCCAGCACTCAGGAGGCAGAGGCAAGCAGATCTCTGTGAGTTTGAGGCCAGCCTGGTCTACAGAGAATTTTCTAGCACAGCTAAGGCTACACAGAGAAATCCTGACTAAAAAAAATAAAAAAAAAAAATCAAATCTTTTTGAGTGTTTTGCCTACATATATGTTTGTGTGCCACATGCATGCAGTGCCGGTGAAGGCCAGAAGAGGGCATCAGACCCAATGAAACTGTACTTAAAGACAGTACCACCATGTGGGCACTGGGAACTATACCTGAGTCCTCTGCAGGAAGAGCTCTTGCCTGGTGGTGGTGGCTGATGGTGGAGGCCTTTAATCCCAACACTCAGGAGGCACAGGCAGGAGGATCTTTGTGAGTTCCAGGTCAGCCTGGTCTACAAAGAGCATTCCAGGACAGCCAGATCTACACAAAGAAACACTGTCTTGAAAAAAAATTTTTTTTAAACCTTTTTAGAGCTTTATTGGGGGGGGGGGTTTAGAGGATAGACGGAAGGAGAGAGCAGAAAGAGAAGGGGGCGAAAAAAAATTTTTTAATTTATTTTTATGTGTATGGGTGTTTTGCTTACATGTATGTCTGTGTACTATATGCATGCTTGGTACCCTTGGAGACCAGAAGAGGGTGTTGGATCCCCTGGAGCTAGTTACAGATGGTTGTAAACTGCTATGTGGATGTTGGGAATAATTCTTCCATTAAAGATTTGTGTGTGCTGTGTGTGAGTGCATGCACACACGTGCATATGTATGTGTGGGCTGGTATCCATGGAAACCAGAGGCATCAGATCCCCTTGGAGCTAAAGTGTAATACAGGCAGTTGTAAGCTATTCAAAATGCATGGGTGCTGGGGACTGAACTCAGGTCCTCCGCAAGTGCAATATGCTCTCTTAATCATTGAGCCATTTCTCCAGCACAGAAATTTCGCACACACATCCCACCCCACCCCACCCTGGAGCTGAGGACCGAACCCAGGGCCTTGTGCTTGCTAGGCAAGTGCTCTACCATTGAGCTAAATCCCCAACCCAAGGAATAATTTGTTTTGTTTTGTTTTTGTTTCTCGAGGCAGGGTTTCTCTGTGTAGTTTTGGTGCCTGTCCTGGATCTTGCTCTGTAGCCCAGGCTGGCCTCGAACTCACAGAGATCCGCCTACCTCTGCTTTCCGAGTGCTGAGATTAAAGACATGCGTTACCACTGCCCGGCAGGAATAATTATTTTAAACAGAATTTTCCCTACTGTTAAGGCAGTGGATATCTAGCAAGTGAAGACCAGATCCAATGAGAAAAATGTATAAAACATATAAAAATAAAATCTAATCACAGGTTTTTAATGTCTTGTTTAAAAAAAAAATAAAGCAAAGTCCTTGCTTTTCTTTTCTTTTTTTTTTTTTTTTGGTTTTCCGAGACAGGGTTTCTCTGCGTAGCTTTGCGCCTTTCCTGGAGCTCACTTGGTAGCCCAGGCTGGCCTCGAACTCACAGAGATCCGCCTGGCTCTGCCTCCCGAGTGCTGGGATTAAAGGCGTGCGCCACCACCGCCCGGCAAAGTCCTTGCTTTTCTAAACCAGTTATTTTTATTTATTTTTAATTTTGTGTACATGTTGGGGGTGGGTATGTACACATGAGTGCATGTACCCACAGAAGCCAGAAGCATCAGATCCTCCTGGAGCTGGATTTACAGGCAGTTGTCAGCCATTCAGTGTGGGTTCTGGGAACTGAACTCTGATCTTCTACAAGAGCATTATGCATTCTTAACCACTGAGCCATCTCTCTAGCCTCCTAAGCCAGTTTTTGTTGTTGTCATTTGTTTTGGTAAAATTTACAAAGAATAGATTAATAGTGTTAAAAACTTTTATTGTTGTAAACAGAGAATGCAGCATTAATTTTATCTCAGGGAATTGAATTTTTGCCTTGAAAATTTTTAATAACTTCATTCTTAACATAGTTGTAGCCATGTCCAAATTCTTTAAGTTTAGTTCTCACAGTCATTCTACAACATACTTTAATCTTCTAACTTTATTCTTGTCTGTTTTCATTTTAGAACAGTCTTTACCTTACCATTCAAAATCCTTTTGTATCCAAAGGCAGTGCTTCTCTTTAGTCTTCTTTTACCAAAAATACATTTCACACCTATAACCTTTATATCTCTTTTTTTCACTTGATTTTCTTTTTAAGATTTACTTATTTATTATGTATACAGTGTTCTGTTTGCATGTGTCGCGCAGGCCAGAAGAGGGCGCCAGATCTCATTACAGATGGTTTTGAGCCACTATGTGGATGCTGGGAATTTAACTCAGGACCTCTGGAAGAACAGCCAGTGTTCTTAACCTCTGAGCCATCTCTCCAGTTCCCACTTGATGATTCTTTAATGTCTTATTATAACTACTGCTATAATTACAAATTTAGAAAACACTTTCTTTTCAATAATTATATTTCAAATTAAAACTAGAAGCTTTATCCAAAACACATCTTAACTATCTAACAGTTATAGATACAGGTAAAAGATATTAATAGTCTTTGGGGTGGGGGTGTTTGCTTGCTTGCTTTGAAACTATCCCTGGCTGGCCTGAAACTGACTATATAGACGAGGCAGTCTCAATCTCAGTAATCTCTCTCTCCCTCCTGAGCACTGTGATTAAGGGTGTGCATCACCACGCCCAGCATGTGTGTATGAATATATACCACATGTATGTGGGTGTCCACAGAGGCCAGACATGTCAGATCCCCTGGAACTGGAGTAACAGGTAGTTATGAGCCACCTAAAATGAGTATTTGGAACCAAACTTGAGTCCTTTGGAAGAGCAGTAAGTGCTCTTAACCACTGAACAAGTTCTCCAGCCCTCAAATTCACTTTTTGAGGTTTCAGTTATTTACAGGTCAACAAGACAAGTGAACACAATATAAAATTTCTTAAATTTATATTTCTAATGACAATGTCTGAACAATAGGTTAAGAACCACACACCCATGTGCTAGAGCAGCTGCTCCTGATTCTTTTTTTTTTTTTCTTTCCTCTTTTTAAATTTGTTTGTTTGTTTTGAGACAGTGTCTCCCTGTCACCTTAGCTCTTTTGGAACATCCTGTATAGACCAAGTTGACATCAAACTCACAAAGATCTGCCAGTGTCTGTCTCCCAAGTGATGGTATTAAGAGCATGTACCACCATGCCTAGCTCCAAACTAAGATTATGCAGGGTTATGTCAACTACTACCAAGCCTACAAAACTTCTGCTCCAGGATTGGAAGGGAATTAACCAAGGAGAGAAGAGTGTTCATAGAGGGTAGTTGTCTCTGAGGGTCTGGGAAAGGCAGGGCCTAAGTGCATACTAGGTCCATTTAGAAGAGCAGTAAGTGCTCTTAACCAGTGCTCTTCTGGTCCCTTGGCTCCTGTTCCCAGGGATCTTTCCCCAAGATCTCACAGGTTTCCCAGAACCCCAATCATGGCTTCACTCCTTCTTTTGGTTTGGCTAACCACAGCTCCACTTTGTGCCCAACTCAGGCTCCCACTGTTGCCTCTAGGGACATGCCACCCATAACCCTGGCCTCTATAACTTTACCCAATCTCCTAAGAATCTGCTCCCACTCTTCTACCTCACCCTGTATCCATGCCCTGCCCTCCATGACTTCATCCCCTCTCCTATAGCCCCTGTCCCTGTAACCCCACCCTCTGTCTCATGACTCCAGCCTCCAGCCCCCACCACCTTGCCCAATCTCCCACACCCCTGTCTGCCCTCCAAAAAACAGGAAGTGTTGGGAGTCACAGCTCTGGGAGTAAGTGCAGGAAGCTGGGCTTATCTTGCTCTGCAGCCCTGACCCCTGGCCTTGTGCCGGGTAGGGGGCGCCAGGGGCAGTCCAAGGACAGAGCCTGCTCACCTGGTGAGCCCTGGCTGCCTCTCTCTTGAGCCACAAACTGTCACAACTGGACTGGTATGCAACAAGGCCTAGCTAGTGCTTCCCAGGGGACATCAGCCTGCTGTCTCCTCCACAGACAGCAGCAGAAATGTCAGCACAGCAAGGGACCCATGAGCTAGTACCCCAGGATGTCTCGCTTCCCCCACAACAGGCACTGCATTGCTGCCAAGGGCTTGACCTTCTCATTTCCACTCAAACAAGGACTCACTTCCCATAGCAGGTGTTACCTCTTTGCTGGTTATTCCAGATTCTAGTGGAGCAGGGTATGCTGTGTGTGCGCGTGTGTGTGTGCTTTCTGTTTACAAAGCTAAATCTTCCTGAGGAGGGGGCAGGATGGGGACTGTCCCTTTCCCCCCACCCCTAGGTCCTGAAGGCCTCTGGCAGGGACAATAGGCCTCAACACCTGCCTCACTCTTCTCCCCACCCCCACCCGCTTCCCAGGAATATGTGCTTCCTGGAGTAGAGGGCCTTGTTTATTTCCAGTTAGCCACAGCTGAAGCAAGCAGCCTTCTTGCACACCTGCAGGTCTTGCAGGGGCCTAGTGCCCACAAGCCCACAAGGCCAGGTACTCTGCAGGTCTGGGAGCAGATACTTCCTTCTCCTCCACACCTGTGTCCATAGTGCTGCCCAAGCCTTCTTAGGAACCCAGTTGTTTGTTTTTATTTAAGTTTTAGTTTAGCTTAACTGAACCTCCTTTTACATCTACTACAGGATTTCAGTGCTGGTGTGATATCCACCAATGGATTGGCCTAAGAAAGATGGACTTGAACCAAGCCTGGGCCTTCTCATTGTCTCCCATTCAAGGTTTGTGTGTGATACAGAGCTGCTAACTAGAGAAAATATGGAGTGCTTCATGAATCTGTGTGCCATCCTTGCACAGTGGTCATGCTAATCTTCTCTGTATCATTCCAATTTTAGCATGTGCTGAAGTGAGCCCAACTTCAGGAATGTAGCTGAGTTCAGAGCTCTGCATGCTTAGCTGTGGCTCTGTGCTCACAGGGTACAAAAAAGACATGCCTATTCCTATTGCTCCCTTTATTCAGCTCTCCCACACTCCTAGGCTAGTGTGGTAGGTGGCAGGGTAGGGAAGTGCTGTCCTAACACAGAAGAGGCTACAGCCCTCACTCTCTGCTGCATCATGGGAGGTGGAGCAGGGTTAACACATAAGTAGCAAAGTCAAGATTAACTTTGGGATTTGCAAACTAAAGGACTAGCTTGTCATCCATAGCTGTTGCCCAAGTTCCAGATGTTCTTTCAAAGGCTCCTAGTCGTGGGAGGCCGTGGTACCCAGTCAGTCTCCTTCAAAGCCTGCCAGTCTGTCTTCCAGGATTACATATGGAGGCCTGGTTCCTGGGCTGCAGGAAATTGCACAGGCCTGGCCAGTGCCTTGGGGCGGGGGGTGGGGGTGGGGTGGGGTGTTTCCCATCTGTGATCCTCACAGTCCTTTCTTCTGTGCCAGAGCCCCACCTCCCTGCAAAGTCAAGCCCTGAAAAGGCTTGGGTGGGATAGGACAATACCAGCAGTTTCCAGCTCCATGTCTCAGCCTCAGCATCTCCAAGGTCTGTTTTAGCTGCTCAGCAGCCAGCAACTGTGGGACAGTATCTGTGCTGAGTATGTTAGGTGTGCATGAGGATATGCCCTGTCCTCAACTACAAAGAAGCCCTGGGGACCTCCATTTAGGTCCCTGGGCTAAGTGTAAAGGACCTAGAATCCTTCCACTCTGATCCTGAGGGCTCTGTACCTGTCCTTGTCCTGCAAGAGGACAGTCATTCTAGTGGGTTGATAACCACAGGCTGAGTTCCCAGGGCTCCTGCTGAGAGCCATGGGTGCAGAATTCAGGTGATCTTTAAAAGTATAATCTGATACAGGGCTTAGGCATCAACGTATATTCCCTGAAACTCTTGAGGCTTCTACTCCACCTCCAGTCCCAGGAGGCTGCGGTTTGTTTGATCTTTCCTCAGTTGAAGAGAAGAAATTGAGAATCAGGACACCCTGTTGCCTACCTCCCCAGCCTGATTGCTCTAAACAGTAGGAGAGGACAGCAAAATGGGCAGTATTTGTGGGATGCTCACTGGGTCTCAAGTGATTTCCCAGTAGGATCTAAAGTTGGGACAAGTATAAGTACAGATTGCTTTGCAAAAATGGGTCCATGGGTATCTCCAAGGTGGGCTGTCCATACTGTCCTCTTTCAGCTCAGTGCCCACTGTTACTTTCTCCAGATCTGACTTGATCACTCTTTAGTCAAGTACTGCTGCCCTATGGCTTATATTTCAACAAAACTGGACCTTTTTCTCTGCACTGGGACATTGGCTATACCCTAGCATGCCCAATAGAGCTCACCAATATAAGTCATCAGTCCAGGTCCATAGCCATCCACCTCTCTCCTCTATCGGTATTTCCTGGAACAAGATGACTACCTATCCAGGCCCTAGGCCCAGGATCTTGCAATGATCCAGGCTTCCCCTCATCCTCTCACACTAGCTGTCACACATACATACATACAGAGAGAGGGAGAGAGAAAGGGAGAGAGAGGGGGGGGGAAAGAGGGAGAGAGAGAGAGAGAGAGAGAGAGAGAGAGAGAGAGAGAGAGAGAGAGAGAGAGAGAATGAGAATCATTTTAGGCCTGGCTTTGCTGAAGGTCTGTGTACTTAGGCCCTCTCTGGCACACCCCCACCTTGTACTTTTCCATACTGCCTCCTACCCCATGGAGAACCAAAATGTCCTGTTTGTGCTCCAAGGTGGCTTGTGAGACCATTAGAAATCTGAATCATAGATTATTTAAATGCATACTGATATCCAGAAAGTTCCATTTCTTCTACACATCATACTCTGGGTCCAAATCTGATCCCAGCTCTTCTAGTACTTGACTGTGTAATTAAGGAAGGTCCTATATCCTCTCCATGTCTCAGCTTCCTCAACTGTGAGAAGTCCCATTGGGCAGACCGCATGTGCACCAAGGAATGGGGGCACGAAGAACTTCAGGGCTATTTCTTGTTCTTGTACCTACCACTGCCTTTTTCATCTCTTGTTTGCCTGACAGACACAGAGCAAGGTATTCTTGAGACTCTTGGACTCCACATTCTATTATGAGGCAAGGAGCCTGGGGGACATTGCTTCTTTTCTGTTCAGGGCTAGAATCATTGAAGAGCAGACACCTAGGCTTATGTAGGTACTAGGGCCAGTCTAGTTAGTTCAACAGACAAGTCTGGGGCAGTCTGTGGAGTTGTCCCCCACCCTACCCTGCCCATCCCCCAGGGGCAGCAGGAAATGGCCTGGTCTCGTTTGTGGCCAGGGCAGCAAGGTTGGCTTCCTCTGAGTCCTGTTTCCTTTATCCGGTTGTTTTGCTCTGAATCCACCAAGCTCAGCCTTCCCCTCCTCTCCATTTCCACCCTCTCCTCCGGTCCAGAGTTGGGCAGGACGGATGCATGACGTTTTAAAATCCCTAACCAGGTTGTGGGGTGGGGGTAGGGGGCTTCTCTGCCTTGGACACTACTTGAGGACAGGTCCAATGTCCCACCCACGCCCCCTGCTGTATGAGGCTGGGAACTACAACTATTGCCGTTGCTCAGGTGTGAGGTCCCTAAGAAGCAGATCCCTGGGTGGTCCAGGGCCCATAACCAGTCAAGCAAAGGTAGAAGAATCAGGCCATATCACTAGCTCCATTTATTGGGGCCTTATTGGGTGTCATGAAGGAAGGTGATCTCTTCTCCACATCCTGGGCTTTGAGTGCAGGTAGTCTGAGCTGAGAGAGGGGGCACTGTCAAAACATGAACCAAAGTTTGCTTCCAGTCTTCTGTGAGAGGTAGGAGTAAGAACAGGGGCAGTGCTAAAATTCTCTGGTGGTCATGGCACTCAGCGCAAAGAGCTTCTCCCAGCAGGTGGCGACAGCATATAAGGCACGGAGCAGGAGCCGCCTCCGCTGCTGCACTGGACGCTTCCTGGGCTGCAGGATCTGCCAGTGGGGACCAGCTGTGAGTGAGTGCATACAGATCCTTGCCCTTATCTCACAGCTCATGATTAGCCCTGTGGGAAGCAGGTGGCTGCCAGGCCAACTGGCCCTACTTGAGCCCAAAGCCTCAGGCCACTGGTGCTGCGGTCCTTGGGGAGGGTGACTGAGGACACATACCCTGGTGGATGTCCGGCAGTGTCTGCGCATCACGGCCTTGGTGCGCACCGCCACTGTCCATGCCGCTTTCTCTAACGCATTGTGGGGAACTCCGGCCATGCTCCCAAGAAGGGTCTGACCCAGGGACTCGATAGATAATAGGATGCTACGCTCCTGAGATGGAAAGGGAGGAAAGCCAGGACAGGGGTGGGGCCGGGGCCTGAGGAGGGAACAGATAGGTCTAGGTGGGGGTGCCTCCCCATACCTTCTGGGCATCACAGGAGGCCCCTGGTTGTCCCTGACCTCCACCAGCTCCAGTCAGGTTTTTCTGAACGAAGTGGTGGTGTCGGGACCCAGGCTCTGTATGCTGGGCTCCCAGCCCAGCCCACTGCATGGCGGCCTGCAAGTCCTGGAAGATGACAGCTTGGTAGTGGTGGAGGACCTCCTGGACACTGCAGGACCGGGGCCTAGCCCAGCCCAGAGCAGACACCAGAAATGCCAGCAGCAGTGGTAAAACGTAGAAAGTGGGCTTGAGGGGCACCTGGAGAGGACATCAGGTTGGGGTTGAGAACCTAAGCCTCCCAGCAGCACAAGGAGTGGCCCCACAGACACTTGGAGTCACCACAAAGGGTGCCCCTCATCTGTGAGATGGCAGGATCGAAAATCTCATCAGACTCTGGGTATGGCTTATGATAAGCCCTGGCAGTCCTAGAGAAGGGAAAAGAGATTTAAATACCAAACAGTACCATGTTTCTGTGAACATTTGTGGGGTATGTAGTGGGGCATGGGGAAGTACTTTCACTGAGCCTCTGAAGGACTAGGAAGGAGACAGAGAACAGGTACCATAGGCAAGGGGTGGCACTATGGTCTACATTGGAAAGGCAGAAAAGTTAGTACCTAGCGTACAATGGATGTGCAAGGGCTCACTGGCCTTGTGCAGGGAGTGGATAGGGAGGGGGTACAGCAAGAAGTGAGTACAGCCTCACCCCTGACCATGCTCAAACCCATACCTACTAGTCATAGCCCACCCCCATCCCCTGACATTGGATATTCTCTCTCACACATACATCTCATGCTCTTTGGGTAAGCAAGATGGGATCTGGGGGTAGAACCACTGTGCTCTCATGCAGTATGGGAACTCGAATCTCTTCCTCAATAGTTCTGCTACAACCAGCCATAGGAACCAACCCCTACCCCCACAAAAAAAACAAAACAAACAACAACCATGGCAGAAACATTGGCTCAGAGCTCCAAGACCCCCAATGGAAGGGGAAGGCTGGAGGGAAGGCCTAGAGACAGCAGAAGCAAAGCCTCAAACAAAGCCTGCCAACAAGCTTCCTCCCACCCCAAGTGGAAAGGACTGGTGCTGGGGGAAAGCTCACACATTAGGGAGACAGCTAAGGTCCTCAGACCCCAGCTCCTCCAAATGGAGCAGTTCCCAAACCTGCCTCTAGGTCCCCAGCTTACTTAGGCTCAAAAATTAATCTTGTGAACCCAGCGAAATGACAGGACTCAGCTTCTCAGCCCTGGCAGGAGAGCTGAACTGAGCATACCACAAACTCCCACATAGAAGTGGGTGGGGTAGGGGCTCCTGCCTGGGATACCAGCACCAACAACTGAAGAACAAATGTAGTAGCACTCCTGAAAAGTCTTGAAAGTCATTTGGAACAACATTTGGAAAGGGTGCCAAGACTAACCCATCAAACCACATTAAGAACAAGAGCCAATTCAGCCAATGAGACTGCTAGAAGAACATCCAGCACCAATATGGAACAGGTTGGCTGCCAGGGAGTCCCTACAACTCAGGCTTAACCCAGCATGAGAGGAAAGGGTTCTGGGAAGTCCAGCACCAACAATGGTCATTTTACTGGGTACCATCATAAACATCTGGGGTTTCTATGAGGCATAGGGAAAGTGTCTCCCCTGGGTTGTGGCCATGCACAGAATCTTGGCCCAGGCCAGCCCCCTCCCCCAGGCTCCAACTGCTTACCATAGGCCTCTCAAGGTCTGGCCTTCCCTTATTCCCTCTAGCAGGCCAAACACATGATCCTGGGTCCTCTGGGTCTTTGGGTTGCCAATGAAGTAGTTAATTGGCAGTCACACCAGGTCCTCTACCGGCTGATGGGGCCTCCCTGGTGAGAGCTGGGGGGCAGGTGGAGAGGCGTTTGAAGTTGGCTCCTCCAGCTACGAAGGGAGGGAGCCACACGGGAGGGAAGGAAAGTCCAGTAAGTCAGCCCTGCCCCTAACCCCTCCCCACCCTCTCCTCCAGTCACTTCAATTAACTTGACCCTGGAGCACAGCAGCTGCCTGCTGCAGCAGATCCAGGGCTGCTCTGGGTCTTGGATTGAGTCTCCAGCCCCAGGGAGACCCCCGCTCTGCCTCAATGGGCAGAGAGCATAGTCTCTCCTGATAGGTGGGCCAGCCACCAGTCCCCAATCCATATCCAGACAGACCTGTCTCAGCAGGTCTGGAACTTGGGACTTCCCAGACTTCTACTGCTGGCCCCACTTCATCCCTCCAGACCTTGGATCATCCAGGAGGCCCAGTCCCAGGGTTGATGTTTTGCTCTAGCACAAATTAATCTCCTGCTAAGCAAAGCTCAACTTCCAGCTGAAGAAAAGTAATAATGGTGTGGGTTGATGAGATGGCCCGGCAGGTTAAGGTACTTGCTGCCAAGTCTTGACAACCTGAGTTTGGTCCCAGGGGCCAATATATTAGAAGAAAAACTTCTGTAAGTTGTCCTCTGACCTCCACAAGTATACTGTGGCATATGTTCACCCAATAAATAATGTGATACATAAGGAGTTGCTGACCACCTCAGCACAGCAGCAACAACATAAAACTCCTCCATTCCCACAGAGAGGAAAAATAACTAGGATATTACAGGCTCACCAGACTATTCCACAGCCCTACAGGAAACCTTATCCAGGTATACTCTTCTGTAACTGGTCCACTGTACTCAGTTTGAGAGATGGGAACAGTCAAAAGGAGCAGAAACTGCCAACAGCCTGGTGCTGTAGTCAAGTCCTTTCCCTTTCCATCTGTAATGGAACCACTGGGTATGGTGCCTCATCATAGGGAACCCCACGGATTTTTCTATGGAAATATGCAAGGAGTTCTAGATATTCCTCAGGACAGGAACAGGAAGTACTTCTCCAAGCCAGCACCTAAGTGATCTGTCAAGTATCAACCAATCAGCAAGTCTTCCTCCTGTCCTCTTGACTATTAAGGTTCCTAGAGTCACAGGAAAAGTGAGCTCATACCTTTCAAGGCAAGCAAAGATGCGTGCTGAACTTTTTTTTTTTTTTTTTTTAAACCTCAGATGCCTACAGAACAATGGGGGCTTCTATAAGCCTTTCAATCTTTTACAGCTTGGTTCCCATGTGAACTTCAGCCTCTTGTATCAAAGACCTATGACAGAGCCCCCATTCTATATATATAGATTGTACTCCCAAGACCTTCTTCATAAAATCTTTGTAAGCCCTTGGTACCCCAACTATGCTTCTTCTGGAGCATATAAGCACTTGCAGGAGGCTACATCCAGACTGGCCATGACCACCACTCAAGAGAATAGGAGCCAAAGACAAAACAGAGAAAAGAGAGAGAGAGAGAGAGAGAGAGAGAGAGAGAGAGAGAGAGAGAGAGAGAGAGAGAGAGAAAAGACACTCTAACCCCAACATAACTCTATAAAAATCTTTAATGAATGAAAAATACACAGTGTAGGCTTTGTGTTCATTGTCCATGTGTTCATGTCCCCCAAAGTGCCCTGTCCTCCTCCGCAGCTATCAGAAGGTGTTTTTAATACGGGCAGCTACCAGCACTAGTATTTCCCCAATCTTTCTCTGCCAGTTGGTGATATCCTTGGACACAGCACACCACAGCTCTCCATGCCGGGGCTCTGCATTCTCACAGCGCTTCCTCACCTCTTCCTGTTGCTCCTGGGGAGAGCAAAGGGTACTGTAGGTAGGGTTTCATGTTAGGTACACTCTGAACCTTGCCTTGTCCCCTTGCAGATCTGGCCCCAGCAGATTTCAAGCCATCCGCTCTCTCCTCTTGGGAACATAGCATCCAAGTCAGTGAGTGCATCTGTGTGTTGACCTGTGTCAGACTCCCTACCTCTGGTTCCCACAAGTTGCCAGGTGCACCATCTCTGAACTAGGAACTTCCTGGATTCAACATGGTCTGGCTACTACTTCCAATGAGGACCCCAGGACACCCTGGACACCCTGGACACCCTTGCCTTATGAGCACGGCTCCAACAAACCTCAACTGGGAATGGGCTGCTGGTCCTGGCCACTTCCTATTCCCCTTCCCCATGGGCTGGATGGAGCTTTCTATTGTCTCAGAAGTGGCTAGGGAACAGGCAGGATATTACTGCTCACTGGTATTCTAGTGTAGCCTCACCTCAGTGCCATGCTGAAGTTCAAATTTGTAGAAGAAGGCCCAGGCATCTCCCAGATCTGAGTCAATCTTCACAGTTCGATGGAACCACTCCCGTGCCTTGGTGATCTTTCGTTCACTCCAGAACAGCCTGTTATGGGACAAGTACTTAGAGCAAGGGGCATAAGATAGTGCCTGCTGGGCTTGGGAGTCACTGTTCTGTGGGGGTCATCAGCTCTATCTTGCTTCTGGTGAGACCAGCAAGCCTAGGCATGTGTTACAGGTCTGAGTCATGGTGCAGGGATACCTGGAGGTCGTTCCAGATCCTTCACTGACCCCGCCCCCCACTGCTTTTTATAACATTTACACACACACAGCAAGATTTTAACAACTTCTTATTTTTTTTCCCCCGGTTTTTCCAGACAGGTTTTCTCTGTGTAACAGTCCTGGCTGTCCTGGAACTCACTTTGTAGAGCAGGCTGGCCTAGAACTCACTGAGATCCACCTGCCTCTGCCTCCCAAGTGTTGGGATTAAAGGCGTGTGCTACCACCTCCTGGCTAAGATCTTAACTTCTTAAAACTACCCCCCCCCCCATCAAATACAGTATGAAACTAACTCTGATAAACATTAAAGCTGATTATAAAAACCAGAAATTTCAGACTGCTCCTCAATAACACACCAACCCTGGACTATCCTGCTTTGTCTAGCCCCTTGTAGCAACAGAAGCAAACACAAAGATGGGTTTCCACAGGTCAGCTCTGGGGACCTGAGCCCACTGGAGTTGCTCAGACCACAGCACATATGACTGTTGTACCTGATGCTCACACATGAAAAGCAGGCTGAAGAGGAGCCATGCAGGAAGCCAAGAAACTGGACTGTTAGAAACCAACTTAGAAGAAGGGTGTGGTAGCACATGCCTTTAATCTCAGCACTTGGAAGGCAGAGGCAGGCAGATGCTGAATTCGAGGCTAGCCTGGTCTACAGAAGGGGGGGGGAGGTTCTACAACAATCAGGACTAAAAAAAAAAAACCCTATCTCAAGAATTTCAAAATTAAGAAAGGAAGGAAAGGAAACGAAGGACAGGAACCAACTTAGGGTCTCCATGGGCACTCTCCCCAACTGGTAGTTAGTATAGGATAGCAGGATGAACAATGGGAAAGATGGTATCGCATGCTGTGGGGAACACTTTGGCAGGCCCAGGACTTGGGCTGTATTCATCCTCCCTCCCTTAGTGAGGCAGCTGGTGCACAGCTAACCTTTCCACTGCAGGCAGCTGTTTGGATCACTCTCAGGTACCAAATGGAGTAATTTCATGCTGATAACTTGATTGTTTTTTAAGCCATGTAGTGCTCTTAATTGCTTGGTGTTAGATAAACTGTGATTTAAAGAGCATAAACTCAAGATAGTGGGCACATGGATCATTGGCTTCGGAACAGCAAGGAGTGACTTATTTACTTTAACAAAGCCTTTTGTGAGGTTTATGGCTGCTCTGTCTGAGGGCATATAGAATTTACTCTGGGAAAAGGAAGCCCAGGGTAGAAAGACTGGGCCTAATGCCTCCCTCATCTCTAGGGCCACAGGTGCCCAGGTAGCAATGTGAAGGCAGCTGCACCAGACCCTGAGCACTCAATGCCACTCAAACAGAACCAAACTGGTGTGGTACTGTATTCCCCCAAATACTGTGCATGCTAATAAACTTATCTGGGGTCAGAGACAGAGCAGCCACAATATTAAACATAAAGGATAGGCAGTGTAGCACAAGCCTTTAATCCTAGCATTCCAGAGGCAGAAATCCATGTGTTCAAGGATACAGACAGGCATGGTGACTCATCACACCTTTAATCCCAGAAAGCAAGCCTTTAATCCCAGGGAGTGGTGGTAGAAAGCAGAAAGATATATAAGGCGTGGAGACCAGAAACTAGAAGCATTTGGCCTGGTTAAGCATTTTGGCTGGTTAAGCTTTCAGGCTTCTAGCAGCACAGTTCAGCTGAGAGCTATTTGGATATGAGGACATAGAGGCTTCCAGTCTGAGGAAACAAGACCAGCTGAGAAGTTGTCCAGGTAGGGTTAGCTGTGGCTTGTTCTGTCTCTCTGACCATCCAGCATTTCACCCCAATAACTGGCCCTGGGTTTGATTTTATTAATAAGACTCTCTAAGATTCATGCTACAAACTGGTTCTAAGGCTCTGCCTCCACCACCACCACCAGTGGCACAATCCTGTGCTGGGAGGTGATAGGAGATCACTTGATGGCATTGTAGATGACCCATGGCTAATCACTTCTGCACTCCAAGACAATGGATTACAGTCAGGGTTACTCCCAGGACCAGATGAAAGGGTCTGACTGAGTTCTGCTAACACAATCAAAGTAAAAACTTGGTTGAGGCTCCTTCAAAGGGGCTTTGCTTAATACTTAAATTCTGGGTGGATCAATATCAACAAATCTGTCCAGCATGTATGCCAGGACCCATTTGGTACTGAAACAAAGAGACCAGCCCCATCAGAAGCCTGGGGCTGAGAAAAAGCCAAAAAACCCAGGAGGCCTAAGAAAAGCGGGGTAACCAGACAGATGTCTAGACAGTACCTCAAGGCCTCTACCAACAGAATGCTGCCCAGAAGACTGAAGCAGGAGTTCTGGCAGCTGAGGCCCAAGCCTCTCATCCTGCAGACAAAGTCAGCAGAGCCAGGCAAAGATACTGGCAAAACGACACCAGGACACCAAGGATAAGCAACCACAAAAGAACTACTACTCACTTAGCCACAGCTAAAAGCACATGGGGATCATGTTCACATTTCTTCAGGGCATCCACACTCTTGGTCTTTCTCTGGGGCCTTGCCTCAAGGAAGACAGCTTCAGACCACAGGATACCTGAAATTCAGAGGCAAAAATCTACCCTCACTTCTGGCTTCAGAAATGCACCCTCTCCCTCAGGCTGCCCCAAAAGAGTGTACTGAAGGCAACCACAAAGGCCTCAAGTATCTACCTACAAAGTAACCTCCTGAATTACAGCAGCCTTGCCAGAACAGACTGGACAGTGTTCTGGATGATAGATGCAAGTTTTCATTCTTACCAAGTCAGCAAGCAGGCAACGGGCAATGGTAGTCTGAAAGCGCTATCACATACTGCTGTTAAAAATAGACAATAGCAGCTGGGCGGTGGTGGTGCACGCCTTTAATCCCAACGCTCAGGAGGCAGAGCCAGGCGGATCTCTGAACAGGTTCAAGGCCAGCCTGGTCTACAGAACAAGATCCAGGCCAGGCACCAAAACTACACAGAGAAACACTGTCTTGAAAAACCAAAAAAAAAAAAAAAAAAAAAAAAAAGACAATAGCCTCCAGGATGGTAGGGTTACACAGAGAATTCCTGCCTCAAAAAATAAACAAACAAACACAAGGACAATAAACAGGCATGTAACACATGCCTGTAATCCCAGAATTTGAGAAGCCAAGAGCTGAGGCAGAATGATCATGATTTAAAAGCCAACCTAAGCTACAAAGTAAGAGTCTAGGAAAAAACAAAACAAAACAAAACAAAAAAACTACCACTACTAGCACCACAACAAAAAACCTTAGCCAGGCATGATAACATAGGCTTGTAATCTTAGCACTAAAAGTGGAATCAGAAGAGAAAGGAATTAATTCATCAAGGCCAGCCTTTATTGCATAGTGAGTCTGAGACCATAATGGGCTACATAAAACCTTGCCCCCTGCAAAAAAAAAAAAGCATCAAATACCTAGTGTAACTTTAATTCAGTTCTGTATAATAACATAAAATACTACAAATGCTAAGAGAAGAGATTCCTGAGTAGTAGGTTAGAGGCACTCTCTATTTCCTCCTCTTAAACTTCAAATCTTTTCAAGTGACATATACATTTCTTTTCTTTCTTTCTTTATTATTATTAATTATTATTATTATTATTTTTAAAAGAGACAGGGTTTCTCTGTGTATCCCTGGCTGTCCTGAAACTTGCTTTGTAGATGGGGCTGGCCTCAAACACAGAGATCCACCTGCCTTTGCATGCACCACTACCACTACCACCCAGCTACATTTCTTATATACGGCACGTAAGTAAATAATAAAAGTTTAAACTTGCCCCCCCCCCAAAAAAAAAGAAAGAAAGAAAAAAAAAAGATAGTGCTTCATAACATGAAATCAAATTGTCCCATCCTGAGACTGAGGATTTAGTCTGAAGTCCTTTGTAACCAAATCAGTAAAGCTAGACTAAAATGGGACACACAGATTGTGTCTTAAAGGAGTCTTTAGGAGTCAGTAAATCTCATCCCACAGATTGCCTCTATGCTATATCAGACAACCAGAAGTCCTTACCAGAATTGGGGCACTCCTGCAGTGCCTTGGCCATGAGTGTGTTGGCAATGTTCTTCAGCCCTGCCCGGTACTCCAGCCGCACTGACTCCAACCTAGGAAGACAGGTCCAGGGATGTCCCAGCCACACCTATCATAGCACAACCAACTACTCCAGTTGGCCTTCTGCCAGAGACCCTTTTAAAAGTCTTTTATAATTTTTACTTTATTATTGTTGTCATGCATGTGTACATGTGCCACCACACACATGTGGAAGACAGAGGACCACTTTTGGAAACTGCTCCCACCTCTGCTCCCAATGGGTTCCAGAGATTGCCAGGCTTGCTCAGCAAGCACTCTTTCCACTGAACCTCTTGCCAGCAAAGGAAGGCTTTTGTCTCTTGGAAAGTGGCTGGAAATCCATACTGTTCAGATATAGCAGCATTGGTATCCACAGCCTGGTACTAAGGCAGAAGCTGCATCTGAGATTCCAGGCCCCAAAGGATCCAAATATAAGTGAAAACATCAGAATGAACCCAGACCATACTGGATTATCACATGAGAGGCACCTAAGAACTACCTCCTCAGCAGTGCCCTCTCATTCCAGCCTAACCCCTGGCTGGACTCTGCATCCATTACCTGTAATGCAACGTGGTCCAAGCTGGCATAACTCACTACCCTCCTGTTCTAACCTCCCAGGTAACTAGGATTACAGGTGCACACCACCATACTCTGCTCCCTCTGGCAAGTTTCTTCATGTTCCTCAAGGTCTTGCCTATGGTACCTCTTCTATAGTCCACTTTTTCAGTTTCATTCCCTGACATCTTAGAGGCCTTCACCAGAAGCCCACTCACCATCTAGACCCAGCTCTTCCAAGGAAGGGACTGTGACGCCTCATAGAAGCTGTCACTTACTGTTGTGCCTCCGGCAGCCTGGGCTGAAATGAAGAAAGAGCTGAGAGAGGACAGGCTCTAAAGGGGGAGCTGAGCCAATTACCAAGGACTCACCATAGCCCAGGATTCTTTGGGTTTTTTAGACGAGACTTCTCCAAAATGGCCCGAGCACGAGTTAGCTGCCCAATCTTTTCCTCTAGCCGGGAGAGTAAGAGCCACAGTGGTGTGGAGTGAGGACATTTCTTCAGCTGTGACCAAAAAAAAAAAAGAGCAAAATAAGAGCTCAGAAAGCATCCACAAAATTGTGAGAATTGTAGTCAGTTTCCAAGAACATTTCAAGGCTGTTAGGCATATACTTCAAACTCTCCATGTGGGTTTACAGACATAGCTCTGTGTTGTGCACATGCAAACAGGTGTGTAGCAGTTTACTGTAGTTGTATTGTGCACATGTACACAAAGGATGTCTGTAGAACTTTGTGTGTGTGTCATGCACATGTGTATACAGGACGTGTACTTGTACATACACAAAGCATACATTGAGTGTACATTATACTACTTTTGATGTACCAAACCCCATATATTCCAAACATATGGTGTGCAGCTTTGTAGAAAGAAAAAGATAGTACCCATAGCAAAAGGAAGGATAAAGGTTCAGTCCCAAGTACAAAGTTCTATCACACACCACTGGCCCTACACTTCTTTCAGAGGTGTGGGAAATTGACCAATGTCATGCTGCTGAGTTCCCTGAGACATCTCCCTCCCTCCCCCCAGACAGAGTTTCTCTGTGTAGCCCTGGCTCTCCTGGAACAACTCGCTCTGTAGACCAGGATGGACTAGAATTCACAGAGATCCGCCTGCCTCTGCCTCCTGAGTACTGGGATTAAAGGTGTGTGCCACCAGCCACCTCCTGGCCCCTGAGACATCTTGACAGAGGCTCACCCCCTGATTATAGGCCTCCCGTGCCTTCTCCATCAGTTCCCCCTGCTCTTCAATTTGCCCCTTCATCATCCACAGCTTGGGAAAGTCTTCATAGTGCCTCAGAGCCTCCTCACATAGTTCCTGGGCAGCAGTGATGTTTCCCAACACCCACTCCAGCTTCACAGACTTCATGAACACCTGCAAAGTAGACAAGCACTGTCACACAGAATACTTCCACCATTTATCTGGATGCTAACTACCTTCACATCATACACATCTGTCCTGTGCCTCATAAGCTGTTATACGTAGTTCTTTTGTGTATACAAAAGGAATGCTTTTGCTCTGTACACCAGGCTGGCCTTGAACTTACAGAATCCACCTGCCCCTGCCTCCCAAATGCTAGGACTAAAGGTATATGCCACCACCGCCCAGCTAAAGAAATGTGTATTTTAAAGCCCAATAACAGGGCTGTCGCATGGGCTGTCCTACTCATCTCACTCCTTCCCAAAGCCATGTATGAGCCAAGAGGCACCCTGCCAACCCCGCCCTACCCACCAGTCACCACTCACACGGGCAGTGGGTGCGCTGCTCCGTGCCTTGGCCAGCAGCCTCCGGGCTCGCTCGTATTCATTGTTCTCTGACTCCAGCTTCACAGCCGCCAGCCAGATCTCTTCGCTGTTGGGATTGGCCTGAAGAACAAGCACAGCTGCATCAAAAAGGCTCAGCACAGAAGTGACCAGGGCTAGATCACACTTAATCAAGAACAGGCAGTCTGAGAACTGAGCTGGGCCTTATACTGATGCAGGACTAGTATGTTCCTGCACAAGCTAAGGGATGTGCACCTCATCCAGGACCCAAGCTTACTTGGGAGGAAAAAAAGAAAAAAGAAAACCACATCTGTTTTACTCTTGTACAGATGAAGCCTCCATGGCACTGAAGTGACGATGCTGGTGTTGCAGAGCCGCCCTCTCCACGGTCTGTCTAAATTCTGCATGGCCTCTCAAACTGAGTGCATCACTCATATCTTTGTGTTAGGACCTGTTATATCTAACTTCATCCCTTCCCCTGAGCTAGCCAGCCATACCATTATGCCCATGTGGTCAGGGTAGATCAACGTGCAGATAATGAAGTGTTAAGGGCTCCCACAGGCATGGACCAAGCTACACAAACTCAGAGTCCAGGGGACTAAAAGTAGTGCCCTCAAAACTTGTACCCACCCTCCTTAGAGACTTCTGCAACATGGCCATGATGTCTATAGTTATGGGAAAAGAACCACCTTAGAATTCTGACACACAACTAGAGGAGAAAACTGTATGTGGAAAAGACATCAAATATCCTGCACAGCACTATCACCTATTCCTGTAGTCTCTCCAGGTAACAGCTGGAGCAAATTACTGACCAAAGTTAGCTCTTCTGGTGTTTAATCACAACAGACAAACTTTACTGCTGCCCTAGGTTATGATACCAGACTGACATTTATATAACACTACAATTTATCAAAAAAAATTTAACATGTTATCATAAACTATAAGGACTACTTTTTTGTGGTAAAATGTGTTTTAGATGTTACATGGGGTTAGGGAGCACTTTGCCCGCTGAGCACCGACATAAAAGCCAGGCAGTGTGTGTCCGTAACTCCGGAACAGACGGTGTAGACAGATGAATTCTCAAGACTAATTGGTATCCAGTTGAATCAAAATGGTGAGCTCTAAGCTCCAGTTCATTGAAAGATCCTGTCCTTAAAAACAAATAGGGTAAGGCACCACTCAGGAGGCAGAGGCAAGGGGATCTCTGTGAGTTCGAGATCAGCCAGTCTATAGAGTGAGATACAGAGAAACCCTGTGTGTGTGTGTGTGTGTGTGTGTGTGTGTGTGTGTGTGATATAGGAAAACACCCTAGGTTGACCTCAGGCTTACGCGCACTTCTGACCATCACTACCACACATACACACTATATGTATTATAATAGCTAGGCCTAGTTAGGCCAGGTAAGTGTAGCTGTTTTAATAGGGCTCCACTCTTACAAAGGTACTAAAGCATCCAGGCAGCTTACATCGTGGTCTTGTACTCTGGAATACCTGACCCATAGTCATACAAAGGAGAAGGGACTAAGAGGTCAATGTTGCTGGTTAGGATGTTCCTCATGCTTTGGCCCCATAGACGAGGCCATCTACAGAATCCAGGGTCTCTAGACTAGACCATGGCAGATCCCAAGGAATATGCACAGGATAATTTCTAAGGCCACAGTAGCACCATAGCTGAGTTTGTGTTCATGTTCCCTCCCAGCACAGGCATCCCTCACCTACCTGGAAGGCCAGGGCCAAGATGCTCCTTGCTGCAGGTACATCCCCTGCCAGCCACTTGGATTTGGCACCCATGAGCCACAGCACCTCTGCCTTGGGGCAGTGGGCCACAGCCCTTTGCAGGAGTGCTTCCAGAGACTCCCTGCAAGATAAAGGCCACAGTCACTAGGTCAGGGCCATAAACAGGGCACACAGCCATCAGGATGCTGAACAGACAGTTACCACTCCAAAGTTCGGCACTATTAATGATTTACAAGATTTTACGATGGGGAGAGTGTGGGGAAATCTTTCTTTCCCATAAAGAATCTAAAATCAACTACTGAAGAGGGCTCTATAAAGCAAAGCATTGTTTAAACAGCAGAGCCCTTTATAGCCACGTATCCTGGGGGCAGTGATAACATGGCAGTCTGGTGACAGTGAAGGCCCTTTTATCTTGAAGCACAGAGGACCCTGGATTCATTGATAAAGATTAAGGTCCCTGGCACCCAACCCTACCCCCCTTAAAAAAAAAAAAAGGTCTTATTGAGAGTGATTTTAGGACACTACTGAGTAAGAATACTTGTCAGCCTTGGATACTGTATATGAAATCTCTGGATTATCTATGGTCCATCATCTCTTGGTCACACCACCTTCACTGATGACCCCTATGGGCCTCATGTGTTCAGCAGCAAGTCAAAGAACACACAAAATCATATCACACAGAAAGTGCCTACAGAAGCAACACCATGTTCCCCAGAGACCTGGGCCCAAGTATTGATGACTTTCTTCATCAGCCTGGAAGCTAGCAGCAAAGAAAAATATAGGTTAGTAGGAGGAAACTAACTATTGAAACACTTGAGTGGATAGCAGTTTACATTTAAGCTATGAGTTATGAGGTCTCAACCCATACCTGACATGATAGGATCCCATGCAAGTCAGCACTTAAGACTGTACCAAGTGACATTCTACAAGTTGGGTCATTAGAATTGTTTTAGAAAGTCCTCAAGTTTCCGAAGGAGTTAACTCTGAAATACCAAGCCAGCTGGCAGGGTAAGAAGAGGTCCTGTAGAAACTAACATTAACTAACACCAGAAAAGAAACAAGAACTCAAAGTCCCAGCTGCAACACTGGTGAAACCAGCAAGGTCTGTGCCCACCCAACTTAGGCAAGAGCTGAGGACCCAGAAGAGAATGACATAGGGTGCTCAGGGACATGAGCCCAATACCCTAGGGAGCTACACATTTAAAACAAGAAACTACAATGCCTAATTTAATCAGCATTTACAGCCAATAAGGCAGACTCAAAGGTTTTTCCAATTAAAGAGTACAATTAAAGAAAATTGTCAGGGACCTCCTTCTGTGTACAAAAACCAGCCAAACCCCGGAAAGTCAGTGCAGCTTAAATGAAAAACAGACTGCATGGGCTCTGACACTGTACCGCCCACTGCTGAAGACAGTGCCCATGCACTAACAGCCTGCATTAGACACTCCTAGACCCATGAGGCACTAGTAAAGGACAGACTTCCTTGATGCCTTGGTTTCTTAACTATAAAATAGTGACAATCTATCATAGAAGGGCTATAAAGAATGAGGCAGTTTCAGAGTCCCAAGGGCCACAAAAGTGTCTACTTTCATTGTAACCTGCTCATGATCACAGAGGGACAGATCCCTGATCTTCAAGAAAGTGAGGTTATAGTTCAGCACCATGCAGATAGAAAGTAGAAGCTGACCACATACCTGGTACCATGGTTCTTCTCAAAGTACGCAGCTCGTAACCACACACTCTTCTTGCTGGGGAAGACTTGCAGGGCATAAGCATAGATGGCCCGTGCACACTCCAGGGCACTGTGAGCCACGCACTAGAGCAGGAAGACACTGTGAGGAAGGCAGTTTAGGACTGCACAGGGCAGATAATACTTTTTCAAGCCTCTTGCAATCTAAGTAATGACATCTGGTAACAAATGTGTTGTGGCACTGATCTAATTAAACTATAATCTAAGACAAGGACACCTGAGAATGGGGACACAAATGCTTTTAAAAAAAAAAAAAAAAAAAAAAGTCCAGAAGGCACCCATCTGGTCCCTTGGCTTGCAAGAAGAGCTGGTAAGAGGAGTACCAGTTTTTACTTGCAAGATAACAAACGCACACAAATATGTACATATGTAGGGCTAGAGCTAAGGCAATTGTGTGTGTGTGTGTGTGTGTGTGTGTGTGTGTGTGAGAGAGAGAGAGAGAGAGAGAGAGAGAGAGAGAGAGAGAGAGAGAGAGATCATACGCTGCTTTTTAATTAGGAATACTATATATTTTCCATTAAAAGGATTAAGCCATTCAAAACCTATACCAGACAAATCAACACAAAGAGGATGAGAAGCCTACCCATCTAGTAGAACACAGCAGACACCATTAGGCTCTGCTTCCTTCAAGTTTCCCTACCCCCACCTCATTCTCCAATACCAGGGATTGAATCCAAGGACAGGGTCTTGTAATGACAAACAAGCATTCTACCATTGAGCTACATTCTTCACCCTTTTCTATTTGTTATTTTGCAATAGTCTCACTCAGTTCCCAGACTGGCCTTGAATCCACAGTCTTGTCGTAGCTTTCTGAACAACTGTGGTTACACCCTGGACCATCAGGCCTCGGTCCTCTAGGGTTTTGTTTGTTTGCCTGTTTGTTTGTTGTTTTTATATTCAAGTGATTTTAGGGGTTGGAGAAATGACTCAGTGGTTAAGAGCACTTGCTATTCTTACAGAGGATCCAAGTTTGGTTCCCAGCACAACAAATCAGGTTGTTCACCCATAACTCCAGCTCCAGGGGATATGACACCCTCTTTTGGCCTCTATAGGTATCTCCAGACACATGGCACATGTACACATACACAAACAAACATTCATTTACATAAAGTGATAGGCAGGGGCTGGAGAAATGTCTCAGCAGTTAAAAGCACTGGTTGCTCCTCCAGAAGACCCAAGAGTTTGACTGCCAGCACCCACATGGTGACTTACAACAATCATCTGTAACTCCAGTCCCATGAGATCCAGCACTCACTTCTGGCCTCCTTGAGCACTGAACACACACAATATACAGACATACATGCAAGTAAAAATATCCATATGCGGAAAAACAAAAGACCCAGGATAGCTAAAAGAATCCTATACGATAAAGCAACCTCTGGAGGCATCACCATCCCTGACCTCAAACTCTACTATAGAGCCATAGTAATAAAAACAGCTTGGTACTGGTATAAAAACCGACATAAGGACCAATGGAATCGAATTGAAGACCCTGACATTGATCCATGCACATATGAACACCTGGTTTTTGACAAAGGAGCCAAAACTATACAATGGAACAAAGAAAGTATCTTCAACAAATGGTGCTGGCATAACTGGATGTCAATATGTAAAAGATTACAAATAGATCCATATCTGTCACCATGCACAAAACTCAAGCCCAAGTGGATCAAAGACCTGAACATAAATCCAGTTACACTAAACTTAAGAGAAAAGAAAGTAGGAAGCACTCTTGAACGCATTGACACCGGAGACCATTTCCTAAATAAAACACCAACAGCACAGACCCTGAGCACAACAATTAATAAATGGGACCTCTCAAAATTGAGAAGCTTTTGCAGGACAAAAGACACAGTCAATAAGACAAAAAGACAGCCAACAGAATGGGAAAAGATCTTCACCAACCCCACATCTGACAGAAGATTGATCTCCACAGTATATAAAGAACTCAAGAAACTAGACATCAAAATACTGAACAGTCCAATTAAAAAACGGGCTAAAGAGCTAAACAGAGAATTCACAAAACAAGAATCACAAATGGCTGAAAGACATTTATAGAAATGCTCAACATCCTTAATCATCAGAGAAATGCAAATCAAAACGACTCTGAGATACCACCTTATACCTGTCAGAATGGCTACGATCAAAAACACCAATGACAGCCAATGTTGGAGAGGATGTGGAGCAAAGGGAACACTCCTCCACTGTTGGTGGGAATGTAAACTTGTACAACCACTGTGGAAATCAGTATGGCGGTTTCTCAGAAAATTAGGAATCGAACTACCTCAAGACCCAGCTACCCCCACTCTTGGGCATATACCCAAGGAATGCTGATTCATACCATAAAGATACATGCTCAGCTATGTTCATAGCAGCACTATTTGTAATAGCCAGAACCTGGAAACAACCTAAATGCCCAACGGAAGAATGGATGGAAAAAATGTGGTACATATACACAATGGAGTACTACTCAGCAGAGAAAAACAATGAAAGCATGAAATTTTGCAGGCAAATGGATGGAACTAGAAAAAATCATCCTGAGTGAGGTAACCCAAACCCAGAAAGACAGTCATGGTATGTACTCACTCATAAGTGGATTCTAGATATAAAATAAAGAACAATCAGACCACAACCCATAGAACCATGGAGGCTATATATATATATAGCATGGAGGTCCCTAGGACGACTGTGGCTTATAATAAATTTCGGTTTTACTCAATTATTGAAAAAAAAAATAGTCAAATGAATGGAAACACATGAACTATGAACCAAAGGCTGAGGGGCCCCCCCAGCTGGATCAGGCCCTCTGAATAGGTGAGACAATTGATTGGCTTGATCAGTTTGGGAGGCAACTAGGCAGTGGGACCAAGGCCTGTGTTCATTGCATGAGTTGGCTGTTTGAAACCTGGAGCTTATGCAGGGACCCTTGGCTCAGTCTGGGAGGAAGGGACTGGACCTGCCTGGACTGAGTCTACCAGGTTGATCACAGTCCTCGGGGGAGGCTTTGCCCTGGCGGAGGTAGGAATGGGGAGTAGGCTGGGGGGAAGGGGAGGAGGGGGGAGGGGGGAGAACAGGGGACCCCGTGGCTGATATGTAGAACTGAATGGTATTGTAAAATAAAAAAAATAAATAAATAAAAAAAAGAGAAAAAAATATCCATATGCATAAAATAAAACAAAAAAGAAAGAAAAAGTGACAGCTAATGGGCCAGTAAGATGGCTCAGTGGGTTAAAGCACTTAGCACCAAGTCTGACAAGCTGAGTACAATTTCCAGGACTCACATAGTAGAAAGAATGAATCAGGTCTCATGCAAGTTTGTCTTCTGACTTTTGCATATATGCTGCAGCATGTGTGTGTGTGTGTGTGTGTGTGTGTGTGTGTGTGTGTGTGTGTGCGCACACACACACACACACACACACACTCAAAAAATTTTTTACTGATAGATAATATCAAGTAACAAAGCCAGTCACCAAATGCAATGACAACTCCAATAAGAGATAGTTTAACTGATCTTCATGGTGACCATGAGACCCAACAACAAATTGGACAGGTTCAGACACTTGTTTTTAGGTTCATAGACGACTAAGGTCTCCCCCTCTGGAAGAAATCACTTTCTTCTATGTTCTGCAGACAGCACTCAGGAGGCAGAGGCAGGTAGATCTCTGAATTTGAGACCAGCCTGATTTACAGAGCAAATTCCAGGACAGCCAGGGCTATACAGAGAACCCTGTCTTAAAAAAAACAAACAAACAACAACAAAAAAGGAGGTATGAATCTGGGAACAAGTTAATATAATGTCCACTAGGGACAACTAGGGACAAACTATTAAAACTGTAAATGACAAAACTGCCCCAAGTGGAGCTAGATGTGGTGGCACACACCTTTAATCCCAGTACTTAGGAGGCTGAGGCAGGAGGAGCTCTGTGAGTTTGAGGCCAGCCTGGTCTACACAGTGAGCTCCAAGTGAGACAGACCTACACAGTAAATTCTCTTTAAAAAAAAAAAAAAAAAAAAAAAAAAAAAAAAAAAAAAAGCCCAGGTGGAGCTGTCCTCACAGCTATATACACACCATAGGGAAGTTATCTGGTCATCCAAAACCCCTCCAATGGTCAGATATCTTCATAGACAGAGATGCCAATGGGCCTGTGAGTGTCCAAGACCCACAATGTATGTTGAAACAGGTGTAGAAGGTACAGAGGTATTCCAAGATTTTGATCAGACCCAATCCTTGGCCTGACTCTGGCTCAACCACCAGAGAAATCAAGAAGGGCCTTTTCTTAGGTGTTATATCCTGACTAGGAGTATCTAGAGGGGTCAGACTCTAGACAGGACAAACCTGGTCTAATACTCTTCTGTGTGGCTGCTGGCCAAAGCAATGGGTTCAGTTGCAACGATTTTTAGAACCTCTATTGCTTTAACTGCCTATAGTATCAAGTAATAGCGCCCAGGGCCCACAGTAGGAAGGAACACTAGGAGAGCACCCCATGTTTTAAGCACACTAGAAACACTGCTTCTCATTCCTGCATGAAAAAGAAAAACAGCTATGGTTACTGAGTAAATGTGGTTAAGTGACAATAAACAATGAGAAAAGCTGGGCATGACAGTACATGCCTGGAATCCCAGCACTCCAGAAGCAGAGAGAGGTAAGAGGATTCTGAGTTCAGGCCAACCTAGGCTACATCAAAAAGCAAACAAAGAAAAGAAAGGAAGAATGAAAAAACTAAAATCATTCTTGGATTTCTCACATTTGGTGTCTAATAAAGGCTCCAAATTTATTAAAGGCAATAAAGGAGAGAGATGCAAAGCATGTCATTCTGTGTTCAGAATAAAGAAGTTGTCACAACCAAGTGTTAGGTTCTTTTAGATACAAAGGAATTTTCACTCAACACAGAGAACATATGTTTACTGTTCTCTCTATATGTATATTTTTTATATACATATTTTAGTACTGCAAGTTGAATGTCTTGTTTTGTGTGTGCTAGGCATATGCTCTACCACTGAGTGATACTTCCACCCCCAACATAATGAAACCCTTTTGACCTACCTCTAGACTCAAAGAGTAAAGCTTGCATTAGCATATATAAGGCCATCCATAGGCTGCAAAGCCAGTACCTGAGTTCGTTGTCATAATGCACATACTAGTCTCAAGAGATTCACACAGAGACAGTACAACTAAAAGATGAATCATTGTTCTACCCAGATGAAAAGAAACAGGAATGTTCTTTATTACTATGCAGTATCAACTCACAAAATGTTTTTTAAAGGGCTGGGGATACAGGTCCATAGTACAGCATTCACCTAACATGTACTAGGCTCTGGGTCTAATTCTTGGTACCAAAAATAATATGTAAACTAAAAACATCTGAGCTGAACAGAAGGCTGAGGCAAGAGGATCACAAGTTTGAGACCAGCCTAGGCTACACAGCAAAATCTTTTCTCAGAAAAGCAAAAACAAAGACTGGGGACATAGCTCCATTGGTAGAATGGTTCCTGGCCTGCCATTTATAAGGTCTTGAGTTCAATCTCTAGCACTACATAAACCAGGCATACTGGTTCACAACTATAATTCTAGTACTTGGAAGGTGAAGGTAATAGGATCACCCTCAGCTACCCAAGAAGTGTAAGGCTTGCCCACAAGAGATGTTATCTCAAAAAAATAAAAGCAGGGCCCGAAGAAATGGCTCAGCAGCTAGAAGCACTGGTTGCCTTCTGTAACTCTAGTTCCAGGGATTTGATGCCCTCTTCTGGCCTCTGTGAGCACCAGATACACATGTGGTCCACAGGAAGCCAAACCACTCATACACATAAATAAATAATAATGCTTTAAAAAACTAAAAACCAAATCAAAACAGAAAACCTCCACTTGGCATATACCATAGAAACAACCATTTCAGTGAAAAACATTGTTCATTACTTTGGCTCAGAGGCTCTTGTCTGTAAACTGTGTACTTGGGAGACTAAGGAAGGATTGTTGTTCGTTTGAGGTCAGCCTATGCTATATAGTAAGACTGTCTTTAAAAAATAAATAACCAAAGAAATAAAAAAATTATGAACAAACAACAAGAACAACAAAACCAACCATTATTAACAGACCCTCGAACTAGTAAGTTGATGTTTGGTGAATACCAACATAATTTCAAAATGCTTTCTCAAAAGTGCTTGCTAATCACAAAGGAAACAACAGTAAAAATACAATAAAGTCCTAAAAGCTGCTACCTGGGACAGCTAGTCAGACTGAACAAGTGTTGGGGAATATTGTTTTAAGGGGTGTTACTTTTGTTTCTCTTGTATCTGTTTAACTCTGTGAAGCTGTGTTACTGTGCCTGTCTAAGACACCTGATGGTCTAAGAAAGAACTGGCCAATAGGAAGGCAGGAGAAAGGATAGGCAGGGCTGGCAGGCAGACAGAATATATGGAGGGAGAAATCTGAGAGAAGGGAAAGGAGGATCCAGAGAAGAAGGAAGGCTCCAGGGGTCAGCCATCCAGCGACACAACCAGCAACCGAGTAAGAGTAAGATTTACAGAGTAAGAGAGTGGAAAAAGCCCAGAGGCAAAAGGTACACGGGGCTAATTTAAAATTTAAAGTTAAGCAAATAAGCCAAGCTAAGGCTGGTCATTCATAAATAAGAATAAGCCTCCAAGTGTGATTTATTTGGGAGCTGGGCAATGTCCCCACCCCCACCCCGGTCCCACATAAGAGTAAAATACCAATAACAAACAAAAACAAAAATAAAATAAAAAAGCTGTACCTCTGTAGAACATCACAATCAGAACTCAACAGGTATACATATTTGTGTATGAAGGAAGATCTGACACCTTACACTGCCAAAGACAAACCTCAACCAAGCCACAAGCAAATATAACAGATAGCCAGGTCAAATGTAGTCTGTAAAACCGCTGGCCTCTAGTCCTCAAAAATTCAGACTTAGGTAGGAGATATGGCTTAGGGTAGAGTACTTGCCCAACATGTCCAGGCCCCTGGTTCCACCCTAGCACCACATAACTAACCAACCAAATAAATAATAATAAGATTCATGAAACAAAGACAGACTTAAGCCCTGTTAAGGCACCTTCTCAGGTTGACCTGAGGCTATGATCCTGCAAGCATCTAAAGAGAATATAGTTTTGTTCTCTTTGTTACTGTTTAATTTTACTACTACAACACTGAGGGCCAACACAGAGGGTAAATAAGAGTGTCTACTGCCAGGGCCTGATGACCTGAATTTGATCCCCAGGACCTGCAATGATGGAAGGAGAGAACTGACTTCTACAGCCGGTTCTGTGGCTTCTACTTTTCATGCAATGGGATGCATATACCCACACACATACACAAACACAAAATAGATTTTTTAAAAAAATCTTTTTTTGGAGACAGGGTTTTTCTATGTAGCCCTGGCTGTCCTGAACAGTCTGGCCTTGAATTCAAGATCCACATGCCTCTGCCTTCTGAGTGCTGAGATTAAAGGTGTGCATCCCGTTTAATATCTTAAACATGTTTTTTTACCTTTGAAAAACTATTCTGAGGAAATAATCTCAAAGAGGGAGCAACTCTATGCAAAATGTTCCTGAAATGAAGTATGTAGTGGGAACTAGGAAGTGGGAGAAAACCTGATGCCATGAAGGTTCTCTGCCACCTAGCTAAGAAAGTTGTAACACAGCTACACACAGCTGCCAGCAGGCACACCTCTGTGATAGCTACTTTCTCCATCTAGTAAGCACTCAAACTTAAACTCAGGTTTGTAGAAGTCTGCTACTCTTATGACTGCAACTCCATCTAAAATAAGTATATTAGAGCTAGATGTAATGCATGCTTCTGTAATCCCAGAAACGAGGAGGCTAAGGCAGGAAGATCTCCAGTTTAAGGTCAACCTGGGCTACAGAGTGAGGCCCTGTCTCAAAAACAGACAAAAAATGAAAATAAAATCAAGCACATCAGAAAGATTTTCAAGGAGACAGAAGAGAAGGGGAAGCTACGGAAAGCAGCCGACTCAGGTAGGCACTACTCCTGGCAAGGCACAGACTGGGAGCAGGCAGGTAAGCTTACACTGTCAGCATCTTCCATCCAGGTATGCTTGCGGTCCTCCTCCTCAATCCCGATACCAATTACTGCACGCATGACTGCCTGGCAAGTAGCCACACTCCCTGCCCTGTCACACTCTTCAGCATCCTGAAAGAGAAAACACAAACATTTCGTTTGGATTTTTAGTTAGAGCTGTAAAGTGACTGCTCTTCCTGAACGGTGATTAATAAGGAACCTACTATCTCGGGCATATAGCCTGGCAACCCTAAACAGGATATCTGCCATGTTGTTCTGTTCATTGATGCTTCTGTCCTAAGTACCCTGCATTTATATCCTCAATTAAAACTGTGACTGAATGAAACCACATTTATTCATGCAATATATTTTAAGCAAGATCCTGCTGCATATAGAGGTTATATTAAGCTGTTACACTAAAGAACATCTAAAAATTCTAGTTTTGCAACATTCCTAGGTATCTGAAAATATTTTATTTCAAAATAAAAAGGCAAGTGTGGTAGTACACACTTGTAATACCAGCTACTTTTAAGGCAGAAGCAGAAAGACCATGGTTCAAAGGTAGCCTGAAACACTGAGTAAGACTTTGTCTCAAAATTAATGAAAAGGGGATTGGAGATAATGTAATAGTCCAGTGATACAGCACTTGCCTAGAGTACTCAAGGCTCTGGGTTCAATCCCTGAAACTGTGGGAAGAATTAAGGGGGGGGGGGGGGTGAGCTGGTGAGACAGTAAAGAGCAAAGGCATTTATTGTGAAAGCTTGATAACCTGAATTTAATCCCTAGGAGGAGAGAGCCAACTCCAAAAAGTTGTCTTCTGATTTCTACACTCACACTGTAGCATGTGCACCTACACACACTAAAAATAAGGCTGTAGCAAGCCATAGTGGCACATGCCTTACACTAAAGAAACTCTGAAAGGAGTGGAAATAAAAAAACGGGTTCAGAAGTATTTGTACTCTTAGGACTAGAACTCACAATTTAAATTAGCAAAAAGAGGAATACTCTGACCTAGACAAGAAGTACTGGTGGGAACCTTAGCTGCAAAGGAGATTGGATGAAAACTTGGGGGCAGGTCACAGCAGATGACCAATCAGAGGAGCAGTCCACTGGGCAGGCCAACATGTAGCAAGGTACTTCCAATTTTAGGAAAGCAGATTTGGGACACATAGAGAAAAGCCATATCCATATCCAAATCCTCGCCCCTGCCCCAGATGACAGATACACACTCCCAAGGCTATACAAAAGTTAACTAAAATCCTGTAAAAATGTTAGATTTAAGCAGGCTGAAGGAAACAGTTGTTTCACATTCACCCTACCTAAAACAGATGTTAAATTCATGGGCAACTCAGAATCATCCCCCAGAACTGGAAAGATTTAGCTACAACAATATCAGAAGTTGGTCCTCATTTGTCATGAAAAACATAGTAAAAAGTGAAAGCTAGAGTCATAGAACAAGATAGAGGTATTGATAGGTCCCCAGACCAGCTTCTCAGTGAAGGCCAATATTGAATTTACAAAGACAGTTTGGATTTGATGATCACACCTTGGCCGTACGTCAAATAACAGCTTTGAATGCTTAGGGACAAGGTTAAAGAATCAGGAAATACAACTGAGTTATTTACTAAAATTATACAAGGCCAAAAAAAAGGAGCCTTCAGACTTTTTGCAAAGATTAACTTCAGCTGTAAATAAAATATCAGATCCAAAAGTTAGACAAAGATTAAATCTTTGGCTTTTAAAAATGCTAATTCAGAATTCAAAAGGGTAAATAAGCTTTTTTTTCTTTTTCTTTCTTTCTTTTTTTTTTTTTTTTTTTTTTTTTTTTGGTTTTTCAAGACAGGGTTTCTCTGTGTAGCTTTAGCACCTTTCCTGGAACTCACTCTGTAGCCCAGGCTGGCCTCGAACTCACAGAGATCCGCCTGGCTCTGCTTCCCAAGTGCTGTGATTAAAGGCGTGCGCCACCACTGCCTGGCTGGTGAATAAGCCTTTAAAGGCAGGATCAGCACCAATAGATGAATGGATTAGAAATACAGCTGATATTGGATGTCACTCCTATGACCTTACTTTGATAGGGGAAGTGATTTCTAAAAATTTTAAGAAAAATCAAAAGATAACCAGACTGCAACCCACAGCTCTAGGAAGACTAGCAACCAAGGAGGACCCTAGAAGGGACATATGGATCACCCAGCGAAGGAGAAATAGATGAGATCTACATGAGCAAACTGGGAGTGAGGGGGAGTAATGGAGGGCAAGAACATAGGGGAATGGGAGTTCCGAGCTGGAACAGGGACAGAGTGGGAGAGCAAGGAAAGAGATACCATGATAAATGAAGACATGGGAATTGAGAGAAACAGAGTGTTAGGGAAGTTCCCAGGAATCCACAAGGATGACCCCATCTTAGACTACTGGCAATAGTCGAGAGGGTGTTTGAACTGGTCTACTCTGATGATCAGAAGGGTGAATACCCTAACTGTCATCATAGGGCCTTCACCCAGTGACTGATGGAAGCAGATGCAGAGATCCATGGCTGGGTGCCAGGCTGAGCTCCAGGAATCCAATCGATGAGAGAGAGGAGGGATTCTATAAGCAAAGGACATGGGGATCATGATGGGAAAACATACAGAAATGGCCAGCCAAATTAGTGGGAATGCATGAACTGTGGACCAACAGCTGTGAAGCCCCCATGGGAATGGACTAGGCCCTCTGGATAGGGGGGACAGTTGTTTAGCTTGAACTGTTTAGGGGGCCCCCAGGCAGTGGGATCAGGATCCATCCCTGGTGCTTGAGGCAGCTTTTTGGAGCCCAATGCCTATGATGGGACACCTTTCACAGTCTTGGTGCAGGGAGGAGGGGCTTGGACCTGCCTCAACTGAATGTACCAGGCTCTGCTGACTCCCCATGAGAGACCTTGCCTTGGAGGAGGTGGGTTGGGCAGAAAGGCTGGGGCGGGGGGGGGGGGGGAGAAATCTGTGGTTGGTATGTAAAATTTAATCAAATAAATTTTAAAAAGAAAAATCAAAAGGTCAAATGTTTTAACTGTGATAAATAAGGTCATCTAAAAAGAAACTGTAGGTAACATGTTCCTAAAAACAATTTTTTTTTTTCTAGAGATAATCCAAACTGAAGGCCCTAGCCTTCTGGAGTATACAAAAAGATCAACAAGAAACAGGTAAGGGAACCCTTTGCTACAGGGAAATGCCGTAGGGGGCCTCTCACAGGTCCCAATATCAAATTTGGTTCAATTATTTCCTATCAGCATTGAAAAAACTCATCCATAGAGCAATTAAAGGACTTAATGACTGTTGTTAAAAACCACACTGCTCTGGATGACAAAACAGTTCAACAGATAAAGAAAATTTTCAGGAGAGTCCATAAACAGCCCCACCTTGTGTCAGTATTTTGTAAAACAGCCATTAGAAAAAAATTCATAGGGCTGGAGAGATGGCTCAGTGGTTAGGAGCACTGGCTGCTCTTCCAAAGGTCCTGAGTTCAATTCCCAGCAACCACATGGTGGCTCACAACCATCTGTAGTGAGATATGGTGCCCTTAAAACCTTAAATAAAAAAAAAAAAAAAAAAAAAAAAAAAAAAAAAAGAAAAAAATTCATAAACAGTTTCCTCAATCTATAATTTACCATTATATGGATTATATCTTAGTAGCTGATTCAGACAGATACCTTAGAAAATATTTGAAGAAGTAAAAAAAAAAAAAAAATTGCCTTGTTGGGGATTACAAATTGCTCCTGAAAAAATACAAAGAGGAAATTCTATTAATTACCTAGGATATAAGATATTCAAACACTTGATGAGCAACCTGACTGGGGACGTCATCACAGCTGCCATGACGGTTGCTATCAAAGACCAGCTGGAAGGGGCCCAGCAGGCATTTGCTCAGGCTGCACCCACTGTAGGAGAGGACACGGACACTGAGGAAGGTGATGATTTTGAACTACTTGACCAGGCAGAGCTAGATCAAATTGAAAGCAAACTGGGACTCACACAAGACCAAGACGAAGAAGCACAGCACAGTAGGAAGTCTGCAGGCTTCCTTTCAAATCTACTCGGAGGCCATTAATCTGGGAATCAGCCTGCAGCAAAGCACAGATGAACCACCCACAAATTTCAGACAAGCAGGGAAAAAACAAACACACACACACACACAAAACAAAACAAAAAAAACAGAGAAAAATTGAATTGTAAGCTTTAATTACTTTAGATTTTTTTGTTTTCTTTCCCTTCTGTAGTGAGTTGGATATGTATCAGCTGATAATGATAGACTGACATTTCTGATAGCTATTTTTATGTAATAAGCATGGAAATGAACTTTATAGTTACATATATACATACTGTGGAGTCATAAGTGAATAAGGGTTGTTTTTAAAGAGAAGAGAAAAAAAACCCAAAACCCATCAAACTTAAGATATTTCTCTAAGTATTCTTTTTCTTTATAATTTTCAAGCATGCAGAGATGTATCATAACTTGCTGAAAAGTAACAACTGTGAACAAATGTTGTATCAGCTCCCATATTGCTCATACTTGGAAGTAGTTTTTCAAACCTTGTTAGATTTTAATGATAAGGGGAAAATTATTGAAATGTTTGTAGTTGAAGGGCTTGGGAAATGCTATCAAAATTAGTTTTCTAAGAAAAACTTTAAAAATAGTATTACCTATAGCCTGAAATATTTCCATGGTTTTTCTACAGCTGTAGACTTAGGCTTTACTTGTAAAGTGGCATGCGCTGCCACTGATGGCCACATCTAACCTCGAAAAGCAACGGTACGGACCCACAGGAAGCAAGCAGTTATCTATCCCACAACAATGCTCTGGTTTTGTTCCCTTTTTTTTGGTCCCATTTGCAATGAGGAGGTTGTAAGTGCAGATCGCTTTTGCACACTCAGATGTAACTAAAACCTGATGTTTTTATATTGTCTTGCAGTCTTCTAAGATTGTAGAACTAGCTACTGGTGTGTCCTCTGAGTGGTGTGGTCATTGGTAATAAAAACGACTGTTTTTCTTTTTAGTTTACAGGCGCAGAGGAGAGGAACTTGCTTGAACTTTAAAGTTCATTGCTTTGCCACTGCAGTCTCAGTCTGTAAATCTGTTTCTTGCTGGGGAGCTAGAATCCGTTTTTTCCTTTAAACTTTCTTTGGGTCACCTTTACATAACCAAATTTGCCTTACAGTGGAAACCAAGATAGTTGTGTTTTTGTGAAACAATCTTTTAGTAGTACTGAGGGACCATGTCAGCAACTATCTTAAATCTTCAGTTATAGCTGGCATTTCTGCACGGACACACAAGACCCTTAGCAAGCAAGGGTAATCCAAGGCTATAGAAGAAACCTGTGTTGTCCTCTTTTGGTTTCATCCTTTATTTCTAAAGACTAATTAATTACAAGCAACTTGAAATTTTAATATACCATCTCTTATTTATTGTTTCTTTCTGAGGTATTAAAATATCTAGACTGAATTTTGGCAAATGTAAAAGGGAGAGAAGTTATTGAAGACTTTGAATACTTGCTTTTTTTGATTGATGTTCTAGGCTTGTGTCCTTAGTGCCTCACGGCTGTGTTTGGTGTCCTTTATTGATACAAAGTGAGCCTGTGCCTTCATTCTCTTGCCCATTTTGGTACCAATGTAAATTTGTGTTAGAAAATTTTGGAACTGTGTGAGTCTTGGAAGTCTAGATCTGAATTCTATTCAATACATTTGCTGGATGTGAAGAAAAATACAGACACATATTTATAAAATAGTTGTTACCAGTAAAAAAAAAAAAAAAAAAAAAAAAGATATTCAAACATAGAAAGTACAAATCAGGAGAGATCAATTACGACCTCAATGATTTTCAAAAACTGCTGGCAGATATTAACTGGCTATAGCCCACAATCGGATTAGCAACTCAAGAACTAAGTAATTTATTTCAAGCCTTACAAGGTGATAAGGACTTACAAACTCAAAAAAAAAAAAAAAATTATCAGCTGAGGCTGATAGAGAATTGGCTTTGGTAGAAAACAAATTACAGGATGCACATGTGGATTAGTTGGATCCAGAGCTTAATTGTGTTCTGGTTATTTTATGTTCTACTCATTCTTCTACAGGCATTCTTTTTTTGGGGGGTGAGGCAGGAGGGTTTCGTGACAGAATTTCTCTGTGTAGTTTTGGTGCCTGTCCTGGATCTCGCTCTGTAGACCAGGCTGGCCTCAAACTCACAGAGATTCACCTGCCTCTGCCTCCCGAGTGCAGCCACTGCCACCGCCGCCGCCGCCGCCACCACCACCACCGCCGCCGCCGCCACCGCGGCCGCCGCCACCGCCTGGCCCTCCTACAGGAATTCTTTTTTTTTTTTTTAAGACTTATTTGTTTATTATATATACAGTGTTCTGCCTGCAGGCCAGAAGAGGACACTAGATCTCATTATAGGTGGTTGTGAGCCACCATGTGGTTGCTGGGAATTGAACTCATGACCTCTGGAAGAGCAGATGGTGCTCTTAACCTCTGAGCCATCTCTCCAGCTCTCCTACAGGAATTCTTACGCAGAGAGAAATTAAGCAAAGGAGATTAGATTCAGGGATCTTGTTCTGAAAATAAAAAGGGGGAGGATACAAGAATGACAGGATAAAAGGATAGATTATTGAATCTACTTTTAAACTAAAAAAACAAAAAAAACCCGACTAGTCTCAAATATTGTACATTGGTATGGATTTATATTAATGTAAATTTAAGATTATTTGTAGCCATGTTAGGTATGTTTTTGAGGTCAAACAGAGATATATTTTAGATAGGTAGATGGTTTTCAAACACTTCAGAGACCTACGGATTATGGCATTTAAGATGTTTTAGTAACATAAGGCTTTTCATGGCAGTGAGACATGTCTGCTTCTGGCAGTACCAATCTACTTCAGAGAAGATGATAGGTATCAAAGAACCTCCATATGGAGTCTGCTTTCATTGTGGCAAAATTAGCCACTGGGCAAGAATCTGCCCTTACATCAACTACTGACAGTATGCTGTTCAAATTGGACAAGCAGGACACAAAAGGCAGCAACTGCCGAACTCTGCCAAGACAAGGTAGGACAATCCTTCAAAATTCCTGCTTCACAGAAATGTTTGTCAGATTTCTAGGCCTGTAGGCCAAAGAAGGAAACCCTAACATTGCAGAGGAACCTTGGGTGACTGTCCATGCAGCCAGCTCTTTCTGTTGTTCCTACAGTTTTGGAAGTTGTTTGTTCTGTACTTCCTGTTCACTGAGGTAATAAATATATCCTTCTCGGGTCTCTGATGGGGTTAAAGACTAGATAGATAGTTATAGTTACAGTTTTCCTAGTTACCAAATTCAGAAAAAAACTCACAAAAGAGATGTAAAGTGTGTAAGGTTGAGAGATATAAAAGCTTAAGTTGTTTATCTTTTTAAAAATGTATTAAGGTCTAAAAAGCTGGGTTGGTAATACAAGTTATGATAGAAAGTGAATTAGGTACAAAACTTTGAACTCACCAAGATAGGATAAATAATAGGAGAATTTTCTCCGAATTTGCCAAATACAAATGGACTGGACATTATGAATGTAATTCTTACTTGGTAATTGTTCTTACTGTATATAGTTTTACTTTTTAATTTTTTTAAAATTAATTAATTAGTTAAATTACACTCATGATCTTCATTAATTATACTCATGGTAAATTACATTGTGGTATTCATTGATTACATTCACAGTATTCATTCAATGATTATATTTATGGTATTCATTAATTACATTAATTGTATTGATTTATTACATTCATGATATTATGTCCTGATACTACTGTCCATTTATGGGACTTTTCCATCACTCAAAACAGAGTTTCTGTACTTAGGAAATCATTGTTCTATATTCCTTTCTTCTCCATCTTGCGATAACATCTAATCTTTCTCTATAAATTTGTATATTCTATATATTTCATGTAATACAATTCTATAGTATTTGTCTTTTTTTTAATAAAAACATTTTATGTACAACTACAGGAGAAATAATACAGATAGCTTGAACATAAAAACAGCTTATAATTCAAAAGTCCAGGGTTATTTTAAACAGTAAAATATTTTCTCTGTAGAAAATAGTAAAAATAGGGGCTGGAGAGATGGCTCAGAGGTTAAGAGCACTGACTGCTCTTCCAGAGGTCCTGAGTTCAATTCCCAGCAACCACATGGAGGCTCACAACCACCTGTAATGAGATCTGGTGCCCTCTTCTGGCCTGCAGTCACATATGCTGTATACACAAATAAATAAATCTTTAAAAAAAAAAAAAAGAAAGAAAGAAAGAAAATAGTAAAAATAATAACATTTCCCAATAAGCCCTTTTAAGCCAAATGATAGCTGAATTATACATAAAAATATTGACTAGATTCTGGGATACAGAAGAAACCAATCTTAATCTGTTCAGAGCTATGTTTTACTTAAGTTGTGTAAGTGAAATTCCTATTCATCTTCCCCTTCACTGTTTGATTTACGGAAGACATTTTTCTATAGGCTAATTCATAATCTAAAAAGATTTTAGCCTCCTCTCCTGAAAGTATGGCCAGCATTTTCTTTCATCAGCTTGATACAGTACAAATTCTTATCCTAATAGTGAAATGTTTCACTAAAATTTGCCCAGTGATTGAGTAAAACCAAAACTTACTTAACCATAGTCATCCTAGGGTCACCCCTGCTAGGTAGCCTCCCTGGATCTGTGAGAGTTTTACTTTTTTAAAGTTAAAACCTTTCCTTTTTATCTAAGCAATACTTGATAATCGTTCTTATTGTATATAGTTTTATGTGTTAGAGTTAAAACCTTTCCTTTTTATTTAGACAAAAGGGGGCAAACGTTGTGGGATATGTTTGCACTGACACTCTGAGACTATCATGGAGTGGAGTTAGAGACTAGCTGACCAGAATTAGCCACAGAGGTTTTGGAGGACCCAGGATACATATAGAGAGGCACAGGAAGTAGTAGAGAGGGGCTTAGAAAGATTTGCAGGTCCTTTTGGATTAAGGATTGAGAAAGGAGGTCAATGGTCACTTTTACACCACTACTCTGATCAGTCAGGTTCTTATCCCAATATTTGACCCCCAAGTTTTTACTCATAGTAGAAAAATTTAGATAAACTCATCAAGCTCCAGATCAGTGACTGTGGTGGTCTGAGTGAGGATGGCCCCCATAGGCTCATATTTGAATGCTTGGTTTCCAGTTGGTATAACTATGTGAGAAGGTTTAGGAGGTGTGGTTTTGTTGGAGGAGGTGTGTCACTGGGGGCAGGCTTTGAGATTTCAAAAGCCCATATCATTCCCAGTTAGCTTGCTTTCTGCCTCATGTTTTTGGATCAGATGTAAGCTTTTAGCTACTGTTCCAGTGTCATGGCTGCCTGCCTGCTGCCATGCTCTCCACCATGATGGTCATAGATGCACTCTCTGAAACTGTAAGCCCCCACTACTTTCTTCTATAAGTTGCCTTGGTCACAGTGCTTTGTCACAGCAGTAAAAAAGTAAGACAGTGAGAGATTCTGTCTGGTAAAAATTCAGTGTGAAGAGCAATAGAGGAAAACATTCTAATGTTATTCTCTGGTTTCCACAAGTGCCCACCACACAGGTGTATACATCCACACACATGTACACATCAGATGCTATTGCTGTAGAACAATCTTTTTGTACACTGTGAAGATGTGTTGCTCTCATTAGTTTAATAAAGAGCTAAATGACCAACTGCTATACAGGAAGAGGTTAGGTGGTGTTGTAGAATATTAAAGATGTATTACAGTTGTTTATGCTGTGGAATATTTGTTTGATGATGCAATGACGTGCTGCATTCCTTTATGTTGCATTTGTAAAGCTGTGTTACTTTGCCTGTCTAATAAAGATTAGATTGGTCTAATAAAGAGCTGAACAACCAATAGCAAGGCAGGAGAAAGGATAGGTGGGGCTGGCAGGCAGAGAGACTAAATAGGAGAAGAAATCTGGAGAGAAAGGATCAAGGAGCAAGAAAAGAAAGGGCCAGTCACCCAGCTATACAGCAAGACAAAGAGTAAGCAGTAAAGAAAGATATATAGGATAAAGATAAAAGCTCAGAGGCAAAAGGTAAACCGAATAATTTAAGAAAAGCTGGCTAGAAATAAGTCAAACTAAGGCCAGGCATTCATATTCCAGTGAATTTATTTGGGAGCTGGGTGGTGGCCCCCAAAGAACAAAGAGTCAAAAGAGTAAAAACAACCAACAACAAGGTATGACTTGCAAACAGGGAGAGAACTCGCTGGGATGAAGCAGGATGGAGTCACCAGCCGAACACAGAGGAAGCAATACATGTACAAGATGAGGTAACAATCCATGAGCCATGTGGCAGCAAGTAAATTAATAGAAATGGGTTAATTTAAGTTAGAAGAGCTAATTAGAAACAAGCCTAAGCTATCGGCCAAGCATTTATAATTAATAAGTCTCAGTGTAGTTACTGGGAGCTGGATGGGGGGGGGGACAGAAAAGTCCGCCTACATACTACACCAAATGAAAAAAGATTACAGTAGGAAATAGGGTTGTAGTTTGTGGGATGGCTAACCACCAACCCCACAGTTCCCCCAGAGTTTTCTTGAGTGAGAGCCGCAAGAAATATTATATAGAAGGATGTAAACAGATAGAAAATACAGGATAGCCTTGAGAGGGCCTGGAACCTATTCTAATGAGCCCTGACTGTCTCTGCCCTAGGGTATTTATAGAAATGCCAAGGGGTGGAGCAAAAGACACACACCCCCCCCCCCAGCACAGCCAAGTGTAGACCATCTCAGATACCTGCACTTGGGCCCATGGTCCAATCATCCCCTCTATGCAGACTAGGGTAAAGCCACTAGGAACCTGAAAATGGGCTCCCATAGTAGTTCAATGTAGAATGTTTGCCTAGTATACAAAGGAACCTGATTTGTTCCCAAACACTAGAAAAATAATGAGTGAATCTAGGCCTCACACTTCCTAAAGATGCATATAGAGACCAATGGAATAGAACTGAGTTCACGAATACATCTTCAACATTTATCATCAATTGATTCTCTATAAGGGTGCCAAGACCACTCAATGGGGCAAGAATAATCACTAGCTATCAGGGTTTGGATCAGTGGTTATGAGCATGTATTGCTCTTCCAGAGTCATGTTCAATTCCCAGCAACATTAGGCAGCTCACAGCCACCTATAACTCCAGGTACAGGAGACCCAATGTTTGGCCTCTGTGGGCACCTACACTCATATCACATACCCACTGTGGGGTTGAAAATGAAAATGGCCCCCACAGGTTCATATACTTGAATACTTGGTCTCCAGTTGGTGGCTGATTGGGAAAAATTAGGATGTATGGCCTTTTTGGAAAAGGTGAGTCACTGGAAGCAAAGTAACACAAAGTTGAGGTTTTAAAAGCCTCCTGTCGCCAGGCGGTGGTGGCGCACGCCTTTAATCCCAGCACTTGGGAGGCAGAGGCAGGCGGATCTCTGTGAGTTCGAGGCCAGCCTGGGCTACCAAGTGAGTTCCAGGAAAGGCGCAAAGCTACACAAGAGAAACCCTGTCTCGAAAAACCAAAAAAAAAAAAAAAAAAAAAAAAAGCCTCCTGTCATCCTCAGTATACTCTCAACGTTTCCTGCCTATAGCTGTCCCCTCCTCCATCATTCCTCCTGCCATGCTCCCCACCATGATAGTGATAGACTCCTATTCCCCTAAAACTTAAGCCCCAGTTAAACACTTCCTTCTCTAAGTTGTCTTGGTCAAAAACAAAATGAACTTTAGAAATACTTCCCCTAGGGCTGGAGAGATGGCTCAGCGGTTAAAAGCACTGCCTACTCTTCCTGAGTTCAATTTCCAGCAACCACATGGTGGCTCACAGCCATCAGTAATGAGATCTGGTGCCCTCTTCTGGCCTGTATACATAATAAATAAATCTTAAAAAAAAAAAAAAATGTATTAAAAAAAAAAAACAAAAAAAAAAACACTTCCCCTGACCTCTAAGTAATCATTTTTTTATCTACAAATTTCCTTTTCTATTTTACCTCTAATTTTTTGGGGGAAAAAATTCTTTGAGCTTTTCAAGGTAGGGTTTCTTTGTGTAACCCTGGCTGTCCTGAAACTAACTCTGAAGACCAGGCTGGCCTTGAACAGAGAGATACATCTGCCTATGTCTCCCAAGTGCTGTGATTAAAGGCACTCACCACCACTGAAAATGTATACCAATGGCTGGAAAATATATACCAATGGAATCATATAATATATGGTCTTATAGCTGGGCATGGCGGTACATAGTTTTAATGCTAGACTCAGGAAGCAGAGGCAAACTGACCTCTAAATTCAAGAACTGGCTGGTCTACATAGCAAATTTCAGGCTAGACAGGGTTATAGAGTGAGATCCTATCTAAATAAACAAATAAACAACTGCTTTTTGTTTAGACTGTTTCAAGGTTCATCCGTCACAATGCCAATAGTCCTAGCACTCAGGAGGCTGAGGCAGAAGAATCTTGAGTTCCAGGACAGCCTGGGCTATATAGCAAGTTCTATACAGGCCTAGGCTATATAGACCCTATCTTTAAAAACAAGAATCTAAGTCCTATGATCTCTACAGTTTCTGACTTTTATATTTAGTTCTATGGTTCCTTTTGAGTCCTTGATTATAGTTTCAGATAGGGCTCACCTATATTCTACAGGGGACCTAGCTCAGTGGTAGAGTACTTTCCTAACATACACGAGGCCTGGATTCAATCTCCAACACCACACACAGATAAAGATGAATTTTATAGTATTTCCTGTATATATGTAATACTGGAGCTTCAACTCTGGGCCTCACACACTAGATAAATGTAAAATAGGCTTTATCTCCAGTCCTATAACATTATTTATAATTTAATAAACTATCAAAATTAAATTCTAGGACTGGTGAAATGGCTGAGTGGGTAAACATACATGCCACCACCAAGTCTGACAACCTGAGTTCAATCCCTAAGACTCACATGGTAGAAGCAGAGAGCCAACTCTCACAGCTGTCCTCTGACATCCACATGTACACTGTGGGCACACCCATAATAGATATAATTAAAAAAGAAACTCTAATTTTAAAATTAATAGTATATCAAGGTTCTGTGAACAATGCCTCTCTTCAACAGGGGAGGTGATATCTAAAGACACAGTGAACGAAAATTTTCGAAAGAAGCCTACTGAGGAGCTTCGGAGATGGCACGGGGGTAAGAATGTTGTGTAAATGTGAGGACCTGAGTTCAAATCCTTCCAAGCACCCACATAAAAAGCTGGGCATGACCAGGTGTGAAAGTGCACGCCTTTAATCTCAGCACTCCAGAGGCAGAGGCAGGCAGTTTTCTGAGTTCAAGGCCAGCCTAGTCTACAGAGTGAGTTTCAGGACAGTCAGAGCTACACAGGAAACCCTGTCTAAAAAAGCACACACACACCCCACCACGGCATGCTAGAGCAGGGAAACTCAATGTCTTCCTCCAGCATCTAAGTGTGTCAAACATATAAATCTGTAACACACACACACACACACACACACACACACACACAAAAATAAATAAATAAATAAATAAATAAATAAATAAATAAATAAATAAATAAATAAATGCAGTAAACTCCAAACATAGGAAACATTATACCAAGGCTTATCACTAAAATCAATGATGACAATGGACACATGTCTTTAATCCCAGTACTAGGAAGGCAGAGGCAGGCAGATCTGTGAATGCATCTACATAGTGAGCTCCAGGCAAACCAGGGCTGCATAATGAGACCTTGTCTCAAAACAAATAAGGCAAAGAAATAACACTAATGATAACAACAACAATAATAAAAGGCTGGAAAGATGGCTCCGTGGTTAAGAGTACTGACTGTTCTTCCAGAGGACCCAGATTCAATTCCCAGCACCCACTTGGCAGCCCACAACTGTCTATAACTCTAGGTCCAGGGTATCTGATGTCTTCTGGATCTGATGCATTAGGCATGTAGATGATGCACAGACATACCTGAAAGCATACTTATACACATAAAGCAATAAAATCTTTAAAAATAAAAAATAAAGCAAAACAAAGGAAAAAAAAGATGAAAAACAAAATAACTGCCAGAGGTTCCATGGCACATGACTGCAATACCAGCACTGTTGCAGAATATTTGATCACACTGTGGGCCCCAAGATTGCGTTATTTACTGGAAAAACCTGTTTTTAGTTGTTGTGTGGCTCAGCCCTAATCCAAGAGCGTTCTGCTTATTGTAAAGAAGATTAAATTAAGTCAACCACAGGTAAAGGACAAGCAGCCAGTTGACAAGAAGTGAAGAAGAAAAAAACCAGAGAGATTAAGAGGGAGGCAGGAACATGGAGAGAAAGATGCACAGGAAGTAGAAGGGAAAGACATTGAGTTGGAGGAACTTTGTTTGAGACAGCATAGGAGAGGTCTTTTCTGTGACATCAGTGGAGAAGGAAGGTCAGCTGGGTGCTTTCTCTGCCTCTCTGAGCTAACAGGCTTTCACCCCAGCATCTGGCTCCAGAATCTTTATTGGTAAAATCAAACAACTGAGATTTTGATAAAAACAAAACAGTACTTAAGAAGCTGAGGCAGGAAGATTGAGTGTTCAAGACCAGCTAGGGGTATACAGTACGCTCTTTGCCCAATTTGTTTTTAAAGACAACAATATTGACAGAGTAGTGCAGATGTGAGAAGGCAGTGGTGTGTGTACTGGAAGTACTAGAAGAAAACAGCATCAACCGAGGATTTTATATCTGGCAAACATATCTGTAATCTCATCACTACTATACCCAAAGAGGAGGCAAAGAGGGGAGAATCTTCAAAAAGTTCAAAAGCTAGCTGCCCTAGAGTACACAGTGCAGGGGCAAACAATGAGACCTTTTCAAGGTCAAAGGTAAGGGCTGTCACCCAAGCACTTTCACGCACGCACGCACGCGCATACATTTCTTTTCTTTCTTTTTTTTTTTGGTGTTTTCAAGATAGGGTTTCTCTGTGTAGTTTTGGTGCCTGTCCTAGATCTTGCTTTGTAGACCAGGATGGCCTTGACCTCACAGGGATCCACCTGGCTCTGACTCCCAAGTGCTGGGATTAAAGGCGTGTGCCACCACCGCCCAGCACACATTTCTTTATAAGACAGACAGAAAGAAAATCGAAATTTTTTTTTTTTTTTTGGTTTTTCGAGACAGGGTTTCTCTGTGTAGCTTTGCGCCTTTCCTGGAACTCACTTGGTAGCCCAGGCTGGCCTCGAACTCACGGAGATCCGCCTGCCTCTGCCTCCCGAGTGCTGGGATTAAAGGCGTGCGCCACCACCGCCCGGCTGAAAATCGAAATTTAAAAAAGAAATTTTTTTTTTTTGAGAAAAGGTCTTACTAGGTAGCCCTGACTAGCCTAGAACTCACTATGTAGGGTAAACTGGCCTAAACCAGGTACTCTTGCTTCCTAAATCACCATGCCTGGTGAAATAAAGGTTTTCTAGTCACAAAAAAGCTTAAAAAGGTAGCAAATGGACGGACACACACACACACACACACACACACACACACACACACACACACACAGTTATAGAAAATCTTCAAGGTAGAAGGGGAAACACAGCTATTGGAAACCTCAAACACAGTGGTCAACAGATTAACAAAAATGACAATACAGTTTAACAAACAAAAGACATGAGAGGCTGGACCCAGTCACATTTTGTTTCCTAGTGTGCTGGCTAGTTTTACAACAACTTGACCAAGCTAAAGTCATCTGGGAGGAGGGAACCTCAGTTAAGAAAATGCTTCTAGTCTGGTGGTGGTAGTGCACACCTTTAATCCCAGCACTTGGGAGGCAGAGGCAGGTAAATCTCTGTGAGCAAGTTCCAGAAAAGTCAGGACTGTTACATAGAGAAACTTTGTCTTAGAAAACCAAAAAAAAAAAAAAAAAGAAAGAGAGAGAGAGAGAGAGAGAGAGAGAAAGAAAGAAAGAAAGAAAGAAAGAAAGAAAGAAAGAAAGAAAGAAAGAAAGAAAGAAAGAAAGAAAGAAAGAAAGAAAGAAAGAAAGAAAGAAAGAAAGAAAGAAAAGGTTTCTAGCTGGGCAGTGGTGGTAGTACATGCTTTTAATCCCAGTACCTGAGAGGAAGAAGCAGGTGGATCTCTGTGAGTTCGAGGCCAGCCTGGTCTACAGAATGAGATCCAGGACAGCCAGGGGTTCACAGAAAAACCCTGTCTCAGAAAAGAAGCAAAAAAGAAAGAAAAAGAAAAAAAATGCCTCCATAAGATTGGGTTGTAGGCAGGCCTGTAAGGCATTTTCTTAATTAGTGATTGATAGGTGAAGACCCAGCCCAGTCATCCCTGGACTGGTAGTTCTGGGTTCTATAAGAAAGCAGGCTGAGCAAACCATAAGGAGCAAGACAGTAAGCAACCCAGAAACACTTCATGGCCTTGGCATCAGCTCCTGTCTTATCTGAGTTCCTGTCCTGACTTCTTTTGATGATAAACAATGATATGGAAGTTTAAATTAAATAAATCCTTTCTCCAAATTCTTTTGGTCATGGTGTTTTATCACAGCAATAGTAACTCTTAAGACAACTAGCAAAAAAAATGCTAGTCATCTATGTAAGGATTTTGTCCTTAATTACATCATCAGCCTTCAACTGCGTCCCAGCCTAAAAAGCGTGTGGGCCCTCTGTGTGTTCCCTCTCTTCCCTTTCTGCTCTCTCTCCTTCTTTCTGTTCCCTTTCTCTTTCTCTCTCTCTCCCCCCTCCCTCTCTCCCAATAAAGCTCTAAAAGGTAACCATGGCTGTGATTCTTCCAACCAGCCCTCTCCTCCACTGGCATGGCTGCTGCAGGTGGCAGCCAGCCAGGAACAGCACTGTTTAACCAACAATCTATATCTGCATTCACCCCAAGACAACTCAGGGTACTGGGTCCATCAAAAGTGACAGCATATGGAGCAAAGTCACAACAATCCTAACTTCTACCAGTGTGGGGACGCTCCAGTGCCACCCTATATCTTATGTGAGACCTCAACACACAAAAATCATCTGTAGGAGAGGGAGAGATGGTCAGTGGTTAAGAACTGGTTCCTCTTAGACAGGTAGTGGTGGTGCATGCCTTTAATCCCAGCACTCGGGAGGCAGAGGCAGTCGGACCTCTGTCAGTTCAAGGCCAGCCTGAGCTACAGGGTGAGTTCCAGGAAAAGTTCCAAAGCTACACAGAGAAACCCTGTCTCAAAAAAAAAAAGGAACTGGCTCCTCTTTTAGAGGATCTGATTTCAATTCCCAGCACCTACACAGCAATTTATCTAGTTCCTCCTTTGGAGCACAGATATGCATGCAGTCAAACATCTAAATACATAAAACAAAAATGAAAAAAAATTACATTTACTTATCACTCATTCAAGACAGAGCCCTGCCATGTAGCCTACTCAGGCTGTCCTTAAACTTGCAATTCCCCTGCCTTAGCTTCCTGAGTGCTGGTACATGTATGCAACACCAAAGCCTAACTGACTCTGTATTTAGAACACTGAGCAACAGCTTGCCTGGATCCACTGTTCCCGGTTGATTTCCACACCATTGGCCCGCAGGGAGGTGATGGCTCGGTCAATGATCTTCTCCACCATCTGAGTGTTCCCATTGGCCTCCTCAAGCTTGGCAGCTGTGATCCAGATGTGCCGGTCTGTAGGAATGTTCTCACGTGCTTTATTTAAGACCTTGCGAGCATTTTCATAAGTTTCCAGCCTTGCCAAAGCAAGCCAAAGCTACACAAAAAAGACATAAGGAAAAAAAGGAGAAGTGTGTTGAATGCTGGTGGCACCAAGTGGTATCTTCCAGGCTGGATAGCAAGCCAGTCTCACTGACCTACAGCACTTCTACAAAGTGCTTTGTGAAAGTTCCCAAGCTTAAACAGAGCCTATAATCATTCTCAGGAGCCCTTTTCCATACACCAACTGTTCAGTTATGCTTCTGACACTGGTTATCACAAAAGGTTGATGGGACTCTTTCGTTTGGGGGGGTGGGGGTGGGCACACATTCACATTGAAACTAAAATAGTCTGCACATTTTAAGGGTGGAATATTGTAGTCACTAGTTTGGGGGCATAAGAATTCCAGAGGGCTAAGCATCATCACACAACTGTCTGTGAACCCATCCTGCTCACCTTTTACCCTAGCACCTGCCATCAAGTCTGACACAGTGCTTAGAACCTCTGATTAAGAGTCCTAGCATTTAATTCCACACTCGGGAGGCAGAGGCAGGTGGATCTCTGTGAGTACGAGGCCAGCTTTGGTCTACAGAGCGAGTTCCAGGACAGGCTCCAAAGCTACACAGAGAAACCCTGACCAACTGAAGCCACCTGTTACCTTATTTAGCAACTATTGTAGAATACCATTCTGGGTTTCACAAGGCCCTCTAATGCCAGGAATGGTAGCTTAAGTAAACAGCATACATATAGCAGTCTCAGGCACTGGAGTTGGCTTACAATGGGGTGGTGGGTCTGAGCCTGGCAGACTCACCTCCACGCTGGTGGGACAGCACTCCACTGCTCGGCTCAACATGATTCTAGCATCTTCAGGCTCTTCAAGCTCAACGGCTGCTTTCCACAATCGAACAGAGTTTGGAACATGCTCAAGGGCTGGGAAAGATCAAGTAACAAGAGACTGTGTCAGGAGGACACTGCCAGTTGGGTAAGATAACCCCCCACAGTGATAATCAAGGGCTACAAACATGCCCATTTTGTGGGTCCTTTGATGTTATGGTAGACAGAAAGAAAGGAACAGTCAAAGTTCACTGAAGTTGTATCATTAGGATTTGTCACATCAATAATACTATATGGCTCTACTGAAATTTGAGAACAAGATGAACTAGTCTTTTTTTTTTTTTTTTTTTTTTTTTGGTTTTTCGAGACAGGGTTTCTCTGTGTAGCTTTGCGCCTTTCCTGGAGCTCACTTGGTAGCCCAGGCTGGCCTCGAACTCACAGAGATCCGCCTGGCTCTGCCTCCCGAGTGCTGGGATTAAAGGCGTGCGCCAACAACGCCCGGCCCAAGATGAACTAGTCTTAAAGAAGTCAGAACAACTGCAAGAGAACAGGCCATATAAGGAGAATGACAAGTTATCTAGGTTGAGGGCAATGTTACATGGGTTACAAGGGCATGTACTCATTAAGACATCAATCAAACTGTATACCTAAAATCCATATATAGTTTACTAAAAGTATATTCTAAATGGCCAGTGTCAAAAAGACCTCCTGATTATGTTTCCCTTAAGAATACCTGAATCTTCAAAAAAGAAGAAAAAGTCATAAGCAAACTTGGAAGGGACTCCTACAGAACAATGATGGGATACTCTGTAGAGTACTAGAATCTATGAATGTGTGCATATATATGTTTTATCATTAGATAACTGAGACAATGACTCATTCATTGGCCAGATGCATTACAGGTAGTATTGACACTCCACAGAGACAGTCCAGGTTCTTGGCAGGTTGGCAGTTTCACCATATTCCCAGAATATAAATGTGACTTAAACTTGTGAATGACTTATTTCTGCAGTCTGCAAGTTTTTGGTGTGTGAGCTTCCACTCCTGTGAGCCCCAGGACCTCATATACCCTCAAACTTGACTATATAACCAACAATGTCTATATGTAGTGAAGGATGACCTTAAACTCCTGATCCTCCTGTCTCTACCTTTCACAGGATGGGAGTGTCCTCATACCCTAATTATTTCTACAATTTTCTATTAGTTTTCATGAAGTGGTTGAATGTGGGAAACTGAAACTCAAGTGAAACTGTGTATGAAGGAGACCACTAAAAAAACTACAATGTAACTCATGGATAAAGCATTTGCTTGGCATATTTGAAACCTTGGAATCAACACTACCCCTCCACCCCACCACCACCCCCCACCCCACCCCCCGCCACCTCCCCACCCCCAAATGTGTTCAAACATATATGAGCCAGGTTCAGTGATGAACACCCATATAGACCTAGCTACTTGGGAAGCTGAGACAGGAAGATTCTAGATTAAACCAAATAACAGAATTGAGGTTAACCTGGCTAAGTGAGACTATGCCTCTTTAAAAAAAGATTTAAAATGTTAAAAGTTGGAGATGGCTGTAGCTCAGTAGCAAAGTATTTGACTAGCACATATGAGATCCTGGATTGAATACTTAGCATTATGAAAAAAAAAAATCAATCTTAAATCTTAAGTAAATAAATCTCATTAATGCTGGAGAGCAGCTTGTTATTCTGGAAGCAGGAAAAAAAACATAATAAATCAAGCACTTACTGAAAATCAGAGTAACTAAATTTTGATATAAGAAAGTTCTCCTTAGAATAATACTGGTAAGAACAACAGAAAGAGTAACAGAATTGTAACACCACAAATATCACTCCCAAAGATTGGGGGTGGGGAGCACCTACTTCTGCTCCAGATAGAATTCCACAAAGGCCCTTCAGCCACTGCTGAATCTCACCTTACAATGGAGAGCAGAGAGAGCATGCGCGCTCAGCTTACACACACACACACACACACACACACACACACACACACACACACACACACCACACACAAAGAAAAAAGCTGGTCATGGTGGTACATAACTTTAATCCTAGCACTTGAGAGGCAGAGGGGATCTCTGTGACTTCAAGGCCAACCTGGTCTATAACGAAATTACCAGGGCTATGTAGTGAGACTCTGTCTCACAAAGCAAATATCAAGGGCTGGAAAATGGCTCAGTAGTTAAGAACACTTGCTGCTCTTGCAGAGGATACAGATTCAGTTCCCAGCACCTACATGGTGGCTCACAACTGTCCATTAACTCCAGTTCTAGGAGCATCTGATGCTCTCCTCTGGCTTCTGAGGACACTGCATGCATGTGGCACATAGACATACATACAGTAAAATAAAAGTAAATAAATAAAAACAAATCTTTGGGGGCTAGAAAGATGGCTCAGTGATTAAGAGCACTGACTTCGGGGGATGAAGAGATGGCTCAGATGTTAAGCATACTTGTCCCTCACTGGGTGCCTTTAATCTCAGCACTCGGGAGGCAGAGGCAGGAGGAGAACAGGGAGTTCCAGTTCCAGGAAAGGTGTGGAGCTACACAGAGAAACACTGTCTCAAAAAACAAAAACAAACATACAAACAAAGACTACTGAGTACTTGTCCCGCTTCCAGAGATCTTGGGTTCAATTCCCAGCATTGGTATGGTGGCTCACAATCATTTGTAATTTCAGTTTCAGGGGATCCACTCCCTCTTATAGCCTCCAAAAGCACCAGGCATACATGTGGTACATAAACACACATGCGAGTTAAACACCCATACACATAAAATAAAAATGAGTAAAGAGCATTGACTGCTCTTTGACAGGACCAGGTTTTGATTCCCAGCACCCACATGGCAGCTGGACAACTTTCTCTAACTCCAGCCCCAGGGGATCATCCTCTTCTGGCCTCTGTGGGCACCAGGCATGCACATGATACAGAGACATACATGTGGGCAAAACACTCATACACATATTTTTTTAATTTTTAAAAACAAAACAAAACAAAAAACCCACTTGATTCTAACAGAGCCTCCAGATATGCCTTCCAATTAAAAAAGAACTTAGGAAACAGAGGACTTCATGACTGCAGTGCATGGAACCTAAACAGAATTAACCTACCTCCTTCATGAACCTTAATGATAAAATAACCAAATGGCAACATATCAAACTCTGTTTAACCTTAATGTACACTGACCGTGCATGCATATACAGATATGTGTATATGGTATGCTGAAATGACAACTGAGAAAATGTGAACACTATAGACCTCTAACAGTTAAGACACTATTGTTATTAGACGTGGCAGGGAAACAAGAAACAAAAAAAAAAAAACCAAAAAACCACCTGTGTCCACAAAGCCAGTAGAGTGGTGCTCCTGTAATCTCAGCACTCAGAAGGCAGAGACAAAAGGATCACCTTAAGTACAAGGCTACTCTGAGCTATACAGTAAGGAATACACAGTGAGACCCTGTCTCAAAGAGCCACAAAAGTGCTGCTTAACAGGTAAAGGTACCTGCCACCAAGCCTGAAAACTTGAGTTCAATCTCTGGGATGGATAATTAAGAGAGAACCAACTCCTGCAAGTTGTCCTCTAACCTCCACATGTACAGTGTGGTACACACACACACACACACACAAATAATATAATTTTCTAAGGCCACAAATAGAAAGAAAAAAGGAAAAAAAATGTCTGTACATTTAAAGAAACATGTTAAGTACAGAATGAGGGAACCAGTCAGTGGTGATACACACTTATAATCCCAGCACTTGGGAGGCAGAGACAGGAAGATCTCTGAGTTCAAGGCTAACCTGGTCTACAAGGCAAGTTCCAGGATGGCCAGGGGTATACATACAAAAAAAAGCCATGTCTTAAAAGACAAAAAAAAAACCCAAAAAACTATAAACAAACAAAACAAAAAACAGCATGAGAAGCATGGGATTGCTTTACAGGGGTTGAAAGTAGGTGGAGATAGTAGCTATACCTGTTGAAGCAGAAGCTGAAATGAGCAATATATATCATCTGTCTTTCCTGAACACTTGGAAATTAGCATTAACAAGCTATAGGAGCTAGCAAGATGGCTCAGTTGTAAGTGTGCGTCCACCAATCCTGAAAACCTGAGTTCGATTCCAGGGATTCACAAGGTAGAAAGAAAGAACTAACTCCTGCAATTTGTCTTCTGATATCCAAATGCATGCCATCATAACACCATGTAGTGGGTACCTGTTCCACCTATGACCCCTGGGGCATGGCCTCTGCACTAGCTGAAGACCTGAGGGACACATACATACGTAAGCCTTCTCTTCTCTCCCTCATGGGGTTGAACAGTGGGGACTGACTCAGGTGGCAGAAGCAGCATGGGACCAGCCATCAGCCTTCCAGGACTCTGTGATGAATTTGCCTTATCCTGATTAGTGAGTTGTTCTCCTCAATATAATTTTTAAATAAATAGTTTTTTTAATAAATAGTTCCTTTATCTGTGGATTATCTACAATAGCTAGTGCCCAACATGGGGCTCAAACCCACGGCCCTGAGATTAAGAGTCTCATTTCTCTACTGACTGAGCTAGCCAGGCCGTGACATAGAGAGGGGACAGCTGCTCAAAAATATCTTTAAGAAGGACCATGTCAATCTGTACCACTCTGATTCCCTACAACAGAACCTGCTCCATGGCTACGCTTTCTCAAGATGAAAACGGCATCGTCTCACAGTCTTAAGTGATTAGAGCCTATGGTATCACAAAACAGAGGCCAGATGAATGGTGATAAGGAGGCCTAAACAGCAGGCACTGCTATGTCTCTGAAGAGAGCTGTCACAATCTAAGGTCATCACTGCAATCTGCTGACCAATCCCAGTATGGTCCATGGGGAGAAAAAATGGATCCGAGCTCATCTCACAGATGGACTTCTTAGACATAAGCACTTTCTGACTACTGTAACACCATCTCCCTCAGATGTTCTCAAGTACCTGCTAAGGCTTTGTAAACCGATATTGAAAATGACATTGTGTCTTGCCTGAGTGCTTTCTCAAAAATGGTCAGTGTTCATAAGCCGTCCCTCTGGGGCTATAACTATCAGTTCATTGGCTATCAGTTCACCAGTCAATCAACCATTTAAAAAAACAACTCTGAAATGGTGTTAAGGGAAGGACTCTTATTATCCAGACTTAGATTATGTTGAAACAAACCAGCCTGGCTAGCTGAGTCAGTAAACCACTCTCTCTTTCTTCTCTCTTCTCTCTCTTCTCTCTCTTCTCCCTCCCTCTCTCTCTCTCTCTCTCTCTCTCTCTCTCTCTCTCTCACACACACACACACACACACACACACACTAAATAAATAAATGTAAAAAAAAACCCTAAAAAACAGAACTCAAGCTGCATTCAAGAAGTAATTACTCGAAGGAAGGACCTACTGAGCAGGCTATGAGAGTAAAAAGAAATCATGGAAAAGAAAATAGTAACTGCTCTGTGCAGCTGGCAGGATGAATGTTAACAAAGCACACTGCATGGCTTTGCCACACTTCAGCTCATCCTCAAAAAAACTTGGAATAACTTTAGGGAAGGGAGACAACCCAGGAGAGCTGTAACATCATGCAGCCCAGGCGCTTCCAAGCTTGTTTGGAGCATCAGGATCCTTTCTTCAGACCCTGGTTCACCAAAAAGCAAAAAACATGTCAGATGACCCAGAGATCTGTAATATGAGGGCACAGGGGGCCTCAGGTACTTGGCAACTAGGTCAAAACCAAGCCTCTAGTCAGCTTCCTATGGGGTTGATGATGACTGCTTGGAACTGACAAAATGGAATAAAACTCTATTCTTGAGACACTACAGTGATTCCCAAACAGTCTCCATAGGATCTGATTTCCTGTAATCGCACAGGTCAACTTTGCTGAAAATAGACTCAAGGATTAATGTCGTAGAACATGCAGACCCAAAAACACTCACATGAAATTGGCACAAGGTATACTATCTGGGGGAGCTACACAAAACCTGTGTGGCCTGGTGAGTAGCGCAGCCTACTCAACAGTGGCAGAATTACCCTCCTGTGTATGAGGGCTTTGTTCCCCTAGCAGGGCAAACAGCCTCTGTAATGTTTTTTTTCCTTCTCATAGAGCCAAGCAGGACCAGCTGCTCCATTGCATACAGACCAAACCTTTGGTGGACATCACTATGCTGACTGGAACTTGTAAGCAGGAGCATCACATACTTGAGATATACAGTCCAGAAAAATGGAAGACATTCCTTACAAACCCAAAGGGCCCACCCTTGGGGGAATCTTACAGGGTCCCATAGTCTGGGGCACACTGGAACTTCCATTCCATGATGAAACCAATGAAACAAGAACCAAAAGGGTATATATATGAATATATATCAATTTATTAATGAGAAGTCCTTCTGTTTTGCCCGTCTGGTCTCTGATCTTGGGGGTGGGGGGGAGTACGCGAGAGTGAAAGAGCGAGAGCTCCACACCTCCATTGGGTCAGATACTCCAAGGTCACCGGCAGAGTGAATTTCCACAACAAACCAATGCTGCTCTTATAGTACCTACTGGAAGTTAATATCTAATCTCAGCACCTGGACTCCCAGGGGCACCCTCCTGCCTGCTAGGTTTTGCTGTATGGTAAAATAAATCTAAAGGAACATACAACTCAGCATCAGGTCTAGGTTCTTCTGACAGATCCAACACCACCGAAACAAAGTGTGCCAATCCTCAGGAAGGCTTTCAGGGTGTACTAGCCCAATCTTACAGAAGAAAGCTGTGCTTTCCTGCCATATCTGCTCTCCTACTGAGGAAGATAATCCCAGCAGGGAACCAGCACCAGCTAGGACCTCAAACAGCCTGCTTCTCCATGAACTGAGCATTACCTAACCATGCCTCAAGAGGAGGCAGATACAGCAGCTTCATCAAGTTGGAAATAGCACAGAAAAGATGGAGTGAAGCAAAGGCAGGTACAGTATAAATACCAGTAAGCCACAGGCAGAAACTTCCCACAACTAGAGGCTAATGATTTGCCTGCTACCCTAGAAGCACATTCATCGCTCTAGAAAAGCCTTTGGACCACAGGACTGATAAGGAAAAAGCCTTGACCTAAGATTAAATTCACATGAGTTAACTGATAATCAGAAAATAAAGACACACCTATTCATGCAGGACAGGCCTTCTATTCCTCACTTTAGTCCACACAGTGGCCTGGCAGAATAGGTAGATATTTCCCAAGCTCTTATGAGTACCAAAAGATGCCGGGCAGTGGTGGCACACGCCTTTAATCCCAGCACTCGGGAGGCAGAAACAAGCGGATCTCTGTGAGTTCGAGGCCAGCCTGGGCTACAGAGTGAGTTCCAGGAAAGACGCAAAGCTACACAGAGAAACCCTGTCTCAAAAAACCAAAAAAAAAAAAAAGAGTACCAAAAGACGAAAGGGCCTTATAACCCAAGGCCTCAACCTTCCATGAAGCATCACCATGTGTATATACAAACATATACAGCAGAATACATGGGTCTCTGAATGTGCAGTACTGTCTGAGCAGATCTCAAAGGCTTTATGTCCTACTTTTACTTTTCCAAACCTTGCCATCAAGAGGCCTAATCCAAAGGCAGAACAATTCAATCAAGTTGTGAGACCAACCCTGACTCCCATGGGACAATCAAGTTGCCACTATACTCTGGGGAGACCATTTTATAGGTCAGAGGGTCTTGAGTCTTAATTTAGTGCTTTTATTTGCAAGTATAAAGCTAACAGGAGAGCCTGGCATGATACCACATACCTGTATGCAGAACCTAGAAGGCAAAAACAAAAAGATCATGCATTTGAGACCAGCTTTGGCTACATGTCCCTGCCTTAAAACAGAAGTTAATGAGACTATAGTTAAAAGAAGCAAAACCACCAGCTGGAAATCCAGTCCTTAAAGGGTCTAGGTCACTGGATCACTCATCCAGGTAAAGAGCTTATCCTGGATACCTGCATAACAGAGAGAAAAGAAAATCCTATCTCCAGTATGGGACATAGCTAGCATTTGCTCTCTGTGTACACATAGTAGTAGTGGTAGTGATGGTACTATTTCTTCCTGTACCTTTGTGCACCTCAAAATTCCATTTCTGGAACACAGGCTACCTGTGGGACTATACTTACAGAGTCACCAACCTCACACAAGAAGAGTAGGATCATGCTAGGCAGTGGTGGTACAGGCCTTTAATCCCAGTACTTGGAAGGCAGAGGCAGGCGAATCTCTGTGAGTTGAAGCCAGCCTGGTCTACAGTTCAAGTTCCAAGACAGCCAAGGCTACACAGACAATGTCTTGAAAAAAGAAAGAAAGGAAGGGCAGGATCCCCAGGGTCCACTCAATTCGTACTACTGATAGCCAATAAGTGTTGAATCCAACTCACAGCACAGGCAGCCCAAGGAGCCAAACACAAGCCTAAAAATGCTGGGCACTGATATAGCTAAAAGGAAGACAAGTATATCCAGCAGATGGACTCTCCCTGTGGCCACAGATCCTGAAGAGAGAAAACTGGTACCCTGAGTCCCTGTGCTCTCAGACATGTTAGTGATGACCAATGGAGACTGCTATACTTTAAAGGTCAGAGCATTTAGTGCCAATGTCAAAAAATAACTCCCATTTTCAAATGTCCATGTTAATAGCAAAGTGACAAAATACTCTAAGTACATAGTCAAATTATTATAAGGAAAGTTGAGAGCAAACAGTCTACGATGGCCTGGGCTCTCCAGGGTGTTCTAGACACTGGAGACAACACCTAACCTGCAGGCTTAGAGACAAATCACCTCCCTAGTCATGAGATCCCTTTTCCCTTCTACAGCAAAGATACTGAAGACCTCAGAGGTCAAGCCCTAAGTCACTCTACTTCCTCTAGTTTCAGAACAGCACTAAAATTTCATTTCTCTAAACAAGAAAGAGGCTGTCAGTTCTGCCCAAATGTGACCCACAACTTCTAGAAAAATAACCTGTCAAGCCCCAGGAAGCCTAAGGCACTGGAGGAAGTAACTGCTATCTCCACCTGAAAGCCAGGATCTTCCAGCAGCGCCTGTCTTCCAAGTGCTTACCAACTAGCCAGTGCAGCAGCTCCAGGCTCTGCCCCAGATACCCAGAAAAAAGAATGCTGTTTCTAGAAACTCTCTAAGGGAAGGACAGGTCAGGTCAGGCCTAGAATCAGGAAGCAATAGCAATCATCTTAGCATTATCTCTGCTGGAGAACAAAGCAGGAGGCCTCTCCCTGACAGACCTGAAGAGCCTTAGAAATAATCCCTCCACCCTGCACAGCCAGGCTACCACCTCCATGATCACACTCCCCAGAATCCAAGTCAACTGGAAATGAACCCCAGACAATGTGGTGGTGAACAGGGAGTGGCCACAAAAACACTCAAGACCATTTATCACACTGTGGCAGGGGGGTTTAAGCAGTGCTTCCCTAAATTAGTAATGCCAATTAGCCAAAGCTCAGTGTGCCTTTCATTAAAAAACTATTTTCTGGGCTGAAAGAAGTAAAGTTCTGATTCCTATTATACAAATCAAGACAGGTGCTAACTTTCTGCTCCTATTTGCATTATAAGGGACTGGTTCTGAGCATTGAATGGGTAGTTGACCTACATGCAGAAAACCAGATCTGGCAGAGAAAACACATCAGGCATGCAAGATCACCTGATCAGAGGAACCAGAGAACAGCCACGCTGGCTAGTAACAAACACAGGCAACAAGCAAGGAGAACCTGTGTTCAACTCAAGAGCCCATAGCCTTATCAGCCTATGAGACTTAGCTTATACACCCTATCTCTACTCAAACACATACTGAGAAAAAGAGGAGTGGAAAGTTCTTGCTATAAATGCTTTGACTCTACAAACAGACCTGAGTCAGACCAGGGTGCTCATGCCAAATATACCACCTGCACAATTTTTTGCATAACACCCCTCTGACCAGCTTCTGTTCTGAAGCCATGTTCAAAAACAGCACTTGCAACAAGATCTGGTACAGAAAACAACACTTTTATGAATTATAGTAAGAAACAATACACAGACTGCCTATAAATGCTATATCTTGTGGTGATAATCTAATTGTACTGAATTATTATTTTGATTGTATGTTAATAAATAAAGTTGTCTGGGAGTCAGAGCTATTAGAGCCATAGCAAGAGTGTGGCGGTGGTGGCACACGCCTTTAATCCCATAAGATCTCTGTGTGTTCAGGGATACAGCCAGCATTGGAGACATATGCCTTTAAGACCTAGGGGGCTGTACATTCAGACAGTGACGAGGCAGTCATGTGTTTGGGTTTACAACCAATGAGAAGGCAGAACAACATACTTTAAAAAAACGAACCGACAGGAAGTAGCTCTCTTTTCGCGAAGCTGGGACAGCAGGAGGAAGGGTGAGATTTTAGCTCTGAGCTCTGACTTCTCGGCTTTCTCTTTTACATTGTTTCTGTGTTTCTTATTTAATAAGACGGTTGGTTACATCTACAATATCTTCTTTGAGATGACTCAAACAACAGTGCTTGCTACTCTTCCAGAGGACCCAAGTTCAGTTCCCAGTACCCCTGTAAGGTGGCTCTCAACAACTGCCTATAACTCTAGCTCTAGGGGATCTGATGCCCTTTTCTGGCCTCTGGGGACTCTTGTATACACATGTGCACATACATAAATACTTTTTTTTTTGGTTTCTGATACAGGGTTTCTCTGTGTAGCCCTGACTATCCTGGAACTTGCTCTGTAGACCAGACCAGGCTAGCCTCGAATTCATAGATAGATCCACCTGTCTCTGCCTCCTGAGTGCTGGGATTAAAGCATGTGCCACCACTGCCTAGAAATCTTTAAAATCTTTAAAAACCCAAACAAAACAAAACTGTATTTTAGTTGACCATGAATGGATAGCATGTATTATTGCCTTACAGGTGTTGTGAGGTGCAGTCCAATCAGTGCAAGAAGAAATTCAATGACCACATACTCAGGTGTGACCATCAGTGAGCTCAGACTTACACCAATGGCTATACTACCCTGTAGACACACCTTAGATCATGTCAAAGGGCCTGGCTGAGTACATTTCTTCCTATAGCCATCTTATCTAGCCTCCAGAGCCACAGCAGCAGGCTGGAATCCAAGCTGTCCCTGTATTATGAATAAGGAAAACTGGGAGGACAGTGACTCACATACTACAGAAAGGTAGGAATATGGCCTCCAATCAGTGTGAGAACTCCCCTACTAGAGTCCCTCCCTTACAGAAGGGTCAAGGGCAGAGGCAACCAGGCCAGGAAAAAGGCCTAGACAACATCACCAGCTTCTTAACTACTCTCACAAAAAGCCTGAGCAAAGGAGGAGTAAAGCTGCTCTCCAAGAAAACAAAACATCAGAAAGCAAGAAAAACACCTTCAAGGTGCAGTCTGAGGGAGTATCTCCAAGGGAGCTTACCTTTCCGAAGAACACGCTTCTTTGCCCGAATGTCTGTTTCTAGCTCTGCTGCTCTAATGTAAATCCTAACAGACTGTGGGAGATGACGGACAGCTTGTGCCACCACAGCCTTGGCTGTGTCCCCAGGCTGTAACCTGGCTGCTTCTAGCCAGACATCTTCACTCTGGAGCAAAAAAAAAAAAGGGGGGGGGGCAGTAAGAACAGCCTGGAAACCACAAAGGAGAAGTGGGTACCTCTGGGGCCTCCAGATTCTATAAGAATCAACTTGGCCATAAAATACATACATATGAGAGTTCACCTTGCAGTGACAAAGCTCAGAAATGTGGCTACCATGTCGAAATGAAAGACACATATAATCCTTCACAAACAAAAAGAATACAATTTACTATAGGCAAAGTCTATGGAAAAAACAAAGACCCTATGTCTGCCTGGGAAGTTCAGATTTATGCCTCAAGTTCAGAGAATTCCACAGAAGGTTTCTTTCACTATCAGAAATATCTAGTCCATACAGAACATATGCATTCAATTGGTTTCATAGTACTTTTTAAAATTGTCTAATCATCCCACCTCCCAAAACACAAATGCTGGAATATACTAAGAGCTAGCACTAACCTGTAAGTCTTCCTCCCCCCCCCCCCCCCCCCCCCCCCGATTTACTTATTTTTATTTTATGTATATGGGTGTTTTGCCTGCATGCATATCTAGAAGAGAGCATCAGATCTCCTGGAACTGGAGTTATAGACAGTTGTGAACCACCATGTGGCTTCTGGAAATCAAACTCAGGTCCTCTAGAAGAGCAGCCAGTGCTTTTGACTGCTAAGCAATCTCTCCTGCTTCAACCTCAAGGTTTTTTTTTATTATGTGGCCTGACAAGCTGCCCAGTTCATCATTTTCAATGAAGCTTACCCGCCATTATAATGGTGGGTCAGTCTCTGCTCCATACAAAAGCAAGCAAGAAACTCCTTTCCCTCTACTTAAAACCTTGCTCTAGTTCCATTTCTCCAGTATAGGTACCATGCCTAGCAAAACATAGAGGGTTTTCTGGGAGCCAGAAATCATGTAGGTGTCAAGAGAAATGTGCTATAGGCTTCACCTTGGGACACATCTCTGTCCCTTTCATAATAAGGTTCCGAGCCACTTGTAGCTTTCCAGTGACTTCTTCCAGGCGAGCTGATGCAATCCAAGCTGGTGGGTGATGAGGGTTTGTTTCTCGAACAGATTTGAGAAGTAGCCGAGCCTTCTTAATGTCACTGTAAGAATGAGAAGCCACAAAACATTAGGCCACACTACCAGAGATGTGACAAGAGCCAGGGAGAAGGTACCCCCTCAGACACAAGGCATAAATTGCTAAGGACAACATGCTGAAGACACAAAATCCAAAACAGCTCTGTGGGGACACTGAGCAAACAAACTGAGACCTGAATTTCCAGACAGGAAACATGAGACAATTAGTAAAGCTGCTTTCTAGCGTATCACAAGCACTGACCTTAAGATATTATTTGTAAATATTTAACACACACAGTAAATGAATATAAATATATTTCTACATTTCTCAGAACATCCATGTCATATTTTGACTGTATATTTAAAAAAAAAAAACCAAAAACTCCACAACAGACTAGGCAATTAGAGTTCCCATTTCAACCCACCAATTCTGCAACATACTCACTTTATATCCCCTCCATGGGTTGGGATCATAGAATTTAGATCTGTCAGATAGCCTTTGGGGTCCACAACAGTTTGCCCACTCACTGAGTCAGATACCTGTGAGATAGGTAAAGGTAAGAATCAACTAGACAGGACCAGTAATGTCTAAAACAAAGAATTCCTTACCAAGGACCCTGGAAACCCTCCCAACAAATCTATCCAAGAATAAGTAGTCAGGAGGAAAACCACCTTATTGTAACTCAGACCACAGTTGGTGATTAGGAAAGTACATGCTACAGGGAAAGTGTAGAGATCTTGCACAAGCATTAATATTTGGGTTGGGAGATAGAGTTGAAGGAGAATGGTTCCTACAGGCTCATGTGTGAATGAATACTTGGTCCCCAGTCAGTGAAACTATTTGGAAAGGATTAGGGGGTATGGTCTTCTTGGAAGGCCACTGGAGGTGGGTTTTGAGGTTTCAAAAGATTTGTGCCAGCCAGACGGTGGTAGTGCACACCTTTAATCTCAGCACTTGGAAGGCAGAGGCAGGTAGATCTCTGTGAGTTCAAGGCCAGCCTGGTCTACAGAGTAAGTTCCAAGACAGCCAAAGCAACATAACAGAGAAATCCTGTCTCGAAAAGCCAAACAACAACAAAACAATCAGTCTCAGAAAAGCCAAACAACAACAAAACAACCAGTCTCAGTATGCCTCTCTCTGGCATGTGGTTGTGGATTAAGATTTGATCTTCACTCCACCATCATGGACTCTTAACATTCTTGTTGTGGAATATTACTTTAAACTATGTAAAGATGTGTTATATTTGTTTATGCTGTGAAATATTACTTTAACTAGGCAAAGATGTGTTACATTTGTTTATGCTGCATTCCAAAATTAAAAACTAAAAATTAGCCAGGCATGGTGGCACATGCCTTTAATCCCAGCACTCTGGAGGCAGAGGCAGGTGGATCTCTAAGTTTGAGAGGTCAGCCTGGTCTACAAAGTGAGTTCCAGGACAGCCAGGGCAACCCTGTCTAAAAACAACAAAAAACACAACCTAGAAACAGCCAGCATGGGCATACACCTGTAAAACCAGCACTCAGGAGGCTGTGGTATATTTTGATTGCATTCTGAGCTCCCGAGACTGCCATTAAAGTGTGCTTTGAATCAGAGGGCAGAGCTAGGTTACCAAAATTAGCCATAGAGATTTTTGGAAGACCAAGGACACAGGAAGTAGTAGGGTGTGGCTCAGAGACATTTCAGCCTTTTTGGATCAAGGAACAAAGAGGGGGGGAGAGGGGGTCACTAGTTGCTTCTCTACTGCTTCTCTGGTCATTCAGGTTCTTACCCCAATATCTGACTCCCAAGTTTTTACTGAGCACTGGTCTACATATCAGTAGATCAGCCAAGTAGTAAGACCCTGACTTTAAATAAAAAAAAAAAAAAAAAGGCCTTTTGCAATTTTTTTTTTTTTTTGAGATTTTGTGAGATGGATCATAGTAAGCATGAGGGCCAAAATTAAAATCCCCAGCACTCATGTTAACTACACACACACACACACACACACACACACACACACACACACACACACACGGTAATGTGTGTGTACCTATAACCCCAGCATTGGCAGGGATCTTGGGAGTTCACTGGCCAACCAGTCTATTGAAAACAGAGAGTTTCAGATTCAACTGAGAGACTTCTTCAGGTGTTAGGAGGTAGAGCAGGACAACTAACATCTTCTGGTCATGGTTTCCAACTCTAGCTCTACCAGTATGTGGCACATGTAGACATACACACACAGACACACAAAGTTGGGTAGCTCAGGAGTAAAATATTTGCCCAACTAACATATATATGCATGGCCTTGGGTTTGATCTCTAGTACTGAAAGAAAAAACAAACAAAGCAAAACAAAAACCTATGACAAGCAACAATAAAAATATAAATAAATATAATTTTATTTTTTAAATGGGCAGGGTCAAGGATTAGTTTGGCAGGAAAATGTTTGCCCAGTATATAGAAAGCATGGGTTTAATCCTCAGCACCAGAAAAAAAAGGGAAAGCAGGACACGGTGGCTCATGCCTCTAATAATTAACACTTACAAAGCTAATGCAAGATGACCATGAGTTCAAGACCACCTGTACTACATAGCCCAAAGCCAGTAACAGACAATAAGACCTATCTCAAAAAAAAAAAAAAAAAAAAAAAAAAAAAGAGGGAGGCAAGTGGGTGGTGCATTCCTTTAATCCCAGCACTCAGCACTCAGGAGGTAGAGGCATGCAGATCTCTGAGTTCAAGGTCAGGTGGGTCTACAAATGAGTTCCAGCACAGCCAGGGCTACACAGAGAAACCCTGTCTCAAAAAACAAAATCAAAAAAACAAAGAGGGGTATGGCAACAAATGTATCTCAAACAGTAGAGTACTTGCCTACCACAAACATAACTCTGGGTTTGATCCCTAGCATTATATAAACCAAGTTACAATCTCAGTACTGAAGAGATGGAGACAGGAGGATCCAAAATTCAGGGTCATCCTGCTCTACACAATGAGTTCTGAACTACCCTCAACTACATGAAACCCTGTTTCAAAAGAACAAAAAACAAGAAGGCTGGGGAGATGGCTCAGTAGTTAGGAGCATTTGTTGCTCTCGCAGAGGACCAAGGTTTGGGTCCTAGCAACCACATGGTTACTCATAACCATCTCCAAACTCCTGTTCCAGGGAATCCAATGCCCTCTTCTAAATTTGAACAGTACCAGGCACACACATGTTGCACATACAAACATGCAAGCAAAAACACTCATAGACATAAAATTTTAAAAAATAAAAAGGACAAAAACTAAGCAAACAAAAGAGTAAGCATCTTGAATCTTTGTCTCTAAATAGCAAATACATAAAAGGATGATTAACATTACTAATCATTAGGAATATACAAATAAAATTACAACTTCACATCCATTAGAATGGCTATTTTGGGAATCAGGGGAGATGGTTTAATTGGTAAAGTGTTTGCCATGAGAGCATGAGGACCTGAACACCCACATGAAAGTTGGGCACAGCAGTACCTGCTTTTAAATCCAGTGCTCACACATAAAATGGAAACAAATCTTAAAAATAAAAAAAAGGTCAGGACAGGGCTGCCTTAGTTGTGGTAGGAAAGGCAAGTGTATGTATTCTCTCCAATGACCTGGGGCAGTCCACAAAACCAAAGAGAAAAGGACAAGGCTTGCTTTGGGCTAAGAGGTGCAGGACCTTTCCTCACCCAATGCAAGGTGGAAAAACAATGTCTTTTAAAAAACTAAAATTTTTTAAAAGACAAGATCTCATACTATGACTCAAATTGGACTCAGACTCAAGGTGATGCTCCTGCCTCAGCTTCCTGAGTACTGAGATTTTATAGGTATATGTCCACACTGTACAACACTCTTAAGAAAAGACGGGCTGCCAGGCGGTGGTGCAGCACACCTTTAATCCCAGCATTCAGGAGGCAGAGCCAAGCAGATCTTTGTGAGTTCGAGGCCAGCCTGGTCTACAGAGTGAGATCCAGGACAGGCACCAAAACTACACAGAGGAACTTGTGTTTCTTTTTTCTAGTAACTGGGCATGGTGCTACATGCCTATAATCCCAGCACTTCAAAGATAGTGGTAGAAAGGATCAGAAATTGAAGGTCATCCTTGGCTACATAGCAAGTATGAAGTCAGCTAGGTCATTGAGACTGTCTTCCTCTCCTCCAAAACCCCAGGCATGATAGCTTATATCTGTAATTCCAGCAAATGGGAGGCAAAGGCAAGGAAATACTACAAGTTCAAGGCTAGCCTGGTCTACATAGTTTCAGGCCAGCCAATTACATGTCAGATCCTATCTCAAAAGAAAACAACAATAATACCCTGAAGAATATATGCAGGACCATTCTATTTTGTATAGTCCTAGCTTCTGCATTACTTGCCAATTAGAAATATTAAATCCTACCTTTAAAAAAAAAAAAAGAACAAATAAAGTAAGAGACTAGAGGAAGTCACCCAGTGCTGACCTCTGGCCTCCATACATGAGTACATTAACATATGCACTATGCACAAACCCACATAAACATGTATATACATCACACACATTCATGTACACACACATTCACACGCACACACACAAAGAGAATGGCTATTTTCAAAGAAAAACAAAATAAATGTTGAAATGGAAGAAATAGCTCAACAGTTAAAAGTACTTTCTTCTCTTCCAGAAGGTCTGAGTTCAGTCCTCAGAACTGGATGGTAGTGATGGTTGCATAATATCAGGAAAGAACTTAAACTGATAAACATGCACATAAAAATGGTTAAAATATCCAGGATGATAATATTCTATCTGTAGTACTAACAGGCAGGAGGATCACTTAAGGCAGAAGTATGAGGCCAGCCTGGGCAATGTAGTCATAGTAAGACCTTGTCTCAGATATAAATACACACAAAAAGTTTAAAATGGTAAATTCTGGTGTGGGGGTATAGCTCAATAGTATACTACCTATCTAGAATGCTTGACACTCTGGGTTCTACCCCTAACAATTATTTTTTAAAAAGATAGGGAGATAAATAAAAAAGATAAAGCCCACATAGAGGCATGTGCCTTTAATCTCAGTACTCCTGAGGCAGAAACTGAATTAGAAGCCAGCCTGGTCTACATAGTGAGACCCTGTCACAGAAAATAAATAAAATAAAAATTAAAAAGAGAAAGAAGAAAATGTAAAGCTTATCACACTCACACACACACACACACACACACACACACTTTAACATTAAATATTACCATGGTACATGTTTTTCTTTTGTTTTTTGTTTTTTTTTTTTTAACTCTTAGCTGGGGTTATAGCTAAGTAGAACACCTGCCTAATACAATGAAGGCCCTGGGTTCTATCCTAGTACCACAAAAAAGGAAAATAGGAAAAGAAATAGAGAAACATTAATTGCTTCTCATGATCCTCCTGCCTCCGCCTCCTTCAGCAAATCCTACCGGCGTGTGCCACCACAACCGGCATTAATTGCTTTTCAATGCTCTTACAAGAAAATATTAATTCTACAACAGCTAAGAGAAAAAAGAACAAACCAAAGGCAACAAAGTGACACTGATATTAAATACAAAACAGGGAAGTAAACTGCCACAATAAGGTGTTTCTCAGACCCTGAGAGATTCATGGTATTTAACTGCACCACAACTAAATCATTAACTGGGAGCTAAAGAGATGACTCAGCAGTTAAAGAACACTGGCTGCTGCTGTGGGATGTCTTTCTGTACACTGTGAATATGTGTTGCTACCATTAATTAATAAATAAAGCTGCTTTGGCTTATGGCAAGGTAGGATAAGAGCCAGACGGGAAATCTAAGCAGAGATACAGGTAGAAGAAGTCAGATCAGACACCATCCAGTTGCCAGGGTAGCAAAATGTAATAGAACATAGGTAAAGACACGAGACACATGGCAATACATAGATTAATAGAAATGGGTTAATTTAAGATGTAATAGCAATAAGCCTGAGCCATAGACCAAACAGTTTGCAATTAATATTAAGCCTCTGAGGATTATTTTATAAGCGGCTGCAGGATTGCAGGATTGCGGGACTGAGTGGGACAGAGAAAAGGCTCTGACTATAGGCTGCTCTTCCAGAGGACCCAGATTTTTTTTTTTAAAAGATTTATTTTATTATGTATACAGCATATATGACTGCAGACCAGAAGAGGGCACCAGATCTCATTACAGATGGTTGTGAGCCACCATGTGGTTGCTGGGAATTGAACTCAAGACCTCTGGAAGAAGAGTCAGTGCTCTTAACCTCTGAGCCATCTCTCCAGCCCCCAGGACCCAGATTTTTGACTCGCAGAATAGACATGATGGCTCATCTGTAACTCTGGTTCCAGGGAATCCAATGCGCTCTTCTGGCTTCTATAGACACTGCACATACATAGTATATAAGACATACAATGCAGGCAAAACACTCATACATTTAAAGTAAAAATAAACAAATCTTTAGAAAAAAAAACTGACCAACTGGAAGCCCACTGGGTTCAGAGATGGACAGTATGCTTTAGACAGACAGAGTGACGAAGGGGATCCAGCAGTGCTAGGTGCCAGAGATGTCATGTCATCCAGTAGGTCCAGGATAGGAGTGTAAAATGAGGAAGGTAATATGATATGCAGCAAAAAAATTCCACTTCAAAGACTTTACAGAAATACTGACTTAAATGTGCCACACAGAAGCCTATGAATTCAAAACATAGAGTTAAAAAGAGAGAGAGAGAGAAAGAAAAGAGAAAGAAAGTAAAAACAACTCAGAAGTTCTCCAAAGATCAACTACTGAGACCAGGCATGGTATCATTCAACTGTGATCCCAGCATACAAGAGGCTGAACCAGGAGGATAGTAAGTTTGAGAACAAACTTGGGAAGAAGAGACAGGATCACTGTGAGTTCAACACCAGCCTAGTTACATAGAAAGTTCCAGACCAGCCTAAGCTACACAACAAAATACTGCCTCAAAAAAAAAAAAAAAAAAAAAAAAGAAAGAAAGAAAGAAAAGAAAAAAAAAGAAAGAAAGAAAAAGAGAAAATGACAAGGAAATAAAGGGTGGGGAAACAGGACATGCAGCCCAGTCATACAATGTTTACCTAGCATATAATAAGTCTCATCTCCAATACCACACACAAAAGAAGATTAAATCATGCTGCATATAAACTACTCTCCATTTTACAAGGTAAAGGAGACATACACGTGTTAGTGAAAAAAGTGAAAATTTTTAAAAAATCAATAAGCTACTGGGATTTTTGGGGTTTTTTTGTTGTTGTTGTTTTGTTTTGTTTTGTTTTGTTTTGTTTTGAGACAGAGTTTCTCTGTGTAACAGCCCTGGCTATCCTAGAACTTGCTTTGTAGACCAGGCTGGTACCAAACTCACAGAGGTTCACCTGTGTCTGCCTCCCAAGTGCTGAGATTAAAGGTGTACATCACCATGCCCTGTGGTGATATATTGTATAATCTAATAAACCTGCCTGAGGATCAGAGGACAAAGCCAGCCATTAGATTAGACATAGAGGTCAGGTAGTGGTGGCACACAGACCTTTAATCCCAGCACTTGAGATCTCATGCCTTTGCTTGGGAAGCACACATGCTTTTAATCCCAGGAAGTAATATGACAGGGCAGAGAAAGGTATATAAGGCATGAGGAAATAGGAACTCACTTTCTTTAGGCTTAAGATTTCATAGAGGTAAGAACTAGTGGCTGGCTGCTCTGTTTCTCTGATCTTTCAGCTTTCACCCTGATATCTGGCTGTGGTGGTATTGTGTTCCCTAAAATATTGTGCACCCTAAATAAACTTATCTGGGGTCAGAGAAGAGAGCAGCCACAATATTAAACATAGAGATAGGCAGTGGTAGCACACGCCTTTAATCCTAGCATTCCATTCCAGAGGCAGAAATCCCTCTGGATCTCTGTGAGTTCAAGGCCACATTGGAAACAGCCAGGCATGGTGACTCACACCTTTAATCCCAAAAAGTGAGCCTTTAATCCCAGGGAGTGATGGCAGAAAACAAAGATATATAAGGTGTGAGGACCAGAAATTAGAAGCTTTTGGCTGGTTAAGCTTTCAGGCTTCTAGCAGCAGTTCAGCTGAGACCCATTCGGATGAGGACTCAGAAGCTTCCAGTATGAGGAAACTGGATCAGGTGAGGAACTGGCGAGGTGAGGTAGCTGTGGCTTGTTCTGCTTCTCTGATCTTCCAGCATTCACCCCAATACCTGGCTCTGGATTTGTTTTTATTAATAAGAACTTTTTAAGATTCCTGCTACATCTGCCTCTGGGTTTTTTATTAAAAGATCATCTAAGATTTGAACAACAATGCCCAGCTGCTATTAGTTTTTTATTGTAAAATATTTGCTATTATAAATTTTAAAAATGTAGTAACAAAGGGTTAGGAAATTTAGCTCAGTGGTAGAGCACTTGCCTAGCAAGTGTAGGAGCCTGAATTCATTCCCAGTGCTTAAAAAAGGGACATTAACAATAGAGCATATGAAATTTGTTGGGAGTGCACTCATCCCCTATGATGGCCTCATACCTCAAAGGGACAAACTAGCATGTCACACAGGGCTGGCCCTTTATTTGTTGTGCTGAGTGTGCATGCCCTGTAGAGAGACACAAATACTCACCTGCAGATAGAATCTTACCCACTTTATGACAAGGGCAGAGTATCATTTTATGACAAACATAAAAAAGAAACTTTACACATTTCCGTTTTTAATTTGTTGAGTGTTTTGTTTATGCTGGGGATCAAACTAAGGGCCTTGCATATGCTAGGCAAGTGATCCACCAACTGAGTTACATTCCCCAAATTTGTTGCTTTCTCCCCCTTTCAGTATCATCTATAAGAAAATACACATGACAAATTCTCACCTGGCTAAGCCTCATGTCCATCAGGGTATTTCTTGCTTGACCAATCTTCCTCATGTCCAGCTCCCCTGTACCAGGTGTCATCAGCCCCGGTGTCATTCCACCAGGGTATGGAGTGTTCAAGCCACCTGGATAGGGTGTGTTCAGACCTCCAAATTGCTAGGAGGAGGATAAAACACTGGTTTGCACGGTCATGCTAAAGATCCCCACCTCCTCTAAACACCAACCCCTAGTCCCCATGCCCTAATAGGTACAGCTATTCAGACTCTTGCCATAGCACAGCTACAGAAAAACTCAACATTCACCCTTCTCACCAAAACCTTATCCAGACTAAAGAAGCCTCATTTGCTTCTGTTCAGATACTCACAGTTTGTCGAGGATCCACAGAAGTGTGGTTCTCTCCAGTCTGTAAATGTTTGGCAAAGAAACTGTCAGGAACAGGGGTCAGCTTCTCATAGCGTGGATTCCGTTGACGTTTGTTTCTGGCATCGCCAACCTCTGGGATGCTCAGCCACTCTTCTTCTGTGACCTCTGCCAACTTCCTCTGGAAATATGCAGATCCCAAATGTTAGTCATCTACATGACTTCGTATTTGCCCTATTCAAGCCTCTGGCCTACTGTGCCTTAGAAAGGATTGATGCAGAAATGGTTTTCCATTTAAAAAATAAATAAATAAATCTTTTTTTTTTTTAAAAAAAGGAAGAAATATTTTTTCCTTTGTTTTTTTAGAACATAGGACAGAAGATCAAATATACTGAAGCACAAATCTCCCCTAAGCAATTAATCTTCTAAACTAAGTAAACAACAGTTAGTAAAGGTTCAAGTACTATAGTAGAGTAGTCTACTGCTTAGATGAGGGCCTGAGAACCAGTATGCCAACCCATCTGCTCACCTTGAGATCTGAAAATTGCTGCTGGATTTTGGGACGCTCCATTCGGTATTTCTCAATCTCTTCTTTCTCCCTTTGCTCTCTAGGAAATAAAATATGTGCCTGCATTACAAGTATTAGATGTGGGGCTGGAGAGATGGCTTAGCAGTTAAGAGCACTGACTGTTCTTCCAGAGGACCCTGGTTCAATTTCCAGCACCCACATAGCAGCTCACAACTGTCTGTAACTCCAGTTCCAGGGGTCCTGACACCCTCACACAGACATACATGCAGGCAAAAAACCAATGCACATTAAATAAATAGAAATTTTAAAAAAGAGATATTAGATGTAGGGTTTGGAGAAATAGTAGATATAAGCTTATAGCACTTCTTCTTAAAGAGAAGGCAGGTTTATTTCCCAGGCCCCACATGGTGGCTCACAGCTATCCACAACTCCAGTTCTAAGGGATCCAATGCCCTTTTCCGGCATCCATGGGCACCAGGCATGCACTTAGTATACATACAGACATGCAGGCAAAACAGTCATATATACAAAATGAATAAGTTCTAAAAAATAAAAATAAAATTCATTAAAAAAAAGAAAATTGGATGTCCATTGCAAAATGAAGTTGGTTTGTTGTCTATCTTAATTAAACAATCAAAAACAATTCCACACATTTAACAGTTAACTAGAATATATTTTAGGCAACTGTAGATATAATCACAAATCTAATCATTCAATTATTTATCAAATGAAAACAGTAAATCAGATATCTTACTTTCATAGATGTTCCTTAACATCAAAATAAATCCATTATAGTCAGGTATGAAGTCACACACCTTTAATCTCAACACTGGGAGGCAGAGATAGGCAAAGCTCTGTGAGTTCAAGGCCAGCCTGGTCTATGTATCTATGTGGCAGGTGAGTTCCAGGACAGCCAGGGCTATGTAGAGACCCTGTCTCCCCACTCCCACCCCACCCCACCCCCACTCCCGCACTCCCCTTCGAAAAAGAAGAAAAGGAAGAAAACCCATTATAAGGAAAAACATATTTTACTCCCCTAACTGCACATCTATCAACACTTCAACACTGCACCCTGTAGTGTCAGTTGTGATGGTCCAGCCTAACTCTACCTTAAGGATTGAAGCCATTTTGCTATAAGATCACAAGTTCATTTGTTTGCTGCAAAATTCAAACTGACCATGTTTCAACCTGTTTCTGGAATTTGACATGCTGTGGAGTTTGACTCACACCTTGAATATACCCTGATAAGATAAGATGTTCTGCCAAGTAAGTATAAAATGTTCAGCCAAGTTCCTATGTAACAAAAATTCCTCTGGAAATTCCCCAACCCGTGAAAACCACTTACTCTTGCAGTTTTTGGACTATAGAAACACTATCCTTTCCTTTGTTCTATGCTGTACTTTCAAACCCTACTTTAGGAAGATAGGCTTGTCTGACAGAAAATAAAGCTTCCCTTTTAATTTGACCAAAAAATAGGGATAATTGGTCTTTACTCTCATGTTGTGGGATTAACAGTTGTTTCCTTCCATTGATTACAAGGCTGACAAGAAGCTATAGCAACACTATCATTATCCAACAACTCAAGAGAACCTCCAGCTCACTCTTGCTTGATCTGGAAAGTCTCATTCCTGTCTCTCTCCCTCTCCAGACCACACCCTCTCAGCAAATCTCTGAACAAAGGGAAGGCATCAAAAAGCCCAGTTCTGAATTCTTGGAGGCTACGATACCTCCTCCCCTGAAGTTGCCAGCAGCCCAAGTTCCCACCTAAGCATTCCAGCTTTTGACCATACGTAGACACAAACCCAGCTTGTGGCGTCACCCCTCACCTACAGGATATATAAGCTCCCTGCTTTATTTCAGGCATGTGACTCTCCGGCCCTATCTCTGGGGCTGGAGGACTCACCCGGGAGTTGCTTTGCTCAGATAAACCTGTTCCTTTTCTTTTTCAATTCAGCTTGATCTGGCTTACTGTGTCAGCAGAGAAACCTATTATCAGGTACAGAAATTAACTATTTTATCAGTATCACTAAGCTCTGGAAAAAGTCAAAATCCAAAGTACGTTTTTTTCCCCCTTTTTGTTGTTGTTGTTTTTGTTTTTCAAGACATGATTTCTCTGTGTAGTCAGCTCTGGCTGTCCTAGAACTCCCTCTGTGGACAAAGTTGGCCAAGAGTCTACCTGCCTCTGCCTCCCATGCACTGGGATTAAAAATGTGTACCACTATGCTGGGCTCAACATATGGTTTCTACTAGGTACATGGTACATGTTTTTAATCCCAGCACATGGGATGCAGAAGCAGGAAAATCTCTGAGTTCAAGGCCAGCCTGGGCTACACAGCAAGTTTCAGGAAGCTTGCACTAGAGTGAGACCATGTCTTAAAAATAAAACCAAACAAACAAAACCTACAAAGCAACATAAGTATGCTTTGCAGTATCTGTGTTCACTTCCCATAAACTTTCCCAAAATAGAATACAGAATTCAGAAAGTTGGCATATTAAAGTGATATACTAAGAGAACATAAACACAAGATTTGCCACATTAGAGTTCAAAGCAAGATGTCACCTTACAAAACAAATACAAGAGCCTTGCATCTCAAATAGGGACACCCAAGTTCCAAGCTCGACCAACATGGCACCAAGTGCCCACCACAGTAGCCAACTCAACTTGTTCCCTACAGGCCCCTTATAGTTTTCTTCACCCACCAGTCTAGTGTGACCTACCCCATTTCACAATAGAGACATGTGGCATGGACTTCCAAACCACTATCTCTAACCCACAAGATCTAGATTTTTCACTTGCCACCTGACTCTATTTCCAAATTATTTAACAGAGAGAGATAAGAATTACTCTTACTCCCATTTCAAGATTGGATAACCCTAGGGCTAAAGAGATGTCTTATAGGCTAAGTGCACTAGCTGGTCTTGCAAAGGACTTGGGTTCAGTTCCCAGTATCCATATGCCACTCATAACCATTTATAACTCCAGTTTCAGAGGATCCAACATGCTCTTCTGGCCTCTATGGTGCACATATGTTGTGGAATAATCTTTATGTACACCATGAAGATGTGTCACTCTGATTGGTTTAATAAAAAGCTGAACAGCCAATAGCTAAGCAGGATTTCTGGGCAGGGAGGACACTTGGGAAGAAGGCAGAAATGCCAGGAGATGCAGAGCAAGCATGATGGGCACTACAGAGATGAGGTAATAAAGCCATGAGGCAGAAAGTAAATTAATAGAAATGAGTTATTTAAGTTATAAGAACTAGTTAGAAACACACCTAAGCTATCAGCCCAGCTTTCATAATTAATAATCTACCTTAAAAAAAAAAAGTTGATGGACATCATCAAAGAACCTCCATATGGAGTTTGCTCCCACTGCCCCCGAGACAGGGTTTCTCTGTGTCGTTTTGGTGCCTATCCTGGATCTCGCTCTGTAGACCATTCTGACCTCGAACTCAGAGATCCGCCTGCCTCTGCCTCCCAAGTGCTGGGATTAAAGGCATGCACCGCCACCACCCAGCCACCCAGAGTTTGCTTTCTTTATGGCAAAAGCTAGTCACTGGGCAAAAAAACTGTCCTTGCCTCAATTGCTGATAGTATATTGTCCAAATTGGACAACCAAGACACAAAAGAAAGCATCTGCCAAATTTTGACAAGACAAAATAGGACAGTCCTTCAAAATTCCTGCTCCACAGGAAAATCTATCAGATATTCTGGGCCTGTAGCCTGAAGACAGATGCCCCAATGTTGCAGAGGAAACTAGGGTGACTGTCCAGGAAGCCAACTGTTTCTATCATTTCTATAGTTTTGGAAGTTGTTTGCTCTGCACTTCCTGTTTACTCAGGTAATATTTTATCCTTTTTGGGTCTCTGATAGAGACTGAAGACTAAATAGTTACAGTTTTACAGTTTTCCTTGTTATCAAATTGAGAAAAAAAACTTAGGTAACAGATGTAAAGTTTATAAAGTTGAGAGACATAAAAGCTTAAATTGTTTATCTAAAAAAATGTTTTGAGGTCTAAAGAAATAGTTTTAATATGGTAATACAAGTTACAATAGAAAATGGTTTAGGTATCAAACTTTAAATTCATCAAGATAAAATAGATAATAGAGTATTTTTTCTGAATATGCCAAATACAAATGGACTGGACATTATGAATGTAACCCTTTCTTGATAATTGTTCTTATTGTGTATAGTTTTACTATGTTAGAGTTAAAACCTTTCATTTTTTTTTAAGATTTATTTGTTTATTATGTATACAGTGTTCTGTTTGTATGTATGTCTGCACACCAGAAGAGGGCACCAGATCTCATTATAGATGGTTGTGAGCCACACCATGTGGTTGCTGGGAATTGAACTCGGGACCTCTGGAAGAGCAGTCAGTCCTCTTAACCTCTGAGCCATCTCTCCAGCCCAAACCTTTCCTTTTTATTTAGACAAAAAAGGGGGAAATGTTGTGGAATAATCTTTTTGTACACTGTGAAGACATGTCACTGATTGGTTTAATAAAAAGCTGAACAGCCAATAGCTAGGTAGGATTTCTGGGCAGGGAGGATGCTGGGAAGCAGGCAGAGAAGCCAGGAGATATACAGAGCATGCAGAAAGAAGATGAGGTAATAAAGCCACAAGGCAGAATGAAAATTAATAGAAATGAGTTAAGTTATAAGAGCTAGTTACAAACAAGCCTAAACAAGCAGAGGTGGCGCATGCCTTTAATCCCAGCACTCGGGAGGCAGAGCCTGGCGGATCTCTGTGAGTTTGAGGCCAGCCTGGCCTACAGAGTGAGATCCAGGACAGGCACCAAAGCAACAGAGAGAAACCCTGTCCCCCACCCCCACCCCCCAAAAAAACTAAAAAAAGAACTGAAACAAGCCTAATCTATCTGCCTAGCTTTCGTAACTAATAATAAGTCTCTGTGTCAGCTACTAGAGAGCCGACAGTTGTAGGCAGAGTTTTCTTGTCACACAGCCGCTCTCAAACACACTGAGGCTTATATTAATTATAAATGCTTGGCCAACAGCTCAGGCTTATTGCTAACTAGCTCTTACATTTTAAGTTAACCCATATTCCTTATTTACACTCTGCCACATGGCCGTACCTTTATTAACATGGTATGTTCATTTCCTGCTCCCTCTGGCTAGCAACTCTTCTGACTCTACCCTTCTTCATCCCAGCATCCTTAGTTTGGTCACCCCACCTATACTTCCTGCCTGGCTATCAGCCAATCTGATTTTTATTAAACCAATCTGAGTGACAAATCTTCACAATATACAAAAGGATTATTCCACAGCAGACGGTCCCTACAAAAAAATCCAACTACATGCATACATCCATGCAGGTGAAACATTCATATAAATAAAAATATATAAATATATAAATATTGAAGATGGCAACCCTAAGATGAGCAGTACAGGCCTACAAATCTGATAATGCAAAAAGTTAAGGAAAGAGATTTCCATATATTCAAGGGCAACCTGAACTACATAATGAAACATCACTTCAAAAACCAAAAAGGAAAAGGAGAGGACTGAGAAATTAATCGGTGGTTAAGAGGTCATACTGCTCTGAAGAGGACCTGAGTTCAGTTCCCAACACCCATATTGAATAGCTCACAACTTCCTGTAACTTGTGTCTCTGGCCTCCAAGGGTGTACACGTACACACACGTACACACACACACACACACACACACACACACACACACACAATTTAAAATCTCAGGACGAAGAGGTAAGAAGATATCTGTGGTCTGAAGGCAGAGTCTGGTCTACATACTAAGTTCCAAGACAGTGATGGCTATGACAGAATCAGTCTCAAAAAAACAAAATAACAGCTGGAGAGATGGCTCAGTGGTTAAGAGTATTAGCTGCTCTTCCAGAGGTTCTGAGTTCAATTCCCAGCAACCATATGTGGTTCACAACCACCTGTAATGAGATCTGGTGCCCTCTTCTGGCCTGCAAGGACACATGCAGGCAGAACACTGTACATATAATAAGTAAATAAATATGATTGATAGATAGATAGACAGACAGACAGATAGATAAAAAATAAGAGATGGCTAGAGAAATGGCTCAGTGTTTAAGAGCACTGGATGCTCATCAACAGATTCCATTCCCAGCACCCACATGGCAATTCACAACCATCTGCAACTCAAATTCCAGGGGGATCTAATGTCTTCTTTGGCCTTCAAGGGTACCACCCACACATATGTTGCATAGATATACATGTAGGCAAAACACTCATATAGGTAAAAATAATGCAAGTGCCAAAAAAGAAAAAAGAGCTGGGGGGTGATGGCCCACACCTTTAATCCCAGCACTTGGGAGGCAGAGCAGGTGGATCTCTGTGAGTTGAGGCCAGCCTGGTCTACAGAGTGAGTTCCAGGACAGGCTCCAAGGCTACACAGAGAAGCTCTGTCTCGGGGGGAAAAAATGCAAGCTTTAGAAAGATTTTCAAAAGTTTAATTTAATAATAATTAAAAAAAAAAAAAAGAGTTGGGCAATGATGGCATATACCCTTAATCCCAGCACTTAGGAGGCAGAAGCAGGCAGATCTGTGTTCTACACAGAGAAACCTTATCTAGAAAAATTAAAAAAGAGAGAGAGAGAGAGGGAGGGAGGGAGAGAAGGAAAGAACAAAGGAAGGAACAAAGGAAGGAAGGAAAAGGAAAAAAGGCTTAGGCCGGGTGGTGGCGGCGGCAGCAGTGCACGCCTTTATTCCCAGCACTCAGGAGGCGGATCTCTGTGTTTCACAGAGAAACCCTGTCTTGGAGAAAAGAAAAAAAAAAAGATTCTAGGTTTCCAAAAAACAAAATAAAACAAAACAAAAAACCTGTATCTTTAGTACCAGCATTTGGGAGACGAAGGCAGGTGGATCTCTATGAGTTCAAGATCAGCCTGATCTACATAGAGTTCCAGTACATCCAGAGCTAAATAGCAAGACCTTGTCCCAGAAAAAAACAAAACAAAAAAAACCTCAGGTTTAATCCTTTGCATCCTCCCCCAAAAAGGCAACCCTACTGGACATGGTGGTACAATTCTAAGGAGGTAGAAGCAGACAGATCTCTGTCAGTTCTAGGCCAGCCAAGCTTAAGCAACCATGATCATAGTCAAAGTATTACCCCAAATTCTGCTGCTTTTGTGGCAGCTTCTAAGCCTTAAGGCTATTCTGCAAATACCCAGCCTTTATGCAGGTACAGCTGTTACAAACCAAGGTCCAAGTAGCCTCTGAAGTCAAGTAGACATACAGACTATTTTTGCAACTTTCCTCCTAGCCCAAAATAAAACACAACAAAAAGAAATTTATTTTGTCTGAAAGCACAGTATGAAACATACCTTCTTTCTTTTCTTCTTTCATCCATCCTTTTATCCAGAGCTGCATAAATAGCATCTGCTTCCTCATCATCTTTCTCATAGGGCCCACTCGAGAAGAGGCTCCCTGCATAGCCATTAAACTAAGAACCAAACAATACATATAAAGAATCAGCTTTCCCACCAAAACAGAAAGCAGAACACTCATACACATAAAATAAAAATTACTAAATCTTTAAAAAAAAAAAAAAAAAGGACAGAGGAGCTATTCCAGTTGGAAGAAACTAAGCATACTTTCCTGTTGCTGTGACAAAATACCCTGACTAAAAAACAATTTAGGAGCTGGGTGGTGGAGGCACATGCCTTCAATCCCAGTACTCGGGAGGCAGAGGCAGGCAGATCTTCAGTTCAGCGCCAGCATGTTCTATGGAGTGAGTTCCAGAACAGTTAAGGCTACCCAATGCTGTGGTGAAAACCAAAACAACAACAAAAAAGTAAATTTAGGGAAGAAAGGGTTTATTTGACAGACAATTCCAGGTTACAGACCATCACTGCAGGAAAATCATGGAGGGAGAGGCTTCGAGGGAGTTGACCACACACATCCAGTCAAGGGCAGAAAATAAACCCACCCTCACTTGCTTCTACTCAGCTAGTTTTCTTCACCCTTACACAATTCAGGGCTCAGCCCATGGAATGGTACCACCTACATTCAGGGTGTGTTTTCCACCGTGATCAATAATCAAGACAAACCCCAACAGACATGCCCACAGGTCAGCCTGATTCTGATAATTTCTTTATTGAGACTCTCTTCCCAGGTAATTCTGGATTATGTCAACTGACAGTTAAAATTAACCAGCACACTAAGAAGACAAAATACATCGGGAAATCCTGGACCAGGTTCATGACAGAGACATTTATAGAAACACTGTAAAATTGAAATAAAATCTGTAGCTTAGTTAATAATATAGTGTCAATAGATTAAAAGGTTTCTATAATTTACTAAAATTGTATAAGATGAGACAAAATGGAGATAGTATGTAAGAACTTTTTTTTTCCTGAGACAGGGTCTCACTATGTAGCTCTGGCTGGCCTGGATGGAACTTGCTATGCAGAACAGGCTAGTCTTGAATCCACATAGGTCCACCTGCCTCTACCTCCCAAGTGCTGGAATTAAAGGCACGGGCCACTATGCCTAGTAATTCCTTTCATTTATTCTAAATATTTTATTTATTTTAAGACAGGCTCTCACTATTCATCCCTGACTGGCCTGAAATACTTTAGGTAGACCAAGCTAGCCTCGAACTCAGAGATCCACCTACCCTTGCTGCTAAGTACTGGGATTAAGGGCATGCATCACCACAACTGCTTTATTTTATTTTTATCTACATGTGCGCGCACGCATGTGTGTATGTGTGTGCTCAAGCACTTTTGTGTATGTGTGCACACTCGTACACTCACGTATTTGTAGGCCTACGTATTCAGACAACCACAGAGGTCAGAAGAAGACATTGGATTCCCTGGAAATGGAGTTACAAATAGTGTGAATAGCCTGATGTTGGTGCTGGGAACTGAACTAAAGTCCTTCAGAAGAGCAGCAACTACTCTTAACCACCAAACCATTTCTCCGGCCCCTTTTCAAATATTTTAGGGATACTATTTTTCCAAGTTTCTCCAAGTTTAAAATTATTTCAAAATTAACATTATACAAAACGTTTTTTTCTCAAAGGAAAGATGTTCCTTAGACATGCTTTAAAAACTCTTGAAAGGGGCTGGAGAGATGGCTCAGTGGTTAAGAGCACTGGCTGTTCTTCCAGAGGTCCTGAGTTCAATTCCCAGCATCCACATGATGGCTCACAACCATCTATAAGAGGATACGATGCCCTCTTCTGGTGTGCAGAACACTCATACATAAAATATAAATAATTCTAAAAAAAAAAAAAAGAAGAAAGAAATGATAACACTTAGGGCTGGAGAGATGGCTCAGTGGTTAAGAGCACTAACTGCTCTTCCAGAGGTCCTGAGTTCAGTTCCCAGCAACCACATGGTGGCTCACAATCGCCTGTAATGAGATCTAGTGCCCTCTTCTGGCTTGCAGGCATACATGCAGACAGAACACTGTATACATAATAAATAAATAAATCTTTAAAAAAAAAAAAAAAAAGACCTCAGTTGACTGTACCAAACAACAAAGAAGTTCAACAATGAAGTTAAGTCAGCATCAGCACTATCACTAAAAAACATCCAGGAAAAACACCAGCATGTAGTGTTCTGAACCTACAAGTGTATTTCCTTACAAAAAGAGACAAAAGTAGTACCTAGTTCTTTGTGTTTTTACTGTTCTCTCTCTCATATACTGCTAAAGATGGAAAATGAACCTGAGTTCCCTTCCTATGGTAGCTCGTCAGCTCCTTCCTGTGGAAGTTAAAGGTAAAGTTCATCTCATCAAGAACTTTACCTTTCAATTAAGAACACAGCTATGCCAGCAATGCATTCTATAGCATTTTTATTTCTTATTTTCTATTATTTAATTTGCATTTCTGTCTTATGATGGTTTTGTTTTTATTTGTATATTCCCCAGTTAGATTGCCCATGAGGCCACAAGAAAGAATAAACCTTGCTATTTATAGTTAAGCAAGAGAGGAAGAGAAAACAAATACACTACAAAATCAACAAAATGACAGAAATCCATACATACCATTCTATAAGAACTCTGAATTTCTTTTTGTTTTTTGTTTGTTTGTTTTTGCTTTTTTGAGATGGTCTCTCTGTGTAGCCTTGACTGTTCTAGAACTCGCTCTGTAGACCAGGCAAGCCTAGAACTTGATCAGCCTGCCTCTGCCTCCTGATGGCTGGAATTAAAGGTGTGCTCCACCACCACACAACAAGAACTCTTAATATTAATGTTCTCAATTTCCAGATTGTAGGAAAAAGGGGCTGGCTAAAGAAACCCACCCTGACCCTAGAGGCCCGAACTAGGGAAAGATGGCTCAGATCAGGGTAGAAAGAAACACAGTTTTGCTCAGAGTTGTGCTAAATAGCTCCAGGTGTCTGGGACATCTTCAGGGAAGAGCTATTGTTCTGAGCAGCTCCAGGTGTCCAGGATACCTTGCCCTCCAGGGCTGAACTGTCTCCGTGCAGTTCGGCCATCAGAGCTGTCCTAAGCAGCTCAAGGTGTTGCCTGACTTCCCAGGTAGTCGGACACCTTTCCCAGAGTTACAAAACTTACATTTTGGTGCCAAAACCTGGGACCAAACCCAGAGTTGCTGCAACCAATTTACTTACATTTTTGGTGCTGAAACACGGGACACCAAACCCACAGAGTTCCAAAAATCATGTTTTACAGCCAATTTACCTACATTTTTGGTGCTGAAACCTGGGACACCAAACCCAGAGTTGCAAAACTCATGTTTTGCAATTTACTTACATAGATCAGTACCCACATCAAGCAGCTTACAACTGCCTCTAACTCCAGAGGGCTTCAATACCAGCTTCTGGCTTCCACAGGCATTTGTATGAATGCTCATCACAATTTAAATAAAATAGGGGCTGGAGAGATGGAGAGGTTAAGAATGTACACTTTTCTTGCAGAGGTCCGGAGTTTGAGTCCCAGCACCCAAATCAGGCAGCTCACAACTGCCTGTACCTCCAGTTCCAAGAAATCCAATATATACCCATACACTGACATATATATACACAGAATTAAAAATATACATTTTTTCCTTTTTTAAAAAAAATATACATTTAATAAACAGATTCACAAACAAAAGTGACATGGGAATTTTGATTATATGCAGAAAAGGCTTTAAAAAAAAATCTAACACCCCTTCATGTTAAAAGTCAAAATGAAACATGGAATAGAAGGAACATCTCAACAAAAGCTATATACAACAAACCTGTAACAACTATATTAAACTGGGGAAAACTCAAAAGCATTTCCACTGGAATCAGGAACAACACTCATATTCAATATAAAATACAGTAAGTCTTTACTACAGTAGTAAGAAAGTAAAGGGAATACAAATAGGAAAGGAAGAAATATCTCTATTTACAGATGATATGCTTCTATATATAAGAGGCCCTGAGGACTCCACCAGAAAACTATTAGAATTGTACAGGACAAAAATTAACATACAAAACTCAGTTGTCTTCCTACATAACAATGAAACAAGGAAACAATCCTATTCACAATAGCCTAAACACAAACACACACACACACACAAATAATCTAATCAAGGATTGAAAGCTCTCTATAATGAAAATTTTAAAACACTAAAGAAAAAAACTAAGGACACTAGAAGATGGAAAGACTTCCTATGCTCATGGATTGGAAACATTGTGAAAATGGCTATTTATCAAAAAGCAATCTAAGCATTCAATGCAGCCCGAATCAAAATTCCAGTGACAGTTGAAGAGATGGCTCAGCAGTTAACAGCACTTACTGCTGCTCTTCCAAAGAACCCAAGTTCAGTTTCCAGCATGCACATCAGTTACTCACACCCACCTATAACTCCAGCTCCAGGGGATCTGACACTCTTTTCTGGCTTTGGTGGACATGTACATATGTACACAAATAAAAAATTAAAATAAATAAATGTTCTAAATTCCATTAACATTCTTCACAGAAATAGAAAAAAAAATCTTAAAAATCCTGGAGATGGGCTGAACATGTAACTCAGCAGTTGAAGAGTGTTTGCTGCTCTTGCAGAGGAAGACCTGGATTCTATTCCTAGTACCCATGTTCAGCAGCTCACAACTACCTGTAACTCCAGCTCCAGAGGATCAGACACCCTCTTCTGGCCTTCCTTTGGCACATGCACACAAGTTGCAAACAAACATGCATAGACACATGTGATGATATTGTGTGCCCCAACATATTGTGCACCCTAATAAACTTATCTGGGGTCAAAGAACAGAACAGCCACTAGGTAGACATAGAGGCCAGAAAATGGTGGCACACATACCATCTGTGTGGATCCCTGTGTGTTCAAGGCCACACTAGGAATACAGCCAGGTGTGGTGGCACACACCTTTAATCCCAGCACTTGAGATCTCATGTCTTGCTGGGAAAGGATACTCATCTTTAATCCCAAGAAGTGATGGCAGGAAGCAGAAAGGTATATAAAGCATGAGGACCAGAAACTAGAGGTCTTTTTAAGCTTTTAGGCTTTTGAGCAGCAGTACAACTGAAATCCATTCAGATGAGGACTCAGAGGCTTTCAGTCTGAGGAAATAAGATCAGCTAAGAAGTTGGAGAGGTGAGGTTGGATGTGGCTTGTTCTTTTTCTCAGATCTTTCAGCGTTCACCTCAATACCTGGCTCTGGGTTTGTTTTTATTAGTAAGACCTTTTAAGATTCTTGCTACAGACAGACAGACAGACAGACAGACAGACAGACACACACACACACACACACACACACACACACACACACACACACACACGAAAACTCTTGGCAGAGACAAACAGACAGGCAGGCAGGTGAAGGCGGCAGCCGGCAGCCAAGACGCAGTTGTAATAAAGACCAGAAACTGAGCTATTACCTGCCCAGGAGTTAGTGAAAACAAGCTCTTAATCAAGAGCTTGGAACAGGGATGCGCCTTTAATCTCAACACCTGGGGAAGGAGCCATCTCCATGGGATGAGACCAGAACAGATCTGAACACTCTGTCTGAACACTCAGGGCCCAGCTGCTGGTCCTGCAAAACCCAACAACTTGGAGGTGTTGATAAGACTACCCTGCTCAGCTGAAATCCATCCGGGAGAGGATTCAGAATCCTACAGTTTGAAGTCTGAGGAAACAAGATCAGGTGAGGAGTTGACAAATGAGCAAAATGTGACCTGAGAACACAAAAGGAGGCGTCGCCCAGTCACTGAACCAGATCACCAGAATCATAAGTATACACTTCACTGACTAAGAACAGGTAAGCTCCCATCTCCAGACCGACAGATCAGGTCTCTAGCCCCTAGGCCCTACCTATTGGAGTCCCAGGGACCAGACAGCTACCTTTCCCTGCTCCCCCCCCCCAAAAAAACAAACAAACAAACAAACAAACAAAAAACTAATCCCTACAAACCTAACAACCACTAAAAACCCTAAGCACATCCTACACCGACTAGGAACAACTGCTCCCAGAGACAGAACCCACTAACACTGATTTGACTAAGCCGCTCCTGAAGAAACAGAGCCCAACAGCCCCAATTTCACCAAGAACTCCTAGTGGCCCAAGACTAAAAATTAGAACAAGAGAGGCACCTCCAGACACAGACATTGCCTACACCAAGCAGAGGAAGAGATGAGTAGACACCGGTGCAAAAATACAGGCAACAACATAAAGACCTATATGACAACATCAGAACCTAGTGATTCTACACCTGCAAGACCTGAAAATACCAAGGCAGAAGAAACAGAAATCAATCCTAAAAATGACTTTAAGAAGATGATAGAGGCCCTTAAAGAAGAAATAAAAAATTCCCTTAAAGAGGAAATAAAAAATTCCCTTAAAGAGGAAATGAAAACCTCCATCAAAGAGGAAATAAAATTTTCCCTTGCCGGGCGGTGGTGGCGCATACCTTTAATCCCAGCACTCGGGAGGCAGAGCCAGGCGGATCTCTGTGAGTTCGAGGCCAGCCTGGGCTACCAAGTGAGTCCCAGGAAAGGCGCAAAGCTACACAGAGAAACCCTGTCTCGAAAAAACAAAAACAAAAAAAAAAAAAAAAAAAAAATTTCCCTTAAAGAGGAAAAGAAAAACTCCATTAAAGAGGAAATGAAAAACTCCCTTAAAGAGGAAATAAAAAATTCCCTTAAAGAAATGGAAGAAAAAACAAACAAAAAATTGGAAGAAATCAAAGAAAGCCAAGAAAAAGTAATTAAACAGATGAAAGAAACATTCCAAGATCTGAAAAATGAAATTGAGACAATAAAGAAAACACAAGCTGAGGGTATGCTGGAAATAAAAATCCTGACTAAATGAACAGGAACTACAGAAACAAGCATAACCAACCGAATGCAAGAGATGGAACAGAGAATCTCTGACACTGAAGACTCAATAGAGAAAATAGATTCGTCAGTCAAAGAAAACACTAGACAAAAAAGTCATAACACAAAACGTCCAAGAAATTTGGGACACATGAAAAGACCAAACCTAAGAATAATAGGGATAGAAGGAGAAGAATACCACTCAAAGGCACAGAAAATATATTCAACAAAATCATAGAAGAAAACTTTCCTAACCTAAAGAAAGAAATACCTATGAAGATACAAGAAGTTTACAGAACACCGAATAGGCTGGATCCAAAAAAAAAATCCCCTCACCACATAATAATCAAAACACTAAACATACAGAACAAAGAAAAAATATTAAAAGCCGCAAAGGAAAAAGACCAAGTAACATATAAAGGCAAACCCATCAGAGTAACACCAGACTTCTCAATAGAGACTATGAAAGCTAGAAGGTCCTGGACAAATCTCATGCAGACACTAAGAGACCACGGATGCCAATCCAGACTATTATACCCAGCAAAACTCTCAATCACCATAGGCGGAGTAAACAAAATATTCCAGGATAAAACCAGATTTAATCAATACCTGTCCACAAACCCAGCCCTACAGAAAGCACTAGAAGGAAAAATCCAACCCAAAGAAGCTAAACACACCCATGAAAACTCAGGCAATAGATAATCCCACACCAACAAACACCAAAGAAGGACAACACAACACAACCACAAAAAATAACAGGAATTAACAATCACTGGTCATTAATATCCATCAATATCAATGGTCTCAACTCACCTATAAAGAGACACAGACTAAAAGAATGGATAAGAAAACAGGATCCATCCATCTGCTGCATACCAGAAACACACCTTAACTTCAAAGACAGACACTACCTCAGAGTAAAGGGCTGGGAAAAGGCTTTCCAAGAAAATGGACCTAAGAAACAAGCTGGTGTAGCTATCCTAATATCTAATAAAATAGACTTCAAACTAAAATCAATCAAAAGAGATCAGGATGGACATTGCATATTTATCACAGGAAAAATCCACCAAGATGAAATCTCGATTCTGAACATTTATGCCCCAAATACAAAGGCACCCACATTCATAAAAGAAACATTACTAAAGCTTAAAACGCACATCAAACCCCACACATTAGTAGTGGGAGATTTCAACACACCACTCTCACAAAAAGACAGATCTACCAGACTGAAACTTAACAAAGAAATAAAGGACCTAACAGATGCTCTGACTCAAATGGACTTAATAGATATCTACAGAACATTCCATCCTAACACAAAAGAATATACCTTCTTCTCAACACCCCATGGAATCTTCTCAAAAATTGACCACATGCTTAGTCACAAAACAAATCTCAACAGATACAAAAAAAAATTAGAATAACCTCCTGTATTTTATCGGACCACCATTCCTTAAAGTTAGACTTCAACAACAACAAAAAATATAGAAAGCCTACAATCTCATGGAAACTGAATAATGCCCACCTGAAACATCAATGGGTCAAGGAAGAAATAAAGAAAGAAATTAAAGATTACCTAGAATTCAAGAAAATGAAAGTACAATATACCCAAACTTATGGGACACTATGAAAGCAGGGCTAAGAGGAAAATTCATAAAGAAGATGGAGAAATCCCATACCAATGAATTAGCAGCACAACTGAAAGCTCTAGAACAAAAAGAAACAAACTCACCTAGGAGAAATAGACGCCAGGAAATAATCAAATTGAGGGCTGAAATCAACAAAATAAAAACCAAAAGAACAATACAAAAAAAATAATCAATGAAAGAAAGAGTTGGTTCTTTGAAAAAAATCAACAAGATAGACAAACCCCTAGCCAAATTAACCAAAAGGCAAAGAGAGATCACCCAAATTAACAAAATCAGAAATGAAAAGGGAGACATAACAACAGACAACGAGGAAATCCAGAGAATCATCAGGTCATACTTCAAAAACCTGTACTCCACAAAAATGGAAAATCTGGAAGAAATGGACAATTTTCTGGATAGGTACCACATACCAAAATTAAATCAAGACCAGACAAACCATTTAAATAGACCAATAACCCCTAAAGAAATAGAAACAGTCATCAAAAGTCTCCCAACCAAAAAAAGCCCAGGACCAGATGGTTTCAGTGCAGAATTCTACCAGACTTTCAGAGAAGAACTAATACCAATACTCTTTAAATTGTTCCACAATAGAAACAGAAGGAACACTACCAAACTCTTTTTATGAGGCTACAATTACCCTGATACCCAAACCACACAAAGATGCAACAAGGAGAATTACAGACCAATCTCCCTCATGAACATTGATGCAAAAATATTCAACAAAATATTGGCAAAACAAATCCAAGAATACATCAAAAAAATTATCCATCATGACCAAGTAGGTTTCATCCCAGGGGCACAAGGATGGTTCAACATACGAAAATCTGTCAATGTAATACACCATATAAACAAACTGAAAGGAAAAAAAAAAAACCACATGATCATCTCATTAGATGCTGAAAAAGCCTTTGACAAAATCCAACACCCCTTCATGATAAAGGTCTTAGAGATCAGGAATACAAGGAACATTCCTAAACATAATAAAGGTAATTTACAGCAAGCCAACAGCCACCATCAAATTAAACGGAGAGAAACTCAAAGCAATACCACTAAAATCAGGAACAAGACAAGGCTGTCCATTCTCCCCATATTTATTCAATATAGTACTAGAAGTTCTAGCTAGAGCAATAAGACAACAAAAGGAGATCAAAGGGATACAAATTGGAAAGGAAAAAGTCAAACTCTCACTATTTGCAGATGATATGATAGTATACATAAGTGACCCCAAAAATTCTACCAGGGAACTTCTACAGCTGATAAACTCCTCCAGTAAAGTAGCAGGATATAAGATCAACTCAAAAAAAATCAGTAGCTCTGTGGGGTGTTTACCCACCACCCCCACAGCTTCCCAGAGTTTTGAGTGCGAGCAGCAGGAAATATTAGATAGAAGGATTTATAGCAGAGAATCTTGTGGAGATAAACAGATAGAAAATAAAGGATAGCCTCGAGAGGGCCTGGAACCTATTCCAACGGGCCCCGACCGTCTCTGGCCCAGGGTTTTTATAGAGACACCAAGGGGTGGAGCAAAAGACCTCCTCCCCCAGCACAGCCAAGTGCAGACCATCTCAGACACCTGCACTCAGGCCCGTGGTCCTGATCATCCTCTATTCGGACCTGCTGGGTAAAGCCACGAGGAACCCAAGAACGGGCTCCCACATAGCTCTCCTATACACAAATGATAAAAGGGCTGAGAAAGAAGTCAGAGAAACATCACCCTTTACAATAGCCACAAATAATATAAAATACCCTGGGATAACACTAACTAAACAAGTGAAGGACCTTTTTGATAAGAACTTTAAATCTCTAAAAAAAGAAATTGAAGATATCAGAAAATGGAAGGATCTCCCAAGCCCATGGATAGGTAGGATTAACATAGTAAAAATGGCAATCTTACCAAAAGCAATCTACAGATTCAATGCAATCACCATCAAAATCCCAACACAATTCTTCACACACTTGGAAAGAAAAATACTCAATTTCATATGGAAAAACAAAAGACCCAGGATAGCTAAAAGAATCCTGTATGAAAAAGCAACCTCTGGAGGCATCACCATCACTGACCTCAAACTCTACTATAAAGCTATAGTAATAAAAACACCTTGGTACTGGTATAAAAACCGACATACAGATCAATGGAATCGAATTGAAGACCCTGACATTAATCCATGCACATATGAACACCTGATTTTTGACAAAGAAGCCAAAACTATACAATGGAAAAAAGAAAGCATCTTCAACAAATGGTGCTGGCATAACGTTACAAATTGGCAAAAGATTACAAATAGATCCATATCTGTCACCATGCACAAAACTCAAGCCCAAGTGGATCAAAGACCTGAACATAAATCCAGTTACACTAAACTTAAGAGAAAAGAAAGTAGGAAGTACTCTTGAACGCATTGGCACCGGAGACCACTTCCTAAATATAACACCAACAGCACAGACCCTGAGCACAACAATTAATAAATGGGACCTCTTGAAACTGAGAAGCTTTTGCAGGACAAAAGACACAGTCAATAAGACAAAAAGACAGCCAACAGAATGGGAAAAGATCTTCACCAACCCCACATCTGACAGAAGATTGATCTCCACAGTATATAAAGAACTCAAGAAACTAGACATCAAAATACTGAACAATCCACTTAAAAAATGGGCTAAAGAGCTAAACAGAGAATTCACAAAACAAGAATCACAAATAGCTGAAAGACATTTATAGAAATGCTCAACATCCTTAATCATCAGAGAAATGCAAATCAAAACGACTCTGAGATACCACCTTACACCTGTCAGAATGGCTACGATCAAAAACACCAATGACAGTCAATGTTGGAGAGGATGTGGAGCGAAGGGAACACTCCTCCACTGTTGGTGGGAATGTAAACTTGTACAACCACTGTGGAAATCAGTATGGCGGTTTCTTAGAAAATTAGGAATCGAACTACCTCAAGACCCAGCCATCCCACTCTTGGGCATATACCCAAGGAATGCTGATTTATACCACAAAGATACATGCTCAACTATGTTCATAACAGCACTATTTGTAATAGCCAGAACCTGGAAACAACCTAGATGCCCGTCAACTGAAAAATGGCTTAAGAAAATGTGGTACATATACACAATGGAGTACTACTCAGCAGAGAAAAACAGTGACAGCATGAAATTTGCAGGCAAATGGATGGAACTAGAAAAAATCATCCTGAGTGAGGTAACCCAAACCCAGAAAGACAGTCATAGTATGTACTCACTCATAATTGGATTCTAGATATAAAGTAAAGAACAATCAGACTACAACCCACAGAACCATGGAGGCTATATATAGCATGGGGGACCCTAGAATGACTATGAGTATAATAAGTTTTGGTTTTACTCAATTACTGAGCAAGCCTCAATGAAACATTTCACTATTAAGATTAGACATTATACTGTATCAAGCTGATAATAGAAAAATTAATTTAAAAAAGAAAAGAAAATTTTGAATTATAAAAAAAAACATATTTGGGGGAACTAAGGACTCATCATTCCTCTCCACATTCTATTCTTTCCCTTGTTTTATGTATTTTAAATTTTTTATTAGTGGATTCTGCTGGAGTATCCACTGCAGATAAACACTGGAGGGCTCCTGTTGCGAATCACCCTCTGGAGCAATGGAAGGATCTTCCTACTAATACTTGGCGGAGACCCGATCTGGTATTGGTGTGGGCCTGGGGTTCTGTTTATATCTTTCCTCAGGACAATGAGGTTCCTCTTTGGATTCCTGAGCACTGAGTGAGCCGTATGGCTGCTGATCAAGCACAACATGGCAGAGACCTATTGGGTCTTCATGAAAAACTCTCCCCTTCTGATGCCAATGGGGATTGAGAGCCCAATATGGCCAACTTTGGCAAGCATTAACGTAAGCCTAGGAACTGTAGCCATGCAGTTGGATTCTCCAGAAGGTAATGTATGGTAACTGCTTTTTCAAGTATGTTTGAGAACATGTCACCCAGACACCTTGGAGATTAAGGATAACCCTGAAGGTCACTGACCTCCATTTATTAACAGTTGCATACCAGCTAAGCCTTTTCATTTTCAAAATCCTCTTCAAGCTGGTGTAGTACCTACTTTTCAGGAGTGGATCTGTGCAACATTTATTGGCCTCCTGAAATTCATTTAGCCCCCTTTGAAGATACCTTAAAATTTATGAGCCTAAATGTAGCCATTATAAGACCATTAGTTATGCTCCTTGTGAGCTGCCTGTTTTTTCTTTATAGTTCTTAGTTGTTCTTTTGCAGAGCTGCCAGATTAAGTCGTGCTGGGATCAAGAAAAATGGGCCTTGGCGGTTCGTGTTCCTGGAGTTGTATCCACGCCAGTTGATACCCACACACTCCAGAAGAGAATTTGACATTGCTGTTGCCATTGTTGCTGTTATAGCAGAGGCAGCCACCGCTGCTACTGTTTCTGGGATTACCATTTCATAATTGCTTACTACAGCTAGCACAGTGGAGACCCTGGCAGCAAAAGTAGCTACCACAGTTAATTAATCTTTCATTATATTGGGCATGATAAATTTAATTCAATAGTTATATACATTTTGATTGGCTTTGAAAATTATAAATTTATAAACTGAAGTTCCATTTGCTTTTGGGATACCATCTGACAAGGACTCCAGTTTGCAGTAAGGCTCGTTAAGGAAGGGAATGGCTCAGTTGCCGTTAGCCTACTGGCTATGGGTTGGTTAGGACTTCTGTTGGTCTTTTCTATGTTGAACACACAGATTGCAAGCCCAGCACCACCTTGAGATCTTTGGCAGCAGTTAACTCTGCAGCTCACACAAAATTGAGCCTGTATGATAATGAGTATTCAGAGACGGGTAATGCCTGGGGGGCGCTCACCAACCTAAGACAGAGCGCCTGTGTGGCCTGGGCAGGCATCTCCATGACGGGTAAGGTGACCTGCTGTCATCCCATGCAACCTAAGTCAGAAGCTCATTTTTTAGTAAAAGGGGACCTGTAGGGCCCTGGCCCCTGTTTTGGGTAACTGTTGCCTTGCTTGCTGACCTTGACCTTGATATCCTCCCTATGCTAATTCCCTCCCAGGTTTTACCCTCCTGAATGCTTAAAGGAAGTTCCTTGTCTGTGTATCCTGCATTATTATCCTGTGTATTAACAGCTTAGATGCAAGATTGTAAAACATCAGTAGCATATTTCTGCCCCCCCTCCCCCCCCCCCCCCCCCCCCGCGATTCTCCCATTGTGCTATAATCCTGTATTTAAGACCTCCTCCCTCCTTCAATAAATGGCATTCGGCATTAAAATAATAATAATAATAAGTTAATTGATTAATTAATTAATTTAAAAAAGTTAAAACTAAAAGAAAACTCTTTTAAAAAACATATAGAGCCAGGTGGTGGTGGCACATGCCTTTAATCCCAGCACTCGGGAGGCAGAGGCAGGCGGATCTCTGTGAGTTTGAGGCCAGCCTGGGCTACATAGTGAGTTGCAGGACAGGCACAAAGCTACACCGAGAAACCCTGTCTGGAAAACCAAAAAAAAAAAAAAAAATCATATAGAAACACAATAGTGCCCTGATAGCCAAAACAAACCTAAATGAAAAGAACAATGCTGGAGGTATCACCATACTTGATTCCAAGTAATACTACAAAGCCATAGTGATAAAAAACAGCATTGTACTGGCACACAGACACCTAGATCAATAGAATGAAAGACCCAGATACAAGGCCACACAACTATAGATACATGCTTTCTTTTTTTTTTTTTTTTTTTTTTTTTTTTTTTTTTTTTTTTTTTTTTTTTTTTTTTTTTTTTGGTTTTTCGAGACAGGGTTTCTCTGCGTAGCTTTGCGCCTTTCCTGGAACTCACTTGGTAGCCCAGGCTGGCCTCGAACTCACAGAGATCCGCCTGGCTCTGCCTCCCGAGTGCTGGGATTAAAGGCGTGCGCCACCACCGCCCAGCGATACATGCTTTCTTTACAAAGATGCCAAAACACGTACTGTGCAAAGGACATCTTGAACAAATATTACTAGTAGAACTGGATTTCCTTATCTTTAAGCCTGCAAAAAAATCAACTCTAAATGGATCAAGAACCTTAATACATGGCCTGAAATTCTCATGTTGCTAAAGGAAAATGTATATTTTAATATATAGGCATAAGTAAGGATTTTCTGACTAGGACTCCATTTGCTCAGGAATTAAGGCCAATAATCAACAAATGGCACCTCCTGAAATTAAAAAGCTTTTATATAGAAAAAAAAAAAAAAAACCTGTCAATCAAATGAAGAGACTGCTGTGGAACAATCTTTTGGTAGACTATAAATGTGTATCACCCTTACTAGTTAATAAAGAGCTGACTGGCCAATAGTTAGGCAGAAAAAAGTTAGGTGCGGCTTATGGTAGAAGAAGGTAGAGTTGCCAGGAGATGCAGAAGAAGCTGGAGATGAACATGCTATACTGAGATAAGGTACCAAGCCACGTGGCACAACACCAGTAAAAATATGGGTTAATTTAAGGTGTAAGAGCTAGTCAGTAACAAGCCTAAGCTATTGTCCAAATATTCATAATTAATAAGTCTCTGTGCGGTTATTTTGGAGTGGCTAGCAGGACAGAACTAACTGGTGGTCCCAACAGAAAAACTCCATCTACAAGAGTTAGCCTATAAAGAGGCATCTACAAGAGATAGCCTACAGAGAGGAAGAATATACAAAAAATTCAAGAAACTAAACATCAAGAAAACTCTGGGCAGTGGTGGTGCACGTCTTTAATCCTAGCACTTGGGAGGCAGAGCCAGGCGGATCTCTGTGAGTTCAAGGCCAGCCTGGTATACAGAGCGAGATCTAGGACAGGCACCAAAACTACATGGAAAAATCCTGTCTCAAAAAAACCAAAGAGAGAGAGAGAGAGAGAGAGAGAGAGAAATGGCTTAGGGGTTAAGAGCACTGGCTGCTCTTCCAGAGGTCCTGAGTTCAATTCCCAGCAACCACATGGTGACTCACAACCATCAGTAATGAGATCTGGTGCCCTCTTCTAGTCTGCAGGCATACATGCAGGCAAAATACTGTATACATAATTAATAAATCAATTTTTTTTAAAAAAGGAAGAAAAAAAGAAACACCGAAGAAAGGCCAGGAGAGGTTATTGTGAAAGTATATCCTCAGTTGCAGTGGAGATCCCAAGATACTGGGATTGAAGATGCCAGGAGAGATGACCACCAAGGATAGTGGCATGTGTGATGTAGAGCCAGCCTGAGCTAACTACACAAGCTATGTGTGCCACACATGGCAAAACTGGAGAAGTAGAACTACCCAAGCCTTTTGGAGCCTAGAAGATCATGAGTAATTTTAGATGATTTTGGATAATCAACTACAGGGGGTATTCACTACTGGGTTTTTGTTTTACTTTAATCTGATTGTAACTATGTCCTAGTTCTTCCTTCTTGGAATTAAAAAAAAAATACAAAACTTGTTTCTGATTTTACAGAATCCAAAATTAAAGAGTCATTGAACTTAACAAATGTCAAGGTTTTTTAAAGATTGTGGGACTTTCAAAGTTGTATTTCTATGTGTAAAGTAAATACAATGTGAAAGTAGAACACAGGGAATATTAGAAGTTAAAGATTTAATTGGGAATATGGGTGTGGGGGAAAGGGAGAGGAGGTGGTAGGAGGTAGATTAACCAAAAAAGTAAAGGTATATGAAAAACTCTTATGGAAACCCACTACTTTGTAAGCTAATTCAACATCATAATTTTTGTTTGTTTATTTATTTATTTATTTATTTTTTTGAGACAGGGTTTCTCTGTGTAACCCTGAATGTCCTGGAACTCACTCTGTAGACCAGGCTGGCCTTGAACTCAGAGGTCTGCCTGCCTTTGCCTCCCAAGTGCTGGGATTAAAGGTGTGTGCCACTACCTCCTGGGTAAGATCATAATTTTTTAAAAAAGAGTTTGAACATAGGTATAAACATGGATAGACATGGGTCATTAACTAAAAATCTCTGTGGTCATATATTGTGTACCCTAATAAAATTGGCCTGAAGATCAGAGAACAGAACAAGCCACTAGATTAAACATAGATGCCAGGCAGTGGTGGCACACACCTTTAATCCTAGCAATGGGAGGCAAAGATCCATCTGGATCTCTGTGAGTTCAAAGCTACCCTGGATTACATGAGATTGATTCAGTCTAAGAGAAAAACAGAGCCAGGCAGTGGTGACACACACCTTTAATCCCAGTACTTGAGATCTCATGCCTCTGCAACCAGTATTTGGGAAGCACATAACCCTTTAATCCCAGCACTAGGAAGGAAGTAATATGGCTGGGTGGAGAAAGGTATATAAGACGTGAGGAGACAGGAACTAAAGACCTTTTCAGCTGAAGCCTTTTTTCGGCTGGACCCCTTTCAGCTGAGGACTCAGAGACATTCAGTCAGAGGATTTGTAGAGTTGGCCAGGTGAGAAGTAGCTGTGGCTTGTTCCTTTGTCTCTCTTATCTTGCAGCATTTACCCCAATATCTGGCTCTAGGGTTTGTTGTTTGTTTGTTTGTTTTTCAAGACAGGGTTTCTCTATGTAGCTTTGCACCTTCCCTGGAACTCACTCTGTAGCCCAGGCTGGCCTTGAACTCACAGAGATCCACCTGCCTCTGCCTCCCAAGTGCTGGGATTAAAGGCATGCACCACTACCGCCTGGCGGCCCAGAGTTTTTTATTATAAGACCATTTTGAAATTTGAGCAACAAATCTCAGTACCAGATATGGGATGCCTCCCCATGAATTACTGGTCAAGAAAGCCCCAAAGGCCCCCAAAACAACACAAGCTATTGCCACTGCTCTTGGTTGTCAACCATACCAAGATGGTAAGACCCTACTGCTGAAGATACAACATCACAACACACTTTAGTTGCAGGACATAGAAAATTCCAATCAAGCTGGAATTGATCTGAAACTTCCTTCCTGCTGGCTAGATTTCATAGTGCTGGAACGTGTTGCTTTGCAGGCCACTGAGGGAAAAATATCATTAATGGCATTACCCAGCAGTTAACTTTGAAAGCTCCAATATAGACCCTTTAAGCAAGATTTACCAATGGATGCAATAGAGGCATGAAATGTACAGGGCTAACCAAATGCTTGAGGTCTGCTCCACTGGAATAAATTCATGCCTGGGTCTGTAAACCTGCACAAAATCCTATGACTTGGGAGGTCACAGGCCCTAGAGAAGAACCTACTTCTATTGTTTTGCTTATGTTTATACCCATAGATCAGGGCTGCTCTCAATCTTTACCAGAAAAATCTTTCTGTAGTGACTAACAGTTAATGAAGAAAGTAGCAAATGGTCAAAGTGCTAAAAAAAAAAAAAAAAAATTGCAGCAAGTGCTCATTCTTAAATAGAACATCTATACCATTCCCCTTGAGTAAGAGCAGGGGTGGGGAGGAGTGCTGGGAAATGCCATCTTCTGGATGTGACATGGCCTGCACCATGAACTCACTGCACCTACTGCTACCCGCACAAGATAAAGCTAACAAGATCACCCAGCCTTCCAACAGGCAGCACTAATTCGACTCAGTAGGTTACCAAAAAATAAAATAAAATAACATAAAATGAGAAGGCGATCTGTTAGGAAGTACTAGAATTGGGGTAGATCTGGAGTAGATATGATGAAAATACATTGTATATACTTGTGAAGTTGTGAAATAATAAAAGATTTTTTTCTTTAAAAATTAAAAATATTTTTAGGCATTAGAGAGATAGACCAGCAGTTAAGAATATATACTGCTGCTGGGCATGGTGGAGCATGGCTTTAATCTCAGCACTAGAGAGGCAGAAGCAGGTAAATCTCTGTGAGTTCAAGGCCAACCTGCTCTACAAAGCAGAGTTCCAGGACAGCTAGAACTCTGTGTAACATGTGTAACAGAGAAACAAAACAAAACAAATACTGCTCTTTCAGAAGACCCGGGTCAAAAGGCTCACAACCACCTCTAACTACATCTCCAGGGGAAATCCAATGCCTTTGGCCACCTCAGGCACATACAATCATGTACACAGACATTCTCATACACATAACTTAAAAATAATGAAAATGCGAGGAGATGGTAGCACATGCTTTAATCCTAGCTCTTGGGAGGCAGAAGCAGATGGATCTCTGTGAGTTCAAGACCAGTCTGGTCTACAGAGCTAGTTTAGGACAGTCAAGGCTACACAAAGAAACCCTATCTCGAAAAACCAAAAAAGAAAAAAGAAAAAGAAAATTAATCTTTAAAAAGCCATTTAAAAAAAAATCACCTCATCATAGTTGGTATCATTCAGATCCTCATCATCATCATCAGCAGCCTGATTTTTCTTCATCTGGTCTCCCACAGTTCTCTTCCCTGGTGGGGCATGACGATCATCCACAGGATCATTTGCATCCCGGGCAGGCCCAATGTCTGATCGGGTGGTGAAGCCAGTGGCACTGAAGGAAGCCCAAAGACATCATTATTTGAGTGACCCTGATCTGTATGGGAAAAACCCATATCTGGAGTTCGTACATTTTATACAGATGCCAACAAACATTCATTAATACCAACACTGATCCTATGCTCTCTTCTGATCATCATTTAGTAACATCACTTCTCATACTTCTGGGAACCTCCAAAGATTCTAGTACTTCATCTATTACTGGTCTTCTTTGTTTGCTGAACCTTTTAACCTACAATGAGTAGGTCAGAGATAGTTTTTCTTCACCACAAGGAGTCCCCATTTTTCCTCCACATCACTGTCAGGCCTTCATAAGTCTCTCCTCCTCCAGTTCTGGTCTCACATTTTCAATTGTCTGTTGAGCATGAACTCTCCACTTTCAACCAGGACCAAACTGATTTCCTCCTATATGTTCCAGGATGATGAGCCATTAATAGCCATTCCATAAGAGACACTATACAATCATCTTTGTCTCCCTTGAGTTCTCTTCATCTTGTCTGTCCCCAAATACTACTGACAAATTGCTCCTCAAGACCACAATTCCTGCCACAGCTGGAAATCCATTTATTATCCCTGCCTCCAACCTACTCCTACTTCAACCCACAATCTGCCAAGTGATTCTTTTCAAAAATGTAGCTCAGCCAGGCAGTGGTAGCATATACCTTTAATACCAGCATTCAAGAGGCAGAGGCAGGCTGATCTCTGTGAGTTCAAGGCCAGCTTGATCTACAGAACAAGTTCCAGGGCAGACAGGAGTACATAAAGAAACCCTGTCTCAAAAAACCAAAATCAAACAAACATAAAAGAAAAAAAGTAACTCATGCCGGGCGGTGGTGGCGCACGCCTTTAATCCCAGCACTTGGGAGGCAGAGCCAGGCGGATCTCTGTGAGTTCGAGGCCAGCCTGGGCTACCAAGTGAGTTCCAGGAAAGGCGCAAAGCTACACAGAGAAACCCTGTCTCGAAAAACCAAAAAAAAAAAAAAAGTAACTCATAAACTATGAGAGCTCTATCCTAAGCTAAGGTCCCCATAGCTTCCAGCTCCATTCTTCTTGCAGCAAATCCCTCTATTCTGGATTCCTTTCTTTTCTGGCCTCACTGGAATTGATCTTTTTCTTTTGCATTTGTTTACTTATGTGTATGTGTGTGAAGCTGTGTGTTTATACACACCACATGCATGCATGTGCCTGTGGAGATCAGAAGATACCAGAGCCCCTGGAACTACAAGCACCTGATGTGGGTGCTGGAAATGAAACTCAAGTCCTCTACCACATGAATTCTGGGGATCAAACGCAGACTTGACAGAGCCTTTATCCACCAAGCCACCTTGCCAGTCCCCTACTTGTCTTTTTATGTATCTACACCAAACCCCACTTTCTGTTTGTTTGTTTGTTTTTTGAGACAGGGTTTCTCTGTATAGTCTTGGCTGTCCTGGAACTTGCTCTGTAGACCACGCTGGCCTCTGAGTCCTGGGATTAAAGGCATGTGCCACCACTGCCTCACACAAACTCCACTTTTCTTTACTTCTCCCAAATCTGACATTTCAAAATCCCTCTTTGCTACACTGCTGAATATCTCTTGACTTCTATTCTCCTTTATATGTTATTTATACAAACAGCAAACCTCTTCTAGTAAATTCAGGTCATCTGACGATGGGAACGAATGCCCCCCTTCTAGAGAGACTAATGTCTAATCAAATGCATAAAGTAGGACAAATACTATTTATTTACCCAACACCTTATGGTTGGCAGGCATAGGCCATCCCTGTCCAGAGGGGTGAGCATTTTAACAGGTGACCTAACAGTCACACATCCTAGAAGGAAAAGATGCTTAAGGGAATAAAGGAGTAGCACACTCCCATTATACACATCAGACTCAAATGCTCCTTACAGCCAACTTGCTTATGCATATTACTTCAGACACCAAAACACTGAGGCTCAAACCCCTGTGTAATCCCCGAGATCTGTTTCATATCAGGGTGGCTGTCAGGCCTCATGTACCCGCTTATTCTGACAAAAAAGGCCGCTGTGTCTGACAGGCATTATGCCAAATTACGTAGTGCCTCCCGGACTATGTGGTGGTGAAGGTTAATCTTGTTTTTGTTTTGAGACAAGGTTTCTTTAACCCTGGCTGTCCTGGAACTTGCCATGTAGCCCTGGCTGTCTTGAGATTCGCTACGTAGATCAGGCTGGTCTCTAACTCAAAGATACTAAGGCCTCTGCTGTACCCCCACCACCCACACAGCGCACAGCCTCAATGATGGGATTAGAGACCTGCGCCACTACCCCCAGGCACTTTTGTTTTGTTTCGAGACGCGATCTCTCTACATAGCCCTAGTGGTCACTAGCATCGTTCTCAACTAGGCCTGGAGCGAGCTGCGTTCCAGAGCACTAGCCACCCGTCCTGGTACAAGTTTCGCCTACTGCCTTACCCCCGACCCAGCCCGGGTACGTAGCCGAGCGGCGCGGGCATGCCCAGGAACGGCTTCTTCTTCTTGTTCATGGCAGTGTTGTTGGCCGAGGCAGACAAATGTAGAGGAAAAGGTACGCGGCAGAAGGCGCAAGATCCTCCCGGTGTCGCAGCTGGAAGAGATGAAGCTACTACGTCGCCTGCGCCCCGGAAGTAGAGAGTGAGGTCGCGAAAAGCCCCGCCCACCCAGATCCTCGGGCGGAAGTCAAAGATGTGGGTTTGCAAAGCGTTTCCGGTGGCGGCTGCTTGGTGGGTGTGCTGTGAGAAGATGAGCATGCGTGGGCGCCCGCAAACCACTAACCCTTAATACTGCGGGCCGCGCAGGCGGGGCCAAGGGTCCTACGTTCTATTGCTGTGCCAGGAACAATTCGCAGCCTGAGCCCAGCAGGCTTTTTCAGAAGCGTCCCGGTGTAGGCATGGCCGCGAACCCGTCCTAGCCTTAGAAGACTGATTCAGCGAACATGGCCAAGACTTCCGACTTGTCTAGCAGTACTGTGTGGCCACAGACAGTCGAGACTGCGTGCACCTTGCAACTGCTGCTCTGCGCGCTCAGTGTTCAGAGCCGGGACCTTCCCCCTTCCGCGCCGTCCCACACCCGTGCGCCTTCTGAGAACAAGTGCGAGAACCTGCGTCACAAGCTTGGGAATGATTGTGTGCCCAGTGGCTAGAGTGGACGCGCACCACTATACTCTACACGGATATTTTCTGCCTGTATGCAGCTCTACCTGCAAAACAATGCCAGTCCCACCTGTTGGGTAATAAGAGCCTCAGGTCATGAGTCAGGCTGTACTGGGCAATAACCCTAAGCTATAAAGAATTGCTTAGCCCCAGGAATTGTGGGCTCTACCTGCAGAAACAATATGCCAGGGGTATGGAAAACAACCCTGCCCCCAGTTAAATCACAAAAATAGCTGTAACTTGGTAGCTACTAAGTGTGTGGGTGGGTGTGGGTGTGTCCGTGTTCCAGCCCCTCTATATGCACTCCCCTTTCAACCGGTAGAAAGGTTGGGGTTGCTCAGTGTTTCAATAAAGCAGTTTCAACCTGTCTGCCTCTCTACCTCACTTTTCTTACACCACCCACACCTGGGGAGAGCACCAGGCTCTAGGACAGGCAGGAAAAACTGCAAGTTGCTGCGGCCTATACTCTATGCTGGACCAGGCCACCAGACTTGTGCGTCCAATGCCTTTCCATGGGGTATTGAAGCAAACAACCATTCTGGGCTCTCCAGACAAGGTTTTAGGGAGGAATAGGATTGAGTCTGAACACCGAACCCTTGGAAACTGAGCTTGATTCAGTGGCTCAACCGAGAGGCGTAGTACTGCCTGGAGTTCAAAGCATAGTGGCCTGTAGGCAAGAGTCAGCTAGTGTCTCTGGGAAGTGGGTCTGAGATAAGAGAATGCTTCAGTAAAGAATGAGCAAGTGGGACTGGAGATACAGCTCAGTGATTAAGAGTACTTCTCATTTTTTTGCAGAGGACATAGGTTCATCCACATGGCAGCTCACAGTTGACCCTAACCCCAGTGCCAGGGGATCCAATGTCCGCTTCTGGGCACCAGGTATGAGAATGGTGTTCAGACGTATACATTCGAGCAAAACATTCATAAAATTTAAAAAGGGGATGAATAAGTTAGTACACACGGGTATTTGGGAGAGATTGATCCGGCCCTTGGCTGGACAGGGTAAGTAAAAGGCCACAGGTGTGATTAGGACCCCCACCACTACTACACCGAGGGGATCGGCAGTTCCTCGCTTGCCAACTGCAAAGACCCTCCAGTACGTTGCAGGAGAGGCTGGTCCGCAGAGTCGCACCCAGGTGCGCAAGGACGCCTTTTGCCCTGGCGGACACCCTTAGCATACGCAGCCCCGCGCGCCGCCGATACACCTCCGAGCTCCCGGAGCGCGCCTTGCGCCCAGGGCTGGGCGGCAGGTGCTTTGCCGCGCAGACTCCCGGGCCGCGGGGACCGGCTTGGGCTCGGCTGGCTCCGGCGGGTGGGGACGCGGTGCGCGTTGCCCATCGGCCGCACTGGCCCCCTGGTACGCCGCGAGGGGCGTGTACCCAAGCCGCGCACTGGCGGGCTCCATGTTCACCGAGCTGAGGTCAAAGCTGAGCCCCCCGCGAGCTCGCGCCGGGGCTGTGCGTACAGGCTTCGGGGAGCGCCCGGATGTGGACGGTGAGCTGGGATGGACCCAGGAGCAGGAAGGAATATCGTGGGCGGTGGGGTAGGAGCGGGAGGAGTACCGGGGCCCAAGGAGAGTACTGGGGCTGGACTCAGAGGGTTTCCGGGGGCGGCCACCGAGGGGAAGTCTTTGTCCAGCATTACGGGGCAGGAGGACTGGAAGGAGTGCGGCGATCAGTCTCAGGCCTTGGCTTGGGGTGGGGATGACTGGCAGAAGCTTCTTCACTAAGCTGACACCACACTCTGATCACCCTTTACTTCACACAGAGAAAATCCTCCCCAAGCCCTAACGTTGGGGCCGAGGCATATAATTCAGAGGTTGAGGTTGGGAAAGACAGACCCTGGCCCGGTGCCCAGAGGAAATAGGCGGGGCCTGGGCAGCCCTGGCAGGTGCAACTGGCTAGAGCTAAGATGTTGAACTGGTTTCCCCCTTATGAGGTGCATCCTAGCCCTAGTCCAGGGAAGGCCCTGCAAAGCCCTCAGACTACAGTGCCTATTCCCTGGACCTTGCTCCTCACTTAGAATAAGTCTTAAAGTACTACAGGCTACCCTCTGAGTGGTGGCCACACACTTCTTAAGCCCACTTTCTTTCTTCTTTGGCTTGCAGGCACACATAGAATTATCTGTCCGTATGCAGTGCTTATGGGTGCTTTCTATGTGCCAAGACCTGGCAAGCCTTAGGGATCCAGACATAGGTCGTCCCCAGACTCATGTCAGCAGTAATTCCTGTAAATGACTCTAAAACTAACTTAACAAGTGCAATGAATTAGTGGGGGGAAGAAGGTCCCCAGTACAACTGTACTGACCAGTCCATTCCTACCTGACACCCTATTCACACTGGTTGTTCTGAGGTAGGCCCTGCAGAAGCCACACAGAAGGGAAATCAAGCATGTGTCCGGGAAGTTCCTGTTGTCAGCTTCCCCAAAGTGTTTTTTTTTTTTTTTTTTTTTTTTTTTTTTTTTTTTTGGTCTTTTGAGACAGGGTTTCTCTGTGTAGCTTTGGAGCCTGTCCTGGAATTTGCTTTGTAGACCAGGCTGGCCTCGAACTCACAGAGATTCACTTGCCTCTGCCTCCTGAGGGCTGAGATTAAAGGCATGCCTGGCCAAGTTCAAACTTTTTGTCAATGAATCATACTTAGTGACTGTTGAAGACATAGATGTGTGTATACACTCTGGTCTTGAATGACATGTGGGAGGCTTATGTGCCAGCCCAAGGCAAGGGCAAAGCAAGTCAAGGCAGCCCTGAAGACGGCTCCCCTGACCTGACTATAGGGAGGTGCATCCTCCAATCTAAGCACACTTGGGGGTAGAGTGTGAGCTATCAGCTGATAAAGGCATGTCTACTTTATCTTCTGAAAGAAGTCTTCAAGATAACTCTTGAAAATTACCCACTCCTTGGTAGAAAGAAGATTTACTTTTCAGGAAGTGGTTCACAAGGGAGGAGCCTGCCCCTAACCACTCTGACTAGGAATCCCTGCATACAGCCACTGCCCATTTCAGCTTCTGCCAGACCCTCCTAGAGCACACAGTATCAGCTGAGAACATACCCTGCCACCTGCCTCGGACACCAGGCACCAGCCTCACCTGGCATGACTCCCGTAGCCAGAGGGCATCCAGCAGCAGGCCAGTCAAGCTTCTTCAGCAACCAGGCTCAGAGACACCCCAGGTACCTACCCTGCCTAATCTTAGCCCTTGCCTTCAATTTTTATGGCCTTCATTCTACTGACCTTACCTCCCTACCTGCAGGCTCGGCTGTATTCTGATCACTATGGCTTGTACCATACAAGCCCTTCACTGGGTGGCCTGACAAGGCCAGTGGTCTTGTGGAGCCAGCAGGACGTTTGCAAGTGGCTCAAGAAGCATTGTCCTCACAACTACCTCGTCTATGTCGAGGCCTTCTCCCAGCATGCCATCACTGGTATGGTTGGTCATGGGTTAGGGAGGACCAGGATGCTCAAGAGAGCCTCCACCTCACTCAGTCAGCCTTGTCTTCACTTGTATCCTCCAGAGTGAGCCTCCTTTCTGTACCTCTGCTGTTTGTGTCTCTCCCTCTCTGCCTCTCCCAGTCTCTCTGCTCTGTCTTTTGATGTTTCTTTGATTGGCCTCTATCTTTTGATCAATCTTGTCTTTCTCTGCCTTTCTCCCTTTAAAAATCCCTACTCTACTTTCTTAGTCTTTGGTGGGTTGTTGGTTTGTTTTTGGAGAGTCTTATTATGTGGCCTATCTACTTTGCCTCACTGCCTTCTTCCTTCTCTCTTCCTAGGCCGAGCCCTGCTTCGACTGAATGCAGATAAGCTGCAGAGAATGGGGTTGACCCAAGAGGCCCAGAGGCAGGAGGTGCTGCAGCAGGTACTGCACCTGCAGGTGCGCGAGGAGGGGCGGAGCCTGCAGCTGCTCAGCCAAGGTTAGTAGCAGGGACCTAGAGTACCACCGGGTTAGGGGAAGGGACTAGGCTGAGGGTGTAAGATGACTATTCTGACCATAGAAGAGTGGCTGGGGGCATCTGGTAAGGACCATCCTGGGGTGTGCAAAAATCCAACTCTCCCTCCTATCCATCCTACAGCTTCCTTCGGAAACATGTCCTAGCTGCTGCTTAGACTTGGACCCCAGACCCCAACACTGTGACCAGAGCCCACAGCCAAGGATGAGGCAGAGCTGGCCCTACAGCCCCTTTGGATCCTAGTGGCTAAACCTAGCCCAGTGAACAGGGAGGGGCAGGACTACCACCTCCAGGTTCCTCTGGAGAGGCACTATAGGTTCTGCCCTGTGGCTGGGTGGGTGGTCGCTGCCTGCTTGAAGACCCTTCTTCTGGGATCCAAGCCCAGGTCCACCCCCTGGTGCTGCTGGCAGCAAACAGGGCAGCTGCCTGGAGTGAGAGTGGGGTTTGAATGTCCCCAGACTCCCAGGGAGTCTGTTTATTTATGCTCCCTCCAACATGTGACCATCCCCCATCTTCTGAGTCATGAGTCCCCCCTCCCCTTAAGTCTTTTAATTCTGTTTTCCCCAGGCACCTCCAGGTCAGCTACACAGCGGGACAAGCTTGCTTGGCTCTCTTTCTGGTGTATCCCTTCCCTAACCCTCTCAGAGTACAGCAGGTTCAACCTGTTGTCCACAGTGATGGTCATCAGCCCAGCTAGGTATCAGGCCATGTGCTTCACTCAGTGGTTACGAAACTTCAGCTTACCCTATCCACTCGCGTGATCTGAAGTTGAAAGGGGTCCAAGATGCTCAAGCTCCAAAGCTAGTATGTGGCACAACACGGACTCCAGAGCTGCACAGGCGACTCCATTCACAGCCCACCAGTTCAGCAATGTTCTCAACCTTACCTTTGAAGAAGTCTTGCTCTTAAGCATCTTCCCTATTCCCTGGCTCTTAGAGACCATCTTGAAGAAACGTGTGTGTGTGTGTGTGTGTGTGTGTGTGTGTGTGTGTGTGTGTGTACACCTCTGTGGCTCTCCCAAGAAAATCTGTATTTATAATTTAATTATGTAGGGCTGTTCCTCTCATGTGTCACCAGATACCTGAACAACCCTCCCTTGGGTATTTGGGGGCTGGTGCTGCCAAGAAGGACAGTGAGGATGCCCCTGGCAGCTCACTCGCACTCTGCCCTCTACTAACTTTCCCAGGGACTCTAAAATCTCAGGGACAGTTGAGGCTCAGCCTCCAGTCCCCTTTGTGTGCCAGAAGCTGGCCTCAATTCAAGGTTGCTCATTACAGTTAATTTGGGCCACTGACCTGGCATCTCCCATCCTGTATGCCCTCTACCCATGGAAGGACCACCTTGTTGTGTCTGCCTGCCTTTAGAGTCCCCCAGTCCTTGTTCCTGCAACCAGAGGGCTCTCTCTGCCTTCTTTCTCCTCCCTCTGTCTTTTCTACCCTATGCTCCTGTCCTGTCTTCCTTGGTTTTTGGTCACTTTTTTTATACTCTGACCAGAAAAAAAAAAAAATCAGAAATAAATCTGGTTCTCAAATGCCACCAGTGTTGGATCTCTGAGGAGCAAAGGGGTGTTTAGGACAATGTCTACAGGTAGAACCACTAGAGGGCAATAGTGTTGCATTCTGGAGACACTACTTGGTAACTCCAAGACCCCAGGGCAAACAAGATCTTAGGTAGAGATCCTGAGGATGTTACCCCAGTTGGGACACAAAAGCCCTGACATACTCAGAACAACAGCTGGGTACATGGAATGAGGCTGTCTGGAGCTGCTCTAACAATGGATTCCTTTGGTTCATGGTCTGGGAGTGTAGCTCAATAATATTGAACATGGTTTGTGACCCAGAGCTAGGTTTGATCCTCAGCACAGAAACAGAAACAGAGGTCCTCTAAAAGTACAGAAGAATCCTTATCTATTTTACTTGCTAATGGCCAGTGTATTCCTGGGCTCAAGGCTACATCATTAATCTATTTCTGTGATCATCCTCTTCTGGCTCTTACATATCTCCTTTATACTTAGAGTCCATTTGGGTGATCCAGATAGATCTCAAGAACTTTAGTCATACCTACAAAGACCTGTTTTTCCAAATAAAATATCACTGCAGGTTCAGGAATTTATCTGTTGGGGCTCACTTTTCAGCCAGGCCCTGACATACATAGCTCATGAAGCACACACCCTGAACATAGCAATCAGACATACAAATAGGAACACAGGGCCATAAGCCACAAACACAGTGATACCACAACACACAGACATGCCTGACTACATACAAACACACTTGCATATTTGACCAGACACAATGATACCTACAAAGATATATAACAACATCCCCATATGCACAGATATAATTACCCAAGCACATAAATACTAATGCACAATCCCCCACCACTAATACAAATACACAAGACATAGCATACTACATGGTGCACATAGCACACTGCATTGCAAAATGACGACACCTAGACACACACAAAAGCCAGTTGCAGGGAGGTGGGACTAGAGAGATGACACAGTGGTTAGGAACACTTGCTGCTCTTGTAGAGTTGAGTTCCCAGCACCCACTTCAGGCAGCTCACAACTGCCGTAACTCCAGCTTCAGAGTATCTGATGCCCTCTTCTGGACTCTATGCGCGCGCACACACACACACACACACACACACACACACACACACACACAAATGTTTAAAAACTCAGCCCTTTTAAATCCTGACACATAGTTACACGTGGATGTGCATAACCTGAATATCCTACACATCCTACATGCCCTAACATCTAGTTACCTGAATACTGACACACAGGCAAGCATCAATCTTACCTAGAACAGGACATGCAGGTATGCCATGACATTGTGATGCCTACACATGTCTGCCACCTGACACACATGGTCACTTAGACACACACCAACCTGTGGGCACTGGCATTGTGAACACTCAGATTTATATAGGGAAAGCTGATGACCTTGAGTGTACCTCAGTCTGCACACTGACCCCTACCAACATTCTGGTGTTCCACACCCTGGTGGAATGGCAAGAGGTGTCAAGCGCCTTTAATCCCAGCATGTGGGAGGCAGAAGCAGGTAGATCTCTGAGTTTGATGCCAGCCTTGTCTACAAAGTGAGTTCCAGGCTAGCCAGTGGCTACACAGTGAGACCCTGTTTCAGAAAACAGAGAGGGGCCCAGGATGACAGTGGTTTCCAAATGAAAGCCCAATTTTCTTCTCTTCCCTCCCGAATGCTTAGCTCCTCACTAGGAGATGGAGGTTGTGAACAATCCCTGGGCCTCCTGTGGAGCTCCAGGCTCTTCAACTCTACCTCCTTGCCAGCCAGCTTCTCCTCCCCAGTCTGCCAAAAGAGAATTTATTCCTCTCTGCTTCATTCATTCCTAAATCCTGTGGGTTGGGATGTCATTACTCCCAGATCTGACACTAGCAGCCCAGGCTCTGGGCCAGAGAAGCTAGGTACTGGCCACTGGTCTAGGACCACTGTTCATAATGATGGGAGTTGATTCAATAGTAATTCCAATAAAGCCCAATAGTCTTACAGTGTCTAGATTGACTAAGGTGGCCACAGGGACAGTTAGAGACTGGGCACGCCCTGTCAGTCTATGATCGGAGGTCTATTACGGCAGCCTTCCTTCATAGGATCTACTTCAGCAAGCGCAACCAGTCAGGTTGCTTACTCTGTGAGACAGGGTCTGGGGTCGTGTCCAGAGTTCCGGACATGCCTCAGTTTACTGGACTGTCCACAAAGCGACTCCTGCCCTAGGCACTCGTGACAGGCCTGGAGAGAAGTACCACCAAGGATACTGATCTCACAGCCTCAAGAAGCAGGCAGGCCCCACCGGCCCCTTCCCCGCAGCGGCTGCCGCGTGAATACCGCGAGAGTTCGCCCCCTCCCCCCCCCAGCAGTAAAACTGTCAAAGGTGGGAGGGGCGGGAGCGCGCATGTGCGCAGCACGGCGCGCAGTGTGCGCCGCCCGGACCCCGCGCCCCGCGCCCCGCGCCCCGGCCCGGCCCCGGCTCCGGCTCCGGCCTGGCCCGGCCGCACTCGTTGGGCGCTACAGGTAAGCGCCGGCCTTGCTCGCCCTACCGCGGCCCCGGCGCCATCCCGCGCCCCGCACCAGCTGTGTGCCCAGCCTGCCTCCCCGCCGCGCCCGGACCCGCGCCGCGCCGCGCCCCGCTCCCCGCGCCGGCGCTGTCCTCCCGCCTCCTCCTTCTCCAGAAAAAGTCGCCATTTTGGTTCACTGCCTTCGCCCCCCCGCGGTCGGCGCTTCCGGGCCAGGCTGCAGCCCGTGTCCGGCCTCAGGTGACAGGTGGGTGGCCACGGGCCTTCAGGTGCTCCTCTTGGCAGCGCTGGCCACGCCAGGCGAGTGGCCTGAGTCCGCGGAGGCGCCCTCTTCTCTGGAGGCTACAAGCGAGATCCTGGGGACCCCAGGTGGTGGAGGGATTTTCCTCCTACTCTGGCGACCGTGCTTTACCCCTAACTCTGATCTCTGCCCAGGCACTGAAAGACTGGAAGGGTGTAGCAGGCCCTTTACGCGTGGCCTCAAATGTTATCAGGATTCTGGATGACCCGTTTCCTTCTGAAGCTACAAAGCGAGGACACCCAGAGAACTTTGGTTGATTTAAGACCCTCCCTCCCCTAGGCCCAGGATGGGGTGTTGCCCTTGGCGGTGGACAGTGACTGTCCTGACCTCTAACCTGAGTGCTCCTGGATATAGCAGCCCCTACACATCCCCTCTGATTGGAGTTGATCAAAAACTGTCAAGCTCACCGGCTTGAACCTTGCTCTTTGGTACCGCCCCCTTCTGTGGTTTTGGGCCTCTGAGAGGCCTCTACATGGCTATGCTCAGGGCCCCCCTCAGTTTTCAGGGTATGAGATGTCCCAAGCAGAATAGATCCCTGGAGCCCTCACCCCCGCCCCCAGTATGCTTTGTGGCTTCAGCCTGGCAGGCTCTGGAGCTTGGGCCAGTATTGGCCATAACTTATTTAGCTGAAGTGGGTTCCTAGGCAAGGAACCAAGAAGTTGGGAATAGCAGAAATGGTGGCCTGCTAGCCTGTGGTGGCTCAGGGACTGAACCAGTGCTTCCATCTGGGTGGAGGGGCCCTGACTACACAGAAGGCTGAGAAGACAGGCAGGTAGGATGGCTGAGCAAGCATGGGGACCAAAATGGAGTTCCAGGGGGGTCTTAACTTTGCCCACAAGAGATGGATGCATGTGGTGAGGAAGTGGCCTTCAACACCCACATTGGCTTTCTTCTGTGTCCATGCAGAGGTCGTCAAGGGTGCCCATCTGGGTAAGTTAGTATCACATGTTATCTGGATGGGCAGGGGCCAGGGACCTGAGGAGAAGGTGTCCCTGAGGCATCATGGTGTGGCTGCCAGCAACCATTACTGTTGTTAATTGTCCCCCAAGAGGGATATTGTCAATCTCCTTCCTATTGCATAGGCCTTTTCTGAACACAGGCTCCACCTGATCCTTTGCACACTGTGGTACTATGTGTCTAGATGAGGGTGAGGTGAGTGTGTCAAATGTAGCAAGAGTTTCAACTCTTTCCACACTGTTCATGCCTTCTGGGTTATTTGGAGAGACCTTGTCTGTGCAAACCCCCTTCCCTGAGTTAGAAGTCTCCATTACTTTTTGATGTGATAGATAAAGGAGGCCAAGGCTAGAGAGGCCTATTGTGGGCCTCTAGGATAGCCCCAGTGAAAGTCCTGGGTTGGGCCCATTCAGTTCATAGATCTGTGCACTTGCTCTATAGAGATGACTGAATCCTTCTGTGTTGGAGGAGGCCGCCGGCTTCAAGGGTCCAGCAAAAGTGGATCTGGAAAGGGTGGCAGCCGGAAGGAGGTCCAGCTTCCCATGTTGCAGGACCCACCAAAGCTGGGTGAGGAGCTAGAGCAGAAATCAATTCTAGAAGATACAGATAGCCAGTAGTAGAGTAGGCTACCTTTTGGGGTATCCTGACGACCTTCATGGGGTGGAGATTATTAGACAGCCTGAGGCTTAGGCTCTTGTCTTAGGTTAACTATAGCCCCTGGGCCTTGGTATGGGTAAAGTAAGACTTGGTCTGGGCTTGCTGCCCCTTGGGGGTTGGTGATGTTATGCAGCCACTGAGCCTTGCTGTCTCCTGTGCTGCAGGTATGCCAGTGGTCCACAGTGGACATACAGTCCCTAGCCAGGCCTCACTCTGCTTTGACCCCGGAAACACTGCCAGTGACAGGACAGAAGGGAAGAAAAAAGGGAGGCCGAAAGCTGAGAACCACGCTCTCCGAGATATTCCTGTGAGCTCTCTTGGGGGATGAGGAGCTCATACTATTCAGCCTGTGAAGGCCACAGCCCTTCCCTTACCTGCCCTGTACACATCCTATGCCAGCTTGTTTCAGCATGTGGCTTAGGGCCCTTACATCTGACGGTTATAAGGTCCCAGTGGGCTATGTTGGTAGTCCACAGCATAGATCTGCAGCATGGCTTGAATACTTGCTCTGCTCTTGAGATTAAAGGGCTCATTTGGTTTCGGGGAGCTTTGAGTCTGGGTAGCTGCAGGTCAGCAGCTTGGCCTTTTTCTCTGTCCAGCTCTCCCTGATGAACCAGTGGAAAGATGAATTCAAGGCACACTCAAGGGTGAAGTGTCCAAACTCAGGGTGCTGGCTAGAGTTCCCCAGCATCTACGGGCTCAAGTACCACTATCAGCGGTGCCAAGGGGTAAGGGGCTGTGGGTCGGGGAAGAGGAGGCCTGGGAGTGCATCTGGGCAGAGGCCCCCGGGGCCCCATCCCACACCTACCCTCCCTGCCCAGGGTGCTATCTCAGATAGGCTGGCCTTCCCTTGCCCCTTCTGCGAGGCCGCATTCACCTCCAAGACCCAGCTGGAGAAGCACCGGATTTGGAATCACATGGACCATCCCCTGCCTGCCCCTAAGCCTGGCCCAGTCAGCCGACCGGTCACCATCAACCGGCCTGTTGGGGTCAGCAAGCCCATCGGAGTGAGCAAACCTGTTACTGTTGGCAAACCAGTGGGAGTCAGCAAACCCATTGGCATCAGTAAGCCAGTCACAGTCAGCAGGCCTATGCCAGTCACCAAGCCTGTCACAGTCAGTAGGCCCATGCCAGTCGCTAGGCCTGTGCCAGTCACCAAGCCCATCCCAATCACCAAACCTGTGCCACTCACCAAACACATGCCGGTCACCAAGCTTGTGACAGTTACAAAACCTGTGCCACTCACCAAGCCAGTACCAGTCAGCAGGCCCATTGTGGTCAGCAAGCCAGTGCCGGTCAGCAGGCCCATTGCCATCAGCAGACACACACCACCCTGCAAAATGGTATTGCTGACCAAATCTGAGAACAAAACACCTCGTGCTACAGGCAAGAACAGCAATAAAAAAAGGTACAGGAAGTCATTTTGGGTGGTAAGTTGTCAGATGTGCCTGGGGGGTGAGAGGGCCACTGGGTTCGCCTGGACCTCACCTTACCTGCCACTTGCAGGGCTGCAGAGAGTTTGGACACCTGCCCCATCCTGCCCAAGCAGGCAAGGCCAGAGAATGGAGAGTATGGCCCATCCACCATGGGCCAGAGTGTGACTTTCCAGCTGGGTACAGATCCCAGCAACAGCTCCCTACTGCCAGGAAGTAGGCCTTTAATGGGCAAAGAGGCACTTCAGCCTGCAGACCCAACGTCCCAGCCAGAGGAGGACCCAGAGCGCACAAAGCACAGTAAGATAAGAGCACTGGGAAACTGGCCGTGATGGGCTCTGGCCTTTAAATGGTTATGTGACCAGAATCTTGGCACTCATTTTCTCTCCCCTGAGTCAGGAAGGAAACAGAAAACACCCAAGAAATTCACAGGGGAGCAGCCATCTATCTCAGGGACCTTTGGGCTCAAAGGTAAGACCCCAGCTAGTTGGAGACCTCTGGGACTAAGTATGTTAGTATTTAGTCCATATGTCTTATCCACATTGTGTATACACACAGGCCTGGCCAAAGCTGAGGACAAGGCCCGAGTTCATCGCTCCAAGAAACAAGAAGGATCAGGCTCTGAGGAAGTGCGGAAGAAGGTGCTGGCCACCCCTGTCACTGTCAGCAAGGAGGCACCAGCTCCTGTGGCCCACCCAGCCCCAGGTGGGGGCTGCCTGGCAGGACCCAGGACAGGTCTCCATGGTGGGCTGGATCCTGTAGCAAAGGCATGGGGGCTGCCCCTGGAGTCCAGGGCATTCAGGAGCCCCACAAGCCTGAGGCCTGGCCCTGCCTCACAGGTGGCCCTGAGGAGCAGTGGCAGCGAGCCATCCATGAACGGGGGGAGGCTGTCTGCCCCACCTGCAATGTGGTTACCCGGAAGACCCTCGTGGGGCTCAAAAAACACATGGAAGTATGTCATAAGGTAAGCCTCCTGCCCCCGCCCCTACCCCCCAAGGTACTGGGAGGGAAGATCCCCTGACTTTGATGGATTTCTCATAGTTAGGCCATGTCTACAGTTGCAGGAAGCACTCAAATGCCAGCACTGCCGGAAACAGTTCAAGTCCAAGGCTGGTCTCAATTACCACACCATGGCTGAACACAGTGCCAAGGTATGCTGCCTGACCCCCAGCTCCCTCTCTAGCCCTGACTGCTGACCTCTCATTCCACTACTGCTCCTCTATGCTTGATTTTGGATCTGTGGCCCTAAACTCCTGACTGGCATCAGGTCTGAGGCTTGCTCTGTCTTCAGCCCACTGATGCTGAGGCCTCTGAAGGGGGAGAACAGGAGGAGCGAGAGAGGCTTCGAAAGGTGCTGAAGCAGATGGGACGCCTACGTTGCCCCCAGGAGGTCTGTGTTAAGCCATATGGGGGAGTTTAGGACTTGGGCTGGATGATTGCTTACCTGGTCTCTGACCTGGATCCCCAGGGCTGCGGAGCCGCCTTCTCCAGCCTCATGGGTTATCAGTATCACCAGCGGCGCTGTGGGAAGCCAGCATGTGAGGTAGACAGTCCCTCCTTTCCCTGTACCCACTGTGGCAAGACTTACCGATCCAAGGCTGGCCATGACTATCATGTGCGTTCAGAGCATACAGCCCCGGTGAGTGACCTATAATCTACCATGTCCATCCTCTAGTGGCCTGTGTTGTGTCATGCATGTATTTGTGAGTTCATGTGCTCCCTGATAGGTGTAATCCCCGCCTTTAGTGATCCATAGTCTTGTGTGTCCTAAGAGGAAGGATGGGAGCCTGGTGCACGCACTAGTGTCTTGTTTTTCTTGTGTCTATATCTCCCACGATGTGCATGCAGAGACCACAAATGGCCTAGAACTCATGCCAACTCTAACTCCTAGTCTCTGGATGCCTTCCTTCTCCATGGCTTATACTGGCCTCTGTGTATCCTTGCCACCTAGCCCCCTGAGGAGCCCACAGACAAAATCCCTGAGGCTGAGGACCTGCTTGGAGTAGAACGGACCCCAAGTGGTCGCATCCGTCGCACATCGGCCCAGGTTGCCGTGTTCCATCTACAGGAGATTGCAGAGGATGAGCTGGCCCGTGACTGGACCAAACGGCGCATGAAGGATGACCTTGTGCCTGAGACTGCACGGGTGAGTGGCCCATCTAAGGGATGGGCAGGATCTTGGCCCTTGGTCATTCCCTAATTGCTCCCCCAACTTCTTGGTCTCTGACCAGGACAGGCCTCATTTAATTCCCCTGTGGCAGCCATGTTCTTGTAATCTTGGCCATCTACTAACCCCATCTGTGAAGGGGTCATGAGCCTGCTGCAGAAGCACATGCATTGTGTCAAAGCAGCATGTACCTCAGCCTGAAGCTTACCTGGTGCTGTGCCTGGCTTTGCAGCTCAACTATACTCGGCCAGGCCTCCCTACACTTAACCCTCAGCTGCTGGAGGCATGGAAGAATGAAGTCAAGGAGAAAGGCCATGTGAACTGTCCCAATGATGTAAGCTGGGACCGGCATATAGTGGGAGTGGGGTGTTGGGGCTCTAGGATAGAAGGCTTGGGTTTGGCCATTCAGGTAACAGTAGAGGTTAAGACAGTGAGTGTCCTATTGGGAAGTAACCATCTTTAGTGTGGCCAGCCTATCTTTGACCCTGCGTTCCTGTAGATACCGTGTCAACAAAAGGGACTTCAACCTGGGGACCTATCTACCCACTCTGCCCAAATCCAGGGCTCTGGGGACCTGCCCTCAGAGAAGCCCCAGAGTGCTCTGGGGTTGAGGGTGGGTGTCCCTGTATGGGGTTGTGGGAGGGCTTCCTCCACAGCTGTCTCCTGCCTGCAGTGCTGTGAAGCCATCTACTCCAGTGTGTCCGGCCTCAAGGCCCATCTTGCCAGCTGCAGCAAGGTCAGTTCTGGGATTATCCCCATGGCTAGGTGGGGCACTGGGCACTCCCAGCTCTCTCTTACCAAGGGTTTACCCGTATAGGTGTAAGACCCCTACCCTTCCACTTCATATGATCTCACAGACTAATAGGTACTCAACAGGTGGCCCAGAATCGTTCTCTGTTCCCTACACTAGTCGTTTGGTTCCAAATCCTGCCCTGGAGTCTCCTTATCTTATGTAATATAAGTGTTCATCCTGACCTGAGCAGAGGGCACACTTGGCTTGAGATGAGGACATTCATCAAAAGACTATGACCTATCCCTACAGCACCTGCCTCATCCTACCCTTCTCTTATTTCCTACTCCTATAGCAGGGATGGCTTAATACTTCTATTGCAGGGTAATGTTTCCCTAAACCTACCATTGACACACATCCTAGAAGACAGTGCAGCTTCTTTCTGGCTGACCCCAGTCCTAACCTTTTAGCAGCAGGATAAGGGCTTGGACCAGATGTGGGTGCTTTGAATCTTCCGAAGGTTGGGTACTGGACCACTGTGCATTGCAGGGGGACCACCTGGTGGGGAAGTACCGCTGCCTGCTATGTCCCAAAGAGTTCAGCTCTGAGAGCGGTGTCAAGTATCACATCCTTAAGACCCATGCAGAGGTATGAAAGTTATCTTCTGAAAAGAATAAAAAAAAAGAAAAAAAAAAAAAAAAAAAAAAAAGAAAGTTATCTTCTGGGCTTACAGACCTGGAGACTGGCCTTAGGGATGGGTGGTGGAAAACAGGTGGTTCAGATGGTGTACACTGAAAAATCTGGTGTTATCTTCTCAAAATACAGTTCATATCTCCTGAAGTGTCAAGAGCATGGGGTGATACATCTTGAAGAAAAAAGAAAAAGCAAAAAGAATAGTCTGGGGTTCCCCAGCTTGGTACCCAGCCACTGAGTGGAGCCTACCGAGGCAGGGGAAACCCTGTCTTCTGCCACTTCCTAGCAGTTGCATGCCCGACCAAAAAATAGTTTAGGTGGGTTGGAAAAATGTGTCAGTGGTTAAGAGTACTTTCTGCTCTTCCAGAGGATCTAAGTTTGTTTCTCAACAACTATGTCAAGAGGCTCACAACTGTCCATAGCTCCGGCTCCCTGGCCTTGGCCTCCATAGGCACCTGCACTCACATGCACATACCCACATGCAGACACACACACCAAAAAAAGAAAAAACAATAAAAATTAAAAAAAAAAATTAATGAAAGAGCTGGGCCTATAGCTTTGGATCAAGGTCCCCAGTCTTGATTGCAAGTTTTCTCTCCCTAGAATTGGTTCCGGACCTCAGCTGACCCACCTCCCAAACACAAGAGCCAGAACTCCTTGATGCCTAGGAAAGAGAAGAAGAAAAGTCTGTCGGGAGGAAAGAAGCGGGGCCGTAAGCCCAAGGAACGGGCCCCTGAGGAGCCAGCATCTAAGCTGCCACCAAACAGGGATGACTGGCCCCCAGGAGGCAGGGACAAGGGGGCCCGAGGCTCTACTGGGAAGAAGGCTGGAGCTGGGAAGGCACCTGAAAAGTGAGCCTAGTGGGCAGGGCCTAGCCACCATGCCCAACTTTGTCCAGATTAGGGGAGCCAGTTCCAGACCTGTCCTCCACCTCCACACACATACCCATCTGTCCAGAGGGTTGGCAAACCACTCTGATCTCCCTGAAAGTGGTCCTTCCTCTGTTTAGGCTGCCTCATGTGGCTAGGTGGGGCTCCCCAGGAGTGCCAGGGGCAGCAGCAAAAGTGCAATAGGCTGGGGGCCCAGCCATCCCTACAAGGACTTTCTTGGGCCTGGCAAAATCTAGAGCTTTGGTGCCATGGGGCATGAAGTGTGCTTGAACAGCCAAATGGCCCCTATCTCCACCTCCCTCTGGCCCAGTAGGGTCCCCACTCTGACTCCCTCAAGGCTCAGACATTCCTGGTGACCCATAATTGTGGGCTGATGAGGCACCTGAGCAGCCTGGCTGCCATCACTTAGGCCTCACCTCCACCCAACACTGGATCTCCAGTAACTCCCAGCTACCTCCCAGGACAGACCCTGTCTAGCTACTGCCATGCTGCCCTGACAGCCACCCACCCATCTGTCCTCTTGCATCCACTTATGACCCCCTTGCTTCTGTTTTCTACCTCTCTGGGCCTACTCCCCTCCTCTGTCATTTCTGCTGTGTTTCAGGCCTCACCCTACTGACAGGTGTGGTCATGGTAGAGTATGTAGCCTTCCAGGCAAGGAAAGAATTCTGTCTGTTCTACCTTCAGGGAGGCCCAGACCCATAGCTACCAACCTGAGAGCAAAGGACTAGAATGCTCCACCTCCAGCCTTTAGTTTCTGATCTTGTTGGCACCCTGAGGCATGCCTCCCTGGGACCACAGCCATGTGAAGCAGAGGCTGGCCAGAAGGAGCCTCTAGCCCAGGAGTAGCGCCTATGAGAGACTGCTTATGTCTGCCATGCTAGGTGGGCCCATAAACCAAGTTCCATGGAAGCCCTCTTTTTTTTCCCCCTGCTTTAACTGCTTTCAGTATCTAGTGGCAGTCAGTCATTGATACAGAAACTAAAGGATAGTGAAAGATGGGGTCTCAGCCAGTGTAGTGGCTCTAGGCTGGGTCCCACCCCTTTAGGGGCCCTGAGGATAACAGGGTCTGCAGGTTGGGCAAGGCCTGGAAGAGAGATCTGGCCTCCTTCCTGGTTCTACTTTCTAACCCTAACCACCACTCTGTGAGCCACACCAGAAGAAGGCTGGAGGGGGTGAGAACAGGCTTTTCCCAGTGTGGGTAGGGGTGGACTTGAGTCCTCTGCTTCTGATCCTGGACGATGTGAATTTTGATATTTGCCTGTGTGTGTCTCCTGGATGTTGTTGATGGCAGTCTTGTTGCTGTGACAAGTAGCAACCTTTTTTAAAATTCTGGGGTTTTTTTTTTTGTTTGTTTGTTTTTTCTTTTTTATACAAAACTCAACAATTTTATGTTTTGGTGCTAAGGGTTACCTGGTGCCGAAGGTAGAGCTGGGCTGTAGTACTGACTGGCACCTGCCCCCTAATCTCAGGGGGAGGAGTTCCAAGGAGATTTGGGATGGAGTCTTTTATACACTCCTATCTAGGAAAGCTCTGACTCTAGGCAACCCTGGCGTGATATGCTGGGGGTATTGAATGGACTCTTCAATTCCTACACACCTTTGACATGATCAGAGGGTGGTCACAGAGGTGGGTAAAATCCAGTGTCAAAGGTCAAAGGGTAGGCTGGGGCTTTTGGGTGGTGGTGTGCAATTGCAGAAGGGAATGGGGCCCAAGTGTACTTTCACAACACCTCTGTGGGGTGTGACCATCCACCTCAGCCTCTCAGGTACTTGGCACTTGAAGGAAGAAGTAGGACCTGGGTTTTGCTGGGGGTTGAGTTTCCAGGACATGCCTCAAAACCTTGATATGGGACTTGGGGTTCTGGTCACTTGATGTTTAGCACTTTAACTCCTTTGTCTTTGAGGTGGGTGGGGGGCAGCTGTCAAAGGCGGCAGTTGGATAGGTACCAGCTGGTGGTGGCTGGTAAGGGGTTTTGGCAAGCTAATCTGTAAAACTCTTCTAAGGTAGTAAGGCCCTCCCTGGGCAGGGTTCATTAGTCTGCCCACCTTCCTACTCTGGCCCAAAGGTGACTACCAGCCTACACAGACCCTCAGAGGGACCATCATGGCAGATCTCCAGGAGGTGGTGGGCTTGGACTTAGAGGCCCAAACAAACCCTGGGTCCTTGGCAAAATGCAAAAGTCAGGGTCTCTACAGATCTACCTCTGGCTCAGCGCTTGCCCTGCCCTAAAAAACAGAAAAGTGCCAAGGGCAGACATTTCATGCAGAACCAGGGTGCACTTTATGTTCCTGCACAGGCAGATATTGGTGCCTCCTGGGGGCTTTGGGGCCTTCCTGTCTCCATAGTGGTTCTGAGGGGAGAGTCATTCCTGCGTCCCCTGTTGGGTAGAACCCAGGCCCTTTGCCCTGGAGGCCTGGTTTCCCAGGTCACCCCTCATACCTGACTGCAGCGCCTCCTAAACTTTGGGTTCCTTGGTTTGGTTTTAATACAGTTCTCATTACACAAGTGCATTTCTGGCTATCACTTGTAACCATAGATATACATGCATATATATTCTATCTACAAAGTGTTTTATTTGCAAGATGTTTTTGAGGTGAGCGTGGGTCCTGCCCGCCTTGTGTTCATCTGTCCCCATCCTCATACCCTGGCCCAGAGTGGTGCGGTGGTGGGCCGTCAATTGTATGTATTAAAATTACTGTATCAAATAAATGTTTATTGATTTTTTTTTCCAAGGGCTTTTGTGCGGTTGAGTTTGTGTTGAGGCGCAGGCCCTTCCTTAGGCTTGCCGCATGGCCTTGTGGGGCTCGTAGTCCGCAGCGTGCCAGACTCCCGGCGCGCCTCCCTGGCCTCAGCCAGGTTCAGACGCCATGGCTGCGCCGCCGGCCTCCGCGGACGCTGCCCCTTCGCCCCTACAATCCACTGTGGCCCCAGACGTGCCTGGCCGCTCGGCCGAGCAGAATGAGACTGCGTGTGAGGACCGGTAGGCGCGGGCCTGGATAAGGCAGGGGCCTCGCTCGCCTCTTGGGAGGGGTCAGCGCACGGCTTGCGTCCCTCCTTAAAGCCCGGGTAGCTTCGCGGCATCTCTGCAGATGGGCAGCTCGGTCTCCACAGCCGCATAGATCCTGGACAGGTTTCAGCGGTTCTCCGGAGCTTTGGGGCCTCCTGGGCCATGTGTCGGCAACCCCCTGCCAGGGAGAGGGAGGTGACAGGTGGCCTTGAGGGCCCCAGCAGATGGAAGGCGGAACTGGCCCAAGCCCTTAGCTTTTGGAGGCACAGAAAGTGGAAACCTGTTGGACCTGTGTGGCCTGGGTTCTAGTGGCTCTAGGCTCCCAGGTGGGTGGTGGGCGTGCTCGACATTCTGAGTTCGTCGAATTTGATTTCACCAGCTCCTACCCACCTGGCGGCCAGTGGTAACTGTGAAGGTAGGATCGGGTGGTGATCTCCACCTGCCGGAGAATTTGGGTGCCCTTTCCAGCCTTTCAGGAATATGGAGAGGGCTCGGCCTGATCATCATGCGTAGCAACTCCAGGCCACGGCCGCCAGGGGGCGGTGACCGTGCTTGGAACTGCTTGTGGCACCTCTTCCGGTCTGTTTGCACCAGTTGAAAGCTCTAAGGGCCTCAGAGCACAGCTTGGGGAACTGCGAGCCTGGACGACTTTGGGACGGCAGGTGCTGGAGGTGGATGAGGCAAATCCAGGCTAGTTCACACACTCCAAGGCATTCTAACTGGTAGCCTGAAAAACTTGGTTGGGTCTAACAAGGCTGAGTTTGTGATGCTTTCTAGTTCAGAAGGTCTTGATCTAACCAGAAGCAAAGAGGTCATGGCCGGCCACATACTTCCGAAGGTTCCTGAGGAAACACCCTGAGAAGATAGACTCAGGCACTCGCAGCAAGCAGTAGGAGAGGGAGTCGCTGATAGACCTCTTCATGTCCAGTGTGAGGTTTCGCCTATTGCTTTTCCCAGCACCTGTCCCCATATCTGTCGGCCCTCGAGGCTTTTTCCTTGGAGTCTCCTGACTTTAAATGGTGCAACCAGTGGCTTTCATGTCAATATGCAAAATGGATATTAGACTGAGATTATAGAAGTGGAGAGAAGCTAATGGTGCCCACCCAGAAGCTTGGGATACAGGTGGAGGTGTGTGAGTGAAGGAGTTGCAGTGTGGCAAATGGGCCATGGAAGCCTTTAATCTCCCATTCCTTTGTCTACCTTGTGAACCATGATCTTGCTGGCTATCTCTGAACCATCCCCTGCCTCTTGCAGGTCTTCCATAGAAGCATCAGGAGGAATAGCTTGACTATAGATCTAGCAATGGCAGAGGGACCTTGATATCTTTCTTAGGCGTTTGGTGGTCCAAGTGATGACCCTTCCTCTCTTCAGACCCTGCTGTAGACATTTGATTCTGTCTTCTCTGACACAGGGGAATGCAAATTATAGGGCAGCTCTTCTTCCATGATGTTTATCTTATGTAGGTTCCTTATCAATGAGGCACATGCTTAGGTCTTCAGTAACCCCTATTTCCTTGATAAGGATAAGGTCTGCAGCAACTTCCTGGTGAGTGATGGCATCTGAGCTATAGTTGACAGAGCTGTCACCTAGTGGACAGGCAGGGGGAAATGAAAGACTGAGTAGCAGCTCCCAACACCACCTACTTCATACAACCCTGAGACCTAAAATGAAAGCCTCAAAGGAGGAAACTTCAGGGGCTGGAGTGGTTGGCCAGGTAGCCTGATACATCCTAGGTTAAAGTGAAGTTTAGGGTTCAGGGTCTGATATTCTAGAGCCAAGTCTAGTGAATCAGTAGGTGGAGCAGCTCTATATGTTAACATAACAAACCTGGAATTAGGCCTTCCCTTTCTGAGACCAGCACAGTGTTAGCTTCCCACAGACCTGATGGAATACTCAAAGAACATGTTAGGATCCCTCTGTTGTGATCAGCCAGCCAAACTTGTGAACTGATTCCCTAGGACCTCTTGACTCTGCATCTCTGCCCAGAACAACTTTAGCCTTCCAGAGCAATCCTAGAGCATATCCAGCCAACCACCTGAGTGAGGAGGCAGAGGGACAAGCTCTATAAACACATACACAAGTACACGTAAACATAGATAGGCTCTTCTTGCTCCAGGTGTCTAGTAGGGATGTAGACACAGCCATAAATTACCTAGTGAGAAGAGCTGCCTCGGAGGTGCTCCCAGAGTAGCTCCTGTTCAGGTGTGTGAAGTCCACTTGGAAGCTTCCTTTTTCCCAATCACCTGCCAGACTGTCTTCATGCTGGAGGCCAGCCACGTAGGATGAGGTTGCCGTAAGGCCAACCCACCCCTGGAAGAGAATCCCAAGGCCAGCAGAACCTCTCTGATTAGATCTTAAGTCAGTAAAGGGATTTCAGCTGAGACTGGAACCAAATCTTCCCTTTCTCTCTATGCTGTGGGCAGGGAGGTGAGTGTGTCCCCTGCTGACTGATAAGGCCTGGGTAGCCATAGGACTTACTGGAGCCTCTGTAAGGTGGGGGTAGGACAGTTATTCTTGGATGTGCTAGGGTAGAGTTTCAGATTTGTTTATCTTTGTAGGAGGCACCTTGGGGCCAGAGGAGAGGCACCCAGCTCATCACTGACATTCAGATCACCTGGCCTAGAGGGGCCTCAGATTTCCTTGTCTTGCTGTGTATGCATTCGGGGCACAACTGTATTTCTTCCAGGAGATTTGGGAAAAGGTACTAAAGTACAGTGGTCCTCAGCAAGTCCAGGCTAATGAGCATACTGGCTGACACTGAAATATTCTTCACAACAACTGGCCTGGGGATTGTGCGGGCCAGAGTTAGTACTATTAATATCTGGTGCATGAGCCCTAACTGGGTGATCCTCTTATACATGTGGCCTTGGCCTCTGAGTCTAGCATTGTGTTCCCTTAGTGCAGTAGGGCTCCTGGGGCCATCTAGCTGCTGTGCTCTACCCCCTATATAGAGTAAGCTACTGCTGCCAGCCTAGGGGTCCAATCCTACCTAGCTCTTCTGCTGTGCTGCCCACAGGAGTGATTCCATCCATGGAGGATCAGTTCAGGTGGCCAGAAATCCCAAGCTGTCCTTGGGGACAACAGTAGTTCTAAGAGGTAGTGATAATCTAGGTAGCACCTAGACCACGTATACCTGGGTCATCTCACTGTCCAGGGATACCTACCTCTGAACCTTCTGTACCTACCTGCATCCTTGGCAATGAGCAGCCCCCCAGCTTACCCTGGCATCAGGATCTCAGGGTGCTGGACTCTTGGAGAAGAAGGCAGGTGAGTTGCAGCAGAGTCCCTGCTGAGGAGAACCCTACTTCCCAATGATACAGACCACTCCTAACTTATGTGTGATGTGTGTCCATGAATATCTCTGAAAACAAACAAGCCGGCAGGTGCTCCTGGGAGCCAAACAATGCTCAGGGCTGCAGATGTGGCTGACTTGGGATGGTAGGTTATGGTAATGTCTCTTAACTCTGTTAGTACAAATGAACTTTTGTTATTGAGGCCAGAAGCCCCTTTGTCTGTCTGTGGGTAAGAGATGAAGTATTTTGTGCTATTTTCCCATCAAGAGGCACCTTTTGTGAAAAATGGGGTGATGCCATATCTCTGGTTTTAGGAGACAGCTATTAACTTTGAGGAGGACAAGGGGTCCTTGTACAGACACAGCATGAGGTGGATTTCTGGCAAAGTTCTCCCTGATCTACTTGCAACTGTGCATTCTTCCCATCAGCAGCACAAGCCTTGGAAGGGATCTTCACCAAGGTGGAGAAGAGTGGCTGATGGGAACTTAAATTCCCCTAGGGAAACTGGTACTGTGAGAATCAGGGGGATCAGGAAAACAGCCCCAGCCTGTTGCCTCCTTTGTCCAATTTCTGTCTGAGTGTGTCATGGCTTTGTGTGTACTTGTGTTTACCAGTGGTGGCCAGGGCACAGCCTACAGGCAGGCTTTATCAGGTTGTTGGCTCTCTTGCAAGTCAGATGCTCTGCATTGGAGTAGTTTCCTCCCAAAAGCTGAGGGCAGCTCCCTGGGGAAAGTGGAGGAAGCCTGGTGGGGAGACAGAGAACCTGAATTTGTTTTTTGTTTATTGTGGCCTCCCAGAGCTACACTGTGTACTGTGGTCATGCTGCCTCTAGGGACCAAGGCAAGACCCAGTCTGGAACCCTGGGGAGTCTCTGCTCTTTCCTCTAGCTGGGGGCCCCCAGCTCTTGCCCGCTGGAAAGGACAGCCCAGTGGATAAGCTTCACAGATCCATTTGTTTACTGTGGATGGATTAGTATACTCAGGTGAGCAACCAGTTACCCTCTGTCTGGGGACCTGGGGATCTCATTGTTTGTGTTTATAGTTGTTGCCTCTCTTTTTGACTGAGCCATTCAGGCATGCCTGAGTTGGGATACCAGTGATACCCCTTCAGTAAGCTCATCATTTCTTGACCTGTGTCCCTCACATGCTATCTGTCCCTAAGATCCTTGACTGGCAGACTCAGTTCTCAGTATTTAGCCGTGTTGTTTATGCCTAGCCTCATGCTCTTAACTCCTGCACTTGTCTCCAGTGCAGTGGAGTTAAGGCTGAACTTTTAACAGACTGACTAATTATTCCCTATGCTCGTTCTCTGAGCTCTGGTAAGGATGAATGGTACAGAAACAAGCAGGCCTATTGTCTTTGTCCCCAAGGATGAATGCAATGTGTTTTGCTGGTTGGATGCAAATGGGCTCTTTTCATGATGCTCACTTGTATCTATGTTGTCCTGTACCTTTCAGAGCTGCCAGTATGAGCAGTTACATGTTGGGTTTCTACCCATTCTTTCCACTGCCTGTCCTCCAACTCATGTGCATACAGCCACAATCTTTCTGGTTCTAGGAAGGATTATCCAGCTGAGAACATCATTGTTCTCAAACTGGGCTATCCCAGAGGTAGAAAGAAGCTTGCCTCGAGCCACATCAGCCCCATGAAGCATCATACTGAGAGTTGTGAGGCAGCAGTAATAGAAATTACCAGACAAACCCAGCTTCCATTTTGATGAGAGAGCTTGTACTTGTAAATCATTCAAATGTGACAAAAGTCCCTGTCCCAAATTGTGGTCTCCAGGGAAATTCTGATTATTATACTGGCACATTTGCTTTCAGGGTTTCTGAGTACACACCTTTCTTACAGACATTGGCGTGTATGTGCATTTGGGTGAGCATGTTTTGGGGGTATACTGAGGATCAGGCCCCATACTTGTTTATTAAGCTATGTCCTCAGTCCCTAAGTGAGCGTCCTTCATCTATTGGCTTTTATGTAAACTGAACCATTTTTCATTCTAGTATATTTTTTTTTACCCAAGAGTGCCCTAGGGATACTTGTTCTGATCTGGACCTGCCAGTCTACCTCATTCACCTCAGGCTTGCCTGGTATTCCATCCAGCGTTCTTTCTCTTGCAGTACTCCAAACTATACCAGCCACTGTAGGAGGCATCCCACAAGGAGCTAGCCTGACACGTCCATCTGCCATTTCTATAGGCAGCCCTTCTACCCATCAGACACCATCCTGTATCGTCAGTATCGACAGGTCAATTTGACCCCATGTGGGTGAGCCATAGCGTGCCAGGCTAAGCCACTGACCTGAGAGCTTCTTGGGTAGTTTGAAAGCTGAGGCTGGGATCATATGACCTACACAGATTTCCTTTTAGACGGTGGCCAGAAAATGCCTCTGTTAAGCATATGTCTCATTCTCTTAGCACCTTTTAAAATTAATTTTTTGAGGTTTGTTTTTATTTTATGTGCATTGGTGTCTCACCTGCATGTGTGTCTCTGTGAGGGTGTCAGATCCCCTTGAACTGGGGTTACAGACAGTGTTGTGAGCAGCCACGTGGGTGCTGGGAATTCACCTGGGTCCTCTGGAAGAACAGTCAGTGCTCTTAACTGCTGAGCCATCTCTTTAACCCTTTCTTAGCACTTTTGCATCAGGCTGTACCTCAGAACAAATGGCAAATATTAGGGAGGGGATGCAGCACATGGAGCCACTTTAGAAGCTGCTTGTCTTAGGGTTTCTATTGCCGTGGAGAGACATCATGACCACAGCAACTCTTTTGTTGTTGTTTGTTTTTGTTTTGTTTTTCTTTTTCGTGTTTTTTGTTTTGTTGTTGTTGTGTTTTTGTTTTTTTTTTTGAGACAGGGTTTCTCTGTGTAGCTTTGGGCCTGTCCTGGATCTCGCTTTGTAGATCAGACTGGTCTCAAACTCACAGAGATCCGCCTGGCTCTGCCTCTCAAGTGCTGGAATTAAAGGCATGCGTTACCACTACCCAGCCATTGTTTTGTTTTTTGAGACAGGGTTTCTCTGTGTAGCTTTGGAGCCTTTCCTAGAACTCACTCTGTAGCCCAGGCTGGCCTTGAACTCACAGAGATCCGCCTGCTTCTGCCTCCCTGAGTGCTGGGACTAAAGGTGTATGCCATCACCGTCTGACACGGCAACTCTTACAAAGGGAAACATTTAATTGGGGCTTGCTTACAGTTCAGAGGTTTGATCAATTATCATTATGGCAGGAAGCATGGTGGCGTGCAGGCACACATGGTGCTGGAGAAGTAGCTGAGAGTTCTACATCTGGATCCACAGGCAGCAGGAAGAGACAGTGAGCCATTAGGCCTGGTTTGAGCTTCTGAAACCTCAAAGCCTACCTCCAGTGACATACTTTCTTCAACAAGGCTACATCTCCTATTAGTACCACTCCCTATGGGCCTATGGGGACCATTTTTATTCAGACCACCACACTGCTCATTCTCAGATGTGAAGGCCATGGCCAGTAATGACACCCCTTTAGGAATGCAGAACAACTGCTGTATCAGCAGGGTTCTGATTGCCCACCTAGCATGAGTGTACACAGTTAAACAGATCTACTCTGACCTTCTTTGGGTTACATTTTCCTCTTGCATCCTCTGTTAGTCTCTCCTCCACTATCTTGGGTCACCTTCTCAAACCACCACCACACATGTACATGTATGTGTACACATACACAATCAGCCAAGACAGGTGGCATTTACAGGCTGCTGGAGGTGTCTGGCTTGGGAACTCAGAAGGAGTCATACTGAGAAGTGGGTTCTTCATAGGCCTTCTAGCCTCCCTTCTTACTTTCTTTCCTACATTTCTTTTTTAAATTTTTTTATTTTACATACCATCCCCCAGTTCCACCTCCCTCCCCTCTCACACTCCTCTATATCCCCCCTCTTTCCTACATTTCTTGACAAGGTGCCAGACCAGGGAGTTCCCCAGAACATATATCTTGCCACTGGCATGTGGCCAGTACATTGCACTCTCACCTCCTGGGGCAACAACCATCCTGCAGAATAGCAGTGGCTGGAGTACCCAAAGAATATGCTGTGTTGGGGAGAGGGGCACAGTCCTTAATGGGATCTTCCTTATCCTTGAATATTCATTCCCCCGGAATGAAGCCCTACCCACCACAGTCCACAGAGGAGTAGGATTGTAGCTCTGAGATTGTGTATACCCTCCTATGTCCTCTTGCCACTAATTGCTGTCCCTTGTCCTTGCTGTGTGAGTAGTCTAAGATCTTGTGCCCCCATTTACTCCATGGACCAGCTATAGGTATGTTTCTTGGGCACACGCTCCCCAGTTGAGCCCATACTGTGTCCTACTTGGGCATGACCAGGGAGGTTGACCACTGTTGATTGAGGCTTAGCACATTCCTCTTCACAGCAGCAATGCAGGGTCCTTGGACAGACTTCTCCCACCAGTGGGTACCGGGCGCTCACCCCGGAAGCGCACCACCAGCCAGTGCAAGTCAGAGCCACCCCTGCTTCGTACAAGCAAACGTACCATCTACACAGCCGGGAGGCCACCATGGTACAATGAACATGGCACACAATCCAAGGAGGCCTTTGCCATTGGTAAGAGCAGTGTGGGAAGGCACGTTGGGGATCAGGCTGCATGGTCAGCCCAGCTGCAACTAATTGCAAGGTAACCTTCCACGTACAGGTTTGGGAGGTGGCAGTGCATCTGGGAAGACTACTGTGGCCAGAATGATCATTGAAGCACTAGATGTGCCTTGGGTGGTCCTGCTGTCCATGGATTCCTTCTATAAGGTAAGGCCCTGTTCATCTCCCTCCTAGTGACCCTTTTGCCCCTACAAATGTAGGCCTGTGGTCACTGGGCTTCATCATGCCCCCTAGGTTCTGACACAGCAGCAGCAGGAACAGGCTGCCTGCAACAATTTCAACTTTGACCACCCTGATGCCTTCGACTTTGATCTCATCATTTCCACCCTCAAGAAACTAAAGCAGGGCAGGAGCGTCCAAGTACCCATCTATGACTTCACCACTCATAGCCGGAAAAAGGACTGGGTAGGCCCATGGTCTTAGGGCTCTGGAAGGGGCTGCAGGGGCCTGAGCTGAACATTGAAACTCCCTGGTTCCTTTGCAGAAAACACTATATGGTGCAAATGTCATCATCTTTGAGGGTATTATGGCCTTTGCTGACAAGACACTGCTGGAGGTGAGAGCTTGCTGGGAGTACCCACTCCACAGGCATCCCCTTAGACACAGTTCCTTTGAACGCCCTGCCTCATCCCCATGGCCTCCATGCTCTGTGCTCTCTGAGAAGACTGCTCCCTATCAGGCACTTCTAGATGAGCCCCACCTGGTGTATCCTAGACAGCTGTTCTGTACCATATAGCTGACTACTTCAGTGGAGTGTGGCTTCTGAGGACAGTAGTTTCCTCTCCTACCTGTTGAGAGCGGTTTCCCCTGCTTACTTCTGTTTCCCCTGCTCTTGATATTCTTCCTTGTTGAGGAACAAACAAGGACTTAAAGTCAGTGAGTTTGAAGGATTTTGCTGCAAGGCCTCCAGGATATACCAGAGTGTGACCCTGGCCCAGGCCAAGAGGACTCTTACCATGTCATTACCTTATCATAGCAGCCCTGATCCCCACATAGCTCCTTCAGGGATCACCTATCACACGCTGCCTGGAGGAGGCCACACCCTGAGCTCACAAAGCCCCACTCCTCCGGTGTTCATGGGAGGTCTGAGTGAAATCATGTACATCACACTGCCAAGTCCCATTCCTGCCTGACTTGTCAGTTGTCTCCATTCTGTACCCCATACCCACAATCCATCTCAATACACACTTTCTATGAATGCACCCTACGTGCACTAATGATTAGGCCAATGAGTGTCCTGTGGGCAGCTGGCCCCAATGATCATGGTCCATAGACCATGAACTGATCATGTTGCCACTCTGGCTCTGTGGATCCTGGCTTCTATTTAATGGTGCCACTGGTGGCTGCCTTAGCCCTGTGAAACTGGATTGTTGTCCCCACCCAGCTCCTAGACATGAAGATCTTTGTAGACACAGACTCTGACATCCGACTGGTACGGCGGCTACGCCGGGACATCAGTGAGCGAGGCCGGGACATTGAGGGTGTCATTAAGCAGTACAACAAGTTTGTCAAGCCTGCCTTTGATCAGTATATCCAGCCCACCATGCGCCTGGCAGATATTGTGGTGCCCAGAGGTGAGCTTGTCAGCCTTGTCTTCCAGCCAGTGGGGCAAAAGGGCCAGCAACTTCTGAGTTATCCTCTTTTTCCCCCTCCAGGGAGCGGGAATACAGTAGCCATTGACCTGATTGTGCAGCATGTCCACAGCCAGCTGGAAGAGGTTAGTCAGCCAGATAGCACCCAAAGTCCCTGTCTGTCTGTTGTCCCCACGCAGCAGCCTGCTCATCCAACCCCACAGATCCACTGTCCCCTGCAGGTACTGACTCAAGTGTTCTGAGCCTGCTCCCTAACCTTGTTGAAATGGCCCAGCTCTCTAGGATAGGCAAGGGGACTTGACCATTCATGGAAGGGTGTATGTACTCCTCTCCCTCCCAACCCTGAAAGTAACAGGGTGATCCACTATCCACTAGTCTAGGATTGTGGATTTCAGCATTGAGTCCATTTTCCCTTTCTGGGGGTCACTCTACAAGTGATATTTTCCCACTACAGGTCCCAAATTAGGCGGTTTATGGCTGGGCTGTGGTGTTTGGCTACAGTCTTGCTTAGGCACTACTACTACAGCCCAGAGCCACAGGTCCCAACCCAGCTTGTCCCCACTTTAGAGGTCCTTAGAAGCTTGCCTCCTCTTGCAGTTTGCAGACCCTGAGCTATTTCCACATGGGCTGTGGAGTGTCTGTCACTGGGGGTTGGGGGTAGCCTGGCTGCTTGCCCTGGTCACTGATGCATCACCCGTTCCCTTGTGTCTCCCTGTATTGCTGCCACAGCGTGAACTCAGCGTCAGGTAAGACTCCACAACTCTGCACAGATGGAGGCATTTCCAACATCTACATAGAGCTCCAGGTCAGCTGTCACCTAGCCAAGCAGACAGTCCATATCACAGGGGTAGAGTGGCACAATTTTGCTGCTATTCCCCTTGCTGGCAGATAAGAACACTAAGGTACAGAGAAATTAAGGAATTTCCCCAGGAGTTTTTGTTTATTTGGTTTTTGTTTTGTTTTGTTTTTGTTTTTTGTTTTTCTCTCAAGACAGGTTTCTCTGTGTAGTCCTAGAACTTGATCTATAGACCAGGCTAGGCTCAAACTCAGAAATCTGCCTGCTTCTGCCTCAGGAATGCTGGGATTAAAGTCATGTGGCACCACCGCCTGGCCTTTCCCAGGGTTATGTTTTACCTGTGCTGGCCAAATCACAGAGGCTCTTTCCTCATACAGCCTATCTTGAGGTCCAGCCACAGAGAACACAGCTGTCCTCCTGGACTAGCACTGCCATGCACGATCCACACTGACATGTTCCTACAATCATAAACCCTGGGTCTGTATCTAGGCTACTGTATCTTATAAAGTGAACCATCCCATGGGCCATAGGCTCAGTTGAATCTCCCTGAGGAGTTGGGGGTAAGGGCTTGGCTCTGACTTCTCTACCTAGGCCCTGCCCTGTCCTAGCTTAGTCTTCAAAATGCAGTACAACACAGGCAGAAAGGAGCAAGGCTGGTGTTGCAACAGAAGCTGGGATAGGCTATTATACCATTATCATCCATTGCTGATCAAAGCCCAGGCAAGAGCCATAGGTAGCACCAGGGACCTGCCCTTCTTCCAGACTTTCCTCAGAGTTGGGAAGATGTAGTTGAACCACTGTGAGATCCTCATGGCCCCCCTGGACACCTTTAGGAGTTCTGAGCCAGTGTTGGAAATGCCTCCAGGGCTGTCTAAATAGCCCTGCTTCCTGTCCTTGCATGAGTCTCTGCTTGGCCTCACCAAGACCAGGGTGCCATGGACCTGTGCCAGGGCCCTTAATAAAGCCTCAATTCTGAGAAAAATCTCCAGGCACTGCCAGCTCCACTTTCCATTTTCTGGTCAGCCAAGAAGTGGTGGCTGACCCACTTGGTCTCCTTCAACTCCAGGAAGTTACTGGTGAACAGGAGGGAAAACGTCTGGGTGTAGGTGGTGCTCCACCCTCAGGCACCAAGGGTGTCAGTGCCAAGACAGCTGCCAGCCCCCTGCCTCGTCTTCAGCCAGCTGGTAGTGGCAGGGCACCTTCTGTAGGGACTTGGCTGCTCTCCCCCACTAAGTGTTCTTCTCTCTGTTCTTTCCTCGTCGTAAACCTGTTTCCTGCCCTGTTCCCTCCCTGAACACGCTCTTCACCTGTGAGCAGAGGAAGCTGCGTTGGGATATGTGAGCAGAGCAAGCTCTGAGTGTGCTGTGCTGTGTGCTGCCCCACACCCCGCACTGCCCCTGCACTTTTGCTTCCATGACCCCTCCTTCCATGATCACTGTTTGTATCTCCCCCTAGCCAGCCCTCCCTCCTTCTGCCTCTCACCAGTCCTTGGCCCTTCCCTCTCCAGGCTTGGGTTTTGAATGGGTAGCCTTTGGCACTGAGCCCTCCTTGCTTTGCCCTCCCTCCTGAGAGGGGCTACACATTACCTGGGGCATGGGTCTGAGTGGAGCTTAACCCTACAGCTTACATTCTCCCAGGAGAAGTTGGGAACAAGCTGTCCATTTGGAGGCTGAGATCTGTTCCCATAGTACGCTCCCTTGTTACCTATGTCTGACCTCTTTACTTTATCTGAGCCTAGGAAGGGACCCTCATGCCTCAGCCCCTCAGCATCCTCCTCACTGAGACTGTGTTCAGTGTTCAGAATTGAGCATTCTCACTTTGGCCTGGCATTCTAGGTGACAAGTCATCTTTCATGGGTAGCCATAGTCAGCAGACAGCTTCCACCCTGCACGTGCTCCTGCCCCCATGGTGATGTTCAGATATCCTCTGGGGCAGAAAGGGACTTTTGGATAAGATATGCCAATCAATTTGTATCTCTAGGGCCGCTTTGGCCTCAGCTCACCAGTGCCATCCCCTTCCCCAGACGTTGAGTGTCCTCAAGAGTACACCACAGGTACGGGGCATGCACACCATCATCAGGTAAGGGCCCACCTATGGGCATACCCCCAGTTCTGCTCCACTCCACCCCCAGGTTCTGGCCCATCCCTTTCTAAAGCCTGTTTATTCCACCATCAGGGACAAGGAGACCAGCCGGGATGAATTCATTTTCTACTCCAAAAGATTGATGCGGCTGCTTATTGAACATGCACTGTCCTTCCTACCCTTCCAGGTGTGGGTTTGTGGGAGAAGGGGTAGGTGTCTTGCCATCCTGGGCTTATGATGCGGGGCTCAGCTCATAGATACCCCAACTCACTATGCAGGACTGCACTGTACAGACCCCACAGGGGCAAGACTACGTGGGAAAGTGCTATGCTGGAAAGCAGGTGAGATGGCAGTAGCTGCTGGGGTAGGAGGCTATAGGTTGGAGGCATCCAGCTTGCAGCTTACTCATCCTCCCTTTCCTGCTAGATCACCGGAGTGTCCATTCTTCGTGCAGGGGAAACCATGGAGCCTGCACTGCGTGCTGTGTGTAAGGATGTGCGCATCGGCACTATCCTCATCCAGACCAACCAGCTCACAGGGGAGCCTGAGGTGTCCAGCCAGGGAGAGCTGGGGGTCACAGTGATGCCCAGCCTATGAGGAGAGTGGGGGGCTCAGAAGCCTGATGTGGGGGCCTACTCTAACCTTACTATCAATTATAGCTCCACTACCTGAGACTTCCCAAGGATATTAGTGATGACCATGTGATCCTGATGGACTGCACAGTATCCACAGGTGCTGCAGCCATGATGGCTGTACGTGTACTGCTGGTAAGTGTACCTGGGTGGGCTGCAGGTAGGTTTCCTTGGTGTTGGAACTTATCCTGTCCCCATGCTGCACAGGACCATGATGTGCCAGAGGACAAGATCTTCTTGCTATCCCTGCTCATGGCAGAGATGGGTGTGCACTCTGTGGCCTATGCATTCCCACGTGTAAGAATCATCACCACAGCTGTGGACAAGCGTGTCAATGACCTTTTCCGTATCATCCCAGGCATTGGTGAGGCTGTCATAGCCCAGGGGCATGGCTGATGACCTAGGAGGACCCAGTCACACAAGGGTCCCATTTCTTTTTGCAGGGAATTTTGGTGATCGCTACTTTGGGACAGACGCAGTTCCTGACGGCAGTGATGAGGAAGAGACAGCCTCTGTGGGCTAGTTCCCAGTCTGAGCTACTCTTATTTCTATCAAGCCTCCTGTCTCCTGCTCTGGGATTGCAGAGACAACACATTAACTTATTTGAATTTAAAATGTTACCAGACATTCAGTTTACACATTTTTTTTTTTTTTGGTTTTTCGAGACAGGGTTTCTCCGTGTAGCTTTGCGCCTTTCCTGGAACTCACTTGGTAGCCCAGGCTGGCCTCGAACTCACAGAGATCCGCCTGCCTCTGCCTCCCGAGTGCTGGGATTAAAGGCGTGCGCCACCACCGCCCGGCCAGTTTACACATTTTATAAATCAAATAAAGCTTTAGAAAATGAAGGTGTGACAGAATGTATTCTGGGTGGGCTCAGCTGAGGCAGTCTCCAAGGTGTATGTAGTGGTTTGAATAGGTATGGCCCCCATAGACTCATGTGTTTGAATCCTTTGCCCATAGGGAGTGGCAATAGTAGGTGTGGCCTTGTTGGAGGAAGTGTGTCACTGTAAGGGTGAGCTTTGAGGTCTCACAAAATACTCAAGCTACACCCAGTACACAGTCCTCCTACTGCCGGCAGAACAAGATGTAGAACTCTCAGCTTCTTCTCCAGCACCATGTCTGCCTGTGTGCTGCCATGTTTCCCACCATGATGCTAATGGACTAAACCTCTGAACTGTAAGCCAGCCCCAATGAAATGCTTTCCTTTTTAAAAATTGCCGTGGTCATGGTGTCTCTTCACAGCCAATAGAAGCCCTAAAACAGAAGTTGAGAATGAGGTGAAAGGTCCAGCTCTACCCAGCAGGACAAGGTATTCTCCTCCCTGTATTCTTTCCTTACAATTGAAAACTTATTCATTCATTGCCTGATGAAGATAAGGGAGTAAGTGGGGCCTCCAAATGAACCAAACAGCCCCGTGCCCACCTGATCTGGACCCACAGACAGGGCTACCTAGGGTTCTGAGAGGAGGCAGCCCCTGGGACCACTTTCTCCCAACCACATTGATACTACCAAAGGATCCATAAAAAGCTGGTGTGTGGGCAACTATGACAAGGACTGAGCCATGGAAGACCACCCAGATCCAAGATGGTCGGAGCCTCAGGTTTTCAGAACCAAAGTCTCATGTCCAGCCCTGCCTTGCTGCTACTAGACACTAGAGGGTCAGAGAAGCTTCTCTGGAGACTGCCAGGCATCTTGCTTCTGTTATGTTGATTCTATCTCAATGAGGTGACAGACATATGCATAGGGACAGCTATTGGATATGAGCTGTGGGTCTCAACTGTGACGGGTACGCAGGGAACCTAAAATAGGTTCCCTCAAACCCTATTCAAGCTTGGCTTGTGCCTTTTTCCTGCTTGTCATGGAAAAGCTATGAGAAGCTGGGTAGGGACCAGGTCCTTAAGTCCAACCAGGATGACTGGTTCCCAAGAACAAATCAAACCAATACACATATATGTACAAAACCCAGCTGCCTTAGCAGGGTTGAAGGACTAACAGGTTCTTCATTCTGGACAAGGCATTTAGAAATGAGGTGTCAGAACTGAGGGGAGGGGTGTTCACAGGTAGACCAGGAAAGAGGAAATGAGGCCTCATTCCACAGGGGACCCAGCAGGGGCCAACATCAGGTGCCACTTCAGTGCCAAATTCACAAACAGAATTAGGCAGGAATCACTAATAAGACACACATGGTCTGCAATGAAAACATTTGTTTTACAACAGCTATCTTTATTTTAGGTCAACATTTAGACAGGTCACCATGCGGAACCACCACAGCTTTCAGTTTGGCCCTTGGAAAGTACACCAAAGTCATTTAGCCTGGGCTGACAGCAGCTTGTCTCTGCTGTATACAGATTTCAGTAGCGGGTAAAACTAGTACAGGCTTTCCATGCACTTGCATTCAGCTCTTAAAAATTGTCTTTAAGTAAAAAAAATGTCCCTCAACTTAGCCTGAGACACTTTCCTAGAAAACTATCTACCAGCAGCACAGCCTATGGGGCACTTGACTGGGGCCCTTTCTTAGCCACAGAAAACTGCTGCCTGGGCTACCCTTTATATGGTTATTGATTTTAACAGGTGCTCATAAATTTTAGTGTTTCAAGAGAAGATAGCTTCTAGTCATGTCTTATACCTCATATATTTGACGGTCAGATGAGCTTGGCATGGATCCCAGGGATATATTTGGTATAGTCACCCTTGTGCCCAACATACATACCTGAAGCCAAATGCTGGCCAGGGCCTATGCAGTGCATTCAGGTACATGTACCTATATGTATACAATAAGCTTAGGGTTTCCTTTTGTGTTTTGCCAAGCGATCCTACCCCTGCCCAACACTCCAAGAAACCACAGGCTATTTTGGAGCCGACTTTTATTGTACTTGTTGCTTTGCCACCAAACAGCAGCATGACAGGCCTGCTGTGTGATATATACATATACACATATGTACACACACCAACACACACCATAGCCCACACTCACAGTATGTGACAACACATACCATGCTTGTGAGGATAGTAAAGATGTAGCTTTTGTTATTTCCATAGGAGGATAACTCAACCAAAATAAAAGGAACAGGTCAGTGCTGGGACACATGGGTTCACAGCTCAAAACACAGGGAAAAGAATGAGATCAGTCATGTTTTACACTGTTCACAGCTATCCCTCAATAAAAGGTGCACTGAAAGCCACAGGAAGATGGTCATGGCCCACCAGTTCTCTGTACCACAGCACCTAGACCCTCCAGGGACAGCTTGAATGATTGGGTCACCATCTCTGGAGACTACCAGATGCAACAATGGCAGCTCCTTTGCACAAGGTTCACCTGGAATAAAAGCCATGGGTCAGCAGGACAGTGGGCATTGATATTAGTAAAACCTGGCATCTGAACATCTGAGAAAAGACTGGCTTTATGATTCCGTAACAAATCCAGCAACCAACAACTTGGGAAAGTTTCCTGCTAACCACAGTAAGCACTGATTTCTTTTTATAACAGGTCCCCACTGGGTGCTGGCTATGATAATGAACATCAGAAGACTAGGAAGGGTTATAAACATTGCAAAGAATTATCTAAAGTAATTTAAAAACACAGTCAAAAGGAAGACAAGTAAAGACCACATCATTGGGCACAAACAGAAATCTACACTCTAGTCTTGGTGAGATGGGTCTCCAGGATCTCTCCCAAATACTTTCTGTAGGTCAGAAGTGATCAGTTTCTGGTCCTGAAGGGGTATCCACTGCTCTTGATGAACTTCCATGCACAGACTTCAGCACTCCCTTGGCAAAACACCACAACACCATCTACATTGCCTACCAGCATAGGAGTTTAGGGAGTGAGTGAGTGAGTGAGTGTGTGTGTGTGTGTGTGTGTGTGTGTGTGTGTCTGTCTGTCTGTCTGTCTGTCTGTCTGTCTGTCTGTCTTTATATTTAATAGTATTTGGTCAGGAATAGTCAGGCTGATCCTGAGACTCACCAGTTATGCTTAGGTCAGGGCAAATGAAATCAAGGAGAACTTAGGCAAATGAAATCAAGGAGAACTTAGATCAACACAGTAAAACCCTGCAGGGAGTCTGTGTGAAGGAATAGGTCAGGGAGTTAACTGGCCTTGGCAATCACTATTATCACCTCAAAACTGTCCTACATATTGATGGTTTCAAGTTCAACATGATTTATTTAGCTTTACAAATTCCAAAAGACACTAGGCTCAATTTCTGTGCTCTCACCCTACAGCACCACAAGTCCCAGTTCAGGACCTGGCTCACTAGGATGTAAGGGAAAGGGCCACAGAGCTACATGCAGGAGGGATGTGCTACCAGATTGCAGCTCTCTACTCATTACCTACAACTCTGAATCTGGTTCCTCGTCATTATGTTAAAAGGGCACCAAGATTAATGTACTGGGACCAGCACCCCAGATGCCCAGTGGCCTTTCTTCTTCTTTTGTCGCAACAATTGGCCCAGTAATGAATTTCTCATTCTTCTACTAGATTTGTTTGAGTCAGAGTCTTACTGTGTAAAGCCCAGACTGGTCTACAACTCAATGTCCTTCTACCTCAGCCTCCCTAGTGCTGGGATTATAGGCATGTCCCACTACATCTAGCCATAGGTCCAATGTTTACAAATTATTTCTAACGTAGTATGCTAGTGAAAATCCCTAAGATCCTTTAAAGAACAAAACAAACTAACAAACCCATGGAAGGATCTTGAAGCCAGCTTCTGGCTCATGGAGTTCTCCTGTAGGGTCAGCTGGGAACCCTGGCATCAATGCCTCCCAGGATCTGGTTAGGTACCCTCAATCACTGCCAGCTTTGTCCTCACAATGCTGCCTCTTCTTGCAACTTCCTGTCAACCTGATCTGGTCCCTGAAGGCCCTGGTGAACTGGGGCCAGGTGGACAAGGTGGGCTTCGGAAACACATGGTGGTTTGTCTGAGCCACTGAGTCACCACATGAGCTTTCTCCTTCTTCATCTGTACTGGAAATGCAGGTAGTCAGCAGCAGCCAGCAGGAAGGTTCTGGAGGAACCAGGCTCATTGAAGTCTGGTGCAGCTAATCCAGCTAACTGTAAAAGGGTAGTATGGTTCAAAATCCCTGGTAACCACATTTTTCAATTCCACCCACCACAGTACCCTTGACCAAGACTGGAATACTGACTGGAGATTCACAAAGAAATTCTGTAGCCTGCAGCTGGCATCCCAGGTCGAGTGACTGTCACCATAGCTTCCCTAGAAGCCAACCCTTCTGAGGCAGGGGTACCAGGGTCCAGTCACCTACTCCAGGAACCCAACACTCCAGCTCTGCCAGAGGCATTCATGATGACAGGTGGAAGCGGAGGCAAGTGGGGTGGATGGAGTTCTGGCAAGCACAGGGAGGAGGTTCTGGATCCTGGGTACTCAAACTCTTTATAAGCAGCTACATGCCACCCACAACTGGACTCAAAGACTTTCTGACTATTAATAAGTGGCAGGTGCTACCATTTGTGGTTCTTAAAGTCCAAAAAAAAAAAAAAAAAAAAAAAAAAAAAGAATTAAAATGGTTGGCTTGAAGGAATGTGGAAGATGACCCAGGAATGAGGCTGTGGCCCCGTCAATCCAGCTTTTGACCTGGAAAGGTGCAGAACAGAGACAAATGATTTCCCATACACCAGCAAGGGACATGCCTCCAATGATAAGATCTCAGTCCACAAGGCCAGGAGACCCAAGATAGAGATATTACACAGAGTGTGCTCCCACTTTCAGAAGGGGCATACCTGCACTCTCCATAGCAGATCTAACACAGGAAAACTGTCACGAGGCCGAGTGAGATGATGCAGAGACCCTATGAAAGCTTCCCAACACGAACATCGTGCAAACGACTGATGCTGGTGGTGCCTGGGAGGATGGGGCCCAGCTCCCTCCTTCGCAGGTCAAATCAGAACCCTGTCTGCAGCCTTGAGGATGAGAGCAGAGCCATGGACTAGACCATGTCACAGGACACAGAGGCCAACAAGGAGATGTAGCTCCAGGTGCCTAACTTACTCCTGTAAGCACAAGGAGACAGCTGAACCTCACTGGACCCACTTGGCTGAAAACCCAAGAAAGCACTACCATCCAGTTAATTCAGCCCAGCTGTAGCACATCCACAACACAGACATTGAACATAACCCATACATGCTATTAAAAAAAGGATAAAACATAAGAAGACCGTAGCTACACTGCTTTAAATACTGCATGCTACGCACTTCGTCGTGTATCAAGGATTGACAGATGGTTGGGCTTAGAGGAGGTGGGAGGGGCCCTGACCAGCCACTGCAAGTCAGGTTGACGGCTGCCTCCCCATCTCAGTGACTACAGTTCATGATTCTAAGGTTGCAGTGGCCAGGTGCTGATTCATCCTCTAATCACAGCCTCTCCTGAATTTAGTTGAACCCGTCGGTGTGGTAGCTGGGGTGGGAGTCAGCCGTCAGCTGGGTGGTTTCTGTGGCAGATGCTGGCTGTATGACGATCGGTGTGTCTGTAGCCTCTGAAAAGTAAGCAAGTAGCCTCATCGCACAAGGGCAGCAGCCGTATTGTGTGCCCATTGACATGGTCCTTGCATCACATCATTCGGCCACCTGGACAGACACTCAGGGGAGAGGCTACTTGCTGACCTCCACCCAACACACTTTCCTCAGTGGTCTCAGGTCACACCAGCCCCCGGCCCTCCCCACCTGCCTGTCACCCTCCCCACCTTTGGTCCCTCAGATCTACGGCTACCACAGTTCATGGGCAGGAACAGCTCCCTGCACCTGCTTTACCTCAAGTGTCCACGTTCACACCTCAACAGTCCCAGATGCCACCACAAACACTCTCGGCACAGTGTCAGTGCCCTCCTGTTTGACAAGACAGTTGACACCGTTCAGGGCCAGTGCTGGCTCCACCCCACACACTCACAAGGTCCTGGGGTGGGTACTTACCCCTCTCATCAGACTGCAGCTGTGCCTCCAGGTCTTCAGGCGATACGTAGAATTCTGTCTCTTCACCCTCAGGTGCCTTGGGCTTGCACTTCCCACAGCAGCAGTTAAAGCAACAGCACAAACAGCAGCAGCAGTAGCAGCAGGTGAGGAGGCCACAGACAACGAACAGGGCCTGGGAAAGAGAATACTAGCACTGTACAGCCTCAAGGGCCCATAGGCCATAACACAAGAACCTCCCTAGAGAAGACAGGACAAGAGCTGCAGAATGTACAGCTAATGCTAAGGGTATTTTTCAGGAGAAGGGTGAAGGCAGAAAAAAATAGAATAAAGTAATTTGTAAAGATGGGATTGAGCACAGGCTGCCTCGAGGTTCTATTGAGTTTGCCTGCCTTTCTGAACTCAGAAAGGTTTAACTTTCCCATTTTGCTCTCTTCTATTTCTTTTGTATTCAGATGTTGGCCAGTGCCTAAGTATGCTTTCTCTGGTACTATGGGCTTCCTTACTCTTTCTCTGAAGTATCACTCCCAACTTTCTGCAATGCAGCTTGCTGGTCTGCAATGTAGCTGACCTCCATGTCTAACTCAAATGGCATGGCTCTCTCCCTCTTAAATTCCCACCTATAAATCTATAATGGATTTCTCTCTAAAACTTATAAAGATTGAGAACTAACCAGTAAAAGCCAAAATCAGGCTTCCTATACCTAAGGGATATGGGATAGATCATTCTGACTTTGTATATGGCTGACAGATGAGAAAAGCAAAAATTAAAATAAATTAAAAAAATAAAACTATGTAGGTCAAGCATTTCTAAAGTGAGATTTTAAGTCTCCCCGATAACAAAATGCCTGCCCACACCATGATGAAAGAATTGTTTCCTATTTCAATCTTTTTAATAACTTGGCACTATGCATCAGAGAAAACCATGTTAATGCAAAATGGTTCTGCTCCATGTACACTGTGCACTATGCCTGCCATGAATGGGCCAGCATGCCAGTTGTACAGTATATAGAGAACAGCTCCAGGCCAGAAACCATGTCAAGAGAAAGGAGGCACAGATCTTTCAGTGTCTGTAGTCCTACTGGGCACTAGAATTTTCAATGTCTTCAGTGTGGCAGCTCACACTGACGGCGGCCCATCCTCACCTTGGCCCACCAGCTGGAGAGTACGAAGTAGGTGTTGACGTTCTCCTCCCCAAATTGCTCGGCCACATAGAGCCCCAACGAGCCGTACTTGTCATAAATGTTTCTTTTCGTGGCATCTGTCAGGATGGCGTGGGCGTTGTTAATCTCCTTAAACTTGTCTGCAGCTTCTGGGTTATCAGGGTTCTTGTCAGGGTGATATTTCAGGGCCAGCTTCCTGTAACCAAAACCATTTCCTGGCTCTACCTTGGTCTTGCATTTCACATTCATCCATCAGAGTCCAGGGAAAGAGATGATTACCCATTCAATTTTCAATTTTCCAGAGATGTGGCTCACCAGAGTGAAAAAGTCTCTGTAATTGCTTTAGGGCAACCTTTCCCACCACTAGGATACATGCACATGGGAGTCCTGAGGTACTAAGGGTAGGGCACAGCTTATAGCACAATGACTCCTGCTAACTTTTAAAGGGAAATCCTACTGCCAACCCCCAGTGTCCTGGCCAGCTAACTACATATCTGACTAATAAGGTGATGGCAGAAGTGCATAATAATGACATTCTAGTACAACACAAGTAGAGGACCACAGGAGTATCTGAGGAAGAGTCCCCTGCCCCCTTTCTAGGTTACCTTATATAATATTGTACTTAAAAGCTACATTCTTCAAGTCCAGTCAGTCATGAAAGGATAAAAAAGACCTCATCACTGTGTTAAGTACAACATTCAGCACTATAAAGGTTCTGTCTATGCCCAGGGTACAGACCCTGACTCCATGGTCTGGGGACAGTTGGCAATATCTTCCAAGTGTATTTACTTTTTTGCCACTAGAGAACATCAGTGTAACAGGGTTTTGTTTGTTTGAGAAAGGGCCTCTCTAAATAGCTCTGGTTGTCCTGGAACTCAATATGTAGACCAGGCGGGCCTCAAAACACAGATACCCTTTTGCCTCTGCTTCCCAAGTGCTAGGATTAAAGGCATGCACCACCATGAACGGCCAGTGTAATTTTTAAGTCTTAGGATTAAACTATACATGTAATGATGAAATGAAACTGTTAAAAGAGTCTGCCAAGAAATGTCATGGTTCTTAGTAAAATATACAAGAAATCAGATGAGGATTTATGTTTTTCCTTGGAACACAGTTGCTTACCGATAGGACTTTTTAATGTCATCCGAGGTTGCATTCTTGTCCAGCCCAAGAACATGATATAATGATTCCCCGGAGGTAGAGAGTGAGCGCTGCCTCTGGTCAGCCATGTTAGATTAATCTACAAGAGAAGATAAAGGAAAATATGGAGAAAAATTCAAAACCCTGGCCAGCAAGATGCTCAGTGGATAAGGGCACTGCTGTCATGCTAGACAAGTTAAACTTGAGTTCCCAAACTCAAATGATAAAAGAGTAAAATAGCTCCTAAAAGTTATCTTCTGACCTCCTAAGTGTGCTGTGGTATGTGTCCCCCTTCCATTCCATAAATAAATATGTGGGACAGGTTTCTGAAAACTGAGTATGTATTAAATGTTGTAATCCCTAGAGCAAAATGCAAAGAGGGGTTGGGGCTGCATGCCGCTCAGCAGCAGATGACTTGCCTAGTGTGCACATTAGGCGACAATCAAAACCCCAAGCACACCTACCCCCACACATACACACAGCGCATAGAGGGATATAGCTACAAAGTTTAAAGAAAAAGGCAAAAATTTATGTTAGTTGTGGTAGTACATGCCTGTAACCCCAGCTATTTGGAAGGATGGGGCAAAAGGGTCTAGTTCAAGGCCAGCCCCATCCCGTCTTTAAAAACCCACAACAAAACCTTAAAGAAGCCAGGTGGTGCTGGTGGTGGCAGTGGCGGTGGTGGTGGTGGCGGCGGCGGCGGCGGCGGCGGCGGCGGCGGCGGCGGCGGCGGCGGCGGCGGCGGCGGCGGCGGCGGCGGCGGCGGCAGCAGCGGCAGCGCACGCCTTTAATCCTAGCACTAGGGAGGCAGAGCCAGGCCGATCTCTTTGAGTTCAAGACCAGCCTGGTTTACAGATCGAGTTCCAAGAAAGGCTCCAAAGGTACATAGAGAAACCCTGTCTCAAAAAAACAAAACAAAACAAAAAACCCTTCAAGAAACTGAAGGAAATAATAAAATATGAACAAAAGAGCAAGGAGGAGTGAATGGGAAGGGGGGTAGGTAGGAGGGGGGAATGGGAGGAGAGGAGGGAGGGGAGACTATGGTCAGTATGTAAAATAAATGAAAAAAAGTTATTAAATAAAAACGAACAAAAATAAGCCAAATTAGGGAAAAAAAAAAGAATTGATCATGATAAAACATTTAACTAGCTTTTCAGAACTCTTAACAGATGTTCACAGGGAAACCTGGAACCCAGGCCTCTGTGATAGATAAGGAAACTGGACCTTGAAACTTAAATATTTAGAAGTTACTTGGCCATTTTTGTTTTCACTGGCAAAATGACCCCTGTATCTGTTCTTAATTTCAGAAGTGTCCCTGAAGAATGTTTCTTCGTAGTTTTTTTGTTTGTTTGTTTGTTTTTTTGAGACATGGTTTCTCTGTGTAGTCCTGGCTGTCCTGGAACTCTGAGATCCACCTGCCTCTGCATCCCAAGTACTGGGATTAAAGACATGCCCCATCACAGCCCAACTAAATAACGTTTTTTGCCATATAATAAATCCTCAGAATACTGATTAAGAATCATCTATATCCACGTTTCCTGAACTGCCATCTTGAGATTCCAAATAAAATCCTTTTTACTTTCACAGTGTCTGGGTTTAAACTGATTGACAAAGCAGAAAGCAGTAGAACAGAAACAGAGAAAATTTAAAAAGCCAAGGTTTGATGCATATATATATATATATATATATATATATATATATATATATATATTTAACATTTGTGTATGTGTGTGTTCATACGCACAGGGTCAGAGACCAACTTTTGGATGTTCATTCTCTTCTTCCACCAAGGGATCAAACTCAGGTCAACAAGCTTGGGGATATAATTCAGTGGGAAAGAGCTTGCCTGCATGCATGACACTGGGTTTGAACCTTGGTTCCTGAAGCCAGTCTGAACAGGTAAAAGATCAATTTGTGATTTACTATCAGGCTTATTGTAATGAAGCTTTCATTACTTAGAAAGACTGGCCCAGAGACTGCAGACTAGATGGTCAGAATATGAGGTGGCTCCCAGGAATGTGAATAAGAAAATACTGAAGGGACACAAGTGTCTGTGCTTGGAACCAATCAGAAGCTTGCTCTATACATTAAAATATTTTTATTTTTAATTATGTATGTGTGCATCTATGTGTAGGTAAGTGCACAGAGTACAGACAGATGCTTGTTAGCCACCCCACAGGGCTGCTGGGAACTCAACTTGGGTCCTCTGCAAGAGCAGTACAAACTCAACTACTGAGTCTTTTCTCCAGCCCAATATTATCCAAAGTATCTTTTTGGAGGCTCCAGACTGAAACTACCTATAATTCCTGAAATCAGCAAGTGGGGACAAGAAGATGAAGAGTTCAAGATTAGGATGTATATAAGATGGTCTCAAAAGCCCTCTCATATCAAGGCTGAACAAAGCAACCCATTAGGAGGAAAAGAGTCTCAAGAGCATGCAAAAGAGTCAGAGATACACCCATTCCCTCTGTTAGGAACCTCACAAAAATACCAAGCTAACAGCCATAACATACACGCACAAGACCTGGTGTTGACCCATGCGTGCCTTGTGCTTGTCGTTTCAGTCTGGGAGCCCAGTGGAGCCCTGCTTAGTTGATTTAGTGGGTTGTGTTCTCCTGGTATCCTCCATCCCCTCTGACTCCTACAAGTCTTTCCACCCCCTCTTCCTCAGGGGTCCTTAATCTCCAAGAGGAGGGACCCAATGGAGATCTCCAATTTAGACTCCTCAGAATAATGTCTGGCTGTGGGTCTCTGCACCCACTCCCATTTGCTACTGGAGGAAGCCTCTTTGATGACAACTGGACAAGGCATCAATCTATGAGTATATCAGAATATCATTAGGAAACACTTCATTGATTTTTTTTTTTTAACCGTCTGTCTATGTCTCTGTGCTATCCAGTTTCCAGTTCAAGTTAAACCAAATACTGATTGGCCATTCCCCAAGTTCTATGCCACCATGGCCTCAGGACATTTTGTAAGCAGGACAGGTTGTAGGTGAAGGTTCTAGTGGTTGGGTTGGTGGCCAGATTTCTTTTTATAGCCTGCAAAGTACCTTCTCACACAGAAGAGAACGTAAGAGTGAAGGCTCCATCAGCCTCACCTCTCTATACTCAATGTGCTGTGTGGAAGTTGTCCTTGGCAATGGGGCTTTACTTCCAGTTTTCAGAGAGTGACCTTCTGTCCTAGCATCAGCCAGGGTTGTTTAGAGATCTCCACTGGACTTCTTCAGTCAACAACCCAACCAAATGTAACCCTAGTCCCACCACTGGAAAAAAGATGGCCAGTTTACACTCTGTATCCTCCATTATGAGGAGTCCTCTCTAGTATCATCTTCATAGATCTTAGGAAGTGTTGCAGAACATTCCTTTACACTGTGTGAAGATGTGCCACTATGATTGGCTTAATAAAGAGTTGAATGGCCAATAGCTAGGCAGGAAGGGGTCAGGCAGGACTTCTGGGGACAGGAAGGACTCAGAAAAGAGCAGAGAAAGCAGCATGAGTACTATGGAGAGATGAGGTAACAAGCCACACAACAGAACACAGATTAAGATAAATGGGTTAATTTTAGTTACAAGAGCTAGTGGGACAAACCAAAGCTAAGGCCAAGTTTCCATAATTAATAAGTCTCTGTGTCATTATTTGGGAGCTGGCAGTACAAAGAAAGACTTGCTACAAGACTAGGTTTCCACACCACCCTCCAAGAGTCTCCCAAATCCAGCTGTCCCTCCCACTCCCACCTCAAGTCCACCTATAGAATCTATTCTATTTCCTCTTCCCAAGGAGATCCATGCTTCACCCTATAGCCATCCTCTTTACCTGTCTGGATCTGTGGATTATAGCTTGGTTATCATCTACCTAACAGTTAATATCCACTTATAAAAAGTGATATATATCAGCCGGGCGTTGGTGGCGCACGCCTTTAATCCCAGCACTCGGGAGGCAGAGGCAGGCGGATCTCTGTGAGTTCGAGGCCAGCCTGGGCTACCAAGTGAGTTCCAGGAAAGGCGCAAAGCTACACAGAGAAACCCTGTCTCGAAAAACCAAAAAAAAAAAAAAAAAAAAAAAAAAAAAGTGATATATATCATATATTCTGGGTCTGGGCTACCTCACTAGGATTTTTTTCTAGTTGCATCCGTTTGCCTGTAAATTTCATGATGCCCCCCACACCACCCCCAAACCACCACTCCATTGTGTAAATGTATCTCATTTTCTTATCCAGTCTTCAGTTGAAGGACATCTAGATTGTTTCCAGTTTCTGGCAGTTGAGTCCTTGTGGTAGGATGGAGTGTTGTTTGGGTATATGTCAAAGAATGATATAGATGGTCTTGAGGTAGATCAATTCCCAATTTTCTAAGGAAATGCCATATTGATTTCCATAGTGGCTGTATAAGTTTGCACTCCCACCAACAATGGAGGAGTGTTCCCCTTGTACCACACCCTTACCAGCATTGGCTGTCACTTGTATTGATCTTAGCCATTCTGACAGGTGTGTAAGATAAATCTGAAATGCAGTTTGTTTTCTTGGGTTTTTGTTTGTTTGTTTGTTTTGTTTGTTGTTTTTGGCTTTTTGAGACAAGGTTTCTCTGTAGTTTTGGAGCCTGTCCTGGAACTCACTCTGTAGACCAGGCTGGCCTCGAACTCACAGACATCCGCCTGCCTCTGCCTCCCCGAGTGCTGGGATTAAAGGCGTGCACCGCCGCCGCCGCCGCCCAGCCTGAAATGTAGTTTTGATTTGCATTTCCTTGAAGGCTAAGGGTATTAAACATTTCTTTTTAAGTGTTTCTCAGCCATTTGCGATTCCTCTATTGAGAATTCTATTTAGAGCTGTACTCCATTTTAATTGGATTATTTGATTTCTTTTTAAATATCTAGTTTCTTGAGTTCTTTATATATTTTGGATATTAGACCTTTATCAGACGTAAAGTTTATAAAAATCTTCTCTCATTCTGTTGGCTCCCTCTTTGTCCGAATGATGGTGTCCGTTGCCTTATAGAAGCTTTTTAGTGTGCACTATTGGTGTTATGGTCACAAAGTTGTCTCCTGTGCCAATGAATTCAAGGCTGCTCCCCACTTTCTCTATCAGGTTCAGTATGTCTGGATTGTTTGTCTTTAAAATAGGGTTTCTTTGTGTAGCCCTGCCTGTCCTGGAACTCGCTCTGTAGACCAGGCTAGCCTTGAATTCAGAGATTTGCCTGCCTTTGCTAGCATGTCTAGTTTTATAATGCAATCTTTGATCCACTTGAACTTGAGTTTTAATTGAAGATACTTTTCTTCCCCCTTTCTTTTGGGTTTTCAAGAGAGGCTTCATTTTTTCCAATCTGTATTTCTGGCTTCTTAGGTCCATTTGCTTGGAATATCTTCTTTCAACCCTTTATCCTGAAGTAATGTCTATCCTTGATGTTGAGAAATATTTTATTTTCTCCATTTATGGTGATTGAAAAGTTCTGCTGGGTATAGTAATCTGGACCGGCATTTCTTGTCTCTTAAGAGTCTGCAGCACATCTAAGCCTTTCTGGCTTTTAGCGTCTCCACTGAGAAGCTAATAGTTCTGCCTTTATGTTATTTGAGCGGTTTTCCTTTGTAGCTTTTAATATTTTTTTTCTTTGTTCTGTGCATTTCATGTTTTATTATGTGGAGACGGGACTTTCTTTTCCAATCTTCTCTATTTGGTGTTCTGGATGCTTCTTGTACCTTTGTAGGCATTTCTTTCTTTAGGTTAGGAAAATTTTCATCTATGATTTTGTTGAAAATATTTTCTGGGCCTTTGAGCTAGTATTCTTCTCCTTCCTCTATTACTATTATTTGTAGGTTTGGTCTTTCATAGTGTCCTGGATTTCCTGGATGTTTTGTGCCAGGAATTTCTTATATTTAACATTTTCTTGTACCAATGTATCCATTTCTTGTATGGTATCTTGAATGTCTGAGATTCTCTCTTCTATCTCTTATATTATGTTGGTGAAGACTCCTGCCTTTGTAGTTCCTGTTTGCATTCCTAAATTTTTCATTCCAAGGATTCTCTCAGTTTGTGTTCTCTTTATTGTTTCTATTTCCATTTTTAAGTCTTGAATAGTTTTGTTTCCTTCAACTGTTTTGTGTTTTCTTAGCTTTCCTTAAGGGATTTATTTATTACCTCCAATGGTTTGTGTTTTCCTGGATTTCTTTAAGGTCCTCTATCATCTTCATAGGTCTTTTTCTTGTGCTTCAACTATATTGGAATATTCAAGACCTGCTGTGGTATGATAGCTGGGCTCTGGTGGAGACATATTCCCTGGCTGATATTGTGTTCTTATACTAGCTTGTAGGCATTTGGGTCTGAGGTGATTATAGGTCTAGGTACTGATTTCTGGATTTGTCTTGGTTGGGTGGGAGTTTTGTTCCTTGGTTTCTGTTTCCTCTCTAGATTTTCAGAGTGTTGCTCAGCTGCTATATTCATAGAGGAATGCTTGATGGTGTTGGAGCCTGGTCTTCTGGCAGGTGTTGCCTGCAGACAAGTATGGGGCGTCCACCAGAGTTGGGGGCTGGGTCACAACAATGAAGTAGAAAGGGACAGGCAGGGAGGGATGGTCTATAGGAGCTGAGAGGAATTGAGGGGGTGGTACATGCATGCAAGAGACACCCTGCAACTGGTGTTCTGCTGTAGTGCTAGAGGCAACCCTGAGAATTGAGTCTGAGGTAATAGAGTGAATGGGGAAGGTCCGTGGACAGACTACCTAAGCCACTTTTTCTGACAAAGGTTTTTGTTCTAAGAAGCAATAAAAAAGTAACCAATGTAGCAGGTTATGGGAATACTGACTTAGAGCTTGTTGGCTAAAAAGCAAAAGAAAACAAAAGGCTTGAGAATGTCAGTTCTGAAAGCTGAGCCCTTCATTTATGATATCAAAACTAAGTCCATGCAGACATAGAATGGGGTTCCAGGATACCTAGCTGGTGTCTCCTAAAGACACACACTTAGAGTATGTAGTCTTTTGTCACCCCCCCCCCCAACAGGGTCTCACTATGTAGTCCTAGCCGGCCTGGAACTCGACATATGGACCTGATAGACTTCAAACCCAGAGATCAGCCTGCCTTTAATCTCAGGAATTAAAGGTGTATGCTACCAGGCCAGCTTCTAAGTGTTTTTTTTTTTTTCTTTTTCTTTTTTTCCTGACATCCTCAGACAGACTGATGAAGAACAAAAGAGAAGACAGCAAGATCAGGAAAGAGTTCATTGCAGGGGGTATAAGAGGCCACAAATCAACTTCCTGCCAAGAAATCACAAACGCCAATAAATGGAAAAATGGAATTGACTGAAATTGACAAAGGGTAAGATAAAAAAATTCTAAATAGCTTTAAGTGTAAATAAAATTCAATTTGTAATGAAATCTTGTCAAAGGATGAAATTATGATGTCATAACAGCTAAGTAATACTCCATTATGTAAACCTACCACATTTTCTTTATGATGACTTGAGGGACATCTAGGTTGTTTCCATGAAACACGAATTTCTAAACTCTTTAATAAAAAACCCAGGGCCAGATATTAGGGTAAATGCTTAAAGATCAGAGAGACACAAAGGAACACACCACCTCTTATCTCTAGGGCTCCTCAGGCAGAAAAGCCTCTAGCTGAAAGGGATGCTTCTGCTAAAAAGTTTCCTCAGTTGAATGCCTTTAGTACTTGTCTCCTCACGCCTTACATACCTTTCTCCGCCCACCATATCATTTCCTTCTTAGTGCTAGGATTAAAGGCACGTGACTTCCCAAGCAAAGGCATGAGATCTCAAGTGCTAGGATTAAAGGTGTGTGCCACCACTGTCTGGACTCTAGTGTTTAATCTAGTGGCTTCTTCTGTCCTCTGATCTTCAGGCAAAGTTTATTAGGGTATACAATAATCTATCACCATATTTCCACTTTCTGTCTATTATGAATAAAGCTATGAACACAGTTGAGCAGGTGTCCTTGTGGTATAGAGCATCCTTTGGTTATATGCCCAGGATGGTATAGCTGGGTCAAGGTAGATCAATTCCCAATTTTCTGAGAAACCACCATATTGATTTCCATAGTGGCTGTACAAGTTTGCACTCCTACCAGCAATGGAGAAGAGTTCTACTCCATATCCTCAACAGCATGAGCTGTTTTAGATCTTAGCCATTCTGACAGATGTGAGATGGAATCTCAGAAAATCGTTTTGATTTGCATTTCCCTGAAGCCAGCTAAGGATGTTGAACATTTAACATGATTCTCAGCCATTTGAGATTCCTCTGATGAGAATTCTCTGTTTAGATCTCTACCCCATTTGTTTAAAAAATGTACATATTTATTTTATGTATGAGTGCTCTGTCTGTAGGTACACCTTTAAGCCAGAGGAGGGCATCAGATCCCACTAGAGATGGTTGTGAGCCACCATGTGGTTGCTGGGAATTGAACTGAGGACTTCTGGAGGAGCAGTCAGTGTTCTTAAGTGCTGAGCCATCTCTCCAGCCCCCTATACCTGATTTTTTAATTGGATTATTTGGTTTGTTGATGTCTAGTTTGAGTTCTTTACATATTTTGTATATCAATCCTCTGTCAGATGTAGGGTTGGTGAAGATCTTTTCCCATTCTGTAGGTTACCATTTTGTCCTTTTGATGGTGCCCTTTGTCTTACAGAAGTTTTTCAGTCCCATTTATTAACTGTCGATTAGTTTGGTGTTCTTGTGGGTTTCCTAACAGTGGGAGCAGGGGCTGTCTCTGATTCTGTTGCCTGCTTTGGGGACCCTTACCTCCTACCAGATTGCCTCATCTTAACAGAAGAGGTGCCTAGTCTCAATGCAACTTGCTATACCATGATTGGTTGATATCCATGGAGGCTTGCCCTTTTCTCAAGAGAAACTGAAGAGGAGGAGGAGTGGATGGATGGAGGGAAAAAGGGAGGTTGAGGGAGAGGGACTGAGAGGAAAGGGGGGAGGGGAAACTACAGTTGGGATGTAAAAAGAAATAAACAAAATGATGAAATAATTTAAATATTTTAATTAGCTTTATTTTCAATTCTAGAATCGAGCAAAACTATAAAATGGAATAAAAGTTCCAAGATGGTATAGCCCAAGCTAATTTTGTACTCAGAATCCACCTGCTTTAGCCTCTAGAGTGTTGGGATATGCCATCACACCTATGAGACAACAGTTTTATAATAAAGGACCCAAAAGCAGCAAAAACAAAGGGGAAAAAGCATAGGAAAATTAGTTACTAGTAGATATCAGGTCATTAAGATCATTTCTATGTTAAGAACTATTACAGTCTAAGACTACTGTTATTTTTTGATATTCCTTCCTCTCTTCCACTGTCCTCCACTCATTTCTTCTTTCTTGGTGCTAGGATTGAATTCCTGAACCAAGGGTGCTTAGTATATACAAACTGCCTTGGTTATCTCTGAGCCAAGCCAAAGCAGCCAGTCTCAGTGGGCATAATTCAAAATAAAACCAGGACAAATAGTACTATACACCCACTAGAAAGGCTTAGCCAGTTGCTCACTGTGAAACAACTGGGCTAGTTTTTTGAGAAATGTGCCAGTTAGCAACATGAGAACATCACAGATACAAACTCAGGTCATTAGACCTGTAGTACCATAAACCTCTCTCCACCTGCTAAGCCATCTTGCTGGCCCTATATAGAAATAAACTGTAAGACAACAATAAAAAAATATAGCCTAAAAAAATGTATGAGCCAGTAGAAGCCAATTACTGCTATTATCAAGTATTAGGTACTGAATACAATTATGTGTATTCCATGTTCTTGTGAGAGAAGTGTGGTAAATTTATTTACACCAGCATCATCACAAATTCAAGATATGTGTTTCACTGTGATGCTTGAATGACCACAACTTCACAAATTCCAATTCCAATATTTTACAGGACCAACTAAACACATAGGACTTCCTAATGGAGGAGTTGATTTTTTTTTTTTCTTGTAAATGGGCTATATCAATTGCTGGTTAAAAAAAAATGCAACCAGTATGAATTTCTACATATGTTGTCCCTGTTTGGAGGCATGATTTAAAAACAAAACAAAAAATCATCTGAGTACATGTTTAGGTCAAAGGACTTTCAAAAATCGGTCCTCTCCTCATACCACGTGGATCCTGGGAATCAAACTCCAGATTGTCATTGGCAAGTGTCTTTTTACTCATTGAGCCATCTAGCTGGCTTTATTGCATAGAAAAATGAAAATTACACCAAAAAGCTGTCAGGAGTGATAAATGACTTTAAACTTTTAGACATAAAAAAATCTATATTAACAAAAAAACCAGTATAACTTTTATACATTAATAACAAAGTAGGTAACTTAATTAAAAAAAAAAAATTCCCAGTACCATGATCTCTAGATTTAGAAAGAAAGTAAAGAGGACACACATAAACATGGAAAAAAAAAACCCATTATGTTTATGGATTGGAAAAATAAAGTCCTTAACTACCCAAAGTAATCTAAAGAATCAATGCAATCCCAAAAGCAGTCATCATAGAAACAGAAAAAAGCAATTCTAAATTCGCATGGAATTCAAGAAGACCCTAAATAACCAAAGCAATCTTAAGCAGAATGAACAAACCTACAAGTACCACATTATCTAATCTCAAAACAAATTACTAGTGGGAATGGTGGTGGCCTTTAATCCCAGCACTCAGAAGGCAGAGGCAGGACTCAGCTCCAGGCCAGCCTGGTCTACAAAGAGAAACCCTGTTTCAAAAACCAAAAACCAACCAAACAAACAAACAACCAAAACCCCACAAAGCCAGAGTAACCAAAATAGCAACATACTGGCTTTTATAAAAATCAACACAAAGAAAGAACCATGAAACAAATAGAAAGGACAGAAATAAATCTATATATCACACTGGTTTTGACAAAAACGTTTATTTGGCTTAGTTTCAGGGAATACAGTATATCATGACCAGGAGAGTGTGGCAGTGGGCAGTGGGGCATGAGGTGGCCAGTCACATTGTAATAAGGAAGCAGAAAGATAAATACTGATGTACAGCTTTCTCCTTTGCATTCAGTCCGAGAACCCAACCTAATGTGCTATCAACATTTAGGTATACCTTCCCTTCTCTAATTAAACCTTTCTGCAAACAATCTCAAAGATATATCCAGAAGTGTGGTTCCATGGTGACTCTAAATCCAGAAAACTGTCAATTAAGATTAACTACTGAAGTTATCAAAAACATACTGGAGAAATGGCAGTCCTCAAAAACTGTGCTAGGAATGTCAATATATAGAAGAATCCCTATTCTCTCACCACATACAAAAATCAATTCAAAACAGATCAAATATAAGGTCTATAATTAAGAAACTACCAGAAGGTCTGGGAAGATAGATAAATGAGTGAAGTGCTTGCTGTCTAAACATGAGTTGAGATCTTCAGCAATCATATAAAAATTAGCTCAACAGCACACAATTCAGCACTGGAAAGTGGAGATGGATCCTGGCACCTTACCCAGCGGTCAGTCTAGTCAAACAGTAGCTCCAGTGAGAGAGAGACCCATTCTCAAAAAATGAGGTGAAGAAACAATTGAATAGGACATTCCAACACCAACCTTTGGTCTCCGCATGTTTCTGCAGAGTGTGTGCACACACAACTAGTATAAGAAAACACACAAGGAAACCCTTTTAAGCAATAGTATAAACAATCGTTTTTGATTAAACATCAAAAGCAAAAACAAAAATAAATGGCCAGGTGTGGTGGCACATGCCTTTGATCCCAGCATTCATGAAACAGACAGTGAGTTCCAGGGCACCCAGGACTACACAGTGAGATCCTATCTCAAAAACAAACAAATAAACAAAACCCAAACAGATTTTTATAAAACTAAGCTGTTTGTGCACAGTAAAGGAAAACAACTTAATGAAAAGAACACTTAGAGGATGTAGAAAATATCTGCAAATTATTCAAACAAAGAATATAGCAAGCTGCAGACGAATTTCTAAACAGTCTTTTTTTTTTTTTTTTTTTTTTTGAGATTTATTTATTTATTATGTATACAGAAGTGGGTGCCAGATCTCATTACAGATGGTTATGAGCCACCATGTGGGTGCTGGGAATTGAACTCAGGACCTCTGGAAGAGCAGTCGGTGCTCTTAACCTCTGAGCCATATCTCCAGCCCCTCTAAACAGTCTTATTAAATAAGAAACACAGAGCCAAATACAGGGGTGAAAGCCGTAGAGATTAGAGAAATAGGAATAGCCACCAGCTAACCTTAGCTCACCACGCTGCTGCAGCTTCCCCAAGAGAACAAGCTTCTTCCTGTCATTGCCTTACTGTTCTGCCTTCTCACTGGCTCTTAGCCCAGCCACCTCACTTCCTTGTCACTGCCTGTCTCTGTAAAGACCTCCAGGTCTCTATGGTTGGTACTAGGATTAAAGGCGTGTCACCAGCTTGGCCGTGTCCTTGAACACACAGAGCCTGCCATGTGATTGGGATTAAGGGTGTATGCTACCCAGCCTGACTTTTGTTTATGGCTGGTTATGTCCTCTGATCCAGACAAACTTTATTTATTAACATACAAATAAAATATCACCACAGCTAGCATGATATATGCCTTTAATTCCAGCTCAACAGTTAAGAGCACATACTGCTCTTGCTGAGGACCAAGTTCTATTTCTTGGTACAGAAGTCTAATTGTGATGACAGGCTGTTAAAGACCTAGGGAGGGAGGATTATCATAAAAAGGACAGGGAACAGAGCCAAGGATGAACATGTTACTTTTTTGTTGTTGTGACAAAATGCCCAACAAGAGCAATTTATGGAAGGAAAGATTTATTTTGACTCACAGTTTAAAAGTATAGTCCATCATTTTTCGGAAATCATAGTGGCAGGAGCAAGAAGCAGTTAGCCACATTGCATTTATAGTTAGAAAGCAGAGAGTGCAAAAGACTGGTACTTGGGTGTCCAGCTTGCTTTCTTCTTCTTTCTTCTTCTCCTCCTCCTCCTCCTCCTCCTCTTCTTCTTCTTCTTTTTTTTGGTTTTTTGAGACAGGGTTTCTCTGTGTAGCTTTGCACCTTTCCTGAAACTCACTTGGTAGTACAGGCTGGCCTCAAACTCACAGAGATCCACCTGCTTCTGTCTCCACCTCTTCTGAGTGCTGGAATTAAAGGTATGCACCACCACTGCCCGGCGCTTTCTTCTTTTTATTCAGTCTGGGATCATAGCCCATTGTATGGCTCTGGCTCACTCTTAGGGTAGGTCTTCCCATCTTAACAAACTCAACCTAAAAACCACTCCCTTATATACATGACCAGAGATTTGTCTCCTAAATGATTCTAGATCTTATCTAGTTGACAATCAGTATTAACCTCATCAGAGAGAGGAAAGGAGGGCATGTAAGTGTTGATGGAATATGACAAAGTGACTTTACATAAAGATGCAAAGGAAACAAACAACAAACTACATGAAGTATGACGGTCATACAGCACAGAGTGGACAAGCAGATTACTACTGCTCTATCTTATGCACATTCAGCCCATATTGTAGAAGAAAAGCTTTGCTAAAAATGAAATCACTAGCCAGGTGGTAGTGGCGCACGCCTTTGATCCCAGCACTTGGGAGGCAGAGGCAGGTGGATCTCTTTGAGTTCAAGGCCAGCTTGGTCCACAGAGTAAGATCCAGAACAGCCAGGGCTATACAGAGAAACCCTGTCTGGAATAAAACACAACAACACTAATGAAAGTCAGATGCCAATGAGAGTGTGAGGGAGCCAATAACTTAGAACACAGTAAAATCACTTTGCAGTGGTCGAGCATACCTTTAATTCTGGTCTACAGAGCTAGTTCCAGGGCTACACAGAGAAATACTGTCTCAACTTCCCCCCAAACAACAACAACAACAACAAACAAACAAATAAAACAAAGCCACCCAGCAAGTAATATGTGCTTTGTGCTTGGTCACAAAATTAAGAACCTACCTGTCTACATGGAGACAAGAATCATTCCCTAAGGCATGGGATCTGGGCTATATAAAAGAAAAAAATGGCCGGGCGGTGGTGGCGCACGCCTTTAATCCCAGCACTGGGAGGCAGAGCCAGGCGGATCTCTGTGAGTTCGAGGCCAGCCTGGGCTACCAAGTGAGTTCCAGGAAAAAGGCGCAAAGCTACACAGAGAAACCCTGTCTCGAAAAACCAAAAAAAAAAAAAAAAAAAAAAAAAAAAGAAAAAAAAAAGAAAAGAAAAAAATGAACTGAACTGAATACCAGCATGCATAAATTCATGCTCTCTACTCTTGAATGTGCATATAATGTGACTAACTGTTTTAAGTTCCTACCACCATGATTTCCAAAAAATGATGGACAGTAACCTCAAATTGTGTGCTAAATAAAACCCTTCTCTCTTAAGTTGCTTTTGCTTGGGTATTTTATCACAGCAACAGAAAACAAAACTAAGATGTACAACATTCAAATCTTTAACTACAAATAACATATACACCTATAAAAGTACTTATGACTATTAGCATGGTAGAATATATACTGTAATCTCAGTCTTGAAGGGATGCTAATTCCAAACTCAAGGTCAATCTAGGCTACATAGCAAAACTCTGTCTCAAAACACAAGAAAACATAGCAAACCAAAACTTCTACTGGAACAGTGTAGACTACTACATCTATTTAAACATTCTGGGACACATGTTCAGAATACTGCAAATGCTGCCTTTACCCTTGTTCATTCTGGGATGTTGTCAACTGAATGATCCATTCACCCTGATCACGGTCTAGTTCCCACTGCATAAGAGACTTAATTACCAATAGGGCAGATCCCAAAACATTCTGAAACTTAAGACACACAATACTTAAATTGGAATTCTTAAAATACTATAGATGACACAGAGTGTTTTAGTGGAATACATTCTGAGACATAACTGATAGAAGTGGCAACAGTGTTCTACCCATTATACCCTAGCCTGAGGCTGCTCTTGGGAGAAATTCATGCTGGATACAAAGCTGGCCAGTATATTCCACCTGAGGACTATCTGTTGTGGATGTCTTTCTGTATGCTATGAATATGTGTTGCTCTGATTGGTTGATAAATAAAGCCGTTTGGCCTATGGCAAGACAGCTTAGAGGCAGGCAGGAAATCCAAACAGATAGACAGGAAGAGAAAGGAGAGGCAAGGCAGATGTTGCAAGCCGCCTCCAGGAAAAACAAGATGTAAAGGTATTGGTAAGCCACAAGCCATGTGGCAAAGTATAGATTTCTAGAAAGGGGTTAATTTAAGATAAGAGCTAGCTAACAAGAGGCCTGCCATAGACCATACAGTTTGCAAGTAATATAAGCCTCGGTGTGTTTAATTGGGTTCCAGTAGCTGCAGGACCGGGTGGGACACAGGAAAACTTCCAGCTACAACTATCTTAAAGTAGCAAGTGAACATGCATTCAGAGTGACTACCTCCCTGCCACTATTGTCAGAAACCAAGTAATCATAATCATATCAAATCCAGCATGTAACCTAGAATCAGACACAACAACTGAAACATGACAAACTGAAAGACACATCAAATTTCAAAGGAGGTAAGTATTAAGACACACCATACTCCAAACAGACATGCTGAAATTGAGCTGTAACCAATTAAGCTGTTTTTCATGCCACACTTTCTCATCTGTATATAAATACCACATGCCTAGTTGCTGGGTGGAGTTCTCTGCACAATTACTGGTTCAGAGAATCATTTCTCTGAATTCATGAATCATTTCTTTGCTCAAAATCAATTCAAACTAGTTTGTCTATGGTTTTGTTTTAATGGTTTAATGTCAGGAGGAGGGTTTCAAGTAAATTTCCCAAGTGGACATTCCTCCAACAGCACCCCACTCCTCTCTGTCCCAGCATTGACTAGCAAAATAAAGGTACACACCAAGATCCATGACTGTCCAAAAGCAAGTGGAGTCATGGGTAAGTTCCCTCTTTGAATGAAGCAACACAAATTTGTGTCGAGCTCATTAAGTTAATTTAAGTCATTTTTTTACTGAATTGCATCAGTTTCATTAACTGTATTGTATATTAAATAGTACACAACTAGAGCCCTCAGGTACATGCCTTTAAAAACGGATTCCTCCATTGCTGGGCTTGGGGACCATACCTGTAATTCTAATACTTGGGAGAATGAGGCAGGATGATCAAAATTCTAGGCTAACTTGGCTATATAGTGAGAGCCTGTCTAACCAACCCCTCCCCGAAATACAAAGACTGAGTCTAAGTTTCCCAGCATGGAGATGGGTGGCTAAAGTTGAAACCAAGGGAAACCAACACAAACAACAAATTCTCAGGCATAGCCAAACAAACAAACAAACAAACAAACATAAATACTTGCCTCCAGTTTTTTCTGCACAGAGACTAAAGACAGCTAGGACAACTAGCAAATATGTTATGTTCTGTGCTACACTGACAGATTTTACTAGAAGAAAACACCTGCTTCCAGTTGGGATTCATAGATTTGCCAAACTACAGACTGCTGATATGTCAGGCCATTTATAACTGCTGCCTTCTTTGTGTTCACAAAGATTTGGATTTCTAATAGATCCAACAATAATCAAAGAAATGATGAGGGAAATTCCACATTCAAATATAAAAGGAAAGTAAAATACACTTTTGGTAATGAAAAGCAAGAAGGTACAAGAATGTACTGTTTAAAGAAAAGGTAATTTTGGGGCTAGGGAGAAGATGGCTCATCAGTAAAAAGCACTTGTAAGACACAAGCTCTATTTCCAGCACTCACAAGGCAGCTCACAAGTGCTGATAACTACAGTTGCAGAGAATGTGATGCCCTCCTTCTGACCTCTGAAGGCACAAAGCATGCATGTGGTACGGGCAAAACACCGTTACCAAAAAAATAAAATTTATTTAAAGAGAAAGTAATTTTGCCCCAAAATACAATGGCTGGTAATTTTAAATTGAAAAGGGAAAATGAATACAATAAAACCACCATATGAATGGCAAAGTTGTAGCAGATTTGTAGAAGATAAATTTTAAAAAGATATGCTAATTGCTAAGAATAGAAGAGAATTGTTTGAGTTTTCCATAAAATTCAGTACTTGTTATTAAAAACATATGGATTCAGGACTTAAGAGTCAGCTCAGAGGTTAACAGCATGTACCGCTCTTGCACAGAACCATGGTTCAGTTTCAACTACCCACATAGTGGCTCACAACCATCAATGATTCCAGTTCAAGGAGATCCAACACCCTTTTCCAGGACACACAGCACACATACATGCACACAGGCAAAAACATTGATAAACATAAAATCAAATCTAAAAAGATTTTACCATGAGGTATTTTTTTAAGTCTTTAATAATGTTTTTAAATGAATAATGACTATTCACAGTGACTTACAATCTGCTTTGATTAATGTTTTAAATTCTTGGGTTTTTTAACTTCTCAAAATGATTCTATCTAGGCCTTGCTATATATAGCCCAAGCTGGTCTCAAACATTCAATTCTTCCACTGCAGCCTTTTGCATGTTAGGGCTGTAGGCATGTGCCACACATCCAACTTCAAAATCAAATTTTAAATTAAGTCTTTTTATTGTTCTTCAACTAACTTCAGAATTTCCCAGGTGGACCCTTAGAACATCTTAAAAAGATACTTCTTATTAAAAAGAGCTATTATATAGGACATAGTGGTAACACTTGTAATCCCAGCAATGGATGGTAGAGGCAGCAAGACTAAGAAACCAAGGCCAGTCTGGGCTATAACAGACCCTGTCTAAAAAAATCATATTAAACTCTCTTTGTACCAGACAAAGACCATTAGAGAAAACTAACTGAAAATAAAAACAAAACCAAACAACAACAAAAATCCACAACTGGTCAAAATTGCAAAGAACAAATAACTGATCATGGGGTATCCAGACCAACTGATAAACCTACAACATAACTCCTGAACCTAAGACACAGAGAATATCTTGGAAATGGGAGCAGAGCAGAAAGATTGCAAGAGACAGAGAATCAGAAATCTGTTGTGTGAGTGTATGTATCTCCTAGAAAGAACAAGTAACCTTCTTCACCCATGATACCTCAACAATATGGCTGCCTTAACAAATACAACACTAACAGACAAGCTAACATAGAAGAAGGAGATCTCATGGGGCTCCATCTCTAGACAAAGAACTACAGGCAACTAAGGAATGTTGAGACAGGAAGAAATAATCTTCCCCTGGGATGAGCTTCCCTAACTGGTTATCCAATACTAAGTGGTCAGGCCTGAAATCATATACATACAAGTAACACTAAACAGACTGAGTAGGTTGTATTTATATGTTTTTTTTTTTTTTTGCATTAGAATAATGGCATTATGGCATGGCAATTTTCTCTTTCTGTCCTTCCTCTCTTTCTCTCTCTCCCCCTCCTTTTTTCCTTTCTTTCTTTCTTTCTTTCTTTCTTTCTTTCTTTCTTTCTTTCTTTCTTTCTTTCTTTCTTTCTTTAAATGTCAAATGCCATTTATTGAAGGAGGGAGGATTGTTTTGTTTTTTAAAGATTTATTTATTTATTATATATACAGTGTTGTTTGCATGTATCCCTGCAGGCCAGAAGTGGGAGCCAGATCTCATTACAGATGGTTGTGAGCCACCATGTGGGTGCTGGGAATTGAACTCAAGACCTCTGGAAGAACAGCCAGTGCTCTTAACCTCTGAGCCATCTCTCCAGCTCTATATTTTTTATACATGTGTGTAACAACAATTAAAGAAAAAGAGGTCACAAATTCAAGAGGGAACTGTAGACGAATTTCTAAGTGGTCTTATTAAATAAAGAACACAGAGACAAATATAGGGGTAAAAGCCTTAGAGATCAGGGAAATAGTGAGAGCCACCAACCACTTTACCTCACCAGCTCTGTAGCTTCCAAAATTGTGAGCTACTTCCTGTCTAACCTGCGCCTTTATTGCCTTGCTTTTCTGCCCTCTCTTTGGCTCTTAGTACAGATACCTCACTTCCTTGTCACTGCCTGTCTATACAGACCTCCAGGTCTCTATGGTTGGTACTGGGATTAAAGGCACGTGTCACCACACTTGCTCTGTTCCCTAGTATGACCTTGAATACACAGAGACCCTGCCTGCCAAGTGATCTGATTAAGGGCATGTGCTATCACTGCCTGACTTTTGTGTTAATGGCTTGCTATTTCCTCTGATGTCCAGGTAAACTTTATTTATTAACATACAAATAAAATATCACCACATTTCCCCTTTTTTGTCTAATAAAAATAAAAAATAATAAAGCTATAACTAATATAAGAAATACTATATACAATAAGTACAATAACAACATATACAAGCAATAAATACATCAACAATGTCTAGTCCATTTGCATTTGATAAATTCAGAGAAAATATTCCATATCTATTTTATTTTGGTGAGTCCAAAATATACCTAATTCACTTTCTTTTTCTTTTTCTTTTTGGGGGGGGGAGTTCGAGACAGGGTTTCCTCTGTGTAGCTTTGGAGCCTGTCCTGGAACTCACTCTGTAGCCCAGGCTGGCCTGGAACTCACAGAGATCCCCTGCCTCTGCCTCCCCTCCCGCCCAGTCTCCTGAGTGCTGGGATTAAAGGCATGCGCCACCACCGCCTAGACTAATTTACTTTCTATCCTAACTTGTATTACCAACAGAAAACTATCTTATGTCTTTCAAACTTACACATTTTATATCTCCTTAGTAAGTTTCCTTTTTGAATTTCTTAACAAGGAAAACTGTAACTACAACTATCCAATCTTCAACTCCCTCAGAGACCCAAAAAGGAAATATTACCTAGTAAAACAGGAAGTACAAACAAGCGACTTCCAAAAAAATGTGAGTTGATGTAATTTTACTATGTTAAACCTTCCTTTTTGATTAGACAGAAAAGGGGAGGTGCTGTGGGATGTTTTGTACACTGTGAATATGTGTTGCTCTGATTGGTTAATAAATAAAACGCTGATTGGCCAGTAGCCAGGCAGGAAGTATAGGCGGGACAAGCAGATGAGAATTCTGGGTAGAGGAAGGTTGAGTCAGGAGACGCCAGCCTGCCATCCAGGGAGCAGCATATAATGGCACCAAGGTAAAGCCACGGAAAACATGGCAACATATAGATTTACAGAAATGAGCTAGTCAGTAGTTAGCCTGAGCTAATGGCCGAGCAGTTTTAATTAACATAAGCCTCTGTGTGTTTACTTGCAGGGTACAAAAGGGAGAGATTTGAGAGATTTGTCCTGACAGCTAGCTGGCCGGCGGGACACAGAAAAACTTATGACTACAAATGGTGCCCACATGTGGGGCAAGAGTTTTCATCTAAAACCTGAGAAAGCTAAAAAAAAAAATTTAAAACAGAGCTAAAAACAGCTTCCTAGTTGTGTCTCTCAGGCAAGCCATGAGCTACAGTATGGCAGGTTCACAGCAGCGTGTGGGCTTGAGTGCAGCATGGTGGATTTCTACCTCAGTACACAGTGGCATCTCTTAAGCCGCACAATGCACTGCATAGCAGATTTAGCTTTTGCTAATACAAAAAAGGGGGCGGGGGGGGGGTGTTCTGGGCTACATGCTGCTGGATGAAGGCATAGACCCACTGCTTCCCAGAGTCAGCGACCATGGTTCCCAGAGCTAGCAGTAAACGTAGTTCTGCCATGTTGGGAAGCTGAGATGGGTGGAGCCAGCAGTAAAGCTGCAATTTCAATCCTAGTAATGCTGTAGTTTAAAGCAACAGATACACAATAAGTCAGATTCAGATTAAATAAACCTCTAAATGGTTTACAATATGTGTAAAAATGTACGTAGGCTTGGAAGAGGAACAGCACTATAGACAGCTATATAATTAAAAAGTTTTAAAAAATAAAGTTTTTTAAAGACACAGTAAAAGTAATATAAAAATAAGCTACATAAAGATGGATATTACACAGAGAATCTGGATTGTGTTGTTTGGGAATTTTATCTGCAGAAAGACATTTAATTATAAAGGCTGTTCAGCTAAACCAATATGTATATTTTAAAGATACTTGACTTTAAAGTTTGGATCTAAGGATATGTTGCTTTGGAAAGGAGGCTCTGTTTTTGTTTCCACAGGAAGCAAGAGGCTATGGATTTGTTCCTGGTTAAGATACATCAGGTTTGATTAGCCAAAACCCCTGAAAGGTCTCTGATGATCCAACATCCAGAACTGTTTCAAGGCAACTGGCTCAGACAATGCAGCCTCACAGACTATTTCAGTCAGGACTTGACCATAATTCTTAATTTTTTCACTATCCCCATAAGATTACCAGCACCCCCTATCTGCAGGAAGCAGTGTGAGAAACTACACCCAAATTCCCAAAATATTGTTTATGAATGTTTATTTTTATTGATTATAAAAATGCAATCTCTTTCTAAAGAAGGGGATAGTATAGATATGATAGGATGAAAGAGTAGATTAATGATTAATTCTACTTTTAAATTATACTTTTTAATTATACTTTTAAAGAGCAACTTGTTAAAAATATGTTACATTGTTTTAGTTTATTTTGTTATCCTTTATATATATTTCTACTCTCGTTTAAGGTATTATGTTTATGTAACTCATTTAATTTGTAATGGTTAATTAAGAAATACAGATTAATAGTTAATCATCTATGATAATCAAGCTTGTAGTCATGTTAGTTAAGTTTTCTAGATATACATAGATATATTTCAATTAGGTAGGTAATCTTCAAACACTTTGAAGACCTACAGAATATGGCATTTAAAATGTTTTAAGAACTTTTGACTTTCTGGACATTGAGACATGTTTATTCCTGACAGCACCAATCTACTTCAGAGAAGATAATGGGCACTGAAGAAACTCATTATGAAGTTTGCTTTCTTTGTGGAAAAAGTTAGCCATTGGGCAAAAGTGCTCTTGCTTGACTGCTTGATAAAATGTTGTATAAACAACATACAGGACCCATAGGAAGGTGACCACTGAATTTGCAAGGCAAGATGGTCCTTCAGGTTCCTGTTTCACAGAAGAAACTGCCAGACATTCTACAGGACACAGAGAAAAGAGACTGAGAGACTCTAAGCCTTTATGGCTGAAGATGGATGCCCCAACATTGCAGAGGAACTTTGAATGACTGTCCAGGCAGGCAGCTGTCTCTGTCATTCTAGATTTTTGGAAGTTGCTTACAATGCTTTTCCTGTTTACTTAGGTAATATTATATCCTTCTGAGGTCTCTGATGTATTTGAAGACTAGATAGTTGTAATTTTCCTTGGTTATGATAAAAGATAAATTAGATATGAAACTATAGACTCACAAACATAGGATAGATAGGTTTTCTTTAATTTTGCCAAATACATAGACTAGGTATTATAACTATAATTCTTGCTTGATAACTTGTTATATATAATTTTATTATGTTAAAGTTAAAACTTTGCTTTTTAATTAATCAGAAAAGGGGAAATGATGGGGGAATGTCTTTCTGTACACTGTGGATATGTGTTGTTCTGATTGGTTGATGGTTTTGGCCTATGACAAGGCAGCTTAGAGGCAGGAGGGAAATTCAAAGAGAAAGACAGGAAGAAGGCTGGGGGAGACACCAGCGAGCCACCCAAGGGGCAACGTGTAATGGGACACAGGTAAAGCCATGGAACATGTGGCGATACATAGATTAATAGTTATGGACTAATTTAAGATATAAGAGCTAGTTAGCAAAAGGCTTGAGCCATGGCCATGCTGTTTTAATTAATATAAGCCTCTGTGTATTTACTTGGGGGATGCTAGTGGGAAAGATTTGTCCTGACCATGGGCCAGGTGGGACACAGAAAAACCTTCCGACTACAGGGAACAAGGCAAAGAGAGGGGTGGGAGAAACTAGAAAAAAATAAGAGAGAAAATTATGTAGTTACATCTTAAGAGAATAAATTACAGCCTGGGCTACATAATGAATTCTAGGCCGGGCGGTGGTGGTGGCGGCGGCGGCGGCGGCGGCGGCGGCGGCGGCGGCGCACGCCTTTAATCCCAGCACTCCAGAGGCAGAGGCAGGTGGATCTTTGTGAGTTCAAGGACAGCCTGGTCTACAGAGCTAGATCCAGGAAAGGCGCAAAGCTACACAGAGAAACCCTGTCTCGAAAAAAAAAAAAAAAAAAAAAAAAAAAAAAAAAATCCCAGGACAACCAGGGCTACATAGAGAGACCTTGTCTCAAAAAAAATTAATTAAAAAAAAAAAAAGATACTACTAGCTTTCTTCTATGCGTTAAATCATGAGAAGCACTATCAAATTAACACTAAAACTTCAGAGTTATTTGTATGATTGTGCTATTAATGTGTTTCAGGTATTATATGGGATTAGCAAAAATCTAGCAGTGGTGGAATTTCATAATTCCAGATATCTGAAAATGTTATGTACTATAGAAATAACCACATTTTCTTATCCATTGTATCATTAGTGTAACAAACCAACATCAGATATTTAATTGTGCCATTTTAATAAGCTTTGACATCTAAAGATGGTTGTATATACCATAGTACTCTGTCGAACTATAACATGTTATTTCACTTTTAAGGACATTCATGGAAAGGACTGCATGTTTTTTACTTTGAAAACATAACAGTAGGGAGCTGTCGACAGTCATGCAGGAAGCTCCATGGATTCAGCTTCTTAGTTATCACCCTGGTAGGGTAGGCTTTCCAATGACATAGCTGCCTTTGTGTTAGCCATGATTTTAATGTTCTTTGTGGAAGGAGGAGCATTAGCTTGGAGCTTCTGAGAAAGAGATAATGGCTCTTTTCACCTAAGAGGTTACTCTGTCTTGACGGGATGGTGAAAATGTGACTAATCTCTTGTACCAGTTTGGAAGCAAAGCTAACACATAAAGTAAGACAAATCAAGAGAAAGTGAGACGATCCTAATATACCACCTTTGAGGCCAACTTCACTTTTGCAACTGTGATTTACACAATAAATGCCCTCTACTATGTAACTAATTTATAAATACTTTGAGTCAGGCTCACTATCCAGCCCAGGCTGGTTTTGAACTCACAATCGTTGTGCTTCAGCCTCCCAAATCCTTAGACTACAGAATGGTATTGCTGCTTAATTTGGCCATAGACCTAATAATCTAATTTAGAAGTTTGAGGAAGGATAAAAGGATTATCCTATTTGCAGACAAAAATACTCATTCAGGGTGATTTTGTTTCTTTGTCTTTGTTTTTTTTACATGATTTCTCTTGTAGCTCTGGATGTCCTAGAACTCACTCTGTAAATCAGACCAGACTAGCCTTGATTGAAGTCACAGAGATTCGCCTGCCTCTGCCTCCCAAGTGCTGGGAATAAAAGCATGCACTACCACAGCACGCTTAGGGTGATTTAATTAAAAAAAATATAAATAAAAATAAAAACATACCAATGGATAGGATAAGAATTTCCATAAAATTACTAAAATGGTTTGTATAAAACACTTGGCCTGTCAAACTCACAACTCTGATACAATAAAGACCACAGATGATAAATTTCTGACACCTGCCAGGAATCCATGCCACCTTCAGCACATGTCTTCTGGTTCTACAAAAGCTTTCCCATCAGGGAGGGCAAAGCTGTAAGAGTAGCTACAAGATTTTAAGAAAATTTATTTCCCTTATGAGGCATACCTAAACAAATCACAAGGGTGCTTATTGGGTTGGACAAAAGGCAAAAAAGAGTTATACAAGGCACTTACAAACATAAAGTAGAAAAGACACAAATATCAGGAGAGAGTAAAAGTTGGTAATATGTGAAAAATGTTTAAATTCTAACAGAATTTGTCTAAGAAAAACTACAATAATATGCACTCCTATTTAAGAGAAAAAAAAAAAAGCCGGGCGTTGGTGGCGCACGCCTTTAATCCCAGCACTCGGGAGGCAGAGCCAGGCGGATCTCTGTGAGTTCGAGGCCAGCCTGGGCTACCAAGTGAGCTCCAGGAAAGGCGCAAAGCTACACAGAGAAACCCTGTCTCGAAAAACCAAAAAAAAAAGAGAAAAAAAAAAAAAAAAAAACAACAACAGAGAAACTCAACAGGCCTGCTAATTCCTTCCTATAATAAGAGAAAATAAAGATAGGCAACAGCACCTTCTCCTCTACAGAACTCAGGCCACTCCTCTTGTCCCCACCCTCCACCTCACCTTCACTCAGAAGAGGGTCAGTCACCTGAGGAACACACCTTCTTAGATCCTGTAGGCGTTTGACTTAGAACCTGTCCCTTAAGGTTGACTCATATCAACATTACCATGAAGTATCTGATTCTGTTCTTCACTGGATCACATTCAACTCTACTCGATGAAAAGAGCAACCATCTAAGGCAGATTTCTAAGATGGCCATACTTCTTTCCCAAGTTAGCCTGAATGGGACACACCTGATACCATCACCCAGCAAATCCTCATTCCAATCCTCTGACTCACCAGGATTGTAACCTTATAGCTAATAGGCAAGCATTCCTTAGAACGCATAAAAGAACTCTGCATATTTCATACTCTAACACCATGGGGGGTGTGCAAGTTTAATATTTAGCAACTAAACTAGCAATAAAGTCACCAACAACTCATGATAATGAGTAACATTCACTTACACAGATTCAAGGAACATTCACTGAGCATTCATAATACATCAAAAAATCTAAGAATACTACTTGGGTTTAAAATGTCTGAAAATAGCCAAGGACAGAGAGGTGAGATACACACCTGCAATCCTAACACTCGGGAGGAAGAGGCAGGCCTACACAGAGAAATCCTATCTCAAAAAACCTCCGCCGGATGGTGGTGGCACACACCTTTAATCCCAGCACTCGGGAGGCAGAGCCAGGAGGATCTCTGTGAGTTCAAGGCCAGCCTGATCTACAGAGCGAGATCCAGGAAAGGTGCAAAGCTACACAGAGAAACCCTGTCTTGAAAAAACCAAAAAAGTCTAGAAATAGCCCGGCAGTGATGGCGCGCATGACAGCACTGGGGAGGCGGAGCCAGGCGGATCTCTGTGAGTTCAAGGTCAGCCTGGTCTACAGAGCAAGAGCCACGACAGGCACCAAAACCACACAGAAAAACCCTGTCTCAAAAAAAACCAAAAAAAAAAAAAAAAGTCTAGAAATAAATGACAAAGTTCTCTGCCACAAACTAAATGTCGCTTGTAAAAAATGTACAGTAATTCTGGAATGAAATAAAACTGCATACAGAACAGTAGAGAGGAAACTGATCATGGAAGAATTTTCAGTGATCTCTCTCAAACCTGGCCTCACTTTTTCTTTAAAGAATGAGATAATTTCACTTCTATAATCTATAATTCTGATATAAAATATCAATGTGAAACTCAAAAAATCTGAAGCAATTATTTGTAAGAACTTATACTGAGGACTGGAATGGGCTCTGCAGGCATGAAGTCATATTTGAATCCCAGGACCCACTTTAAAAGTCTGGCATAGTTTTGTGTACCTGTAACCCCAGCACTGGGAGCAGAATCAAGAAGATACTATAAACTCACTAGCCAGACAACTGAGGGAGTTTCTGGGTCAATGGGAGGAAAAGACACCCAATATTCTGTTCTGGTCTCTTTATTTTGCACACAGGAGGGTACACACATTCACACATTCAAGTGTATGTGTACCAAAACCACACACCTACACAACCCACATACCAAATTAAAAAAAAATACATACTTATTAAATATCATGAATGAAGAACACTCACTTTTCATTAATAAATATACTCAAAGTTAATACAAAGTGTCAGAAGGAGCAAAATCCACACCGAAGGTTGTTGGGTAATCTAATCCTTAAATCTTCCTGTTTAGTTGCTAGTTAACAGACTAGCTGCTAATCCTTGTCAGGGTTGCCTTCATCTGAAGTAGGCCTGGCACAGCAGCTCAGGCTCCTTGATTAAGGATGTTTTAGGGATAGGTATTTTCACAAAATAAGGCTATCACCATTTTTAGAATTTTTGTTACCTCTATTTAGGAAGCCATCAGGAAAATATCCTTCTTCTTATCCTTCCTTTGCTTCAACAGTTGAGTTGGCAGGTGAAGTGAGAACCATCTCCCTCATTTTATAGAGTACAGAGTCTCAGAAGCAGAAGGAACCCTGGTGGTATGAGCTCTAGCCTTGTCCTCTTTGAAGAAGGATAATCTAGCACATTCTGCTGATGCACAGAAGAGGGAGGAAGGACAGCAAAGAGGAGGAAGTTTGCCTAACAAAAGGCCACTGGCCTTGAATGAATCACGAAGATTCTATAGTACAAGAATAATAAGCCTCATTATAAGAATGCAACTTTTTACTTTTTCTTTGAGGTGTAGAGCTCAAATCCAGGGCCTTGGCATATGCTTGACAACCACTCTCCTCTGATCTGCACCCTCAGCCCTGAGTACTACAATTTTAAATGCTTAGTAACTTCCAGGAGCCATTACAGGAACACCAGAGTTCTCACATCTAGGACTGATGTTTATGCATCATTTCCATACAAAAAGCTCCTGATCAGATCCCTAAAATCTAATGAGTTTGTTTCCTTACAAGAAAAGAACTGCTTTCATTTGCTGATAGTTTGCCCACAGTATTACAGGCATCAAATACCACACTTCATGCTTACCTCACTCTGCGCTTTCAGAAGCTAACTTCTAAAACCCCACCTTATCATAAGTCCCAGCTTCACAGCATTTTAGTTATTTATTCAACAAACACCTGTGAGCATCATGCACCTGGCTCTAAAGACACAACTCTGGCAGATTATGGGATACTGTAAGCTATGGTTGGTCAACAAGCAGAAGAATCTGGCTTAAAGAATCAAGTCCAATTGAAGTTTCAAGTCTGATTTATTAAGTTACATCTTGAGCATAGCAGGTTGTCAGGGTGGGTCTACAACTGTATCCAGAAGTATCACGCTCTCCAAAGTTCTCCTGGGTAAAAGTGGGTAGAACTATGCAGCATGCATCCAACACTGAACCACACACTAACAGAACTGTTCTCAAGAATACAGGAAAATCTAGATAGTCTAAGCTTAAATGGGCAGGAGGCAAAGGCCTTAGAAAGGACTCCGGAGTCCTTCAGTCACAAAGAAGTCTCCTGGGTTGTCATAGCACCCCAGATAATAATTAGCTTCCAGCTGAGGGCATCAGGAGCTGCTCACTCTTATGCAAGGTATGGTTGTGAATGCCTATGATTCAAGCCCTTTGCCAGGCTGAAGCAGGAGGACCACAAGTTGCAGGTTAGCTTGAGCTATATAGCAAGATCCTGTTTACAAAAACAAAACACTTCTTCAAAAGAAATAAGAATCAGATGACTTCATCTCACTGTTACCTCTAGTCCCAAGAGACAAGTAACCAAAGACAAAATTTCTAAGAGCTTTTTAACTTTTTAACCAGTGACTTTTAAAAAGCTTTTAACTTTCAAATAATCACTGATCAAAAGTTGCAAAAGATTTTACAGAGAAGCCCTAAGCACCTTTCTAATACCTTTCTAAATTAACTGACTGTGCTTCTATCAATGAGCAGGGCAAAGTCGGTGGGTCTGTTCTTAAGAATATAAGGTTCCCTGTACACCTCCCAAGAACCCAGTGCCTCTGAAGTGTTCAGTACTCACTGACTTACTTCCTAGTGAGAAAGGCCATAAGTTTATTTGCATTCATTCAATACTTTACTGGGCACATACTATGTGACTATTCTAACCAAACAAAACAAAACCTTACCAATATTTTACTGGGCACATACTATGTGACTATTCTAAAAAACAAAACAAAACCTTACCTAGAAAAAAATGTTAAATACGTTAACACATTAAGCAAGAGTCAAGTGCTGTGTGAAAATTAAGCAAGGAAAGAAGAAAAATGGGAAGTAGAGAGCTGAAATTATAAGTAGTAGAATCTAAGAATGTCTCACAGAACAGGAATAAGTGAATGTTCAAGAAAGAATCTAGCACTTAAATTTGTTCATAGACTAGAAAGGAGGCTTCTGGGGCAAGCAGAGTGTGAGACAGGGAGCTTAAACTCTCCAAGGACTGATGGGGCCACCTCTTCCCAAAAGGGTCTGTATTCAGAGCCCACAATGGCTCCACACTTGGGGTCCACACAGAAAAGGCCAACCTAAGTATGAACACACTGTTAAAGGCCAGGCAGTGGTGACACATTCCTTTAGTGCTAGCAGGAGGCAAAGGCAGGCAGATCTGTGAGTTCAAGGCCAGCTTGGTCTACAGAGTAAGTTCCAGGACAGCCAAGGCTACACTGAGAAACCCCGTTTCAAAAAACGAGAAACATACAAACAAACAAACAAAGTAAAGAAAATACTGATACAGGTAACAGGGTCCTAACATATTAGGTTAGAAACTGTCGAGAAGCACTTAAGTCCTGGCTTTTAATGTCACCCAACAGATCGCTCTTTTCTTTAAAAAAGCAAATAAATGAACAAAATTATCTTACAACAGTTAGAGTTCTGCCTTTGGGTAACCATGACAATAGACAGGTCAATATAGTCTTCCTGATATCAAATAGTGCTTTGTTTTTTTTAAACAGACAAATCACTAGCAATTCAGATATGGTGCCTAAAAGGATGATCAGCTGTATGTCCAACAAACGGCGACCCAATTTTCCCTAAGTCCAATCTGAAAACGAAGCTACTTTTGCATTCTTTTTCCTAAGACGCACTTAAAGAATTCGGAGAAATCATCTCCTAAGCACAAGGAAAAACAAGTTTTTAATACAGCCACATAACACAAGTTGGAGCCTAAACGGATGAGTCCCTGATAACTCTAACAGCAGTATACAAAAGCACCTCTTAAAATATCGTTGGGAAGCCTATAAAATGTTTATTTACAGGTAAATGCTTTTGGAATTTACAACTATAAGACAATTTTCCGCGCCCCAGGCTGTGAACAAGCCTCGGAGCCTTCATTGCCCGCCTCTCTACACCAGAGTTTCTGCGTCCCGGGTGCAGCGGAGGCGGCCGGCGTGCGGACCCAGGTTGGCCCGGAAAGCCTCGTCCCCGCGCCTCCCCGCCATGCGCAAGGTCGAGCGGGGCCTAGCGGTGCCCAGAGCCCAGCCCGACTGAAGGCTGGCCGCCATTTCCGGCTGTGGGCAGTCTTCACCTCGTTCTGCGGCACCCTCACCCCGCTCCCCTCCCCTTCACCCGGCTCCCGCGGCTCCACCTAATTTGAGGGCCATCCGGCAGTGAGCTCACCTGTGGGCCCGCCTGCCGGTCCACCGGTTCCGCGGCTCCGCTCTCCGTACCGCGGCGCTGCTGGGCAGCCGGCCGTCCTACAGCTCGGCCTAAGGATCCGGGGCGGCGACAGTGGTAGCAGTGGCAGAGGACGGCGGAAGCAGCACCGGCGACAGCGAGAACGCGCACGCTCACGAACTGGCACTCGCGCCCCCGGAAGGACGAGTGCTCGGCGGGTCAGAGCGGGCTGCGCAAGCGCCCAGAGCGCCACACAATGGCTCCGCCCATGGGCGGAGCGAACGTGGCAGTATTGCGCGGAGGCTCGGGAGCTGCGGTAGAATTCGAAGGCGGTGGACCGGTGGACCGAATTCTACCGGAGGATCTATGGGACGAGTTAAAAGTGGTGGGCGAAGCCTGCAGCTACTAAGCCGGACGCCACCGCCGCCAAGCAGGGACAGAGCCTAGGCGTGAGGGCCGAGCCATCACCTCTGGACAAGAGGTGACTCAAATGCCCTGGAAAGCAGACAAGCAACACTCCACGGAGTAAATGCGCCCTTATCTTGCGGTTGAGTTTGCTCAGTGCTTCACTTAAGCCTCAAAAAATTTACTAATCCTTACCAAAATCTAGAGAGGGAGATGGCGGGGAGAGGGAGACCTTCATCTTCATCTTTAGCCATTGCTGTGGAACGTCTTTGTTCATCTCTGGAGACCACCCAGAAAGGACTTCTTTCCTGCTTGCCTCTCCAATCACTGAAAAACTAACCATTACTTAGCGATCCTCTAGGAATCACCTGCAATCATGTGCTGGGACGGATAAGGACTTTCCTTCCCACTCTCCCGTACAACCCTTGTTCATCTGTTCATTTATCTGGTCACCCTTGCCTATTACCTCTTGTATTAATCCTACCATTTAACTGGGCATGGAGGCGCACACCTTTATTTCCAGCAGTCAAGGGACAGAGGCAGAGGCAGGTGGATCTCTGAGTTTGAGGCCAGCCTGGTCTACAAAGCAAGTTACAGGGCAGCCAGAGCTATTACACAGAGAACACTGTCTCAAAATATAAAAAATAACCCCACCATTTCAAGTGCTACTGTGTTTTTAGGCAGATACCCAGAGCTACCAAAACGGTCTTTGTGGCCAGTGCTCCTACACTTTCACTTTCATCCTTGCCTACTGACCATTTTATAATTTTTTTTTAGATTATAATTAAATCATTTCCCCTTTCCCCTCTCCAACCCTCTCATGATACAACACTCACATTCTTTCTGTTTCAAATTCATGGCCTTTTTCTTTGTTGTTACATATGTAATTCCGAGATGTATGAATACAACCTTTCCAGTCTATTGTGTATATATACACAACATACATACTTGGATGTGTATATGTTTTCAAGGCCGACCATTTGGTATGGGATAGCCAATTGTTGTGCTCTTTCCTCAGGAAGATTGTTTCTCCAGCTCTCAGAATCCCGCAGTTGCCTGTATTTCTTTGTTTAGGACTGAGGCCTTGTGGGCTTTCTCCCTTACACATTAGCATGTCTGCTGATGTTGTCCTTGTTCAGGTCACAGTTAGGCAGCCATGTTGGTTAGACTTCATGGATCTAGCTTCTCTGACATTTCTTGGAGACACCATCTTACAGCAAACTTCCTGTTCTTTCAATCTTCCCTTCCCCTCTTCCACAATGATCCCTGAACCTTAAGTGCAGGAGTTGTGTTGTAGATATATCAGTTGGGACTGGACTCTACAACTCTGCATTTTGATCGGTTGCAGTTTTTCTGTAATGACCAAGGGTGAAAACTACACATATCTGTGGGTATAAGGATAAATATTTAGGATGTAATTAGGGATTATGCTGGTTTAGTAAAGTGATCCAGGACTTCACTAGCCCCAGATAGCTGGCTAGGTTTCCAGTATCAGGCATGATTTCCCTCTTGCTGAGCAGGTCTTAAGTCCAACTAGAAACCTGTCAGTTATGACCAAAGTATGGGTGCAATTAATGTGACCATAAGTCAGCTGTCAAAAATAAAGCAAATAGCACTCAAGGCCTTCCATAATGCACTTAGTAAAATCCAATCTTTTCCAGCAGGGTCTGTTCACCTCATCCAACTAGATGTCTTCTCCTTTCATCTCACACCTTTCTGCACTCTGGCTGAATTTGAATTGACACATGTTCCAGGCTCAGACTGTCAGCAGCAGATAGCTCAAGAAACTCAGTAAATTGCACAACATCAACAAAGTAACAAAAAAGGCTTAAGAAAAATCAATAAGCAGAAAGACCATTTATCTATTGACTCAAGAGAAGGAAAGGCTGGGTGGTGGTGGCCCATGCCTTTAATCCCAGCACTAGGGAGGCAGAGCCAGGTGGATCTCTGTGAGTTCCAGGCCAGCCTGGGCTACAGAGTGAGTTCCAGAAAAGGCTCCAAAGCTACACAGAGAAACCCTGTCTTAAAGGAGGGAGGGGGAGAAAAAGCTGGGTACAATAACACAAGCCTGTCATCCTAGTAGAGACAGAAGGTTCTTGAATTTGAGGTAGGGGTTATATAATGATCATTTGAGAGAGAAAACATGAGTAAAAAGATTCCACAGTTGGAAGAAATAGCAAAATGGACCTGGAACCAACTGAAGACTGAAGCTATAAAGCTGTCTATGTTGGGAACTGCAAGAAAATTAGTCAGGCCTTCAGTGAATCCCTCCAGATCCAGGATTTTCTCCTAATATCCCCAATTACATAAGTTTTATGTACTAAGATGTTTGTAGTAGTGTCAAAATAGTGAAAATGGCAAAAACAAAAAACAAAAAACAAAAAAACCCACACCTTTAATTGGGAGATAGCAGCAGGCAGATCTCTGCAAGTTCAAGGTCAGCCTGGCCTACAAATTGAGTGCCAGGATAGCTAGAGCAACACAGAGAAACTGGGGGGTGGGGAGGGAGATTTATTATAATAGTGAAAATGGAAAATTGCCACCCAACTGTACAACACATTCAAATGGAATACAGCCATTTAAGTATATACAAAATAGCTGGGCGGTTGTGGCGAACACCTATAATCCCAGCATTCGGGAGGCAGAAGCAGGCAGATCTCTGTGAGTCTGAGGCCAGCCTGATCTACAGAGTGAGTTCCAGGATAGCCAGGGCTGTTACACAGAGAGACTGTCTCAAAAAACAAAACAAAAAACCCCCACAGATGTTCACAATTAAGTTTTTTATTTGTTTTCATTTATTTATTTTTCTTAAGACAGGGTTTCTCTGTGCAGCCCTGGCTATTTTGGAACTCTTCATAGACCAGGCTGACCTCAAGCTCACAGCTATCTGTTGTGAAATAGAATATTTGTTTAACTACGTAAAGATGTATCACATTTGTGTTTCAGAATAATTAATGATGTAAAGATGTGTTGCATTTGTTTATGCTGCATTTGTTTAACTATGTAAAGATGTGTTGCTGTTTCACCTTGCCTGCCTAAGGCACCTGATTGGTCTAATAAAAAACCTGAATGGCCTGTTGCTAGACAGAGAAGGGATAGGTGGGGCTGGCGGGCAGAAAGAAAAAGGGAGCCAGCTAGCGAGGGGGGCTGTTGTAGAATATTATTTTAAGGTGTGTTACTTTTATTTATGCTCTGGAACATTTGTTTAATGATGCAAAAATGTTACATTTGTTTGATTAAATAAAATTCACCTGTGGTCAGGAAGCTGAGTCAGCAAATAGCTGACAGGAAGTGGCAGGCAGAAGCCAGGTGGAGAAGGGTTTTTAAGTGGGGGTGAAAAGAACCAGGACTTTTTGGGAGCCCCAGGCAAGGAGAGGACGTGAGCAACTTACTATACAGCCTGAGGAGCAGAATTCCACCTCAAACTTTAATCTTAAATTCTTTAAAGGGACAGAGATTTAGAGAAGTTCCCTTCCTAGCTTTGAAAGAGTTGGTGCCTGAGGAAACAGAATCCCCTCAGGCTGTGGGCCTAGTAGCCAAACCGCTAACTGATTAAGACAGCCATAACTTAAAAGGTAGCAACAGCCGGGCAGTGGTGGCGCACGCCTTTAATCCCAGCACTCGGGAGGCAGAGCCAGGCGGATCTCTGTGAGTTCGAGGCCAGCCTGGGCTACAGAGTGAGTCCCAGGAAAGGCGCAAATCTACACAGAGAAACCCTGTCTCGAAAAAAACCAAAATAAATAAATAAATAAAAATAAAAAAGGTAGCAACAATTAAAAAAAAAAAAAGGACAACAGGGGACCAGCCATTCAGACAGAGGCAGGAAAGCAGGATGGATAGTACATAGATGAGGTAAATGAGCCTTGGGGCAGAACACAGATTAACATAAATGGGTTAATTTAGGTTAAAAAAAAAAAAAAGCTGGCTAGAAGTATGTTTAAGAGAAGGCAAAGCATTCCTAATTATTAGGTCTCTGTGTAATGATTTGGGGGCCGGCGGTCCAAGAAAGCCTGCTACAGACATTCACCCGCCTCTGCCTCCCAAGTGCCAGGATTGAAGGTGTACACCACTACGCCAAGTAGTAATCCATGACAGGAAGATTATCTGACAGATACTGGCAGCAGTTAAGAATTTAAGGGGTTTTTCATATTTGCCTTTGATATTAAGTGCTTTATCTTATCCCTTCATTTAAATAAGGCATCCTCAATCTGAGTCTTCAGATATCATCACTATTCCCCAGTACAAACAAACCCCTCAAATGTGCCCTGGCTCTACCCATTCCAGTCCACCATACTCTAAAAGACCGTCATCACACCTCATTTTATTAGACTCAAAGTTGCTCAGAGGAACACATCTTCCTCAAGGAGTGCAACTCCTGAGAACTGGATCCATGAACACAATCATGCACCCACAAAGCCTGGCAAAGAGTCTCTTATCCACTGATCAATTTAAGGTATGGGGTTAATGATCAGAGTGCACTGGATTGTCTTCCAATATAACCTAGGGTAAATACTTAATTTCTAGTCCAGATCCAGTTGCTGCCCTGCTGTCTGACCTTGTCCAGTGTGAGAGCGACTCCCCATCACACTCAGTGCTTCTGATCTGGACAACTCCAACTTAACCTGTTCACTAAGCACTTAAGGTTCTTCAATTATTCATCATTATTTCACATGGCCCCTTATCTGCAGAATAAGATCATTATATCGCCTAAGGGTTGTTGTGCCATGGAGTGACAGTCTTCTCTCAGTGGGGTTTAAGATGCTGGTCTTCCCAATGCCCACTCCTGCCAGGTAAGCTCCTGGGTATGACCCAGACACACAGCAAAGACCAGCAAAGCTTGATGATCACAGGGACAAAAAGGCCCCTTCAGTGGATCCAATCTCGATAATGGACTACTTCAAGTCTCTTAACTGCATGCCTGGTATGCATCCCTGGTCTCATCCAGAGATGCAGCTTCTATACAATTCCCTCCCTTTATATGTACACCAAAGACTTGTAATTTGTACGATTGTCTCCTGCCTGCTGCCGTTCAAAGCAAGGAACCATATATTTACCCCGACTCTTTTGTCATTATCCTAAAAGACACACCAAACAAATGGATGTGGATTTTACTCCAAAGGAATGCTTTATTGACAAGTTGCCTGTTATTCTTTGTAGGAAGATACAATAGTGACCTGCACTCCTGTAGCTGCCTCCTCACACAAGTATTGTTTTTAACCCTGGAAGAAAAAACACCAAGATGTCTCTTCTTCAGATCCCCAGTTCCTCACTGTTCTTTGCTTTGTGTGGTATAGTATTCAAAGTGTATTCAAGGTTCTTGATAATCAAAGGATATATCACACTGTATCAAACCAGACACTAAAATGGACGGACCCCACTTCATCCAAGGAGTGCAGATATGTGCACACAACAGACAAAGTCTTTGCCCTGCTAAGAGCCATTAAGGCACAGTGTTGCCCCTCCCTCCAGACCATGCCTCCCAACATTCAGGGCCCTGGCGTTGAGAGGATGCAGAATGTGGCAATTGGAGGCAGGAGAAGGGAACTTAGAAATCTTTGTAGCTCCTGAGAAAAGATGACAGCAGAGTTCTGGCTGAACCAAAACCACATCCCATACCTGACCTGCAGCATTGGTTCTGCTTTTCATTTATTCTTTGTGTAATGGACAGGCAGGCAGGAACTATGAACCAGAGCCCCGCTCACTGTCAGTAAAGCAACACTGTGCAGGGCACATCCCATTAAGATGCCAAAGATTGAGGCTTCTTTCCTTCTCTCAGCCCTCCTGACCCACAAACACAAGAGCCTTGTGGGCAGAGTGGAAAGCTACAGGGAAATGCCATTCTTCAAAAGAACCAAGTTTTGCACACCAGGAGAAAGTGTTAGAGAAATAAAATGCACTAACTGGTACTGGCAGAGTATGAGATGGGCCAGAGATAAAACTCTACATAGTACTCATAACCCATTAAAGAACCCTCATTTATAGGGATATAAAAGACTATAAACAAATAAAGCATAAGGCAATGTAAGGCTTGAATTCAAAGAAATATTTCTCAATAATGAGGCTAAAGTTGTTTTGCCTCACTTTTTTTCTATTTAATTTTTGAAAAGTCCATCACATTTAAAAAATAGTGGATTTGCTTCTGCCAAAGCCAGATTGTTCTCTAAGAATGAAGCAGTTTATGTTTCCTTTCTAGGGTCTCAGAAAATAGAGAACTCTCGCATTCCTCAAATCCATATGAAAAACTGTTACCATGCAATATGACCTAGGTGAGTGTATTCCTTCTGAGCTAGGGGGAGGAGGGCAGGCAAGGAAATGATGTTCACTTAATACCCCTGACAATTCTTCCCTCAGCATTCTGGTGAGACCATGGGCTCCTGTTCAATACTCCTCGGGCCCTTCCACCCTGTCCACTTCCTGTGGCCCTGGAAAGGATGGCACATTGATCTGCTTCATCTATGAGCTTTAGTGTAAAACATTTATGTACAAGACTGTTCTCTAATTCATGCCAAGGCAGCAGCCACATCTGCATGTAGATGGATATGACTGTCTTCAAAACCAGCTCTTCACTGGCCCTGGCTGGTTGCTCTGTCATGCAGAGTTGCAGCTGTGATGATGATGGTGTGCTTCTGTATTCTGTGGATGATAAGCTATGACAAGCTTAGAAAGGGGCATGATCCGGTAATGGCTGCTCACCACTTCCAGGTGAGGAAGGGAGGTTATCGATGCCATTCTCTCTGCTACCCACAACCTTAGACTATAGAAAAAAAAAAAAAAACAGAGAAAGTAAACCTAAGACACAACAGAAAACAGAATAGGTCCAGGGAACACGTTCAACTCCCTACACAAGTATACACAACATGAACACTAGTCATCAATGAAAAGAAATGAGTCAATAACACACAACAGTCTGTATAGGTTCCCCAAGAATTACACATTGTGATATTTAGAAAAGCATTCATACTGTGTGGTTCCACTAGATTGATTATATTTTGTATATTAAGAAACATATATCTGGGGAAGGGAGCTGAAGAAATGGCTCGTTAATCTAGAGCACTTGTTGCTCCTGAAAAGGATTCAGGTTTAGTTCCTAACACCTACATAGTGGCTCACAACTGCCTTTTTCTGACTGCCACAGGACCAGTGCATATACATACTCGCAGGCAAAACACAAAGTAGAGAAAAAAATTTTTGAGACAGGGTATATTATATAGCAATAGCTGTCCTGGAACTCTCTATGTAGACCAGACTGGCCTAGAATACACAGAGATTTGCCTGCCTCTACCTCCCAACTGCTGAGATTAAACATTTTGATTATGTGTGCATAGTATGTATGAATGCATGTGCAGATAAGAGGTTGACATTAGATATTTTCCTTAATCATTCCTCATATTATTTACTAAAGCAGATTATCTCACCGAACCCTGAGCTGGGTAACTTAGCTAGCCTAGCTAGCCAGCTTGCCCTGGAGATACCTGTCTCTTCAACTCCAGAATATTGTGGGATTATAGGCAGCCTACCTATACCTACTGACTTTTTCATGCTAAGGATCTAGGTTCCAATCCTTGGACCATCAAGAATAGACTCAGCAGGTAAAGGTTCTTACCACCAAGCGTGACCACCTGAGTTTGATTCCTAGGATCCACATGGTAAAAGGAGAGACAAGTTTTCTTCTGATCTCCACATGTGTGCCATGGCATATATATATGCACCCTCCCCCAAATAAATTTTAAAGAAGAGATAGAACTGAATTTGAGTTCTCACTCTTGTGCTGCAAGTGTTTTATCCACCGAGTCATCTCTACAACCTAAGAGACATTCTTGAAAGGATAAAATAATAGAGATGAGGGCCGGGCGGTGGTGGCGCACGCCTTTAATCCCAGCACTTGGGAGGCAGAGCCAGGTGGATCTATGTGAGTTCGAGGCCAGCCTGGGCTACCAAGTGAGTTCCAGGAGAGGCGCAAAGCTATACAGAGAAACCCTGTCTCAAAAAAAAAAAAAAAAAAAAGAAAGAAAAAAAAAAAAAAAAAATAATAGAGATGAGGAACAGATTAGGGGTTGGCAGGGCAAAGGAAAAAGGAAGATAGGCATGACTGCAAAGGTACTGATGAATTAGAATAGTGACTTAGCTGGGTTTGGTGGCATACACCTATAATCCTAGGACTCAGGAGGCAGAGGCAGGTAATGTGAGTTAAAGGCAAGCCTGGTCTACAGAGTGAATTCCAGGTCAGCTAGAACTGCTACATAATGAGACCCTGTCTCAAAAAGAAAAAATTAAGAACAAACAAAAACATGCTGTTTTGTGTTCAGAGACTTTCCTCAAGTTCTGTAAGATATTATTACTTAAGGAACAACATGAGAGGCACAAAAGACCTCTATATGAGTTCCTGTAATAAGTGAGTCCTCTATAATAAAGAAGTTGATTCAATAGATCATACCCATGCTTCAAGAAAACATACAGCCCCAAGGATAGTTACCTTTATGGTCCCCACTCGGTCTTCAAATGACTTGAAGGTTGCAGAGTTCCTTTAAAGAGAGAAGGGAGATGTTGACATGAAGAACTGGTTTGTCACCTCACCTTCCTCACATCGAAGGACCTAGGGTTAGGACTATGTCCAGCTCCTAGACTCTCATTATGAAAATGTGATACAGCAGAAAGGAGTACAATGACTGCAGACTCTACACAGGGTCATTTTTGGGTGCTTTCCAGGTTGGGTCCACATATCATTTAAGTGTACTGTAAACCCCTGACTACAGTGTGCAGGATCCTTGCTGCAATCTAAGTAGACAGCCCTTGATTAAGCTTAGATGCAGCTCAATGGGGTCACCAAGCATTGAAAACATAAAAGACACCCTTGGGTATCCCCCTTCTAGGAAAGTGAGAATGTGGTACCTCATTATCACAAATCATGCAGTCAAGTTCCCACATTTTAGGAAATCACTGGAGTCAACACACCTAGAGTATAACTGAACATCACCCCAAGAAAACCACCTCTTGATCATATTATCTTCTGGGTTTTTGTTTTTTGTTTTTGGTGTGTGTGTGTGTGTATGTTGGGATTATGAGAAGTCCTGGAGCCCTTCAAGTTTATCTTCAGACAAACAACATAAAAGGGAAATCACAGACAGTTTTGGAATAGTAGAGGATAGAAAGACAGAGAAAGGTCCTCACACACTAAGACACAACAATCTTCCTAACAAGGATGGACTTTGCTAAGGCACTATGCTTGGCCAAAGAGGTGAGAAGCAACGGACTAGAGATGGTCCTGTTGGGCTCTGAGAATCAGGTCTCCAGAGATCCATCTGTGGAGGTCCCAGGTCCATGTGCCAGCCTCTCTAACCCTCCCTGCTAAAACCACAGGCATCCAAAGCTAGAGCTTGCAAAGTAAAGTATGGGTCATAGGTTCACAGAATGGTTCCCTAAACCTAAAAAGAAATTTCCTTCCCATGAGCTCTTTCTTGCCAGTCTACAGACAGTCTTTACCTGAGAGGAAGCTGCCAGGAAAATGAAGACATAGATTGGGGGACATAGAAGTACAAGTTTATGACTGGTGTTGCTGCCCACCCCCACCCAGAGACAGTTCTAGAGCAATGGAAGTAGGCATACATTACCTCATGGCCGGCATACTTATCGAGTGACGGATGGAGTAGCTGCTGCTTGGAAGCATGGTGAAAGCAGAGAAGGAAGCAAGAATTAGCCCATGGTGCCAGATCAGCCCACACTTGCCAGCTTAGCTCACATATAAGAAGAGACAAAACTCTACAGTAGAGTAAGCTACTGACCCTTTCCACACAATGCCCTCTTCTAGCTCCAAAGGTTTCCAATGCTGCCATTGCTGAACAGTGTGGCACTAACCAAGAAGAGTATTAAAAAAGGGAAACTGAAACTGGTGGTGTACACCTTTAGTCCTACCACTAGAAAGGCTATTTCTGAGTTCAAGTCCAGCCTAGTCTTCAAGATAAGTTCCAGCCCAACCAGGAATACATAGTGAAACTCTGTCTCAAAACAAAAAACAAATAACAAACAAAACAGGGAAACTGTAAGGAGACCTAGGCCTGGGGCTTTTGGGAATATTTGTTCCACAGTCCTCAGGGGCCCACAGCAAGCTGAATGATGTTTTGGCAAAAATGTAACATCCAGGGTAATTTAAAGTCACAGATTGCTCTGATTTGACTTCAGACCTCCCAATGCCTACTACTAGGATATGGGAATACTGCAGATGTCAGCACGAAGGCTCCTGGAGAAGAGTGTCTGAGGGCTCTCAAATCATTAGACACAACTCAGTCTGGAGCATAGGATTGCTTCTCACAAACAAGAACACAGGGTCTGTACATTATAGGATTGAGAACACAAGGGACAGGGTTGGTATTTCCTCCTATGTGAAAAATGCTTCTTTTCAGGCATAAACTTAGGTATGGACATTTGCCATATAATGTTAGTTCAATAACTTATTGCCTCAGGAACATGCAATCCAATGAGTTCCAGATGAGGCACTCAAAGGGGACAGTCATTGGAAGGATTATGTCCTTAATTACATCACCAGCCTGCGACGGCGTCCCAGCCTGAAAAGCAGGCGGGCCCTCTGTGTGTTCCCTTCTCTTTCTGCTCTCTCTCCTTCTGTCTGTTCTCTCTCTCTCTCTCTCTCTCTCTCTCTCTCCCCCTCCCTCACTCCCTCTCTCTCTCTTCCTCTCCCAATAAAGCTCTAAAAAGGTAACTATGGCTCATGATTCTTCTGCGACCCACAGCATCCATCAGCATGGCCGCCTCAGGCGGCAGTCAGCCACAAGCACTGGTGCATCACCAACAGTCATATAGACCATGCCTTGTGAGCAAGCAGCTGCCTCCTGGGTACCATCCTGAGGCAAAGGGGGCTTTCCTACTTTTATACAGCAAAGTCTCCCATAGGCATACCAGAGTCCACCCTGCCCTAATACAGGTGTGTCCATAGGTCATGTCCAAGGTCACCTTACCTAAAGGAGTGTGAGAATGGATGAGCCCTGAGAGATAGCAGCAGGAGAAAAGAAGAAAGACAGCATTATTAAAGCAAGGGAGGCCAATGCCATATAAGACCCCAAACAGAAGCCCTATGTCCCTCTGTTCAAATTCTGGAAGATTAAGTAGGGTTAGCATGTGAAAAAACGCTCTATGAATGCTTCTTTAGTGCTTAAACTGGTAGGAATGAGAGAATACATAGCCCCATCCTGACTCCACAAAGGCTAAGAAAGCATATTTGGCAACCACGTGGTTGATGGCATTGTATTTCTGAGCACTGTTTTTTTTGTTGTTGTTTGGGTTTTTTTTTTTTTTTTTTTTTGGTTTTTCTAGACAGGGTTTCTCTGTGTAGCTTTGCGCCTTTCCTGGAACTCACTCTGTAGCTCAGATTGGCCTGGAACTCACAGAGATCTGCCTTTCTCTGCCTCCTGAGTGCTGGGATTAAAGGCATGCGCCGCCGCCGCCGCCGCCGCCACCACCACCCGGCCTGAGCAATGTTACATGTATAACAATTCAAACAACTACAGGTTAAGGAAGAGAAAGCAAAAAGAGGTCTAAAGAAAATACCTGAGATATAAGTAGCCCAGTGAGTAAAGACTTGAGATATGACACAGTGAACCAGCCAGGCTGGGCCAACACTTCATGTCCATGGAGCACCTTAGATTCTCTGAAAGCTAAACAGTAACCCAAGCACCATAAGATGACCTATAACATACTAGGCTGTATCATGGAGGCCAACCTAGAATATGCATGTCCAAGGGAAGTCCTCCCCATCTAAATTGCTGCAATCTATGAGCAGAGGCTACTCCCAACACAGAAGAAACCACTGAAGAATGCACTCACCACTCCAGGTTTAAGTAGGGTCATCAAGCCTACTTCTCTCTTCCCATCCCAAGTCCAGGGTTTATCAGAGGCCCCTAGAGCTTCAATGACTCTAGGACTGGTCCACCACAGACAGCAACATCCATCTATCCCTCCTAAACTCATGCTATTAGCTTCCTGAGCCTAATAGGCATTCTCAAGAAACTGTTAGCATAATAGACCTGGGCCTCAGAAACCACTGTGATTATGAGATGATGGGGCTTTGTTATGGACCAGAGAGATCAGAGTTCAAAACACTAATACAAACACCAACAGACAGGCTCTCTTCCCCAGGGGAAGACACATAGTAAACAGGAAGCCCTTTGGGCACGGTGAACACAACCAGCACAACCACCCAACTGGAGAGAACCAGTTTCTCGGACCTTGTTCTGAAAGCCCTCCCTGCACTGTGGTTGGCCCACACATGCCAGAGCAGTGAGACCAGACAGCACTATGCCAGCAGCACTGCCACAGGGACCCTGCTAACTGCCTGCTATAGTCCCAAGACTACATACCACAGGGTCAATAGCAAATCCCAGTTCTCTAAGGAGAAAACAGAAACTTTATTTCTTCTTCAAAAAGGAGAAGAAATGAAACAGGATCATATCTAATGCTCCCAAAGAAAGGCAGACCATATAAAACAGTTCAATCAAGATAGCTAAACATAGCCACGTGGTGGTGCTACGTGCCTTTATTCCCAGCACTCCAGAGGCAGAGGCAGGCAGATCTCTGTAAGTTCAAGGCAAGCCTGGTCTACAGTGCAAGTTCCAGGACAGCCAGGACTACACAAAGAAACCCTACCTCAAAAGAACAAAAAACAAAAAGATAGCTAAACAGACTAGGCATGGTATCCACAACTTCAATACACCAATACTCAGGAGATAGAGGCAGGTGGATCTCTGTGGATTTGAGACCAGCCTGATCCACATAGTGAGTTCAAGGCCAGTTAATTGTACATAATGAGACTCTGTCTCAAAAAAAAAAGGTTCAGAGCCATTTCCGTCAACACCAAGAGCTGCCCACCCTATCAGATTTCTACCCAGAATGCTCTGAACAGACTAAAAAAGGAGTAAAAGCTGAGTGTGGTACCCAGGCCTATAATCCCCGAATTTGGAAAGCTGATGCAGTAAAATTATCATGAGTTCAAGACCAGCTTGGATTGCAGAGTAAGAAACTATACAACAAAAATGCAAACACACACAGAGTGAAAACACCTGTAATGAGCAAGCAACCTACTTTTCAGGAAGAACAAAATGGTAGTTCCTGGGAGCTGGCCAGGATACCAGTGGCATAATCAGCAACTACCCACCACTAGACATATCACCTCATAGTTAAAGAAGCCCCAAGCTGATCCTAAAGACAACATGTGACCTGCCTTAATGTACACCCCATCCCATCATGACTCCCAATTCCTAGGCTACATCACTGCTTTGCAAAAGAGCTGCAGGGAAAGAAACTAGTGACCTTTCTTTCCAAGGAATACATAAATAGCCAAAGACAGACAACAGGAGCCAGAGGAATTCTCACAAACAAAGGTCTATAGTAGATCGGTCCAGGTTATCATGGGTGTTTCTATGTTATATGTCTGAACCCTTGACTTGAAGCAGGTTTCTAACTGCTTACCTCATGTCTCCGAGTTTCCTACTGATGGCAGAGCCCATGGTGGACAAGGCAGCAGATGTCTTCTGTCCTGCCTGTGAAAGGGTTTCTTGAGTCTTCTTGTAGCTGGGGAAAAGACACACCACTTAGACTAACTAAACAGCAAGGGCAGCAGCAGTCCATCACCAAAGAAAGTGTATAGAGAGCACTCATGGGAAAATCAGGGAGGAGTTGAGCAGGTGGCAAACACTCACTAGGTGGTGGTGGCATGCTCCCTAGGTCCCTACAATGCTGATCTACTCCAGTTCCTCAACTTCCAATTCATCTAAACCTGACCTGAGACTTTACCATGCTTCTGTTTTCTTATGATACTTCTAACTGCTCAGGAAGCTAAAACCTACTAACTACAGACCACAGACATGCTGGGTCTGGCAGCATACTTGGGCAGGCAATACTGAAGCAGCAAAGGCCAAGAAAGGTCTCAGCTTCTTATCAAGTCAATTTAAGTTCAAAGCTTCTCCTTCCAATTCCCACATAAAACAGTCTTCTGAGACAAGAAAGCACAAGCTGAAGAGCATCCATGAAGGACATCCCCAATGTGGGTTAGCACCTATACAGTGCCTTTATTACACTGAAGAGCCCTTTGATTTCCAGCACTTTCTAGATAATATTCTTCTAGAACATAAACATTCCTTTCTCATGTTCCCTCTACAGTGCATGGGCAGCGTTGGCCCACAACCAAGACCACCAGTCCTATCTCCTCCCATCCCTCTATTGCTTATCCACATATATACACATTACACCAAGATATGGCTCTATAACCTTAACACCAATGGGATGAATGTAATAATGGGCAGAGATATTATGGAGTCCATCATAAGAATCTTGCTTCCCTGTTGGCTTTGCTACCACAAAAAAGGCAGCAGTTTTGAAACAACCAAGATCATAACCAAATAACCAAATGCCGCGTTCAAAACTTTTAGGTCATAGCTCCTCACTGGATTGAGCTGGGGAACTTGAAGCTGAACCAGGAATAGATGGAGACTCATGAGGCTGCTTAGTATCACCATGGTAACCTAAAGCACTTCTCTCCAGCACACCTGGCGAAGCTTGAAGTGGGGTATCAGTAACTGGCTTTCCAAGCCCCTACCTCCTATAGGAGGTCTAGTAAAAAGCACCTGCCAGTCCATAGGTTAAAGACAGGTCTGGTAACCCACAAGGGCCCTGCAGCCTCCTGAGTCTACCCAAGCCCAAGGTACACAGCACTTTCCTACTAAAGCCAGGGAAGCAAGATTCCTATAAGAAGTACACTTCACTGAAAACAAAGTGTTTCTTTAAAACATCAAGTTCAAGGTAACTAAGGTCTGCATTTATTTGCAGAAATATAAATTTAAGATAACTAGTACCTACAAAAAGGAGAAAGAGAAGGAAAACCAGAAAAAGACAGAGGCAGAGAGACGGGGGAAAGAGAGAGAGAACAAAAACAAATATATTCTAGTCAGTCAGTCATGGTAGCACATGCCTACAATCCCAGCACTTGCGAGGCTAAAGTAGGAGGATGAAAAGTCTGAAGCCAGACTAAACTCCATAGCAAGACCTTATTTCAAAAAAGAGGAAGAGAAGGAAGGAAAGAAGGCAGATCATAAGGTCATCACTCAGGTCCATAGGCTCCAGTGCTGCAGGCCAACTGTGACAGCCTCATATACCCAGACAAACACACTCACTGGCAGCCTGGGAATCACTACATGACACTACTGGGGAAGCTAAGCTCAGAAAGTGGTAGCTGGAAAGCAGAAACAGACAGCTAGGGAGCACTGTGCTGTGCTTCCCTAGACAGCTCCTTTTTGAGACTTAGACCTCTTAAACAGTGGTTCTCAACCGGTGGGTCAAGACTTCTTTGGGGGTCAAGGGCCTTTTCACAAGAGGCACATACCAAATATTCTGCATATCAGATATTCACATTTTACAATTCATAACATAGCAAAATTTTAGTTATGATGTAGCAACAAAAATAATTTTATGGTTGGGGGTCACCAGCATTAGGAAGGTTGAAAACCACTGTTTTAGAAGAACCTAGAACAGACAGGGTATCTGTCAGCAATTGTAGACATGCTTTCCCTGCCCTTTCAGAGTCTTCCTTTTGAGGCTAACCTTACTTTCTTCTTAGGCTTACCAGAGGATACAGCTCCCTGTCCACAGCAACTAATTCTCATAATACCCACACTTGGGCAACCTTGTTAGTATGCAAAGCTAAAAGCAGGGGCTTCTCTGTCATCTTACCCTGATTAACACTAATTCTGCTGTTAACTGTAGCCCAAAGAACTCAAAGTAAAACATGAACCAACTACTAACTACAGAGTTTATATGGTACATTCAACACTGTTGTTTCTAGTTATAGCTACCTAAAAAAGAATGCAACAGGGTTTCATGACCCACAGAACATGGATGCTCCTTTATACACAAAAAAGAAAGAAAGCCCCACCCCCACAGCATCTCAACTGTGTTAAGTGCAGTACAACTCCTAGGACTATAAAATGCTGTGGAATAATTCTCTTCTACACTGTAAAGATTTGTTACTCAAATTAGTTTAATAAAAATGATTGGCCAGTAGCCAGGCACAAAGGATAGGCAGGGTGACCCAACTAGGAGAATTCTGAGAAGAGGAAGGGCAGAGTCAAGGAGTCACCAGCCAGATGCAGAAGAAGCAAGATGAGAATGCTATCTTAAGAAAAGGTAGCAAGCCACGTGGCTAAACATAGATTAAGAATTATGGGTTAATTTAAGTTTAAGAGCCAGTTAGTAATAAGCCTGAGCTATCAGCTGAGCATTTATAAGTAATATTAAGCCTCCAAGTCAATTATTTGGTAAGCAGTTGCTGGGTATTTAGGAACAGGCAAGCTGGAGAGAAACTTCTACCTACAGGCAGACACTCATATCTAATGAATCCCATGTTGTTCCAGTCCTCCAGCATGCTACTGGTTGAAAGGAAACTAAAACACATGGGTCAAGAAGGTCAGGAAGCTTGCACGTATGGCCTTCCTCTGTGAAACCACCAGGCAGAGTCAATCCTGCCAGCAGTCCAGCTCCTGAATTCTAATCAAGATAGGCACTAACCAGGCAGAGGAATCAGAGCAAGTGGTATCTTCAGTCCTATTCCCATTACCCTGGTTTCTCAATGCAGAATGCATCCAGATTAGGAATCACTGCTGACAGCTCTTCCCCCAAAAGATGGGACAAAACCCTGGAAGAGGGCCTCTGTCACAGGAAGTTACTGGAATGGGGTGTTCCATAAGCTACACTTCCACATAAAGCCATAGACTTCTCTGGGAGATAGCAGAATCCCATGTATTTCATGAGACCTCTGTGAAAAAATATTCAAGATGGCATCCCAGACAGCTCTTTGTCTGGCAATTTCTCAAACACAATGAATACACATTTCTCCCAAGACTATCTGCTGGGGGAATATCTTTTCTGTACGCTGTGAATATATATTGTTCCCATTGGTTAATAAATAAGCTGCTCTGGCCTACGGCAAGGCAACTTAGAGGCAGGCAGGAAATTCAAGGAAAAAGACAGCAAAGAGAAAGGTGGAGTTGGAAGAGATGCCAGCTGCCACCGTGGAAGGAGCAGCAAGATGCCAGCAAAGATGCCAATAGACGGGTAATGCCACGACCAAATGGCAACCCATTAATAGAAATAAGTTAAATTATAAGAGTTAGGGGGCTGGAGAGATGGTTCAGCAGTTAAGAGCACCGGCTGCTGCTCGTCCAGAGGTCCTGAGTTCAATACCCAGCACCCACATGGTGGCTCGCAGCCATCTGTAATAAAATCTGATGCCCTCTTCTGGCATGCAGGCATACATGCAGGAAGAACACTGTATACATAATAATAAAATAGTCTTTAAAAAAAAATTATAAGAGCTAGCTAGCAAGAAGCCTGCCATAGGCCATGCAATTAGTAATTAATATTAAGCCTCTGAATGAGGGCTATAACTATCTATAAACTATCTTTTTTTTTAATGCTGAATGCTATTTATTGGAGGGAAGAGGTCTTAAATACAGACTTACAGCACAATGGGAGAACCTCGAATGTTAGAAGTTCACTACCGATGTTTTACAATCTTGCATCTAAGCTGTTAATGCCCATTATGCAGGATACACAGACAAGGAACTTCCCTTAAGCATTCAGGAGGGTTGAACCCGACAGGGAATTAGCATAGGGAGGATGTCAAGGTCAAGGTCAGCAAGCAAGGCAACAGTTACCCAAAACGGGGGCCAGGGCCCTACAGGTCCCCCTTTTACTAAAAAATGAGCTTCTGACTTAGGTTGCATGGGACGGCAGCAGGTCACCTTACCCGTCATAGAAATGCCTGCCCAGGCCACACAGGCGCTCTGTCTTAGGTTGGTGAGCGCCCCCCAGGCATTACCCATTTCTGAATATTCATTATCATACACGCTCAATTGTGTGTGAGCTGCAGAGCTAACTGCTGCCAAAGATCTCAAAGTGGCACTGGGCTTGCAATCTGTGTGTTCGACACAGAAAAGACCAACAGAGGTCCTATCCCACCCATAGCCAGTAGGCTAAAGGTAACTGAGCCATTCCCTTCCTTAATGAGCCTTACTATAAATTGGGAGTCCTGGCTACAACTATCTTTACATTGAATCTGCATTATGAGCCTGTCTAGGGCTCTAGCAGCATAGATGACAGTGTCTTTACCTAGGGAATATATGCTTCCAGCAAACTCATTGTCTAGTGCAGTCCTGAAGTGTTCATAGGAAAGCTAAGGTGTTGAACCAAAACAAACCAGAGCTTTTTATACCTGACTGCTTCCCATATGACACCAGACCCTTAAGGCCCTACACACACAGTGAACGAAGGTGGTCTCCAGGTACCTTTAAGATAAATAGGTAAATAAGCTCAGCAGAATTTCCTTCAGTCCATGCATGGGAGGACTTCTCCCCTAAGCTTTATAGTAACCATGTCAGCATTTCCTTCTAAAAGCAGACTATTCTCTGGCAGTCAAATCCTGCCAGAAACCATCTCCTCATGGAGATGGTTAAATCTGATTAAATCATGCATCAACCCAGCAGAGGACACAGATATTATAATCAAACTATTACATGGGTAAATGACATGCCATTACCTAGATTAAGGATCTCAAGACAACAGAAGTCACTATAGCTTTCACAGACATACAGGATTATCTACAAGTAATTCATGCTCTACTGACATTTTATATGGCTGACAGTGCAGCACCTCCAGACCACAGAACTCCATGAACCCACCAACATGTGCCACCATTATTCCTACGCCAACCCAAGAATCTCTCATACACCAACAGCTGGGGCTGAATCTGAGGGTAGAGGACAGGAAGAAATCAAGTACAAAAATCCACCACCAACAACAGGTCAGATGGCATCAACCACCATGTCACTGCCACAAGTCAGGGTGTATTTACTATTCAGGGACACTGCCCACTCAGTTCAGGAATGGCATATAATCAGGAAGAGGACTTTAAGCATGATCTGGTGACGGAGTGGATTTCTCTAACTACTGTACTCTATCCTTCTGGTATTTAAAGAATACTTTTATTTATATTTGGGAAGAGAACGATAGCCAGCAAACACTGAAAGACAGTTTGTGCCAAGGATGCACAGCTTCCCTGCCCCAGGGAGACAGAGAGAAGAGTGAGGAAGGACACTGACAGCATGGGCACTCACAGGTCAGACTGGGTCACTTTCTCATTCCACTCTCCAAGTTTCTCAGACGTTTTCACATAGCTAAAAACAGAAAGTCTGTGATGAATATCTGGAATGATTTAAACCCAGGCTTCAGGCTGCAGGTAAGACTCCAGAGAAGACAGAAACACCATCTGGCAAGACTCCTGGTCTGCAGCCCACCCAAACAGTCCAGTGCCATTATCATACCTGTGTAGGCCCAGGTCTAGCTAGGAGGACTATACAGGACAGAGATGACCACACCCTCTCCCAAACACAACACAGGAGCACCTGGTCTTTTAATAGAAGGCTCCAGAGAAGGGCACAGCCCATGGCCCCTGCATGCTCTGAAGTGAGTCTGGACTCAAAGTCCCCAACATCCTAGTACAGAAACATGGGATTCCTATAGGTGAAATTTACAAAATGTGATTCAATTTTTGCTTCTTTAGTAAAAAGCTTCTGGAGACATCCCCCAAAGGAATGTTGTAACAAAGGAGAAATATGGACACAAACATGGCAAACTCTAACCAAATTCTGACAGCTCAGTCACATGTAAGACTAGTACCCACTTCTACAGACCAGAAAAGTTATTCTAAGGACCTCATTGGTGCTCTGACCAACTTGGACCCAGCAGAAACACTTGCTACTTGGACACCTAGCTAAGTCCATCCACCTTTCCAAACACATGTAGATTTCATGCTGTGAGTAAACATAGGCACAGTCCCTAAGAACTCAAGTCTTCTGGTTACCTATTCCCAGCAGGCTCATTTAATACTGATTGTTGCAAAGCATCTCATTCCCCAGCACTCTTATACTCTATCCACAAGAAAGAGGCATACCCCAGTGAACACTTTCTTAGCCAAAGGAATATGGGACCACCATGGGACTGGTACCTACGCAGTAGAGACCTGCACATCATGCCAGCTTCTAGACAGGTTCTGCTTCAGCTCCCCTAAAGTAGAGAGGCCCAGCCTCCTTTTCAGCTCTCCACAGTGCCTCTCTTTGGCTGCCAGGACCTGGCGTAGAGTGACAATTTCTTCTTCCACCTGTAAAAGAAGCAGGGCTGGGGATATAGCTCAGTTGGTAGAATGCTTGCCTTGCATATATGAGGCCCTAAATTAGAACCCCAACACCACAAAAAATAAAATAAAAATGCAGTTGACATGAGAGGCTGTGGGAACCCACAAAGGTTTTCTAGTGAGATCTGAGCTTGCTTTATACAGCAGGGCTGCATTAAGGGATGGCTTGACCACGTGCATGGTCACCAAGTGTTTGAGATGGTCTGCACTTGGCTGTGCTGGGGGGAAGTCTTTTGCTCCACCCCTTGGCATTCCTTTAAAAGACCTTTAGTAGAGATAGAAGGGGCTGGTGGGTTTTGACCCAGGCCCTCCCGAGGCTATCCTGTGTTTCTATCTGTCTCTCTCTTCTATATTTCTATCTAAATCTCTTATCCCTCACTCCTCAAGAGTCCCTGGAGTAAATAGATGTGGGAGCTGGTCCCCCCACAAAAGGCTATGACTACTACAGGAAGTAGTAACCAACAAACATCCTTACCCATGTCATAATGAGACTTTCTAAAGAAGTTTTTACTTACAGAAACAGTTTGTCTTAAAAATAGCATCCACAATGGCAGCTATTCTGCTTTTATCTGGCCTCAGCACCCCAACTTCTGGAAAACTACCCCCACACTAGTCAGTAGTTCTCAAGGACTGCCAACCACTTCTCCCATTTCCCTTAAGTCTCAGGACAACCAAATGAGCCCTATCGGAGCTCTCCTATGAGAGTGGACATGAGTGTTAGGACACAAGTTCCTCTTCCAATGGGTTCTGGGCCTGGCTTAGACATAGCAACTGAATCTGCTAGAAGTAAAGACCCACAGAGGAATGCCCTATATAGTAAAAAGGAAGCAGAATTGACAGAGAAACAGAGACCTAGGTGTGAGAGAAACATTTCTAATGGCAATTATTGTTGTTCCAGAGGCCAGCTCCAAGCCTTAGTGAGAGCCAATTCTCTCTCTCTCTCTCTCTCCCCTCCCCCACTCCCTCCCTCTCCCTCTCCTTCTCTCTTTCTGGTTTGGAGACAGGGTTTCTCTGTGTAGCCCTGGCCTTCAGAAATCAATGTGTAGTCCAAGCTGGCCTTGAACTCAGAGATCCACCTGTCTCTGCCTCCTGAGTGCTGGGATTAAAGTTGTGTGCCACCACCACCACCTGCCTCTCCTTTGTTCTTATGGCAGTTTCAGTTTAAAAGAAAGATTTGGGGGTGGGGGAGAGTTTGAGACAGGATTTCTCTGTGTAACAGTCCTAGCTGTCCTGGAATTCAATCTGTAGACCAGGCTCACCTCAAACTCACAGAGATCTGAAGAAATCTACCTGACTCTCCCTCCCAAGTGCTGGGGGATTAAAGATGTATGCCACTTTGCTAATAAGGACCTGAACTTTTAAAAGAAAAGTAACTTCTGGAAAGAACAATTTTTAAAGCTTTCCCACTACAGAATGTGTTCCCAATATTTTTAGTCCCAGTATAAATAGCTACACTGAATAAGAATTCCTTTTCAGTCAGGCATGGGAGTACAGTCCTATAGATAGTCCCAGGAGACAACTGCTTGACCCCCATATGGGGGTCAGACTCCTCAGGAAAAAGATAATAAAAAAGAGCTGGGCGGTGGTGGCACATACCTTTAATCCCAGCACTCGGGAGGCAGAGGATGTCGGATCTCTGTGAGTTCCAGGCCAACCTGGTCTACAGAGTGAGTTCCAGTACAATCAAAGTTGCTAAGCAGAAAACTCTGTCTTGGAAAAAAAAAAAAGGAAAAAGAAACAAAAGTAAACATGGTGCCACTTGGAAGATAGAGAAGCAGATGAAGTAGAGGTCAACCAAAAACAAACTAAAACTAAAAAGAGCCAGTGGACACAAGATTCATGATGTCCTAAAAATGACTTTCAAGTGTTAATACCAGCAAACAGCATACTTGGAGACATTATTGTGTAGACATCATCTTCATGGGGCACCTAGTATTTCCAGACAGAGGTGGTAAGATAAGATCAGGGCCTGCCTCTTCCAACAGGTGATTCAAGTCAACACTTTAGAAGTAGGCACATACAAAGAGAGAACCCAGTAGACACAGAAGGCAGGTAATACCCCAGCAACAGCTCTCTCACAGGATAAAGTGTTCTACTCTCTATATAACCCAAAAGGACTCACAATTACCCCACAACAGGAAATAAAACCAAGACACCTTAGCAAGCTCAGCCCGAAGCTCTTCTTCCTCCACCTCTGTCAGGCCCTCTACAGCTGGAGTTCGGGGGGCCACACCTGGGTCAACAGGGACATCAGTCAGGAAATCAGACAGCACACCTTTGTTAGGAGAATTCAAGTTGATATCTGTCAAAGACAAAAATGAAGTCAAAAAGTGTCAAGTAATTTGTAACTCTACTGGGAAAGAAGCAAGAATGGAAGGAAATAGACGGCCAAAAGAAGCAGGAGAACACTGGAAACTAGAAATACCTCCAAAAGCCTATGATGATGATCTGGGCATTGGATGGAGAACAGCTACTTCTTGGGCACCTGAGATGCAAACCCAATACCACCTGTGTTGCTAGAATACAAGAAACACTAGCTAGTTAAAGCAGCCAAACCATAGGTTCTGGTTTCCCTTTTGAAATATTATCTTCTAAAGCAAGAAACCCTGCTTCAAAGAAAGCAGTCCAATCTAATAAATCTTCCAATTTCCCCCCTCCCCTTGGAGTGAAGGAAGTAAATACAGCAAGCATTACTTTCCATTCAATTCAGGGAATGCTAAACATTACTTACATGAATTATATGCTAGTCATTAAACCCCAATAAGAAATCAGCAAAACAAAAATCACTTTTAATCCCATCCCTGATCCTCTGAACCTCTGACAGGAGACTGCCATATGTACAAAGATAAAAGTACATTCTTCTACACACCTATAATACTAGATCCACTTCAAATTCCTGCAGTCACCAATTTTTATTCACATCTTCCTATCTGCACAAATATCTTAGCAGATACCAAATAAAGAAAGCCATTCTTATGAGCATGATGGCTCACATCTCTAATCCTAGCACTCAGGAGGGAGAGGTAGGCAGACTTCTGTGAGTTCAAGGCCAGCCTGGTCTAAAACATAAAATAGAAAGGAAAACATCTTTAATCACATAAAAGTTTGTCAACTAAACAAATTCTAAAATCTCCTAAATATAAATTGAAAACACTAAAAAACCAGATATTCTACTCAACAGTAGCTAGAAATCTTTTTAAAGACTTTTTTTTTTTTAATCTTTTGTTTTTTTGAGACAAAGTTTTTCTCTGTAGCCCTGGCTGTCCTGGAACTCATTTTGTAGACCATACTGGCCTCATAGATGCACCTGCCTCTTCCTCCCTAGTGCTGGGATTAAAGTAGTGGGCCACCACGCCTAATTGTATTTTTTTTTTTTAAAGTAACTGACTTTGACTGTTTTGTTTGTTTCATGCAAGTAACTTTTGAAATTTTATTTATTTATGGGACAGGAGAGATTGCTCAGTGGCTAAGAGCACTTGCTGCTCTTCCAGATGACCTTAGTTTAATTCCCAGCACCCACACAGTAGCTCATAACCACCTGTCACTTCACTTCCCAGGGGCCCAATGTCCTCTTCTGACCTCCACTGGCACCGGGCACACAAGGTACCATGTGGGCATCAAATTCAGGTAAGCACCTTTATCTTGCCAGTTCATGACTTGAATTTTTATTTTATTTTATTTTATTGGTGTTTTTACCTGTATGTATGTTTGTGTGAGGGTGTTAGATCCTGGGGTTACATATAATTGTGAGTTGCCATGTGGGTGCTGGGAACTGAACTTGAGTCCCCTGGAAGAGCAGTCAGGCTCTTAACTGCTGAGCCATCTCTCCAGCTCCTCATGACTTGAATTTTTAACTGAGATCTTTTTTCTTTTCTTTTCTTTTTTCTTTTTCTTTTCTTTTTTTTTTTTTTTTTTTTTTTTTGAAACAGGGTTTCTCTGTGTAGTTTTGTTGCCTGTCCTGGATCTCACTCTGTAGATCAGGCTGACCTCAAATTGCCTCTGCCTCCCAAGTGCTGGGATTAAAGGCATGCATCACTACTGCCCGGCTTAACTGAGATCTTTTAACTGAGAGTTTATTTCATTATTTGTAGTCATTGTGCTGAATCTACTCAAACTAAGTATCTCAAAAATCTCTACAATTATAGGGCTGGAGAGTGTTTTCTGTTGTTCCAGGGTATTGTATTTAGGATTTATATTAGTGTGATAAAACACCATAACTGCCGGGCAATGGTGGCACACACCTTTAGTCCCAGCACTTGGGAAGCAGAGCCAGGTGGATTTCTGTAAATTCAAAGCCAGCCTGGTCTACAGAGCGAGATCCAAGACAGGAACCAAAACTACACAGAGAAACCATCTCAAAAAAACCAAAAACACCATGACCAAAAGCAACTTTGGGAGGAAAGGGTTACTTGACTTACACATCACAGTTCATCATCAAAGGAAGTCAGGGTGGGACCCTGGAGGCAGGAGCTGATGCAGAGGCTATGGAGGACGCTGCTTTTACTGGCTTGCTTCACCTGCTTTCTGATATTATCAGAACCACTTGCACAGGGATGGCAGTAATTTGGGTCCTCTTACATCAATCAATCAAGAAAATGCCCTACAGACTTGCCTACAGGTCAATCCTATGAATGTATTTCTCAATTAAGATTTCTTCTTCCCACCAGGCAATGGTGGTGCACGCCTTTAATCCCAGCATTTAGGAGGCAGAGGCAGGTGGATCTCTGTGAGTTCGAGGCAAGCCTGGTTACAGAGCTAGTTCCAGGACAGCCAGGAATACACAAAGAAACCCTGTCTGGAAAAACAAACAAAACCCAAAAGATTCCTTCTTCTCAATGACTCTAACTTGTGTCAGGTTAACATAAAAACTAGCCAGCACACAGAAGAACCAAGTTTTATGTGAACCTGGCTGGGAAATGGGCTGTGTTTACTATCTGTTGAGGATGCCAGTGACTTCAAATTTGTCCTCTCTTCCTCTCCCCCTCTCCTCTCTTTCCTTTCCTTTTTATTGTGGTGCCAGGCTAGAACCACTGCCTCACACCTACTAGGGAAAGGCCTTTATCACTGTTGTATAAATAGTGTCCTCTGAAATGGAAAGATTCCATCCTGCAGGGAAAGCTCCTTAAGCAGGAAGGCAAACCACTCAAAATAGCTTCAGGAAGTCCCTGAAACTAACTAGATTCACTAAGGCTCTCCCTGCCACAAATCAACAATAAAAGCTGAAACTCCCTCAGAGACAAGTGAAACTGAGCTGCAAAGAAGACTCTCAGAGGAGAAAGGCTGCAAAGAAGACTCTTGAGACCAAGGTGCCTGGAAGGAGCAGAAATCAGGCCAAACCTGGAAAAGGTTTAGACCAACTGAGGCTCCAGGAAAGGACACTCTACATGAGAACTTTCAAAGTTCAATGAATTTGCAAATACCCATCAAAGTAGAAAAACATCCAGAATGTCCAGAATGGTAAGAACCCAGAAATTCTGCTGGGAGGTGGAGGTTGGGGGCACTTGCCTTTAATCCCAGCACTTGGGAGGCAGAAGCAGGTGAATCTCTGATTTTGAGGCCAGTCTAGTCTACAGAGCAAGTTCCAGGACAGTCAGGGAAACACAGAGAAACCCTGTCTCAACGCCCCCCCCGCAAAAAAACAAACAAACAAACAGAAATTATAATGCTTAGGTAATGTGTCTTTGCAGGTCAAACCGTAGAAAAGCTTTTTGAGTTTAGCTAGTATAGTTAAGTAAGCATTCCCACTTGTACCACCGTCTCAAGATTTTAATCTCCTGAGCCTGAGCCACACTTCTCGGTGGCAACCTCATACTGGTCTCTGGTGTCTGTTTTAGCAACAGATCTGTTCTGGGTGTGCCCCTGACTCACCCTACCCTTCTCCCATGAGGCAAACTCCTAAGTAGGTTACAGCGGCGTTACCACCCAAGAGGCACTGCTCTAAACACAAGGATGGTTGCACCGCCCCTTCCTTGTAAAGAGCCGCCCACAATGCCTCGGCTGGAGTCCAGCACCAGATGGGGTATTTATTCCCAAGGGTCCAGCGAAAGATAGAGGGCCGCAGAGCCAGCAAGTGGCGCACAGATAGTGAACCGCATAAGAAGAAATGTCTAGAGTTATGAAACTCTAGGAACCGAGAGGGCGCCGAGGAACGCCACTTCAGAGCGATGCCGGGGAAGGCCCAGGTGCCGTGGCAAGGCAGTAACAGAACACACACCACGGCCATCAGTAGCCTTGAGGAAAAGGGTCTGTCGACCGAAGAGAGAACGTGAATCGGACCAGCAGAGACTGAGAGGACTGGGGGCCCGAGTCGCGAATACCGGAATGCGACGCGGCCCCTGACCATTTGCGGGTACCTTGGCTGGCGGAATCCATATTCAGATGACAGCTGAGCAGTAGCTGGCCTCGGAGCAAGGATCGCAGGCAATAGAGGAGCCAAACACCAAGTACTGGAAGCTGGCAGCCGCGTACACGCGAGCCAGTGGAACTGTCGGGCCGCAGCAGTATTACGTAATCAACGACGCGACGCCTTACTTCCGCCTGGATTTGTGCTCCGCCTTCTTCCCGGCCACCGCTCAAATGGTATCCAATGAGAACGTCCTCTGGCCCTACGTAAGACTAATCGTTCAATTTTATAGCTCCAAACTACAACGAAGTGGGAAGTAATTCCCCCCAGGCTGGTTCCACAGTAAAATTCCTGGGTGAAAAGGCCAGAGCAGCCGAAGCTCGAGGGACGGGTTGGTTTGTGTCTCAGTGCGCTGACCCCCATCATACCCTCGACTGCTCACGAGCTCCTCGACCGCGCACCGCGGCGGGTCAAACTCAGGCCTGTGCACCCTCCAGCCCCCAATCAACCTCTCCCCGCCTCCGGTAAATTATTTTGGTTTTGGTTTTTGAGACTGCTGACTATGAAAACTAGGATGACCTTGAATTTAACGATCCTCTGGGCTCCACCTCCCTAGTGCTAGGATTACAGGAGTGAGCTATCACAGCCGATTTATACCGTATCGGGGATCGAGAATCCCAAACTTAATGCATGCTAAGCAAGCACTCTACCGAATTAAGTTGTACTTGCAGCCTCTTTATGAAGACATTTTTATTGTCTGGGGCTTGCACTAAAAATACAGAAAACGTGATTCGTCTTCTTGCCCTGCAGGTGCCGCTCTCTGCAGCCAGAGGCGGCTCGCAGTCTAGTACTGGAAGAGTTCTCAGAGCCCTGAACACAGTAGGGACCTGTTGACCATCCCAGTAACTGAAGACCAGCCCTGTGCACGCACCCCAGTGCTTTCTCAATTTCTTTTTCGCAGCACTGGAGCCTCCTCCCAGTTTATAGATGAGCAAACTGGGGCTAAACGATTTTTCTTTCTTTCTTCTTTTTTTTTTTTTTTTGTTTGTTTTGTTTTGTTTTTTTCGAGACAGGGTTTGTCTGTGTAGTTTTGGTGCCTGTCTTGGATTTCGCTATGTAGACCAAGCTGGCCTCGAACTCACAGAGATCTGCCTGGCTCTGCCTCCCGAGTGCTGGGATTAAAGGCGCGTGCCACTGCCTTCCTGCACATAAAGTAATTTTTCAAAGGAAACTCCAGAGCTTTGAAGTTATTGTGGTGTTAGTGTGCCAACACTAACAGGAGAACAAGAGTTCCCCTGACTTCAGATGAGGGAGTTGTGACTACTGGGCAGCTGTCTACCAAAAAAAGTCCCACAGTTTCTTTTGGCGTTTGTTTTCTTGGAAGAAAAATCCTTAAATGATATTACCTCTCTTTCAGAATTGCCCCTCCTACAAAGTTGAACTTCCCCTTCCAGCCAGGCCCCTATGAGTACTGGAAGCTTTCTGGAAGTTCCTGGAAGCTTCCCACTACCTTTCCCTTCTCCCTACAGGTGTCTTGCACAGAACTAGATGCTCCATTGACTATGACAGTATCCTGTTTGGGGCTGTCCATTAATGTATCTTCTCCATTTACCATCTTGATTAACCCAATGTGGTCAGCCCCCGTCCACAGGGCTGGAAATGACAAGAAGAGCCAGTAGTTTCTGCTTCATGTAGTGACTACAGTACTGATAGTGGTGAACTGAAGACTTGTCATTCTGTTTTGCAGCCTTTTGTTGTTTGTTTGTTTTTTGAGGGGGTGTTGAGACAAGATTTCTCTGTATTAACAGCCCTAGCTGCCCTGGAATTCCCTCTGTAGAACAAGCTGGCCTCAAACTCAGAGAGATCCTCTTGCCCCTGTCTCCCAAGTGCTGGGATTAAAGGCGAGCACCACCATTCCCATCTTCTGTTTTTCATTCTTGGGCCATGAGCAAAGCCCAGCCCTAGCCCAGGTCTGGCCCAAGTAACAAGTGATCATTTAGTATCTCTAGGATCCAGGCCACCCTGTGCACTGTTACTCTAGGTCTATGGATCTCCCTCATAGAATGTAGAAATGAGAAGGGGGTGCTGCACAGCAGCAGCAGCAGCAGCAGTAGCTGCTGAGATCGGTACTCCCCATACCTCCGTACTTTCTTTTTTCTTTTCTTCTTTTTTTTTTTGTTTTTTGTTTTTTGTTTTTTGAAATAGAATGTCTCTGTCTAGCTTTGGCTGTCCTGGAACCCATTCTTTAGATCAGGCTGGCCTTGAAACACAGAGATCTGCCTGCCTCTGCCTCCTGAGTGCTACTATTAAAAGCATGTGCCACCACTGACCTGCTAGTACTCGCCTTTTACTAGGAACTATTTGAATGTTTAATTGATGTCCTCTTCTTAGGAGCTACCCTATGGTCCAAGCCTTGTGAAAGAAAGGCACTCCCATAGCCTCACAACCTCCCCTGGCCTCCCATGATCAGACATCACATTACCATAAATTGGGTCAGGTTTCACCTTTACATTCCCTTCAAGAACTAGGCACAGGCATTCAGATGTGTGGGAGGAAGAGAAAGGACAGAAGCAGGGAAGAGCAGAAAGAAAGTGAAGGCAAGTACAGTCCAAAATATACTTGCCCACTCTCCCAGACACCAAGATCCCCAGTAGGGCCAGCTTTTCTGTAGAAGTGTAAGGAGAGGAACAGCTGAAAGGGGGGAGCTGAAAGGTGTATGACTACCCAAATTCGTGAGTCACATAGTCACAAACAGTAGCTACAGTTTCCAGGGCAATTGGAAGTCCTCAGGCTCCAGTGGGCTGCAGTGTGTTGCCTCCAAGTTCCTGAGGTGCCTGCGTGCTAGGAACAATGCAAGCTGCCGGCGCCGCCGGGGGCTCAAGCCTTGGCCCACAAGCCAGGGGAAAGTAGGTCCGTGTGGCCCCCAGGCCTCAGCATCGTCCATCTCCTTCTGGCAACGCTCACAATAAGAACGCAGCATTGCCAAGCACCACTCATCATCAACGTGGTAGCGCGCATAGAATGAAGCTTCTTGAGCCAAGTTACTGGTGCGTAGCCAGCGGGTTACCACCGTGCGGCCCTCGCGGGCCATCACAGAAGGGTATCTGTGCTGTAGCAGACGCAACAGCAGCTCATTACCACGGTTACCTTCCACATCACCCTCCTCTTGACAGGATGGCAGAGTAGTTATATGGCTCGAGGTGCTGACAACATCATCTTGTGTGCGTCTGAGCAACAGTACTGGGCCTGGGTAGCAGCACAGCTGCTCAGCAACATTGAGATTGAAGTGCTCTCGTACAGTGCGTACCACCAGACCCTTCCAACTGTGGGGCATGACCTTCAGCGCTAGTGGCACAAGATCATCAAAGGTGGCATCTAGCACCAGTGCACCCAGTTCTGGGTAAGTCATAGTGGCCCAGGTAGCTGTGAAGCCTCCAATAGACCAGCCATAAACTACAACATGTGCTGGCGGGAAGTTCAGGCGGTGCAGTGCATACTTGACCACCACATCCATTGCGTTTGCATCATGTTGAGGGAAAGGTGCGCCTGTGCTGCCCCCAAAACCAGGGTGGTTCCAGCCTAGCACTGAGTATCCAGCCTCCAGAGGTGCAGACAGGCAGCCCATCTCGTAGAAGCCAGCATTGCCTTCACAGCATATGACCAGGCGCAGTCCACGGCCATGGCTGCCTGGATGCTGACGACGATCCATGAACATAGTGTCAATTTCATTGCCATCGCAAGCCACCAGCTTGGCACGCCGCCCACGGTAGCGCTCCACTAGACGCTCTTGGCCCTGCTGCAGTAGAGGCAGTAGCGCGCGTGTCATCAAGAACATAGAGCCAGGGTATACAAGCCAGCGGCCCAGTGAGTGGGCCAGTGCATAGCTGGCTAGTTGGCTGGGCAGCTCACGGATCTGCTGGAGGAGGCACTGTGCTTGGCTTCGAGCCCCACGCGGAGGCCTTGTGAATGCGTCCCCGCCCAGCGCTGCATCATGTAGCAGCCACACACCTGCTGCAGCTGCAGCACATGTCAAGGCACGATGACTGCTGCTACCAGTGCCTGAGGCATGCACATCATCCCAGCGGAAGTCCACTGGCCAGCTACGGAAGTTGTAAGTGTAGTTTGCTGTCAAGTAGATCTTGAACACATGTACTAGTGCCTTCACAAAGCAGATGACACACATGGGCAGTGAAGCTCTGTGCTGTTCCCTGCTAGCCCCAAGGCCAGAAGGCCCAGTCCTGGTAGTGGAATGGCAGCAGGAGATGCAGGCCCGGCCCAGCGGGCAGCTGCAGGGTCAGGGGCCACACACAGCTCTCTGATGGCATTACTCCTCTTGGTTGACCCCAGTGGCCTTTGTGACCTGTGCCTTGTGGGGCCAAGGGAAAGCTGTATCTATCAGTCTCAGTTTTGTGAGTCATTGTTGCTGGGAGAAGTGACACTAGGGTAACGGGCTCACAAAGGGTTCTAAGGCTTGGTGTACCTCAAGTTCTGTCCCACACCCTAGGACAGTACCTTAGGACCTCACAGCAGCTTCCTACCATGTTTCTAGCACCTTGAGCTTCTTCTACCTCCTCCACTGAAGATAGGCAACCAAAGAGGCTAGAAGAACAGCCTTGACTTCTTCCTTTTGAGAGGAAGAGAGAATTAGGCAAAGGGGATTTCCCACACCTGGGCCAAACTTGTGGGTAACACACTCTTAGACCCTCCTTTGACCTTGAGGTTCACTAGTTTACATTTCCCTGCAAAAATCTAGGTTAGAACAGAGCTGCTCTTGGAGTTAGGTGTGTTTGCTCATAGCCTCACTCCTGCAGCTCCACACTTACCTTCCCTGGAAGAGGGATGAGGGTGGGCTAGAAACATCTTCCCACAACGCGAGCGCACACACACACACACACACACATACACACACACACACCTTTTCTGAATCCTCTTTTCACTGGGCCAACAGCAGCCATGATCTCCAGGTAGGTGCTGCCTAGCTGTGGTTCCTCTTTTTCAACCCCTGGTTGAGTATATCTCTCCCACTTGAACCAACCCACAAACTGTACCTTCCTCTTTTCTAGAGGGTTCTCGTGGGTGAGTTCCCCTTTTTCTCTTGCACTGAAGATGGCCAGCCCACCTGAGGGTCAGATGGAGCAGGGGAACAGCATATTCCAGTGCTCAGGAACTCTTAGCAGTGGTCCAGGCCTGAAACAAATGCAAAAGACAAGGAAATTCAGATTCCCGGAGCCTAAGGGCCAGGACTACTTTAGAGACCTCAGGCTTTTAAGGATGGTGGTTTTCAGGCCCCAGCAACCACTTTCTGCTCTTCCTGCTCTACTTTCCAATTAAGACACTGGCTGTTCCAGACCACTCCACAGATTTTGGACTCAGCTGAGGAATGCTGTTGTTCATAGAGGGAACAGAGGAGTAGGACTGTCAACAAAATTCATGATTTTGAGAAGCTATTCCCCACGCCTATCCCAAACACAGATAAAATGCCTAATATCCACTTAAAGTTGAACTTAAACAACAAAGCTGTGTGTCTCTCTCTGTGGGTATAGGCCTGTCTGTGTTTGTGTGTGCATTTGAGACAGAGTCTCACCTTGTGATTCAAACTATCTTCAAGCTCACAATTCTGTCTCAGGTATGAGTGCGAGGGTTCTAATTGTGGTCCCCAAGACTTTACAGTGGTACAGGAGCATAGCTTTACAAACCTCCTGTTTTCATTTTCAGCTTTACAAACCTCCTGTTTTCACTTTCAGCACAGTACTTGCTAAAATACATGAGGTAGTCAACACTTCGTTGTAAAAAAAATGATTTTTCTGTTCAATGATTTTACCCAGCTATTGGCTCATGTGAGTATTCTGAGGATATTTAATAGGCTGCAGTATGCTGTGGTGCTCAGCATGTTAGATGTATTAAACATATTTTTTATTAAATTGATTTATTGTGTGTGTGTATGTGTTTGGGCATGCACATGCTACTCCATCCAAATGGAGGTCAGAAGACTACTTATGGAAGTTGGTGCCCTTCTGCCATATAGGTTCCAGGGATTGAACTCAGATTGTCAAATTCGGCAGCAAGCACCTGTACCTTATGAGTCTTCATATCAGCCCTTAAGTACATTATTTTTTTAAAAAAAACCTTTTGTTTTAGCCGGGCAGTGGTGGCACATGCCTTTAATCCCAGCACTTGGGAGGCAGAGGCAGGTGGATCTCTGTGAGTTTCGAGGCCAGCCTGGTCTACAGAGTGAGTTCTAGGACAGGCTCCAAAGCTACACAGAGAAACCTTGTCTCGAAAAACAAACAAAAAATTATTTTATTTATTTAATATGAATGTTTTGCCTGTGTGTATGTACATATACCATGTTCATGCCTGATACCTACAGAGGTCGGAAGAGGGTATTGGATCCCCTGGAACTGGAGTTACAGATGGTTATCAGCCACCATGTAGATGATGAATCCTCTGCAAGAGGAGAAAATGCTATCTGCTGAGCCATCTCTGTAGCTACCATTAAATTTAAAAAAAAAAAAAAAAAAAAAAAAAAAAAAAAAAAAAACAGGGTCTCTCACTACATAGTCTTTGGCAGTCTTAGACCTGGCCTCTAAATCACACCGTGGTGCTCACCTGTATCCCAGGACTTAGGAGACTGAGACAATATTGCTGAAAGTTCCAGGCCAGCCAGGAACATACAGGGAGACCCTTGCCATCACTCCCCTCAAAAAAAGAAAACAGAAAAAAAATACTTAGAACTTATGGTGTATCTATCAGCATGTAAAATCAAAAGATACCCGTGTTTTAAAGTTATCTGAAATTCTGTTTTGTTGTTTTGTTTTTCAAGACAGAGTTTCTCTGTGTAGCCTTGGCTGTCCTGGAATCTGACTCTATAAACCAGACTAGCCTCAAACTCAGAAATTCGCCTGCTTCTCAGTCCTGGGATTAAAGGCATGTGCCACAATCATAAGGTTCTGAAGTTCATTTTAATGCCATGTCCTGTTTTCAGGTTTGTTTTTCTAAATCTGGCAATTCTGCCCCAGATGCATATGCATCCAGCTCCAAGTCCTAGATTCTCCTGACTGTCCAGTTTTTGTACCAGTTGGGCTTCTCTGCTCAGTGGTCAGGTCTGAAGACTAGGGTATATCTTAAGTTTCTTCAATCTCCTCACCTTTGGTCAAGGATTGACAGTGCCCTGAAGATATCTGTGGTTCTTATACTCCTGAAGTGTCCAGCTCTGTAGGGAAAGAAAGAAGGTTGGGGACGAAGGTGGAAACTTTAGGGAGGGTGGGACATTCACTCTCTAGAAACTTCTCATAAACTGATGTTACGTGCCTTGAGGACCAAAGCATCAGGTTTATTTTGTGTGAGATATAGTAGTGACTTCCGTTGCAGAATGACCCTACCTCTTCAGCCCAGTTACAAGCAACTGGTGAAAATTCTTTGAGGATTTGGAAGCTGCAGACTCTGCAGATAGAGTAGCCTGCATGGCATTGGCAATGTCCTCAAAGACTGTCTGCGTGGTACATGGAAACACTGCCTTTTGTTTATTCCTGGAGGCAGTCTCCCAGCTTGATCTGCTCTGAGACTTTTGGAAACGGTATTATTCAGCCAAGCCCAAATGCCCTTCCTTAGCTTGCCCCTGTAAAGAGGAGAAAGAGATAGGGAGAACCAGAGACCAGATTTTAAGAGGCAGAGGTCAGTGGACTGGAGCCACTAGTCCCAAGGGGTTCCAGCGTGTGTGTGTGTGTGTGTGTGTGTGTGTGTGTGTGTGTGTGTGTGTGTGTGTGTGTGTGTCCTGGTCCTTGACCCCACCAGTCCACAGGAGCCCAACTGCCCCAGAACCATCAGCTCTGCTCAGAGAGAAAAGCTTGTGACAAGAATGAAGCTGTCCTCTACGGGAGAACCCCCGCCCCCTCATGGACCAACTGCAGCAGCAGCAAGCAGGATCCTTTTGCCTTCAGCCCCCTCTGTTTAAAGCAGTGTAACAGGGTGGGGGATGGGAGGTAGAACTCTGTGTCCCTGCTTATCAGTTTGTGGAAGAGTCCTTGCTACCCATTCCCTCCAAGAAGACATCTGAGTATGCATCATACCCCTATCCCCCACCCCCACTGGGTCCTGATAATCCAGGATGTCCCCCTTCCCCCACTGAGGCAGTGCTTCCTCTCTGGCCAGTTCTGTTCACCTCCCTAGAGGCTCTTGATTTATGCTGTTGAATCTGAAAAGCTAACCTTGGAGAAGGAAAGGAAAGAGAGAAAACCAGTCCCAGAGGCCAGAAGGGCTGGAGCCAGGATCAGAGCCCCTTGGAAGAGGGTACTTAGCTCAGCACTAGCTGACCACTGGCAGCAGCCTGGCTTTGGGAAAACTGAAGCTGCCTTCAGGAAAAGAAGCTGAGTTTGTACAAACGTCTCTGCTCAGGAAATGGGGTGCAGGGAAGGTGGGGGTGATTTGGAGCCCAAGGACAGGAGGGACTCTTCCTGGCGGATAAGGGGTCAAGAAAAGGGGCGGAAATGGTCAAGACAGCTGCTGAACATCTGGAGTCACAGAGAATTAATTATCCATCGCTCTGAAGGACAGTGGGGTGGGTGGGGAGCCCTCTCCTTCCTGGCTCTTTGAAGAGCTGCTCCATTGTCTCTGCCTGGCCCTGGATGAAGGACCTGGTGAGCTGTCCCTCCCCAGTGGGCTCTAACACCCATCCTAGGGTGATAAAGCTACAAATTATCCCTTCTGAACCTTCAGTCACAGTAAAAGCCTGTAACCACACACAGGACACACCTTTTGGGCGACATATCTTGTACATGAAAAGGAAAAAATGAGAGCCTAAACCCCATCAGAGCCTGAAGAGAAGATATACTAATTCTTACCCAGTACTGCTGCTGGCATCCCCTATACCTGACCCAAGGGAGTGGGTCAGTGGGAATGGACCAGTGTCGGAGCCTTGACAGTGATGAGGAGAATGGCCATGCTGCTTCCCACAGATCTCAGGGTGGGAGCAGATATGGTTAGAGTTCCCTGGGCTCACCACCTTCTTCTACAGACTGTGAGTGAACAGTCTCCATGGGGTTCAAGCCAAGGTAATGATCCTGAGTTGGTCTCTGGATTCCCAAATACAGTTTGAAGAGTTATTGTATGGTCGGGTACAGTCTCAATTCTGGCTTGGGAATCTCAAAGCAGAGGCTTTAGTTATTCTACTATGGAAGTATCCAGGGTTTTATATAAAGTGAATTTTATTATTGTTAATCAAAATTTAACATTCTAAATTCAGCCAGTGAGACATAGTGCTCTTTCTACCCCTCTCCTTGAAATTCTGAGTTAGTTACCTGCTCTGTCTTTTCACACTTTTCTCTGTTTGCCTACAAACATGCATATATACAAACCCTGCCCCAACCCCTTTTCTCTTTCGATAGAATTTCATGTATCCCAGGCTGGTCCAGATCTTGCTATGTAGCTAAAGATAACCTTGAACTTTTAATAGCCCCACTTCTGCTTCCCAAGTGCTGGAATTATAGATTATAGATGCATACCACCATACTCTATGTATCCACTGGAGAGCAAACTCAGAGTTTTTTGCACGGTAAGGAAGCAGAAAACTGAGCCTTATCCACAGCCTCTTATTTTGTTATTTCTGTTTATAGAAATAAGTTTAATGTACACTGTAGCTTGCTTTTCTTGACAATTATGAACTTCACTGCTGCTGGGGCAAGCTGTTGTAAAATTGTCCTGGGTATTCTGGTAATGTGCAAAAGAGTCTTCTAGAGCTTTCCCCTCTACAAACATGGCTGCAGTGTGTACAGGCACATTGTTTTCCAAGGACCCTTTCTTCTAGATGCTTTTTCTACATACTAGATCCCTAAGAGTATGTTGTTTTTATCAAAGGAAGTGTTCTTTTTGCTTGTTTGTTTGTTTGTTTGTTTGTTGTTGTTTTTTTCTAGACAGGGTTTCTTCTCTGTGTAGAAGTCCTGGCTGTCCTGGATCTCACTTTATAGATCAGGCTGGCCTCAAACTCACTGAAATCCTCCTGCCTCTGCCTCCCAAGTGCTGGGATCAAAGGCATGTGCTACCACTGCCTGGCTAAAGGGTGTGTTCTTAATGCCATGTGATTTGTTCAAATTGCTTTTGCAAAAGTTCTTCTCAACCAGTGAGTCTTTCCCACTCTAGAAGAGAACTTGTATTTGAAAGCTCTACACCACCCAGGGCAGCTCTGGACTTTTACTGTGTATCTTGTGTGTATAGATGTCATGGACACTGTCATGACCATTGACTAGAACAGCAGCAGAAGCCATTCTGCCCCATCAGTCAGAAGCCCATTGGGAGTCCTTCCCCTGCAGAGGACTTCTGATACCCTCCTGGTGATTAGATAGAAACTATGGTCTGGACTTGAGACCATCAGTCCTGGGTTTTGGAAAAGAGAGGCTATAAAGCTGGGCTGAGAGTAGATGGAAAGGTGGGTCATGGATATTTTTTTGGTACTTTTTTTTTTCATTACATTGATTGATTGATTGATTTTTTTTGGTGTGTGTGTGTGTGTGTGTGTGTGTGTGTAGGTTAAAAGACAATTTGTGGGAGTCAGTTCTCTCTTTTACCATGTGAGTTCCAGGCATTAAAACTCAGGTCATCAGGATTATTAGCAAGCATCTTTATGAGCTGAGCCATCTCACCAGCCTGGGTCACTAACCCTTAGTTGTTTGGCCATTTGGGACCTGAAAAACAGTAATAGAGGCTGAAAAAGAATCCAGTCAAGAGGGTCTCAGAAAAGAACTTGCAAGGAGACTCAACTCCATGAGGGGGTACCAAGATTCCCACAGTGAAAAAGTTATCCACATTTTTCCTGGCCTCTTGAAAGGAACTATGGGAAAAATGAAGGGTAGTGGGGCTCTATAAGTTGCTACAGAAGGGGTAGTCCATGTTAAGCTCGTGGAGAACTAAGGCATGACCTAAGGACCTTGCTCAGCACTCTGTCACTTTCCTCTCAGCTTGTCACAGCCAGAGTCACTGAAAAGTATGAACGCTGTGCTTCAGAGTGAAAAGTGAAGTCTGGTCTGGAGCCAAATCTACGCTGTACCCAGGTAGTGTTGACAGAGGCAAAGTGCTTTCTAGCTAAGTTGCCTGCCCTGTGCCTTCCTCCCTTGGGCCTGCAACTTGAATCTCCCTGGATGGTAGACTGAAAGCCAGCTTCCACTGAGGCCTAAGCATTCAGGACTACGAGTTCTAGGGTGACCCCAATCTGGGGAATGTATGGCCTTATAGCCATCTGAGTCCCAGGGAGGAGGAGAGAGCCAGCCCAGAGCCAAGCGCCTCTTGAAATGTGGACAAGCCTTGGATAGGCAGAGTTACCGCAGACCCACATCTGTGGCCTATATGATAGAGAGAAGACTGTGACCTGAGCCTCTACCGCCCTCTGGTACATGGTTGGGGGAGGGGGCTCACCTACCCAGCTTACTTTGAGCTGATCTAGGTTATGGCCCTCGCGGCTCCTTCTAAGTCACTTGTACAGATTAAAAATGGCAACTGTCCCAGAGCTGATCCCAGGGGACCCTGGAACTTGCCCCATCCCCCCAGGCACTCTCTGTTCTCAGCATTGGCCCCAGTCTAGGACAGCTGCTCCAGGGTTACAACTGGCTCCACTCCATCCACCTAGGCCAGGGAGCTGTAGTGGGGTCAAACCCACCACAGCCTGGATGGTAGGGGCCAGAATCTCAGGGCAAGCTCAGAGATACTGGCCTTTCTTCTCAGTCCCCTTTCTTCCTCTCTCCTCTGGGACCTACCCACCACGGGTAGTGTTAGCATTTAGGCATCTGCACTGGCCTGCCCTTAGGGTCCTGACAGGATAGTCCTCAGCTGCAGCCACTAAGAGCACCCTCTGTGCACACTCGCTACATTCTCTTATAAAAGGCAGGCCTTGCCCACCTCCTTTCTCTCTCTTTTTCTCTTCCTTTGCTCTTGTCCCCAGGGAATGGTCTCTGCACCCTTCTCTCTCCTCCCCTCAATAAACTTCCCACATGGGCCCACTTGTGTGGTGCCACTTCTTCCTGCCATTTTTAAAATACAGCAGGTAGGGGAACAGAAAAGAAAGGACAAAGGAGAGGAAAGGAGATTGGCCTGGAAGGTACCCACACCTTGATTCCTGTGGCTTCTGTATCTGGGATTTCAGGGTCAGGGCACCCACACCTACACACATCATATACCCCAGGAGGCACTTGGTCCAAGACTGGATCTGTGGGCCAGGAAAGTGTCTGGATCTTTGCCCTGAACCCACTTAGGGAAGACAGTGAGGCAAAGAGGGTGAAGGAGCAGAAGAGAAGCTCTAATGTTCACCACCCCAGCTCTAGGCATCAACACAGACCACAAGGCTGTCCATTCTCACCTCTTTGAAGCTGCTCTGAGCTGAGTCAAAACTGAGTGTGCAGTCAGATGGTGGTGGTGCACGCCTTTAATCCCAGCACTTGTGGGGCAGAGGCAGGTGGATCTCTGTGAGTTCAAGGCCAGCCTGGTCTACAGACTGAGTTCCAAGGCTACATAAAGAAACCCTGTCTCAAAACAAAACAAAACAAACAAAGAAACAAAAAACTCTGAGGTTTTTTTTTTTTTGCGAATGGGCCTGCACAGCCCCTCCAGCTGCCCAGGAGCCCAGAGTGACCACAAAGTCTCAAGAAGTCTTTGAAGTGCTAGAATGAGGCTACAGGAAGAAGGTGGCATCCCACCCAGGCCGAGTCCACCCTCCCCAAAGCTAGTAACCTTGCCCACGGGCTTGGAGTCCATCTCTGGAGCCACCCTCTGTGCCAGGCTCCTTACACTGCCCAGGTGTATCTGCATATGAGGACCAGGGAAAAGAGGACTTGCCTGTCATCCCTGACCCAATCCCATCCCCAATTTATTTTTTGCAGGTTCCTGTAGGGGCAGCAGTGGGTCAAATAACTGGTCTTTCTCTCAACCGAAAATAGCAGGCCATGGCCTTATGGAAACTCCCCAGAGTGGGAGGTAGGGAGGAAGAAGAGCAAAGGAAGGGAGGCTTCTCAGGAAATGCCTGGGTGCCCTGACTGCCCTAGCAAAGACGCCTGGTCATTGGCTCTGCCCTTGGAAAGTCCCAGGCAGGGCTTGTGGACCTGGGTGGGCATAGTGCCAGCAGGGCAACAGGGGTCCCTTACACAAGCATCAGATGCCAAGGTGGACTTCCTTTCCTGCCTAGCTGGGTTTCTGCCATGGACACCATCAGGACAAATGAAGGTAGTTCTTTTTTGTGGTCATTCTTTGCTCCTGGTAGTGGTAAATCTGGTGCCTCATTCTCTGTCCTCTTTACTTCTACCTTCACCATCCTCAGAACAGTTTATTCAGCTAATATTTTAATTATTGAAACAGGTCTCATGTAGTCCATGTTGCCTCAACTTGATATGTAGCCAAAGATGACCTTGAACTACTAATCTTTCTGCTCCTACTTCCCCAATAGGGATTACAGGCATGCAACTAGATCCCAGAAGATGTTTGCAAATAAAGGCCCAAGTGAGGGTTTAACCCAAAAGAAGACTACAGAGAACAGAAACTGAGACTGACTGTAGGAATTAATCTTCAGGGACTGAACCTGGAGAGCTCCAAGGTTGATGGAAGCTGGTTTTTTTGTAGATGTGAGAACAAGGTCAGTGGACTGTAGAGACCTGGGATGGAGGTAGGAAGATGGGTGAGACTTGCAGATTTGCAAACGCAAGGCAAAGCATTTGAAAGGAAGCCATCAGTGAAGACACCAGACTTCGTTGTATTTCACAAAGGTAATTGACCTTCCATCTCTGTATGTGCAGAGTGGTCTGATTTAACAAACCTCAGGTTCAAAATGTTTGGAAGAAGAATGCATCCATAACTAAGCATGCAATTTATTTATATTGTGTTATAAGTCATCTAAAGAGTAAAGTCTACTGTTATGGGATGTATCTCAGTGGTAGAGTACTTGTCTACCTAGAAGGATGTGTTCAAGTTCTATGCAAAGCCTAATTTTATACAAGGAATTTGAGCATCTGATTTTGGTGCCTATGGAATTCCTGGACATTCCCTCTTGGTGCTCTAGGAACAAATGCATAGCTCTAGTGTGGAGGGCTTATAGTTAATACAGAGAGAGGATCAAAAAGTCATGAAAAGTTTTAAGATGAGACAATCAAGAGACACAATTCTGGATTGGAGATGGGCTTCAACTGATACAGTACTTTTCAAGCATATGCAAATCCCAGGGTTCAATACTTAGCACTGCAAAGAACTGAATAAGATGATGTATGCCTTTAATTCTAGTACTTGGAAATTAGAGACAGGATACAAAAATTAAGGTTATCTCCAGAAGTTTGAGGCTAGCCTGATCTTTTTTCTTGTTTTTTCTTTCTTTCTTTCTTTCTTTTTCTTTTTTTTTTATTTTTATTTTTATTTTTTTCGAGATAGGGTTTCTCTGTTTAGTCCTTGCTATCCTGGAACTCACTTTGTAGACCAGGCTGGCCTCAAACTCAGAGATCTGCCTGCCTCTGCCTTCAAGTGCTGGGATTAGAGACATGTGCTACCACTGCCCAGCTGTAAACAGCCCCCCTCCCAAATTTAGGACTAGAGACATAGCTCAGTGGTTAAGAGCACCCAGAATCAATTCCCATCACCCACATGTCTGCTCACAACAAGGAACTCCAGTCCCAGAGGAATCCAATACCCTTTTCTGTCTTCCTTGGGCACAAACCATGAACATGGTGAATGTATACATGCAGACAAAATACCAATACATGTAAAATAAAAATAATTTTAAAACTTATTTTTGTTTTGTTTGTCCAGTTTTGAGCTACTCTGTAGCTCTGGATATCCTGGAACTCACTATGTAGACCAGGCTGCCCTCAAACTCACAGAGATCCACCTGCCTCTGCCTCCCAAGTACTGGAATTAAAGATGTTTGCCACCACTGTGCCTGGCTTAGAAAATTTTTTTCAAAAATCAAATAGACAAAATCCTAAATGTTGCCGGGCGGTGGTGGCGCACGCCTTTAATCCCAGCACTCGGGAGGCAGAGCCAGGCGGATCTCTGTGAGTTCGAGGCCAGCCTGGGCTACCAAGTGAGCTCCAGGAAAGGCGCAAAGTTACACAGAGAAACCCTGTCTCGAAAAACCAAAAAAAAAAAAAATCCTAAATGTTTAGGAAAAGTATCATGATCCATGGTGCCACAGGCTTCATAGGTCTCAGTATGAGCAGTAGCTTAAGTGTTGTCCTGAGTTCTCAGGTGGACACTACAAGAAGACTAAAATTCAAATGCTTCTGGTATTTTCAGGAAGTAACTCTTAACAATAGACCACAAAATTAAACTGGCTGAGAAAGCAGCTAAAAAGTACAGAAGGATAGCTGTAGAAAGCAGTTGTGTACTATAACAGTCTTGGGGGTGAACATGAGAGACACAGAGAAAGGAGAAATGGTTATTTCAGAGTGTGTATATTTTGCTGACATCAGGCTCTTAAGGCAGCGGTTCTCAACCTCTCTAATTCTGTGACTCTTTAATACAGTTCCTCAGGCTGTGATGACTCTAACCATAAAATAATTTTCATTGCTATTTCATAACTGTAATTTTGCTACTGCTATGAATCGTAATGAAAGTATCTGTGTTTTCCAGTGGTCTTAGGTGACCACTGTCATTTTGATCTGCCCCACTCATACTATCAACATCACTGTTATTGCTTCCATCTCCATTGATATGACTCAAACCCACCATTCATTCATTAATTTATTCATTCAAGAATATTCTTTTGGTCAAGAGATGTGCTTTAGTTCAGTTCTCTGTTCCTATCAATGAGTATGCTGGTTAGTTTTTTGTCAGCTTGACACAAGCCAGGGTCATCTGGGAAAAGGGAACTATAATTCAGAAAATGCCTTCATCAAACTGGCCTGTAGGCAAATCTGTAGGGCATTTTCTTGATTAATGGTTGATTTGGGAGCGGCGAGCCCACTCTAGGAAATACCACTTGTTGGGCAGGTGATCTTGGGTTGTATAAGAATGCATGGTGAACTGAGCATGGTGGTGTACATTTTTCCCCCAACACTTAGGAGGCAGAGGCAGGAGAATCTCTGTTAGTTTGAAGCCAGCCTGGTCTACTTAGCAATTCTGAGGCCAGTAAGGACTACACAGTGAGACATTGTCTTTAAAAAATTAGAAAAGAGCCAGGCGGTGGTGGTGCACGCCTTTAATCCCAGCACTCGGGAGGCAGAGCCAGGTGGATCTTTGTGAGTTCGAGGCCAGCCTGGTCTACAGAGCAAGATCCAGGAAAGGCGCAAAGCTACACAGAGAAACCCTGTCTCGAAAAACAAAAAACAAAAAACAAAAAAAAAAGAAAGAAAGAAAAGAAAAGAAAAGCTGCTGCTGGTGGTGGTGCTGGGAGTGGTGTTGGCAGTGGCAAGCACACCTTTAATCCCAGTACTTGGGAGGCAGAGGTAGGCAGATCTCTGAGTTCGAGGCCAGTTTGATCACAGAGCAAATTCTAGGACAGCCAGGGCTACATAGAGAAACTCTGTCTCAAAAAAAAAAAAAGGAAAGATAAGGAGAGGGAGAGAGAGAGAGAGAGAGAGAGAGAGAGAGAGAGAGAGAGAGAGAAGAAGAAGAAGAAGAAGAAGAAGAAGAAGAAGAAGAAGAAGAAGAAGAAAAGAGAAGAGAAGAGAAGAGAAGAGAAGAGAAGAGAAGAGAAGAGAAGAGAAGAGAAGAAAAGAAAGAAAGAAAAAGAAGAGAGTGAGCAAGCCAGAAAGCAGTGTTCCTTCATGGCCTCTGCTTCAGTTCCCTCCCTCCAGATTCCTGCCTTGAATTTATACTCTAATTTTCCTTCATGATGGACTATAAGCTATATGGTGAAATAAACTCTTTCCTCCCCAAGTTGATTTTGGTAAGTATTTTATCATAGCAACAGAAGTGAGCTCTCTATCTTTAGGGGTCTATAATTGATAATGGAAAACCAAAAACAAACATAAAAAAAATTTAGAAAACAAGATACAGAACAATCCTACTCTTTTTTACTTTTGTTTTTGTTGTTTTGCAGTGCTAGATATTGAAGCCAGAACCTAGAACATGCTACACAAGCACTCTACCACTGAGCAACACACCCAGCTTCTGTTCCAAAGAGTCTATCGAAAAAAATTAAACATGTTTATATAGACTTGTCCTCAGATGTTCATAGCATGAATCATAATGTCTTGAAACTAGGAAAACCCAAGTATCCATCCACTGGTGACCAATAAACAAGCTGGATGCTTCTATACAATCGGGAGAAAAGCATCTCAGAGATTTTATGCTAAGTGAAGCAGCCATGCATAGAAGACCACATATGGAGCCAAGGCTGGTGTTGCAAGTCTGTAATTCCAACTCCTGAAGAGACTAAGGCAAAAAGATTAAAGTTCAAGGTCTGCTTTGGCTACACAGTGAATTCAAGGATAGTTTGGTCAACTAGGTGAAACCCTGTCTCAAAGAAATAATAAGAGAAAAAAAGAAAAGAAATAATAAGAGGGTTTAGGATGTAGTTCAGTGGTAGAGCACTTGCCTAGTGGGTACAAGATCTTAGATTTAATCCCTAATACTACACAAAGCAATACACACACACACATATACACACACGCACACACACAGACATATACCACTACCATACAAAAGGCATGATTTTGTTTACATGAAATCTTAGAACTGAGGCATTCTATGACAGTGGGCATGGTCATGAATTTGTTAAAATTCATTTTTGCTGTGCTTAATATTGGTGACTATCATATGTACAAAGTAGATTTTTTAACAATCTTATATTTATTATGCATACAGTGTTCTGCCTGCATCCCTGCAGGCCGGAAGAGGGCACCAGATCTCATTACAGATGGTTGTGAGCCATCATGTGACTGCTGGGAATTGAACTCAGGACCTCTGGAAGAATAGTCAGTGCTCTTAACCTCTGAGCCATCTCTCCAGCCCCAACAAATTAGATTTTTAATAGAGATTAACTTTTTGAAAAGATGTGAAAATTGAAAGTGGGACTGGAGAAATGTCTCAATAGTTAAGATCGCTTATTGCGTGCTCGCTTTGGCAGCACATATACTAAAATTGGAACGATACAGAGAAGATTAGCATGGCCCCTGCGCAAGGATGACACGCAAATTCGTGAAGCGTTCCATATTTTAAAAAAAAAAAAGATTGCTTATTGCTTTTGTAGAGGACCTGGGTTCAGTTCCAAGCACCTACATGGCTCAAAAGGATTCAACACCTTTTTCTGACCTCCATGGACTCCTGTACACATGTAGTGTGCAAACATATACTCAGGCACATACACATAAAATAAGTAAATAAATAAAAATTATATATTATATATATAATATACATATTTGCTTTTTTGAGACAGGATTTCCCTGTGTAGTCATAGCTGTCCTGAAACTCACTGTGTAGACCAGGCTAGCCTTGAACTCAGGGATCCATCAGCCTCTGCCTCCTGGGGACTAGGATCAAAGGCATGCACTACCACCACCTGGCTTTTATTGTTGTTGTTGTTGTTAAAGTATTCTTTAAATTATTTTATGTATCTGAGTGTTTTGCCTGCATGCATCTCTATTCATCATATTCATATAGTGCTCTTAGAGGCCAGAAGAGGGTTTTGGAGCCTTTTGGGGACTGGAGTTACAGACATCTGTGAGCCACCATGTAGGTGCTGAGAATTGAACCCTGGTTCTCTGGAAGAGCAGCCAGTGTTTCTTCTTCTGTTTTTTTTTTTTGTTTGTTTGTTTTGTTTGTTTGTTTGTTTTGGTTTCAGTTTTTGGTTTTTCAAGACAGGGTTTCTCTGTGTATCCCTGGCTGTCCTGGAACTCACTCTGTAGACCAGGCTGGCCTCAAATTCACAGAGATCTGCCTTCCTCTGCCTCCTGAGTGCTGGGATTAAAGGTGTGCATCACCACTGCCCAGCTTACAACCAGTACTCTTAAACACGGAACCATCTCCCCAGTCTCAATATTTTTAAGAGATGTAAAAAATTGGAAGTGGTACCATGAGAAATGGAAGAAAGACATAAAGGTAAGAAGTGGAGACAAAATTTTGGAGCAGTCCTACCAGATTGCCAGCAAAGGGATCTTTTCCTTCCTATGTTTTCCTTCCTACTTGTAGAGCATGCATCGACCCCTAGGAACAGAGACCTGGGTCACATGGTGACCCTTTTAGTAAGGAGAATAGGCAAATCTAGACTTGAGCTATATGTCAAAGTGTTCATAGGTGCCATTTCCTACTCAGAGTTAAGTCAGAGAGACAGAGGTGTGTGGTGGTATTGTGTTTCTCAAAATATTGTGTACCCTAATAAATTTATCTGGGGTCAGAGAACAGACAGCCACTAGATACAAAGGCTAGAAAATGGTGGCACTCACACCTTTAATCCTAGCATTCCAGAGATAGAAATCCCTCTGGATCTCTGTGAGTTCAAGGCCACATTGGAAATAGCCAAGCATGATGACACGCCTTTAATCCCAGAAAGCCAGCCTTTAATCCCAGGGAGTGGTGGTAGAAAGTACAAAGATATATAAGGCGTGAGGACCAGAAACTAGAAGCATTTTGGCTGGTTAAGCATTTGGCTGGTTAAGCTTTCAGGCTTTGGAGCAACACAGTTCAGCTGAGATTCATTCTGGATAAGGACTCAGAGGCTTCCAGTCTGAGGAAACAAGACCAGCTGAGGAAATGGCAAGGTGAGATAGCTGTGGCTTGTTCTGTCTCTCTGATCTACCAGCATGGACCCCAATAACTGGCCTCGGGTTTGATTTTATTAATAAGAACTTTTAAGATTCCTGCAACATCTGGCGCCCAACGTTTGTGTTACGAATTCATGAAAAAGCTGTTTGCCTGTGGCCTTGTGAGCCCCAGCTCAGGCCCAAGCTACACTCAGCCGGTTGTGGTGGCACACGCCGGTAGGATTTGCTGAAGGAGACAGAGGCAGGAAGATCCCGAGTTTGAGGCCGGCCTAGGAGGCTTGGGAGAAGCTTTAGCCCGGACTGAACCACAAACAGTGGTGGGACCATGGAAGCAGTGGCTACTGCTCCACGTTGCCAGCTCCTTCTCATCGTGTTGGTGACTGCAATGCTGCTGCTACCTGGGACAAAGGGTTTACTGCTGCTGGTTCAGAGAAGAATTGCCAGGACCATCGTGTTACAAGAAAGCATCGGCAAAGGTCAGTTTGGAAAATTTTGGCAAGACAAATGGTGGGGAAAAATTGCTGTGAAGATTTTCTGTTCTAGGGAAGAATGTTCATGGTTCCGAGAGACAGACATTTATCAGACTATGATTGCTCCAAACCACAGAGGAGGCAAAAAAAAAAAAAAAAAAAAAAGTCTGCAGGAAACCATGACCATGCCTAACAGTGACTTTGAAATCTTTAAAAAGATGACAGGATCCTACAATGATGATTCCACATGGACTAGGATAAAGCCATTAAGCCGATTAACACCATGGAAAAATCGACTTTGGACTACAAACTGGTCAGGACAATTTCGAGAGGACTAGCTGAGATGATACAGCCTGACAGACTACTCGAACAAGGACTTGAAACAAGCCCTGAACTTTCCTTTTATGCAGAGAATGAACAAATGATACAAGACTTGACGATTAACCCAAAATTTTCTTTTCAAGATTCCCTAAAGATATCTTCACCCCTAGAAAGCAAAAAGAAAAAGAATATAGATATGAGATAGATAATCGAATCTACTCTGAGAAAAAAGATAAAGAAATAATAGGATAAATAGGTAGATCACTGAATCTACACTGAAGAAAAAGGGGAAGATATAAAAATGACAAAAGGTAGACTAATGAATCTATTATGAAAAGAAAAGAGAAAGAATATGGATATGATAAGATAAAAAGGGAGATTATGGAATCTACTTTTAAAAAGGAACTGCTTGTTTTAAATAAGATAAGTAATGAAAATTTTTTGGTCTAAGTTTATCAGATGTTATTGGACTGGACATTGTTAATATATATAATGGAGTTTTTATCTGAATCTGTCAAATGTTAATGGACTAGACATCATTAATGTAATTTTTGTCTGTATATATTGTATATACTTATTAGATAGTTTTTCTTGTATTAGTTATAAGCTTTCTTTAATTTTAGACAAAAAGAGAGGAGATGTGGTGGTATTGTGTTTCTCAAAATATTGTGTACCCTAATAAATTTATCTGGGGTCAGAGAACAGACAGCCACTAGATACAAAGGCTAGAAAATGGTGGCACTCACACCTTTAATCCTAGCATTCCAGAGATAGAAATCCCTCTGGATCTCTGTAAGTTCAAGGCCACATTGGAAATAGCCAAGCATGATGACACGCCTTTAATCCCAGAAAGCCAGCCTTTAATCCCAGGGAGTGGTGGTAGAAAGTAGAAAGATATATAAGGCGTGAGGACCAGAAACTAGAAGCATTTTGGCTGGTTAAGCATTTGGCTGGTTAAGCTTTCAGGCTTTGGAGCAACACAGTTCAGCTGAGATTCATTCTGGATAAGGACTCAGAGGCTTCCAGTCTGAGGAAACAAGACCAGCTGAGGAAATGGCAAGGTGAGATAGCTGTGGCTTGTTCTGTCTCTCTGATCTACCAGCATGGACCCCAATAACTGGCCTCGGGTTTGATTTTATTAATAAGAACTTTTTTTTTTTTTTTTTTTTTTTGGTTTTTCGAGACAGGGTTTCTCTGTGTAGCTTTTCGCCTTTCCTGGAGCTCACTTGGTAGCCCAGGCTGGCCTCGAACTCACAGAGATCCGCCTGGCTCTGCCTCCCGAGTGCTGGGATTAAAGGCGTGCGCCACCACCGCCCGGCTATTAATAAGAACTTTTAAGATTCCTGCAACAGAGGTGCTCATAGATAACAGGTGGGTGCTATGCCAAGCATGAAGGATAGCTAGGAGGCTAATAGGATAGAGGAACTTCCATGGACTCTGATATGGGAGGGGACTCTCACAGATCCTTTTAAGGGATGGGGCTTTTGTCCTGCTAGGGAAGTTAGTTTCTCAGATCCTAGTAGGGAAATAGGGGTTCTCACAAGTCCTGGTAGGCCCAGTGTAGTGAAGAAAAGTTTCTGTCTGATGTCCTCTAGCTCCTCCAAGGACCACTATCTCCTAGGCTAGGGTTCAAACTACAGTAGCCAGTTTTGGCCTCTGGAGCAAGTGTGGGAGAAAGGTCCCCATGGCTTTCAACTTCCACTGGATTGTACTTGGCTGACCTTCTTCCAAGGGCAGTGGGCTTGCTTGTAATAGAAAGAACTAGATACAAATCCAGTCAGGTAGTCCCACACGTCTGTGATGCCGCTCTCGGTGGTGGTGCCTGGGTATGTTGATGATTATATTTTCTCTGGGTATGTGGGCAGCTCCACAACTTAACTGGCTGGAGTCCAGAGATAGCTCAGTAACTGAGTTATCCCTTTGACATTCTCTCCTCTCACTTACAGTGCCCTGGCCTGGCCGTTGAAGCACCACTAGTGAGCCCTAAGCCCCAGTGACCTTTTCCCCTATGGCCCTGACAGGGTCTGGGAACCTCCGGCCTGTTGTCCTATGTCCTGCCAAGAGGATGTCCTGTCCACCCCCTCCCCGTTTCCCCACCCTTATTCCTCCCAGAAGCCGCCCAAGAGTGGAGATGGGGTGAGATGGTGGAGGGGAACTGGGGTCATGGCATCCTGAGCCCCCATTTCTCCCTTTGGATCTGGTGAAATGGATAAGGCCCCCAGCCCAGCACCTCGGCATGCAGATCAGACTTTAGTTCTCCCCTAAGTCAGGGACGGCTGTTCTATGAAGCAAAGGCTGGGAGGGAGGTACAGGAGCGGGGAGGAAGGAGGGAACAAGGAGAGATACCTCCCGTGCTCTTCCAGCCCGTCCTGAGTTTCCTTCTGTGAGGATTGCCTTTGAGCTCAACTCAGCTCAGCTCAGATTCCTGGGTAGCCTGTTTCTTGTGAAAGAATGAATCAGAAGGTAGACCCAGTGTGAGGGGAGTGTTATGAATCCTGGAGTATCCAGGATTTGGGCTGGTACTTGTGAAAAAGGACAAATTGGGCCAAGCAGTGCCCTCCTTTACTTCAGCATCTGGTCCTTACTTTCCACAACAGCTGGTTGTCTCTGGGCACTTGTGCTTGTGCCTCTCTCTGTCTTCCTGTGGTTCATTTGTGTGTGTGTGTGTGTGTGTGTGTGTGTGTGTGTGTGTGTGTGTGTGTGTGTGTGTGTGCGTGCGCGCGCGCGCGCGCGCGCGCGCGGGCGCTATATATCACACACACACACACACACACACACACAGATAATAAATATGAATTTGGGTTCAGCAGATGTGTGCATTTGATGTGTGTCTCAAGTACATTTCTGAACCTCAGATCTGTATGGCCTTCCTTTGTAACTGTGGTGGTGAGTGGAATACTATTTCTCCTGTAAGGTTAAGAATGACCAGTGCCCCTAGGATGCCTGGACCTCTAGAGGGTGGGGGCTGGACAGCAACGGCTAGGTCCTTTCTCCTGGGCCCTCCCCCCAAGGCTTGGTCTACCTTCTACTCTGGCAGCTCAGCCAAGTTAAAAATAGCCCTTGGGCCTCTGGAAGCGGAAGGGGTAGAGGCTGCTGAGATCAGACCAGGAGGGAGGAGGTAGGAGGCAACCTCTAGTGGGTGAGGCGAGGCAGTTCCCTTGTCTCACGCCAGTGCTCCCTGGCCACTTGCCCACATTAGTGAGGTGGGCTCAACATCTGCTGGCCCCATCCACACAGCTTAACCTTTCTACCCTAGAGGAGGTGAAGGAGGGGGCTGCTCATGAGCCTTGCCTAGCAAGGCAGAGACATCACTGATGGTCAGCCTGGCCAGCCAGGCCCTGCTCCAAACCACAGCTCCTCCCAGGACACCCTTTCCCTCCCTGGGTTTATTTCCTCTATGAGGGTCCTGTGACTTCTCTGAAGAGAGAAAGGTAGCCTCAGGGGCTAGCCTAGTCAGAATGCAGGACAAGCAGTCCTCAGGGAACATTCTCTCCTCTGGGAGGATCTGTGGAGGGCTTCTTAGATACCACCCCCACCCCATGTGTAGCTCATATATCATATGCCTACACAAAAGTGTGCATATTCCAAGGATACAGCTTGATAATGTCTGTAAGCTGAAGGCATCTTGTTTAGCACCCATAATAGGACGGTGCTATTCTTCTGTGTTTTTTTCATGTCATATATGTGGTTTGGTGAATCCAACCATGCATGATTGTGGGGCACATTTAATTGGACAGGTTACAAGACCCTCTGAGAATCTGATGGGGCTGTTGTGGACTCTCCCCTGATGATACTGGTATTGTCAGAAAGTTCAGGGAATACGTGCCCTTCCCCCCAGGCTTCTGACCTCCAGAATGTGGACTGGTTTGTCTTTGTGGTATAGAGTTTCCCAAGGAGAAGCTATCTTTGCTCCAAGAGGAATGGCAAAGCATATGTCCCTCTTTACTGACCTAGGCACACCCAAAGAGGCGCCTGTCCTGGAATACACACCCAGCCTTCCTTCCTCAGGAAAACCTGTGGTCTGATAAGGCCTCCAGCCTCCACCCCGGCACCAGGATCCCCAGGGGAGGAGGAAATGGAGCCTGCCACCTGGAGCTGGGGTCAGGGAGCCTGGTTCTTGGTGTTCCATTAGGACAGCTCTCCATATGGCTCCAGGAAAGGGGAACTCTGACCACCTAGACCATCTGGGTTTGGGGCTGTGAAGTAAAGGCGACCAAACAAGGTAGAGTGGCTGCTTGCATGTGCTGCTTAACTAAGGGCAGGACCTCCACTCTCTCATAAGGCTTTGACCAAGGCTCCAGCCCCTTCTAGACCCCAACTTAGATTTTCCTAGGACATGAGCTCATTCTGGGTTGGACTTGAGGATGGCAAAGGCCCAGGGGAGAAAACCCTCAGATCTTGCTCTCTGCAATGTAGCATTCAGGTTTCAGGACTGTGAATCTGGGTCTGCAATACAGCCTCCTGCAAAGTTCCCACAGCCTCTAGGCCTCCCAGGAGCAACCAGGAAGATTTTGAGCCCAAATCTTAACAGGAAGGAAATGTCTGTTAGCTATCTAAGACTGAAAATACCCTCCCAAATCTCAGCCCATTCTCAGCATCTCCTTCCCAGTTCTCCTACTCCTCAGATACCTGCACTGTATGGTTGTTGACTCTCCTATGACAATGATGCTAGTAAGATGAGATTTGCAGGTACAGACTGTAACTGCCTAGCACCATGTGGAGTGACCCCAACTTTGGCCGGGATGGCTGTGGAGCATCAGGTCATAGGGACCAAGGGAAACAGGAAGGGAAATGAATAAGATACCAAGGAAAGCTGGGCAGAACTTTGTTGTGGTGGCTAGGAACCAAGTTTGGAGTATTTGCTGGGACAGCTGGGAGTCACCAAGGGGCAGGAGCAAGAAAGGCCTTTGGGGTTGAGGAATTGGCAGGAGCAAGAAAGATCTTTGGGATTGAGGGGATAGTAGAGGTGTTACAAATAGTGTAGGGGTTGGGTTTGGAACTGGCAGGTGGGGCAATTGGTAAAGGGTACAGTTGGTCTGGTAAACAGAGAATGGCCTGACAGCTTCTTACGTCCAAAGTCAGCTGACCAGCTAGGATTCATGTTCCTTGCAGTGCAGAAGAATGGGAGTGAGGAGGATGAAGTGAGCCCATTTGAGCCAGCCTGGGGAGGTGGTGTTCTACTCAAGAACAAGGAAGGAATGGTCTTTCACTTTTATCTCAGATGTTTTCTGCTTCCTTCAGATTGTGCTGACCAGGAACAGATTCTAGATTCTGAGCTGTGGGACCTCCTGAAATGTGTGACACTACCTGGATACTGAAGTTTCAGTCTAAAACAATGCATCAGAGAAATGAGACAAGTAATTTAGTCCCACAAGGCCACAACTGGAGGTCATCTTGCTAGTGTTTTTTGTTGTTGTTAGTTTATTTTTATTTATGTGTACATATGTCTGCTATCATATGTGTTCAGATATCCAGGGAGGCCAGAAGAGAGCAAGGGATCTCTTGGAGCTGGAGTTACAGGCAGTTGTGAGCCACCTGATATGGGTACTGGGAACTGAGCTCTGGTCCTCTAGAAAAATAGGAAGTGTTCATAACTACTAGGTTATCTCTCTAGCCACAAATGAAAAATAATTTTTTAAGCAGAAACTCTGTGGCTCTGTTTTGGCTGGAACTTGCAATGTAAACCAGGTTGATTTGGCTGAACTCACACAGATCCTCCTGCCTCTGCCTCCTGAATGCTGGGATTAACAATGTACCACTGCTGGGTGGTGGTGGCCCATGCCTTTCATCCCAGTACTCAGGAGGCAGAGCAGGAGGATCTCTGAGTTTGAGGCCAGCCTGGTCTACAGAGCAAGTTCTAGTACAATCAGGGCTACACAAAGAAACCTTGTTTCAGAAAAAAAATGTGTACTACTATGCCCAGGTATTTTGTTGTATTTTGATAGGGATCCTGAAGAGCATTATCTGCTGTGGGACAATGTCTTGAGTCATGCTGAAGTCTAGGCCAGGGCCCTACAGTTCCATTCTGTGGGGCAGAATGTGGAAACTCAATCATGGCCAAAGTGAGCCAAAGACATCGCTCTGCTCTATACCCTGAATAATCACCTCTGAAAATGCCAGTTGGGAAGAGGGAGAAGGACCATAGGTTACCTAACTGATATGTGGCTTCTTCTGACCCCAATCCTTGGGAGTTCCATGATCACTGTCAGTGCCACACTCTGTTATTTCCTCCTAAACTTGTTCCTGCTGACCTCGCAGCCCTGGTTTCTTTCCTTTAAGCGTAGCCTGAAGCACCTGTTGTGGGTCCTACATCTGCACTTCCTTGGCTTCCAGTCCAAAGAGCAGTCATCTGTCACTCACTGCCATGTGGAAAGGGAAGCACCTCCTCTGGTTTCCCCTTTATCTCTTCTTTTCAATTCAAGGCCACATCAGTGCTATTCCCTAAAAATTCCTCTGACTAGTCATGATTAGATCATGTCTATCTCTTGTTCAGAAATCTCATTGGTATTCTACAGAAACCTCATCTTGGCTATAGTTAGAACCTGGCTCACCCTACATGGTCCTAGTGGGCCATGAAACCTCATCACCAGCCATCAAGTACTCACTTGTGGCTCAGTCCACTGAAGAAATTCCCTGCTTTGTTTGAGGGTAAGAGCTCTCAATCCTCATTCATCTATTCAACCAGGCCTAATAGAAAGTTGCTCAGTCCTCAAATCCCTGCAGATGTTATGTTATGCTGTTCTGAGACTAAGCTCAAGGATTTGTTTACCTCTTGGGATGGGGGCCCCTCAAGGAGAGACCATTTGAATGACCAAGGTCCAGATTGGACTCGGCGTTTGGTTCACAGAGACAGGCAAGTGCACCTATGTGTATATAGCCTATCAGGAATGATCATCTGTGAACAAATCACTCAGGAGGCTGGAAGTTAGAGAACAGCTTGGGCTACTTAGTGAATTCTAAGCCAGCCTAGGTTACAGATGAGACCCTGTCTCAAAAAACAAACCATAGGCCTATACCCTAAGATCCTGTTCCAGAAAAGGAGGAGGAGGAGAAGGGGGGGGGAGGAGGGGGCTGGTGGTGGTGGTGCTCAGAGAGAAACCAGTAACAACAACAGCAACAACAAAAACCCAAAAAGGTGCAGGTAAAGGCCCATAAAACTTGCTGAAGATGGCAGGACAGATTGATGTTGACTCAGACTACTACCCTGGGAAAAGAGACATTGTGCATCTTCATTTCTTTTTCTTTTTTAAAAATTTCTGAAACAGGTTCTCACTTGTGTGGCCCTGGTTGACCTGGAACCCAGAGAAAACTGCCTGCCTCTGTCTCCTGAGTACTGAGATTAAAAGTGTACACTACCATGACCAGTTTTGTATTTTTCTTAAAAATTAACAAAGTGCTTTTTATGATTAGCTGGGAGTGTAGTTCAGTGTGTTTGTCTAATGCACAAGGCATTAGTTAGGCCCTCAGTGCCCTCTTTTTCTATCTATATTTGTAAATTTATATATAGAGAGATATTTGTAACTGAGTTATTTTGTTATTATTATTATATCATTATTATTGTTTTTTTGAGACACTGTCACTGTGTAACAGTCTTGACTGTCCTGGAACTTACCCTGTCGACCAAGCTGGCCTCAAACTCACAGAGATCCACCTACCTATGCCTCCTGAGTGCTAGGATTAAAGGCATGTGCCACTACTGCCCGGCTGAGTTTTTTATTTTATTTTTTAACATTTATTTATGTGTGCATTGGTGTTTTTTCTGTATGTATAACTGTATGAAGGTGCCAGATCCCCTGAAACTGGTGCTACAGACAGCTGTGATCTGCCATGTGGGTGCTGGGAATAGAACCCTGGTTCTCTGGGAGATCTTCCAGTACTCTTAACATCCTAGCCATCTCCCTAGTCCAAGATTTTTTTTTTAAACAAAAACAATCTCGATGGGTGGTGGTGGTGCATGCCTTTAATCTCAGCATTCAGGAGGCAGAACCAGGCGGATGGATCTCTGTGGGTTCGAGGCCAGCCTGGTCTACAGAGCAAGATCCAGGACAGGCACCAAAACTACACAGAGAAACTCTGTCTTGAAAAACAAAAACAAAACCAAAACAAAACAAAAAAATCTCACAGCATTTATTGCCACCCAATAACATATAGGCTACCAAAACAATATAAATAAATGTTTCAGACTGTACTCCTAGCAGAAGATTATTTTATCTATCTATCTATCTATCTATCTATCTATCTATCTATCTATCTATCTATCTATCTATCTATTTATTTATAAAATGTTTCTCTGTATAGCCCTGGCTGTCCTGTAACTCACTCTGTAGACAATATTGGCCTGAAAGATCTGCCTACCTCTGTCTCCCAAGTGCTGGGATTAAAAGTATGTGATACCCGCATCTGGGTGAGTGTCCCAAAAGAGATGGGGTATGTATGTGTGTTTGTGAGTTTGTGTCCTTGCTATGTTGTCCAGTATAGAGTGCAGTGGATATTCATAGGCAAGATCCCATTACTGATCAGCACTTGAGTTTTGACATGCTCCATTTCCAACCTGGGCACCCTGGTGGTCCCAGCTCCTGGGAGGTCGTCATATTGATGCTGAACTTAATGCAGACACCTGATCTGCACAGTGCACTGAGTTCTGGAAACAGAACTCAGTGACTCAAGAGATCCTCCTATTTCAGCATCCCCAGTAGCTGGGACTACAGGTGTGCACTACCTCGCCCAGCAGAAGACACCTTTAAAAATACTGTACTGCCTTCTCAACTTCTGTCCTTGGCCATTTCTAATTGGAAACACTTTGAAGCAAAGTAATATCATTTCCTTTTAGGATGATCCTGCCCAGTTGTTTTCTTGACTTTGTTTTAGAATGAATCTCTTATATCATCTGAGGTTCATGTACTCACCAAAGCCAATAATACAACCCTCACACAGCCACATCTAAATTTGAGATCTATTTCGCAAGTAAAAAAGATGTGGTTCCAAAATCCAGAGCTCATATTCTGTTGTATAGGGTACAATGGGCTGCACTTTCTGGTCCTGGCCATGGTATGCCATGGTGGAAGTTACAAAATGTAGCTGAGATCTTTTAATTTTTAAAATTTATTATTAATTTTTAAATTTGTGTATGTGCCTTCTTGTCTATATATGCACTACATGCACACAGTGACAATAGAGGCCAGAAGCAGAGATCAGATACTCCGGGACTGTAGCTTAGTGTGCTCGTCTAATGCACAAACCATTAGTTTGGCCCTCAGTGCCCTCTCTTTCTACCTATATATGCATGTCTACATTCAAAATTTGCATGTAGACAGATATTTGTAACTGAGATTTTTTTTAAAACAAAAACAGTCTCACAACATATATTGTCACCTGATAATAACATACAGTTGTGAACCATTAAGAAGCCAAGAGCTCTTTAAGAGCTGTCCACCCTTCTATTTTTAAGACAAGGTCTCTTATTGGGATCTGGGCTCCTGATTAGGTCAACATAGGCTAGATGCACTAGCTAACTAACTAGCTCTAGGCATCTATCTGTCTTTACCTTTCCAGCGCGGGGATTACAGCACACAGGTGTCACTGTACCTTAGCTCTTTATGTGAGTGCTGAGGATTGAACTCAGGTCCTTCTGCTAGCATAGCAAGCACTTTACCAACTGAACTATCTCCCTAGCCCCAAATGGGAGCACCATTAAGGCTGTGCCTATGTAGACAGAGGCCAGGATGGAAGGTGGCAGGCTCTCTCAACAGTGTTTAAGAGAGCACATCTTGTGTGTAGCTTGAGAGCCCAGAGCTCACCACACAACATCACTCAGAAATATGAGACCAGCATCCCTGACTCTGTGGTTTTGTACCCCATGAGAGTGTTTGGGGGAATGGGTTGAGTAATGAATACTCTGAAGTGCTAATTCCTTTGTTTGTTTGTTTGGTTTTTTGGTTTATCTGTGTAGCCCTGGCTGTCCTGAAACTCACTTTGAAGACAAGGCTGGCCTTGAACTTCACAAAGATCTGCCTGCCTTTACCTTCTAAGTGCTGGGACTAAAGGTGTACACCACCACACCACCCAACTGAAGCGCCAATTCTTTCTTTTCTTTCTTTTTTTTGTTTTTTTTTTGTTTTTGTTTTTGTTTTTGTTTTTTTTGAGACAAGGTTTCTTTCTTTGTGTAGCCCTGGCTGCCCTGGAACTAGCTCTGGCCTGGAACTCACAGAGATCCACCTGCCTCTGCCTCCTGAGTACTGGGATTATAGGCATATGCCACCATTGCTCAGCTGAAGTGCTAATTATTAAAAGTGGAAATAAACCATTTGGTGGTGGCTCACACCTTTAATCCCAGCACTAGAGAGGCAGAGGCAGGGAGATCACTGTGAGTTCAAGGCCAGCTTGGTCTTCAGAGCGAGTTCTGGGACAGCCAGGGATACACAGAACCATGTCTCAAAAAAACAAAAAACAAACAAACAATAAATAGTGGAAATAAATAGCTGGGCTGAGATATACTGTGAGTGGCTATTCAGCTCTCAACCCTAGAAGTCATGAGAGTTGTTTTATTATTGGTTGGTTTTGCTTCTTTTCACCTTTAAAGAACGAACCTTTTATTTTGTAATAACTTTAGATTTCAGAAAAGTGGCAGGTTGTACAGCCCAGAATTCTGGTGTGACTTTTCCAGGCTCCAAGTTTCTCTACTGTCATTTGGCTTTGCTACATGCCTTTGTGAGTATCAGGAAGCCCTTGCTGGCACAACTCTCTACTACAGTTAAGACTTTCTTTGGATCTTACCACCTAGTTCCCAAAGCTCTCCTTTCTTCTCCAGTCCTCTCCATTGCACCATTATACTTAGAGATACTACATTTTACATTTTTGTAGGCTGAGGCAATTTCTCAGGCTTCCTTTGTTTCTCATGAGCTTCAGTTTTAAGGCTCACTGATTAGGTACTGAGTAGACAGTACCTCAAGTAGGATCTACAGGGTGTACTTTCTGAGGACTAAGGTAATAAGTTTTAGAATCTCAGAGATGAGGTGCCCTCTTGTCACATCATCTTAGAGGCACCTGACATCCACATGATTACCCCCCAGTTCTGGGTGGAATCACTTAGGTAAGGTGGTACTTACCAAGAATCTCTACAAAATTCTTATTCTTTCCTCTTCTGGTCCTATTTTTAAAAATGTTTTGTTTTTAATTTATGTGTATCTGTGTTTTGGTTTGTACATATGAGTGCAGGTACCTGCAGAAGCCAGGAGTGTCAGATTCCCTTGGCTGGAGTTACAGGCAGTTGTGAGCCATCCATCCTGGGAACCAAACTTGGGCCTTCAGCAGCAGCAGTATATGCTTTTAACTGCTGAGCTAGCTCCCCAGACCCCTTCTGGTTCTTCTGGGGAACCCCAAAAGGCTTTTCCTGATGGGAGGGAGGGGCTACATCTCAAAAGGCAGGACAGAGCACCATTCCACAGTCCCCTATGGACCACAGTCACTCTGTTCACTTTCTATCTGAGGCCCTAGCTTAGGAGGAAGGGCCAGGTAACTCTAGGAAAGTAATTCATTACATGGGGAGATACTGGGCACATGGTAGGTACTCAGGGAATATGCTGCCTTTCCTTCCTTCTAGGACTAGTTTAACACAACAATTTTTCTTTCCCTATCATGTCTCAGGCTAGTAGACCTGAGAACTCCCAAATGGAGTACCAAATAGAGCCAGGTGTCCCTTTCACCTGTGGTGCTATCAGCAGAACTATCACCAGCCTGTGCAATGTGAGCCTTGAAGCTGTAGCCTCTGGGGAGCAGCGCTTTAAAGCTGGGACTAAGGCCCAGCCCTCATTGCCTGTTCTGAGATGGAATTACAGCCCCAGACATACCAGTGAGGGCAACAGGTTCTCCCCCAAGGCCTGGTGAAGACTCCAGGTACTTCTGTGTGTTCTGGAACAGCCGGGACTGCAACCTGTCAAGTAGGTTCAGGGAAAGACTGACTACCAGGGCTTCTGAGTGTGTTTGGATAAGGCAAGTATCCCTTTATAGAAGTGACCTGTCACAGGGACTACTGAATAAAGGTGGAGAAAGGACTTTGAGGATGCAGAAGGGGAAAGAAGACCATAGCTGGGACCTGGAGAAATGGGCTAGAACTTGTGTGGAAAATCTGCTCTTAAGAGACAACCCAAGTGGGCTCAGGACACCAGCTGAGACCCAGGAATAGGGTCCAGACTTTAGAGTGTGGAATGCTGGTGGGTACCTGAGGGTATGGTGGGAGCAGGACTGTCCCTGACCTATGCTGGGGTCTTCCCAGGGCCTGTGGTTGGGATGAGCTGCTTAGAAACCCTCAGAGGAAAGCACTGTGTCAGGATCCATTTGTAGCGCACAGCCAAGTAAGGTTTGCCTCTATCCAAAGTGCATACTTGGTTCTGACTGGGCACCGTGGCTGCTTCCTGCCCCTGTGCTAGGTCTAGCATAGGGGTCTGGCTGACATATCCTCTGATTCTGCTCTGTTCTTTCCCCATCTCTTCCCCTTGGTCTGCTGAGGCCTGGCCCCCAACCTATTCTCTTGGTCTTGAGTCTCAGTACCTCTCCTTCCCCCAGTCCAGGGTTAGCCAGGAACATAGCAGGTGTGGCTTTGCTCCTTTCAATATTGCTGGAAATGCAGGGAACTCTGGAATGCTAAGCCCTGGCCCCATAGCTGGTAGGTGGGAGGCAAGGCTTAGGGAGCAAGGAGCTGCCAGTTGGCTATGGTACTTTGGAAGGACAGTTGGGGTGAGGGAGCATTTGGAATGGAGATGGGGCGACAGTTGGCAATAGCAGCTGGAGCGGCAGTTGGGGCTTGGCAGGGGCACAAGCCTGGAGGACAGTTGGGGTGGGGCAGCCATGGGATTGGCAGGTAGCCCTTGGCCTGGAGCAGCTCTGGAGGACAGTCTTGCAGAGGCCTGGACAGGAGGGCAAGTCCAGATGGCTCTAGACCTGGCCAAACTATGCCCAGGAAGCCCATATTACAGAAGCCTGGGTGAGGAGCTCCTCCCATGGCCATGGATTGGTCTTTGCTGCAGACTGAGGCAGGATTCAGTTCCACTACAGGGGCCAGGATGATGTGTGGTGGGCGGGTCCCAGTATCCCCAGCCCACAGCAGTACTCTTTCTTCCCTCCCTGCTCTTGGCCTCTCTAGATAGGGACTTCCAGCAGAGTGCTGGAGAGGGCAGGGACAGGTTTCTGGAAGGGGGCAGGACTCTCAGGTCTGTTGCCATGGGGACGACTGAGCAACACCACTGGCTGGAGGATAAACAGGCAGTCTCTCTGACCAGTGACTGAGACAAAGACAGCTACAGAAAAACCAGCTGGGGGTAGATGAGGAAATGCTGCCTTGGGGGGAAGATGCCTAGCAATGACAGGGTTGGTGGGGTGGTACCTCTACTAGATATGGAGGAATATTTGCTGTTCTTCTGGAATTTTCTTTTCCAAAGCTCCTCCCAGGCTATTGCTTACAAAGCAGACCCTGAGGCTAAATGCAAGTAAGTCCCTGATCTCTATTGTTTCACAGTTCTTTGCCTGAGGTTGGGCCCCTTCTTGCTCCTCTGCCCCTTGAAAGCCACACGGTGTGTTGATGGAGGGCAGGTTACCAGTAAAGCACATAGGGGTCTCTAGGATTTACAGAGGATGCTGGGCCTGGCCAGCCACATGGCACTCTTAAAGGCTATCATGGTGGTGTTCCAGGTACTTGGGATAGAAGGGGCCCATTCTGAGGGCCTTCTATCAGAAAGCACATTCATGGCCTGATCAGCTTCTGCACCCTTTCTTTGGCCCCCAGAATGTGTGGCCTGATGCTAATTCCCTTCATGGATTTGGTATGTTCCTTGATGGTCTCCTGACATGCTCATACAGGTAGCTTGGGGTGAGTTTTTGGTTGTTGTTATTGTTTTTTAAGATAGGGTTTTAAAGAATGGCCTGGATCTCACTTTGTAGACCAGGTTGCCCTTAAACTCAGAGAGATTCATCTGCTTCTGCATCTCAAGTACTGGAATTAAAGGTGTATGCCACCACACCTGGCTCAACTTTTTTTTTATTTGTATTTGTGTGTGTGTGTGTGTGTGTGTGTGTGTGTGTGTGTGTGTGTACATGTGCAGCTGGCTGCCTATCAAGGCCAGAAGAGGGTGTTAGATCTCTTGGAGCTGATGTTATAGGCAGTTATGAGCTACTCCAACGTAGATGCTGAGTGAGAACCAAACTTGGGTTCTATGCAAGAGCATTAAGCAAACAATATTAAACACCGAGCTATCTCTCCAGCTCCTGGGGGTAACTATACCATGGTCTCAACCGATAGCATGGACCCATGTGGCTGCAGGACACTGACCATCTGTCTGTCTGTTCACATTTTCTACTGCTTACTGTTGATAGCCAGGATCATGCCCATCTTCATGGAACCTTCCCAGACCCCTGTTATGGATGCTGAATGCCATGATCAGAGTGTAACTGAGGCCAACCTATCTGTCCATTCTTGAGAGTCATCTCTAAGGCAGGTCACCTGGTGTGAGAAACTGTGAGTTCCTGAGCCATTCTGGTAACACATCAAAGCAGACACATTTAGACACTTGGGCCAACTCTGCTATGACTTCCCTTACCCTCACATCTGCCAAGAGGTTGCAGTTGCTGCTGTTTGGGTTTTTAAACAATTATGGGGTTTATTAGCTTGCAGAACAGTGATAGTGAGGAGATAAGGTGGGTCTGTCTCATCTCAGGGGGTTGTTCTTCAATCTGTCTACAAGCTACTGTATTGTCTTTATGTCTAGGCCTTGTATCCTGGTGCTGGCTTTTGGAGCAGAAAATATAGGAGTCTTGGTCCAGTCACTGGTAGTGCTGCTGGGGTGGAGGTGCAAGAGTGTGTATGTGTGGAAAGGGGGTATCTGCTCTGTCCTGGCTCATTTCAGAAGTCAACAAGAGTTCCTATGAAGATGAGTAGCCCTTTGGCATATGGAGTGGGCCTGTTAGTGTTAGACACAGGTGTGGTTGTCATAGGCTTCCTGAGCAATGACTGAGCTCCACTGTGTTTGTGGGCAAGGTTCTTCTATTGCTCCCAAGTTCTGCATGGGAAACAGACAGCATAAACATCAACATGATCCTTCTTGAATGTGTCTTGGGTGCCTAGTTACCTTGAGAGAAACTAGGGCTCTCTCTGAGGGAGAGTGAACTTAGAGGTCTCCTCATGCTTCACTTTCTTCATGAGCAGCAAACAGAGACCAAACTGAGAAAGGGGATGGTCTGAAGGACTATCTACAGTCAGTGTTCTTTGTCCCCTCAGAGGGAGTTGTACCCAGACCGACCCTCGGATCTTCCCGGAGGTCAGGAGCGGTAGTCAGAACTGTGCTAGTCCTACTTCTCCAAGGATAGGCACACTGAGGAGGGCAGGATTGGGGTGTGTGTGTTGGTGGTGGTGGGGCTTGCTTCAGACCAGTTGTGCCAAGAGAGTCCTCCAGCAGAAAGAATGAAACTAGGGACACCTGGGCCATGAGTGCCAGCCTAGGTGCCTGGCGAGGGGTGGGCAGGGCATGTGCACAGCCATCTCCTGTAGGGAATATCCCTGGCTTTCATCTCTGACTGCCAGACCTCTGCTCGCCCTTGCTCACTCAAGGAGAATCTCCTCCTGCCAGCCCTCCCACTGCCGCCCATGAATGCCTCCTCACACAACATGAGAAATCCTCCATCAGGGCGGGCGCCTCCCACCTCCAGAGGAATTTCGCGGCGCTGGCCCCTCGAGGAGGCAGGGCGCAGACAGCCTAGGGCGCCTTGCGATTGGTTGGCCCAGCAGGGCTCAACTCCTCTAAGCCCCTGGCCAGCTACAAGCTCACCTCCTCCCCTCCGCTGTGCCCAGCAGGGAGCGTGGTGGCCTTTAACCCCGGCGCAGGCCAGCCAGGAATGTACGCTACCCGTTCCAGCTCCCCAAAGGCTCGAGGACACAGAAGGCAAGAAAAGACGCGCGGCACCGCACCACTGGGGGCGGGGTGTAGAGACCCATCCCTAGCTATACGGGAATCGAGATGCGACCACTGGTTGGGAGCTGCTGGCCAAGACAGGGTTCTCGCCACTTGTCTGAGCCCCACGCCCTCACCAGCAGCTGGATGACAAGACCGACGTGCGGCAGCCAATGCTCCTAGTTGGCCAAATATGAGTACCGTTTGCAGGCACCGCCACGTGGCCCGCTTCTCAACGCGCGCTTCTCTGGGAGAGCGCCCAGGTCCCCGGATGGCGGGGGTGCAGAGTGACCAGCTCCTTCAGGGCACCGCGCCCCTAGAGCGCGTTTTCTCCGCTCAGCATGAGCCCCGCGGAACCGCCATGGCGCGCCTGGAAGTCGCTAAGTTTGGGAGACGCGCGTACGGCGACGGCTCCTCGGGGTTCGGAGACAGCCATGACCCTGGGTCTCGTGCGTCCCCAGGGACAGGCGCTCAGACGACGCGGGGTGCGCCAACCCGACCCTGCTGCGGTGCCCTTGTCCAGCCCACCTCTCCCATCAGGTGGTCTCCGTCTGCGCGATCCCGCAGGGCGGGAGCGTCGGACCCACGGACCCCATTCCTTGCCACTCGCAAGCCCATGGGAGGGGGCTTCCCACAATGCCCAGCGAGCTCCAGCCCGCACTTCCGCTGTCCGGCCCCGCGGGGGGGCGGTGGGCCGCCGGAGCACCGGCGGCTACTCGGCCCCGGCCAGTCCGCTGCGCCCTGCCGCCGGAGCGGGGGGCGGGGCCGGCAGGCGGGGGCGGGGGCGGGGCTGGGGCGGTGGCCGAGGCCAGGGCGCAGCGTGGGCCAATCAGCGGCGTCCGGGCGCGCGCCGGGGGCGGGGTCAGGGTCCGCGGGAGGGGCGCGCGGGGGCCGCGGGGCTGGAGCAGCTCGGGGGCGCGCGCCGGCCTGACGGACGGACGAACGGACGGGCGGGCGGACCGAGCCACCCGGGCGAGCGCGCAGCTCGGACCCTCCCGGACGTAGCGCTCGCTGGTGGCCGCGCGATCACCGGTCCGCGGCCGCGGCGCCCGTCCGCGCCGGCGCCCCATGGGGTCACAGGTAAGCTGCGCCAGCTTCATTGTCCGCGCGGCCGGGCTGGCACACCACGCCGGGGCCGGGGCCGAAGCCCTGGCCGGAGCCTGGGCCGGGGCGGGGGCCGGGCAGCTGCAGCCCTGGTTGCTGTGAGCCAGGGCGCGCCCCCGCCCTGCCACCGGCCCCGCCCCGTCCCGCCTCGCGGGGGCGCCCTCCTGGGGGCGATGGCGCCCGGGGACAACGCGGACGGAGACCCAGGCCCGTGGGGCCACGGCCCCAGGGGCGTGGGCGGGGCGGCGCGGCTGATCCCCGCGAGGCTGATCGCAGAGGCGGCCGCGGTGCGGAGCTGCCCGACCCCTTGGCCCCCTGGCACCTCCGGCAGCCACCGCGACCGCCGGGGTCCTTCTTCGTCACCTCCGAAAGGGGAATTTTCCAGCTGGTAATTTCTGCTGCGTCAACGCCTGGCCCCAGGAGGCAGCCCGGGGGCGTCCCTGCGCCCCCCGCCCGCGCCGCCCCGTGCGTCCCCCGCCCGCGCAGTGGAGCCGCACCCGGACCCGCCCGCGCCGAGTTTGCCAAGAGTCAGAACTGCGGGACGTGAGCCCTGGGGGTCTTGGGGGTCATTGTCTCCCTAGAAGCCGGACGCCGGTCGTTTTAGATTTCCATTTTAATCCTGGGCCGAACTAGGGTGCAGGGCCCTCCTGGTGCGGTGGAGAGGGGAGCGCAGAAGAGACGCGGCGCTCGGAGCGCACGGGGCGCGCAGGGGAACCCGGTCCGCTATGAGTCGCGTCTTTGTTTCCCAGTAAATAGACCTGTCAGTTTCACAGGTTAGCTAAAGTCAGTGTCCGACAACTCAACCCCGAGGGTATAAACGGAATTTTCTGCACCATGGAGAGGGTTCTGGCTATTTGGGGGATTCCCTGATATGGCTAGCGATTTCACTATTAGTAGGCGGAACCAGCCATACACAATAGAACTGAATCCGGGAGCCCGGGAACAAGCTAAGGATAGATAATTTCTAATCCAAAGAAATATAAACAGAAGAAAGTTTGACTGAAATTCTCAATGAATTTCCTCCGGCTCTCAACGCTACAATCTCAGCGTGCATTTAGAGAAGGTTACAGTGGCAAGATTGTTATCAGCACGTTTAAAGAAATGCTAATTAGAAAATGGGTTTAGTGAACTGTCTCCGCACTGACACCTGTGCACGCACGGAGCACTGGTGTGGGTGCATTGTCTTGCTTGTAGAACACTGGATTGGATCCATTCTCTAGGCTAACTTCCCATTTGGGTGCAGATTCGCGAATTCCGCTCTTGCTGATCCTTGTCTTGCCTGTGCAAGGCAGTGTTTCCACTCAGCAAGAGAGTAGTTTGCTCACCAAAAGGAAATTTATGGAAGGGTTTGCATGAGAATAATGAAACAAAGTTTCATTACTAGTAGGATTATTGGTAGGATTCCTCCGTTTTGGTGTGTTTTGTGATATTAGGTACTTTGAACTGAAATGTTTAGAATACATCTCCCGTATTATTGCAGAAAAGATTAAGCAAGTGATAGTGGTTCTAACGAAGAAGTTATTGCAGATAGAAGTTTAGCATTATCTTTGAAAACCTTGTAATTGTTCTCTTATTATTTTTTTCTGAAGGGGAAACCACGTTGGGGGCAATTGCCAGTTTTCTCTTTAGAATAGTAGAAAGAACTCACTTTGGGTTTCTAAAAATCCAAGATCCAGTCTCACCTCAGGCCTGCCCGAGGACATTTAAGCTTTTCACTGACACTACCTTGAATGTAAAAATTTTGCTTTGCTTAGATAATTCTGTTCATGTTCCATTGCTTTATGTAAATGTAAAGCTGTCCTGTGTCCAGACCCCAGTCTCATCTCTTTCTGACTTGTCAGCTGTTACCAGGGCCACTGGTGACACTCAGTACCCTGCATCAGCTATGCCAGGATCAGGCCAGTTCTGTCCACTTCTGTATAACTACCGATGCACTCAGTAACAGGGAAATGAGAAATACATATCAAGAAGTGGAGAAAATGCTTCAAAGATTCATAGAAAATGCCTGAAAGCATGAGAAGTCTGTTACTGCTGAAGATGTCTTATTTACAAATACTACTAAATTAAATATATTTTAACAGTGAACTTCCCAACTTTCTCCTTGCATGGGAGTTTTCAAATTAAGGAAAATTGGGCCACTCTGTCCCTGTGGTCTGGTTTCTGGGGCACTGATCAGCTGCTGTACTGTACTCCATGAGGTCTTAGACCAGCCTCTGAGAACTGAAGAGGCCCATTTAGTGCATAGGGCAGAAAAATACTTGAGCTAATTCCTCACAGTGTAGCCACTTTCTGTGCTTAGACACCCTCTTAGCTGTGAGAAGAAAATTTTAGAAACAACTGTCTCCATTTAATTTACACACAGGGTCCTAGCACCTGCCTTTACAGCCGTTTCAGGAGCTTCATGTTTTGTGTTTTTTGTTTCCCTTCTCATTTTTTTTTTTTAAAGTAAGCTTTTTATTCTGCTCTAAAGACATATTCTTATTTAAATTCTCTGGAGTGATGGGTGTATTGTTAAGAATTTCCCTTTGAAGCTGGGGCAGTGATGGTGCAGGCCTTTAATCCCAGCACTTGGGAGGCAGAGGTAGGTGAATCTCTAAGTTTGATGCCAGCCTGGTGTACAGAGTGAGTTCCAGGACAGCTAGGGGTACACAAAGAAACCCTGTCTTCAAAAACAAAACAAAACAAAACAAAGAATTTAGAAATTGCCTTTGACTCTGTCCCTTGACTGGGAGTGGGTAGAAATATTTGTTCCTAGTGTTTGCTGAATGGCCTAACCCCTAAGAATAAACAGATAAGGGAAATGTTCTATTAAGACCAAAAGACAAGTCTTTGAAACACTGCCAACTTGTTCTAGTCATGGTTTTCTTGTCTTGTTGCTGCTCTGTCTTCGGCTTGACCAGTTCTGGTCTTGAACTTGTCGTGAGAGCTGGGCTCTGAGAATATGGAATATGGTAGAGGATTAGCTCTTTTCTTTTCTCCTCCTCTTATTTATATATATATTTATTTTTGAGATAGGATTTTACTCTTTAGCCCAGGCTGGCTTCAAACTTTGTATGTAGCTTAGGTTGGTCTCAAATTTGAGGCAACTTTCTCTTAGTCGTGTCTGGGTGTCCCCCCCCCCCCAGGGTTTCTCTGTGTAGCTTTGCGCCTTTTCTGGAACTTGGTAGCCCAGGCTGGCCTCAAACTCACAGAGATCCCCCTGCCTCTGCCTCCTGAGTGCTGGATATTAAAGGCCTGTGCCACCACCGCGCGCTTCTCTTAGTTTTTTTAAGTGAATTACAGCTGTGTACCACCACACCCAATCTTTTCTATTTATCCTTTTGTTTTGAGACAGGGTTACACATGGTCCAGGCTGGCCTCAAACCCACTATGTAGCTGAAGATGCTCTTAAACTCCTGATCCTTTTGTCTCCTCCATCATGTATATTCTAGATCAAAGGTGTACACCATCAAGCTTGGCTTTTCTGCTATAATTGCTTAGCCACCTTTTTATTTCCCTCAGGCGGTATTTTGGTTTACTAGTGTGTGCGTAATGGTATTGCTTGTAGGTAGGAAAGAGAAAACACTTTCTGACAGGTTATTCTATGAACTGACTGAAAGGAAAGCAAAATAAGTCAAATTTGACTTAAGTATGACTTATATAAGATTTTATGTTGACTAATTGAATTTCAGAGTTTCATCAGTGACATTTAGCTTTGATTTATATTTTTAAATTACTAAGTATTTTATTTTTATTCATTTGTTTTTTAAAAACAAGGTTTCTCTATGTAGCATTGAGATTAAATTTATGTGCCACCACCACCAAGCAACTAATTCTTTTAAAAACAATTTGGATTAAAAAAATTACTAACCTAATTATCAGAGTAGCAAGCTGGGACACATCAGTATGTTTTTCATCTCAGCACACATTGAGCTTTTTGTGTTTTGACAGATGTACTTTCTGAGTTGTGTAGCAGACATTCTGGCTTTCCTTCCTTCATTCTTTTTTTTTTTTTTTTTTTTTCTCTTCAGTTTTTGAGACATGGTCTTGCTATGTAGCCCATACTGGTCTGGAACTCAAGATCCTTCTGTATTCTGAATGCTGGGATCAGAGATATATACACCATCATGCCTGTCCCTGGGGTTTCTTTTGACTGTTTTTAGAATTCAGAACCTGCTATGGACCAGACTTTAGTTCAGTCTGGGGACACAACACAATTGATATGACAATAAATGCAGGTGAGAAGAATCTCAGAGAATATAGGCAAGATGAGGACCGGTCTTGAAGTTTCTACAGGTAACCAGAGGAAATGGCTTTCAGCATTCATTCAGAGCCGGCACTTCCTTTGCTTCATGGATATTGGATTGCTGGTGAGAGCTGGCAGATCTGGGACAGAAAGGTAGTCATGATGGGCATGAGACATGATTAAGTTCATATTGTACCTTTTATAGCTTGTCTTCAGCACACAGCCCTTCCCTATGGGTCTGATGGGAAGACCCCTTTTTGCTTTTTAAAAGCAGGGACATGGTTCGGCAGCTGTTTTATTGCTGTGTGTACAGGTACCCAGATGGTATACTGAGTTTCTTCTACATTTTCTGCTAGTAGTTCCCCAACTTTTGGTTGTCATTTCAATTGCCTATAAAATAGGAAAGATGCATGAATTCACATGAATGATGTATTTTAAAAGATATCTTGCTAGGTGGTGGAGCTCGCCTTTAATCCCAACACTCTGGAGGCAAAGGCAAGCAGATCTCTTTGAGTTCAGGTTAGCCTGGTCTACAGAGTGAGTTCCAGCACAGGCTCCAAAGCTACACAGAGAACCCCCAAAAACAAAACAAAACAAAAAAAGATATCTTAAGGGGGCTGGGGAGATGGCTCATGGCTCAGTGGTTAAGAGCACTGTTGCCTCTTTCAGAGGACCCAGGTTTGATAGGTTCGATTTCCAGGGTCCACATGATGGCTCACAGTCATCTGTAACTCCAGTTCCAGGAGATCAAACTTCCTCTTGTGGCCATGAAAGTGGTGCACATACATACATGCAGGAAAACACACCCATGCACATAAAAAATTTAAAAATTATCTTAATTTAGTCAGACATGGTGGCATGTGCCTTTAAGCCCTGCGCTCAGGAGGCAGAGGCAGGCAAACTTTGTGAGTTTGAAGCCAGCATATTTTACATAAGTTCTAGGCTAGCCAGAGTTACATAGTTCTTTAAAAAAAAAAAAGTATGTGACTTAATTTATGCAAAAGTTGAGATAATATTGCTACTTGCATGAGGTAGATGTTTGTAAGCCGTTTTTGTTTCCTTCATTGATTCATATCCTCTAATAATTCTGAAGAAAGTATCATTTCTTGCACTTAATACAAAATGTTCCTCTTTACTAATATATAGTCTATCCCTATTTCTATAGGTTCAGACAAAGTTGCTTTTGTATTTTGGACCGTGTACGGAGGGTTTAAGATTGATAAGTGTGTGGGATTTAGTTTAGTTTTGGTTTCAGTGGTGGTGATGGTGCTGGGTATTTGACTCAAGGCCTTCTACTTATTCTACCACTGAGCTGTGGTAGAATAGCCCAACATGTCTAAGAGCTGTCTCTATGAAAAGTGGATACACTTGGGTGACATGGCCCCCTTGCTTGTGAACAGGTTACTTGTCTTAGTGTAGGACACTTAGAGAACTGGAGGTTTAACCTACAGTCTTTGATAATTGTCCATTCTTTTTTTTAAGGTTTACATTTATCTATTTGTGTGCGTGTGCGTGTGCGTGTGCGTGTGCGTGTGTGTGAGAGAGAGAGAGAGAGAGAGAGAGAGAGAGAAAGAGAGAAAGAGAAAGAAAGAAAGAGAGTTCCTTCCTACCTGCCTGCCATGTGAGTGGAGGTGGCCAGAGGAGGGCATCAGATCCCCTGGGGCTGGAGTTAGAAGTGGTTGTTCTCAGTGTGGGTGCTGGGAACTGAACTCGGGCCTTCAGGAAGGGCAGCAAGCGCTCTTAACCACTAAGCTATCTTTCCAGCTCCAGATATTTTCTGCTCTTAATGTTCACTTGTACATATCTACTGGGGCTTGGAGAGCAAAGCAATAGCTCTTCATTGGTAGAACAGTAATTTACCCAGACATGGCATTTACCTATCTGCAGTGTTGAGTGACTACTTCCCCTGATTTTTTTGAAATAATCCCACCAAGAGTTACACAGATGACATACTGTTGGGTTCTGAAGAATTCTGAAGACTTGTCAGATTTGTGGGCTGTGGGGTCACAGCCAGACAACAGGTTTTTTAGAATCATCTATAATAGTCTTGATAGTCAGCCACAGGCACCTGCTCAGTAGAGGTTAAGAAATGGAGTGAGTTGTTGATGAGATAGTTCAGTGGGTAAAGGCATTTGCTGCCCATCTCCTCCACTTGTGTTGAAATCTCCAGACCCACAAGGTAGGAGAAGAAAACTGACTCCTGCAGACTGTCCTTTGAATGCCACATGTGTACTATTGTGTTCACTCATACACTAAATACATGAAAATAGAAATGGAGTTAAGGACTGGGGGTGTAGCTCAGCACTGGAGTACCTGCCTACCATTTGTGAGGCCCTGGGTTTCATCCCCAGCACCTGGGTGAGTGGGGAATGAGGCCTTTCTGGCTGTAAAGACAATAGTGACAGAACCAGAAAACAAACTTCACATTACCAGCTGGGTAGAGTGGGGACATCAGTCTTGGAGGAACAGAGGTGAGGGGTTGGATTGCTTACAGCAAAACAGGCTCAAGGTTTTTTTGCACAAAACTTTGGTGTGTACAATTTCAGTGGGGTTGTGGTTGCTGAGTGTCCTCCAGTCCCTGAGATCTCAGGATGGTCATCCCAGGAGGTTCAGGTCTGGCTTCTTACTGGACTGTCTCCACCATATATCCATTGAAAATGAGCTGTAAAAAGAAAGTGGTCCACAGTCTTGGTGCTCAAAATAGGTCTGTTCTGTGTTCTCATTCTATCCCATTTAAAGCGCTGAGGCCTGTGAGTGGCAGTATGCTTTTATTTAGGAAGTTCAAAGCCAGTTTGGGAATTTCTGAAAGAAGAAATTACTCATCTTCATTTAAAGATGAGGACAAACTGGGAATGATTTGCTGGTATAACTGGCATTCTTCATTTTCCAATTTTAAGCAGAATCTGTGACCTTCTAAATACTTACATTTCCTTATATTTCAAGGGTACCTGCTCAACTTCAAGATGATCCTGATGCTTGGACTTTATGTATATGGTTATATTCTTCCAGGAAGCCAAAACACCTGCCTAATACTCCATACTGAGTGTCTGGTCATGAGGAAGCCTTGGGTCACCTAAGCCTCTGCTGCATTCAAGATCTCTTTTTTTCAGATAAAACTTTGTCATTCATAGTAACCATTCCTTGGCCAGCATTTCCTCATATCCACAGAAAAAGGGTGGTTACAGAGATCAAGTGCCTAGAATGCCAGGGCACCGAAGGTCAGAAAGATACTGGGACAGAGGAAAGGAAGATACAGAAAGGAAAAAAGTATTATGGGGAACATATGATTATGGATGAAGTGTCCTGGATTACTGTCTTTTTCCTTCTTCATGTATTGATGCTCTTAGTGGGCTGCATTTCTGTGGCTACTGTGCATATAGCATGTAGGTACTATGAATACAGTATATTTTCATTGTAGTTTATTGAGTGCTATGTGTGCAGTGCCTTGATGATTTAAGTTCAGAGTGTGGGCACTGTGTGTGCAGTGTATTGATAATGTGAGTTCAGAGTGTGGGTGCTGTGTGTGTGTGCAACAAATGACTGTTAGTGTGAGTGTTTGTATGGATGGTATGTGGTATGCATGCTTTGTGAGTGCTGTGTGTGCAGCGTGTGAGTACTATGAGTTCAGAGTATGGGTACTCTGCATGCAGTGTGTGGCAGCTATGTGTGCAGTAGGATAAGTACTTTGTGTGCCCTGTATTGATGCTTTGTATGGATATTTAGATGCTATGTGTATATTTTGAAGATGTGTGTGCAGTGTGTGAATACTGTACATACAGAGAGTGGATGCTGTGAGTGTTATTCTGTTTTCCTTCATTGACTGATACCTGTTCCTGAAAACATGTTTTCAAATCCAGCATGGGACTATGAAGAAGCTGCCAGTCCTGATGTATGGCTGAGCCTGGTCCTGTGGTCAATCAGAGAACCCAAAGGCTTGTAAACCTCGTCTTCTGTAGTCTACTCATTGGGCCTCAGAAGCCACTACATCCCTCAGACTTGTTTTTCATACTTGCACATGTCAGCTCTGGGGATGTTTCCAAGGCTTTCAGCAAATTCCCAATTGGGATCTATGTCCCACAGGAAAGGGTTGTACCCTGGCAAATGTTTGGGGGTTACTTCGGGACATTGGACTGCAGCTGGGAGGTGCTCAACAGGAGGTGCCCCTCCTTCCTGGCTGCCTCAACTTACCAGAACCATTATGGCAGCTGTTCTGTGTAAGGGTGTCAACTTCCCAGCACTTCTCATATGCCAGTTCCACTGGATCAGCTTTCTTCATCTATTCAATGTTAACAGCACTGAGAATTCTCTGTACATTGGAGTTGAGTATAGAAACTTTCTCCTGTAGAAACTTTTCAGGAGAGAAAGTTAAAGAGTTTTTGGCTCTTGCTGTGCTCACTGAGAGATTTTCCTGGGCAGTATGACTTGAGCAAGCCACCCCATGGTCTTGTGTTCTGAGAACTTGGAGTAATATGAAGATACTATTTCCTGGGATTACTAACCCTGAATCCACTTATGTGATTCTGAAGGGGAACTAAGAGAGTCAGGATATTTAAAACACACAGGTGCTTATTAAATGATAGGAATGCTCCTGCCTGAAACAAATGAAAGAGTTGAGATTAATGACGCTCAACAATTAGATAATCCTTCCCCCGCCCCCAAGACAGTGTTTCTCTGCATAGCTTTGGCTGTCCTGGAACTCAATCTGTAGACCAGGCTGGCCTTGAATTCATAGAGACCCACCTGCCTCTGCCTCCCAAGTGCTGGGATTAAAGGTGTGTGAACCACCACTGCCAGCATTGCTTTTTTTTTAATGTGTGTGTGTGTGCATGCACATATGTTTGCAGGTGTATGCGGAAGTCAGAAGTTAACCTGTACTGTATCTCTGAACCCAGACTCTTTGCAGAGCTTTATAAGGACGTACTTTCCAGCCTTACTACAAAACTGCTCAATGAGAACTTGGTGGCTGAGGCCATGTGGGTCCCAGATGAAGATTGCTAACACCATCTCAGTCTGTGGAAGGTGGGGTGCCATGTGTGTGGGTGTCATGTGGGTGGGTGCCATGTGTGTGGGTGCCCATTTAGCTTTCAGTACTGCTTAAGAGCAACTACAAAGTACTTCACATATAATTTTTAAATTAATTAATTAATTTAGTATTTTGGAAGCCAGAAGTCCAAGATCAAAGTGTCATCAAGTTCCCTCTACTGTGGCCCAGGAGAATTCTCACTTCTCCCAGTATCAGATGTTGGTAGCTGTTCTTCCTTTATAGACTCATTTCTCCATCCTCTGACTTCATCTTCACGTGACTTTCCCCATTGTGTGTCTGTGCACAAGGGCACCCGTCTTAGTGGTTTAGATCTACTCTACTTTATGAGGAGCTTATCTCAACTTGACCATGCCTACAGAAACCATTTTTCCAAATGAGGTCACATTTAAAACTGCTGGAGGTTTTAACAGCTCCCAGACCTGTTCAGCTCTGACACTTTCCCACATAGATATTGCTCAGTCTAGCATTTATCAAGGCCTCTCCAAGCATTACTAGCTGTCACCTTCCTCAACCATGATATCCTTGATGGTCTTGTTATTTGCAACAGAGATGGCAAGTAAGCAGCAAATCAGCTAATATGTACTATAAACCTGCACATTCCCCAAGCCTATGGCAAGCAGGGGGTTAGCAGTGAACAGTGAACCAGACACTGTGGTGAGGGTAGCAATGATGTAAAGACAGATTGGGGTGTCTCTTTTAGAGACAGAACCCTGGAGGGAGATGCAACAGAGGAAGGAACAAGGAGGGATGAGACTGACATTCTGAATGTGATGAGTAGAAGTGGAGCCCCGAGTACTGGCTGGCAGCTGGAGGCAGCTGAGCTGTTGAGGCTGTGCATGTGTCCCCATCCAAAGCAGGGTTTGGGTCCCATGTTTGTCATGTTGCCGCATTTGTTTCCATCTCTGCCACCAGGTCATATTAGGTTCCTGGCTATTTCTCTTCCTTGGGCGGTAGATAATTCCTTGCAGCCTCTTTCAGAAAAGCGCTTTGTGGGAATGTGTATGGTAGAGATGAAACCCAGGGCCTTGACATGCTAGGCAAGTGTTCTGGGACTGAACAGGGCCCCCAGCCCCAAAATGGCATTTTAAATATTTTCCCTGGAAACAAGAAGCAAATCCTGAAGTATAGTTATGGAAACTTGGAAAGATTTGGTTTATGATATAGAAACATTAAATAATTTTGTTGTGTGATGGGTCTGACACTCAGTTTTTTTTTTTCTGACACTCAGTTTTGAGGTACAGATGGATATAAAGAGCTTTCCAGCGTTGCAGATATAGCTTAGTTGGTAAAGTACTTGCCTAATATACATAAAGACCTGTATTTGATCCCCAGCATCCCATAAAACCAGTTGTGGTGGGCTGGATATTTGTCTTAGTTACAGTTTCTATTGCTGTGATGAAATACTATGACCAAAAAGCAAGTTGGGAAGGAAAAGGTTTATTAGGCTTACATTTCAGCATCGCTGTTCATCACTGAAGGCATTCAGGACAGGTACTCAAACCAGGGCAGGATCCCAGAGGCAGGAGCTGATGCAGAGGCTATGGAGGGGACCTGCTTACTGGCTTGCTTCCCCTGGCCTGCTCAGCCTACCTTCTTATAGAACCCAGGATCACCTGCCCAGGGATGGCACCACCACCAATGGGCTGGATGATACCCCATTGATCACTGAATGAGAAAATTCCCTACAGTTAGATCTCAAGGAGACATTTCCTCAACTGAGGCTCCTTCCTCTCTGATGACTCTAGCTTGTGTCAAGTTGACACACAAAACCAGCTAGTACAGTGTTGCAACATGCCTTTAATCTGAGCACCTGGGAGGCAGAGGCAGGCTGATCTCTGAGAGTTTTAGGCCATTGTGGTCTACACAATGAGTTCTAGGCCAGCCAGAGAGTTAATCATGAGGCCCTAACTCAAATAAAAACAACAACAAAACCAAACAAACAATAAACCAGTTGTGGTATCACACACCTATAATCTCAGCTCTTAGGAGATGAAGATAGGAGGGTTAGAAATCATCCATAGCTATATAGTAAGTTTGGGGCTAGCCTAGACTATGTGTCTTTTTTTGTTTGTTTTTGTTTTTGGACACAGAATTTCTCTGTATAACAGCTCTAGCCTTGAAACTCACAGAAATCTGCCTGTCTCTGCTTCCCAAATCCTGGGATTAAAGGCATTCACCACCACTACCTGGCTACACTGTCTTTAAAAAAGAAAGAGTAGGGAATGGAAGTGGAGAAATGGCTCAGTAGTTAAGACTGTTTCCTGTACAAGTCTGCCAACCTGAGTTCCATCCTTGAAACTGTAGGAGGCATGTAGATACTTGTGCTCATGGAACCCATGCAAAAGTAGGAGAGAACTGACTCTCTATATAAAAAATTTAAAAAGAACATTCCAAGGTACTTACGGCAGCCATGGTCAGCTGTGAAACTGTGGACTGTCTAAAATGGACTCCTATGGTTCATCTTGCAGCACTTCTTGGACTGAGAGATGGGAGTTGCTATCTCTGAGGGTCACTTTGAGTGTGGCCCTGGCTTGAGGTGAGGGACCAAGCAAGGTAGGTCCTTCTGCAGATATGAGTAGGTCTTCCAGGGTGATAAGGCAGCTAGAAGATAGAAACATCTGTAGAGTCGGGTACCAGGTTAGAAAGAGTCTGACATACTTGCTATTATCGCTTGATTACATACTTTTCCAATTTTATAGAAGTGACATTTGCTTATACCTTAATTGTATTAAAAAATAACTTCAGACAGCCTGGCCAGATGACTGAATTGGTACAGTTGCTAGCTGCCAAGCTTGAGGACTTGAGTTTGATTCCCAGATCCCACATGGTGGAAGGAGAGAACCAGGACAACAGTAAGTTGTCCTCTGACCTCTATACCCATGCCATGGCATAGTGCTCACTCTGCATAAATATATAATTTTAAAGCTTTAGACTTTTTTTGTTGTTGTCTTGTTTTGGTTTTTTAAGACAGGGTTTCTCCGTATAGTTTTGGTGCCTTTTCTGGATCTCACTCTGTAGACCAGGCTGCCTTGAACTCACAGAGATCCACCTGACTCTGTCTCCCGGGTGCTGGGATTAAAGGCATGTGCCACTGCCACCACCTGGCTTTTTTGTTTTGTTTTTTCCAGACAGGGTTTCTTTGTGTAGTTCTGGCTGTCCTGAAACTAACTCTGTAGACCAGGCTGGCCTCGAACTCACAGAAATTCACCTACTTTTGCCTCCCAAGTGCTAGGATTAAAGGCGCCACCACCACCTGGCGCTTTAGATGTTTTGAATGCACACAAACTTAGAAAACATGTCCCTGTCACCGACTGCAGTGATCTCTAGGATTCTGCTCTGCTGGTTTCACTTATCTCCCTCTCTTTTTTTTTTTTCTTGAATAATTGAAAGCAAATCTCAGACATACAGTTTTGTCTTTGAGCACTTTGCCCTGTAGGGCTAGCATAGCAACACACCCAGAAACTCACTTGCCCCACATTGAGCATGCCCAGGTTGAGTCCCTGTTTTCTAGACTATCTCATGGTGGGGTAGGGCCTCTGAGCTTTTTTTTTTTCCCTGGGAAGATTCCCTCTTTGCTGTTGAGGAATCTGTCCTGTGGTGTTTTCTGTGTGGGGTTCATAACCTAGTGGCCTGGAACAAGTGTCCTGGGCTAGAGTAGTACCAAAAGGAAACTGGAAGTACAAACTCACCTTTAATGGGTAAGTCCTTCTGATGATGTGTAATAATGACATTTTCATCTGAATTCCAATTTCATGTGTTTTTTAAAAATTTAAATTTATTTGTGTATATGGTATATGTGCATACACAGAGGCCAGAGGAGGTGCTATCATTCTCTGCCTTGTTCATTTGAGAAAGGAGCTCTGGCTGGGCAGTGATGGCGCACGCCTTTAATCCCAGCAGAGGCTGGTGGATCTCTGTGAGTTTGAGGCCAGCCTCGTCTCCAAAGCCAGTTCCAGAAAAGGCACAAAGCTACACAGAGAAACCCTGTCTCGAAAAACAACAACAAAACAAAACAAAACAAGAGAGAGAGGGGGGGAGGAGAGGGAGAGAAGAGAGAGCTCTTCCTGAACCTGGAGCTAAACTAGTGGCCAGCAAACTCCAATGGTCCTCCTCTAAGTCTTACACAGCATTGGGGCTACACGCATGTGTAGGCATGCCCAGCTTTTTACATGGGTTCTGGAAGTTTGAACTCAGGTCCTTAAGCTTTCACGGCAAGTGCTTTTACCTGCTGAGTCATTTCCTCACCCCCAACTGAATTTCTCTCTCCTCTCCTCTCCTCTCCTCTCCTCTCCTCTCCTCTCCTCTCCTCTCCTCTCCTCTCCTCTCCTCTCCTCTCCTCTCCTCTCCTCTCCTCTCCCCTCCCCTCCCCTCCCCTCCCCTCCCCTCCCCTCCCCTCCCCTCCCCTCCCCTCCCCTCCCCTCCCCTCCCCTCCCCTCCCTTCCCCCCTCCCCTCTCCTGTCCTTTCCCCTTCCCTCTCCTGTCCTTTCCTCCTGTCCTCTCCCCTCCCCTCCCCTCCCCTCCCCTCCCCTCCCCTTCCCTCTCCTGTCCTTTCCTCCTCTCCTCTCCCCTCCCCTCCCCTCCCCTCCCCTCTCCTGTCCTTTCCCCTCCCCTCTCCTGTCCTCTCCTCCCCTCTCCTCTCCCCTCTCCTCCCCTTCCCTCCCCTCCCCCTGTCCTTTCCTTCCTTTCTCTGCGTATGTATGTGTGTGTGCACGTGTGCACCTGCAAAGGCCAGAGGACAACTTGAGGGATTCAGTTCTCTTCTTGTACCATGTAGAACTCAGGGATAGACCTTGGGTGGCAAGCTTGGTGGCAAGCATCTTTGCCCAGCATCTCTTTGCCCTGGTCCTACTTTTAAAGATAGGTGTACCTTTTATACTTTAGCCAAAAGATCAAGAAGCAATACACATTTGCCTTTTGTTGTGGAGACTCATATGGATTCTTTGAACGATCACCTATGTGATGATAAACCCAAGTTTTAAAATAACTTAGAAACCTGTTTTCTTTAAAAAATTCTAAATTTGCTATTGGCTAATAAAGCACAGGAATGTCTTGTGAAACTTTTAACCTCAGAAATGTCTCAGTCCTCTCATTTTAAGCTGGTTTCTACTTAACTTTTACAAAAGCACAAATTAGATGTATTTCTCCTTCCCCTGGCTTTGTAACTCAGCATGACCTTGAATGACCTTCTTCCTCTACTTCTGAAGCACTGGGATTACAGGAGCAAGCAAGTCACTACACCTGTTCCCCCCTTTAATGTAGGAGATGGATGTGTAATATTGTTTAAATATAGTATTTTCCAACTAGTGAGGATTTTCTTAGGAAAAGATTGCCATTTTAGTGGTCAACACTAAAACTTACTTTTAGATGTATAGGATTATTTCTTTTGATTTTGTTTGGTTTTGCTTTCAAGACAGGGTTTCTCTGTGTAACAGCTCTGGGTGTCCTGGAACTCACTCTGTAGACCAGGCTGGCCACGAACTCACAGAGATCCACCTGCCACTGCCTATTAAGCACTGGATTAAAGGCATGCACCACCACCACTTAGCTTTTTAAAAAATATTTCAATGTATGCTTCTCTTTTTGGAATTAACTTATTTTTGCTGCTGTTGTTTTTCCCCCTTCCAGATAAATGGCCTTTATCCATAACAAGCACTACGTCTAAAAACATACTTATTCAGTTCCTCCAGGAAAGTAGAGTTGATGAGCTAGATATGCAACTTGAGGTGCAGGGTTTGGTTCCTCCCTGGAACTCAGGGAGGAAAGTAGGCTTGCACAGTGGGCCACTGCTGCTCTCTGATCTACCATGTGGCAGGAAGGGAGCTGTCATCTGAGCAGGGAGGAACTGAGTTAAGGAAGTACCTGACTCAGCCATCACAGAACCCTGGTAAATGTCATTGCTTGCCAATCTAGGCATGTTAAGGTCACAGGATATTGAACACCCAGGTGACCCATAGGCCATCAATCTAGGTCTAAACCATACACCATAAGTTCTGTATGAGCCAAGGCATCCTGGCTCTCACATTGCTTGTGGTCTTGAGCACAGGGCTCCCGGAAACCTTGCACTAGATATGTGGTGAGGGTACATCCTGCCAGAGCTACCCACAGGCTTGCAGGGGATCTGGAAAGTCAGTGCTTTGGGCAGCTTCTTTGTGAGGAGCAGGTAGTTTTGGGATTCTAGGTGGCATAAGGGCAATAAGCCTTACCTGACCCATGGCCTTCATGTTAGGGAAGTTTGTGGGGAGTCACAGGTACAGGCTCTGCTTGGCCTTCCTAGCTCCAGCCCTCACAGGAATAGGGACTAAGGAATCTTCTCATATTGGTATTGGGTTTAACCTCCTGTGTACTGACATCTCACTTGGTGGCCATATCTTCATGAATAAGGAACTTACTTTTTCAGGGAAAGGGGTTGAAGCAAGTGTCTTGAGTCTGACCAGTAGGCCTGTCTCACCCAGGGGGTTGGGGAGATACACTCACACACACACACACACACACACACACACACACACACACACACACACTGCTATTTCTCTCCTGGTTCCTATGCAGTTAATTCCATATGAACTGCTGAGTGTCAACACGAACAGCAGTCAGTGCTCATCTAGTTGGAGTCCTCAGCCATATTCTGATTGTTGGGAATTTGGGAGTTTCTTGCTTTTTTTCTGATATACAGTAGTTCTTAGAACAAAAGAGGTTTTGGGTTGTTTCCTTTATATCATAGAGTACTAAAGTTAGAGCCAGTGGGCCAGAGGTGCATCCTGGAACTGGCTGATTCAGGACAGGAAGTATCACTGTCTTTAAGTATGTAGGACCTCACATTACTTTGATCAGCTTCATAAAATATAGTTAGACCTCTTGGAGATCTTTTCTTAAAGTCCACTATATTGTTCATAATTTCTTTAGATGTTTATTTAAAGTTTTAACATTAAATTAAGCTAAGCTGCCAGTTTCAGAATTAGCTTTGACCTTAAAAGAATAAAACAAGCTGGGTGGTGGCAAAAGCCTTTAATCCCAGTTCTCGGAGGCAGAGGCTGGAGGATCTCTGAGTTTGAGGCCAGCCTGGTCTTCAAAGTGAGTTCCAGGACAGCCAGATCTGTTACACTGAGAAATTTGTCTAAAAAAAAAAACAAAAAAAACAAAAAAACAACAACAAGCAAACAAACAAACAAAAAGAACAAAACAAACTCACAAGTGGTGGCACATGCCTGAAATCCCAGGGGTGGAGGCAGAGGAATCAGATGTTCAAGGCCTCAGCCACGTGTTTGAGTTTGAGACCAGCATGGCCTATATGAGATCCTGTCTCAAAAAATACAAAGGCTGGAGAGATGGATGAGTTGGTGGTTAAGATGACATACATGTCATGTAGCTCACAATCATCTGTAACTCCAGTTTCAGGAGATCTGATAACCTCTGGCCTGTGGGCACCTATACTTGTGTGCGCCTACCACTACACAGGCTCATACACGTACACATAATTAAAATAATAAAATAAATCTTTAAATTTTTTTACAGGAGTTTAATTTATTTTTATTTTTATTTTATGTACACTAGTGTTTTGCCTGCAAGTATGTCTAGATGAGAGTGTTGGATTCCATGGAACAGGAGTTACAGACAGTTGTGAGCTGCCATGACGGTGCTGAGAATTGAACCTAGGCCCTCTGGGAGAGCAGTCAGCACTCTTTTTTTTTTTTTTTTTTTTTTTTGAGACAGGGTTTCTCTGCGTAGCTTTGCGCCTTTCCTGGAGCTCACTTGGTAGCCCAGGTTGGCCTCGAACTCACAGAGATCCGCCTGCCTCTGCCTCCCGAGTGCTGGGATTAAAGGCGTGCGCCACCACCGCCCGGCTATCAGCACTCTTAACTGCTGAGCCATCTCTCCAGCCCAATAAAATAAATCTTAAAAATAAACAATAACTTAATCCTAGCACTCGGGAGGCAGAGGCAGGCAGATCTACAGAGGCCAGCTTGGTCTACAGATAAAATTCTAGGACAACCAAGGCTATACAGAGAAAATTGTCTTGAAAAACCAAAGCCAAACCAACCAACCAAACCAAATAATAACAAAACCAGGCATGCTGATGTACACTTGTAATTCCAGTGCCTCAGAGACTGAATCAAGAGGATTGTCATGAGTTGGAGAACAACCTAGACTACATAATGAGTACCAGGCCAGCAAGACCTTAACTTAAAAAACAAAACAAAAAAGAGTAAAGGAGACTTTGAGGGTTGCCTGGCACCCCCAGCTAAAACTGCATAAGGTAGTCCTGATGTCCTCTCCTTTTATCAGTCTTAGGTAGAGCATTGAACAGGTTTGCTCTTACCCCAGGAGGCTCAGACCCTATGGGTGGCTTCATTGTTCCTCTGACTGTAATGAAAAGGAATTCAGGGTTCTTGGTGCCCAGCACCACTGAAATGTGTACATACATTGTCAGTTTCTGAAGCAAGGACTGCAAACTGCTGGGGGTGACACCAGGTAGGCCCCCTTTTGAGAGCTTTTGATATTTGCTCCCTCAGAGGGACTGGACCTGCTTGGTCTTTCTTTCATTTTCTCTCCTTTCTTTATTTCCTCCCTCCCTCCATTTCTCTCTCCCTTAGCATTGAATCTTGCTATACAGCCTGTATATACCATGGAAATGGAGAAGCCACGGTTGAAAAAGGATCATTCTGTGTGAAGACCTGTTTGCTTACTGTTCATCCATTCAATGACTCTTTGTGATCAGATGAGCACCTGTGTCTGAGAGGCCTGTGCCTGTGCATCAGGAACTTTGAAACCAGAGGTCAGATTGCTGTGGGACCACGACAGGGACTCTTGGGCTCAACCACTAGAAGATTTCTAAGCAGCATCTGTACAAAAATGGATTCTTGTGCTTCCCACTAGTGTAGCTTATTTGACATTCTATTTGAAGTTATTTGACTTATTTGAAATTCTATTTTATTTATTTATTTATTTATTTATTTATTTATTTATTTATTTAGAGTGTCATGTAGCCCAGGCTGGCCTTGAATTTAATGTATAGATAAGGATAACCATGAATTTTTGATCCGTCTGCCTCTCTCTCCCAAGGGCTGGGATCACAGTGTATGACACTATGCTTGTTTATGTGGTACTGGGAATCGAGTCTAGGGCTTCCTGCATGCTATGCACACACTCTCCCAACCCAGCTACACTCTCAGCTAGTGTGGCTTGTGGTGGTATTGTGTTCCCCAAAATATTGTGCACCCTAATAAACTTATCTGGGGTCAGAGACAGAACAGCCACTAGATACAAAGGCTAGAAAATGGTGGCACTCACACCTTGAATCCTAGCATTTCAGAGGTAGAAATCCCTCTGGATCTCTGTGAGTTCAAGGCCACATTGGAAACAGCCAGGCATGGTGACACACACCTTTAATCCCAGAAAGTGAGCCTTTAATCCCAGGGAGTGATGGTAGAAAGGAAAGATATATAAGGCATGAAGACCAGAAACTAGAAGCATTTGGCTGGTTAAGCATTCAGGCTTTTGAGCAGCAGTTCAGCTGAGACCCATTCTGGATGAGGACTCAGAGACCTCCAGTGTGAGGAAATCAGACAAGCTGAGGATCCGGCGAGGTGAGATTGTGGCTTGTTCTGTCTCTCTGACCTTCCAGTGTTCACCCCAACAACTGGCCTCGGGTTTGATCTTATTAATAAGACAATTTAAGATTCATGCTACAATGGCTTCTAAGGAAGAAGTGAGAAGACTCAACTAGAAGACCTCACTACTCACTTGCAAGCACAGTGATCCTAGAATGTGCCCAACTTCCTACTGAATCCTGTTTGAGTCTGAGTGGCCAGGAGCTCAAGTCACCATTCTAAGCCACAGCATTTAGCTGTATTAAAATGGGCTTTTCACCTTGTTAAACTGATTTCATCTTGTTAAGTGGCTGGCATCTACTTTTTCTTTTGTCATTTTTAAAGATTTTGGGTATGCATTTGAGACAGGTAGTCTATTGAGGTATATATCCTATCAGTACCTTACTATGCAGCCTAACCTAGATTGGAATTCATGATCTTCCTGCTTCCACCTCCGAACTGCTAGGATTTTTAGGTGTGTGTGTGTCACCATGTCTGGCTTTGATCAGCTTTCTTTCTAATAAAATCACTCTGTAGTTTGTGTCAAAGGCCTTGGAGATGCTCACAAACTAGGGGCTTCCAGTAGGAACTTATTCTTGACTAGTTCTGGTAGCCAGAGGGCCAAGGTTAGAGTGTGACAGGATTATTCCCTCTGAGGTCCCTGCCTCTGTGGTTTGCAACGCATCCTTGAGTTCCCCTTTTCTTTTCTTTTTTGTTTTTCGAGACAGGGTTTCTCTGTGTAGCTTTGCACCTTTCCTGGGACTCACTTGGTAGCCCAGGCTGGCCTCGAACTCACAGAGATCCGTCTGGCCCTGCCTCCTGAGTGCTGGGATTAAAGGCGTGTGCCACCACCGCCCGGCCTGAGTTCCCCTTTTCTAAGGATACTAGTCACATCTGATTGGGATTGTCATCTTAGTGTAGCTGAAAGTTTTCCTGTGTCCGACCCAGTCCGCAGCTGCTCAGACCCAAGTAAACATCAGAGACTTATATTAATTAAAATTGCTCGGCCATTAGCTCAGGTTTACTACTGACTAGCTCTTGCACTTAAACTCGGCCCATTTCTGTTAATCTATATGTCTCCATGTGTTCCGTGGCTTTACCTGTGTGCCATTACATGCTGTTCCCTGGACGGTGGGCTGGCATCTCCTGACTTAGCCTTCCTCTACCCAGAATTCTCCTTGTCTGTTTATCCCACCTATACTTCCTGCCTTCCAGCTACTGGCCAATCAGTGTTTTATTAAACCAGTGTACAAAAGCATTATCCCACAATATCTTAGTTTGGTCAAATCTGCAAAACTGTCTTCCCAAAAAAGGCCCCATTCTTAGGTATCAGGGGTTGATTTGAGTAAACTTTTTAGACAGGATTTAAACCATGGCAACAACAAATGTGCTCTCAAAACAGTGTAACCAATAGTCTTGACTCCTCTGCTTTGTGTGGGACCAGGGCACTGCTTCCCTAGGCCTCCTAGCTACACAGTGGTATTGTTTTTACTCTTTGGGGGGCCCTCCACCCAGCTCCCAAATAAATCACACACGGAAGCTTATTCTTAATTATGAATGCCCAGCCTTAGCTTGGCTTAGTTTCTAGCCAGCTTTTCTTAACTTATCCTGACTACCTTTTGCCTCTGGGCTTTTCCTTTTCTATTCCTAAATACCTCTCTTTGTTTCTTACTCCTTGGCTGGCTGTGTAGCTGGGTGCCCGGCCGGCCCCTGGAGTCCTCCCCTTCTCTGGTTCCTTCTCGATCTGTTTCTCTTTCCAGATTTCTCTCTATATATATTCTCTCTGCCTGCTAGCCCCACCTATCCTTTCTCTTGGCCTTGCTATTGGCCAGTCAGTTCTATTAAACCATCAAGTGTTTTAGACAGACACAGTAACACAGCTTCACAGAGTTAAACAAATGCAACATAAACAAAAGTAACACACCTAAATACAGTGGTTACACATTTTCTACCTTCAGTTCTTTTCCTTAGTGCAGAGACTTGGCATCTTGTTTTGTTTCTATCAGTACCTAAAATTGAGTGTTTTGAAATATTCTAAAATGAAAGATTTTAGTATTGAAGGTTTAATGTGAAGAAGGTATTAGGGGTTTTTGTTTTGTTTTTTTGATCCTAAGTGTATGAACGAGCCTGTGTGGTGTTAAGATATGATCCCCGGGCTGAAATGTGGCAGAATGACAGCAGAAGACCGAGCAGGGTAGGGCAGGGTGGGTGGTGAAGCATTCATACTGGGTGTGCTGTCTGCTCAAGGACAGAGTGGCTGGCATGCCTGAGGGCTTCCTGAAACATGAGGCAGTGTCTGGCTACTGGAAGATGTGTCCCATCCTTATCCTTGTACATTGGCAGACCTGATATAATTGAGCCTTTGAACTCAGGTATGGTCTAAAGGAAGAGTTATAGAAGGCTGATTCTAGGCTAGAAGGGGCATCTTCAATACCTTTCTTTTCCATTGCACAAAGCAAAGGAATTTCCCCATAACAATTTCCTTTCAGCCAAAGGAACAGAGCTGGCAATCCCCACTGTGTGGTCCTAGTTAATGTGGCAAGAACAGGGGTCTGTCCTAGGCTTTTCCTTCTTAATCTCTGGGGCCACCTTTCCATGCATCAGAGCCTGAATGAGGATGTTCATGGAGTTGGCCAGTGACTTCCCATGGCTCCAATCTTCATTGAAGTGACAGCATTCAACTGAATTTCCGTCTTGAGGCTAGAGCCCCAACCACCCTTGATACCTGGCAATTCTCTTGTCTCCCAGTACATGCTGACTGCAGTCCTCCTTGTCCTCATTCTGGACTGGTGTGTATTTCTGCCATTTCTATGCTTCCAAACCATACAAGGACAGGGGCTCAAGCAGCTCTTTTGTTCTTACATGCACTGACCCACATGAGATCTGTGGGGCCGTTCTACCTGGCCTTTGCTTTAGCCCCGTTCTCTCCATTAGTGGGAGTCACAGGGAGGGTCACAGTTGGAGGGCCATTCAAGGTTATGAATCTCACAGTGGGGGCTCCTTGGTGGGTCTTCTAAGACCACCCACCACTTTCTGCTGTGGAGCTAGTTCCAGTCTCTCCTGCATCCTCTTCACCTCTGTACTGTCTGGACCCCTCTCAGACTGGCTCTAGCCTTTGCTGGAGTTGGCCTAGCAGATGGGATGGTCTTGATTTCCACCTAGTTTGCTACAGGTTCACCTGCAACATTAGGGCTGTGCGTACCTGGTCGGAGCTGGATTGTGCAGATGAGACCTAGAGCCCCACTCTTGCGCCCAGCCAGATAGTCTTCAATGGACCTGAGCCTGGGGGCTAAAGCAAGTCAGGGGAGAAAATTAAACGAACTCTTGACTGGAAAGAAATATTCCAAACATTTTTAACTAATACTATCATAAGATGATGAGAAAGGAGAAGCAACCTAAGTGGTCTGGGTGGGATGTATCTCCTAGAGAGGATGTATGTAAGGCAGGTTGAGAAGGGAGGAGCAAGGTAGCCCAGGCATGAGAATTCAGGATGGAGCAGAGGGAACTGAGAAAGGGTAGCACCAAGAGAAAGAAGGAAGGGCAAGGAGGGGCCAGTGGCATATGGGGAGGAAGAGTGGGCAGGCATCAGGTACAGGTTTGTTTCAGATCACATTCGCTGCAAAGTGAAAGCAAAGTTCTCCACTGTGCAATAAACTAGTTTCTGTTCCTAGGAGAAAATGTGGGTGAGGCCCCTGTCTCATTGTCTTATGATGGTTAGTCAGTTAATGCATTTGGAGTATTTCCTTCCACTCAGGAATTTATTTAATTCTCATTCTCATTCTCTCTCTCTCTCTCTCTCTCTCTCTCTCTCTCTCTCTCTCTCCCTCTCCCCCTCCTCCCTCTCTCCCTCCCTCTCTCTCCTCTCTCTGTCCTTCTCTCTCCCTCGGGTTAGTTTCAAATTTTGAATCCTTCTGTCTCAGCCTCCTGAGTACTAACTAGGATTACAGGCATTTACTACCATGCCTGGTGCTCATTTAATTTTTTTAGTACAACTGAGAGCAGTAATAATGTGTAGAATTCACTTTATGCAGCAATGCCACATCACTTGCAGTTTCATCTTGTGTTTTCAGAAGAAAAATAAGCCCTCTAAATATCTCAGTGTGTGGAGAGGACTGAGCTAGTCCAGGGCTACTTGGCTCTTGCTGTGAGACATGCAAGACTATATGCAGGGATTTTTTTTTTTTTTTTCTGGGAGAGATTAAGCAGGGCAGCCTTTGCCCTCCCTGGTGTTGGGTAGCTACTTGGTAGGAGTATCGTATGGCTGTCATAAGTGCCCCAAATTGAATTTGTGAGCAAGAGAACTTTCTGCTCTCTTGGTCCTAGAGAGTACATTCATGAAAGTGCTGGGAATTTTGTTCCTGAGCCTGTGGCACAACAGAGTCCTCACAGGATACTCTGTTTTTTCCTTCTCAAAAAGGCATCAATCATGGGATTAGGAGCCCATGCTGATGACCTTACCTAACTAATTACATCTGGATGATCTATTTCCAAATATGGTCAAATTCTGTGGAATGCATACAGGGAGTTTGGGGAGCACAATCCAACCTGTCGCATGACAGCTGCTCCCTTGGATAAGCAAGTACAGAATTATGGCTGAGCAAGAACTTTACAAAACTCAACCTCTGCCAGATGTAGTAGAGCACACCTGTCACTCTGGCACTTGCTAGGTTAAGGTAGGTGGTGGCACATGCCTTTTATTTCAGCGCTCAGGGGCCAGATGTAGGTGGATCTCTGTGAGTTTGAGGCCAGCCTGGTCTGCAGAGTGAGTTCCAGGACAGCCAGGGCTACATAAAGAAACCTTGTCTCAAAAAACAAAAACAAAAAGCCCACCACCACCAACAAAATTGAATGAGTAGGTATTGATGGGGTGTACCTCAGATATGAATATTACCTACTATTCATGAGGCCCTGGGTTCCTAAAAAATGAAACAAAATTTTTTTTATCAGCTATATTGAAGTACCATATATACACAGCTGTAGCAGGAATCTTAAAAGTTCTTATTAATAAAATCAAACCTGAGGCAAGTTATTGGGGTCCATGCTGGTAGATCAGAGAGACAGAACAAGCCACAGCTATCTCACCTCGCCGGATCCTCAGCTGGTCTTGTCTCCTCAGACTGGAGGCCTCTGAGTCCCCATCCAGAATGGGTCTCAGCTGAATTACTGCTCAAAAGCCTGAATGCTTAACCAGCCAAATGCTTCTAGTTTCTGGTCCTCATGCCTTATATATCTTTCTGCTTTCTACCACCACTCCCTGGGATTAAAGGCTGGCTTTCTGGGATTAAAGGCGTGTGTCACCATGCTTGGCTATTTCCAATGTGGCCTTGAACAGAGATCCAGAGGGATTTCTATCTCTGGAATGCTAGGATTAAAGGTGTGAGTGCTACCATTTTCTAGCCTTTGTATCTAGTGGCTGTCTGTTCTCTGACCCCAGATAAATTTATTAGAGTACACAGTATTTTGGGGAACACAATACCACCACATTTCCTCTCTTTTTGTCTAAAATTAAAAAAGCTTATAACTAATACAAGAAAAACTATCTAATAAGTATATACAATATATACAGCCAAAAATTACATTAATGATGTCTAGTCCATTAACATTTGACAGATTCAGATAAAAACTCCATTATATATAGTAACAATGTCCAGTCTAGTAACATTTGATAAACTCAGACCAAAAAAATTTTCATTACTTATCTTATTTAAAACAAGTAGTTCCTTTTTAAAAGTAGATTCCATAATCTCCCTTTTTATATTATATCCATATTCTCTTTTTCCTTTTCTTAATACATTCAGTAGTCTAACTTTTGTCATTTTTATATCTTCCCCTTTTTCTTCAGTGTAGATTCAATGATCTACCTATTTATCCTATTATTTCTTTATCTTTTTTCTCAGAGTAGATTCAATGATCTGTCTCATATCTTATTCTCTTTTTCTTTTTGCTTTCTAGGGGTGAAGATATCTTTAGGGAATCTTGAAAAGAAAATTTTGGGGTTAATTGTCAAGTCCTGTATCATTTGTCCAGTCTTTGCATAAAAGGAAAGTTCAGGGCTTGTTTCAAGTCTTTGTTCAAGTAGTCTGTCAGGCTGGATCATCTCAGCTAGCCATCTCAAAATTGTCCTAAGCAGTTTGTAGTCCAAAGCAGATCTTTCCGTGGTGTTAATCAGCTTAATGGCTTTACCATAGTCCTTTTGAAGATTTCAAAGTTGCTGTTAGGTGTGGTCATGGTTCCATGCAGACTTTTTTTGTGCCTCCTCTGTGGTTTGGAGCAATCACAGTCTGATAAATGTCTGTCTCTCGGAATCATGAACATTCTTCCCTAGAACAGAAAATCTTCACAGCAATTTTTCCCCACCATTTGTCTTGCCAAACTTTTCCAAACTGACCTTTGCTGATGCTTTCTTGTAACACGATGGTCCTGGCAATTCTTCTCTGAACCAGCAGCAGTAAACCCTTCGTCCCAGGTAGCAGCATCACCGCAGTCACCAACACGATGAGAAGGAGCTGGCAATGTGGAGCAGTAGCCACTGTTTCCATGGTCCCACCACTGTTTGTGGTTCAGTCCGGGCCAAAGCTTCTCCCAAGCCTCCTAGGCTGGCCTCAAACTCGGGATCCTACTGCCTCGGTCTCCTTCAGCAAATCCTACCAGTGTGCGCCACCACAACTGGCTGAGGGCAGCTTGGGCCTGAGCTGGGGCTCACAAGGCCACAGGCAAACAGCTTTTTCATGAATTCGTAACACGAACGTTGGGCGCCAGATGTAGCAGGAATCTTAAAAGTTCTTATTAATAAAATCAAACCTGAGGCAAGTTATTGGGGTCCATGCTGGTAGATCAGAGAGACAGAACAAGCCACAGCTATCTCACCTCGCCGGATCCTCAGCTGGTCTTGTCTCCTCAGACTGGAGGCCTCTGAGTCCCCATCCAGAATGGGTCTCAGCTGAATTACTGCTCAAAAGCCTGAATGCTTAACCAGCCAAATGCTTCTAGTTTCTGGTCCTCATGCCTTATATATCTTTCTGCTTTCTACCACCACTCCCTGGGATTAAAGGCTGGCTTTCTGGGATTAAAGGCGTGTGTCACCATGCTTGGCTATTTCCAATGTGGCCTTGAACTCAGAGATCCAGAGGGATTTCTATCTCTGGAATGCTAGGATTAAAAGTGTGAGTGCCACCATTTTCTAGCCTTTGTATCTAGTGGCTGTCTGTTCTCTGACCCCAGATAAATTTATTAGAGTACATAGTATTTTGGGGAACACAATACCACCACACATAGCAAACTGCACTTTCATAAATTGTAATTTGATGATTCTCTGTTTTAGCATACATTTCCTATGAATTTTTTTCATTTTTTCTTCCTCATTTCACCTCAGTCCTGGACACCTATTACCTGCCCTCTGTCCCCAAGCTTTTCCTGAAGCTCTTCTTGTGGAGGGACCTGCCCTCCTTCAGTCTAGCTTCCTCAGCTCAGTACATGTATGCTGGCTACCATCCTTCTGTGGTGGGAACAGGAAGGCTGTGCAGAAAAACCCTTCAGGTGTACAGGCCTATACTAGGGTCACAGGCATCCCTTCCATCGCTGCGCAGGATCTGTTGATGGATGTCCTCCTGTGTCTTGTCTGTCCACCTCTCACTGGGCATTGGGGCTGTTTTCAGATGCAACTGTTGAGTGGAACTGTCATTTGTGCATGTGTTTTTTGAGTCATCCTCAGATTTCATTGTTCCTGACCATAAGTCATGCTCATGTAGCATTGGGCATTTTTGTTGTTGTCTGTTTTGATAATGGTTTTTTGTTTTGTTTTGTTTTCCTGAGACAGGGTTTCTTTGTGTAGTTTTGGTGCCTATCCTGGATCTCACTCTGTAGCTCAGGTTTGGCCTTGAACTCACAGAGATCCACCTGGCTCTGCCTCCCGAGTGCTGGGATTAAAGGTGTATGCCACCATGCCCGGCTATTAATGACATTTTTAAGCAAAATGTTTTTGTTATTGTTATTACTATCATCATCATCATCATCATCATCATCATCATCATCATCATTATTTTATAGCACTGGAGATTGAGTCCAAGGCCTGGAAGAACATGCTGAGCAAGCTTAATCCCCAGTACTTAAATGAAATTTCAAATAAAATGTTTAAACTGAGGTATGGAAGTTAAGTCAGAAGTGAGAAAAAAAGTGAGGTGAAGTTTGAATGTGGCCAAAGAGTTTGATGTTTGAGAGGAATGTTCACATATGAAGTGTCATTGAAAACAACAGAGACTTTTCATGAATATACTCACGGAAAAGAGCCTGAAATTATGGCTTCTGATGCACTGTTGGAGGCCAGCCAGTAGGGGGCGACTTGAAGTTGCAGATCCTGAATCTCGAGGTCACCAGCTCTGAGTGTGAAAGCACATAGAACCAGCGTGTTGGGATATGCAGAAACACTCAGTCTAAATAGATTTATTGGGAAGGAAGAATCCAGGAGAGTGGCTGCCCTGGGTGAGAAACTGCAGCAAACTGGGTACAGACCTCATATAGGGTTTCTGGGGGCAGGGGAGCTGTGGCAGAGCTTTCCAGGGTGGCTTGGGATTGCTGGATTTTTGTGGTCTGATTCTTGGGATTGGTAGGATTCTGTGCTTAGGGGTTGGTGGGATTCTGCAACCTAACTCTGGAGCAAGCTCAGGGATTGGTGCCATTTCAAACCCTGGTGCTGGGGTCAAGTCAGGGGCAGGGTGTTGTGGTATTGTATTCCCCCAAATATTGTGCATACTAATAAACTTATCTGGGGTCAGAGACAGAGCAGCCACAATATTAAACATAAAGGATAGGCAGTGGTAGCACACGCCTTTAATCCTAGCATTCCAGAGGCAGAAATCCATGTCTTCAAGGATACAGACAGGCATGGTGACTCATCATGCCTTTAATCCCAGAAAGCAAGCCTTTAATCCCAGGGAGTGGTGGTACAAAGCAGAAAGGTATATGAGGCGTGAGGACCAGAAACTAGAAGCATTTGGTTGGTTAAGCTTTCAGGCTTCTAGCAGCACAGTTCAGCTGAGAGCCATTCGGACACGAGGACACAGAGGCTTTCAGTCTGAGGAAACAAGACAAGCTAAGGATCCGGTGAGGTGAAGTTGGCTGTGGCTTGTTCTGGTTCTCTGATCTTCCAGTTTACCCCAATACCTGGCTCAGGTTTGATTTTATTAATAAGAATTTTTAAGATTCATGCTACAGGGTGTTTTTCCTTGGTCCAGGTCTTGGGTCTAATCAGGGGCAGGGTATTTCTTCCTTGGCCCTTTTTACCCTACATCCCTCCCCTCTTTTGTTTATTAATAAACAATGGGGGATTGGAAGGGGGACAATACTATCATTAGACTACTTCTTGCTGGCTGGGGGTGTTGAGGTCTTTGGGGCAATCCTGATCTTCACTGTCAGGATGTAACTGGTGCTTCAGGTCTCCAGCTCTGTAGCTCAGGGCTGATAATCCTGTAATAGTAACTGGTTAAAAGAGTGGTTAGAAATCTTCTGGATCTGTTGTTGAAGATATCTAGACAAGTTTCTAAGGCATGGTGCAGCTATTAGGGTTAAGAAAAGGAGGAGAAGAGGGGTTAAGAAGGGCAGCATCCAGTTTCATATTGGACTATCAGTGATCCACTGGCTAGAGGCATCAAGCTGTTTCTTACATTTTTGAAGATCTGTCTGAAGTTGTCAGATCTTATCTTTTACTATACTTGATTGGTTAACATAGAAGCAACATTCTTCCCTGAGGAAGAGACAAAAGCTACATCTCTGCTGCTAATAAATCTAATCTTCACCAGTTTGTAGTACTATGGTGGCCAGCAAGTCTATTTGGCACTGGAGGGTTAGGATGGTCTGAGCCACCTGTTGAAGATCCTGGTGAACTGTGAGGAAAGCCAATGGTAAATAGCCAGGGAGACAGTCGATCCTGCTGCTCCAGTGGTGACACTAACAGTTATGTCCAGGGCTGCTAGAAAGGGTGTGACCTGAATTGCTTGTTTCTCATGCTGTGCTGCTGTAAATGCACTGATGGGAATTGGCAAGGGTTCCCCCCCAGCTTTGGAAAAAGGAACACTAAGGCACAAGTGCCAGACCACCTAGCTAGTAGGCAGTGATATACTTGATTGCCAAAGAGAATCGAGGCATTGTGAATGTTTGAACATAGGAGCTGGGTGGTAGTACTAAGTAAGGGTTGGGGTATTATTACAATCTGTAGAATCCAGTGTGTGCACAAAGTGTATTCCTGAGGAGTTAGAGCAGTCTGTGTGAGAAAGATGTGGAAGAGATAAGGGGAGGTAATAATATTTGGCTCAAAGCAATTAACAAGCGTTGAGGTGAGAGAATCTAATAAGACAATGGGTGAGGCCACAGATGGTGGTTGTGAGTTTGACCCAGGAGGGACATACAACCAGCATTCTTCAAAGCAGTCAGGCAAAGTGTTACTCAATAGCTGATATCAGAGGTTAAGATCTGAAATAAGAGATAGTATGACAGGGAGGTGGGATCAATATCATCAAAAAGGGGTGATATTAGTGATGTAAGGACCTTTGAGGAGTTTTAAAACACTTCTTCTACCGTGTGTATACCTAGGGGTCGAGAGAGTGGTATGTGTACCCTCTGTATTTTAGGCGTGCCTGATTGGTAGCTGTGATAAATGCTATAGTCAAGTTTATCAATGAACTCTGGCTCCCTTTTGGGATTCCATAGGTCCTTAATTAGGATAAAAGATCATCCATTCTACATAAAAGGTAGAACACCTTCCTGAATGTGCATCATGTCTCCTATAGGACCAATAAGAGCAGCCTACATCCAGCCAACATCGACAGTCGTCTCAGTTTGATCACAGAGAAAGAAGGAACAAGGGCCAGGTGCTTTAGAAGTTGATTTAGGTGTCACAGGGATAAGTATCTCCTTTTGGCAACCTGCTGGTGAGCAGTCTCCAGACCCCACCATGTGAGTGGTCTGGTTGAACCAGTAAGTATAGTTTAACAATAGCACAGAAGGAAAAGAAATGGGAAGCATTTCCCATCACCCTAAGAACTTTGATTCACACAACACTTCCTCGGAGCCTCTTACTCGAGCTTTGACATCCCCAGGCCTTTGTAACACTTTCTTGGACTCTTATTGCAACTGGGCGAATTTTTACCAATAGCCTCTCCTGGGCCTTCTTTAGGAATTTCAGTCCTGCCACACAGTGCCAAGTCTCAGTTGCTCTCCATGACCCCTTCATGTCTTTTTAAAACTAATCCACCTAAGTGACCCTTATATTAAAAAGTTTGGCTGCCAACATGAGGAACATTCCTTTATGAGTACATGGAGGTGCAGCTTTAATACCTTGTTAAACAAGCATTGCTTTTTCAATTCTATCATTTATGATTCTTGTTTTCAGGACAGGAATTATCATACAAAAATAGAGAAAAGGGGCATCGGTGATAAGCTCCAGTGCAGGAGAGACGATAGGGGAGTTAGAGGGAAATGAATCAGCCTTTGATAGCCTGGTTTGGAGTAACTTCCTGACCCTGTTAGGACAAGCTGTTGGTTAGAGGTGTGGATCTCTTGGACAATAAACATCCGTAAGTAAGAGCAACCTCAGACAGGTGTAGATAAGGAGAAATAGAGAAGAAAGCAAGTTTAGATATAAAAGACTTTTGGGTCATTTGTGCAGTGGCAGAAGTTGCCATCATTGAAAATGAAGCATGCCAGTTTTGGGCATTTGAACTGTACTGAGGCCAGAGTGAGGCTTTAATAAAATCAGAGTCCATGAAGAAAGAGAGGAAGGGTCGCAAAATGAACTCAGCTGGCGGGAGTTTCTTTAAGTTCCAAGTGGTAGCAGGGAGACAGGAGGGACTGGGTTGCAGAGGCTCAGATGGTCTTAAGGAAGCTGTGGGGCTTAGCAGGCAGTTCCTATGGGGAGGAGGCCAGGAAACAGGAGGGAGCCTTCCAATACAGGGAGAGGAGCAAGTATCTTGCTCACATGCTGGGGCCCCAGATGATGTTATAGGCTCCAGGAGCCAGACAGGACATTTACCAAGTAGGCAAGGAGAGATGGATGGTTAGAGAAGGTGGAGGGAAAAAGGAGCTAAAGAATTTGGAACCAAATATGATCGGTGGTAGAAGCCAGCAGAAACAAATGATCTGTATACATTTTAAGAGTCAAATCGGCCGGGTGGTTGTGGCCCACGTCTTTAATCCCAGCACTCGGGAAGCAGAGCCAGGCGGATCTCTGTGAGTTTGAGGCCAGCCTGGTCTACTGAGAGAGAGATCCAGGAAAGGCACAAAGCAGAGAACCCTGTTTTGGGAAAAAAACAAAAAAACAAAAACAAAAACAAAAAAAGTCAAATTGGCTGGGCAGTGGTGGCGCAGGCCTTTAATCCCAGGCAGAGGCAGGGGGATCTCTGTGAGTTCCAGGCCAGCCTGGTTTCCAAAGCGAGTTCCAGGAAAAGAGCAAAGCTACACAGAGAAACCCTGTCTCGAAAAACCAAAAAAAAAAAAAAAAAAAGAGTCAAATCGGATGGTATACTACTCAGCAGAGAAAAACAATGACATCATGAGATTTGCAGGCAAATAGATGGATCTAGAAAAAGTCATCCTGAGTGAGGTAACCCAGACTCAGAAAGACAAACATAGTTATGTACTCACTCATAGGAGGATACTAGAGGTAAAACAAAGATGACTAGACTGCTACTCACAACTCCAGGGAGGCTACCTAGAAAACAGGACCCTAAGAAAGACACAGGGATCGCCCAACGACAGAGAAATGGATGAGATCTACATGAACAACCTGGACGTGAGTGGGGGTAATGAAGGGCAAGGTTCAAGGGAAAGAGAGCTTAGGGGAACGGGAGATCCCAGCTGGATTAAGAACAGAGATGGAGAACAAGGAATAAAAGACCATGATAAATGAAGATCACATGAGAATAGGAGGAAGCAAAGTGCTAGAGAGGTCCCCAGAAATCCACAAAGATACCTCCACAATAGACTACTGGCAATGGTTGAGAGAAAGCCCGAACTGACATAATCTGGTGATAGGATGACCAAACACCCTAACTGTCGTGCTAGAAATCTCATCCAATGACAGAGGGAAGTGGATGCAAAGATCCACGGCCAGGCCCCAGGTGGAGCTCCAGGAGTCCAGTTGGCGAGAAAGAGGAGGGATTGTATGAGCGAGAATTGTTGAGACCAAGGTTGGAAAAAGCACAGGGACAAACAGCCAAACTAATGGAAACACATGAACTATGAACCAATAGCTGAGGAGCCCCCAACTGGATCAGGCCCTCTGGATAAGTGAGACAGTTGATTAGCTTGAACTGTTTGGGAGGCATCCAGGCAGTGGGACTGGGACCTGTCCTTAGAGCATGAGGTGGCTGTTTGGAACCTGGGGCTTATGCAGGAACACATTGCTCAGCCTGGGAGGAGGGGACTGGACCTGCCTGGACTGAATCTACTAGGTTGAACTGAATCTCCAGGGGAGTCTTCGCCCTAGAGGAGATGGGAATAGGGGGTGGGCTGGGGGGAAGGGGGGTGGAGGGGGGAGGACAGGAGAATCCATGGCTGATATGTAAAATTAAATTATAAAATTTTTAAAAAAGGCCAAAAAAATAAATTAAAAAAGAGTTAAATTGGCAACTTAAGTCAGCTTAAATTGAAATATTAAGAAGTGGGTACTATGGGGAGAAGGGAAACTACTGCTGGGTTAATAAGTCAGAGATCCTGAAGCAAAGGGGTAGGTTCCTTTGGTTTATAGCTTCGAGTATGAGGGTATTAAAGAGAGAAGTGGGGAACAGAAGATTCTTTCTTAGATGTCAGAGATGGGAGATTTATGAGGCTTTGGAGAGAGGGTGGGTATTGAGCCTGGGTTACATATTTGTTGGGGTTTTGTAGTTGAATGATGACGGAAGTGATGTTTGACTATAGAGAGGTTTAGGGTGTCCCATACACAGGGATCTATCTGAGAGGGCTGTAAGGGGAAAGGTGTGTCAGGTTGTGTGGTTTTGAAGAGAAGGAGGAGGGGAATGGCTGGTGAGCCTGGGGTCAAGCGGATGTGAGAAGCAAAAGGAATAGAGACTCCCACTTTGGCTAGGAGGTCCCTTCCCAGCAAGGGGATGGGACAGGTTGGCACCGTTAGGAAGGAATGGGTAAGGGGGATACCCTTCAAGATACGGCTGAGTGGTGGGGTTTCGTGACCCTGATAAGGCTGTCCCCCACTCCAACAATAGAGGAATGAGGAGAGGTGGGTCCCCAGGACTCCATCAGAACTGAAGAAGTGGGCCCAGTGTCCAGAAAGAAGGAGATGGATCGCCCTGATCCTGTGATAACCACCTGAGGCTCGCTGTCTGAGATTGCTGTGGCCAGGCTAAGGGAGCCCGGGTCCCCTCAGTCGTTCACGGCCAAACCAAGGAGGTCAGATGAAGGGTGGTTTGGGCTTGATTTTTCTCATGCCTCGAGGGACATGGGGACAATCAACACCCCAGTGTCCTTGGGTTCAGACAGGTCCAGGTCCAGTGACCCTCCTGACCACATTTAAAATGAGGACACAGAGGTCCTTGGGCTTTAGGAGACCAGGGAGTCTGGGCTTTTGCTTTGGCCAGTTGAGAGGCCTTAACCATCCATCATCAGGTATTTTTGTTTTGGGGCTTTTTTATCTCTCCCGTGGTACACCTTGAAGGCCACGGTTTTAAGAATTCTACCTGGAGTCAGGGATCCTCTCTCTAGATGTTTAAGTTTGGTCTTAATATCAGGGAAACTCTGGGAAAAGAAGTAGTTCATAAGGAGTTGCTTCCCATCTGGGGTCTTAGGGTCCAGACTGGTATATTGTAAGAGGGCCTTTGTAAGGCAGCCTTAGGAATTGAAACGGGTTTTCATGACTTTCCTGGGTAACCCCTTGGTCTTTTTCATAATTTACCACCTTAAGGGCAGTCTTGTGGAGACCAGCCAGCCAGGAGGCTAGTTAAAAATCAATTCCTAGCTGGGATGTCCCATGGAATGTTGTAATTCCATTCAGGGTCCTGGTTGGGGACTTCCCTACCCTCAAATGGATGGGTGTTGTCAGTTTGGTGGATTTCATCTGCATGGGCCCTAGCCTGGTCCCAGACTCACCTATACTCTCCTGGGAAAAGATTGTTGGTGAGAATCGTATAAACATCATGGAAAGTGAGGGTTTAAGATTGGGTAATATATTGGATACCTAATTGGTTTTCATAGAGCAAGGCCTTTTATGTGATAGTTGAGTACTCTGCTTTAACAACACATACTCAGTCCTGACTGGGTGGGCAGCATGTTGCTGAGGAGGGAGAAAGGAAAATCAGAGAGGCTAGAGAAGAAGAGAAGGGGCTGCTGGTTGAGGCTGATAAGTGGGGAGGTTCTCTAGTATGATAGAAAATAGTGGAGGAATCATCTGGTTTGGGCTTCATAGCTAGGAGTTGTTTCCTTCTTGGTTGGTTTATCCCAAAATGGCATCACACCACATGTTTCCTTTAAGATTACCTAAGTATAGATTTTTAACTATCAACCCCAGTATTACAGATTTTTCAGATTTGTAACTGTATCCAATATGCTTATATTTGGTGTTGTGACTCAGATAGGCACTCCTGGTGCCTGTGCTCCCCCTCATGGTCTGAGCCACACTGGGATCCTATCCCTCATCTTCAGTCCACCCTCAACAGACTCATCTTCCGGCTCACTGATCGCTCAGCACCCCATCCACCAGCAGCAGTTGGGTAAGCTTCCCCTTTGGTTGGTGTAAACGTTTCTCTGAGTCCAAGGAAGTGACTGTTGAGTGTCTGGTACCCCTCTGGTATTCTTGGGATGGAGGCACCCCCAGCCACGGTCTTTAAGGCTATGGCTGGCCCTCTTTACCTGACTCCATCCCACCACCCTCAGCGCTGCAATCCTGCAGGTTCCTCAGGCCCAACAGGGCTACTGCACCCCTTCCTGCCCTCTTCTCCCATCTGAAGCTGCCTGTAATCCCACAGCTCATCTAGGCCCTTGTGGCTTTTGCGACCCCATCCCCAACCCTTTCCTGTGGGTGAGACAACCCCCCCCTTAGAGCTTAGTTTTCATCTTCACCTTCTAGCCTCTTCGAAAGCCCTGGTACCAAGTACTGAGTTTCCCCTCTGGGAAACTTAGCTAGGCTAAGTCCTGCTGAATGGCTTGATCCTCATTTGGTCCTCTCTGAACCCACGACTACTAGCTGCGGTGACACTTTCCTTCTTCTCTCTCTTCCATGGGAGTGGTGTCTCCTATACCCTCTCCCTGGGATGCCTCTACACCTGGTACCCGACCTGGAGGGCCCTAAACTTATTCACTTTTGCAGTCGAATTTGACCTCAGTATCCCTTATAATCAATCCAAATGGCCGCCTAAAGGCACCCTAGGTCCCAATTTTATTCAGGACGTTTACAAAAACTGCGAGCAATTGGGGAAATGGAAAAGTATTTCCCTTTCTCTACATTCAAGCTTTCTCTTTTCTGCACTCCAAGCCCATTTTGTTTTTCTTCTGGGTCCCCCACCTTCTTCTGTGTAAATGTCCTGTCTTTTAAGTTACCATTGATGGGTCTGTAAGCTTGTTGCACAGTGGGAGCTGGAAGTGAGACCCAATGGAGAGAAAAAGGAGAAAAAGGACAGCTACACCATGCACACACCTGGCACACACTCCTTCCTGGCTAGTGATCTCTCAGTTCCTTCTTTCAGTGTTCTCTGTGTCTAGGGCTCAAAAATTTCCTGTCTTTAAGTCTTCTTTCCTAAACTTACTGGATTAAGTTTTACAGGGTGTCTTTTAGGTATGAATGACATTAGACTGTTGCTTTATGCTGTCCTGCTTAAATTAAAAGCTGGCTCTAGGGTTGGGGTATGGCTCCTCATCTTCTAGACCCAAGCATGCTTCTTTAAAACATTTCCTCCAAAATCTCTGCCCTATATCAGGCAAGCCACATGCTATGTGACAGAGAAAGGAGAGCAAAACAAAATAAAGGGACAGACTATTCCCAATGGGGACTATTGCTACTCTTCTCATAGACTTTTGGTTTTGTTCTAACTCTCTAAGGCTTTTGTTAAGGCATAAGTCTTACCTCAAAAGAGACCCTGTCTCAAAAACAAACAAACAACAAAAACCTGAAGTATCTTGAAGTGAATGAACTGTGGCTAAAGTATCAGAATTCATAGGGAAAGCAAAGCCCCTGAGGTTTTTGATACTTCTGTATCATTTGTGCAGTGTGGTAGCATCCATCCCAAACAGTTCCTTGTCTCCGCAGCTCTTGGACCCTTTCTTATAGTGACGTGGCATCAGTGTCCCTTGTGGTAAGGAGCTCCCCTGTGCTCCTGCATAGCAGCATGGGTTCTTCTAGGTGAAGGGAGGTTGTCCGTCCACAAGGTGTGTCTCATGAGTAGACCCCAGGGCAGGTCTCTGTCCTCCTTTCCATAGAGATGTAGGAAGCTTAGCCTGTGGTCAGCTTCCCACTTGTCTCCCAGGTGCTCAGTGAAAGAAGCTTCCAGTTCCAAAACACAGCTGCCAACAAGCTACTGGAAGCAGATGACCAGCTGCCATAATGCTTCTGCTCTGAAGTTGACATAACACCCACAAATGTTCTTTTGATGTTGAGAGATTATATAAATATCATCACTTTACCCCTTTAGTTATAACTGACTCTTTTCCTGTGGTGGTTTGAATAGGATGGCCCCGTGGACTCGTGTGTTTGAATGCTTGGCCTTTAGGGAGTGGCACTGTTAAGAGGTGTGGTCTTGTTGGAATGGGTGTGACCTTATTGGAGGAAGTATGTCACTGTGTGGGCGGGCTTTGAAGTCTCATATGCTCAAGCTATGCCCAGTGTGGTATGAGTTCACTTCCTGTTTCCTGTAGATCAAGATGTAGAACTCTTTTTTTAATTTTAATTTTAATTTTTAAAAATTTTATAATTAATTTAATTTTACATATGAGCCACGGATTCCCCTGTCCTCCCTCCTCCTGCCCCCCCATCCTCCCCCCAATCTACCTCCCCATTCCCACCTCCTCCAGGGCAAGGACTTCCCTGGGGATTCAGCTCAGTGTGGTAGAACTCTTTTTTTTTTTTTTTTTTTTTTTTTTTTTTTTTTTTTTTAAGATTTATTTATTTATTATGTATAAAGCATGTATGACTGCAGGCCAGAAGAGGGCACCAGATCTCATTACAGATGGTTGTGAGCCACCATGTGGTTGCTGGGAATTGAACTCAGGACCTCTGGAAGAGCAGTCAGTGCTCTTAACCTCTGAGCCATCTCTCCAGCCCGTGGTAGAACTCTTAACTATCTTTCTAGCACCTTGTCTGCCTGAATGTGACCTTGCTCCTGCTATGACAATAATGGACAAAACCTCCGAAACTATAAGCCAGCCCCAATTAAATGTTTTCCTTTATACAAGTTGCTATGGTCCACTACTGCTGGGCCTGTGCCAATATGGGTGGCCTTCGCTGCCACCTGGGGCCATGGTGACAACCAGACCCAGGCTGCTACTGAGGACCATGTCTGGGTCCATGGTCCTATCACAGCTAAGGTCTTTGTTGATGTCCATGGCCCATGTTGCCATGAAGCCTGGGGTCTGGGCCACAGTCTGTGGCCTTGGAGTCTGGGGGCCATGCTACAGCAGGGGCCATACAGATCTGCATGGCCTGTACTTCCACTTGGGGCCATGGTGTCATCTTGGCCCAGGCCACTGCCGAAGGCCGTGCCTGGGTCTGTGGCCCTATAGTGGCCAGGGTCTGGATTGATGTATGTGGCTCCTGTTGTCACCGAGGGCCATGAGTATGCCCAGGGTCAGGTCAGCCACCTGAGTCCAGGTTGGTACCCGAGGACCATGATGCATGCAGGTCTAAGTGGCCTACGCTGATAACCGATGCTATGGTAATGTCCAAGTGAGAGCTGCAGTTGAGGGCCATGTCTGGGTCCATAGCCCTACTGTAGCCAGGGTCTGCACTGATGTCCGAGGCTCCTGTTACCATCTAAGGCCGTGCAGACACCTGAGGTCTGGGGCCATGTTGGTGTCTTAGGGCCACACTGCTGCTGGGGCCTGTGCCAATCTGAGTGGCCTGCACTGCCACCTGGGGCAAGGTGACATCCAGACCTGGCTGCTGGCCAGAACCATGTCTGGGTCCATGGTCCTACTGTGACTGAGATCTGTGCTGAAGTTCAAGTCCCATATTATCACCAAAGGTCATATAGACGCCCTGGTGGTACCTGGGGCCATGCTGCTGCCAGAACCATCCCAACCTTAATGGCCAGTGCTTCCACCCAGAGCCAGGATGTTGTCCGGGCCCAGGCTGCTGTCCCATGTCTGGGTCTGTGGTCCAGCTACAGCTGGAATCTGTGTTGATGTCTGTGGTCCATCACCTCAGGGAGCCTTAGGAACCACGCAAAATGAAATCAGAGGGCCATGCTGAGCCGGCCCTGCCCTTTGCTGGCTCAGGGAAAGCTGGCCTTGATTCTCGATGGACACTGCAGCAAGAGAGCTGGCACTTGCACTCAGAAGAGATGGCCCCACCCCTCACCACAGGTGAGGGCAAACTGACCCTGAGGGCTTGGGCATAGGGGAGCTGACTCTACCCCTCACCTGAGGCGAGTGGCCCCAGTGGCCTGGACTGGCCAGCTCAGCTACTACCCAGGACCACAGCTGGGCCCTGGGTTGACCCACCCTAACAGCTACTCCTTCTAGGACCTGCTGGAGCTTGTGAAGGAACTGGTCCTGTGTAACAATACCTGAAGGATCTCCAAGACTCGGGGCAGCCAGAGGACATCCCAGAGAAATTCCAGTGGTCTTGAACCAGACCAGTGACTCACTGCAATCAACAATTTCTAGTAATTTGCTGGTAAAGCTGATAGGACAGAAGGACACACTCTATGACACACTGAGCACCCCAATGCCACCAGGATGAATGAAGAGGTGTTGGAGAGGTGGGAAAGAAGAAGTGAAGAGTTTTGTTTGTTTACTTGCTTGCTTGTTTTGTTTTGCAGGAGTGAGGGGAGGATATGGGAGGACCTGGAGGTGAGCAGAACTGGGGTGCATGATACGAAACTCCCAAAGAATCAATAAAGAAGTTAAATTTAAAAAAAAGTTGCTGTGTTCATGGTGTCTCTTCACAGCAATAAAACATCTAAGACATCTACTAGATGAAAATTTATAGCTTTTCTTACCACAAAATCTATGAATATATTGCTGGTTTTAAGCTTCCTGATTGGATAATAATTTATTCAGTAATTTGAAGTTTATATTGAAATTAATTTAGAAATGCAAACCCTAGGAGGAAGTAGTTGTTTTTGCTAAAGAAAGATATAATTCAATTTATTCCCCCATTTCTTTGCCCTTCCTCTCTTTCTGTGCTGGAAAGGGAACACAGGGTCTCAAACATGCTAAGCATCTGCTCTACCACTAAGTCCCCAGCCCTGAGAATCCATGTATGGAAGATGGAAAGATAGCTCAGCAGTTAGGGGTAGATAGTACTCTTTCCCAGGACCCAAGTTTGATTTCTGGTACCCACATCAAATAGCTTAACAACTGTCTGTAACTCTAGCTCTAGCAGATCAAGGATCTAATCCTATCTTCTAGACTCCAAAGAACACATGGACTCACATGTGCATGTTCTCCATTTTGAAAAAGAATCTATTTAGTAAGTATGAAAGAGAGCTATTTCTCATATAAAAAATAATTACGGGGTAGGTGTGGTGCCATATGCCTTTAATCCCAGCATTCGGGAGGCAGAGGCAGCCAGGTTTCTGTGAGTTTGAGGCTAGCTTGGTCTAAATAGTGAGTTTCAGGACAGTCAGGGCTATAAAGTGAGATCTTGCCTAAAATAAATAAATAATGAAACATTACTTCCTGGTTTGAATGTAGGGTACATGACATTTCTGATGTCCCTTATCACTTGGCTGTCACTTTCTACAGACTATAGGCATTCGCTGATACTAATTAGTTTAGGGATTGTTTTATTCTATTTGAAATGAGATTTGGTTCCTCCTTCAACATCAGTTAATCTGGGGATGGTAGAGCCCCATGTGAAGAATAAAGATAATAAAGGGATGATATCTGGAAGTGACATCTGCCCCCAGTGCTCTAGTGAACTCAGGGTGAAAACTTGCTCAGTCTGTGAGCACACATTCCCTGTGGCTAGTCCTGAACCTGGGATCACGACCTTCTTGGTTACTTGTTGGGGAACATTTGGCATTCATGCCAGTGTAGTAGGGTTGATGTACAGTAGGAACAGTTTAAGCACCAGCCTTCAAGTCTAGAGAAAGATAGGATAAGGAAGATATTCTTGTTCAGAGGCATAGCCTCAGTACCTACACAGTGCTCTTCAAGATAAGGAGATAGTCTAGTGGGATGTCACTGGGAGCTTGGGCTGACTCTTGTGGACTCTGCAAATGTACTTGTCCTACCACCAGCAGAAGGGAGACAGAAGAGGGTGGGACAGTCTACCTACACCCTCAGGTCAGATGAGAAGAAGTGTAGGGACCTTACTATGAGAAAGGGACTGGAGGTGGGGACCATAGCAGTGTGAGGGAAAGGAAGGAACTGTTTCCTGCCTTTATTTGCCCAGCCTGCAAGATGGAACACAGAGTTACTGCTTCTCCTTGAGGATATTTGATAGGTCATTTCACGTGGTGGCTTGGGGAGGGTACAAGTGTTGACACACATTTCAGTTAGTCAAGAAAAGGATGCTGGACCTGGTGGTACATATCTGTGATCCCAGCTCTCAGGAGGCTGAAGCCAGAGGACCTGAGAGTTTGAGGCCATCTTGAACTACATTGTGATACCCTTTCTCAAAAACTGAAGATTAAAGGTGTGCACCACTACCACCCATTTCCTGTCAAGTGAAAGATAATCATGCTACAATCCACAGATCCAGAGAGGCCAAGTAACAAGGAGAGCTTAAGGGTAGGAGGTGCATAGATCTACCTGGGAAGGGGAAATAGAAAAGATCTTGCAGGTGAGGACCAGGTTAGGGAGGGGTAGTGGGATGGAAGGAGAGAGTACTGGGAGAGACTACCGGAATTGGGGGGCATTTCAGGGGCAATGTGGAAACCTTGTATAATGGAAACTCCTTGGAATCTATGAAGGTAACCTGAGCGAAGACTCCTAGTAATGGGGGATATAGAACCTGAACTGGCCATCTTCTATAACCAGGCAAGGCTTCTTAAGTGGTGGGACTGGGACATCAACCCAGCCACAAAACCTTCAACATAACAATTTGTCCTGTCTGCAAGATGTGCTGGGGTAATGGTGGCACAGAACTTGTGGGAGTGGCCAACTAATGACTGGTCCGACCAGTGGCCCATGCCACGAGAGGGAGCCCACGCCTGACGCTGCCTGGATGGCCGGGAACCAGAGGCTGAATAGCCCAGAGACCTAGGATAGAACCAAACACGACTGGGGAAAAAAAAAGTCAACAAAATATTCTGCTATACTCCTAGACCAGAGCCTAGCCCAGTGGTCGTCAGACAGGCTTCATCAAGCAATTGACAGGAGCAGATGCAGAGACCCACAGCCAAACATTAAGTGGAGCTCAGAGAACCCTGCAGAAGAGGGGCTATGAAGGATTGTAGGAGCCAGAGGGGTCAAGGACATCATAAGAACACAGCCTACAGAGTCAACTAAGCAGGGCTAATAGGGGCTCAAGAGACTAAAGCAACAATCAGGAACCTATACAGGTCTGAACTGGGTCCTCTGCATATATGTTATTGTTGTGTTCTTGTGTGACTTCTAACAGTAGGAGTGGGGTGTGTCTGACTCTTAGCCTGCTCTTGGGACCCTTTTCTTCCTTCTGGGTTGCCTTCTCCAGCTGTGATATGAGGGTTTGTGCCTAGTCTTGTAACTTGTTAAATGGTGTTTGGTTGATGTCCCTGGGAGGCATGCTCTTTTCTGAAGGGAGATAAGGAGTGGATCTGGGGGAGAGGGGAGGTGGGAAGGGACTGGGAGGAGTGGAGGGAGGGGAACTGATCAGGATGTAATGTATGAGAGAAAAACAACAATAACAAACAAACAATGGCTAGAGTCCTTGCTTTAGCAACATCAGAATGATACAGAAGATTAGTATGGCCTCTGTACAATGAATACCTACAAATTTGCGTGTGTATGTTATTTATTTTTTTCAGACAGGGTTTCTTTGTGTAGCGTTGGCTTTTCTGGAACTCACTCTGTAGACCATACTGTAGACCAGGCTGGCCTTGAACTCACAGAGATCCACCTGCCTCTGCCTACCAAGTACTGGCATTAAAGGCATACTGCCATGATCTGTCTGCAGCCTGAGTTTAGGTCCTGAGACAGGGAAGGGGCATTGGCATGAAGGAATGAATTGTCCAACCACCAGCTGAGTTTCACAAAAGTGGCCAGCCTGAAATAGCTCCAGCCATCTTATGTAAACATCAAAAACAAGCATGTTTTTCCATACTAACAAGTTTTTTTTTCCATCCTCCAATGTTAACCTCTGGCAAAAACAAATTTGTCAAATATGTTTTCTCCCAACTTTTACATCAAAATATCTTTTTTTAAAAGATTTATTTATTTATTATGTATACATTGTTCTGCCTGCATGTGACCCTGCAAGCCAGAAGAGAGCACCAGATCTCATTACAGGTGGTTGTGAGCCACCATGTGGTTGCTGGAATTGAACTCAGGACCTCTGGGAGAGCAGCCAGTACTCTTAACCACTTAGCCATCTCTCCAGCTCCGCATCAAAATGTCTTTAAACCAAAAACACTTACCATTTTACTTGTGTGGCCAAATATCGAGCCAGGTATATCCTGTCTTTACATAACTAAAATATGATTGACATAGGCACGGATTTTCAAGAACAACAATCTCCTTCAAAACATTTTTACAGAAATAGGGTTGATCTGCCTCTGATCCTGTCAGCACTGAATTAGAACAGCTCCCAGGGTCAGAAGTGACAGCTGGCATCCCCAGACAAGAAACCTGAGAAGTATCAGCTCCCAATGAATTTTAGGGGAACATATTTGAGAAAAAAATGGGGTTTCCAAGAATGATCACATCTGTCTCTGCATGGTTTACAAAATGACACAAAAACTACCAAAAGAATTATCAATATTACAGGAGAGAAGAGAGCATGCAGGCCGTGTGGTCCCAGCAGTATTCTGCTCTATCTCAAAGTCCACTGTCTTTGCTGAGTGAGACTGTCCCTGTGGGCTTTTGCCTCATCTGGAGACTTGTTGGACAAGCACTCATATACTGGTCCGAAATTAGGCCGCATGGCTCCCAACAGTGTATGCCTTAATTATATATGTGTGTATATTTAATTAAATTTATTTTTTTATTTTACATCCCAAGTGCAATTTCCCCTCCCTCCTCTCCTTCCATCCTCTCCCACCGCCTCCCCTTCTTTATATATTTTTATATATAAAGGATGTTTTCTCAAATGTGAGGGATGAAGACTGCAGGGCTAGGTTGTTTAACCTAACTTTTCATTTTGTGTGAGAAAATAACTTTGTCTACTGATGGGCAATGTTTTTGTTTGGGTATGTTAGCTGTTGTATATAGATTTCTGTCTAAAACCTCAAGTCCAGAAGTACTTGGTCTTAGAAGTACTTCAGACATCTTACCCAGGACAGGGCTGATACCCACTTGCCAATTGCTGTTAGAGTGAGTCATGACTTCAGACCTTTTCAGCACATTTGTGCTGCAGGGCCTGTGGTGATGGCCTCTGCTCTTAGCCTTTGTCCCCACTGCCTCCACTCTGTTCTGGTTTGGCAGCCTGTGTGTTCTGGATGGATGCCGAACCTTTGCATGCACTTTGCTGCCATCTACCTGGATTTATTTCACAGCAGAGGGGTTTCATGTATGGGTAACTGTCTTCTTCTCCCCACAGAGTCTATAGAAGAGGCAGAAGCAGCAAGGCTCCCAGATGAACAACCGAAAGGAAGATATGGAAATCACTTCTCACTACCGGCATTTGCTTCGAGAGCTCAATGAGCAGAGGCAGCACGGAGTCCTGTGTGATGTGTGTGTCGTGGTGGAGGGCAAGGTCTTCAAGGCACACAAGAACGTCTTGCTTGGGAGCAGCCGTTACTTCAAGACACTCTACTGCCAGGTACAGAAGACATCTGACCAGGCAACAGTCACTCATTTGGACATTGTCACAGCCCAAGGCTTCAAGGCCATTATTGACTTCATGTACTCTGCCCACCTGGCTCTTACCAGCAGGAATGTTATTGAGGTGATGTCAGCTGCCAGCTTCCTACAGATGACTGACATTGTGCAGGCTTGCCATGATTTCATCAAGGCTGCACTGGACATCAGCATCAAGTCAGATGCCTCAGATGAACTCTCTGAGTTTGAGATTGGCACCCCAGCCAGCAACAGCACAGAGGCACTGATCTCAGCTGTAATGGCTGGAAGGAGCATCTCCCCATGGCTGGCTCGGAGAACAAGTCCTGCCAATTCTTCTGGAGACTCTGCCATTGCTAGCTGTCATGAAGGAGGGAGCAGCTATGGGAAGGAGGACCAGGAGCCTAAGGTTGATGGTCCTGATGACATTTCTTCACAGTCTTTGTGGCCTGGAGATGTAGGCTATGGGTCTTTGCGCATCAAGGAAGAACAGGTTTCACCATCACATTATGGAGGGAGTGAACTTCCATCCTCCAAGGACACTGCAATACAGAACTCTTTATCAGAGCAGGGTGCTGGGGATGGCTGGCAGCCCACAGGCCGGAGGAAGAATAGAAAAAACAAAGAGACTGTCCGACATATCACACAGCAGGTGGAGGAGGACAGCCGGGCTGGCTCCCCAGTACCCTCATTCCTGCCCACATCAGGATGGCCTTTCAGCAGCCAAGACTCAAGTAAGCCTTTCTTGTGACAAGCTGGGTTCAGATGGCCCAGGTCACTGTGTTGATGACTTCATGGCTGTTGGTGAAGTGATATATTCCCATGCTCACACTAATGGCTTCCTATGGTCACCTTCTATCACAGTACATTAGTGTGACTGCAGGGAATATGACCTACATGTAACCAAGGCTAAGATGACTTTGGGGCCCTAACAGTCCTGGTGTGTCTATCCCATCAATACAGCTCCAGTATGTAGAGGTTGCTTGAGTGGGGCTTCCATGAAACCACTGAGACAAGGTACAGGGTCTGTAGTTGGAACAGTAGGGAGATAGTTGGGGAAGCTCAGCTGTTCTGAATTGTCTGTCTTTCCTCATTTATCAGACGTTTCCTTGGTACTGTCAGGGACACCCAGAAAGTCACTAGAGTGGCTCTCAGTTCTATTCCCTACCCCAGACTTTTGCTTGGCTCTTGTAGTGTTTGGTCTTCAGTTTCTTGCTGCTTCAAACTGGGATGTTGTATTGAAAACAGCTTCATAGTGAGGGATGAGTGTGTCTCATGGCTCGGTGGTCACAAGCATGTTCTACTCTTGCTGAGGACCTGAGTTCAATCCCCAGCATCCATGTCTGGCAGCTCACAACTGCCTATAACTCTAGCTTCAGAGAGGTCTGATACCTCTGGCCTCCATGGGTACCTGTACTCACATGCATATACCAGTATCCACATACTTAAATTTTTAAAACTTATATTTTTTTAATCTTAATTACATGTGTATGAGATGGAGTGGGGAATTATATGTGCACTTGACTCCAGGTACCAACAGAGGCCAGAAGCAGATGAGAGCTTTCTGATATGGATGTTGGGAGTTAAATTTGGGTCCTCAGCAAAAAATTGTACTCTTAACTGCTGAGCCAGCTCTTCAGCCCCTCTGCCTTGTAAACATTTTTAAGTGAGTAGTTCATTGGCATTAAATATATTCATGTTGTACTACTCTCCATCTCCAGAACTTAAAATTTTTTTAGATTTATTTATTTTGTGTGAATGTTTTATCTGCACTTATGTATGTATACCATGTATGTGCTTGGTGCCAGTGGAGGTTAGCAGACGGCATCATATATACACTGGAACTGCAGTTGCTGATTGTTGTGAACCATCACATAGGTACTGAGAATTAAACCTGGGTCCTCTACAAGAGCAACAAGTGCCCTTAACCGCTGAACCATCTCTCTCCACACACTTCAGTTTTATTTTTAAAGTTCTCATTGCCCTGTGTTTCCAACACTAAGACACCAAGCACAGAGCCAGAGCCAGATTTTGGCATGTTTGTAAAGGTTGGTTTTGCTCAGCATTGCTCCACGTTGGGCAGAATCGTTCTCTGTGCTGATTTCCTGGGGATGGGAGGATGTTGCGCAGCATCTGTACCCACAAGGTTTCAGTGGCATTTGACACAGTTGTGACAACCACAAATATCTCCTGACATGTACACATATCTCCAAGCATCCCCTATTCTCCCTAGGGATGGACTGAACTGAATCAGAAGAGTATCAGTCATTTCCTGATAATTTTTCTATGGAGAAGCCCTCAAGGCAATAGACATGGATAGTAACGTCTGCCTTCTACATTTGCTTATAATCTTTTGTCAGTTCTGACCCAAACCTGGTGAATGCTGAGACTTTTGGGGCACATTTTGAGGCTCACAAATGTTGGAGCCATCCTCTACTTGTTTTAGAATATATGCGTGTGCCCAACAGTTTCCCTACAGGTGTCAGTGCTGGGGGCATGCATCCCATGGGAGTCAATGGTAAATTAGTAAGTGGAACAATTCTAGAGCCTGTGGGCTGGAGGTTTCAAATGTAGTCAGCGAGCAGAAGGTGTTTTCAGAATCCAACAAGTGATTTTGGCTGTATACTTTCTTAGTCTTAAATCCTTGGGTTGCCAAGGCAACTGTGAACTGCTTTTGCTTGGGGATTCTGAAGGCTGAGATAAGGATCTGAGGTGTAGGCTGGAGCGTGGGATGCTTCCTGCATGTCATGGTGGTGTGTCATTCTTTGAGCCTCTCCCACCCTGGCTCTCAGATTAAGATTAGGAAACATAAATTATGACACTTGATGGAGGTCAGTTTATTTTCATTAAAGAGTTAGAGATTGATAAATTATTTATAGGAGAAAAGGCTCTCTTCTAAAGACACATGTCAGGCAGACACATGTCAGGTGCCATTGGGGCCTTCTGAGCAGTTGCTCAGATGTGAAACCTTCTGTTCCTAGCCACTTGTCTTGTCCTGTCTGTATGTCTCCATCTCAGCTCCTGGTGGCCCCTGGGACGACTCAACTTTTATAAGTGATTTTCTAAGCAAAAAGTCAACTGCATTGTAACTAAGCAGGTCTGGAAAATCAGTTTTAAATTGACTTAATTTATGTGATAACTGGTGCAAATGGCATTAAATAAGCACATGGGTTGTGCATGTCCATGTGATGGACACAGGTAAGCCTTCTAGCTGGGTACTCACCATCTCTCTCTGGGCCATCCTAGGATGGGGCCTCTCCTGATTCATCTGCAGAGAGAGGTCAGTGATGATTCTCAGGGTAGTTAGTGATGCTTCTGTGAGGTGAAATAGTATCCAACTAGCTCAGGAATGATTTCTAGGGCTCCCAGCTACACTCATTCCTAAAATATACTGTAAGCATCAAAATGTGAAACTATTTGAAAGTTAAAGGTTTTGTTGAGTTATTGTACTGGACTTTGGGAAGATTGAACCTCCACATGTTGTAATTTTTAAGGACACATTAGGACCTCAGTGCAGTTCTAGCTCAAGATGGAGAATCTATGGGATTCAGTGTTGACCATACTCTCTGGCACCTCCCTGCTTTGGGGGATGAATGGCATGGGCTTTCAGGGTGAGTTTCTTTTCATTCCTCTCTGGATCATATGCAGCCTACATTTCTCTTCCCAGGTCATCCCTCGCAGTGAATGGGAGTTGGAGTTAGGGGTTCAAAGCCTCCTAGACTGTCATAGCCATCCTGGTCCACACAACATAGTGGACCATGTTACACTTACAGGAACTAAAAACCATGTGAGCTTATCTCTTGCTTATGTACTGGTTTCATAATCTACCATGGCTGTGAAGAGTATCTCAAGCATTCTAGTCCTGGTGCTGGCCGGGCTCGGACATCTGCTATACTGTTGATAAGGTCACCTTTTCATGAAGCCATTTAGACATTAAAATGACATTAAAAATTTTGATCTTTTTTTTTTTTAATTCTCTCGTATATTACATCCCAACCACTGTTTCCCCTCCCTCCACTCCTCTGTTTCCCTTCAGAATTGATCATCTTTGTAAAGAAAATCATCTGTGCTTGTTGTAGCTTTGAGGGAAGAGATTAGCATGGCTTTGAGGGAAAAGGTGACACCATCTGCTTCAGTCCACCCATATCCCACATTCCATAGTACTCCTCTGGGCTTCACCTTTTGCTATCTGTTCTGCTCTTCATCTTGCCTATGTAGTTTTCCTCCCAAATAAGACTGACAGGATCTCTTGAAAGCATTTCTGATTGGACTGTGTTATAGTGTGTTTAGAGTGGCAGCTGGTGATCAGATAGGCAAAACTGTTCTCCTTTGGATGCTTTGTTGAAATGAGGACCTGGCACCGAGGTGGGAGAGTTCATTACACCTTCTTGTCTGTTGTGGGAAGGACAATGCTGATGCCATAAAATAGTGAAGGAGGCAAGAACAGGAGGAAAGTGCAGCACAGGTCAGAAACTTGGGGTATTATGGGGAGAGGTGTCCTGGCATTCAGCAGTGCTTATAACAGACAGAACTCCAGAGCCTAATTGGGTTCTATTGACCCATTTCATACAAAGTGACTTTTCATCTTGAGGGGGAGGGGGCGGCTGGACTCAGTCCCACAACCTTCCCTTTTGCACCTCTGAACAGTACTTTGCCATAGCCTCCTTGTGATACTGAAGGGTCTCATTGTCCGTCCTTCTTCAGGCTGAGCTCCAATGGAAGTGCTTTGTATTGTCATGATGTTTTTTAAAAAATTAAATTCACAGCAGGTGAACTTGAAAGGATTCCTATGGACATAGACCAGCCTAAACATTCTTTGAGATGAGGAGACTAGGTGACTTGTCACCCTGGGGTACCTGGCAGAGTTGATGGTGTATAGTCCCCACCAGAAAAGTCCAGATAGTGCCTGCTGGTCTGGTGTAGTGTGTCACCTGTGCTGAGGAATGAACAGACAGCTGTGTGGAGGGATATGCTTCTGGAAACCCAGCAAACCACATGTTGAGATGACAGTAGGCGGAGCACTGGTGCCCCCAGACTCTGCAGGGATTTTCCTGGTTTGTTCCAAAGAAGGCAGATTCTGGTAGGACACCAAGCTGGTGAGATAGTCACCTTGAATTGAGTAGCACTTATCCATGGTAATATTTCTTACTTGTTTTGCTTTGTTTCACTAGGATATCTCACTCTGTAGCCCAGGTTGGCATTGAATTTATGACTTTCCCGCCTCCACATCTCAAGAGCTGGGATTAAAGGCATGGGCTTATGATGGTGCTTCCTGTGGTTGATTTCCAACTCTAATACTGTAGGTTGATCACCACATTGTAATCTAAGTGAAGAAGCATCATTGGTCAGATTTCTACAGAGACACTGCCTTTAAGTCACATCCCAGGACCTAGGCCCTCCTCTAGCAGTTCCTGTGAGACCTATACCACCCAACCTCCCCATCTAGGAGTATGTGTGGAGTTGTTCTTTTCAACACTCTCCTATGAGGCCTCTGGTTGGGTCCTGTCTTGAGCCTGGAGATTTATTCTCTTATTTTTCTGGCATCCATAGACTCTTCTACGATAGTGCCATGCTGATGCTGGAGCCTGGTGAGCTGGCCCAGAGTAACCAGTGATGCTGCATGCCATAGCAGCATACCTTATACAAATCAAGGAACTTATTTATGTTGAAATATTCAGGCTGACAGATTTTCTTTTTCCAAGGTTCTGTAATCTATAATAATTCAGATTAAGACAGGTATATAAATGAGAAATCAGTTTGTAAACTTATATATAATGAGTTTATTTAATTATACTATTTTTTAATGATTTATTTATTTTTATTTTATGTGCATTGGTGTTTTGCCTGCATATATGTCTGTATGAGGGTGGCAGATCCCCTGGAATTGGAGTTATACATAGCTGTGAACCACCATGTGGGTGCTGGGAATTGAACCAGGATCCTCTAGAAGAGCAACCAGTACTCTTAATCACTGAGGCATCTATCCAGTTCCTTATACAATTTTTAAAAATTATTATTATTATTATTATTATTAGTAGTAGTAGTAATAGTACTATGGCAGGATTTGGTGTGCAAAGGTGGTGTGCAACCTTTAATCCCAGCACTTGGAGGCCAAGACAGGCAGATCTCTGAGTTCAAGTCCAGCTTGGTCTACAAAGTGAGTTCCAGGACAGCCAGAGCTGTATAAAGAGAAACCCTGTCTCAAAAAACAAAACAAAAAATTTTATTTTATTTTATGTGTGTGGGTATTTTGTCTCCATGTATGTCCATGTACCATGTGCATTGTCTGGTGTCTGAGGAGGCCAGAACAAGGAGTAGGATCCCCTAGAATTGGAGTTACAGAAAGTTGTGAGCTGCCATAGGAACTGAATCCTGGTCCTCTGAAAGATCAGCCAGTATTCTTTAAACAAAAACAACAACAACAAAAACTATTTATTTATTTTTATTTTATGTGCTTTGGTGTTTTGTCTGCATGTATGTCTATGTGAAGGTGTTGGATCCGCTGGAACTAAAGTTACAGATAGTTGTGAGCGGCCATGTGAGTGCTGGATTTGAACCTGGGTCCTCTGGAAGAACAGCCAGTGCTGTTAACTGCTGAGCCATTTCTCCAGCCCCTCAGCCAGTACTCTTAACACTGAACCGTCTTTTCTGCCCCTAGACTCTTGATACAGGTTCTTACATAGCCCAGACTGGTCTTGAACTTGCTATATAGCTGAAGATGACCTTGAACTCCTGTGATGGGATGACAGATGTTCACAACCACACCGTTTCCCCCCCCATTTTTCTTTATTAAGAAATTTTCTACTCATTTTACATACCACCCACAGATCCCACCTCCTCCCTCCTCCCATCTCCCAGCCCTCCCTCCCAAGCCACCCCACATCCCCACATCCCTCCAAATCATGGTCTCCCATGGGGAATCAGCAGAGCCTGGCACACTGAGCCTAGGCAGGTCCAAGCCCATTCCCACTGTACCAAGGCTGCATAAGGCGTCTCACCACAGGCACTGGGCTTCCAAAAGCCTGCCCATGTACTAGGGATGGATCCCGATCCCCCTGCCTGGGTGCTGCCCAAACAGTTCGAGCCAAATAACCATCTTCCGTATCCAGAGGGCCTAGTCCAGTCCCGTGGGGGCTTTACAGCCACTAGTCTACAGTTCATGGGCCTCCAGTGGTATGGCCGTCAGCTCTGCGCTTCTTCCTGTCATGATCTTGATGTTCCCTGCCTGCAGAATCACCCCCGCCCCCCATCGATTAGATTCCCAGAGCTCAGCCTGGCGCCTGGCCGTGGATCTCTGCATCTGCCTCCATCAGTCACTGGACAAAGTCTCTGTGATGATAGTTAGGGTGTTTGCTAGACGGGTCACCAGAGTAGACCAGTCCAGGCACCCATAGGACACTGCCAGCAGTCCAAGCAACCACACCACTCTTAAATGGTAATTTTTAGAAAGAGGAATGTGTGTGTGTGTGTGTGTGTGTGTGTGTGTGTGTGTGTGTGTGTGTGTGTGTGTGTATGAATGTATGTGTATTATTTTTGAGACAAGGTACAGGCTGGCCTTGAACTGATCCTCCTGCTTCGGCCTCCTGAATGTCAGGATTACAGACTTGAACCTACTGTGTCTGGTATAATTTCATGTGTTTATTTGAAAGCTTTTTATTTTTATTTTTATTTTTAAAGATTTATTTATTTATTATGTACACAGAAGAGGGAGCCAGATCTCATTACAGATGGTTGTGAGCCACCATGTGGGTGCTGGGAATTGAACTCAGGACCTCTGGAAGAACAGTCGGTGCTCTTAACCTCTGAGCCATCTCTCCAGCCCTATTTGAAAGCTTTTATGCTAAGGCTTTTTTCAAGAACTTTTAAGGACTAGGCTGTGGTTCAGTGGTAGAGGTCCCAGAGTTGATCCTTACTACCATAAGATAAAATAAAATGACAAAAGATAATGAAAGTCATTTTAAAAACTGAGTGTCTGTAAGCTGAAGAGATGGCTCAGTGTTTAAAAGCACTTTTTGCTCTTGGAGGTTTGATTCCTAGCACCCACAAGGTGTTCACAACTGCCTGAACCTTCACTTCCACAGCATAAAATACCCTTTTCTGGCCTCCACAGGTACTGAATGTACATCGTGTCCTTACAGGCAAAACCCATACCCTAAAATAAACCCATACCTTGAAATAAAAATAAATAAATCCTTAAAAAAAATCTGAGGAGTCAAACATTGTTGGGTGAACTATTCATGGAGAGTTTTGAACAAATGCATCCTTATTCTAAATAGGGCATCAAGAACAAGCCAAAGCAGCCATTCTATCAAAGCCCAGCTTGGTGAACCAATGGCTTTACTGGGTTTACTTAGAGTACGGGAAAGGGTTACTTAGAGTAGCATGGGTGACCCCAAAAGAGTCACATCACCAAAAATTCCCATTGCAGCATGGATAATGACCACAGAGATGGAGTCCCCTGTTCAGTTAACCTTTCACACACTGTGTGGTCTATCAGTCCTGGAGACCACAAGACTACATAAAGAATTACATTTGTCTGACAGAGAGGTGCAAAAAAGAGTGGCTGAGATCTCAAATGGGGATCTGATAACCCTCCCCAGCACTTTCTTCTATGAGGAAACATCAGCTAGTCGAGTCTTGAGGATCACTTTGAAGTGGCCATAGCTGTTCTTAAGATAGTAATGGCTATTAGGTCCTAAAGATAGCCTTCTACAACAATTAGGCAGCAGGTTCGTGTCAAGCTGCTAACACTGCAGCTTACTGATGTGCTTAGCACCCTCAACCTGCATCCTAGGGATCTCGCTATCCCAGAGCTGATCCACTGTGGCTCGGCCTTTGTCTTGTTGAGGGTACTTTGCCAGGTCTGAGTTTTCAAACCAGCCATGGCCATTTCAGGCTGTTGTCAGCTTTCTCATGGGCAAATGTATAAAGAGGTGAGCTCTTCGGTGAAAATTACTATTATCTTTTGAGGTGTAATATATATATAATAAATTAGAACTGTAAAGTTTATGGTTAGAGGGGCTGGAGAGACGGCTCAGTGGTTAAGAACACTGGCTGCGGATTCAAGATGGCGGAGACAAGCAGACGCAGGTAGGCCTGTGGCAGCGGCCTGCGGAGGTAGAAGGGCCCGGCGGCAGCGGCCGACAGGGACATTCAGGCCCAGCGGCGGCCCACAGAAGTAGACAGGCCACGCGGCGGGAACAGGCGGACGCAGGTCGGCGACTTGCGGAAGTGGATGGGCCCGGTGGCAGCGGCCGACAGGGACATACAGGCCCAGCGGCAACCGGCAGAGACATACAGGCCCGGTGGCAGTTCGCAGAGGTGGATGGGCCCGGCAGCAGTGACAAGCAGAGGTGGGTAGGCCCGCGGCGGCAGCCGGCAGAGACATACAGGCCCGTTGGCCGCCCGCAGAGGCGGACAGACCCAGCAGCGGCTGACAGGGACATACAGGCCCAGCGGAGACAAGTGGACGCAGGTGGTCCTGTGGCGGCAGACCGCAGGGGTGGACAGGCCCGGGGACGGAGAGGGGCGGACACAGCTTGGAACGGGGATGCCCCTAGCCCCAACACCTGGGGAAGAGGCTATCTCCGTGGGTCGGAACCAGGGCGAGTCTGGGCATTCCGTCTGGGGACAACCCAGGGCCCAACTGCTGATCCTGTGAAACCCAACAACTTGGAGGTGTTGGTGAGACTACCCTGCTCAGCTGAAACCCATCTGGGAGAGGATTCAGATGCCTACAGTTTGAAGTCTGAAGAAACAAGATCAGCTGAGGAGTTGACAAATGAACAAAACGTGACCTGGGAACACAGAAGAAGGCGCTACCCAGCCACTAAACCAGATCACCAGAATCATAAGTATATACTTCACCGACTGAGATTAGCTGTCCCTGAAGAAACAGCCCAATAGCACCAATTTAACCAAGAACCCCTACTAAACTAAGACTAAAAATTAGAACAAGAGAGGCACTCTCAGATACAGACACCACCTGCCCCGCACAGAGGAAAAGATGAGTAGACGCCAGTGCAAAAATACAGGCAACAACATAAAGACCTATATGGCAACATCAGAACCTAGTGATTCTACACCTGCAAGACCTAAACATACCATGACAGAAGAAACAGAAGAAATCAACCCTAAAAATGACTTTAAGAAGATGATAGAGGCCCTTAAAGAAGAAATAAAACATTCCCTCAATGAGGAAATAAAAACTTTCCTTAAAGAGGAAATGAAAAACTACCTTAAAGAGGAAATAAAAACTTTCCTTAAAGAGGAAATGAAAAACTCTCTTAAAGAGGAAATAAAAACTTCCCTTAAAGAGGAAATGAAAAACTCCATTAAAGAGGAAATAAAAAACTCCCTTAAAGAAATGGAAGAAAAAACGAACAAAAAATGGGAAGAAATCAAATCAAGCCAAGAAAAAGCAATTAAACAGATGAAAGAAACATTCCAAGATCTGAAAAATGAATTTGAGACAATAAAGAAAACACATGCTGAGGGAATGCTGGAAATAGAAATCCTGACAAAACGAACAGGAACTACAGAAACAAGCATAACCAACCGATTGCAAGAGATGGAACAGAGAATCTCTGACACTGAAGACACGATAGAGAAAATAGTCAAAGAAAACACTAAAGACAAAAAAGTTGTAACACAAAACGTCCAGGAAATTTGGGACACCATGAAAAGACCAAACCTAAGAATAATAGGGATAGAAGAAGCAGAAGAATACCAACTCAAAGGCACAGAAAATATATTCAACAAAATCATAGAAGAAAACTTTCCTAACCTAAAGAAAGAAATACCTATGAAGATACAAGAAGCTTACAGAACACCGAATAGGCTGGATCCAAAAAAAAAGTCCCCTCGCCACATAATAATCAAAACACTAAACACACAGAACAAAGAAAAAATATTAAGAGCCGCAAAGGAAAAAGACCAAGTAACATATAAAGGTAAACCCATTAGAATAACACCAGACTACTCAATAGAGACTATGAAAGCTAGAAGATCATGGACAAATCTCATGCAGACACTAAGAGACCACGGATGCCAACCCAGACTATTATACCCAGCAAAACTCTTAATCACCATAGGCGGAGTAAACAAAATATTCCAGGATAAAACCAGATTTAATCAATACCTGTCTACAAACCCAGCCCTACAGAAAGCACTAGAAGGGAAAATTCAACCCAAAGAAGCTAAACACATCCATGAAAAATCAAGCAATAGATAATCCCACACCAACATACACCACAGAAGAAACAAGCTGGTGTAGCTATCCTAATATCTAGAGAAAAAGGATGTTTCAAAAGAGAAGAAGTCTTGTGGCAATGCCTCAGTGGTCCAGGTAACTACCAGAACTCGGAAAAGTTGGTTGAACTTGGGATTGACTGGGAGGCCAAAGATTTAAAAAGCAGAAGATTTTCTCAAGACACAGCTGTGTGATAATAGTGTGTTTTGTGTGTGTGAATGAGAATTTGTAAATGTTGAATTCTAGGCTTCGATAATCATTGTCAGTGCAGATCAAGCTGCAAGTATTTATGTTTTAAAACTTAAATTATAAAGCTAGTTACGTCTTTCTAACAACTAGTTTTAATGCTTATGAGCATATTTTACCTACATTACCTTTTCAGGATGTTGAGAAAGATGCATCACAAGCACAGGCTGGAGGCTAGGGGCTAGATGGTTTTGAGGAAGAGGTCTTGGTGGACTCTTTCATAGAGCAAAGGGAAGCAATGCCTTCTGGGAAATGAGCTAAGTTTTAATCTAGTCTTTAAGATTAGAAGTCAAAAACAAAAATATTAAGGAAAGGAAAACCTAATTGATCTTTGAAGTATTGTTATGTGGAATTGAGTGGGACTTTTGAGGCCTTTCTTCCAGAAAACAAGGACTTGGTTGTCAGGCCTATATTAGGCCTAAACCTTGGTGCCATGTAGTTGTACTTAAATCGTTTCAATGGAAAGTGTCTTAGTGATTGGAACTTCTAGTGCAGTTTGGAGTTCTTCCGTTTGAAAAATGTGATATTTGCATGGGATTGTTTGAATCTTGTTTTCTAGTCCCTCCCCATCACCACCCTCATAGTCTGAAGGTAGATTTTTCTCTTGATAAAGGAACAAAAAAGGTGAACATCTTGTTTGTAAATAGGTATCTAGTAACTAGTGTTAAACTTGAAATGGTAGAATTCTTTAAAGCCTAATTCTAGGTAGCCTTAAGAAAATGTATCTTAATTATTTTTGAACCTGTATTCACCTTGTTTTTTTCAAATATCTTAAGTTATATTTTCTTTTTCAGAGCTGCTTCTTATTTGGGGCTACTTTTTTTTTTTTTAATTGAGGCGTAATTCATAAAAGGGTATATTGTTTTGATGAGACTTTTTACAACTGTGGCTAGATGTCTTTCTTTAGTCTTCCAAGAAGGGCCATTTTACTTTTTTAGAGTTACCTTTTAAAGTCATGAGATCAACAACTTGGACTACTATGCATGTAAGTGTTAATGCAAATTAAAGCCCAAGTTGACCTCCAGCAGCAGTTCATTCTATGTTGACAGTGAGAGAACACTTTGCCTGTTAGGATACTGTTACTCGTGGACTGAAATGCTGAAGAAACCCCTCCCCCTATTTTGTTTTTTGCAAAAATCAAGGTATATTCTAGGGTTTCCTGGTTGACCTCAACAGATAAACTGAGGTGATAGTCTTAGTTCAGAAATGATCTGAATGTAGATTTACAGTCTATGTGTACAGCTGGCTAAGTGAGATCACTTTCACAGTTCTGCATGTATCCCATCGGCTCCCCATTAGTCACTGAACTCTTAAAACTGGTATTGTAACATTATCACAATGTTTTGTGCCAATTTTATAAACTTTACAGTGCAATATGTGTTCCTTTTCTGAGGCAAACCAAAGGTATATTTCTCAAGGTTCTGCTGCTATCAACAGCGTTGATGGAGGATTTTTTATACATTTGTAATAGATAGAAATAAACCAGAAAAAAAGAAGAAAAAAAAAGTGGTGGAGGAAAAAGTGAACACTGCAAGAATACTCAAAAGGGCTGAGAGTTGCAAACACCAAGAATGGCTTTGCATAGTAAATGGAATAGAACAGCTCTGAACTATAGCTTACTTTTCCTGGTTTGGTCTGACAGAATGATTGAATGCTTTTGTACAAAAATCAGAGCCTTTAAAACAAGGATTTGGTGAGATTGTAAAATGGTGTGCCACTTTGGCAAAACAGTTTGGTGGTTGGTCAAAATGCAAAACATTGTTACTCTGTTACTCAACAATTCTACCCTTAGGAATATATCCTCAAACTACTGAAAATGTAGCCGGGCGGTGGTGGCGCACGCCTTTAATCCCAGCACTCGGGAGGCAGAGCCAGGTGGATCTCTGTGAGTTCGAGGCCAGCCTGGACTACCAAGTGAGTCCCAGGAAAGGCGCAAAGCTACACAGAGAAACCCTGTCTCGAAAAACCAAAAAAAAAAAAAAACAAACTACTGAAAATGTGCACCTATGAAACATGTACATGAAGGTTTACAGCAGTGTGTTGCCAATAGTAAAAAAGTTCAAACAACTCAAATAGCTATCAAATACTGGAGAGAAATAAAATGTGGCTTATTCATACAATAGAATATTATTAAGACATAAAAATGAATGAGAAACTGACAGATTAAATGACTTTGGTGAACCTTCATAATTTCATTTGTAGATCTTTCCATTTCTTTTTTTTTTTTTTTTTTTTTTAAAGATAGACTTATTTATTTATTATGTATACAGCATATGTGACTGCAGGCCAGAAGAGAGCACCAGATCTCATTATGGATGGTTGTAAACCACCATGTGGTTGCTGGGGATTGAACTCAGGACCTCTGGAAGAGTAGTCAGTGCTCTTAACCTCTGAGCCATCTCTCCAGCCCCGATCTTTCCATTTCTAATTTGGGGTTATAAATTATAAATGTACTGCCTCCTGTCAACATTGTATACTTCTATTTGATTATTTCTGTGTCAAACATTATATGGAAATGTTTCCAAGTTAAAAAAAAAAAAAAAGAACACTGGCTGCTCTTCCACAGGTCCTGAGTTTAATTCCCAGCAACCACATGGTGGCTCACAACTGTCTGTAATGAGATCTTGTGCCCTCTTCTGGCCTGCAGGCATACATGCAGACAGAACACTGTACGCATAATAAATAAATAAATCTTAAAAAAAAAAAAAAAAAAACCCGCTGGCTGCTCTCCCAGAGTTCCTGAGTTCAATTCCCAGTGCTCACATGGTGGCTCACAATCATCTGTGATGGGATATGATGCCTTCTTCTGGCATAAAGGTATATATGCAGATATATACATAAAATAAATGAATAAATCTTTAGAAGTTTATGGTTAGAACAATATTGTTTGTATCTCTAATGTTCTATTGAAAAAATATTCATAATTAAAATTGAAGCTAATATGGTGACACACCTGTAATCCCAGCATTCCAGCAATTGAGGCAGGGGGATTGTTTTGAGTTTGAGGTTGGTCTGGCCTATATAGCAAGACCCTGTCTCATAAAATAGAAATTAAAAAAAAAGAAAAAAGAAAAGCACAGGGCATGGAGGCAGAGGGAGGCCTATCTTTGTGATTTTGAGGCCAGCCTTGTCTACAAAGCAAGTCTTAAAAAAACAGAAGGAAAGGAAGGAAGGAAGGAAGGAAGGAAGGAAGGAAGGAAGGAAGGAAGGAGACAGAGAGAGAGAGAGAGAGAGAGAGAGAGAGAGAGAGAGAGAGAGAGAACAGCAACGAGGTGATGGTGGTGTACACCTTTAATCCCAGCTCTCAAGAGGCAGAGACAAGTGGATCTCTAAGGTCCAGGCTGGCTTAGTCTACAGAGTGAGTTCCAGGACAGCCATGACTACACAGAGAAACCCTTTCTTGAAAAACAAACCAAAAAAAGAAAGAAAGAAAAGCTGAAAAAAAATGATATAGTGAATATATCTGCTGCTGAATTTCCCTGTAACATATTTTATTTATTAAATGCCATCCACTTGAGGGTTAGAGAGATGGCTCAGTGGTTAAAGGAACTTGTTGCTCTTGCAGAGGACCCAAGTTCAGTTCCCAGAACCTACGTTGTGGCTTACAATCATCTCTAACTCAAGTTCCAGGGAACTCTATGCTGTCTTCTGACCTTTGAAAACACTAGGCACACACCTGTTGCATATACATACATGCAAACAAATCACTCATATGTATAAAATAAATCGATCTTTAAAAAAACCCACTTACCTGAAATCCCACCTTATTTTTCGATGTTATTTCAAAGTAAGTGGTAGACAGCAGTATTCTTTATTCCAAGTCTTTTAGTTAGAGTTCAGTGTGTTTACATTTTTAGGTGAAGTTTAGCCACCATGAATGTGCCAAATCTCAATAATTTGATGTATTTGATGAATACAAGCCCTTAAGCACCACCAAAGGGTAGAACTTTCTGGAGTCTCCCTAGGATGATTTAGATTGTGTAGCATTTTATCCAATGGCATCCAACAATGTACAGCAATACCTTCTGGTGAGAACTCTTACATGCCTTAGTGTCTTTGTGGCCAGCCTGTGCAGTACCTGCCTGGATGTTACACTTGGTTCACTACAGTGTCATATGCACTGTCTGCAAACTGTACCCTTTGTTTATTCTGTCTTGTCTGGTGATGGTAGGCACAGATCTGCGTTTACTGTGGTTGGAAGCAAAGCTTCTGCAACACTGTCTGGCTCTTTGAGGGATGCCTGTGTTTGTTTTTCTGTAGTAACCACTCCATCATGGAGAAGCTAGGTCATGAGAAGGAATGTGCTCAAACTTAGAAAAATCCTTCAGAAGTTTTCCATCTGTCTGCCACCACTAATAAATAAGTATTGCTCCTCATATTGTTTTTTAACTGTGCAAAGTATTGAGTTTTGATAAATTCATGCATGTGACAGAGACTATCAACCCAGTTCTCGTGGAGGTGTTTCAGTTGGTCCTCAAGCCCCAGAGGCAATGGCAAGGCCAGCTCAGGAACAGGTAGAGAATATCTCAAGGATGGAAGCACCTTGGGTCTGCTTTCCCCACCCCCACCTCCCCATTTTGAGATATGTAGATTTACACGCTGATGAAGTGTGATCCTAATTAGTCTTATCAATTTAAACTAGGAGTCAGATATCGGGGCAATAACCTGAAATATAAGAGAAGCAGAGCAGCCGCCACTAGAGATTTCTTACCTCTATGAATTCTCAGCCCGAATGGGGCGCTAGAACCTGTCTTCACTCACCTTGTATTCCTGTCTCCACCTCCCTAGTGCTAGGATTAAAGGCACACCCCACCACACCCTGGCTCTGTTTCTCTTTTAGACTGGTTCAATCCCGTGTAGCCCAAGGTGGCCTTGAACAGGGTGGTCTTCCTGCTTCCTCCTCCCAAGTGGCTGGGATTAAAGGTGTGTGCCATACCGCCTGTCCTCTATGATTAGCTAGTGGCTAGCTCTGCCCTCTGAACTCCAGGCAAGCTTTATTTATCAGAACACAAACAAAATATCACACAACATGCCACTGTTAACAATATTACAGAAGCTGAGTGTAATAGCTCTTTCCTAACATCCTAGTACTCAGGAGGCTGAGGTAAGAGGATCATAGCAAGTCTGAGTCTATCTAGGGCTGCATAGTGAGTTCCAAGGCAATCAGGACTACATAAAGCTGGGCTTCATAGAAGACCCTGTCTTAAGAGATTGAGGAAGGTGCCACTCTGCAGTTCCTGGAAATAGCAGCAGCCTGTAAATCAGAATCACTGTCACAAACAAACAATGACAGTGATGTGACCTGCTGACCTTACTCAGACTTTTTCAGTGTTCCTTATTGTCACTCTTAAAAAAAAAAAGTATTCTCTTGAGAATTTTGTATATGTATACAATGAAATATGATTATATCCTTTCCCCATTCATTAACCCTTCTAGCTCTCCAGGATACCCCAATACATCCCCTTCCTGGTTTAATGTCCCCATCATTTTACTGGCTCTCAAGTCCAGAATGACCTCCAAGTCTCTATGTAACCAATGATGATCTTGAATTTGAACTTTGGATACATTTGCCTTTGCCTCTTGAGTGCTGGGATTACAGATGTGTGCAACCATACTTGATTTATACAGTTCTGGGATTCAACCCAGGGCTTTGTGCATAGTAGTCAAACATTTCACAAACTGAACTACATCTCCAGCACTCACCAAGAAGAAGAAAAGAAAGAGAAGAAGGAGAAGGAGAAGGAGAAGGAGAAGGAGAAGGAGAAGGAAGGAGAAGGAGGAGAAGGAGAAGGAGAAGGAGAAGGAGAAGGAGAAGGAGAAGGAGAAGGAGAAGGAGAAGGAGAAGGAGAAGGAGAAGGAGAAGGAGAAAGAAGAAGAAGAAGAAGAAGAAGAAGAAGAAGAAGAAGAAGAAGAAGAAGAAGAAGAAGAAGAAGAAGAAGAAGAAGTCGGCAGCGACAGAATCTTGCAAGGTGTGGTGATGCCTGCTTCCCAGCATTTGGGAGGCAGAGGCAGGTGGATATCTGTAAGTTGGAGGCCAGTCTGGTCTACATAGCAAGTTCTAGGCCAGCCAAGGCTACATAGAGAGATCTTGTCTCAAAAGAAAGGAAAGGAAAAGAATAGACTCTCACTTTATAGTGCAGCCTGGCCCTCTCAGCAATCATGCCTCTGCTTCCCAAGTGCTGGGATTACAAATGGGAACCACCACATATGGCATAGATTTTTTTTTAATTTTTTGAGTAAGGGTCTCTCTTGATTGGTTGGCCTTGAACTCACAGAGATTCACCACCTTCTGCCTCCCAAGTGGTAGGATTAAAGGCATGTGCCACTATGTCCTGCCATTCATTCAATTTATTTTTTAACATTGCCATTGAAGTCTTTTCCCCCCTAATGTCACCAAATCTGTTTGCCTCTAACACTTGAGACAGTGATAGTGAGAGGCTCAATCATGTAACTTGTCATGTTACACGTTTCCTTTGGTCAGCCCCCATATCTTTGTAAAGATGCTTGTGTGCTATGTTGACTCTTAGTTCACAGAAGCATTTCAGTAGCCTTTGTAGGAAGTAATCTGTTTATCTGGGAGCTATGTTTTGGGAAGAGTGGGGCAGTTCTTGTCACAGTTGGCTAAATGTCATAAGTCTGGAGGCTAATACCAAGAGTTACTGTCCAAGTCCCACTATCCACTTGTTTGCAGGTCCATGGCTCATCAAGTTAGATGCTAAAGAGAAATGCACTTTAAATTCATGTTAATCCCCAAGAGTTAAGTTGCTAAAGAATCACACTATTGATCTGAAGGGATGACTCAGTGGCTAAGAGCACTTGTTGCTCTTGCAGAGGTCTTGGGTTTGATTTTTAGCACCCACTGGTGGTTCACAATCATCTATAACTCCAGTTCTAGGGGATCTGATGCCCTCTTCTGACCTCTATGGGCATCAAGCACACATGTGGTGTACATACATACATGCAGTCAGAGCACACACAAAATTAAAAAAATGAATACAATCTAATAAAAAGTTGTCTTAAATCCCAGGCCCTAAGCACACAGAAGCATTTTCTTTGCTTTTTATTCAGTGCTCCTAGGGAAAAGGTTTGGAGGGTCATTAGCACTTGTGTTGGAGGGGCACTTCTCACTGTGGCCTGAACATGGCTATCTTTTCATTAGGATAGGAGCCTTAGAGCAAGAGGGTAGAGGAACAAGTGGGCTCAGATCCTATGTGACATTTCCCCCCTTTACTTTTCTCATGTAAAGAATAACAGATGTCCTGCTTGGTCACTTCAGCTGTTCTAACTAGAGTGTCTTGGATCTTTCACCTTTGAGAAACTGCCAACCTTCCACTGATGATGCATGATTCATGTTTTCAGTTATAACAACGCTTCAGGTTCTCCATCTCCTCATTGATACTTCTTGTTTTCTGTTGTTTGATAGATGCTGTTCTCACAGGTGTGAAATTGTATCTCATTGTAGTTTTGTTTTTCTTACAATGCTGGGGATTGAATGCAGGGCCTTGGGTATGCTAGACAAGCACTTACCGCAGCCATGCCTGAGTTTTTACCCAAGTGCTGAGGATTCAAATTCAGAACTGCAGGCTTTAGAGTCTTGATATGTATCTTACCAGCTATATAATTTTGGGATGGGATATAGTTCAGTGGTATAATGCTTATCCAGTATGTATAGGTCCTAGGTTCAGTTCCCATTACTATGTAAACAAGGCGTGGTGGCACACACCTGTAATGCCAGGACGTAGGAGATGGAGGTTGGGAGGATTAGCAGCTCAAGGTCATTCTTGGCTATAAAGAGTTAGAGGCTAACATGGGATTCATGAGATGCTGTCTCAAACTTTATATAAGTAACTTGTACATAGTCTGTCCGTTCTGTGGGTTATCATTGAAGCATGTCAGTTTTTATTTATTTATTTCGTATTTTGTTTTATTTTTGAGACAAAGTCTCGTATAGCCTAGGCTGGTCACAAACTCACCATGTAGTTGAGAATGACCTTGAGCCCCTGGTCCTCTTGTCTTTCTACTAAGTGTTGGAACTGCAGGCATGCACCATCATACCTGGCACAAGGTTTTAATTTTGATGAAATCCAATTTATGTTTTGTTGCTAGTGTTTTTGGTGTCTGACAACCCATTGCCAAATCTGAGGTCATGTAGATTTTCTTCTAAGAGTTTCATAGTTTTCACTTTAACGGTCATTGGTGCACCCTACTCTTTTGAGAAGAGGAGATCCTATAGCTCCAGAGCTGGGTCTGGGCTCAGGTCTTTGACCCTTTATCAAAGGTTAGTGGCCTTCTACCCTGGTTGTGAGTGAAGTGCCCATTGGATTGTAAATTTTGCTGTGCTGTGTGGCATGTTATAGGTCTAGGCAGGTGGGATCAGTAGCACATTTTGCTCTGAGTGGGTACACTGGTTCAGAGGGCTAGACTGGACTGAAGCTCATTGCCTTTATCCTCCTAATTGTCTTCATTTCCCACTTGCAACATCCCCAAATGACCTGTGTGTTCCTCCCCTTCCCTAGATGTGGACCTGACTGTCACTGAGGCCAGCAGCTCAGACAGCCGAGGTGAGAGAGCAGAGCTCTATGCACACATCGATGAGGGCCTCCTAGGAGGAGAAACCAGCTACTTGGGCCCACCCCTCACCCCAGAGAAGGATGAAGCACTGCACCAGGCTGCTGCAGTGGCCAACCTGCGTGCAGCACTCATGAGTAAGAACAGTCTGCTGTCACTCAAGGCTGATGTGCTCGGGGACGACGGCTCACTTCTGTTCGAGTACCTGCCCAAAGGTGCCCACTCATTGTCTCGTAAGTGCAACCTCTGGTGTGTCACTGTGTCCTGATGTGATTTTAAACATCTCATTTCGACTCTCAGACCCAGGTGTCACTGAGGAGGAGGAGGTTGTAGCCTGTCTATCAGGCAGATGGGCTGTGAGTTGCAACTACCTTTCAGCTACCTCAAGGTCTTTCAGGAGGTAGACTGGCTTTGAGTCCTATGGAACCAGCATGCTTGCTTTACAGGACAAGAAGGGAGTTGGTATGTGTTGTTGGGCATCAAGAGGGAGCAGTGAGTGCTTGTTGGAATGTTTTGCACTCAAACTTGAAGCCTCTAAATCTAAAACCCACCAAGCTTAAAAATACACACAATTAGTAAACCTAAAACTGCAAACCCCTTGAGCCAGTGGCAGCTCTGGTGCCAGAGATAGTCTTTGTGTCCAGGGAACAGGTACTGGCTCCCTCTGCTGGTCCCACTACCAGCCTTTGTGTTGGGATTTGTTCTGTGTAGGCAACATGCAGAGAGCCGCTGACCCAGGGATGTGGAGCTTGCTTTGTTCTTGCTAGAGAGTGCTGGTCATGTGTGTATTTTTAGAAAGGAGTTGGATGCTGCATTTAAGACCTTAGTGTATCTAGCTGAAATCCAGACCACAGGCTGACCATGCTGCAGCTGAAGGGCAGCTGCTGTTTAGCAGCTGGCTCCCTCAAGGTGCCTTTTCCCGTGAGACAAGAGGCGTTAGCATCTGCAGAGCTCATAGCGACAAGACAGGCTGCTTCCCTTGTCACGGTACATACTGGCTATAGCAGCCCTGTGTGGTGCTGGGAGAATGGTGTCACTGCCCTGGGCATCAACCTAGCTCCAGGACTTCCTGTTTATCTGGTGCTCAGCATGAATGTGAGAAAATGACTTGATACTTTTCTCTCTGTGGGGAAGGAAGGGACACACCCCACACTGGAGACATCGAGTTGGGAACATGAGGGGTATCCTGTCCCAGGAAGCCCAAGTACATGTGTGGTGGTGACTGGTCATTCTCCAAGCCACTGAATTACAGGACAGTTTCCAGTTGCCTTTGATGCTGGCACTTTGGACCTTGTTTACAGTTTTGTTTCCATGAGCACTAAAACATTATTTGTTGGGCTTTTGTATTGGTTTGAGGAGTTATGCAAATTACTTATGGCAAATAAAGACTAAAGGTGGAAAATGATGTCTGCTCTCTTTATTTCCAAGTTACCTATCAAGTGGCCATGAAGGCAAGCTGAGACTACTTCATCAACAGTGTGCACTGAGATTATGCACACCGTCAAAAACACTTTAGGCCTTGTTTCCCACATCTGGGAAATGGGGATGGGGCCAATCCATAGCTGTTGTGATTGTTAAACAAACAGCATCCAAGAGTGTTGAACATGGCTTGGATAAACTAGTGTGGTGAATGTCTCAAGAGCAAAGTCTATTTATGGATACAGATTGTTGGATTCCTGAAAGTCCCAAAGTACTGGGATAGTTCATGGAGGTGGTTATAGGTGAATTGGGGTACCTGGAATTCACATGAACAGAGGAATTCTAAAATTCAACAATTTTTGTGGATAACATGGGGCAGTGGAGATGAGGTGAGGTCTGGATTATTCTCACTCTTTCTTCATACTCACGGGACATGTGTGTCCAGTGTAGTGTAAAACTCCCCCTTCAGGGAAGGCTGGGGTAACAACTACTTGTTTGTTCCCTGGTTCCCCAGATACTGTTTATCTTTAAGAACAAATTTGGTGGTATGCACCTTTAATCCCAGCACTCAGGAGGCAGAGGCAGGCAGGGGCAGTTCAAGGCCAGCCTGGTCTACAGGGTGAGTTCTAGGATACCTAGGGCTAATTACAGAGAATCCCTGTCTCAGAAAGAGAGGAGAGAGAGAGAGAGAGAGAGAGAGAGAGAGAGAGAGAGAGAGAGAGAGAGAGAATGAGAGAGAATGAGAGAGAATGAATAAATATAATATATAATTTTGGAATGAGGGAAATAGTTTGCAGGTTTTCTATCCTTTCTGTATCTAGTAGCTTCACTTTGGTATGAGCTCTGTTCAAAAGAAACTTTAGCCTGTTTGTGCTAGGAACATGGAGTAGTCATATTCAGAATCAGAGGCATGGCCAGTCCTAAAAGCTGATTTTACTTTCTACAACAGGACCTTTGGTCTGACCTCAGGGACCTTGAGGAAGCCCCTTCCTGTCCTGCTGTCTGAGTGACCCTGGTCTAGGCCCTCCTTGCTTTAGAAGGTGCTATAGCGTAGCCAAGCCAGGGTAGTGCCTGGCAAAGACAGGGCTGTAAGCATGCGTTTTCCTTCTCAGATCTCTCTTCTGGTATGAGTTACTTCTCAGTCTGTATTCTCTAAAGCTTGGAAGTGGAGTAGGGTAGCAAGGCCTCCTTGTGACCTCCTTTGAGGCTTAGCATATGCATCCCCGTACTCCTGCAGATTGCCAAGGCTCATCCTGTTCTGTCCTTTACAGGTGGAATCAGCTTTTAGGTTTGATATTTTGTTATTTCAATGATGTTTTGTTTTTGTTTTTTGTTTTTTTGTTTTTTTTTAAAGATTTATTTATTATGTATACAGCATGTATGATTGCTGGCCAGAAGAGGGCACCAGATCTCATTACAGATGGTTGTGAGCCACCATGTGGTTGCTGGGAATTGAACTCAGGACCTCTGGAAGAACAGTCAGTGCTCTCAACCGCTGAGCCATCTCTCCAGCCCTCAATGATGTTTTAATATCCTTATGCCAGTGTTTTCATATAAATTTGTCCTTTTATTTTCTATGTATAGGGTTAGAGGTTGACAGAAAAATGCTGGATTTAGTGGTGATCACCTATACTCCCAGCATTGAGGAGGCTGAGGCAGAAGGATCATGAGTTTGAATTAACCTGGGCTACATACTAATCCTGTCTTTTTTTTTTGAGTGGCAAGATTTAAGGTTTGGGTGTGAACTATAGAACTTTGACTATGTGTAGTACATGAAACTTACCTTCTGGGCTGTAGACGCAGAAGAATGAGTAGGCTATTTTAAACATTATTTTCTAAAATCCTAAGTTAAGTCTGCCTGGTTTTGTGCTATGTTAGAATGAAACATGGAAATATTCAGAAATAGATTCTTGTCTTCCAAAATGTGTGGTTTGTCTCACTGTGTCAGGATCCACCGTGAGTATCCATGATGGATAATTGGCTATGGGGGTTGTGGCAAGGTTAGGGATGGGTAGTGCTGATTCTGCTGGTGGCGAGCTCTGTAGTGGTGTAGCAAGGCAGGCAGCGCCATGTGCCCTTCTACCCACTGCACAAGTGTGGCCTGCTGTGCTACATGCGCCTGTGTGGAGCAGAAAATTGGGCACCATTTGTAGCTTAAGTTTTTTTTGTCTTGTCCACAGTCAGGACAAATCTTTGTCACCTGCCAGTCCCATAGCCGCTCAGACCCAACCAAGTAAATACAGAGACTTATTTTGTTTACAAACTGTATGGCCATGGCAGGCTTTTTACTAACTGTTTTTTTTTAGTTTAAATTAATCCATTTCCACAAATCTATACCCTGCCTCGTGGCTTAGCAGCATCTTTTTATGTTGTTTGTCAGTGACTCCTTCTGTCTTTCTGTTCTTTTATTTTTCCTCTCTGTTAGTCCCGCCTATACTTTCTGCCTAGCCACTGGCCAGTCAGTGTTTTATTTATTGACCAATCAGAGCAACTTGACATACAGACCATCCCACAGCACAGCCAAGTGCAGACCATCTCAGACACCTACACTCATGCCCATAGTCCTAATCATCCTCTATGTGGACCTGCTGGGTAAAGCCATGAGGAACCCAAGAATGGGCTCCCACAGGACATACAGAACATCTCATGGGTTGTCAGTGGAGTGTGATGGAGGTCTATTTCTCTGTGATGTCATCTGTTGCTCTGGACACTTGGAGGAAAGTCTTGGGTACATTGGAACTTTTCTTCATGACTTTGCTGACTTTCAGGATGGTGTGTTTTCACTTTACTGTCAATGAACTGGCCTGGGTTGTTATAACTTGGGGAGAGATGAGTGGCTGACTCAAGATGAGGGGCAGCCCTATTCCACAAACCTGCCTGTGTACCCTGCCTAAGCACCTAGCTCACCTTCCAGTTCTAGAAATGTGTCCTTTGAGCTGCAGGTGTATTGGAGGATCTGTTGTGGGAAACCTCCTTTGTAGGGCTGTATACCCAAGAATGCCAAATGGGTTTAAAAAGAAACTCCGGTGTTCAAGGAGCTTGTGCTTCGACTCTGATGAGCTCCAGAGAAGCACTTGGGAAAGAATATTACTCTGGTGACAGGGTGTCAGGGTTCTGGTTGCTGTGTTTGGTTGGATTTGGCTTTGTGTTGGGACTTATAACTGCCATATGTGTTGCTGGTGGCAAGCTTTGTCCAAGTGTGCCTGAGACTTCCACTGTAGTACCTGAAGGACACAAGCCCCAATGGATATGGAATGTTGTTAGAGAAAGGAAATATTATAGCTCCTCAATGTGGCTTGGTGGCTGTTTTGTGGTAAAGTACATGAAGCATTGGTACCCTAGCTATGACCCAACTCTCTGCTCACACACTGATATAGATATGGTTTGGTCATGGCAATTTTGTATGGGAATTCAATTGTATTTCAAGATTTTATTGTTATTTTATAGTGGGGATCCACCCTAGGCCTTGAGCATGGTAGATAAGTACTCTGCCATTGAAATACTCTCTACCCTTTTTTAACTTTGATTTTGAGACAGTCAGATTCTTGATAAATTGACCAGTTTGCTATGTAACTCAGACAGATCTCAAGTCTCCTCTCACTTTCTTGAGTGCTAGAATACAGTCCTGAACCACTGAACCTAGTTAAGTTGCAGATTTTTCTTTTCTTTTTGTTTTTTGAGGCAAGGTCTCATGTAGCCCAGGCTGACTTCAAGCTTGATACATAGCTAGGGATAACCTTGGACTTCTGATCCTTCTATTTCTACCTCCCAAGTGCGAGGATGACAGGGTTGTGTACCATCAAACCATGCACTTGTAACTTTTTAAATATATACTTTATTTTTATATTTGTGTGTGTGTGTGTGTGTGTGTGTGTGTGTGAGAGAGAGAGAGAGAGAGAGAGAGAGAGAGAGAGAGAGAGAGAGAGAGAGAGGAGAGAGGAGAGAGGAGAGAGAGAGAGAGAGAGAGAGAGAGAGAGAGAGAGAGAGAGAGAGGAGACAGAGACAGAGACAGAGACAGAGACAGAGACAACACAATGTGGTTATAGAGGCCAGAAGAAGGTGCCAGATCCCTTTGGAGCTGGAGCTACAGGCAGCTCAGTGCTGCCTGATGTGGGTGCTGGGAACTGAACTTAGGTCTTCTGGAAGAGCAGTACATACTCTTAACCAGTGAACCATCTCTACAGCCTCTCTTGCAGGTTTTTTGTTGTTGTTGTTGTTGTGTTTTTTTTTTTTAATGGTTTTTTGAGACAGGGTTTCTCTGTGTAGCTTTGCGCCTTTCCTGGATCTCGCTCTGTAGACCAGGCTGGCCTTGAACTCACAAAGATCCCTCTGCCTCCCGAGTACTGGGATTAAAGGAATGTGCCACCACTGCCCAGCCTCTTGCAGGTTTTTAAACATGTGTACAGGTAGTACAAAGTAGTGAATACTCAGAAATTTTCTCTGGACGGTTCTAGAACATTCTAGAAAAAAATGAATTAACTTTCTTCTTTTTGTAGGTAGGCTTAATAAATTCAACAAGATGGTGGTTTCATTACTGGATCACCATTCTTGTAACTGATGCCCCCAGAAAAGGACTTTGCATTACTTCTTTTGATTCAGGTTAACTTGATTCTCTCCTGATACTTTTTCAGCAGTAAGCTTACAACTTGCCTTTTCATAGTCATTGTTCACTGAACAGAAACCAGGGAATAAGTCATTTGTAGCTCACTGTTACTGTTTTACAAGTTGTACTTGTGGGTGCACATTGACACCTGAGGCCTTGGCACTGCCTTTCTTCCATGGGTGTAGCTAGAGTTTTCCTGCCTTGCCCACGGTCAGGACAAATCTTTGTCACCCGCCAGTCCCACAGCCGCTCAGACCCAACCAAGTAAACAGAGACTTATATTGCTTACAAACTGTATGGCCGTGGCAGGCTTCTTGCTAACTGTTCTTATAGCTTAAATTAATCCATTTCCATAAATCTATACCTTGCCACGTGACTGGTGGCTTACCCGCATCTTCACATGCTGCTGATCATGGTGGCAGCTGGCAGTGTCTCTCTGCCTCAGCCTTCCACTTCCCAGAATTCTTCTCCTCCTTTTCCCGCCTATACTTCCTCCTGCCTGGCCACTGGCCTATCAGTGTTTTATTTATTGACCAATCAGAGCAACAGATTTGACATACAGACCATCCCACAGGACATGGGCCCTAGAGAAATACTGCAGGAGTTTGAGCACCTGATTTACATAAGCAAATAAGACCAGCTGACCTTGGGAGGCTATGACACCACAGACTCTGCCACCATTTTCACTATCTTTGATGACCCCAAAGTGCTAAAAGTGCCATCCCCAAGCACACTGATAGAATGCCCCCTGAGAACTGCATAGCACAGTTATGTCCTGTGTGAATTTTCCATATTCCTTTCAGGCCCTAAGGGCTTGGCTATCCACCTTCAAAACCTACCCACTGGTGAAGTTGTCACTGGAGCTGGCATAGTATTGGACTTGGATGTACTTCTTTCTGTGGCCACAGGCCCCACAAGGCAGAGGCACAGGAACTTATTCTACAGAGAACAAAGGCAGCTTGTTTTGGCTTAGAGATTGTTAAAGACTATTTCCTTATGGTATTTAAACAAGCAGCCCAGGACCTTAGCGTAATGCTAGATTGATCTGGAATTTTATTCTATTCCTACAAGGGACTTTGTTAAGCTGGACACAGGCTAGAGCATCTTGGAGTTCTTGTTAGGAGCCTGACTCTCAGAGCTAGCTTTCCATGCCAATTCCTCTATTGAACTCATATTGCTCTTAGAAAGAGACCCCCATCCCAGGCAAGTGATATGCAAGAATCCCTGCTATTGGAATTGGCTAGCTGGTGAATCCTCCAATCATACCCTGGCATTGTGCCCTAGCCAGCTGCACTCCTCAAGAACATTGACAGTGCTTCTGAGATGCTCATGGGGAACATTGGAGCAGAGTGTACACATCTCTACCTACTTCTACTCAGATTCCCAGGAGAGAGAACCCAGGGAGTCAGCACTGCTTCCCAGCCCAGGTAAGACTTAAGGCAGCCATACCTGGGCAGCCTGGAACCAATCATGTATCTTGGGACTTGACAAGTGAACAAAATGCAGACCGAGGACTTGGAACAGCTTCACATAAGGGTCTTAAAAGCCATTCTGCCTCTGGCCTCTCTTTATGCTCAGCTCAGTCCTCCAGGTGAGCAGAACCATTAGCTTTCACTAATGCTGACTTCATTCTCCCAGTGACATGTGTGCCAAATTGCTTTATGCTTATTTTTGAATATTTCTCTTAGCTACATGAGAAGCTAAGGTGGGAAGATTACTTAGGCCTGTAAGTTCAAGACCAGACTGGGGAACATACTGAGATCCCCCAACTCAAGAAAAGTAAAAAACAAGGAGTTTCTCTGATCTTGTTTTGCTGAGTTTTATTCTAACAAAGACACTTGATTCATTTAATCTATCTCTAAAACTGAGGAGAATGGCCATCTCTTACTAGGTTTTGTCTGTGTCAGGTTAGTGTGAGCTTCTGACTATCTGAGATTCTGTATTCACCCCACACTGCTTGGGGCCCAATGGATACCAGGTGGAGTCTTCTTCCTGTTCCTGAGGCTGCAGGGCTCACTGCCAACCAACAGGAGGCTTGTTTGTTTGCTGCCTTCAGAAAGAAAACAGAAGTCTTCAAGAAGAACATGGCTTCAAACACTGGATTCTGAAGTTAACTAGGTACTCTTCCTCCATGGCCTTTCTAAAGCTGTAGCTGCAGTTAGTGTTCTACTGGTGGCTTGTCTTGTGGCGTCTGTTTTTGGGAATTAATGACAGCCTTCCTTTCCAGGTGGCCAGTGACTGATTGTCTTTGTAGAATCTGGACAGTGACCAGGTGAGTGAGGAGTGAGAAAGTTTGTTGTCTATAAAAATCTTACGCAACTTTCTCCCATCTGATAGTTTGTAACACATCTGTCTCTGGTTCTAGGTTGACACCTCTTGTGACCTGGACGATAGGCTGGGCCATTGTTGCTGGACTTGGCTCCAGCTGGTTCTCTCCAGCCAGGATGCTGGGAACAGGCATCTAGCACCTCCTTGGCCAGTATCCCTCTCATAGGCCTGGATTTGCCCAGCATGGGATAACTGTGCCAGGTGGCCTTAGGTACTAACAGCTCTATTCTGAAGTCACCTAAGGAGCCTACAATGAAGATGTCTCGTGTAAACAGAAAGATAGCTTGTGACTTGCCTTGATTTCCAGGCGAGACAGACCTCAGAAGGCACCCCTTGTCATGCTCTGGATTATGTGTTCACACTTGCCTTGCCTGGCTCCAGTGTTCTAGACTTTACTACAGTGTCCATTTGCTGCGGGCTGCCCAATGTGAGTGTGGCAAAGCAGTTGATGGCAGGTGTATGTGTGGGAAATAGAGCTTGTGTTGATCATGGTCTGGTCTCCAATTATCTGCCAGATTCCTGGTAAAGTTATGTCAGTGCCCTTTTGGTGGGCAGGGGGCAGGTGCATCTTAGCTTCCAGGTGAGGATTTCACATTGGGTTGCTGATACTAGAAGGTATACAGAGACAATCCACAGTCCATGGGAAGCAGCCACAGACCTCTAACCCAGCTACTTTGTTTAAATATCTGAGGACTAAATGTAGCCATGACATCTTGCACTTTGTATCCCTCCAAATGTAGAGTTACTAGAAACTGATTTTTTTTTAAAAGAACAAACAAATGCCTTTTATGTGCTCTTGTTGATCTTTTGGTGAATGTGTTGGATTTGATACTAGCTCAACATTAAGAGCAGGTGTTTATAAATATAGTGGGTGCCAGGAAGCCAGAGAAGGACTTACCTTTTGTCAAATAGCAAGTGGACCCAGAAAGGTTCTGGAATAACTAGGTATTCCATCTGTGGGGTGGGTAGGTATCTGGGGAAGGGGGAATCAATCAGGTGACACATCTTCACTGTGAGTACTCAGGTCTACCTGTGCCTGTCCCCATTGTGAAGTCTCTACGACAGTGAACAAGCTATGAAGATGGAGAAGTCCAGCCCCTGGCATCTGTGGCATGGATGAGTCCAACTGACACTGTGCAAGGCACAGGGCACCATGACAGCTCCTAGGGCTGTGGTATTGGAGGTTATGAACTTGGGCAGCCCATGGGGAGAAGTGTCCCTGGGGCCCATTTGAAGAGCTGCTTTCTAAAGACACCCAGTGTTTCCTTAGCCTAGAGTTGATTTTAAAAAAAAAAAAAAACAACTTAAAATTTTGGACAGACTCCAGAGAACCTGAAAAAGTGGTTTTATGGTAGACACTTAGGGATGGAGACATATATGGACTAGATGGCTGGCTGCATCATGGGTACTGCTAATGTTGCCTTCCTTAAAATTGCAGCCATAAAGTATGTGAAATCTCCAGCAGTCTCCTGTACACACTTTAACCTGACTTCATTGAAATGTTTCATTAAAGTATTGATGTTGGGGATTGATTTCACAAAGTTTTAAAGGCTATATCAACATGTGACAATCTTTCTTGAAGAGTTTCAGTGGGAAGTTGGCTTTGTCTATATTAGACTATTAACTGCCACAAGACACTCCATGTCTGAAATTCTTAAAACCAGGGAGGTAGTCTCATAAACATGGATGTTTATTTCTAGAAAAGTAACTGAGTATGCATTTACTTATTGACACACTGATAACAGGAGCATTGACTCCGTAAGTTAGACTGTGTCTTAAATGCATAATGTAGCATGTACATGCATAATTCGTCATGTACTAAGAAAAAAATCCTTTCAAAGGAATTTTATTTATTTGTTTGTTTATTCAGAGATAAGACCTCACATAGTCCAGATTAGCTTCAAAGTTACTATGTAGTTGAAGATAACTTTGAATTCTGATCTTCCTGCCTCCAGGAGACCTGAGTGCTAGGATTACACAAGTATGTCACCATGCTCAGCTCAAAACATTTGAGAAAACTTTTTTTTTTTTGTTTTTCGAGACAAGGATTCTCTGTGTAGCTTTGCGCCTGGAACTCACTTTGTAGACCAACCTGGCCTCTAACTCACAGAGATCCACCTGTCTCTGCCTCCCGAGTGCTGGGATTAAAGGCGTGCGCCGCCACCACCGCCCGGCTGAGAAACTTTTTTAAAAAATATTTATTTATTATATATAGTGTTCTGTCTGCATATATGCCTGCAGGCCAGAAGAGGGCACCAGATCTCATTACAGATGGTTGTGAGCCACTATGTGGTTGCTGGGAATTGAACTCAGAACCTCTGGAAGAACAGTCAGTCCTCTTAACCTCTGAGCCATCTCTCCAGCTTGAGAAAACTCTTTGAGCTTCCAGTTTCTACCACAATCAGTTTGTATTGGACTTACCTTCCAGGCAACAAGCGTTTGCCCTCACTCCCTTAAAAAAAAAAAATCAAAATCCAGCTATAGAAACACAAAAAAACCCCAGATGTCCCCAGGCACAAAGTTCTAGGGTAATCCTGTTGGGAGGCCTTGAGGAGGGACACCTCCATTTTAGGGGAATCACAGACACATTTATTAGAGTGAGCACAGCGTGGCTGTTTTGTACCACTGATGAAGAGGGGTCTTCAAGGCATTCTTAAGGGACAAAATTACCAAAAGCAAGAAACTACAGATCAGGTACCCCCACTCTGCACACATGTACCCAGAACACCCTTCATAAATAGGAGAGTGCCAGTACAGAAGTACACAAGGAATATAAAATCTGGAGGCCATGCTCGTCAGATAGCAGAGTCAGAACAAGCAGGAAGCCAAGCCTAGGCCAGGTGAGAAGATCAGGGGACCCTGGACTCTCAGGTTAAGGCCTAGTGTGGTATAAAACAGCCCTAAACCAGCCCAGCGCTTGGAGCTGACATGGAGCATCACAGGATCAGGCTATTCTCCAGGTTCTCTTTCTGTCTCTGTGAAGATCGACTACAACAGACAGCAGCTTTCACCATCTCTGGGGAAAGATCACCTGGCCTGGGGTCCCTGTGCTTTAACACTGAGTATTCAGCATTGAATAGAAAATAACAGGGTCCTGAGTAACAGCTTCATAGATGGACATGGACTTCATGTCATCAGGGAAGATGGCAGTTATCACACAAGGACACATGGGCAAGGAAGTGAAAGACATGAAGAAGATGGGCTAAAGGATAGATGATTTCAGGGTAATTGGACTCTCTAAAACAGAATCAAGTGGGCATTGAACAACTGGCAATGTAGTATCTGAAATGACTCTTTTGTAAGCCAGATATGGTGGCTCAGAACCACTGTCATAGCACTTGGGAGGCAGAGGCAGGAAGATCAGTTCAGGGTCAGCCCCAGTTACATACTGAATATGAGATAAGCCAGGGTTACATGAAATCCCATCTCTGAATAAATGAAAGAGAATTAATTGGATAACTTAAGAGTAGTTGACATGGCAGAAGACAACAGAGAGTGCACTAGAGATGGGCTGTGGTAAATGTCTGGGTTCAAGGAGGAAAACGGTTGTCAAACAAAGAAACATGGAACACGGGCAGGGTTTCAAGTACATGGTTGACATTCTAAAAGGGAGGGTAAAAAAGAGGACAGAAGCAGTAGCTGAGGAGATAGCAGCTTTGAGTTGTCCCACAGTGGCAAAGGACATCCAAGGATTCAGAAGCTTCATGAATACCAAACGCACGCACGCACGCACACGGATAAAGGACAAATGAAAATAGATCCAAGCACAAGAACCTGAGCTCAATCTCCAGATCCATATTAAAAGCTGGAAGTGCAGGTGTGCACACTTGTGATCCTAGCAGTGGTGAGGGAGACAACAGGGTCCCTGGGGCTCACTGGCCAACCAGTGTAGCTTAATTGGTAAATTCCAGGCCAAGAAAAGACCCTGTCTCAAGGGAAGTGGATGGTATTCCTGAGGATGACAGCTGAGGCTGTCCTCCAGCTTCCACACTTGTACATGCATGCTTATGTGTGCACATACACACACAACCCATTAAAAGATAAGATGAAGGATAAATAGGAAATCATGGTGGGCTTGAACCCAGCTGGATTAGCGACTACATACCAGCACTCAGGATGCTGTGGCAGGAAGAATATGGCAAGTTTGAGACCATCTTGGGCCATAGCAGGCAGACTTTTGTCTCAAAAAAAAGGGGGGGGGACCCCTTTATATTAATATAAATGGATCAAATACTCCCCTTCAGTAATTTATCAGGCTCACACACATACACCAGACAAAATTTCACCAAGGTTAACCTTGAACTCCTGGGTTCATGTGGTTCTTGCCTCAACTTCCCAAGTGTTGGGATGAGAGGTATGTATTCTTTAAAAAACAAAACAAAACAAAAACAAAACAAAACAAAAAAAACACATTTTTTTTTATTTTTTTATTTTTTTAGTTTTTTGAGACAGGGTTTCTCTGTGTAGCTTTGCGCCTTTCCTGGAACTCACTTGGTAGCCCAGGCTGGCCTCGAACTCACAGAGATCCGCCTGGCTCTGCCTCCCGAGTGCTGGGATTAAAGGCGTGAGCCGCCACCGCCCAGCAAAAACACACATTTTTTAAAAAATTATTTTGTTTGTTTGAGATAAGGTCTCCTGTGACTCGGGCTATCCTTAAACTTGCTGAATTGCTGAGGAAGACTTGAATTCCTGACCCTTCTACTTATATCCCCTAAGTGCTACGATTACAAGTGTGCCACTGTGCCAGTTTATGTAGTGTTGGTGCTGGAACCCAGGGTCTGTGTCTGCTAGGCAAGCACTCCATCAGCTGACCTGCATTCCTAGTCAGGTTTTGTTTGTTTTGTTTAGTAAGTAAAAATAATTTGTATATACAGCTATACAGCTTATACATGACAGACAGAGAAAAGTTAAAAGCAAAAAGATAGAAAAATGTACACCAAGCAAACACTAGCCTAAAGAAATCAGGTACTGCACAGTAATTTTAAAATAGCCATAGCTGTCTCTCCTGGGAGGATCCTGCATGGTGATAGAAGGGATAGTCCTGGGTTGAGCTTTAGGGTAGGAAGCAGAAGTTGGGAGGACTAGGAGACATGGAGAAGAATGTGATTATGACTGAGGCTTTTAGTATTCTCTGTAATTGATAGAGTAGCAAGCAAAAATCTCAGTGAGAGTGGATAGGATTTGAACGGTTTTCAGTGCTAAATCAACCTTGAATTCCTGGAATAAACCCATCTGGTTGCAAGATGTTACTCTTTTTATGTATTGTTGCATTCAACTTTCTGTTTTGTTTAAATTCTTTGTCTATATTCACAGACATATTGGCCTGTAACAACACAATTAGAAATTCTGCCGGGCGATGGTGGCGCACGCCTTTAATCCCAGCACTCGGGAGGCAGAGCCAGGCGGATCTCTGTGAGTTCGAGGCCAGCCTGGGCTACCAAGTGAGCTCCAGGAAAGGCGCAAAGCTACACAGAGAAACCCTGTCTCGAAAAACCAAAAAAAAAAAAAAAAAAAGAAAAAAAAAGAAACTCTACAGTATACCAACAAGTGCAGAATATTCCAAACTCATAGGAGGAAAGTTTTACCAGTATAGACCAGCTGGGGCCATAGACAGCAATTTCAAAGGTCAAGACTGTGCAGAGCAAGTGCTTACCAGCAAATAGAATCTAGCAGCAGGAGGACACTAGGCAGCACACAAACACTTTCTCTCTCTCCTCTCTTTTCCTTCCTCCCTTCCTCCCTCCCCTCCTCACTCCCCTTTCCTCTCCTCCTCTTTCCTTCTCTCTGTTTATTGTTTTGGAACAATAGCCCAGGTTGATTTCAAACTCAGGATCTTCCTGCCTCAGCCTCAAAAGTGTTGGTATTGCAGAAAGACCACTTTGTCTGTTTTTGTGTTCTTGAGACAGGGTCTCCTATATCTCAGACTGATCTCAAAACTCACTATGTAGTTGAGGATGACATTTTACTCCCAATTTTCTTGCCTCCACCTACTAAGTGCTGAGGTTAAAGGTGTGTGCTACTATTCACAGCTGTTTTTTTGTGCTTCAAGATAAGGTTTTCTTTGTAGCCTAGGCTGGCCTCAAATCAGGATGTCCCTACCTCTGTGTCAATGGTATTAGGATTACAGATGAATGATACTAAAAGTACATTCTGTCAAACCTGTAAACCACACCCATATTGTTTAAAGCTAGTTGCCCTCTACAGAGAAAAAGGAAGGTTTTAAATTTCTATGTCAAGAAGAGAGGGAAAAAATAACAAATTTAAAGAAAGTAGCAGGAGAGAAGTAAAGGTATCATGAAACAGAAGGCAGGCACACAAACAGGGCACAGAAAAAATAAAGAGATGGCTCAGTAGGTAAGAGTACTTGCTGCACAAACATGGACCCTGTGTTTGAGTTTTAACAGTGATGGTGAATCATAGAGTCATAGAAATGACTGCCCTAAAGGAGTAAGTTTATTATACTCACTGACCCCTAGAAATAGGAGACAAGTCTCACCATGCAGAACCACACAGGGAAGCACCAGGCACTTGGGAGGCAGACAGAGGGAGGAAATGGAAGAACCTTGCTGTGGTTTCTGTGGGAAGAACCAGGTAAGGGTGTGTAGGGACAACTCCTGGTTCTCTGGCACCTGCCCTGGGGATCAAAGGCAGGCAGCAGTCGTTGTGGTGTGGGAGTCTTGTAGAAGAGTAGGAGTGAGGCTCTGGAACATTACTTCTCTCATTGCTGTATGCCTGGTGAGCAAATTAAGGAAGGGAGGGTCTATTTTAGCTCACAGTTCAAGGATACAGTCTGTCAGGAGGAAGGAGGCATTTTGACAGAAGCTTGAGGAGGCAGCGAATCGAATGTACCTGCTGTCAGGAAGCAGGGAGTGATGGATGCTGGCGCTCAGCTGAACTTTCCTTTTTGTGCAGTCTAGAACCCTAGCCCATGGAATGATACTGCAGACATTTAGGGTGTATCTTCTCACCTCAACCCAATTTATATGATCCTTTACAGGCATACCCAGAGGCTCTTTGGTGTTTATAAATACTGTCAAGTTGACAATATTAACCATCACAGCCGGTCATTTACTTTAGGGAATGACCAGGCCTGGAAGCAGCCATCCCTCCAGGGTCCCCTGATCAGAGTTTCAAATACAGAAAATAGAGACCAGGGTAAGTGGAGAGAAACTTGACACAGGCTGATTCTGCATCATCTGTTCAGAATTGCTGCAGTAGAGACTGGTGACATGGATGAGTGGCCGCTTTGTGTATCTGACACATGGTACTGAGAGAATTGGAAATCCACCCAGAAGGAAAATCCTGTGCTCTTCTTACCATGCACAAAAAGTAGCTTGAGTTGGATTGTAAACTTTTGAAAAGCTGCTTGGCCACTAGTCTGTGGTCCATTTCCCTTTTTTGGTGCCTAACAGAGATAAGAGTTCCTGACCACCAAGGCACACATGTGGGCCCCATTTCAGCACCACTGCTTTCTAGGCCCAGATGAGTCTTCAGAAATGGGCTTGCTGTATCACACAAAGGAATACTACACTGCGACAAACAAGAACCAACTGCACTCCCCCAGACTGATGTTGACTGAATCCAGCCAGTCACGATCAGATAACTCCACAGACACAAAGCCCTAGAATAGCAAACAAAAGGGTAGGCAGTCATTCACTGCCTTTAGGGGCTGACTCCGTTGGCTTGAGAGGATCCTCTGAGTATGTTGTAGATGATTCTTAAGATAAGCATACTTTACAGAAGATTAAATTTTTCTGAGTGCCAGACAAGATGACTCAGCAAGTCAAGACACTAATCACCAAGCTTGACTACTTGAGTTTGATCCCCTGAGCCCACACAATGGAAGGCAAGAACCACCTCCTGCAAGTTGTCATGACTGTCTCATGCCTGCCCCCAAATAAATGAATAAATATCATAGCAAATGTTTAAAAATTCTAAAATGATTTGAATATGTCTATTCTTTACTTAATTTTGTTATTTTAATACAAAAAATGACATCCTAGTACATTTATAAATGGAAAAATGAGGCATAACTTGTTTGGTTCCACTAATGAGATGCATCACAAGTGCAGTATTTTGGAAATTGTCACTTGATGAGTAACCACACACAGGACCATTCATGGTTGATTCTGGAAGTGCCAACTGACGTCATCTTCAAGGTCTGCATACAACAAACCTGCCTATCCTGTCCCAGTCACTGGTGGTTCTCTGCATTCTTGGCAGTAATGAAGAGGTTCCTGAGTGACCACTTGTGCATTCTACAGCCAGAGGGGTATTGTTGTTGTCTGAAGGTGGCATCTTATGGCTTGGCAGCAATAAAAATATGAGACCAAACTACATTTTACAAAAAGAAAAGCAGTTTCAAAAGACATTTCCTATATATAAGTGTTATAACCTCTAGGTGTACAGGTTAACATTGTGGAGTTCCTCCTGTTGTTGATGTCATCTTATGTCCTGACTTTGTAGTTGGCTTGGTCTTCATTTCCCTTCTATTTTTTTGGTTTTTCCAGACAGGGTCTCTCTGTGTTGCTCTGGCTGTCTGGGAACTCACTCTGTAGACCAGGCTGAACTTGAACTCTGTAGATGTAACCGTCTTTTTAAATAAGAAACACAGAGCGGATTCAGAGATGAAAACCAAGAGGTCAGAGCAATAGCTAAGAGCTGAGATTAAAAACCTTACCCTTCACTGCCACTGCTGTCCTACCTCTCTGCAAGAGACCTATTTCCTGTGTGTTTGTGCTTTTTATTGACTTTCTATTCTGCCTTCTCATTAGTTGTAAACCCAACCACATGACCTCCTTGTCACTGCCCGTCTGTACAGACCTCCAGGCCTTCTATGGTTGGTATTGAAATTAAAGGTGTCTCCATGCTGGCTGTATCCTTGAACACACAGGATGGGGTCATGGTGCATGTCTACTCTAAGTTGTTTTTCTCTCTTTTCTTTTCTTTTTGTTTTTTTGAAACAAGGTTTCTCTGTGTAGTTTTGGTGCCTGGCCTGGATCTCTGTCTGTAGACCAGGCTGGCCTCGAACTCACAGAGATCCACCTGGCTCTACTTCCTGAGTGCTGGGATTAAAGGCATGTGCCACTGCCGCCACCACCACCTGGCCTAAGTTGTTTTTCTAAGAAAGGAATCTTTCTATACCTAGGTGAAGTGGTACATTTTTTTAATCTCAGCCCTTGAGAGCAGGTGGATCCCTGTGAGTTTGAGGCCAGGCTGGTCTACATAGTGAGTTCTAGAACAGCCAGAGCTATATAGTGAAAACCTCCTCTCTCCAAAAAACAAAAGCAAAAAAGCTTTCTATTTATAAGTATTTATTTAATATGTATGTCTGAGTTATGTACTTAAATATAAATATGCAATTAAAACATTTAAATTTAAAAATTTTTATTTTATGCATATAAATGTTTGCTTGCATCTATATATGTGTATCACATGCATGTCTGGTGCTGACAGAGGTCAGAAGAGGACATCAGATCCCCTGGAATTGGAATTATAGACAATTGTAAACCACTTGGATCCTCAACAAGAGCAGCAAATGTTCTTAACCACTGAATCATTTCTCCAGTCTCTATAATTTAAAATTTTCAGTTCTTTGTTTTTATGTATGTATGTGTAGGGTCAGAAGAGGGTATTGGGTCACTTGGAGTTGGAGTTATCGGTGGCTGTGCATGCTGGGAACCAAACTTAGGTCCTCTTCAAGGATGGTATGCACTCTTTAACTGTTGAGCCCCATCTCAGCAGCCCCATCATTCCAAAGTTCAATTTTTGTGTTTATAAGAGGATAGAAATAATGGATACATCCCAAGGTATCTTTAAAGAAAACATTGTTTAAACTTGGTTTCTTGTTTCCCCTTCCTATCTTTGAGTAGCCTGTTTATTTTAAGTGTGATAAGAGGAAACTAGGAATCATGGGAGTGAGAAAGGCCATTATGGATGTATGAGACTAGACTGAGGAACAGTGTTCTATTGCCTGTAATGTGAGCCAAGCCAAGGCCTAGAAGGAAAAGACAAAAAGCCGTTCATGTTTTCCCTTTTGGAAGCTTCCAGGAGTGGTGTGGGTAGTGGCCAGACATGTATGTCCCCTTTGGCATATCAAGAGTGTCCTGCTAGTCCTGGTCATGCAGCCAAGTGTCAGCGGCTTTGCCTCTGTGCCTCCCATCTAGTATACACAGACACCCTGGCATCACACAGCAACCACTGCCAGATGCTCCATTCTCCTACGGGGACCCACTTTTGGGAAGGCCTGTCTGCAAGAACTGCACTCATTCACATCCTCCCCTGGTCCTGGGCACTGGGGTTGGCTGAAGGCACATCAGATGGAAACAGATTCTACCTCTCAGGATCTGTGCAGTGTAGATGTCCAACAACTCCATCTCCATTAAATTGCAGATTATTCAAACACTTAAAAGATAGGTGGTTGCCGGGCGGTGGTGGCCCACGCTTTTAATCTCAGCACTCGGGAGGCAGAGCCAGGCAGATCTCTGTGAGTTTGAGGCCAGCCTGGGCTACCAAGTGAGTTCCAGGAAAGGCACAAAGCTATGCAGTGAAACCCTGTCTCGAAAAACCAAAAAAAAAAAAAAAAAAATGAGGTCACAATATGTTACATATGATATTATGTCCTGTGTACACATGATCTCAGTTCTTTAAGTTCACATAGTGTTCATACAAGGAAAAGAGACCCAAAAGAAATCAGATTGCTGACCACAGTATCTAGTTTTATTCTGTAGGCTGTAATGGATCTCCCTCCTGACTCCTGTCCCTAACTCCTCCCTACATACACACACACTCAAAGATCTTAAATATTTTTAAACTTTTTTTTTTTTTTTAAGACAGCATTTCTCTATGTAGCCAAGTCTGTCCTGGAACTGGCTTTGTAAACCAGGCTGGGCCTTGAACTCACAAATCCACCTGCCTCTGCCTCCCAAGTGCTGGGACTAAAGGCGTACATCACCATGGCCTGACTAAGATCTTAAATCTTAAGTAAGAGGAAGCCTTGGGAGCAGTGTTCTCAGCTTTCTGAGGGAACAACTCAGTATCCTTTTTAGGAACACAGAAACTGGGAGTGTGTGCAGTGGCTCTGGGGAATAACCAGTTGCCTGTTGTGATGAATCATAGCCTGGCTTGCAGATCCTAGGTATAAACTCAGGATCTCTCCAGGACTAGCAAGTACTATATTTGTTCTTTAGCACAGAGTACCCAGTATTCACCTGCACATCCTAGGTACCTAGAATGGCAGGACATTTGAGAATAAAAGGCCCTGTCACATAAGCATGGAGCTCTCCCTGACATCATTAGGGTCTGTAGACACCCAGGCGTCCTCAGGGCTGCTCTCCATGCTGTTCAGTTTAAAGCCCCACATTGTGGCTGGGGCCTCAGAGCAGACTAGCGTTGGAGACACTGAGGGGTCCCTGGGTTTTTGAGGCTGATTGTATCCACTTAGTAGAGATGGCAATGATGTGTCCTTGCCACAGTGTGCTGTCCAGTTGTCAGGCCAGAACTATATTAAAGCATTTGATTATTTTTTTCCCTAGCTTTTGGGCCTGTGCCACATTGGAATGCTGGGTTTTCTTATCTTCCTCTCCAGGGTTGCATCTGATGCACCCTTGCCCAACAGCATGCCTTGATGTCCAGTGGGGTCGTGGGTACAGGGAAGCTCTGGACAGGGAGTGGACAGCTGTGCAGGGTGACTTGGTCCCACAGCAAGCTGCTGAGTCAGCAAAGCCCTGAGTCTGTCCTCAGCAGAGGCCTGGAAGATTGTTTTATGGGAGGCTCCTGAATGCTGTATATCCCTCTCCCTGTGCTCTGAGGAGTGAGTAGACCGTCTTTTTGGGGGTGGAGTGAGATGGTTGGTTGTGTGGGTGGGGTCAGGTGCTAATGTCTCTGCCACTGTCTTTCAGTGAACGAGTTCACAGTGATCAGGAAGAAGTTCAAGTGTCCCTACTGCAGCTTCTCGGCCATGCACCAGTGCATCCTTAAGCGACACATGCGCTCACATACTGGAGAGCGGCCCTACCCTTGTGAGATCTGTGGCAAGAAGTTCACTAGGCGGGAACACATGAAGCGACATACTCTGGTGAGTGCAGGGTGCTAGTGGGGTATGAGACTGTGGCACATGATGAGCTGGCTTAAGATGTCCTGACAGGCAGATCAGGAGGAGGGTGCAGAATACCCAGGACACCCCCCAGTAAAAAGGTGCCTTTCAGAGGGGAATGTGGAACAGAACAGGGAGAGCTTGAGGAGGAGGAGGAGGAGGAGGAAGAGGAGGAGGAGGAGGAAAGAAAATAACTTTTCACTAGTTCTGTGTTTGTTTTTCCTAAGTTCATGGATATTGTTTTACAGACTTACAGAAAAATATAAGCGGGATGCTGGCACCTCCACCCAGCCTTTCCTATTCAGAGAGGTGCTGAAAAGTCTTGACAGTGTGCATTGCTGCATCTTCTTGAGCAAAACTTCCTAAAAATGTACTTAAAATGTGGGAGCTTAGTTTGGTGTGGTAGCACATGTCTGTAATCCCCCTGTTTTGGAGGAGGAGGCAGGAGGATGATGAGTTCCAAGACATCCTGTGTACCAGGCTCAGATTCAGTTATGTAGTGACATCTTATATTTAATGGTGATGATGATGATGGTGATGATGATGATGGTGATGATGATGGTGATGATGATTATGATAATGTTGATGCACCATATGTCAGGGTTTGCACAAGAAAAAGGTCCATGTAATTTAATCCTTTAGTTTCCTTGGGGTGCCTATCTTTGAAAAAGTGGAGCCCTCTGCATTAGAGGCAGCTCTGTAGCCTAAACCACCAAGTTCACCACAGCAATGTCTACTGCCCTGACTTCTTGGCATGCAAAGGTGCCTCCTCCACAGGTGGAGACTGTGCTGAGAGCCACACTGCTGTGCTTTCCCGGGGATCAGGAAGGAGTAGGTCCGTGCTGCTCCCCAACACCATCAAGGGACTTAGCAGCAGATTGCCGTGAAATTCAGCATCCTTCTCTTGTGCTTCCTTCCTGGGCATGTCAGTTAGGATGGATGAGTGTTCTGATGAGAGGGATCCCAAAACACCCTTGTCGTTTCTGAGCATCAGAGTACAGCCCCTAGCTCATACGGTAGTGGCAGGCCACAGGAATCTTGGTGGTGTCAGCCTCCTGGGCCTGCTCCTGTCAATTAACAGATTAGACACAGATCTTGCTGCAACTTGGTCTAAGTTATGTTCTTCTGTGGTAGAAAAAGGGGAAAACTCTGGGTTTAAAATGTCAAAACAAGGTCTTGGGGAGATACATAGCTCAGTTGGTAGAGTATTTGCCTAACATACAGAAAACTCGGTTTGAACCCTTGTACTACGTAAAACCAAGCATGGTGAATCATATTTGTAATCACAGAACTGTGGAGGCTGAAACAGGAGTATTCAGAGTTCCAGACCAGACAGAGAGGGAGAGAAACACACAAACCAAAGAAACCAAAAAGGAAATGCCTTGTGTACCCATGGAGATCTCATTTCTAGAATCAAGCTTTCTGGGAAGCTTGTGAGGCAGGTACCTCAGCTCCAAGGGCCACCAGTTACCCTAGTGACAACCCTTCCCAGGTCATGCTGTGGGCTTCTTAAGTTTTTCTCAGTTAGCAGACAGTTGTATTCAAGTCTTTTTTTTTTTTTTTTTTTTTTTTTTTTTCCGAGACAGGGTTTCTCTGTGTAGCTTTGTGCCTTTCCTGGAACTCAGGCTGTAGCCCAGGCTGGCCTTGAACTCACAAAGATTCACTTGCCTCTGCCTCCGGAGTGCTGGGATTAAAGGCGTGCTCCACCACCACCCAGCCTGTATTCAAGTCTTAACAACTCAGAGTACTGTGGAAGGCAACTCTGCCTGCAAGAAAGGTGCACTCAAAAGGAGAGGGTGTTCTGCATGATCTTCGGGACTGCAGGCCTGGGAAGCCCAGAATGGGGAGGGTATCACTCAATGCCCAGAACTACAGTGACATCTTGTGGGCAGATCTTTGTGAGTGGAGGAGGAGGAGCCTTTTCCCAACATGTGTACTGTTTATAGTTGGAGAGCTGGCAGATTCAGAAAGATTGAGAACAAGTTATAATCACCCCCTGAGCTCTACGTAGCCTGTTCTCCAACAGGTCCTGGTGGCAGCATATGTAGGAAGGAGGGGAGCCCTAGGATCTGGGGAAGCTTCCAGCTAAGGAAACCTGCTCTAGAGTGCTGATCTGAGAACAGTCCATCTGTGCATGGCCTGGGGCTGCCTGGCCAGGGATAGCTATGGTCTCCTCTGGGTTCCTCCAACCTCCATTTTTGAAGCTTAGGGCCAGATCTTAGATGCAAGGAGGCACAGTGGAGCTGGCCAGGCTGAGAATGCCTATGGGTACTCCGCAAATCCCCTTTGCCTTGTCCTTGCCCGTCTCTAGGAAGGCAATTCTGCATAGGCCAACTTCCTGCAGAGTACACTGGCTCCTATGCACACTTTCTCAGGCTCAGGCCTCCTGGGTCCCCTCCAGGATCTCCAGACTTTTGTCCTCTGTACTTTCAAGGCCCCTCTACTGAGTACTGTGTCTTCCTGCCAAGTACTACAATGGGCAGAGCATGGCTGCTGTCCCTTCATGGCTGCCATGTCTCTTCTGCAGACCCTAATTGCTAACCTCTACCCTTGCCTTCAGTTGGGAGGGCAGGGGTTGCCCCTTTTCATTGGAAGCAAGGTGCATAGCAGCCTGGCTAGGGTTCAGCTCTATTGCCCTGCTGCCAGGTTCTAGTCTGCTTCCCATCCACCATCTCGTGGGACTCCACGCTGACCCCTCTCCTTCTATTCCTCACTGTGGCTCCCATGCTGCCCAATCCACCAATCTAAACTGGGCTCCTGGAAGGCAGAGCCCACTTGCAGCCTCCAACCATAGCTGTGTGTGGGCTCCCTCTCCTGCACACCCAGGTGAGCAGTGTTGTATTTCTTAGCTCTGCATCACCTGGGCTTCCAGGCCAGCTCCTCTGCCTGTACAGAGCTAATGGCAGCTGGGCTCTGGAGCTGCTCTAGGGATCTGATAGGAGCCCCTCAGCCTGCCCTGCAGGGAAGTTTATAGGAAGGGTACTTCAGGCAGAGGGAGCAATATGACCAAGTGAGAAGTGTACCTACATATCATTGAGTGGGAGTACTTGGATATGGATATGTTGGGACTGGCCTAGGTTTTTGATGGGGTATGACATTGTTTACTCTGTGCCTGTATAGCATCTGCCTAAGACAGGATGATTTGCTGCCTCTAGTGATATTGCCCATGTTAGCTCCAGATAGATCTGTCTCTCTCAAGGCCTAGTAAAGATTGTGCTCCTCACCCCAATACTTCATCCCTCCACTGACTGCTCTGTCCCTCCAGGTCCACAGCAAGGACAAGAAGTATGTGTGCAAGGTGTGCAGCCGTGTGTTTATGTCTGCAGCCAGCGTGGGTATTAAGCATGGTTCTCGTCGCCATGGTGTATGTGCAGACTGTGCTGGTCAGGGTGTGGCCACACCACTGGACCATGGTGGAGGTGGTGAGGGCTCCCCTGAGGCACTGTTTGCTGGTGAAGGGCCATACCTGGAAGACCCCGATGATCCACGAGGGGAAGTTGAAGAGGAGCTAGGTGAGGATGAGGATGAGGATGTGGCCAAATGGAAGGACGACGTGGGTTTGACACACGAGGATGCACTGCTGGGAGATGACAAGGATGACGAGGACTCTCCCCAGGGGCCCCACAGCCCCTCTGGGGAACCTGATAAAGACTTTGCCTGGATCTCCTAGGGGCTCTGCTCTGGTGGGCAGGGTGGGTGGTGGCTGAATCGCTTTGTCCACCTGTGTGTGTCTTAGTGGGTCTTTACTTACCAAGGAGCAGGGCCATGCTGACTCCTTGAAGCTCTTCCTCCGGGCCCTCCTCTGTCCTATAACCCTCCCCTCTTGCAGAAACTGGTCCTATGAGCTAAGAAGTGGGTGTGACTCCAGTGACTGGGGAGCACTAGGACTAAACACAAAGTGAGGGGTACAGTATGGGTTTAGGAAAAGGGAGAATGCCTGCTCCCACCTGCCCAGGTATTAATGGAGTCCCCAGCAGGTGTGTCTAGATGTATGGGCAAGGCTGCACCAAGGCCTGGGCATGCTTCCTCAGGGTATCAAAGGAGCCCTTTGCTGTGAACCTGGCTAGGAATGCAAGATGACTCAGTGGCCAGGTTAGGGTCAGCACTAGTTAGGGTCATGAGGGCAATCCCCCAGCCCACAGGTCTGAGTAGGTGTTGAGTTTTGCATAAATACAAATTGCTCCATCCACAGCATTGCTCAGTCTCCTCCCACCCCCATTCTCCGGCAGTCAGGTTATGGGCTCTGGCCCTGTCACTTTGTCCTCTTGGTTCCTGCTGCCCCATGGCAGCTGGTAGAATCTAGTGGGCATAAAGCCCTGCAACCCTCTTACCTCCAGGCTTTGGTGCTTAACACAAAGTGGCTGCAGATGCCTCTCTGGAAGCCCTAGGCTCCAGGTGCTATCTCTGTTGAAAGCAGCTAGCCAAGTGGCAGGCCAAAGAGGAAGGCGGCTCTGTTCAAGAAGGGCCCTGTGGCTGGATACTTTACCCTTTCAGGCCCACAGGGTTGAGTTGCAAGGGCCACAGCTCTTTGTGCTGTGTGCACTTTCTTTGAGAGCCCCATTGTGCACCCTGAGTTCTGCCTGAGCCCTTGCTGACCCCTCCTTGGACCAGATAGAGCTAAGCTCCTGCCTTTGTTGCTGCTAACACTGGAGGTGGGTGTTCCTAGCTGCAGTGTGCTGCGGATGCCTCCCTGCCTAGGAACCAAAATTTAAAGAAGTCAGAGACATTTTCAGGTGGTTACTACAGGTTACTTTGTTTTGAATTTTCTTTCTCATTTGACTCTTCATCAAGTCCACTTTCTGTATTTCTAAAGGCCCTCACACTTGTTCTGTGAAAAGTGTAGGCTTCATTTCCATGACTCTGAGGCCCAGAGAGGCAGCTGTCCACTCAACCTGCAGGGTAGACACAGATGCTGCAGCCTGCCCTCTTCTTGAGGCCATTTCTGACAAACTATCAAGACATTCCATCCCTCACACACCTCATCTCCTAAAGGCCCATGGCAGTGATGTTCAGTGAGCAGTGCAGTGAGCGCTCTGCTGAGGTGCCGTTGGCTAACCTACTCTGTGCAAGGGCTCCTCAGGCTACTGAGCATTGGGGCCAGTTAGAGAATTTTGTTTTTCCTTTCTCAAACACTAAGTCAAGTGGCATTTAGACTTTTTTTTTAAACTGGCACATGTTCTCTCTAGGTAAGTAAGAGGAAGCCCCATAAAACTGTAATTTAGGTCCCAATTGGTTATACAGAGCATGTCACCTGGTGACATTCCCCAAGTACCAGCTGCCTGAGCTACAGGAGGAAGGAATCACAGCTTTTATTGTTTTAAACAAAACAACAGTCAAGAGGAACAGGGCCAGGACTCTCTGCAGAGTGTAGGAACCACTGTCTGAAAGCTGTGTGCCCCTCTACTCACTGCCCTCTCCTCTGAGGCATGCTGGCTCTGGAGGACATTTCTGTCCAGTATGGTAGCATAGCTAGACGCCCTTTTACCAACAGAACTCCAGGTTGAGACCATCTAGCCTTGCCAGGCCCCTTGAGGGCTGTCAGACTTAGTACCTTCCTCTCTCTTTTAAATTGCCTTTTCTAAACACTTTCTTATAAAATGCATTTGGAAACTAGACCTTTGCTACCATTGTCTCTGGGTTTTTGTATCAGTCCCTACTTCTCAGGCTGTCCTGCCCAGGACCCAGGACCTCTGGCCCACCTCCCAAGGCACCTGTGCCCTCCACTCTCAGGATGTCTTGCTCTGACTGGCCCCACTTCCAGACTGCCTTTGCTGGCCTTTCTGGGGGTTCCCTGTTGGTAACGCAGGGCACTTCCTTAAAACCAGTACTGTACCAGGAAACTAAGGGTCCCAGTTCTGGTCCCACCACCTTCCAAGTGTTTGCCATGTGACAGGCTTTGTTCTGGCTCAGTTTCCAACTGGAAAGTGGAATTCTAGAGATCCAGATGAACACATCCATCTCAGGAGGCATGGAGGGAAAGGACGTATGTATTGAAGTTTTTTTTTTTTTAATGTGACTTTTTTTAATTCAATGTTCAAACTAATAAATATTTTTTTATGAAGAAAATGTGTAGATTACATTTCACATTTTGTATTTTTTGTGTGTGTATTTTGGTGTTTGAAACACCAAAGTGGAAAATATAGTCCATGGGGTGGGTGTTGTTAGGGTTGAGGTGGGAACAATATGATTTTTGTTTGGATCTCTGGATCCTGACCAGTTTGCATACTGAACTCTGAGTTTTGGGGAACAGGACACTGCTAGGACCTGACAGGGACCTAACTCAAAAGACACAGCTATGCTTCCAATTCTGCACATCTTCCTTTAAAAACAAACAAAACAAAAACCTGAGAAAATGCAAAACTGGAACTTTTTGCAATATTATGAAAGATAATCTTACTTTGGCTCATTCTATGACATGTACAACTCCTAAGAAAGCCATACTTAATGGTGGTATTATTTTTTAGATCCTATTGTGTTTTGTATGTGGCTCTTTTAGAATCACTTGTAGTGAGGGTGCTGTGTGTATGCTTTTCTTATTTATTTATTTTTCAACATGCTTTCAATCTGTCAACAAAAAGTGAAAAAAAAAAAGGCAGTGTTTGAAGAGTGTTGATTTTTTTTTCTGGAGATAATCTATATTATATTGACTTTATATTAATTATTATAAACCTGTGTTTGTACTGAAGATGTGGTTAATATTTGCAGAAGGCTTGTCATAATCAGTTGTTGGGGTTCACAGCCCTGTTGTCCTGCTTCTATATAGCCACAGACAAGTAAAGATTACCTTCTCTATAGTGGTTCTTGCGATTTCTTGTCTGCCTAGGTGTGCTCCAGGTTGCCTGTGGGTTTTATTTCTGTGATGGGATTAGTGTAGACATTCTTGCAAAATGATCACTTCAAATAAAATGGGAAATTGCTGCTCCATGCAGATGCCTCCTGTGTGGTTTCAAACAGTACCCTTCCTTGGACTTCAACCTGAATGGAGGTAGCCGCCAGCTCCTACTGCTTATCATTCATTTCCTGTTACTCTCCTAGTTCCATTTCTTTCCCCAGGAGAAAACATTGGTTTCTGGAAAAACAAACAAACAACCCCCACAGTTTTTAATTTTTCTCCTTGGCTGATATAACCCAGACACAAGACACCTGAACTTCATTAACATGGTAAAATGTCAGCCCCAGGGGGGCCTGGAACCACCATCTTTAAATGTGGGCAGGAGAATACTCTCCCTGACACCTCTCAAAGTGCAACTTAAACAGGCTTTAGCAGAGCCCACTGACATCTTTGACAAGTCTGTGAGTGACAGGCAGGGAGGCAAGCTGCCTCTGGAGCTAAAAGGACAACATGCAGTTTGGCTTTAGTGCAAAAGGCTGGTTTCTTCCAAGGCACTTGGAGTAGTGAGTCACTCCTCCACCTCTAGGAGTCCAAGGTCATCAAATCCATCACAGGTTTGCTGTAGCTTCAGGCTGGGAGTGGGAGAAGGGCCAGGCAGTAGCATCATGGGATGGGCTCAGTCCAGGAACTGCTGGCAGACTTTCTTCCAGCGGCAGGCTGTGTACACAGGTCCCTGTGGTCCACGCCATACACTTTCCAGCACTTCTTGGAATCACCCCAGGGCTTCCTGGAGGGGACATACAGGGGGGATGGAGAATTGTCAGCTAATACCTTTACCACCTAGTATATGCCCAGTCCCCCAACCTACACATACCAGGATGACCCCAAGCTTAGCAGACAGGGCTGGTATGTAGGCTTGGGCCTCAGTGGGCTGTGGCTCCAGGTGGTTGGGGGCCAGGCATCTCTGGAAGGAGTCACAACCCCTGTTCTGTTTCTCTCTAGAGTGCTCTGAGACCTGCCCCCAATCTTCATCTGTGGCCTCACCTTGCTGGTAGGCTTGGTCACTGTGGCATACCTGTGGAACAGCTGAAGAGCTGAGCTTGGGAGATGGAAACAAAGTTAGGGGATGTGGCAGGTTGGGAAGAACTGGGGGATCCAGTAGCTCTGAGAACTCCACATGAGGAAAGGTAGGTGGCATGGAGACTGTAGGAGACACTGGTGTTAGGCTGGACAACCTGTTAGTCAGCTTATCCATACCAACATCCAGCTCTGTGTAGTAGAAGTCCTCTTCTCCATCATTCTGCTCTGGCTCTGCCTGTCTCCTGCCAGGAACAGCAAAGTGAGAGCATAAATTCTGGCCAGGCCTGACCCCACCCTGACCAATCCCCCAGTCCCACTGCACCCCAGGTGCACCAGGTGGACGTGTCTCTGCATCCCGGACGCTGTGCTCAGACCTCCCCACAGCTCTTCCACAGGCACTGGAACATGACCTGAAGAGAGCTCTGGAGTGATAGGGGCCTAGGTCAACAGCAGCCATCCTGTCCAGCCCACCCCTGGAGGGGATTTTCCCATACTTACCTTCCTTTTTCTCAGGGTGGCCTCCCAAACAGAAGGTGGGCTGCTTCTGGGGGCAGCGGGGTTGATGGAGTGAATGGAGAAGACATGGCTGGCCTCCTTCCAAGGCTCCAAGCCAGATTCTGCAGGGACATTCCATTTAGAAGCTCAGAAGTCTCAAGCTGCTTTGCAGAAACTGCTGCCTGCTGGCTCTCTCCAAGTCCCTGAATGTGAGTTGCCACCTGTTGATGTGAGCCTTGAGGAGTAGGGGCAACTAGGAGAATTTGGCCTCAGAGACTTGGGGAGAAGCTTCTCTAGCAGAGAAAAGGTAGGTGTGCTTGGCATGGCCAGGAAGCAACATGGCCAGCAAAGTAGAGGTATAGTTTTGGCCTCAATGAGGGGCACTCAGGATCCAGATGTCTCTTAGAGAGCTTGAGGCAAGCTTAGAAGGCGGCATATTAGGTTTGAGGCTTGGTGGCTTTAGTATCCTGGAATAACAGAAGTTCTGGACCCTGTCCATACTTGAGCATAGTTTTCTGAGTCTCACCCTGGGCTGAAGGTTGCATCTAGGGGCCCCAGACACAGCGCTGGTAGATAGGTTTGTAAGGATTGCAGCAGCCATGACCTCTTCCAGCCTGGTTTTTTCTGGGGCTATGCTGGAGATGAGGTCAGGGCTCAACAAGTGCTCTAGGCTCCTCCCCTGGTCCAGCATACAGGTGCTGGGCTTGGACACACATGGGCATCAAGCTGCCTCACTCCAAGTTCTGGGCAGGAGCCCTGGCTCCACCCCCAGCTCAGGTTGCAGAGCTGAAAATCCAGGAACCATAAAACAAGATGGGGATCTACATAAAGGCCTGAGTTCTCCATAACCAGCTTTGTTCCACAATGCCTTCAGACCCTGGTGCTGAGCAGAGGTCTGAAGGCTCACCATAAGGGGCGAGGCCAGCTATGGCTCAGCTCTTCCCGCCAACACACATTAACCGCAGCTGTGCAACAACAACTGTGGGCCAAGTGCCAGGCCTCGGAGGGCAGAGCAGCAAGCCTTTGGCAGCAGTTAGGGAAACTGTGCTCTAAGCACAGGCAGGTTCCCAACCTCTGCTGCAGTTCATCAGAAGTATAGGGCTGGCAAGTGGGGAGGTGGAAGCCAGGGAATCAGATTCCTAGATAGGTTGGGACCCTGACTCCTTCTCCACTGAAGCCTTCAAAGGCTGACATCTGTGCCAGCATGTACTGCTCCAGCACACACTGGCGCTGCACACACACACACACACTCCTAGTCTTGGGCATCAGCCCACCTCACCTCTTTACTGGCACTGGCATGTGATCAGAAGGCGTTGGGAGCATGCTGTGGCTCTGAGAACTCTAAGCCTACAAGGCTGCCACCTATAGAAGGGCCCTGAAAATAGGGGTTGGAGAGCTCTGTGGAGGAGTTGGCCTAGGGAACCCAGACTCCGCCTCAAATCTGGTGCCAACTCCCACACCGGATGCAGCTTGTGTGGACTACCTGGCCCCGCCCCCTGCTCTGGTGGCGGGAAGTGTCTGCTTGGCCTCTCAGCTCCACTTGACCTGACCCACAGACACGCACAGGCCGACGCAGCACCCCCAGCTGCCAACGCCTTCAGGGCCCAAAGTTTGTGCAAACCTGACACCATCTTTGCAGGGAAAGAAACTCTGGCAGTGCCCTTGTCCACTACTACCTGTGGTGGTGTGGGCACAGTAACCGGCATGGCTCTGACTCAGGCCCTCTGCATTCAGGTACTGAGTCGTGATCCCTAGGTCCTGACCCTCAGAGTGGGGCGGGTAACATTCACAGACCCAACCCAGTTCCGGGGGCGCTCAGCCTCCATGGTCGTCTGGAAGCCTATGTTACAGAAGTAAGGCTGGACTTTCTAGACTGCGCCCCAGGTCAGGGCCAGGCCAGTCGAACCCCACCCAGGATCCGGCCTCCACCCCCAGGACCCGCAACTGCCTGACGGACTACACCCACTACGAAGCCCCGCCCCGGTGCGCACACGAGGCAAGCACCCTAAGTGGTCCGCGCCTGGCCCTGCCCGGGTAGTGGAGGGGCTGGCTCAACTCAGACTAACAGCTTCCACACTGCAGCCTGGAGGGCTGGTTTCCCCGACCGGGGTAAGCGCTGAGCTATCAGTTAGGAAAGTGCTGCTGCACTTTCTTGGCCAGCCTCCTAGGAACAAGTTATTCTTTAATGCTGGACTGTCTACCTCTGCCTACTTATGTAACCTCAAGGGATGGTAGCAGAGGCTCCAGGAGGATCTGAGAGTCCAGATCCCACACTTCTAAGTGGCCATGCTGTCCCAGACCCTCCAGCCTGGGAAACCACCACAGCAAAGGGCTCGTTTGCCTTTCTTCCCGCCCACTGACTAATGAGTCTCACAACCAGGTCATGACATCAGGGGCCAGGGACCAGGTATAAGGAAACTCTCCCAGAGGTCAGAAAGGGATATCTATAACCCTTTCGGAAAACTCCCACTCCAACCTTCCGAGCTTTCAAAAAAAGCAACCGAGAGCCAATCTTATGTGACAGAGATTTAATTAGGCCACAAGGACTGGACCTGAAATTTGTGCTGTCAGCTGTGGGGGTGTAAGGACACAGAAGGATCTGTAATCAAACACTGCCGAGGCAGAAGCCTTGGTACCCTTACTATGTCAGCTCATGTTAATAAACAGGATGTACGGCCTCAACTTCTCAGGGGCCCATCTCCCTGATGCTTTCATACACATTTTCTAAGGGATCTTGGTTCATATCCTGGCCCCTGAGAGTGATGGCCTCATATTCCACATCACTCCCAAGGGCCAGAATTGCTCTCCCACCCTGGGGGTCCGGCTGATCTGTGTCAGGTCTTGGGTCTCTCCTTTTAGGCTTGCAGACCCTGGAGTACAGGAGATCCATCTGGAGAGAGGAAGCAAACCCAGGGAGGGCTTGGCATTTTCCTCTGCCAAAGGTGGGCTCAGTCCCATCTACCCTACCCTACCCCAACTCACTTTACCTGAGTAGCTGGGATCACCTTAGCCTTCTGCTGTAATTCTTGGTAGCCCTGCTCTGTCTCTTTGCGCTTCTGGATGCAGGCATACTCGGCCCCAGGCCCAAGCTTGGCACAGCTAATGGTCAGCTGTGTTCCAGCCCATACCACAGGGCTAGCAGCCAGGCTGGCCCTGGGAATCGCAGCCAGCCCCACATTGGAATAAGTGGCCTCGGGGCTAGTAGAAGGTGCAGTTGCAAGGGCAGCAGGAGGGGCCCTGGGCAGCTGCTGAGGTGGGAAGGCAGAGGGAGTTACTTGAGACCTGGTGCTGCCCCTGGATACCTCCAGCCAGTGTGGATGCAGGAGATCCATGCTAGCAGGCCGTGGGGCTAGGGATAAGATCAAGGCAGAGGCCACTGAGGGGCTAAGGAAACAGGACTAGGCCCAGTGGATCGGCCCTACATTTATGGCCTCCCAGGAGCTCACCTATGCTGCAGCGTGGGCCTTGGTGAAGCTCATGCAATCTGGTGTCAGACTTGCTGAGGGAGCAGAGGTGGGTCTGTCTCAGCAGTGACTAGGGACAAGGAAGGCTGGTTGATTCCTTGCTGTCCTTGCCCTGACCCCAGGGACAGTCTGGCACTCACCATTTCCACTGGTATCAAACTGCCCTGTAGCTCAGTTTGTTGCCTTTGAACCCGCTTCCTGGGGGCAAGAGTGCTGTTAGTCCAGTAGGTAGAGGAAGGTGCAGGGGTGATCAGATGCTGGCCCAGGCTCAGTGTAGAGGCACATGCAGAGCCCTCATATGGACTTCTCTGTTGTGACTTGACTCTGAGCCATGCAGGAGGAGGGCAGACAGAACCCCAGGCACATACCTGTGGCAGGCTGTGCACAGTGCCCACAGCCAGAGGAGCAGGGAGAAGCACCCCATGACCCAGAGGGCTAGTGGGGCTGAAGGCACTGATGGCCTCATCTTGTAAAGCAGGGAGGAGGGACCTGAGGACAGAAAAAATGAGCGCTGGGGGCTGACTGGGGAAGCAGTGCACACCTGCAGCTCTACTTGAGATCTTGCCCAGCTGGTGGGTTCTTCCTCCCTCCCTGGCTGACTCAGCACACCGGAAACCCCCAGGCCTTACGTTTTTGCCCTGCCCTATGGGCACCCACTGAACCCTCTGGCTAGGGTTCCTTTAGTTATCAGAGATGTCTATGGAAATGGAGGAGCATGGCCAGGGGCAGCTATGACCTGAACAAGGCTATACTGTACTCACTGTAGCTCAAACTCATTACCTGGGGGAAATCTCTGATATCACTCTGACTTTGAGCCACAGACCACAGACCTCACCTCCAGCCACCACTGCCCAGGAGTGACCCCTTGTGTCAGGTGATGTTCCTAGACTACTCACTACAGAAGCTAAGCAGTTGGGGGGGCCACTGAACAGAAAGAGCTGCTATGAAGGCAAAGTATCCCTACCCTACTCCTCCCTTCCCAGGATCCCTGCTTTTCCTAGAGTTGCCCTTATAAGAGCTGATTAGGGGCTCACCTAAGAGTTCAGGGTGAGCAAAATGAGGGTGAACAGTCTTCTGAGGTAAGGGCCTGTCTGTTCAAGCTTGGCGTGTAGACATCTTGCACAGAGGGGGCCGAGTTCACTAACCTGGCTACAGCCAGGTCTCAATCTCCTGACCAGGCAGGACCTATCCCTCCCAGACCCCAGGGCACGGAGAGGCTTGGGGACTGGCCCAGGATGGAGAATGGGGGCAGTACTTACCAAGGCCACCGTGAGGTTGCTGCTTGGCCCTGTCTAGGACAGCCAGGAAGGTCTTTGTGGGCGGCTGGTGAGCTCCTCACCTCATTTCCTGTGTATCTGAGCACCTCCCACAGCCACACATTCTTGCGTAGTTGCTCCCAGTCTCTGTTCACCTCCTCACGTCTCATCATGACTATTTGCCACCGATAGGCAATTATCATAAAACTAACACAGTCCCCTCCACCCCAATGAGGCAGATACCCATTAATGAGGTGGACAGAGCAGGTCAACTGGATGGATTATCAGTGGCAGCCCAAAACTAGAAATGAACCCCAAACCCACTTGAGTCAGGCCTGCCTGCTTTCATCACTGATAGTGTTCCCCAAGGGTGTTTCTACCTCATACCCTATCTGTTTGTGAGTACTAGGTACAAGGGCCACCCTAGGATCTTAATCACTTGGTCAGAGAAGAGAGAAGAGGGAAAATGCTCCTCTCTTAGACCTTAGACAGAGGCAGTGGCCTCATTTTGTAGCCCCCCCACAGCCCTCCTGTCTGTTGCCAGGACCCTCACAGATGCATTTGTCCCCAGAGATCCTGAAGCCAGCTGAGTCTCCAGTAAGAAAAATTATGATGAGATCACTTTAATGTCCTCACTAAGGAGATACCCCAAGACACTGGTAAGTGGGCTTGGCGGGCAAATAAGTGTTCAAAATCAACCCTGACATCCCATATCTACTCGGTAGTGTTCATACACTTTAGGTAGACAGCCTAGGAAATGGGCTGGTCCTTCTTTCAGGTGCTGTTTAGGTGTCAGGGTGACGGCTGTCTTTCTGCCAAGGCAGTTGGGAGTTGGGTCCCAGGGCTCTATCCACAATACAGGCAGAGCTGCTAGAACTCTGTCATCTTCCTGTGAGTATCTGCCTTCTGCTGTTCCCTCTGTAGGCCGGCCTCCTGAGCACGCAGCTGACCCAGCTTCCGCTGGGCTCCTTCCAGCTTCTCTTGCAGATGGGCTGTTGCCATGCTGTGCCTAGGGAAAGCCTGCTGGTCAGCACTGCCTCCTGGCTCCCCACTACCAGGCCCCCAGCTCTGTGGCCAATTCCCGTCCTCCAACACTCAGACCACCTCAGACTCAGGGGCTACTCTGGTCAGGTGACCTTCAACAGGCGTCCTGTGGGCACAGCCACTAGAGCCCACACTGCCTCAGTTGGACCCCACACATACCGGCCAGCATTCCGGGTTAGGGCCTCCTGGATGCCCCGGATGTCTCGTTGGGTCCGCTCAATCTTCTCCTCAGTCTGGAAGAGCTGCAGACTCAGAGCCTGCTTGGCACTTTTGCTGGCATGATACATGTCCTTGTTCCTTCTCCCTGGAGTGTCCAGCCCAGCGTCTGGAGTCCCAGATGCCTGGCTTTGCAGTTTTTCATTCAGAAAGTCAAACACATTCCGAGGGGGTGGGCGGGCCTCGGGTCTACCACCACTCCTCTGACATCTTGGAGGCCTATTGGTCCCAGCCTGGCCTCCCTTTGTCTTCTTCTGTAGTATCTCTGTGCACTGGTCCAGTGATTTCCCTCTAGGCAACACTACAGCATGGATGGGCTCCACTCGGCCTTCTGCATGCCGACCCAAACCTGGGAAAGACGGGGCTTTGTGCTACCTCTGCCAGACTCTTGGGCTATATTGAGGCATCCCTCCCATCTCAGGGCACACACTCACCCTTGCCAAACTCATAGCCCATCTTGATGAGGAGTTTGGAGCCAATGCCCCGTGTGTGTACCTCCCAACCGGCAAAAGCAGAACTGCAGGTCCCAGTGTCCACTGTGTGTGGTTCCACCACTGTGGGAGACAGAAGACTCAAGTAGTGGGTTCCAGTCAATGTTACCCAAGGACTCAGATCCTAGGTAGGGCCTGATCTCCTGGATTTCTGGTCCCCTCAGGTTCTCCAAGCATGCTGTGGTTACTCCTGGCAACTCTGTCTGGACAACTACTACTACTGTAGTAGTAACCAGCTGGTTACTGGTTCTACTGTAACCAACTTCACTGCTTTAGCTTACTATCTGCTACTATGGAACCACCAATTCACATCACAGGTTCCCTGAGACATCTTCCTACCTTCATCCTAACCAACTTCTCAGGAGGACTATACATTACCTAGTTTCATTTCCTGAAATCTCTATTTTACCTAGACACATTTTCCATCTGCTAAGATCTCTTCTGCCCTACCTACCAGGCAACCAAGCTCTAATTCTGAGAAGCCATCTGAAGAAGAAACCCTTTCCTACACTCTACATTCAGTTACTTCCTGTGACCCCTTGGCAGATCTAGCACCAACATTCCCTTCTCTCTGACAGTGTGATGCCACCTTGCTTCAAGGAGTTCTGACTGTTAACATATGATTGTTGTGTCTGTTTCTAAAGGCAAAAGCTAGGTCTTAGGTCTTACCCAGGCCCATCATACACTCTCTGGTCCCTCAAGCCCTCTCCTGTAGATTACTATGCTATGTATATTCACTACATCATTCTACAATTATCCTGGAAGCTGAGTGCCTGTCTAGGTGATTATCACCAATCTGCTCTACTCCCTTACCATCCTGGCTTCTGGGCACTGATTTCTGCCATACCTCGGGCATAGCTGGAGTCACCTGCATCACCACTGTCTGAGTCAGATGATTCTGTAGCCTCAGTGCGCAGAGGAGGCAGGATGCTGTCTCCCTCCACCACAGCCTCCTTCAGCAGCAGTGAGTCAAACTTAACAGTATAGTAGCCATTGTCCACATCTAGAGTGATAGAGACAGGCTGTAGATTAGCAGCTTTACAGGCTGAGCAACCAGTTAGGAGCAAAGTGAGAAACAGGAAGGGAAAGGGCTTGGGGCAAAGGCAGACTTGCTCCTCTTGAGCCCAGATGAAGTCAAAGCCCAACCCAGAGGAGGTGGAAAATGGCTAGAACAGCGAAGATGTTTCAAAAAGGGTCCCACCAGGTAGGTCCTTGTAGGCAATCTTACCAGTGATCCGTGCTGGGTGCCAAAGGCCATCCTGGTGCTTGGCCAGACATGCAGAGCCGGCCTGCAGTAAGCTCAAGTCTGGATCCTGGAAGGGACGCAGCTCATCCACAGAGACCACCTGCCCATGGGAGAACCTGTAGATACAAGCACAGGAGACAGTGGCTTAGACATGGCCCACCAGGAGCAAGTGAGCCCAGAACATAAAGACCGTCAACAGGGCACTGCCGATCATGGAGTGAAATTCAAGTCAAGACAGGCACACCAGCAAAAACATCTATACTTTCATACCTATGGATTTATGCACATATTTCTCTCTAACACACATACATATTCATATATTCTCACTCATATATGAATGTACAGGTACTGTCACGCATATACATATATTTATACTCACATATACCTGCATATCTATATATACAATATCTCTCACACACATGTATGCACATACTACCATACAGCTATGTACACTAAACACACATGTACATATGCATATGAATGCATAGAATGAACCCACAAACATACATATACTCTCACAACACATATGCATGCATGCATGCATACATACTAAATATATAAATAAATAGAATGTACCTACACACATACATACACCCTAAAACACACACACACATGTATACACACTGGAATTTTCTCTTTTAGGACACACAGGGCTACTTTGGGGAGATGGCCTGTGTTTCTATCAGCTTCCTAGGTTAGGGTGACAATGTAGCACAGAGCCTAGTGTGGTCTCTCACCAAACATGATGCTCTTGACACAAATATTCAAGGCAGATGTGTTGGATGTTGGGATACATTGAGTCCTCCCTGGGCATGGGCACTTGGAAGGCCAAGGCAGGGTGATCATGAATTTGAGGCTAGTCTGGGCTACACAGAGATCCTTCTCAAAACTTGAAACAAAAACTAGAAGAAATTAGTTACAATGGTGCTGTGTCTTTTATACTTCAGTGCACCTGTAAAATTAAAACCAAAACCAAATCTGACAGAAAACAAAGAGGAAATGTAGAGACACAGAAGATTGCAGCCAAGAACTTTGCCAAATAAAGGCATGAAAAAGCTAACCACCAACTACCAATTTCAGACAGGAAGTTGTTTTAACCCCAAAAGAGCAGCTGAGGGGATTCACTCTAGGATGGCTGGGGGTTCTTCCTAAGCAGTAATGAGCAGGTAGGGAAAGAGGGAGATGAGACAAAGAAAAGTCAGAACTTGCCATAGCTCACACCTACAGCCTCTGCTACCCCACGCTCAGGCCAGGATTCCAGGAAGTACCTTCTCACACCAACTATCTTAGACATACAGCTAAATGGCATCAACAGTATAAGACTGCGCCACCAAAGCACAGCAAAGACTGACTAGGAAGTCCTGTTCAACTGAGAACTAAGGACCAACTGATGTATTCAAAGGGACTCAGACGGCAGAAGAACTGATTTCCACAAGCTGCCCTCTGTTCTCTGTGCTCTCATAGTGGCACTTGCATGCCTCCATGTAAAATAAATAAGTATTTTTAAAGGGGGCTGGAGAAATGGCTCAACAATTAAGAACATCAGCTGTTCTTACAGAGGACTCAGGTTCAATTCCTAGCACCTACATGGTGCTCACAGCCATGTGTAATTCCAATTTCAGATGATCTGACATCCTCTTCTAGCCTTTGCAGGTACCAGGCATGCAAGTGGTGCACAGACATACATACAAGCCAAACACTCATACACATAAAAACAAAAACAACAGCGAAACATGCTTAGGATCAGAAGTGTTTCCAACTTGTATTTTTTAAAAAAAAATATTAGTAGTATCATATTAGTGCTCAAAAAGTTTTGGATTTGAGGGGGCTAGGAAGCTGGCTCAGTAGGTAAGAGAGCTTACTGTGCAAGTGTGAGAACTCAAGTGTAAATCCCCAGTGCCCACATAAAAAGCTGGATGTAGACCTGAATGCCTAGAACCCCTGTGCTTTGGGGAAAAACAGAGACAGGATGATTGTTAAGAGTTGCTATCCAAAAACCTGAGAGCTCCAGGCTGAGAGACCCAGTCTCAAGGGAATAAGGACACTCAATGTCCTCCTCTGCTTGCACATACAGAGTTTAAAAAAAAGTTTTAGACTTTGGAGCATTTCAGATTTTGGATTATTTGGAATAGATGCTTCACTTGTATACTTTTTTTTACCTAACAAGTGATTCTAAGAAAGAATTTCTGGGGACCTGATGGAAGCAGATGCAGAGATCCATGATCAGGCCCCAGGTGGAGCTCCGGGAGTCCAATTGGTGAGAAAGAGGGGGGATTGTATGAGCGAGAATTGTTGAGACCATGATTGGAAAAAGCACAGGGACAAATAGCCAAACTAGTGGAAACACATGAACTATGAACCAATAGCTGAGGAGCCCCCAACTGGATCAGGCCCTCTGGATAAGTGAGACAGTTGATTAGCTTGAACTGTTTGGGAGGCCCCCAGGCAGTGGGACTGGGACCTGTCCTTAGTGCTTGAGCTGGCTGTTTGGAGCCTGGGGCCTATGCAGGGACACTTTGCTCAGCCTGGGTGAAGGGAGGAAGGGACTGGACCTGCCTCGACTGAATCTACCAGGCTGAGCTGAATCCCCAGGGGAGTCCTTGCCCTGGAGGAGATGGGAATGGGGGGTGGGCTGGGGGGAGGTTGGGGGGGTGAGACGACACGGGAGGAGGGAGGACAGGGGAATCCGTGGCTGATATGTAAAATTAAATTAAATTATAAAATTTAAAAAAATTCACGGCTGGAGAGATGGCTCAGAGGTTAAGAGCACTGACTGCTCTTCCAGAGGTCCTGAGTTCAATTCCCAGCAACCACATGGTGGCTCACAACCATCTGTAATGAGATCTGGTGCCCTCTTCTGGCCCGCAGTCATACGTGCTTTATATGTAATAAATAAATAAATCTTAAAAAAAAAAAAAAAAAAAAGAGGCCGCAAAGTGGTGGTACACATGCCTTTAAAAAAAAATTCACATCTAAAAAAAGAAAGAAAGAAAGAAAGAAAGAAAGAAAGAAAGAAAGAAAGAAAGAAAGAAAGAAAGAAAGAAAGAAATAAAGAAAGAAAAAGTTTTAAGGAAGTAATAGTGTTTGCAAAGATTTAGCTACTAAAATTATTTTTTCATTTTGAAAGATTTATTTAATTTTAATTTATGTGCATGTGATTGTTTCTCTACATGTATACTACATGGGTGCAGTGCCCTCAGAGACCAGAAGAGGGTACTAGATTCCTTGGAACTAGAGTTGGTCCAGAGGTTGAGTAGGGCCGACTTCAAAGCAGATCCATAAGTGCATACACCTTTAATCTCAGCACTGGGAGGCAAAGGAAGGCAGATCTTTGAGTTCGAGGCCAGCTTGGTCTACAGATCCAGTTCCAGGACAGCTGGGGCTACACAAAGGAACCCTTTCTTGAAATTGAAGAAGATATCAGGAAATGGAAGGATCTCCCACGCTCATGGATAGGTAGGATTAACATAGTAAAAATGGCAATCTTACCAAAAGCAATCTACAGATTCAATGCAACCCCCATCAAAATCCCAACACAATTCTTCACAGACTTGGGAAAAAAAATACTCAACTTCATATGGAAAAACAAAAGACCCAGGATAGCTAAAAGAATCCTGTATAATAAAGCAACCTCTGGAGGTATTACCATCCCTGACCTCAAGCTCTACTATAGAGCTATAGTAATAAAAAACAGCTTGGTACTGGTATAAAAACCGACATACAGACCAATGGAATCGAAATTGAAGACCCTGACATTAATCCATGCACATATGAACACCTGATTTTTGACAAAGAAGCCAAAACTATACAATGGAGAAAAGAAAGTATCTTCAACAAATGGTGCTGCATAACTAGATTTCAATATGTAAAAGATTACAAATAGATCCATATCTGTCACCATGCACAAAACTCAAATCCAAGTGGATCAAAGACCTCAACATAAATCCAGTTACACTAAACTTAATAGAAAAGAAAGTAGAAGTACTCTTGAACACATTGGCATAGGAGATCACCTCCTAAATATAACACCAGCAGCACAGACACTGAGCACAACAATTAATAAATGGGACCTCTTGAAACTGAGAAGCTTTTGTAGGGCAAAAGACATGGTCAATAAGACAAAAAGACTGCCTACAGAATGGGAAAAGACCTTCACCAACCCCATATCTGACAGAGGACTGATCTCCAAAGTATATAAAGAACTCAAGAAACTACACATCAAAATACTGAACAATCCAATTAAAAAATGGGCTGAAGAGCTAAACAGAGAATTCTCAAAACAAGAATCACAAATGGCTGAAAGACATTTAAAGAAATGCTCAACATCCTTAATCATCAGAGAAATGTAAATCAAAACGACTCTGAGATACCACCTTACACCTGGTCAGAATGGCTATGATCAAAAACATTAATAACAGTCAATGTTGGAGAGGATGCGGAGCAAAGGGAACACTCCTCCACTGTTGGTGGGAATGCAAACTTGTACAACCACTGTGAAAATCAGTATGGCGGTTTCTCAGAAAATTGGGAATCAATCTACCTCAAGACCTAGCCATACCACTCTTGGGCATATAACCAAGGAATGCTCAATCTTACCACAAAGATACATGCTAAACTATGTTCATAGCAGCACTATTTGTAATAGCCAGAACCTGGAAACAACCTAGATGCCCGTCAACTGAAGAATGGATTAAGAAAATGTGGTACATATACACAATGGAGTACTACTCAGCAGAGAAAAACAATGACAGCATGAAATTTTCAGGCAAATGGATGGAACTAGAAAAAAATCATCCTGAGTGAGGTAACCCAAACCTAGAAGGACAAACATGGTATGTACTCACTTATAAGTGGATTCTAGATATAAAGCAAAGAACAATCCGACTGCAACCCACAGAACCAAGGAGGCTATATAGCAGGGGGGACCCTAGGATGACAGTGGCTTATAATAAGTTTTGGTTTTACTCAATTACTGGGCAAGCCTCAATGAAACAACTCACAATTAGGGTAAGAATTTATACTGTATCAAGCTGATAATAGAAAAATAAATTTAAAAAAAAAAGTGAAAAGAAAAAAAAAAGAAACCCTTTCTTGAAAACCCAAAACAAACAAACCCACTTGTACTTGGTAAAACAAAACACCAGTCTACAAATCCAAGAAACTTACCATCTTGGCTACTGTTCCATTGTTGTGAAGAGACATCATGACCAAAGCAACTCTTATAAGAAATTTAGTTGGGGATGTGCTTACAGTTTCAGAGGTTTAGTCCATTATCATCATGAAGGAAAGCAGACAGGCACAGCACTAAAGCAGTAACTGACAGCTTACATCCTGATCCACAAGCAGCAGGCAGGCAAAGAGACAGACAGACAGACAGACAGACAGACAGACAGACACACACACACACACACACACACACACACACACAGCCTGGCTGTTGAAACCTCAAGACCCACCCCCAGAGACACACCTCCTCCAACAAGGCCACACCTACTCCTTGGCAAAGAGTTATCAACTGAGGACTAAACAGGCAAATGGGGGCCATTCTTATTCAAAACACTACACTTACTGAAGCCCCAGTGGGATAAACACAAAAATCACATCTAGATAAGTCATAAACTGGTAAGGAAAGTGTAGCAGGAATCTTAGAAGGTCTTATTAATAAAAACAAACCCAGGAGCCAGATACTGGGGTGAACGCTGAAAGATCAGAGAAGCAGAACAAGCCACAGCTACCTCACCTTGCCAATTCCTCAGCTGATCCTGCTTCTTCAGACTGGAAGCCTCTGTGTCCTCATCTAAATGGGTCTCAGTGGAACTGTTGCTCAAAAGCCTAAAAGCTTAACCAGGCCAAAAGCTTCTAGTTTCTGGTCTTCATGCCTTGTATACCTTTCTTTCTGCCATCTGTGGTGGTACTGTGTTCCCCAAAATATTGTGTGACCCTAATAAACTTATCTGGGGTCAGAGAACAGAACAGCCACTAGATACAGAGGCTAGAAAATGGTGGCACTCACACCTTTAATCCTAGCCTTCTGGAGGCATGGATCTCTGTGAGTTCAAGGCCACACTGGAAATAGCCAGGCATGGTGACTCATGCCTTTAATCCCAGGAAGTAAAGACAGAAAGCAGAAAGATATTTAAGGCGTGAGGACCAGGAACTATAGCTGGTTAAGCTTTTAGGCTTTTGAGCAGCAGTTCAGCTGAAAGCCATTTGGATAAGGACTCCAGTCTGAGGAAACAGGATCAGCTGAGGAAATGGCAAGGTTGAGGTAGCTGTGGTTTGTTCTGCTTCTCTGCTCTTCCAGCATTCGCCCCAATACCTGGCTCTAGGTTTGATTTTATTAATAAGACTGTCTAAGATTCCTGCTATAGCCATCTTTTCCTGGGATTAAAGGTGTGTGTCACCATGCCTGGCTGTTTCCAGTGTGGCTTTAAACTCACAGAGATCCGGATGGATCTCTGCCTCCCAAGTGATAGGATTAAAGGCGTGTGCTAACACACCTCTATGTTTAATATTATGGCTGTTCTGTTCTCTGACCCCAGATAAGTTTATTAGGGTGCACAATATTTTGGAGAACACAGTACCACTACAGGAAAGCCAAAGACAGAAAACCTTAAAACTTATAAGGAAATAACAATTTGACAGATAATTTCTCACTAGAAACCATGGTTGAGGATGTAGTTTAGGAGAAGAAACACCTGTCTAGCATGTGTGGTGTTGCACTCAGCATGGAGTGTGTGTGTGCATGTGGGAGAGGGGGTGCTGTCTAAAGCCATTGTAAATTATTTGTGATAGAGGACTGGAACAGCTCAGTGGCACAGCACGTATCTAGCATGTGCAAGCCCTGAATTCACTCCTTAGTATCTCCCATCCCAGTGAAAGAAATTATAAAAAGGAATTAAATAGAAATCCTGGAGTTTAAAAAGTATATTAACTAAAATGAAAACTTCTCCAGAGGAGTTGAATAGTCAGAAGAAACTTGTTTTTAACAAAATCTCTGCTGCGGGCCGCAGGAATATCATAAGAACTCAGCTGGTTATGGCAAAGTCACTACCTGGAGTAATCAGGGAATTCCTCCAGAGGAAGCCAAATCCCAAGGAGTTTTTGGTGTTACTTGGCTTGTTATATATCAGCTGTATTCTGTTATGAAAATCATGTGTGCCTTCATAGTTTTCCCAATTGATTTTTCCCTAAAAAGGGCTAACAATGTGGACTGATCACTCTCTAGACCTACACATTCCAGGCATTTGGAGAACAGCCTCAGGAAAGGCTTTCTCTGGAATCAGCTATCTCCCTTGGCTACTTTCAAGGACTAGCAGTAATAACAGTCCACATGCAAGTCTCCTGATTTAAGATAAATTCCACAAGGAGACACCACCTAGGTCACGTGGATGTTAAGTAATAGCTTTACACAATTCAGCTCGGACCCTCCTTTCTTACAGCCTTACCAACTTTATAGACCTCTAACTCCTTACCTAACCACTTCTAGGAATATTTAGATAACCTTCTGTGCTAACAGCTATGCTCAGCCAGAACTCCCAGTTCAAGCCTCCCTGTAATTATCATTATTGGTAGCATCCGGCCAGGTCCATCACCGGATGGAGGAAAGTACCTTATCAGAGATACCTCTGTACTCTCTAAGACAGACTTAAGTATCCGGGCTACCTGTTTGAGAAGGCCTGGCGGATGTGCCAATTAAGCCTTACTTCCTCCTTTCCCAAACCTTACCTCCGGTTCCAGATCTCCCTTTAACTATCACCAGAGGCATCTAGCTGTACACAGGTTGCCTAGCGACTGAGCACACTTTCCCCCACCCTACAGAAAAACGGCAGATAGCTTGGACAGATAGGAGCTACAGGAAAAAAGAAGACAGTTTTATTTTCTCCCATTGACCTAGCAACTTATAGATTCTTAACACTTTCTACCAACCACGTTTAAGATTATAGTTGAGCACATAAGAGCCCTCTTCTTAGATATTACCTGAATTTAGCCTTTAGTTAATTCATTTCCCCATTGGTCACTTCCCTTTGGGGTTGCAAGTGATAATTAACGGTTATTGCCTCCCTGTGTGATTCTTATCACCCCTCCATTTGACCCTGGAAGCCTGGCTTTGCACTGCTAAGGGAATACTGCTTGTAAGTGTATATATACCAGGACTCCCAGGGCACGAGAAGACAGAGAGGAGAGAAGAAAATGGAAGAACTAGATGGGTAAGAACTTGAGAGGAACAAACTGAGATGGGGAAGAAGTAGTTTGAAGGGCTACAGGAGAGTACTAGAGGAACGAGATGGAAGATGAGGAAGAGCCAGATGAGAGAGGAGGAGACGGGAGAGGAGATGATATGGGAAGGAACAAGATGGATGAGAACCTAGAAGGGACAGAACTATATGAAGGAATTAAGATAGAACATAGAGGGGATCGCAGACAAGTGTAGAAAGAAATCAGGCTAAAGATGACCTAAATATGAGAGCAGAATATAAGCTTATAACTGTCACAGAATAATAAAGTATATGGACTAAGGAGTTTCGTGTACATAGATTCATTTCATTTCATCAAAGATTAATTATCAGCTGGTTGTAGATTCTTCCCGGTCCCTGGGAGGGGACTATCGAGGGGCTGGACCCCCATAGTCTTCGATAAATCTCAATCCTTCAATTTTACCAATAAAGACTCGAGAACCAGATGTTGGGTTCAAAGCCTGTTAGCTCAGAGAGGCAGAGGATAGCACCCAGTTGACCTTCCTCCTCCGCTGACATCCCAGAAGCTTTCTCCTATGTTGTCTTTTTTTTTTTTGGTTTTTCGAGACAGGGTTTCTCTGCATAGCTTTGCGCCTTTCCTGGAACTCACTCTGTAGCCCAGGCTGGCCTCGAACTCGCAGAGATCCGCCTGGCTCTGCCTCCCGAGTGCTGGGCCTATGTTGTCTTAAAAACCTCAAACTAAAATGTCCCTTCCTTCCACTTCTTGTGTGTCTCTCTTATCCTCCTGACTCCCTCTTACTCTTTATGGTTTTTTTTTTCTTAATAATCCTATGTTCATTTCCTGTCAACTGGTTGCTTGCTCTTGCCTCTTGACCTATGGTTGATTTTACTTAATTCTGTTTACAATATTCAAGCAGAAAACTATTAGATTTAAGGTGTGCACTAGGGAGAAACTTGGTGCTAGGGAAATCTCTAAGAATCCATGAAGATAACACCAACTAGGACTCCTAGCAATAATGGAGAGGGTGCCTGAACTTACCTTCCCCTATAATCAGAGTAGTGACTACACTAATTGTCATCATAGAACCTACATTCAATAACTGATGGAAGCAGATGCAGTGATCCATAACCAAGCATTGGGCTGAGCTCCTAGACTTCAGTTGAAGAGAGGGAGGAGGGATCACAGGAGCAAGTGAGGTCAAGATCACGATGGGGAAAACCACAGAGACAGCTGGCCCAAGCTGGTGGGCGCTCATGGACACTCACCTGTCAGCTGGGGAACATGCATGGGACCAAACTAGGCTCTCTGAATGTGGGTGACAGTTATGTGGCTAGATCTGTTTGGGGAGCTCCTAGAAGTAGGACCAGGACTTATCTTGTGTGCATGAAATGGTTTTTTGGAGCACATTCCCTAGGGTGGGATACCTTGCTCAGCCTTGACACAGGAGGGGCTTGGACTTGCCTTAACTTAGTATGCCAGACTTTGTTGACTCCCCAAGGGAGGCCTTACCCTCTCTGAGGAGTGAATAGGGGGTTGGGATTGGGAGAGGTAGGGAGACAGGAGAAGGGGAGGGAGAGGGAACTGGGATTGGTATGTAAAATTTAAAAAAAAACAAAACTTTTTTTAAATAAATAAATTTAAAAAAAAAAGTGTGTGCTAAGGCTGAGCCACATCACAATTAGGAACAGGTTTTTCCAGCAACTAGCACAGTCTCGGGGTTCACAGTGTGATCAAATACCCTGCAACATAAAACTGAACTTGAAGACAGGGCTACAGTATGTATCCAACATGAAGACTGGAAAGAAAAGAAAAAGAAAAGGGAACAAAGCTCAGGGGACCTATGGGTACACCACCAAGCACCATATGAAACAACACATGCACAACTGGTGTTTCTGAAGAAGAGAGAGATAGCAGCAGAATAATATCTCAAGAGATATTTCAGTGGTTGAGAACACTTGCTGCATGAGCATGAAGACCAGATTTGGATCCCAACACCCATGTAACAAGCTGATATCCACATGTAATTCCATTTCCAAGGGGGACAGAGACAGGAAGATCACGGGGGCTTGCTTGCCTGTCTAGGTTAGAACATACAAATAAGCTCCAGGTTCAGGAAGAGACCCAGACTCAAAGGAATAGGCAGAGTGATAGAGGACACCTGATGCCCTCTTCTGGATTCTGACGTATGTGTAGGGATTATAGGCATGTGCCATCATACCGAGTTTATACAGCCCTAGGGATAGATAGAACCCAGGGTTTCATGCATGCTAGGGAAGCATTATCATTATGCTACATCCCCAGCCCCAAAGATGCAACTTTTAATAGTAATTATACACAGATGTGAGTTTACACAGGATCAGAGGTTTTGGTTTTTTGTTTTTTTTTTTAATTATTGAAGCTAAATTGGTAGTGGACTCAAACTATTCTGTTATAAATTTAAGGTATTAACCATATACTAGAGTAAATATTAAGGAAATAAATAAAGGTGCTGGAAAGATGGCTCAGCAGTTAAGAATACTAGCTGCTCTTGCGAGGACCTGGGTTCAATTCCCAGCAACCAATGGCAGCTCACAATTGTCTGTAACTCTAGTCCCAAGTGATCGATGACCTCTTGTGGCCTCTATGGGCACCAGGCACACAAGTGGTGCACAGATATACATGCAGGCAAAACACCTAAAAGTAAGTTAAATAATTAAAAAAAGAAAATACAAAGTATGCAGAAAAGTGAACCAATAAGAGGAAAAAACAAAAACCAAACAATAAAGCTAGTAATAAACAAATGACAGATAAACAAAAACATATAAGATACACAGAAAACAAATATCCTTCCTCAATAGTCACTACTTTAAATGTAAGTGGGTTAAACACTAAAAGGTATAGATTAGGTGCTAGAGATAGCTCAGAGGTTAAGAGCACTGGCTGTTCTTCCAGAGGTCCTGAGTTCATTTCCCAGCAACTACATGGTGGCTCACAACCATCTATAATGGGATCTGATTCCTTCTTCTGGTATGTAGGCATATATGCAGATAGAGTATTCAGATACATACATACATACATAAATCTTTAAAAGAAAATGGTAGAAATTAAAGAAATGTATTTATTTAAAAATTTTTATTTTTATTTTATTTTATTTTATTTATTTATTTGGTTTTTTCAAGACAGGGTTTCTCTGTGCAGTTTTGGTGCCTGTCCTGGATCTTGCTCTGTAGACCAGGCTGGCCTGGAACTCACAGAGATCCGCCTGGCTCTGCCTCCCCAGTGCTGGGATTAAAAGTGTGCGCCACCACCACCCGGCTTATTTTTAATTATGTGTACCTCTATGTGTGTGTGTGTCCAGGTGTGGACATATGCATGTAAATGTGAGTGCTAACAGAAACTAAAGGCCTTGGATTCCTCGAAGCTAGAGTTACAGGAAGTTGTGAGCCACCTGACATGGGTGCTGGAAACCAAACTCAAGTATTCAGTAAGAGCCACGTGTGCTCTTAGCCAGTGAGCCAGCACTTGTAATACATGTGTGTGTCTGTCTAAGAAAAGGTGTCACAATGTAGTCCAGGTTGGTACTAAAATCAAGATCCTCCTGCTTCCTCCTCCTAGCTGTGTACAACTAAAACTAGCAGGCATCCCAATTAATGAACGGGTCAAAGAAGAAACCAGGAGATTAGAAAGTGCTTTGATTGGATGAAAAATAGAGCCATGGGAAAACTCTCTGTCTCTGTCTCTCTGTCTGTCTGTCTCTCTCACACACACACCAAATAATAACAAAACTCTACATACTAAAATCTCTCATGAGTATTCATGTAATGTTCTCATAGAAATATTAGCAAATCAAACAGCAGCATATTAAAAGGATTACACACCACTGCTAGGCAAAGGTAGCTGGCTCAGCACATGAAAATCATTCAGTGTAATATACCACATTCATGAATGAAAGAGGACAAGCGAAAACATCTCTATAATACAAAAGCATATGAAAAAAAAACTAACATCCTTACACTACAAACCATTCAACAAACTATAACTATAGATGAGGATGTTCTCCATTTGATATCCATGGGAATCCATAGGTTGCTAGGCTTGGGTGGCAAGCACTTCACCTTGCTAGCCCAGAACTGAAACTCACAAAATAATATTTATTAAGTTTTACATGTTAAATTATGTGTATGTGTATGTGCATGTGCATAAGTGCAAGTGCCTGTGAAGGTCAGAAGACAGCATCAGATACACTGGAACTAAAGTCATAAGTAGTTGTAAGCTGCCCAATATGGTAGTTCTTCTGTAAGGATAGTAGGTGCTGTTAACTGCTGAACCATCTCTCCAGCCTCATGACCTTGAAGTTTTTATCCTTCTGACTTAACTGCCTGAGTACTGAGATATATAGCCAACGGGTCCAAGAAAATATGCTTAGCACACTGTGTAAATAAAAAATACAATGAGCTGGGTATCACATGCCTTTAATCCCAGAACTTGGGAGGCAGGGGCAGGAGGATCTCTGTGAGTCTGAGGCTAGCCTGGTCTATGGAGTAAGTTCTAAGTTAGTCATGGCTACATGGTAAGACACTGTCTCAAAACAAACACCTCTCCCTCCAAAAAAAAAAAAAAAACAAAAACCAAAGACAAAAAACAAAAAACAATAACAACAACAACAAAAAAAAAAAAAAGTGAAAACAAATCCATAACAACAACAAACTGTAATGAAATGACTCTTCAAAATCAGGAAGATAGCTGTTTTTCAAAATAATGGAAAAAAAGTGCTGGGTAGATGTGGAGAAACTGGTACCCTGGGCAATGCTGTGGCCAAGAAAAACAGCAGAGCTGATTGTGAAAAAGTTTGGCAATGGTGATCCAGGAATTCCACTACAATTATAACCTGTATTTTTAAGGATAAAATACCTTTTAGATAATGAAATAAAAAGAATTGAAAACAAGAACTCAAGTATCTGTACACCAATGTTGTTGGCAGCATTATTTGTAAGAGCTAAAAGATGGAAATACACCAACAATCCATTAAAAGCCAGATGTTGGCATATATTTATAACCCTAGCGTTTTGGGAAATTGAAGCAGATGGATCAGTAGTTCAAGGTCAGCTTCATCTACATGGCATGTCTGAGGTGGCCTAGACTATGTAAGACCCTGCCCCCCAACCCTAAAAATGTATTTGAAACTACCTACTAGAAGAGCATACTCCTGAGAGGATCATCTAAAAATGATCCACCATCAAGATGTACTATGAAAAACTACTAAACTTAAGGTCCTCTGCAAGAGCAGTAGGCACTCAACCACGAAACCATCTCTCCAGCCCCTAAATTACTAACATTTTTTTTTTTTTTTTTTGGTTTTTCGAGACAGGGTTTCTCTGTGTAGCTTTGCGCCTTTCCTGGGACTCACTTGGTAGACCAGGCTGGCCTTGAACTCACAGAGATCCGCCTGGCTCTGCCTCCCGAGTGCTGGGATTAAAGGCGTGCGCCACCACTGCCCGGCCTAAATTACTAACATTTAAAGAAACAGAGAAATGTGAACAAAGTATTTTTTTCTTTAAAAAAAAAATTGAGAATTTCATACATTTATGCAGTTAAATATTATATTCATCCTTTATTTCCCCCAAACCCCACATCATGTCCTCATCACAACTCTATGTCCCCTCCTCCTCCATTTTTAAAAAATAACTCAGTAAGTCCAATTATTCCTGCCCGTTTGTGCATGAGTATGGAGCCACTAACTGAAGGGAGTATGGGTAATCTATCAGTGGCCATACACTCTGAAGAGATTTTTATATCCAGTAAAACTGACCTTCAGTGTTGGGGATATAGCTCAATAGTAGAACCGTTGCCTAGCAATTGTAGGTAACTAAATTTGATTACAAGCTTCAGAGGACCTTCAATTTTTTTGTATTTATTTTTTAAGAAGACAGTCTCACTGTGTAGGCCCTAGCTAGCCTGAAACTCAGGATGGCCTTGAACTCACAGACATGCACCTTTCTCTGCCTCCCAAGGGCAGGGATTAAAGGCCTTCATCATCATGCCCATCCAGAACCTTCAAATATTAATAACATAAGAAAGCCTCAATATAGCTCAGTGGTATGCCACCTGCTTTGCATGCACAAGGCCCTAGATTTGATTCTCAGCACACACCTGCTGTGGATATTGCTATATATAAATAAAACACTGATGGCTAGTGGCCAGGCAGGAAGTATAGGTGGGACAAGGAGAGAGGAGAATTGGGGAAACAGGAAAAAGGAGGGAGACACTGCAGCCACCTCTAGGACAAGCAGCATGTAACGACGCTGGTAAGCCACCAGCCATGTGGCAAGGTATAGATTTATAGAAATGGGTTAATTTAAGATATAAGAACAGTTAGCAAGAAGCCAGCCATGGCCATACAGTTTATAAGTAATATAAGTCTCTGTGTTTTCTTGGTCGGGTCTGAGCGACTGTGGGACTGGCGGGTGAGAGAGATTTGTCCTGACTGTGGGCAAGGCAGGAAAATTCTAGCTACACACACCACACTTTTTAAATTAAATTAAAAAGTTGCATAAATATGAGTTTGCTTTCGGTCTTTTCCAAGACGAAGCAATTTTGTTTGGAGCTTTAGGGGCTTCTGCCCATCGTCATGGAGGAGACATCAGAGATGTTGGAACAAGTTCTGAAGTCAGAGCCTCCTCAGAGCAGCGATAAACAAGACTCCTGTGATGATTCAGTCTCACAGTCAGAAATGTTAGCAAAGGACCTGAAAAAGCTGACACTCAACCCCAGTGCCGAGAAGTCCCCTTCTTTTCAGCCAGTACGTTATCGTCGCCACCACCATTGCCGCGCCCCGTCCCCCAGTGAAGATGAGGGTGGTGGAGAACAACAGTGAAAAAATCTTGAGAGCAGTCCAAAGTGCCTTTCCCAAGAGAAGAGTTCGAACACTACTGTCTGTGCAGAAAGATCCTGTAGCAAGGATGAAAAGATTTATGCGGATTGAAAAGACGCTAAGAAGCCGTAAAGGAGAGAGGGATGAGAGTGAGCCGTTCAGATGCCTCTGCACTTTCTGTGTGGATCAAGGGTGGGATCCTGCTGAGAATGCTAAAATAGGGCAGAATTAGGACAGTCAGTTCAGGACTAAACTGTACACTGCCCTTACTGTTGATAATGCCATGCAGCAGATGTGAAAAGCTTTTTTTAAAAGATCATTAAATGATAGAGATTTGTGGGGAAAAAAAGTTGCATAAATATGAAGAAAACAAATAAAACTTTTCAACAAGTCAATGCTCCAATATTATCCATAAGTGCAACCTAAGGAGTATCATAGAAAACATGCCTCAGAGAAACAAAATGCCTCAAACCCCAATATTCAAACAAACAGTATCCACAAAAGACTCATTATTCAGCTGAGATAAAGACCATAAACTCCTACAATAGAGACCTTACATCACTGTAAACACTGTCAGGAGAATGTGGGTTATAAAAATACTCTGACAGTCATCAGTCACCATCTAGTGGTGTTTATGTATTTAATTCTGAGTGTCATGTATGTACACAGAGAGAGATGAAACAAGAAAGCAATGAGGAGGGGAAGTGGCTAGAGAGATGATTCAGCAGTTAAGCGCACTTACTGCTTTTGTAGAGGACCCAAGTTCAGGCAGCTCACAACAACCTGTAACTCCAATTTCTGAGTATCCAATGCCCTCCTCTGCTCTCTTCTGGCCTCTGCAGGCACCTGCACATTCATGTGCAGATATAGACACAGACACATACACACATATGGAAGTTGTCTCCTCTGCCCTTAAGAACCAGATCCTATGATTGAAAAGAAAACATGTGACCCAGGAGAGCCTGGGTCATTAAAGGGTCATTAAAGAAGTAGCCATTAAAAATACAGGTGTATGATTTTATATGTACATTATATATGTTATGTTCACATAAATGTACATGTCACCAACATTTGCTATTTCTGTCCCCAGAAAGGACCGAAAAACAATGTCTGATCAATGATAATCAACAATGTGGCACCTATACTGGGGGTCTTAAACAACCCTTATGTGAAGGGAAAGCAGCGCTACTACATTTGGGCAAGAAGTGATGTGACCCAGACAGTAAGGAGAGAGTCAGTGTCAGCTGGCTCAGATCAGGACAGGAAAGCCAAACTGAAGAGACCCCACAGGACAAAATTGGGGCAATTAGAAACTCAATGAGGAGTAGAACTGTAAAGGAATAAAATCCATCGAAGCAGGGAGTAGTGATACATCTTTAATTCCAGCACTTGTGAGGCAGAGGCAGGCATATCTTGGTGAGTTTGAGACCCTGAGTCTACAAAGCTAATTCCAGGGCAGTCAGGGTGTTAAACAGAGAAACCCTGTCTTGGGGGCAGGGGGGGAGAGAATATTCATCCAATACATTTAAATCTATGAATCTATAAGGATATTACTATTTTTTGAAACCGAGTCTTAACTAGGCAAATTCAGACTGGCCTTGAATTTGCAGATTTTTTTTTTTTTTTTAAGTCTCCTGGGTACTAGAACTACAGGACAGCACCACTTTTCCTGACAAAGATATTATGTTTAAAAATAGCTAGGTGAGGTTTGGTAGTGCACAACTTCAATCCCAGCACTCCAAAGACAGAGGCAAGTTGATCCCTTGTGAGTTTGAGGCTAGTCATATTGCCTATAGTAAGTTCCCGGATAGCCACGGCTACACATAATAGGGAGACTCTGTCTCTAAACAAAGAAACAAATTAATTTATTGTCTTGGAAAAGAAGTAAACAAACAAACAAAAGTAAACAAGACAGAAACATCCAGCATTTATCTTCCTTTTCTTACATGAACTGTACTACTGGGTAATCAAACTGTGAAAAAGTACCCCTTTCATTTGGGCTAACATATGACTCCTCTGTTGCAGGATATTTGATCACACTGTGAACCCCAAGATTGCGTTATTTATTGGAGGAACCTGCTTCTAGCTGTGGTGTGGCTCAGCCCTAGTGCACACCTTTAATCCAAGAGTTTCCTGCTTATTGTAAATAGGATAAAATAAAAACATTCAGCCGGGCGGTGGTGGCGCACGCCTTTAATCCCAGCACTCGGGAGGCAGAGGCAGGTGGATCTTTGTGAGTTCGAGGCCAGCCTGGGCTACCAAGTGAGTTCCAGGAAAGGTGCAAAGCTACACAGAAAAACCCTGTCTCGAAAAACCAAAAAAAAAAAAAAAAAACATTCCATAGGTTAAGAGGTGGAGCAAGCAACCGGTTGACTGGAAGTAACCATAGAGTGAGGGTATGTCGGGAGGTCAGAGAGATGCACAGGAAGTAGAAGGGAGGAAAATCCAGCTGGAGGAGCTTTTTTTTTTTTTGAGACTGAGGAGGAAAGCTCTTTCTGGAATGACAGCAGAGGAGGAAGCAGCTGGGTACTTTCTGTGCCTCTCTGAGCTAGCAGATTTTCACCCTAGCATCTGATTCCCAAGTCTTTATTGATAAAATAGAATGACAGAGACTTAGTTAAAAAACAACATTTGGCCGGGCGGTGGTGGCGCACGCCTTTAATCCCAGCACTCGGGAGGCAGAGCCAGGCGGATCTCCGTGAGTTCGAGGCCAGCCTGGGCTACCAAGTGAGCTCCAGGAAAGGCGCAAAGCTACGCAGAGAAACCCTGTCTCGAAAAACCAAAAAAAAAAAAAAAAAAAAAAAAAAAAAAAAAAAAAAAAAAACCAACATTTGATGCTCCAACTTATGACATGACCACATGGACAGAGAAATTACGCCAGTGGTGAACAAACTGAGAAGTCATCAGATTTAGTAAGACACCTGGGAAGTTGTTAAGGAGAGAGTTAAGTAATATTTAAAGGAAAAATGTTTCCCACGTTAATGATAGAAAATATCACGATGCAGAGTGTTAGAAGCCTGTATACTGCTACTTTAGATGGCTTGAAAATAGAAGCAGGCCGGGTGGCGGCGGCGCACACCTTTAACCCCAGCACTCGGGAGGCAGAGGCAGGTGGATCTTTGTGAGTTCGAGGCCAGCCTGGGCTACCAAGTGAGTTCTAGGAAAGGTGTAAAGCTACACAGAGAAACCGTGTCTCGAAAAACCAAAAGAAAGAAAGAAAGGAAAGAAAGAAAGAAAGAAAGAAAGAAAGAAAGAAAGGAAAGAAAGAAAGGAAAGAAAGAAAGGAAAGAAAGAAAGAAAGAAAGAAAGAAAGAAAGAAAGAAAGAAAGAAAGAAAGAAAGAAAGAGAAAGAAAGAAAGAAAGAAAGAAAGAAAGAAAGAAAGAAAGAAAGAAAGAAAGAAAGAAAGAAAGAAAGAAAGAAAGAAAGAAAGAAAGAAAGAAAGAAAGAAAGAAAATAGAAGCAGAAAAATGAAAAGATAAATGACTTAACTGAGATTGACATAATACTGGTTAATAAGTACTATCAGTCTGGTAATTCATATTTTATCCTTAGTGGAGGGTTTTTTGTGCCAAATATGTTATAAATTTAAAAAAAGGAAAAGTACTCAGACACAGACAGAGGAACTTAGTCAAGAACCTACCATGCCACCACATGATAAAACTGAAGAGGAGCAACCCAAAGTTATTAGAAAACCAACCTTAGTTTATCCAATTTCTATACAAGAACTACCAGGAGATGATAGACACCCCTAAGGTTATCAAGAAGTTAAATGGAATTCTATAGAAATATTAGATTTAAGGAAGTGGTCATTTAATATGGTATGTATTCACCCTATGTGAAGCAGTTGTTAAATTCATGGGCAACTCAGAACAGAATTATCCCCCAAGACTGGAAAGATTTGGCAACAGTAATATTGGAAGCTGATCCTCAGTTACAATGGCGAACATAGTGGAAGCAGAAAGCTAGGGCCATAGAACAATGAAATAGTGCTAGAGTCATTAATATTTCCCAAGATCAGTTGCTAGCTGTAGGCCAATATGCTGAAATGGAAAGGCATTTGATGACCACACCTTGGCACTATGCCATTTAGCATCTTTAAATGCTTGGGATAAGGTTGAAGAAGCAAGAAAGAGGTCTGAGTCAGTTACTAAAATTATACAAGGCCCAAAAGAAGCCTTCACTGATTTTTTGCAAAGACTGACTTCAGCTGTAACTAGACTAATAGCAGATCCAGAAATCAGACAAGTATTAATCCACTCTTTGGCTTTTGAAAATGCTGGTTCAGAATGCAAAAAGGTGATTAGGCCATTAAAGGCAAGATCAGAACCAATAGGTAAATGGATTAGAAATACAGCTGAGATAAGCAACATGGTGGTTCTCTTAAAGCTGGGTGTCCTCTGCAGTGGCCAAGGAGACCGAGCTCTGTTACTTAAAAGCCTGGTGGTCAAACCTGCTTATGTCTCAGCATTTCTCCAGGACCAGCCTACCCCAGGATGGTATGGCACACAGTACATTCACCTATGACCAAGCTACCATTCTGGTTCCAAAGCTGCATCTCTCCACTGGACTAGCAAGAGGGTTGTCAGTGTTTTGCTCTTGGGCCTGCTTCCAGCTGGGTATTTGAGTCCCTGCTCTGTGGTGAACTAATCCCTGGCTGCAGCCCTCACCCTGCACAGTCACCGGGGCCTTGGACAAGTGGTGACTGTCTATACTCATGGGGACTCACCAAGGAAGGCTATCAAGGCAGGCCTCTTGGCAGTCTCAGCTTTGACCTTCGTGGCACTTTGCTGTTTCAACGACCACAATGTTTGACCTTTGTGGCACTTTGCTGTTTCAACGACCACATCTGCAAAGCAGCTGCTATGCTGTGGAAGCGCTGACCTCTTCAGTGCAACACCTTAGATTGTATGCCTTATTGCCTCTGCTCTCTCAATGCCATTCAACTCACAATGAGGAGGGAATGAGGGATAAGTCCATTGATGGGCAGAATTCCTTCTAATTACATGGTTATTTTCATAATTCATTTGTTGAGGAAAAGGTTTGAGAGGAATTAGGTTCAACTAGTCATGAGTCTGGGCTCCATATTCCACTGAGTTGGTGGTTGCCACTCACAAGACTCACAGTGTAACTGCACATTTCATGAGCTCATGTTGTCTTTAACTACTGTTTCTTGAGGAGAGTTCAGTTTTTTCCTGTTGGGATAAGAGGAGACTTCTCTATTTGGACTAGGAGGGGAAGGACTATTTATTCATTACTCATAGATTTTGAATGAAATTGAAAAGTATTCCATTTGGAACCTCCCACTCTGTTCAGTTGACACCAGCTGTTGATGGCTCAGAATCTAGGGAACTTCAAATCAGGAGGTGTTGATATCTCAAATTACTATTTTTTTTTTTAAGTCTTAGGAAGGAAATCAAAGAAAGTTGAATTTAGAGAAGTTCAATTTAGGGGGTTCTCCTTTGTAGGTGGGTAAAAATATGACAGATTCCAAACACACTTACTCTACACATAAGTGTCACTTGTGCAGAAAATAACTGTCCACAAATAAAAGACTGAGTAATAAAGTGTTTTCCTACTGTGAGAATTGCTAATGAGAAATTATACTCTGAAAAAAGAAAAAAAATTTAAATAAAATATACTTAATGGGAAAAAAAGAAATACAGCTGATATTGGATCTCACATTTATGATGCTACTCTGATAGAATTTCTAAAAGTTTTTTTTTTTTTTTTAAGATTTATTTATTTTGTATACAGTATGTATGACTGCAGGCCAGAAGAGGGCACCAGATCTCATTACAGATGGTTGTGAGCCATCATGTGGTTGCCAGGAATTGAACTCAGGACCTCTGGAAGAGCAGTCAGTGCTCTTAACCTCTGAGCCATCTCTCCAGCCCCGAATTTCTAAGTTTTAAGAAAAAATCAAAGCGCCGGGCGTGGTGGCGCACGCCTTTAATCCCAGCACTCGGGAGGCAGAGCCAGGCGGATCTCTGTGAGTTCGAGGCCAGCCTGGGCTACCAAGTGAGCTCCAGGAAAGGCACAAAGCTACACAGAGAAACCCTGTCTCGAAAAAAAAACAAAAAAAACAAAAAAAAAAAAAAAAGAAAAAAAAAAAGAAAAAAATCAAAGCATCAGTTGTTGTAATTGTGGTAAGCAAGGCCATTTGAAAAGGGTTTGTAGACAAGATGTTCCTAGAAACAATGTTTTTTTCTAGAAATAATCCACACAGAAGACCCCAGTCTTCTTGGAGTATGCAGAAGGTGTGGAAAAGGCCAGCATTAGACTAATAAATGCAAATCAACAAGGGACAGGCAAGGTAACCCTTTGCCACTGGAGCCTTCCAAAGGAGCCTTCCAAAGGCCCATTCATACAAATTCAATTCAATCATTCCCTGTCAACATCAGAGAAACTCATCCACAGAGTAATTAAAAGATTTAATGCCTGTCTGTTGTTTAAAAAAACAATACTGCTTTGGATGTAATCAAGGACAGAACAGCTTCAGTAGCTAAAACAAAAAACTTCAGGAGAGACCAGAAAACAAGTATTTTGGCAAACTGCTATAAATGATCAGAGACCAAAGCTAAAAATACAAAGGCATTGCAATTGTAGGTTTACTAAGGGCAGATGTAACAATAATCTCACCAAAATCTTGGCATCTAGATTGGCCTCTTCAGGAAGAAAATATTCAGCTTCTAGGGATTTGAAAGACAATACTTTTCCTGTTGCCAAAAAACATTTTGCCCTAGCAAAGATATAACCTGCCTGTTGTGGAATAATGTTTTTGTACACTATGAAGATGTGTCACTCTGATTGGTTTAATAAAAAGCTGAATGGCCAATAGCTAGGCAGGATTTTCAGGCACAGAGGACACTGGGAAGAAGGGCAGAAATGCCAGGAGACACAGAGGAAGCAACATGGGCAATACATAGTAAAGGTAACCAAGTCACTTAAAGGAATGTAGATTAAAAGATATAGGTTATGCCGGGCGGTGGTGGCGCACGCCTTTAATCCCAGCACTCGGGAGGCAGAGCCAGGTGGATCTCTGTGAGTTCGAGGCCAGCCTGGACTACCAAGTGAGCTCCAGGAAAGGCGCAAAGCTATGCAGAGAAACCCTGTCTCGAAAAACCAAAAAAAAAAAAAAAAAAAAAAAAAGATATAGGTTAATTTAAGTTATAAGAGCTAGTTAGGGGGCTGGAGAGAGGGCTCAGAGGTTAAGAGCACTGCTTGTTCTTCCAAAGGTCCTGAGTACAATTCCCATCACCCACATGGCGGCTCACAACCATCTGTAATGAGATCTGGTGCCCTCTTCTGACCTGCAGGTATATGTGCAGACAGAACACTGTATACATAACAAATAAATAAATCTTTAAAAAAAAAAAAAAAAGAGCTAGTTAGAAACAAGCCTAAGCTATCTGCTGAACTCTCATAATTATGTCTTTCTGTGTTTTTTTCTGAGCTGGTGGCCTAAAGAAAAGCCCAACTACATATAACATCCACCATGAGGGCTTGAATCCAAACATAGGGCCTAAGAAAAGTTCTAGACAAGGAGCCGGATATGGTTTTCTAGTCTTGAGGTCTCTCAAGTGGGCTGGTGCTCAGCATTTACTGGCCACTGCCTACAGGATGGAGTCAGCCACCAGCGCCATGCACTAAGCTGAGCTGTATGGTGGCTGACATAGCAGTTTAAGAATTATCTCATGCCAGGTGGTGGTGGCACAGCACTTGGGAGGCAGAGGCAAGTGGATCTCTGCCAGTCTGGTCTACAAAGCAAGTTCCAGGACAGGTTCCAAAGCTACAGAGAAATCCTGTCTTAAAAAACAAAACAAAAGATTGTCTCATACAGTTAGAAAACACTGCACAGCCTTAGTAAAGCCAGGTCAAGACATAGAAATCCTCTAAACAGATTACATTGTGTTTAAAAAAATGTATGTGAGCTTAAAAAAGAAGATAAAGTCTTTAAAAAGAGAATAAAATATAAAAAGAATAAACCATGTAAAGATAGAAAATAAATAGAGTTTGGATCCTTCTTGTTGACTTTAAATGTTTTGATTGCTAATGAGTTAACAATAGCTGCTGAGAGACACTGGATTATGCAAACTGCTAAATTAAACTAACCTATACATTTAAAAAATGTATTAACTTCAAAATGGAAGTCAAAAAATATGTTGCATTGAGGAAAGAGATTATGTTTTTGTTTCCACAGAAAACAAGAGGCTGTAGATTCATTCAAGGTTGATAGAGAACAAATTTGGTCAGGGGAGACCCCCTGAAAATCCTGGTTACAGACATAAAGAAATAAACCTAGAAAACCTACAAGACAAGTGATATATAGTTTATCTGCTCAAACACAGAATAAAAAAATCTTTAATTGACTTGTGCACACTGCACACTCCATACTTGTGTTAATGAAGATATGTATGCTACTTTTGAAAGTTTATGTGTTTTCAGAGCAAGGGAACTAGACACCAATGGAAATGGGTGGCTCAGGTGATCCAGATTCTCAGATGCCTCTGTTGCAGCATCCTCAGAATTCTGCATTCAGAAAATCTTCAAGGCTCCTGGCTGAGATGTTCCAGCCTCACAGACTATTCTAGCCAGGGCTGGAGATTAAGTCTTGTGCTTTCCCATTGCACAGAGACTGGACAACAAATGTTATGGCTAGCTCTCCCAGGACCATTATCCCAATTTTCCCAGGGTCCCCTAATAATGCCAGCACACCCAGACAAGGAGCAGTCTAGAGAATATAACACCCACATTCCCAAGAGGTGGGGTAGGTGGTTTTTGGTTGTTTGGTGGATTATGGATGTTTGTCTTCACTTAGGGGGGTTGTTTACAAATTGTTACTGGTCATTGTCAGGGAGAAAGCTAAACAAAGGATGTTAGATTCAGGTATTTCTTTCTGAAGGGAAAAAGGATATAGTATAGAAATGATGGGTGAAAAGGGTGGATTGTTGAGTCTACTTTTAAACAACCACTAGTCTCAAATATTTTACATTGGTATAGATTTTTATATATTGATAAAAATTTAAAGTTATTTTTGTTATACTGTATATATGTTTCTACTCTTATTTAAGGTATTGTACCTATGCAGTTCATTTTCAAAGGTTATATAAAGTTTTAGACTTTGAAAGCTATTTAGGATATTAAAGAAACACAGGTTAGTAGTTAGTCATCTATAACAATCAGACTTATAGTCATGTTAGGTACGTTTTCAAGGTCAAACAGATATATTTTGAATAGATAGATGGTCTTCAAACACTTCAAAGATCTACAGAATATGGCATTTAAACTGTTTTAATATCATAAGGCTTTTCATGACAGTGTGACATGTCTGCTCCTGGCAGCACCAATTAACTTCAAAAAAGGATGATGGGCACCAAGAAACTGCCCTTGCCTCGACTGCTGAGAGTATAATGTCTAAATTGGATAACCAGGACACAAAGGAAAACGTCTGCTGAACTTTGCCAAGACAATGTAGGACAAACCTTCAAAATTCCTGCTTCACAGAAAAGTCTACCAGATATTCTAGGCGTATAGGTCCAAGACAGATGCACCAATGTTACAGAGGAACCTTGGGTGACTGTCCAGGTAGCCAGCTGTTTCTGTCATTTCTATATTTTTAGAAGTTGTTTGCTCTGTACTTTCTGTTTACTCGAGTAATATTATGTCATTCTTGGGTCTCTGATGGAGTTGAAGATGAAATATTTATAGTCACAGTTTTCTTTGTTACCAAATTCAGAAAAGAAACTCACAAAAGAGGTATAAAATGTATGGGTTTGAGAGACATAAAAGATTAAATTATTTATCTAGGAGAATGTTTTGAGGTCTAAAGAGATAGTTTTGAGATTGTAATACAAGTTATAATAGAAAATGGTTTAGGTATAAAAATTTGGACTAAGACAGGATAGATAATACAGTACTTTCTCCGAATTTTCCAAATACAAATAGACTGGACATTGAAAATATAATTCTTACCTGATAATTGTTCTAATTGTATGTAGTTTTACTGTGTTAAAACCTTTTTTTTTTTTCATTTAGACAAAAAGGGGATAACCTTTTTGTAAACTACAAAGATGCGTCATTCTGATTGGTTTAATAAAAAACTGATCAACCAATAGCTAGGCAGGATTTTTAGGCACAGAGGATGAAGAAGGGCAGAGACACCAGATGCAGAGGAAGCAGTAAGCAGGGCAATACAGAGTAAAGGTAACTGAGCCACGTAAAAGAATATAGAATTAAAAGATACAGGTTAATTTAAGTTATAAGAGCTAATTAGAAACAAACCTAAGCTATCAGCCAAGCTTTCATAATTAATAATAAATCTCCGTTGCTGTGGGATGATTCTCTTATACACTGTAAAGATCTGTCACTCAAATTGGTTTAATAAAATGCTGATTGGCTAGTAGCCAGGCAGGAAATGTAGGTGGGGTGACCCAACTAAGAATGCTAGGAAGAGGTAGGGCAGAGTCAAGAGTCACCAGCCAGATGCAGAGGAAGCAAGATGAGAATGCTGAACTGAGAAAAGGTACCAAGGCACATGGCTAAACAGATAAGAATTATGGGTTAATTTAAGTGTAAGAGCTAGTCAGTAATATGCCTGAGCTAGTGGCCGAGCAGTTATAAATAATACAAGCTTCTGTGTAGTAATTTGGGAAGTGGCTGCTGGGTATTTGGGAGTTGTTGGCAAAACAGAAACTTCTGCCTACGCTCTGTGTCATTATTGGAGAATCAACGGTCCAGACAAAAAAGTCCAACTACACCTGCCAAGAAAGGACTCCCCTCAAAGTTAGGATTGGGGCAGGGTTTTGCTTTTATCTTTCCAGGAGAATAAAAGCATCCAACTAAGGAATCCAGAGACCACTGGACATGTGAGACATCTGAAGAAGGATGGATCATCGAGAGAAAACTGTCCCAAGAAAAAGAGTAAATGGAGTTGTTGGGAATGGACAAAAAGCACCTTGTCATAAGTACTGCCATTTTTATTTCAGAGTCCATTTTACCTGTAGGGTGAAACAAAGTTCAGGTGCCTAGGCCCTAGGGGAGCTAGGAACCTTCCAATAACTGACCCGCCATATCCTTAAACCACAGAAATCGTTGTTATGCGTTTTAGTTCTCTAAAAACATTATGGCTTTTCCCAACAACAGAAAGAACAAATGAATCTGATTGGTTGGACTGAAAGGTTTGCACTGTATATCAGTTGACAATGATGGACACTCAAGAAAGTCCCTAATCCCTAAATTCTGATTGGTGAAAAACTGTAACTGTAACTTGGCAACAAATGTTTATGATTTTTATGCTTACTTGATTCAACTGGCATTCGGGGTCACCGTTCCGCTCCCAAGTCTGTTCTGTGGCCCTGACCAATCAGCCCCCTACCCCCCGCTTCTTTTGTGCTGCTCTGCATTAAATTTTGCCTTGTAGTAACCTCTTGTTGTCTACTTGGTTTGATTTGGAGACTTGGACCACAACAGGCTAATATTACCTACCTCCAGCCCTCCTGCTACCAGGTTCTGCACAAACAATGAACACCTTTGAGGTCTCCAAGAAGATAATGGGACCCTGCAACAACGAATCTACTTGGATTGTGGTAACACCACTAAACTGACAAACACCATAGAAAGATTAATTCAAACTACAAACTGCTCAGGAAATTCAAATTGCTGAGTTCATATGAGACTGATATGAACATTTTACAGAACATGAACTCAAAAATACTTAATTCTAAAATTGCCAAATACAACCAAGTTGGACATTGTAGAAAGCTTGGCAGAAATAGCTTCATTATTGTAAATAGTTTTACTGTGTTAGAGTTAAAACCTTTCCTTTTTACACAAAAAGGGAGAAATGTGGGATATCTGATCACACTATGAACCCCAAGATTGCTATGTTTATTGGTGGAACCTGCTTCTAGCTGTGGTGTGGCTCAGCCCTAGTACACACCTTTAATCCAAGAGCTTCCTGCTTAATGTAAATAGGATAGAATAAAAACATTCCATAGGTCAAGAGGTAGAACAAGCAACCAGTTGACTGGAAGTAACCATAGAGTGAGGGTATGTCGGGAGGTAGGAGAGAGAGAGATGCACAGGAAGTAGAAGGGAGGAAGATCCAGTTGGAGGAGCTTTTTTGTTTGAGACAGAGGAGGAAAAGCTCTCTTTCTGGAATGACAACAAAGGAGGAAGCAGCTGGATGTGTTCTGTGCCTCTCTGAGCTAGCAGGTTTTCATTCCAGCATCTGACTCCCAAGTCTTTATTGATAAAATAGAATGATAGAGACGTAGTTAAAAACAACATGCCTCCTGACAAATGAAATGCTCCTAGTCTTACTGAACAGTTTGAGCAAGTGATGTGGTCTGGTTGCTAATACCCTGGAACCACAGCAACAAATGCAGCCCTTTAGCACATATGTTGAGTGATGAGTCAAGGGGGCTGATTCTTCAATAAGGAACTTGGGCAGGAAAGGCCTGGAGAAGTGTGTAAATGGCTAGATTCAGCTACAATCAGGTTTAGAAAATGGACAGTATTGAACTATAATGTCATAGTCACATCACAATGACACTCAAGATATAAGCTACAGAAACACAAGTGCTTATTATAAAAGTTTTTAATGCTAACAGCTGGGAGGCAGAGACAGGTGTATCTCTGAGTTCTAGGCCAGTTTGGTCTATAGAGTAAGTTCCAGGACAGCTAGGGCTACACAGAGAAACTGAGACTCAACATCTACCCTTGTGTAAAAAACCAAACACCAACAACCCCCACCGACCCCACAAAAAGTTGGTTTTTCTGTTGGAGGGAGCTTGTTTTGGGCTGAGGTATGAGGCAAAAAAGCCCACTTGACTTGCTTCTTGTTAGGGAATCTGGGGTGGCTGGCAAATGGCAGTTGTGATCTGAGTTTGACAGCCAGAGTTCAATTTACAACAGTTCCCTATACTCTGGTTCCTATATCTGAATTTACTTTACAACACAAGGTAAATAAGTTCACCTGTGCCACTTCAGGGCAGCTCCAAGGTCTGCATTCTATTCCCACTTGCTAGGGACACTTCTCACTTGTTTTGTAGAGGAGCAGAGGAAGATGGAGATTAGTTATAGCAAATGTGTGAAAATTATCAACTAACTATTGAGATGCCATTGCCCAAATACATGGGTTTACAGAGGAAACTATACACTGGAAAGATATACACCGAAGTTATAATAATATAGGTGGAATTAGGGGTAGAAAGATACTTCAACATTTTTTTTTTTCAATTTATTTTTGGGAATCTAAAGCAAATCCAAGAAAAGAACTCATTAGTCTTGGATGGTGGTCAAGATGGTGTTAGATGTTTTTACAGCCTTTAGTTCTGCCCTAAAATTGACACTGAAAACAGCTCCAGATAAAGTGGTCTCAGAGCCAGCAACATTGGACCAATCACTTACTGTCTTGGTGTCTGTCTCTCCATCTATAAAATGGGGTGGAGGTTGACAAGATGGTTCAACAAATAAAGGTACTTTCTGCCAAGCTTGGTGACCTGAATTCAATTCCCAAGACCCACATGGTAGAAGAGAGCCTATACTCAACAGCTATCTTTTGACCTATACATGAGCACCATGGTATATGCATGTGCACACACAAAACAAAACAAAAATTATATAAAATGATGTGAGTGCAGGGCCTACGTATAGGGTTGTTGCACAGAGAAATGAACATATGTCAATTAGAGAAAGCACTTAGACGTATTAAATCTCTCATCACAAGGCTTTCCACAAAAACTATGGCAGGAAGATAAAGTGGCCACTGGTCACATGAACATATGTCTTCTTGGAGAAAACCCATTGAGCACACTGATTACTATCATACTGGTATGAGAAGGAAGGAAAGAGAGCAAGGGATATGTCAAGTCTACTATGAACTAAAAAAGATGTGCAGAGTCAAGCTAGGTAGCACATGCTTATAATCATGGCCCTTAGGAGGTATAAGCAGGAGGTAAAGGCAAGAAGATAAAGAGTTCAAAGTCATCTTTGGCTATATATGGAGTTCAAGGCCAGTCTGAACTGCATGAGATCCTGTCTTAAACAAAAAAGTAAAGAAATAAAATGTGCAGAGTACAAATGTAACCATGGAAATAAGAGCTTAAAGTGATGTGAGGGAGCCACAAACCAAGGAATACAGATGGTCTCTGGAGGTTGGAGAGATGTGTATGTAATGTTTTTGAGTAAGACCCAAGTTGTTCATTGTCAGTCACTCCTGCTTCAGGAGATCCAACACATTCTTTTAGCCTCCTCAGGCACCTATACACAAGTACACATGCCTATTCATAAACACAGACACATACACACAATTAAAAAGAAAAATAAATATATAGAGCTAGAGAAATGGCTTGGTGGTTGAGAGCATACTGCTCTTGCAGAGGACCTGAGTTTGTTTCCTAGAATCTATGTTGGGCAGCTCACAACCACCTGTAACTCCAGCTCTAGAACATCCAACACCTTCTTCTGGCACCTGTACTTATGTGGACATACCCACACAAATACACATAATTAAAAATAAATCTTAGCCAAAAGTGGTGGTGCATGCCTTTAATCCCAAGCACTTGGGAGGCAGAGGCAATGGATCTCTGTGAGTTCCAGGCCAGCCTGGTCTACATAGTGAGTTCCAGGCCAGCCAGGACTACTAAAGAAACTGTCTCAAAAAGCCAAAAATAGCCAGGCTATGGTGCGAACCTTTAATCCCAGCATTTGGGAGCCAGAGGTGGGAGGCCAGCCTGGTCTTCATAGCCAGTTCGAGGACAGCCAGGTCTACATATTGAGCCCTGCACCAAATCCCCTTTCCAAAAACAAAACAAAACAAAGGAACCTATGGATCCTTGGAGAAAAGTATCAAAAAAGTAAAAAATAATAAAATAATGATGTAATAACAATCTTTTTTTTTTTTTTTTAAGAACAAGGAAATAGATTCTGGATTCTGCCCTCAGACTTCCAAAAGTATCTAGCCCTACTTAAAATCCTTAAGAAGTTTTACTAATTATTATTACTAAAGATTACAGCTACATTCTGAAGTACTTGAGGGAGAAAAAACACATTTAACTTGTGAAACTTGTGCTTTCAAGTAGTCCAGGAGGGGAAAGTAGAGTAAATAATAGCAAGAGATTATGTGTTTGAAAACTTCCATAATTAAACTATGGGAGTAGTTAGTAAAGTAAGTAAACTATGGGCGCTGTGGATGGGACTAAAGTACAGAGTAGTATGTTGCCTGGTTCCATACTCAGCACAGCCATAAAATTAGAGTTAAAAGAGGGTTCAGAGCACGGTAGAGGTGGTGGCCTTCACCTGTAATCCCAACACTTGGAAGATGAAGGCTGGAGGATCAGGAATTCAAGGCCAGCCTGGGCTACACTGCTGTCTCAAGGAAAAAACCTGGAGAAGAATATTGATGGGTTGCTTCATCTTTCCAACATAAGCCCTTTCCAACTTGTTGCTTAATGCAAGAAAATCTACAGTGGGGGCACACGCCTTTAATCCTAGCACTAGGGAAGCAGAGGCAGGCATATGAGTTCGAGGCCAGCCTGGTCTAGAGGGTGAGCTCCAGGGCAGCCAGGGCTACACAGAGAACCCTATCTTTAAAAAAAAGAAAAGGAAAAAAAATGAAATAAAATCTAAGTAAACACACGGAGAACACTTCTGTAAAGCCTGTCAGCCACTTGAAGCTCGCCCTTCTCTTACAATTCTGCGGGGTGGAGAACACGATGTGAAGGAGGCAGGCCACAGCGGTGGTCCTGTTTGAGTGCCCCTCATTACTAATAGCAGATGGTTTTACCTGCAGTTCTCCTTGAAACGGCATTTTCCCTCCAGGAAGAAAGGGCAGGGCTTCAGGGACTTGTGGGTAGGGTACAGGTAGAGTACGCGAACGCATGCCGAACCATCCTCTGCCTCTTCAGTGCCTACAACCATTGCGTTGTGATATTCCAGCGTGCCCCAAGCGCTGTGGTAAGGGGCATTCACTTTGGCACCACTCAGCTCCTCCTGATCTGGATCCTCCTCGTCTTCTTCCTGTGCATGGGAGGTGGGTCCCGGCGCCACCTCGCTCCCAGCGACCGTCTCCGAGTCATCCCCAGGGGCGACGGGCACCTCCACTTCCTCCGCCATAGCCTTCTGGAAAGCCAAGTACTCAACATCCTCCTGTGCTGGGTGCTCCTGATCCACTGTAGCCAGCAACTTGCTCTTCCTGACCGACAACAGGCTGGCCTCGGTGAGCTCAATCAACTCCTTCAGATCACCCTGCAGCTGGCGCAGGTCCGCCAGCTCGGAAGCGTCTAGGCCAGCACCAAGAGCCAGCTCTACCTGCCGAAGCTGGGCCCGGTAGGTCTGCAGGGCAGTCTCCAGGTTGTCCTCGTCCATCCCTACCCGCGCAGGCTAGTTTTGGAACCGCTAAGGCAGACAAGACCTGAGGGAAGAACAGTCAGCAGAGCTCAGGACAACGCCTCCCCACAGCCTCCCGAGAGCCTGAGGAGGACCTCGGCTCTGCCAAGAGGGGAACTGCAAGTATCCCGCCGTGTCCTCTGCGGGCCGCAGCCCCGCCTCCCGCCGGTGCTCGCAACCTACAGAGCTTCCGGCCTCGCCAGCAAAGCCCTCGCGCTAGCCTTCCTCCCTCCACCGGCACTTCCGCCGAGAGCTGATGCTGCCGGAAGTGCCTGCGCTCCGGAGCGTCCTGGATGGGGCGCGCGGGGGCCGCCGGGATGCGGCCCCGCCCGTACTCGGACTGCCGGTCGGTGTCCCGTCAGGCACCGCGCGGGGTCAGCCCGAGGTCGGTGGGGTTTGCAACGCGGCGTCGGCGGCTTAGTCTCCTAGGTCTGAGCAGGTGCAGGTGGGTTTCAACTAGGCTGAGGGGCCGGGTTCCAGAATCCTGGGGTAGGGGGACGGAAGCGGCTCCGGCAGCTGGTTCCTAGGCTCCGTGGGCCCGGCAGTGGCGGGGATCCGAAGCCAGCCCACGGCGGAAGCGCTGCCTCTCTGGTAGCTCCCTAGACGGTCGCTGGCCTAGAACCTGTGCTGAGTTGAGGGTCCGGAAAGAGGAGCCTTAGGAAGGAGGACCAGGGTAGGCCGCCACGGATTTTTCATGACTGATGATGTATTCAGAAAGATGACCTGAAGTGGGAATGACCCAGGCTTATCAGATGGTCATCCGTGGAGGCAGAGTCAGGAATCTTACAGAAGAGGGGGGCAAGGAGTCACGAGCCACGAGGCTCCACATTTTAAAACTAGCAGGATAGACGGACCACTGATGAAGTGGGCAGGAGGGCCAATGCCCCCGGTACACACCTTGACATTTCTCAGGGTTCCAGAGCAGGATGTACACGCTGCTTTCGGGGCTGTACAAGTACATGTTCCAGAAGGATGAATACTGCATCCTGATCCTGGGCCTGGACAATGCTGGGAAGACAGTAGGTGCCTGTTCTCTCACCAATTCCCATTTCCTGCCTTATGTTTTCTTATTTGGAAATCTAATCCCCACCCAAGACTACAGGTTAGTTGCCACCAGCCCGCGAAGAGCATTCTACAGGCAGAGGTTTGTGTGCATGTGTATATGGGTGTGAAGGCCCGAAGTTGCCCAAAGCGTGTGGGTGTGGATACCTGAATTTGCCCAAAGCATATGGGGGTGAGGGGGTATTTAGGAAAGACATAAGAAAACTGCTTTAGCTGCTGCTACTAACCACCTCTCTTTCTTTCCTCAGACCTTCTTGGAACAATCAAAAACACGGTTTAACAAGAACTACAAGGGGATGAGTCTATCCAAAATCACTACTACCGTGGGTCTAAACAGTAAGGAGGCACCTTAGGCATATGAGCTTAGGGGTCCCTTAGAGATGGATGCTGCAAGCTCCACAGCCCAACTGGCCAGTGGCCAGATCCCTGTCTCTCCATTCTCTGTAAAGCCTGCTGGGATTGGTACCAGAATGGTTTGCCTCACCCCAGAAAGAGCTGGGACTTTGTGTGTAAAGAGTAAGGTCAGGAGCTAGCTCATTCTGTCCTCTCCCCAGTTGGCACTGTGGACGTGGGGAAGGCTCGTCTCATGTTCTGGGACTTAGGTGGGCAAGAAGAGCTACAGTCTTTGTGGGACAAGGTAAGACACACTATCTGCTCCATGCAGTATTTTTCTAGATGGCTCCTCTTAGCCTCTTCCATGAGAGTTTCTGTTCTCCACATTTATCCTGGAGATTCTCTATTTATTCGGGGCGGGGGGCATGTCACAGCATGCATGTGGAGGTCAGAGGACAACTTTTCAGAGTCTGTTTTCTCACCTTTACATGGGCTCCAGACATGAAACTCAGATTCTCAGGCTTGCATAGCAAGCATCTTTACCTGCTGAACCATCTCATTGGCCCTGTCTAAAGGTTTTCTCTTCAATCCTATCCCAGGTTCCCAGGTTGCTTTCTGTCTCACTCTGGCAAAACCCAGGCCTAGAATCACCACAAAAGTGGCACCAGAGAAATTCCCACAGGGAGTACCCAACATTTTCCTGATGAGGCCAGTTTCATTCTCAAAGAAAGAAGCATTGTTCACCAGGGTAGTAGCTAGAGCACTGACTGGGGAACTCAAAGAGGACTGTAACCTATCCTCTTACAGGCAGACAGAAATGGCAGAGATCATATATAGGGAGTGCACAAAGCCTTTGTTTCCTGGTGAGTCTGTCTACCTCATTCTAGCTTGTTATGGTTCTTCCAGATGGCCTCTTCCCCATCTGCGAAGGATGTTCTCAGACACAAATAGCACCTGCTTCTTCTTTGGGCATTGGTTTTAGACATTTCTGAGACTTTTCTCTATATACATTCCTATACTGGAGTCTCCTCCACCCAGCCTATGTCAGGTATTAGGTCCCGCACAGAGCAGAACAAGCAAGCCCTAACTTTTCTTGAGCCGTCTCCTCTCTGTGGGTTGGCATGGTCATTTGATGCAGCCAGTGCTGTGGTACAGGTGCCTTAGCTACTGTGCTGCTTCCCAGCAGCCAAGTATTACAACTGAGGGCCAATTTTGTTCCCATTTCTCTTTCCTGGGCTTCCCTAAGATGTTTCTTCCTGCTATAACTTAGCAAGAGGGTGGCATCTATCCTATATCCAGAAGGTCTCTGATGGCCACCAGGTTGGACAGAAGACAGGCCTAGTCATGGGGCACTGATGTACATTGACATCCCCAAGGGTGCCATCTTCTGAGTCACCAGTCACAATGCTCTTTGGGATGGATGGACAGCCAGAGTGAATATCTGTGCACTGCTTGGATATGCACTCTACATTGGGGAGTAGCCTCTTCTAAGAGGAGGGTAGACAGCAGCCTTGTCAACTGGTTGAAGAGTTGTAGTCATCTTGGCAGTGATGTGACTTCCTGGTGGCTGGCTAAGTCATCCTGTCTCCTACCAATCGGGGACAGTTATCTTTGAGCAAAAGGAGCCCAATGTGCCCACTAGGTAGCCATGTCTGGTGACTCAGTGCTTCTGCTGTGTTTGTTGCTTTGGTGGGCAGAACCCATTCTCCCTTACTCCCCAACCCATATGGTATTCAGAGTTGTGAAGATGTGTAGCAGAGTTGCTTCTAGATTACTAGGAGGGTCAGGAAGAGGGGTCTCTTGTCCTGCCTTGGTTCCTGGATACTGTGTCCTGTCCTAAGCCTAGCACCTCAGAAATGTCTCTCATTGTGAGAGTTAGTATCTGGACCTGTATCCTACTATAATGCTACCACATGGGCACTATGGCCCATTGCTGTCCTGTTGTGACCACAAGCCGTTTGTTGTGACTTGAGTCTCCCCTGCTGACATCGCTTGACATAAGACTGTGGCCTGGTGTCTTGTGCCCAGGGAGTCTATGTTATTGCTAAGGAGATATGCTTGTATTCAGGTTCCTTCTCATTTCCTTAAGAGATGATACCTCATAGGGCTTAGCCATGCTGCCCTATCAAGTGGAATGCCTAGTATGGGCGCCATTGGCCTTAGTGAATGGAAGCTATACTGATAAGCTTGTGGTCTGCCATTCTGGCCACTGCTCTTCTCAGTCTATCACAGTATCACTGATGGGCAAGTTGCTCTGGACATTGGGTGCTCTAGTGAACCTTGAGATAAATAGAAACCAAGTTGCAATGTCTGCTGCTTACATCTGCCTTAGGTTTGGTACCTCCTCTGCTGACCAAGCAGTGTGCTGATGTCTCCAGATCTGTGCACATGCCAGGCTTAGATCACAACTTCTTATACAAGCAAGACCAGGTGGGCTGCCTCTGGCCAGTCTCAACATGTCCAGCTGAGAGTGTTTCCTTATGCTGGTTATGCAGGTCTCTTTGCACCTCCCTGCAACACATACTCATAGCCACATGTGTGACTTCTCTATTAAGGTTTAGTATGCCTCTCCCATCTCTCTGTTGGACCTTATGCTTGGTGGATGTGATGAGAGCTCTAGCTATCTGATTCCTAAGTCTTGTGCCTAATCACATAAGATGTTCGTAACAACCTTTGGAGCTGCTAGTGCTGCCTGCTGACTCACTGGGCTTGCTACAAACCTTATATCATCCACTATTAGCATAAATACCTCTATAGTAGGACTTGCCAGCTCTCAGGCCTCTAGCAATTGTCCAATCCATTGCCTTGCCCCCAGAGCTGGCAACTTCTGTGCCAGGCCTATTGTAAGGCTGGAGCTGTTTTGGATGAGTCTGGCTGCAAAGCCCTGCAGAAGGGACCTGGGACTAGCCTCTAGTACTCTGTGGGAAGCGCAGGTGGGGAGGGAGTTTTACTGACTAGAGTTAAAAGTGTTCCTTTCTTACTTGTCACACAACCTCAGTGGTATACATCCTACCTTGTCTGCAGCACATTATTTTGCTAGTCAGTGTTGACTTCTCACTGAGACAGGAGAGCCACATGGTCCTGATGTGAGGTGGCAGGTGTGTGCTATTTGCCCCATATTGACAGGCATTATTTTTCTGATTGGGATAGGAGCTCATACAACGTCTCTATTACTGTGTGGATCTTCATTTCCTATGCTTACCTTGCCCTATCTGTTTTGCCTTAGCAGTGCTGACCATTCCTCACCCTTGCTGTCGAAAGCCCAGGACTGGCTACATCCAGCCTGCAGAAGCCGAGTTTAGTACTGTCATTTTTGTTCAGGCATAGTAGCTTCATAGGCATTGCTGACCTCAGCCATGAGCCTCTTTTGGTTTCTCAACCTCTAGCCCTTTTTCCACCCTTCTCTCAACACCATATAGCCAGGGCACCAAGTGAGTTCTCAGGATCAGCCCCTGAGCAGGAGGAGGTTGATCACCCTGCCAGAGTCAGCAAGCTTTCTTCAAAGGTGCTGTGGTATCTTTATCACTAAATCAATCCCAGAAAGCTTCTTAGCAAGTCTTCCCACTGGGTTGTGCCCATTTCTTCATTTTTGCCCTGGGGTAGCAAAGTTCCCACCACTCACTTCCTGTCTCTTCCGCTTGTGGGCCTCTTCTGGTGGTTGTGACACAGGGTCTTGCTGTCTAGCTGGCCCAATTATGAGTACCTCTAGCCCCCAGCTTCCTCCTCTTCCTTCTAGTACTATGCAGAGTGCCATGGCGTCATCTATGTCATTGACTCCACTGATGAGGAGAGACTGTCAGAATCCAAAGAGGCATTTGGTGAGTGTTACGTGGCCACTAGGAAGGAGAGAAGATGGGAAGACCTACATCTAGGGAATTGTGTGGGGAGGGGAGTACCAGGGGGTGGTGTACCAGTCTCATCTGGATCCTCCTACATGTCTGGAACTTGCCTTGAGAGAGGCTGGGCTTACACCTGGATCCCAGGGATAAGAAAGCCTCGTTCCTGTTGCTTGGGCTGTCTAGTATGTGAGGGAAGGGTGGAAGGATGCTGCCTGTACACAACTTTGGGCCAGGGCAGAGTCTGCAGTCACGAACAGGACACAGGGTGCAAGGCACCACCTCTCCTGCTTTCCTCAGAGAAGGTGGTTTCGAGTGAAGCACTGGACGGTGTCCCCATCCTGGTGTTGGCCAACAAGCAGGATGTGGAGGTGAGCCCCACAAAGCTGCTGTAGGGCCTCTATCGCTGTTGCAAAGAAAGTGGCTTGTAGGCCTCCAGATCCCAGAACCTAGTGTTTGTACCATTCATCCCAATCTCCTCTCTCTGCCTTTCTTGGGATCCCTACCTTGCCAACTTCAGTTCCTCTCTGGTGTCACCTGGAGCTGCCACCATTAGAAGAGGCATGTTCTTACTAGAGGTTTTTATAGTTAGAGTGTAGATGCCATCTTCTTTCCCAAGGGAGGACCAGAGGCTCGTGTCTGGATACCCCCAGGGGTTCCAGGAGTATGGGGCTTAGTGCAAGACCCAGGTGAAAGCCTTGGCTCAAAGAAGTGGATGTGGGGAGCCTCAGAGGTGGCTCAGTGATTAGGAGCATGTACTGCCCTTCCAGAAGACTCAAGTTTGACTCCCAGTACCCATGTCAGGTGGCTCACAGCCATCTGGGACTGCAGCGCCAGGGGACTCTGACACCCCTAGCCTTAGCAGATACCTGTACTCATATGTACATACCCTGCCCCGACACTACACATAAACAATAAAAACAAATATTTAGTTTTTAAAGTGGGGCTGAAGGGGTAATACAGTGGACATCCTCTGATAGGAGGTGCTACTTCTCTTTGAACTTCTGTCCACATAAAGTCCCTACCATCTTACAAAAGGGGCTCTGTACAGAAACAGCTATAGAGGACATGGTAGCAACTAGTATCTAGAGGGCCAAGGAAGTTTTACTTTTCTGAGGCCCTATGTATCTACCTAGTTACATCTAACATGTCCTGTTCTCCACTCATTTTCCTGAGGACTTCCCCCACTATTCCATCTGTGTCCAAAACTAGTAATGGAGGTTTCTGGTACTTAACTAAGGAACTCAGAGCATTCCCTTAGATGAAAATAGATATGCCACTGAATAGTACCAAAGTTTCTCAACCCCAGGGCCATGGGCCCTTCCTCACTTGGCTTAGTTCAGTGTTCTGCTGGTAGATGCTCTGAGGGTTGTTCTTGGGTGGTGGGGAATATTCTCTTGAGAGCTGTAGATTTCCAAAAGCCCTGGGTAAAGCCATCAGCAGTAGACTTCAACCAGGTGCAGTAGCCTTACCACTGGTTTTGTAAGGACACTGGCATTCTGGGCAGGCTCACCCCTACTGATTTTTTGGGGGTGAGGGACTATGGCCTTCCTGAAAGCCCAAGTGAAGAAAAAAGCTAGATGGAGCTAGGTGGTGGAAGTGTTCCTCAGAGTCTTACCTCCCCTGTCAGACCTGCCTCTCCATTCCTGACATCAAGACTGCATTCAGTGACTGTACCTGCAAGATTGGCCGGCGAGACTGTCTGACCCAGGCCTGCTCTGCTCTCACAGGGTGAGTTGAGGCCTCACTCTGCAGAGTTCTCAGGGCCAAGGCTAGCCCTGCCTCACACGTACTGTCTCCACAGAAAAGGAGTTCGAGAGGGCATCGAATGGATGGTGAAGTGTGTCGTTCGGAATGTTCACCGGCCACCACGGCAGAGGGACATCACATAAACACTGCCAACTTCAAAGTCTTGGGACTGTTCATCCCCTGGTGTTGGAAGAGTGCTCCCTGCTGGCTCTGTGCCACTGATGCTGGGGTTGAGCTGGCTTTGTTTGTTCATTCTTTTATTTGCTTTATGTTTTCTCTAAGACAAACTTTTCTGTGTCTGGAAAAGTGTAGGTATCCAGAGACAAACGTGGGGCATGCAGGCCATCCAGCTCTATATGCCCCACCCCTTATATCTGGGACCCTCCCTGAAGGTCAGGGTCTGGAATCCTCCCAATCTAGTGAGGGAGAGGGGTAAGTAAGACCACCCCTAGGCTTGCCTGTTAGCCCATTCCAAAGTGGAACTTGAGGGCATCCTACTTGAAATGGGGGTCTATCTGTGACAGCTGCTTGTCCAGCTTGCTCATGGAGGTGGGAAAGGTCAGAACTAATCTCACTTGGAGAAAAGACGTAGCCCACATCCCAGAGGCCAGCATGGCCCCTAGTTGTTTTGAGTTGGGTGTGTGAGACAGGATTTCTCTGTAACCCATGTTAACCTTCGCCTCCTTCCCTGTACCTGTGGGAATTATAGGTGTGGGGCATTACACTCAGCTTTCCACTAGGTTTTGATCTAACCTCAGGACAGGGTTCAGTAGACCTGCCTGGGAAGTCTGACTTCTCTTACTAACCTATTCTCACTCTGCTTTTATCTCCAAAGGAGAAAGCTGATATAGAAATGCTTGGAAGTCAAATCTTGCTGAATATACATTTCAGTACACCCCCATTCAGGTTATGTGGTGTCCTGAGGTCACAACTTTTACCAGGTTATTAGGTGTTGCTGTAGCTACTGCAGGTGGGCTGGGTCCCTACAGGGTCCAGGTCAGTGAAATGCTGGGTTTGCTTCTCTAGATGGGTGTGAGGTGTGGGTTCCTGTGGACCATGCTCACTAGGCCCACTGGGTTAAATTCTTTCTCATGTGGCCAGGATAAGGTTGTAAAATAAAGACAGCCTAAGTGGTTCCTGTCCAACTATCCCTTCAAGCAGTCAAATGCTGGTTCCACACTGGTGCAGTGATGACAGCCAGAAGCTGCTATCCTGGAGTGCCTGCTAAGCAGGAGCTCCCAGGGAAGTTTGGAGCTGTGGCAAAGCCACAGGTTCAAGACCTAGCAGCTCCTTATCCAAGATCAGGTCATCCTCCTCAAGGGGGCCTGGGAAGGGTGACTGAGAAGTTATGAATTAGGAGGAGGGCTGTGTGTGCTCTTGATTTAAGGAGAGGTCCCAACCCATAGGTGTCCTAGGAGCTGGGTTGAGTCCTTCCTAGAGGATCCTCCTAGGAATTAAAGAATAGGTTGCTCCAGTCTAGCATGGTACACCAGATATCCTAGGTGTCTTTCTGGCCACCTTCCCTCAATTCTGTCAACACTGAGCAAGACTAGGGGCTTCATGGGGTAGCCTTTGGGATACCCTATGATATACATGGTGCAGATGGCCCTTCCTATGGATGGTGGTCCTTCTGGAGCTTGCTAGATTGTGATCAGAGCCACAACTTGAGAACAATTGTTTTTCTGAAATGAATAGGTTTATAAAAAGTAAACCTAGGAAGTGTTAAGGTTGGGGTGACATTGGTTGGCAGTGTAGAATAAAGTTATGTGTACAGTGAAGACTGAGCCAGTCACAAGGAAAATGGTGCATTAGCACCTCTCCACATAGAGCAGCCTAGCCTTATAAAACAACTGAAGCAATTATGGTAACAGTACTTGATCCTGAACTCAAGTCACTCATGTTGGAGCTGCAGCTCTAAGGCCACCAGGGCCTCCTGTTGTGGCAGGAGTGGTGAGCTCTGTTTTCCTGGGTTTTACCAGGGCCTGCTACAGCTACCACAGCCCTTTAAAGGAAATGTCATAGAAAGTCAAAAAAATCCCTACAAAGAAGTCAGGGTAGGCCACATGGGTCACTATATTTAGAGAGCTAAAGAGAAATTCCTAAACATTAAACAAGGCATGAAAGTAGGCAATAGGAAAAGTAGGAACAGAATGCCCATGGGAACAAGGAACAGGGCAGCTAATCAGAGAGAAGCTTTCATTAGACAGCCTAATGAAAATCCTGAGCTGGTCGGTGGTGGCGAATGCCTTTAATCCCAGCACTCGGGAGGCAGAGGCAGATGGATCTCTGAGTTCAAGGCCAGCCTGGTCTACAGAGCAAGATCCAGGACAGGCACCAAAAATAAAGAAAACTCCCCTGAGCCCTATTGTTGGAAAAGGTAAGGAGGGCCAATACAGGGACTGAGATCTGACATTTCCTGCAAGGAGCCTCTCGAAAACTTAAGTCTGGGTAGCCTGTTTTTCATTATCAAAAAGCAGTATCACCTTGGGCTAACATATATACAGGAGTTCCCTTTCCAGGGCTCTGACCCTGTCCACAAACTTCTGGCTTACTCCTGGTTCCAAGAGGAGGAAATGGGCAAAGTTGAAAGCCAAATCTAGGCCAGGGCAGAGCAGTTATGATGAGGGTGACACTGCTCTGAACTTGAGTAGCTAGCTGAAGTGCCTGTAAGGCACAGGTTCCACTGAATATTCCTGCTTTTAGGTGCCTAATTAAGTGGGTGGGAGGAGACAGGGACTACCTGGAGTCTACCTTCCTCCTGCAGCTTCTATACTCTCACTCGATGCCAGGCATCCAGCAGGAGCAATCGTGCTGGTGCCTGATGGTGCATTAAGAGCTAAGAACTCCCATGCTCAAGCTCATAGGGAAAGTGTGCATATGCACACACCAGCTTCCAGTGTGGTTAGGCTGGACAATTTCATACAGATGAGACCTGGAACCACCCAGAAGGGCTTTTGGGGCATGGCTGGTGGAAGAAGAAATCTATGAGGATGAAGGAATGAGTCCCTATTGGTTTGGAAGCTAACTGGACATGAAGAACACTACAGGTCTGTAAGAAGTACTCTTCCCAGACCTTTATCCTTCCGTATATGGATTTTTTAGTGTTTCTGTGTGGCCCTGGAAAAGGCTAGCCTCAAACTCAAAGACAGCTTCCTAAGTGCTGGGATTACAGGTGTGTACCAGCACCATTTTGTTTTTGAGGCAGAATCTCTAGCTTTGGCTGTCCTGAAACAAGGAGAAACTCATCTGCTTCTATAGGGATTAAAGGTTTGTACCACTACACCTAGCACCACCATAACACTCAAATTGTCCAAGCCTGGGACATAGACACCATCTTGACAATTGGTTTTATTGAAAAGCCCATCCCTTTAGTAATACAGGTACAGTGCCAATATAGGCACCCAAAAAAAGCTCTGGCAAGGAGGCATCTAGCAGACCCACTCCATGCCCTGAAGTTTCAGGGTTTCTCACAGGTAGGTTCAGATCCCACTAGATGGTCAAGTATGAGACTTGCAGTGGGTTAGCCAATTCCATTTGTGTTCACTGGGGCTTCGGCCAGAAGACCTGTGCAAGGCTTTGCTTCCTATTAACAGCACCACAATCTGGACACGTTCTAGAGGCCTGTGGAAATACCTGCTAGGCACTGCAGCCTGGCTGAGTGCACACCCTATGCCCCTCAGCCCACCACCTGGGGAGATGCCTGATGGGTTGGAGAAGGTCAGACCCCAACCTTGAGTTGCTGTTGCCAACAGGCCCGACAACGGTAGAAATCACAGGAGGGGCACTGGAAAAGCACGGTGTCTTCAGCTGCACAGGCCGGGCACACAAATGCTGCTGCAGGAGGTCTAAGTGAGCACACAGTCCCAGTGGCCTGCCATAGCCAACAGTCCCTGTAGCCCCTATTGCTTACTCCGCTCAGGCTTCATAGGCTTCATGGGCTCTGGGGTGCAATCATCAGACCTTACACTCTGGTCTGGCCTCTGTCTGAGGAAGGATGAGATCTTACTCTGGGTCTTCTCAGGTTTGTTGGACATTGAGGGACCTACAGACAGCAATGAGTATAAGAAGCTTATGTATTTCCCTCCTGTTAACTTCTAGGTGCTGTGAGAGGCTCAGGGTGACAGGGCAAGGGTGGAGGGAGTCCTCAAGTGGGCCCTCACCTGGTTTTGTGTCCTCGTGGGCAAGTTCAGAAGGCACAGTTACGCTTTCTTCCTTGGGACCTGGCAGCTCCAAGCCCTTGCTTGTGGTAGGAAGGCCTGTCAGATCTGCACAGGTCTGTAGGAAGTGAGGCTTGTGGTGGGGACGCACAAACATGCCAAACCCTGTAGGGAACTTTTGCTCAGGCTCTGCACTTCTCATATACAGCCCCCACACCGCCTTTTCCCCAGAACCTATGCTCTACATCCAAGGACTACATACTCTGTAGCAGGGACAAGTGTTCAGGTTTTGCAGTGGTCAGAGCTGCTACCACAGCCAGCACCTTGCCCAGGTCATCATCCTGTTTATATGCCCTCAGAGCTGCCATAAGCTGGTTGCAGCCTGCAGATCCTAGAGCCTTGCGGACGTCAGACAGGTAGGTACTCACGGCAGGCTGGCCAGGTTTCTCTACTGTACATCCCACTTTTGGACAATTGTTGGGGTCTCCTGATGAGAGAGATATTACTGGGGAGTCTAATGACTTGGGAGTCCCTGCCCACTCCACTTCCTTCCAAAAGAGTCTGTTAGCTGCTCAGGACTAATGTGTTTAAGAGTCAAGCAGTCCAACACGACTCTTTAAGGATTTTTAAGTCCCACCTGGGGTTGTTAGGAGCCAAGTACCTTTAGGGAGCAGATGGGCAGACAGGTGAGGCCTCCCCTGGTTCAGGTGCTCTCCAGGGTCCAGCTGTCTACCTACACCTTCAAACAAGATCAGTTTAGGCTGACACTCTCCTTCCTGGAGAAACATGCTCCTGAGACTAGACCTCATAATCCTCAGACAAGAAGGGGACCATAACATCAGACACACATCAGAGACCTGTCAAACAGGCTTAGAGGGCCCAGACTATGGGTCCAGCTCAGGAGCATAAGTACAGACACTAGGAACCTTAATGAGTACCAAGCCCAAAAGGTGAATTCTCCAAATTGAATCAAGTCCCTCTGCCACACCTGCCCTGCATCAAGCAGTGGAACAGGAACTGCCTCTGTGGAGGGGCCAGCTCGGCTACTCAGAAGTACGACAGGTGCCTATCTGCTAAGATGCTAGCATGAATTCTCCAGGGGCAGGTCTCTTGGATGCCTAGGCTAGGAAACAGAGTTCACCCAACAAATAGTGCTACCCTTTGGCAACAGAATCAGGGAGAATCATGCTTGGCTAATATAGCCAGCCAAGCAAGAGCCTAGGAATGCCTACTATGCCCATCTCAGGTGTAAACTGCCCTTCAAATCTGAGCTTGAGTCTAGCCTGGGGGCCTTGCTCACTGGTGGAGTCCGCAGCTGACTGTGCTTCTTCTTGGAAGGGAAGGTCGTGCCCTTGCTGGTAGCCACAGCCTTGGCCTGTTAGCTGGAAGCAGATGTCTTCAAACTGCTGCTTGTGGTGGGGTCGTACAAACTGGTAAAAGTCTGTGGGAAGGAGATATCTGAGTCTACAGGCTCTATACACTGTGATTGATGGGCTAGGGGCTCTGTGGACCATGGCCTACCCACCAGGCCCTTTCTCTAGGAAAGAGAGACACCCTGGGCCCTAGTAGCCCTCTTAACCAGCCCCACCCCACCACTGTGGTGTTATCCCTTTAGCAGAAATTTGAAGGTACCTTTAAATAGGATGTGCTTCTTGGGGTCTTCAGCAAAGAGGCAGGTGAGAGAAGCTACTAGGGCTTCAAAGTCATCAGAACCCTTATAGTGCTGCAGGGCCTGGGTAAAGGTGTTGAAGTTGGCTTGACTCAATGCTTGCTTCACGGCTACCATGAACAGCTTGGCTCTGTCTTGTGTGCCAGCCATCGGTTCCTTCTGCAAGACATATAATCAAAAGCCCTATGAGAGTCAGCCCTTCCCTTCTGCCTTGGAGGCAGTACAGAGTCTAGGGTCAGGGGACAATGACTTGCCATTCAAGCTACTGCCTATGAACCATCTACTGGGACAAAAAGCAGAGAGGGCTGCTGGAGAAGGAAGGTCCAGTTCTGGTGTGTGGTGAAGCTTAGGCCTATCTGAAACCACACCAAAGGCAGTCAGAAACCTATAGGGAACCTATGTAGCTTACTGCCCCACAGCAGATGTAGCTGTGGAGAACACTTCTCAACAGGTTCAGCCCTAGTTCTATACATCTCAGACCTATATAGAACTTTGTAAACCAAGGCAGCTCCCACTCCTACCATTTCCACTCATCAGGCTCAGGCCCCCCACAGCTAGTCTACTTCCTGTTGCATCAGCCCTCCTGGACACTGTCTGATTCTTCTCACTAGCAAGGTAAGGACAAAAGCCACCACTTGAGACTTTCCAGCAGGCAAGGGGTTAATGGCTCAGGCTGTAACCCAAGTTTTCATCTGAGACTAGGAACACACTGCACCTCCTCATACGGATAATTCAGTGTCCATACTCAGAAAAACCCAGTACCAAGCCATTCTAATCATTATGGTGGAGGAAACCACAACCAGTTATAAACCCCAAATCAAATGGGCCTAAGAATCTGGCCAGATTCCAGCAGAAAAAGAAAGATCTCTTCAGCAGGGCTGGAAAAGAAAAGTCTCGAGCAGGGTGAGCATGGTGGCACATGCCTGTAATCCCAGCACTTGGGAGGTAGAGGTAGGAGGAACAGGAGTTAAAAGTCATTCTCGGTTACATAGTAAGTTCAAGGACAGCCTTTTTGTGACCCTATCACAAAACTAAAAAACATGGGGGGAGCGGGGGTTGTCCTCTTAGAGAAAGAATGGCAAATTAGAGATAAATCAACATCATAGCTATTCAAGCCTAACCACACCCCTGCTTATTGGGGGCAATGGGCACCACAGGCAAGATTGCCATGTTTGCCCACAAGCAGCTAGCTTGGCTGCAGGGCTGGTTGACATACCGGATGGCTGACCAGCCTGACCTTCCTCCTTCCTCCTCTCTGCTCAACAGACAGCCTCTTCTCACACCGTAGAGACAGGGTGGAGGAGCCAAGTGCCTGAGGGAAATTACAGCTGTGGTCCCAACCCAAACCCAGAGTTCCCAAAGCACCTGTGATATTCTTTTGGGTCCGGTGGTCCTAAACAGGGGGCTGAAGGGGGAGGGTACCATGCCCTAATGCTGGTGGCAATGCTGAGATTCTGTTCCTTTTATGTCATGCCACTTGCCCTTGTTTGTAGGTAGCAGTGAGAGAGCCACAGGAAGGACAGGTTGTGGTAACTGATTGTCAGAGCAGGAATGGAGGGAAGGAGCTCCAAGTCAGACCTAGGAACTTACAGGGTATGGGGCAAAGTTGAGGAAAAGGAGCTCGAGATTCCATTCACACAACACAGGCTGGAAAAAAGAGCAGCTTTGGGCATAGCTGGGGGCAGGATGTGCTAAATTTTGAGTAGACTGTGCCAGACTGACCCACCAAAGACCTGGTGGTGACATCATGGGAGCCAGGGTCTGGGGATGAGGCATAGTACAATGGAGGTGCTGAGTACTCTCACTTGCCCACCTGTGTGCTGGAAAGGGTCCATGTTTAGGCCAGACACCCTCGCTCTGCCTCATACCTGTTCCTTCTCAGATGCCCCACCCTTCTGCTCGTTGTACTCTAAGGCGGCTAGCAGGCCCACAGGCCTCTGCTGGGCAGAAATTGGCTGCTGCTCATACTCAACACACAGGCTGCTCTCAGAGTCTCCAGAAGCTGATAATCCTAAAGAAATGTGTTGAAAGGAAAGCTTACCAGGAAGCAAGGACACTGTCTGTCATGTGTAGTTTGTATCTAGCCTCACACACCTATGGGCCTCTGCCTCAGGCTGGGCACATGGACATCCAAGCTCATGGCTTTCCGGGTGGAGAGGAGAGGGCTGGACAATGTAGCCTCCTTGACAGAAACTTCTCTCTCACTTACACTTGAGGTCACAGCCTGGGGAACTGGCAAAGGCATCTGCAGAATTATAAGAGAGGAGGCTTGTATCCACTGCTCCTGAGAGAAGGGACTCCAGCCTCTCTATGTAACACAGGCAAGTCAACTGGACATTTGGAGCTCACAGTTTTCTGAGCAACACGGAAGAACTGGGCCACATCTCGGACGACATGGCCAAAGTTGTCATACACTTTGAGGTAGGGGCGCACCCAGGAGGGCAGCTGGGCTCTGGCATCAGCATAGGCGAACCTGGAGGGTGAATGTGTGGCTATCAGCTCAAGGGCCATCCCTGCCCTACAGCCACTACACCCAAGCCTCAAAGTGAAGGACTATAGTATCTATTGGCAGAGCAAGAAAGGTTGCTACAGGCCTCATACGGAGGGAAAGAGGGTCCAGGGCCTAGAAAGTGGAAAGAAATGCAGATCCCCACAGAGCCCTCCTGTACCTGTGGTCACATAGGAAGATGGCTCCATAGTCATGGCGGTGTCGGATAACCCTCCCAATAGCCTGGTTCACAGCCCTGGATGCCTGTTGTTGGTACCACTCTTGCCCAGAGAGGCACTGAAGAGGAAAGAATTTTGGCTATTGGGGTCATTGGTCCCTAAAGTTCCCTGCTCACCCAGCCATGTGGTACCTCACCTGACCTCCAGCCCCACTCCGGCTTCTCAACTCATCCAAGAACTGCATCTTGAGGACAACACGGGGATCCCTTCGTGGGGGATATGGGAGGCCAGTGACAATCACACCACGACCGTTCATGTCTGAGAAGTCCAGTCCTTCACTGGCCTAGAACATAGAAAACAGGCACTCCTCTCCCCTGCTGGTCTCTCCCCTGGCTTGGGGTCTGCCCATGCCCTAACCCTTCCAGCCATCTATCCCAGGTATTGCAGGGGCAAGACAAAGTTCCATTCTCAGATCAGGTCCACAGCTGGGCCCATGTTAATTCTGCCACACTCAGAACCAACCTCCTGCCTAACTTTGGCCTTGGCTACTAGTGCCCAGTACGGCCCCTAGCTAGCATGGCTCCTTACTCATTTACTTGCTAGATGTATGACCCAAGGCAGGAGCCTTGATTCAGCCTATGTAAGGAAAACAGGTAAGAATAAAGAGGGTGACCTGCAGAGACCTCACCTTTCCCCGGCACACTGCTAAGAAGGTGGCCCCACTAGACCCAGGGGAAGCAACTCGCTGGTAGTAGGCATCAATAACCTAGATGAAAAGGATGGTCAGCCAGGTTTAGCCTCCTGTCCCACTCAAGTGACACCCAAATCTTAGTTTCTAAGATGAAGGATGGTCTGAGCTGGGTGGGACATCAGGGTTCAGAAAGCATTTTCATGATCCCATTTCCAACAGAGGCACACCCAACACCCAGAGCCTGCCCAGTGTTTCCAGAAAACACAGGGAACCCCACACCCAGGGTAGCTGCTGGGTCCCAAGGACTCAGGCAGGAGGATGAGGGGCCATTATCTACATGCCAGACCATGCCAGAGGCCTTCTAAAAGGTGATACACTTGGAAGTAAGCACACAGCCCAGAACAGGCAGTCTGGAGCTAGCCAGGGTCCCTGGTCAGAGACAGTGGTCAGCTGGAGGCTCTGAGGAGTGGTAGAAACAAGCACCACCTGACTCCTAGTTTGTCACAGACCTCTGAGAAGCTGCCTTTGTTCCTGGGTTCCACAAATAGAGGCTTCAGCACCTCCACCTTCTTGGCCAAGTCTTGTGCCTGTGGGAGAAAGCCAGGATGTGAATGGATAGGTAAGGGCTGTAGCTACAGCCTTGTTTCATGGCTCTTTCCAACTACCTTGCCCAGACTTTCAGTCATATTGGGAGTTCCATCTCTCAGGAGCATATGTAGGGGAACGCACCCGCCAGAACTCCAGGCTTTTCTCCATGACAGGGTAGGAAGGGAAGAAGACCAGAAGCCCCTGGGGCACCACACGAGCGATGTTGCCTGGAAATGTCATAGCTGTGGTCCAGGCAAGGCTTAGAAGACTGCTGAGGGCCCTGTTGGTTCTTAGGAATGGAAATGGGGAAGTACCAAATCCCTAACCCCCATGGGATGGGACAGGGTAGAGGGTCTAGAACCAGACCAGTTAAGGAAGGAAGGAATTGTGTGGAGTAGTACTTACCCAGAGCCTTCCCCAAGGAAGATAAGCACTCCTTAGAAAACCTGTACAATTAGAGGCTGCTGCTATGAGAGAGGCCTAGATCTCAGCTATCCACAACACTGCAGAAAAGCCCAAAAACTAGGACCCCTTACCTTTTGTCATAGGCAGAGCTCAGCTGGACACCATCAGGTCCTCTGGGGACAACTCCCACCCAGAGCTGATTCCTGCCAATGATGTGTGGGTTCTCTAGACAGACTGGAAATGGGCTGGGAATGGCCAGAGGAAATAGATAACAAACCTGAGATCTGAGACCCTTCTGGACACTGGCCCACAGGAAGCCCTGGAGTCCAGGCCAGCATCCCCACCCCCATCCACCATGTTCCTAGTTTTTTGACTTCCAGCCAGAGGTGTCTCATACATCTGCATCTCCAGAGCGAAGGAGGACAGCGGAGCCAGTGTGCCACTGGTGAGGATAAGGGTTCGGACTCCTTGGTAGACCAGTTCACGCATGCTGTGGCTGGGACTGAAGCACCAGTAGCTCAGCACCTTCCCTGCAGGAGAACTGGGTATGAAGACAGGACTGGGGTCCACCACCTTCATCTACTGTGTTGAGAGAGCAAACCACTTGCAGTCACATAGGCCAGGTACACATACCAGGACAAATGGCAAGGTCTGAGCTGGGACCTGAGCCCAGCCTGTAATCTAGCCCCTCTCAGGGGTCCAGAGAGCAAGAAAGAGGTTGACTCAGGATACTGGCAGATACAAAGACATCTGGCCTCAACTTTTAACTTCTGTAGAAACCATGATATGTGGCACTGGATTTGGAGTTACTCTGCCAAAAGCACACAGGAAGGAAAAAGCATCCAAACTCCTGACATTTAAGGCATAACTGCTAAAAAAGGTATCAAAGCCCCAGACTCTGGTCACATCAGCAGCAGACAAGGTCACTGATTCAGAAGCACAGTTTCAAGCAATGCCTTACTGACTAGAACCACACACTGCTCATTCCCAGTGATCTCTGGAAGCTCCAAAAATTAAAACACCACAACTTAAAAGTCACTGTAGGCAAAGTCAGGTGCCATCAGAGACTATTTCCATCCTAAGTTGGAACCTGCCCTGCTTGAGCTTGAAGCTGTCAACAACCTCAATAAACTCATTTCATATAAATACCCTCTAGGGAAGACTACTTTGGAGAACTCTTCAGTACCTGAGCACTCACCAACCTCACAAGGCATCACTATCATAAAGGACACTTTTTGCTTGGAAAAGGGTGTTTTGTACAGTAGGGAGGCTCCAGGGAGGCAGAACCACACCACAGCTCCTGCTAAACACACAGCACCTCTAACCCTCTCCTCCCTCTAGGCCAGAATGACTTAAATGACAGCATCCACACAAGCTCCATTGGACTGCTTTTGCTAGCTGCAACCTGTAAGTTACAAAGCAGCCTCAGGATGTAGTAGCATACATTTGGGAGGCAGAGGCTGACAGATCTCTGTGAGTTCAAGGCCAGCCTGGTCTACACAGTGAGTTCCAAGACAGCTACATAGTGAGACCCTATCTTGGGAAAAAAACTAAACAAAACAAAGCAGCCCCCCAAAAAAAGTGGTCTACAAAAATGGAAAGATAGGAACAGAAGCTCACAGGCAAGGCATTGCTGGACAATGTGAGAGATGTGGGAGCTGGTGCTGTAGCCTTGCTGAGGAGCAAACTTAACATGTAAGCTGAGTGTTGTCTGAGTCAGTGGTTGCCACAAGGAACATCTGTGAAGCCAGACTCATTGCCAGTTGCCAGGGCTAACTATCGTGTAAGGTAGGTGGGGCAGAATACAGACAAGATCCCAGTGCTAAGACAGGGCAGTGGTGGAGCAAGCCTTTAATCCCAGCACTCAGGAGGCAGAGGTAGGTGGATCTCTGAGTTCAAGGCCATCCAGGAAGAGACTCTGTCTCAAAAAATCAAAGTAAGTAAGTAAGTAAGTAAGTAAGTAAGTAAGTAAGTAAGTAAGTAAAATAATAATAAAATTCAAAGAAGTGTACCCTAAGTGAGGGAGGGGAGGCCTTGCATGGCCCTGGTTCTGCCACTGCCCTACTAGGTGACTCTGGGTATATAACAGTGCTTCCAGCTTCCTCCAAGGTCTCTGGCTTTCAGTGGGCATAAGTGTGCATGACTCCACATGTGATGGTACTACTGTGCAAAAGTTAGACAGAGTAGAAAATTTCCTGCAGTGCAGGTTTGTACCTTGTTTCCTAGATGTAGTGGTGCTCCAGGCATCTGACCGCTGAGCTGTCCTCCAGTGGCTGGTTTCAGGGTGGATGTGTACCTGGAAGGACAAACATACATATACACCTACCTGCCCCAGTCCTAGAACAACTCTCCCACAGGTCTATGAGACCTCTCTACTAGCCCACATCCTGGAAGCTGCTCCTACCTTATAGGAATGTGAGATACCCAGCCCTACCAGGGAACCAGGGCTGCCTTCAGGAGGGTCCACACTGAACACGATCTGAAAGGCAAGATAACACAGCAAAAGGATTAGGAACCTGAGTTAAGAACACAAATACCTTCATGCTGAGATGGAAACTAAGGTCTCTTAGCCTAGCATACAAGAGCCCGAAGCTACTTTATCTTTCTCTTCACTCAGATGTTCAGGGGCCTCATCTGCCCAACCATGAAACTAGAGAGCATACCCAGGCTTAGGAGAAGTAGTTTAGCTGGGCTGTCACCTACTCCAAATGGCTCCAGAGCTCTCTTGGGCTTCTCCTACTGGGAGCCACCTGCACTTATTAGGAATGCAGCAGCCTAGACAGCCCTTACTTGACTAACTCAATTTACTCTTCCTTCAGTACCTCTTGGTATTCCAGATTAATCTAGAAATTCAACATTCAAGTTAAGATTATGGCAGGGTTCGTAAAGTCCAGGAATAGGGTGACCTCCCCAAATTCATCTAACAGGGGAAAGGCTAAGACAATTTATGGGAACAAAAATGAATTTATTTTAACCAGTATCAGAACTTACCAAAACCACAGCAAGTGAGAATTAAACAGTAAAGCAATATGACAACAGCAGCAAGAGACCAAAAAGTAGAAGAGCTGGATAAAAGCAGTCACTTGCCACTCACACCCTTTATGAGGAATGGCAGATAGATGCTCAGCCCTATACAAACCCACACAATTCTACAGAAGATTTCAAAACCCAAAGAAAACTAGGAATGGGTTAGGCAGCATGAGCCAGAGCAACAAAGTCTCTGGCAACAAGGAAACCTTTTCACCAAGCCTACTAAAAGACAGAAAAGGCAAGTAGAAGATATAAGATATGCCCATCATCTGAGGTGAACACACAGGATTTACAAAGCCTTCAAATCAGTGAGAAACACAGCCATACAAAAGCACCACCCACTGTGAGAAGCCACATCCATAAGGTAAAAGAAGTAAATGCGAGCCACTGAGGAACAGGTGGAAGTACTACACATAGTTCTGACCTCCTTCGACAGGGAAGTCTTTGCACTGACCGCCTATCTTGTAAAGGTAGCCTGTCACTGCTTCTGGCCTCCTTAACAGGCAGACCCTCCTTCACTGTGCTTCCCTGTTCACCTCCAGCTAAACTGACAACCCCAAACTCTCATCCCAGGGGTCTGCTCTGAGTAGAAATCCCGCACAGCCTGTGTGAGAACCCCCAGGCACTGTGTTCCACCCAATGTCCACTGAACCTGTTTGTTGTTGGCTGTGCCGATCTCTGTGCTGATCTCTGCACCCCTAGTAGCACCAGGGAGGCCCAGCTTCCCACTTGGGCTGAGTGAATAGGGCACCATGTTCTCTCAGGACCTATCTGTGTCTGCCTAGATTTCTGGCCTTCAGGATATCATCAGTTGGTGCTCTGAACCTCCTGAGCTGCCTTCATCATTCATATCCCCATCTGGCACAAACTGTGAGAGGGAATGGAAATGGTATAATCCATCCTTCCCTGGGCCTTGTATGAGGTGTTTAGAAACACTCTCACACACAACAACTTAAACTGGCCATATGAGGGAAGAGCAGGGCTCCCTGATCCCATGGGACTCGTGTGTTTCTCTAAGAATCCACAACACAAACATTTAAACTTAAAGAACAAGAGACATCTTAGATTGACACATCACCTGGTCCTGAAACACCAGACAGGTTTGTGGGAGATAGAAAATGAATCAACAAGAATCCCAGGTAACTAAAAGCCTGGTTCTCCAACCTAAGCAAGATGCGGTGGGATAAGGGGAAAACTTCACTCCATAGTATGAGCACACGCATTCACTCACATGTGAATGTTCGTAAGTATGAATGCCCACTACATGTCTGGCCCAGTTGAGCAAGAGGGAGGAAAAGAAAGTATTCTAGTCTAGAAGCCACAAGCCTACATCTGGCTGACCCTTCTCTTGCCTGACAAAATCTGAGGCTAGTTGCATTTCTGTGCACATTTCCATGTCCTGACAAGAATTCTTGGAACCAACAGTTATACTAGAAGCAGCTGAGAGATGAGCAACTCACCAGTTACCTGTTCTACTACTGAGGAACATGCTAGCAAGGATCTAGTTAGCACAGTACCAGGATGGAGAATGGAAGGTACCAGGGGCCTTTGTAGCAGCTGCCAAAGAAATTCCAAATCACTGGGCAAGCAGGTCTATGTTCCAAAAATCATGGATAATGGAGCTATCTCTTTTACAAACAAATTATGGAGAACAGTATTCTGGGGAATACAGAGGTTATACTGTTCACATGAGCCCTTTAGGTCTAGGAATAGCAGGGCTCCATGGATACCAGGCACACATGTGGTATACATAATGCATACAGGCAAAAATACCCATTAACATACAAAAATTAAAAAAAAAGAAAGAAAGAAAAAAAAAAAGAGTGCTGGTGCACTATACCTGAGGACAACTGCATGTCACACAGACAAGGAGAAGAAAGGCACCAAAACAGCACAGTGACAAGCAGGAAGAGACCTGATGAGGTAGTAAGAGTCTACATGCTTCTCTGTCAGGGCTCTACAATTCCACCTTTGTCTTTGACAGTGGCTCCATAGTCATCCCTCCCTCTGCTAGGGACACATAGATCATGGCACTTAGAGGGTCCATTTGCCTTTTCCCTGAGATCAGATCATTTGTTTCTGGATTTCTCCCAGTCTGAATCTGGAGCTGCTATGAACAAGGAGGTCCTGCCAGGCCCCAAAGGGCACTAGTGGACTCTAAATAGCTCCTGACCTCACTCTTCATAGTACCTTGGTCCTAAAACACTACTCTAGATGTATCTGGTCACTGAAGAGTCAAAAATGTCAGATCTGTCCTCTGTTTCTTCCCACTGAGGCCTACATTGCATTCAGGTGAAAGTAAGATGCTAAAGGGTTTGTTAACCACAGACGTGATATAAGGACCTTTGTCCATTCCCTGAAGCCCTTGCTGCCACTTCCAAAAACAGAGACACCCCAATAATTAAAAGCAGTCTCCTACCTGGATAATGTCCATGAGCTTCTGCAACCCAACTGTGTTGGTGAATACACCAGTACCTGTGGAGCATCGGGGAGCTGACATCCACACAAGCAGAAGAGACACTGAATCCCACATTACAAGGAGCCAGCACAGATTCACTTTCAAGCTCTATCTCAGGTCTGCTGGAAGCAACCAGACTCCCCATAACCAATATCAGGGACGGGATGTGCTAAGGAAGGGCAGATGACCTGTTCTGCCTGGTGTTAAGGAGCAGTCAAATGGGGAATCTTCCCAAAGGAGTTCAGGCTTCCAAAATAACTCGGTGGTCAAAGGTAGAGGGTGGCTGCTATCCCCCAGTGCATATCAGATATTGCTGCATGTGGCACTGGAGACCTCACTCCACTCAGCAGAATAGCTCATAAGAACACTGCCCTTTGGAAACTGAGCAGAAATCAGATCTGGTAGCAAGGGGGAGAAGCTAGAGAGGCTCACATCTCACTAAATCCACTAAGGTTTCTAATATTCCTCCATAAAAAGGGAATAACTAGGACATACTACAGTAAGAAACCACAAACAGGGAGCTGAAGAGATAGCTCAGAGGTTAAGACTGACTGTTCTTCCAGAGGTCCTGAGTTGAACTCCCAGCAACCACATGGTGGCTCACAACCATCTAAAATGAGATTTGGTGCCCTCTTCTGACAGGCAGGCAGAACACTGTATACATAACAAATAAATAAATCTTAAAAAAGAAAAAAAGAAAAAAAGAAACCACAAAAAGGAAAGCTGCAAAAGAGAATAATGGTTGGCCAAATGTCGCTACTGCCTCCATGTCGCAATGAGAAAGAGGAAGCTAGCTGGACCCTGTAATCTTTTTTTTTTTTTTAAGATTTAATTATTTATGTATACAGCATATGTGACTGCAGGCCAGAAGAGGGCACCAGATCTCATTACAGGTGGTTGTGAACCACCATGTGGTTGCTGGGAATTGAACTCAGGACCTCTGGAAGAGCAGTCAGTGCTCTTAACCTCTGAGCCATCTCTCCAGCTCTGGACCCTGTAATCCTAGCACTCTAGAGATAAAGGCAAGAGCCAGTCTGAGTCTGAGATATATAGCGTCCCAGAAAAAGAGGGCTAGGGATGGGGATCAATGGTAGAGCACTTGTCTCTGCCATGAATGAGATCCTGGGTTCAATCTCCAGTACTACCCAAAAGTAAATAAACAAGCACAAAAGGTGGGATAGTTGAGGAGCTTCACTGACTAGATTCTTGTTCATGAGGAAGGCATGATAACAACCTGCTGGACATGGAATAATAACCCCCCTCCCCAATTCATCTACATCAAAATCACTAGGCTGGCACGCTCCATAAGGGTAACCCAAGACTCACGTCCTGCCAGGTGCTGGATTATCTGGTCCAGTGATTCCAAAATGCAGCCTTTGGTTTGAAATGTTATTTGGGCTTCAGCAAATAGCTCAAAGATGTAGCTGCCAAAGAGGAGAACAGAAGCTTGAAACTGAGGAGACAAGGCTATGGTTTCTGGGAACCTACAAGGTATGGGTAAACTTGAAATTTCTGGTACTCAGAAATAACTGCTGAGTACTTCAACGAGGTCAAGACTGGAGATAAGAGGCTTCTCCCTTCAGTGATCTCCTGGTAGGCAGAGTACAGTAGGTTACTATCATGAGAATCACTACCTACCAAGGAAAAGACCAGGTATTTGGGCATGAGACCACAATCAGAGGTGGCCTGAGTATAGGCCTTTGCAGCTAAACTCTGGGTTGTAACTCTAAGAGCCTTGGAAAGAGATGGGAAGGGGGCAACAGAAGCCACAGAAGCGGGGAGGCTGTGGCAGGGTCTTTAGGTGCAGGTAGAGAAGGCCAAGAAAGCACACTAGAACCCAGGTCAGGCTGGTATATCAGGTTTATCTAGAAGTAACTGAGAGTACCTACAAAGGCTACTGCTCAGGGCAACAAAATGTTTCAAGGAGAAGGTAGGAAGCCCAAGACCCCAGAAAACGCTTTACCCTCCATAAGCCCAGACCAGGTCCTAGCACAGCCACTGGCTGCATGCTGTAAGAGCAACCCCTCAGTCCCGGCTACAGTCCCTCATCAGCCTTCAAACTAGGCTACCTACAGTTGTTCGGAAAAAAAACAGATCATGGCACAATCTAAGAGCCCTAAACAGGCCTCAGTGATAGCACTGATGGTTCCAACCGGCATTTAATACATCAGCAAGAGGCCAGAGAGAGTTGGAGGAAAAAGCTGGAGGAGACACTGTGTAGTAGTGTGTGTTGTTATTCCCAAGGTTTTCAATGACTACATTAAAAAGCTGGCAACTGGCTTGGAGAGATGGTCCAGTAGTTAAGAGTGCTTGCTCCTTTTCCAGAAGACCTGTGTTTGGTTTCCAGAGCCCATATAGAGTAGCTAGCTCACAACTGTCTGTAACTCTAGATCTAGGACATCCAACAACCCTTTCTAAATTACACAGGCACCAGCACACATTTACACAAATACACACACACACACACAGAAAGAAAAAAATAAATCTTTTTTAAAAACCTGGTAACTCTTCTTAAGCCTTGAAAATTGAAAGCAGACCCCATTGCTGGGTGAAGGCTCAGACAGAACCTCGTGAGGACTTGCGGTAATGAGGTCAGCAGCTATCCCTCACCTTCCAGGTTTGGTGACTCCTCTGTCATCCCCAGGCAGCTGGACAGCATCAATAGCCCCCTCCAGGCGAAGCAGGATCACTGTGAATCAAGGGCATGTTAGGGGCATGCCTTCCACCCAGCCCAAGGGGAAGGAAGGGAAACACTTACTCTTCAGCTTTGCGATGTCTTCCAGCTCCATGTTGAGCCCTGGGTAAGAAAGTATGTACACAATTCCATACCTTTCTAGCACTGTCTGTAGCCTCAAAAACTAGGTTTTTGAGGGTTCCCAGTGTGGTAGAAAGGGTAGGTGGGTGGGAGGTGAGGTGGGGCCCACATTTGAATTGGATACAATAGTACAAGCCCATGTTCACCTTTAGAAATACACATAAACACATCCTCCCACACAGAGGTTCTTTATACTCTGCTCCCAAAGACCTCAAAATAATTAATGGCCAATGACAATTAACATGTGCCCACATATGCTCAGACAAAAATGAGGACATATGAGAACAGAGGACAGACAGTAAAACATCTGAAGGGAAACCAGGGCTTGCGGATGGTGTCAGGTCTAGGCAGGAAGTAGTAGAATTTTGCCACAAACACAGTGGCAAAGAAGTTGTCCATGGTTGCTAGGCCAGGTTAGCAGGACATAGAAATTACCTTCAAGAGTATTTCAGTGGGATATTGAGCCTCAGCAGTAAGACTGATGATGGGTTGTATCAACCACAGATAGTTAAACACATCAGTAATGATTAATATTGGTTAATATTGTCAACCTGATATTCTCAAGAATAAGCAAGGACAAAATCTCTGGTCAGTTATGTTCATGAAAGAGTTTCTAGGCTGGGTTAATTGAAATGGTAAGACCTATCCTAAATATGAGCAGAGCCATTCCATCGGCTACAGTTCTGAACTGAATAAAAAGTTAAAGGTGCTGGGCGGCGATGGCGCATGCCTTTAATCCCAGCACCCAGGAGGCAGAGCCAGGCAGATAGATCTCTGTGAGTTCCAGGCCAGCCTGGTCTACAGAGTAAGATCCAGGACAGGCACCAAAACTACACAGAGAAACCCTGTCTCAAAAAAACCAAAAAGTTAAAGGTGACAAAAATAAATAAATAAATAAATTTTAAAAACAAAACAAAAACACAGATTTCTGTGAGTTCCAGGCCAAGCTGGTCTATATAGATTTAGTACAGCCAGAGTTACATAGAGAGACCCTGTCACAAAAGGAGGGAGGGGGGAGCTCAGCAGCATCTCACTCTCTTCTCTCATTCCCTCCCCTTTCTCTCTCTCTTTCTCTCCCCTCACTTTTGTTTCCTGACTACAGACACACCAGCTGCTCAAGCCCTTGCCACTACAAAGTCCCAGTTATGATGGATTGTACTCTGAGAATGTGAGCCAAGATAATCCTTCCTTCCATAAGTTGCTTTGGTTAGGTATTTTGTTATGACGAGGAGAAAAATAACAAACCAACACTCAGACATGCTATTTAAACACTGTTCCCCTCTGAAGATAACACTCAATTGCTAATTGAGAATCAACTCAAGCTTTCAGATTTGAAATGGGTGGTGTGTGTTAAGCATGACCCTGCTTTTCCAATATAAACAGTGTCACCACAAAGCTGAAGAATCTTTACATTATTTCTGCTACAAAATTAAAGGGCTGAGTGAGACAGCACCACCTTGAAATCACTCATCAAATAGCTACGTTACCACAGAAAAGGAAGGAGGTAACCAGGAGTCATCAAGAGATGAATTAGAAGTTGGGTAAAAGACCACTCAGAGAAGCAGAGCTATGGCTGTGATGACAAACCCCCTTCTTGATTGGTGGTGATTCCCTGGGTGTTTAGTTCATCATGTATCTCACAAGAACATCTATTCTCTTTTGTGTGTGTGTATGTGCTGTATGCATACATGCCTGTGTTTATATCCATGTATATCAGCTTGTGCACATAGAGGCCAAATGAGGATATCAGTTGTCTTCCCCACTGCTCATTAGCTTTATTCCCTTAAAACAAGGTCTCTCACTGAACCTGGAATTCAATGTTTTGGATAGGCTGGCAGGCCAGTGAACTCCCAGGATCCACTTGTCTCTCTATCTGTAACACTGTGGTTATAAGCACAAGCAGACACAGCTGACGTTTTTGTGGGGATTTCCTGTACCTGTGCATTGCTTTAAAATTAAAAGCAGGGCTGGGTATAGTGGTACATGCCTTTAATCCCAGCACTCAGGAAGCAGGGGCAGGCAGATCTCTGAGGCCAGCCTGGTCTACATAGCAAGTTTCAGGACAGCCAGGACTGCACTGAGAGACCCTGTTTCAAAAAACAGCCCCCCCCCCCCCGCTCCCCCCCCAAAAAAAGCTAGGAAAAGATGTAAAGACTTTAGAAAACACTGGAAAAACTAGGGTTGGGGATATAGCTCAGTTAGCAGAACACTTACTGAGTATGCACAAAGTGCTGGGTTTGATTCCAGCATCAAATAAACCAGGAATGATGGCCTAAGTTTAAAATCTCAGCACCTGGGAGGTAAAGGCAAGAGGACCTGAAGCTAAAGTCCATCCTTTCTTTCTGACATAAGTTGGAGGCCAGCCTGAGCTACATGAAACTCGTCTCAAAGAAAAAATGAAAAACACTGAAAGTATCCAATGAGCCAGTCCCCCCTGGTCTACAAAGATGTTATATAGCATTTTCCTACAACTAAAACACTCCATCCAGGAGGGAAGAGGAAAGTCCATAAGACTCAATGTACAAGAGTCACAAGTTCCCTCCTTATACAGGTTATACAGGCAGCAACAGTTGCTAGGGAGAAGAGGCTTTGCCCCTTGAGTACCTTTTACTCATGTGGCCTGCTGTCATTCTTTTGTTTGTTTGTTTTTTGAAACAGGGTCTCTCGATGTAGTCTTGACTGTCCTGGAACTCACTAAACTAGAATGGGTAGAAGTATTTCTTTGGTCTGTTATTGGTGCCCTATCTGGGATAAACAGACAGGAAGTCACACAACAGGAACCTTGAACCAAGTGTCTCAGCAAACTCCTGTCCTAGAGTGCTATCTAGACAAAAGGTACCAGGAAGATCAGACACTGCTCTACTGCAGAATATACTTCTAAGATGCCTCTAATAGGCCCAGACTCTACTTTTCAGTTCTTGGTCATAAACTTACCTGTGCTGGGGGTATCTGCACTGAACTCCAGTTGGAGTTCACCCTGCTGAGCCACCCGGGCTTGCTCCTCTAAAACCTGGTTAATAGCCTCCAGTCCTGAAGCCACATCACGGGGGGTCAAGTCAAAGGAGGCTGACTCCTCACATATCTTCTCCTGAGGGCCAAAGCAAATCCATGTTACAGCAGAGTAGAGCAGAATGGGGACTCTAGGAAGCAGAAGTGAAGATGCAAGAGGGACTGGAAGACAATAGCCAACTCCCCAGAACTCGAGTTCCTGATCTCTAAAGTCAAAGCTGGTCCAAAGATAACTCATTGATCACACCAATATTTTAAAACATTATTTCACTTGAGTTGCCAAGATTTTGCTATAGGAATATTTATCAACAAAAGCAGTATTTTTGGCTTCAAAAGTCAGAAGATACCACATATTGGCTCAATAATTCCTATAGCAACAGTTGCCTGGAGCCAAGTAGGAAGTAAGGTCCTGCTTTGGGTAGGGTGGAACTGGCTCTCTATCAGTCTAATCCCAGGCTCCATAGCAGCTAAGGATGATGCTATTCATTCTAGACAACCCTGAGCAAACAGAGACAAAAGAGACAGGGGTGGTGGAGTCACTGTGACAATGTGCTGGTAAAAAGGGACGAAGGGACCCAGGAGGGCCTCCAGGAACCACTCTTGTTGCTATTGCCACCAAAGATGAGCAGTAGCCTAAACAGCAGAGACATGTAAGAAAGACAATAGAGTATGGTACAAGAGACAGCAGAGTCAGGATATCCCTACCAACTGGCTAGAAGGGCAGAAGCCCAGTAGAGGTACGCATATGGACCCTGTACCTAAGGACACACCTGAAGCCCAACTGGCCAGTCCAGGTGAGGCAACTGATAGACCATCAGAGGAGCAGTAGCACCTGGGTCTGCTTGGTACTGAGAACTAGGCTTCTGGGTCCAAGGCAGAGCTTCTCCAGAAAATATCTAGCAAGTTGGGAGAGATAGGAAACACAGCATAGAAGCTAAGGAGACTCACCACATTGTGGGCTTCATCAAAGATCACGACTGTCCCCTTCAGGTCAATGTTGTGTGCCTTACGACTCTACAAAGAAGAGAAGTTACCATGGGCTGGAGCTGAGTCAGGCAAGGCCAACTTAGAGTGCAGGCCTGCCTATACAGGAAAAGAGGGAACCTGAGGCATGTGGTGGGCACCAAACATCATAAACAGGTCACATACACATTATGGAAGAATGAACAAAGGTTCTCATACTCCACTGTAAGGATTGGCACTTGCTCCAAGTTGACTTAAAGCAGATTTACAGTACCTGTTGTGGAATATTTGTATACTGTGTGAAGATGTGGTGCTATGATTGGTATAATAAAAAGCTGTATGGCCAATAGCTTGGCAGGAGAGGATAGGCGGGACTTCCAGGCAAAGAGAGCTGATGTCAGAGGGATGAATCTAGGTGCATGGGAGATGCCAACGGGACGTACAGGGCAGAGGAAAGGTAACCAAGCCACATGATAGAACATAGATTAATAGAAACAAGTTAATTAAATTATAAGAGCTAGTTAGAAAGATGCCTAAGCTAAGGCCAAGCTTTCATAATTAATAGTAAGTCTCCACGTTATTATTTGTAGGCTGGTGGTCCCAATGAGAAAGTACTACTACAAGTACCTATCCAAGCCTAAGCAAAGTTGGATGCTTATGGCCATCTGTATCAGGGAATTGTTCACACAGCAGAAAGGAGTATATGCTACAGTCAAGAGGACAGCCAAGTAATCCAATAAAATGGGATTGCCCCTAAGCCTGACAACCTGATTTCAATCCCTGGAACCTACAAGGTAGCAGAGGAAGAGAACTGAACTTACAAGTTAAATGTACAGTTATATTTTGTTTTGTTTTGCAACATTAGGCACCAAACCAGGCTCAAGTGCTCTATCACTAAGCTTGGGCTGGCCTTACTCTCATGATCTTTCTGCCTCAGTCTCCAGAGTGCTGAGATTACAGGAGTACATTACTATGTTCAGCATCACAGCTGGATTTTGTTTGTTTTTTTTAAAGATTTATTTTTATTAGCCAGGCAGTGGTGGTGCACACCTTTAATCCCAGCACTTGGGAGGCAGAAGCAGGTGGATCTCTGTTCCAAAAATTTAAAAAAATTACCAAAACCAAATAAATAAATAAAATCTCAACTTGCTCTCAAGCTGCATAGACCTCCCCTATTCCTTCAAGAACTTTCAGTTTCAGCCTTTGCATTTAGACATGCATAGTGAGGACTAAGACTCATTTTTTCCAAAAGAATATCCACCTATTCCAGGACCATGTTTTGAAAATAAGATAAAAACTACAAATGTCTATTCCCCACTGAATTCCTTTGGTGTGTATGTCAAAACCCTACACTGCAGTACTGAGCTCACTAACCACTACTCCACTGAGCTATAAGCACAAATTTGCCATTCTGGATTTTGCAATGATTACTAACCTAGTTCTTTAAAACTGTCATGCTGAGGGCAGCAAGATACCTCAGCAGGAACCATCCACTGGAGCCTTCTGTCTGTCTACTCCCCCACTCCAGACACAAAAACCCAAGCTATATAAGAGATACCGGGGATTCCCAAAGAGTACCACCATGCCCGGTGCATGAATTATTTTTGAATTCCTGGTATCCAGAGAAGTGCTTGGCAACGAAGCTCAAAAGAAGCTGTTGAGTAAATTAATAAAGACAAAAAACAATGTGGAAAAAACACACACACACACACACAAAGAGATGCCTAGGCTAGTACCCAGCACTGTAAGTTCTTGATGATTACTTACCACAAGGATTAGAAGCAAGATGCCCACCAAGTTATTTCACTACAAGTTACTGAACACATGGAGTATATCCTAAGCTATGGGAGCCAAGAATGTTAACAGAGTGCTTGCCTAACATGCATGAAGCCTTGGGTTTAAAACAGACCTAGTGGTACATGCCTACATTTGTAGCCCTCAGGAGGGTAGAGGTAGGAGAATAAAAAGTTCCTCAGCCATATATCCTCAGGTTAGAAGTCAACCTGAGATACATTTGACCCCATGTTAAAAAAAAATCCTAGCTTTAGGACAAACAAGAAGATTCAGTGGGTAGAGGCACTTGCTGTCAAGTAAGACAACCTCAGTTCAATTTCTGGGACTCTGCTGGGCTGTGGTGGCACACACCTTTAATCCCAGCACTTGAGAGGCAGAGGCAAGCGGATCTCTGTGAGTTCGAGGCCAGCCTGCGCTATAGAGCGAGATCCAGAAAAGGCGCAAAGCTACACAGAGAAACCATGTCTCGAAAAAAACAAAACAAAAACCAAAAAAAAAAAAAAAAAAAAAAAAAAAAAAAAAAAAAATTTCTGGGATTCATATGGTACATATGGTAGAAGGGAGAAGTTCTGATTTCCACATACACAACACACATGTATTTGTGAACACACATAAACTAACTAAATTTTACATATAAATAAATATATATAAACATAAATATATAAAAAATTTGAGGGTTTTTTTTTTTTTAATATTTTTATTTCTTTTAAGACAGGGTTTCTCTGTATAACAGCTTTGGCTGTCCTGGAACTCTCTTTGTAGACCAGGCTGGCCTTGAACTCATGAGATCCACTTGCCTCTGCCTCCTGAGTGTAAGGATTAAAGGTGTGTGCTGCCACTGCTCAGCCATAATTTAAAACTTTTAAGAAAGAGAAAAAATTCTAGCTATGTTAAATGAAACGAGTAGTACACAAAAAGATGGCCAGACAAACATACAAAATATCAGGGCGGACAAAAATGCTCAAGTTTCCTGAGTCGTCTGCACTTCCTGTGATCTGATCAGTGACTGAGCTGAACCATCAGGACCAAGGGTAAGCAAATCCTGGGCTCTTCTCAGTGTAGTCAGCCTGCCTATGCCCAGGTAGCTTAGAATGATGAACCCATTTCTCTAGCTTATTCATAGCTGCATCTGTACAGGTCAATAATGGAAAAGAGGCCTCCTCCCCACATTTGCTCTCTGAAGACCTAACAAACAAAAGCTCAGGTAGCCACTCCAAAGCCCAGGGACAACCCTGAACATAAGTAATCACCAACTCCTCACCTTAGCATCCAACAAGTAATTGTATGGCATAAAGATGATGTCAGCTTGCTGCTTCATGTTTCGAGAAAGGTAGTATGGGCACACTCTGGATGTAAAAGGAGACATAAGACCCTGTAAGTCCCTTCACAGGGGATATGCAAAAGGTGCAACCATTACATGAACCACTGTGCCCTCTGATAAAGGAGAAACCTCTCTTTCTGTACACAGAGCAAGCATCAAAGAAATTGGTACCTGGGATAAAAAATTTGATGGTGTTGGGCTTGGTGGTACACATCTTTATTCCTAGCACTAATGAGGCAGAAGTAAGATCTCTGATCAGGCCAGACTGATCTTAAAAATGAGTCCTGGATCACACAGTTCTGGGCCACACAGTGAGACTGTTTCAAAAAACAAACAAGCAAACAAGCATACAACCTCAAAACTAGATGGGATCAGGGAAATGTCTCAGCAAGTAAATCACTTGCCATACAAACCTGGTAAGCTCAGTTCGATTCTTAGAATCTACATAAAGTTCAAAAAAGAGAACCAATTCTACAAAACTGTCCTCTGACACCCACACCAACCATACATACATACACACACAAATAATAATGAGCTGAGACTGTAACTGAGTTAGTAGAATGTTTGTCTGATGTGTACAGCACTGGGGTCAATCCCCAGTATCATATAAGCCCGACCTAGTGGTGCATGCACCACCTGAACACTCAAAACTTGAAAGCAAAAAGATCAGCTCAAGGTCATCAGGCTAGGGACTTGGCTCAGTGAGTAAAGTACTTGCCATATAAGCATGAACAACATAGTCCAGATCCCCAAAATCCATATAAAGCCAGAAATTATAACTTCAGAGAGATAGGAGGCAGACAGGACAATTCTTGTAAGTTCTTGAGCCAGTTAGCCTGGCATACTCAATGATAACAAGAGATTCTATTTTAAGGTAGAAAGCAAGAACCAACACCCAAGGGTTTACACCTACACACACCATACAAACACACAAAAATTTAAAAATAGGGGGTCATCTTGGTCACACAGTGAGCTCAAAGCCAGCCTTTTATTTATCTGCCTAAATAAAAAATAAGAACAAAACCAGGAAAGTCTCCAAAAAAATCAAAATCTAGCCCCATTCTTGGGCACAGGTCACCAGAAACAAAAAACAGAAATATAAGAAATACAAGAAAGAAAAGAATAAAGAAAGAAAGAGAGAGAGAGAGAGAGAGAAAGAGAGGGAGGGAGGGAGGGAGGGAGGGAGGGAGGGAGGGAGGGAGGGAGGGAGGGAAGGAGAGTGGGAAGAAGAAAGGAAGGGAAGGATGTAAGTAAGTTAGTTTGGTTTCTCCTTGGTATAACCAAGTCTCAAGTTTCAATCTGTTTTTCTTTTTTGCAGTAACAGGAAGGGAACCCCAGGGCCTCGTAGAAATCAGGCAAGAACTACATACAGCCTTGGCTGTTGAAGTTTTTACTATTACCACTTCAATCTACAAAGCTACTAAAGTCATAGATGGATAAGCAGGCTTGGCAGTGCACACCTATGATCCCAACATGTGAGAGGTAGAGGCAAGAGGACCAGTTCAGGGTCATTCTCAGTTATGTAGCAAATCTTGGAAGTCAGCATGGACTATATGAGACTCTGTCTCAAATAAAACAAACAAAACCCCACAGATTTGCTATCCTCAGAAGGAAGGGAGTTAAGCTTCATATATCCACAAAGAAAGCCATCCACGGTGCACTAAGTCAGAGAGCATTTGGAGAATAAGCACAAACAAAACTGTGCTTGTACACACAGACACTGTTCACAATGGTCATCCTGGAGTGGGCTAAGAGACAGGGAACAGGAGCTGATTTCATATTTTTCACTTTATATTCCTCAGAACTGCTTAAATTCTTTTTACATTATTAGTTTCATAAAAAGAAAAGCAAATGTATTGTGCTTCCCATATGAGAGCCTATCAAGGAAGGATAAAACAGCCATGGCCTCATGGGGAGAGGTCTCACTTGTGTTTGCTTCCATTCTTGACAAGGTCTTCAATGTCCAGGATGGGGGTGGCCAACTCCTGCTCCAGGCTTTTCTCTGCAGGTAAGATACAGAGTAAGCACACATGCTCAAAGACCCCGAGAGACACCCTAGAAAAAGAGCTCCCGTGAGGCTGGTAACACAGCGTTCTGCTACCTTTGGACTTATCAGAAAGAATCCTTACCAAGTAGACCAAGTCCCCACCAGGAGAGACCACAACCTGAAGTGATCTCAAGAGAGCCCTATTCTGTACTTGGGAGTCAGGTACCAGTCTAAGATACCAATACCTCCCAAGGTTCTAAGCAGCCTGTCTATTCCTGGACATCCCAAAACAGGACAGGAAAGGCTTTATAAGGCCCCCTGAGGTAGAGTGGGGCAGAGCAGCCCAGACTTACAGCTTTTCATCATCCTTCACAGAGCATACAAAATAAGCTGGGCATGGTGATGCACGACTTTAATCCCAGCACTCTGGAGGCAGAGGCAGGCAGATCTCTGTGAGTTCGAGGCCAGTCTGGTTTACAGAGTGAGTTCCAAGATAGTTAGGGCTGTTACACAAAGAAACTCTGTCTCGAAAAACCAATAATAATAATAATAATAATAATAATAATAATAAAAATAATACCACTCACTCTAGCTTTCTACCAATCAGTGGACCCAGATTGGCACCAAAAGGAAAGCTGGCACCTCAAATGCCATAGCAGGGCACGCAGGCAGAGCCTACCCAGTTCAACTTGTAGTCCATTCAATTCCTTATAAGAGCAGCTCAAGAATAGGCACCATCTGTGCTGGCTACAAGGCACAAGGCAGAAAGGCCCTTAAGGACTACACTGTCATAACACAACTCCCCAACCAGAAACTATTGGAATGCCTTAGGAAGTGACTGCCAACTATGGAGCAGCCATATATGGAACCCAGCAAACCTCCCCACAGCTCCCAGCTCTACTTCCTACAGTGTCCATTTCATGCCCAAACCAGGTATCAGGCTCCCTCTCTGAAGTTAGAACTAAGGCCCATCTCTCAGCTGCAGAGGCTAAAACACAGACACACACACACACAACCACAACCAGTGGAGCCCCAGGAATAGCAGGGCTAGTAAGAAAAGAAGACCATACCCCTCAGCAGTACCATAAACAGATCAGCTATTCAGCTCACACTGTAGCAGAGACCCAGTCTGCCATGTTTTCTACAGAGATAAGGAAGGGACACCTGTAAAGGGACAGCAAAGAGAAGTAGGGCAAGAAGACAGAGGTAGAGAAGATGACAAGAGTTGTTCCAGAACTGTTTCTGAGTAACTCCTAGGTGGAGATGGCTTGCCATCTTCCTCCCAGGTCCTTTTGCAATGCCACACTGGCAGCTCTCCAGCTCTTTACCACCTTCCTTTCTCACCAACAACACAAGCCTTTTTTGCTGCCTAGTTTTATGTCAACTTGATACAAGTTAGAGTCATTTGGAAGAGAGAACCTCAATTGAGAAAATGCTCCACCAGATTGGCCTGAGGACAAAGATGGATGTGGAGGAGAGCCCAACTTACTGTGGGTGGTGTCACCCCTAGGCTGGTGTTCCTGGTTATTATAAGAAAACAAGACAAGTAAGCCACAGTAAGCAATCAGTGAGCAGCACCCCTCCACAGCCTCTGCTTCAGTTCCAGCCTCCAAGGCCCTGCCTTGAGTTTCCTACCCTGCTTCCCTGAATGATGTACTACAAATTGTAAGATAAAATAAACCCTAAGATACCTTCCTCTTGAACCCCCATGAAGTTGCATCCTATTCCAAAGACAGGCAACACTGGCCAGTTAGAACAGACAAGCAGGTTTGCAGATAAGCAATCACCCAAAAGGCTAAGCAGTGAGACAACCAAAGCTAAGTGTAGAAGGAGCTGGTTTGTAACTCATAAAACTAAGCCCAGAAGCCTAAGAAGATAAACAGATGTCAGAGCTGTTAAACCAAGAAGAATGGTCCTTTCTGTCATAGGAACGTAGATCCCTAAGGAAGGAGTTAATAGCACAGGGCCACTGCTGTGGTCAAAACCCCCTCATCCCTCAGGACCTGTGAAGGAGGACAATGTAGATGAGGGCTAGAAAAATGAAGCTTATAGGATCAAAGTGCTGACTTGCACACTGTGGAAAACTGGCTAGGGCTGTTCCCACAGGAACTATACCAGAATCCTCTGACATAATGCAAAGGAACACTTACATCTACCTCCTTTGCCAGGAGTATGAATGGAGGTAGCCAGGATGAAGCAGAGAGAATGAGCGAATCAAGTAAACACAAGCCATGGAATAGGTAAGGGCAGAACCAGATGGGAGGGCTGTAAGCAGAGAGATGGACAAGGTGAGAAGACAGAACACCTTTTAGGGCTAGAGATGTGGTTCAGCTGGTAAAACTCCTCTCTAGTATAAAAAAACTGTGGGAACTGGAGAGATAGCTCAGAGGTTAAGAGCACTGACTGCTCTTCCAGAGGTCCTGAGTTCAATTCCCAGCAACCACATAGTGGCTCACAACCATCCGTAATGAGATATGGTGCCCTCTTCTGGCCTGCAGTCATATATGCTGTATAATAAATAAATAAATCTTTAAAAAAAAACTGTGGATTAATCCCCAGCATTGCATAAGCCAGTGATGCTGGCACATGCCTATAATCTCAGTACTTGGAAGGTAGAAACAGGAAGACCAGAAGTTCAAGTTCATCCTTGGCTACAAAGCAAGTTCAAAGCCAGCCTTAGCTATTTGAGATGCTGTCAAAATAGAAAAAGAGAGGAACTGTTAAGATGATTTGAAGGTTAAGAGTATTTGCTGCTACTATAAGAATCAGTTTAGATCCCAGTACCCACTGAGATCAATCAGTTCACAACCACCTCTAACTCCAGCTCCAGAGGATATAATGCCCACATCTGGCTAGGTACCCACATTCATGTGTGCATATATGTACACTGACATACACATACTCTTTAAAAAAAAGGGGGGGGGGCATCTGGATAGATGGCTCAGCAGTTAAGAGAACTGGCTGCTATCCAGAGGTTCCAGGGTGGCTCACAACAGTCAGTAACTCCAATTCAGGGGATCCAATGCCCTCTTCTTAACTTTGCAGACACCAGGCACTCAAGTGATACACAGACACACATGAAAGCAAAACATCATAAACATTAAAAAAAAAGAGGAGGAGGAGGAAGAAGAGGAGAAAGGAAGGAAGGAAGGAAGGAAGGAAGGAAGGAAGGAAGGAAGGAAGGAAAGAAAGAAAGAAAGAAAGAAAGAAAGAAAGAAAGAAAGAAAGAAAGAAAGAAAGAAAGAAAGAAAGAGAAAGGAAAGGAAAGGAAAGGAAAGGAAAGGAAAGGAAAGGAAAGGAAAGGAAAGGAAAGGAAAGGAAAGGAAAGGAAAGGAAAGGAAAGGAAAGGAAAGGAAAGGAAAGGAAAGGAAAGGAAGAAAGGAAAAGAAAAGAAAGAAAGAAAGGGCACCATCCAGGAAACCCAACACCCATGGAAGAACTTACTTAGGTTAGTCAGTAGTCTCCCACCAGGAGACAGGAGCAGTGGCCAGAGACTATCCATAACCAGGCCACTGCAGAAATGGTTGGTGTTGTCTGTACATATCTTCCTGTTTCTCAGATCCCTGATATATAGGCTTGAGGACTTCCAGGAGGTCCTCCCTCTAGTTAGCTAACAAGGACAGGTAATGACAACTCTGATCATGGAGAATTTCCAAAATGGTCACCAGGCCCAGACTCACAGTATCCAGATCAGAAACCTGAGGGCTGGCACAGGTACACATTGTATCTCAGGACTGGACAATCACACATTGAGATGACTAAGAGTCTTCAGTGACAGCAAACCAAAAAACAAAGCAAGCAGGAAGGACCAAAGCTGAGGTGCTCACCACAGAGTCATGTTATATCTTAGCTCTCCAAGAGGCTCAGAACAAAGATGCTGGGTGATGGAGACCCTCCCCCAAGCTCAGGCTTCTGGCTAGACCAGCAACAGATGTAAAGGCCTCAATTCTAGTGCCCTGGGCACTCAATAAGCATCAAAGAAGACAGTAGCCCTCAGATCATCAAAGCCTTAAAAGTGCTCCACAGCCACATCACCTGAGCCCTCCTACCTAATGTGGGAATCTCAGCCTCAACACTTTGGCAAGAAATAAAAGGAACTTTAATCCTTAGAGGCTGAAGCCCTTGGCCATGCAGCCAGTTATGCAGATGTGTGATCCCTCAGGTTACAGAAAACAGCATAAGAAGTTTGTCTTGTCATAAGCCAGAAAATGAATAAGAGGGAAGGGACAAACCCAAGGGAAGAAAGGTAAGTTCAACTCTCATATTGTCAACTGAACAACTTAGAGAAGACTCAGTATCCTAGTTCTTCGGGAGACTGGTCAAAGGCCACCTCTGTCAGGCAAAGACTAGGCTCCCAGAGGGAAAGCAGGTACTCAATATCAATTTTGTTTGAACAGATCACTTGATGATGAGAGCCATTCCTGAGTGAGGGTTCCTGGACTACAGGAGCTCTTCTCCATATAATACCAATGCAGGCAACCCCTCATGTCCGAAAGGCAGTACCCAGGTACATAGCCATACTCTGTCCCACAGGGTAAACTAGATAGGTTGTAGTGTTACTAAACTCTAGAAGGCTGCACAAGCCTCACCCATACTCTGACAACAGGCAGCAGGAACGGCTTTAAGTATTTGGTCTTACCTTCTACATTGTTGTAGAAATGGCAGGAGCGACTTGCTACCTTCTTGCGGCATAAATGGATCTGTAAGAGGAAAGATAAAGTGCTCACCTGGAATGGAATGGAAATGGTCCACATGTGGCCCTCAGCCCTCACCAGCAACTTCCCTATGTCTATTTTCCCTGTGTTCTCTAAGCCCTGAACCAGCCCAGCAGGGAGCACAGTGGTCAGGATTAGTATCTGTTGGAGCACAATTCTGGATTCTAAGATCCAGGCACCACCCAACCAATAGAATCACGGAGACTGAGTGCCCCAAAGCCCACCTGCATGTGGTTACTCTCCTGCTTCTTCACTTCAGGGTGAATACACAGCTGCTCCCGGGAGCCCAGCACACACACCTTGGGCCTGACAAATGAAAGAATGGAAGAGTCAAGAAGGAGCTGCCTCAGAACACGCAGATTACTATGTGGCCCAGCAGCATGAGCTGTCTGGAGACACATGGGAGCACACAGCAAACTTAGGGAACAAAGGAAACAAAAAGGTTAGAATGTGGTAGGTAAGGCAAGAAAAACTGGACAGAGCAACCTATTGTACAAATTCTTTCACATGGGAGTCATAGCAAGATATCAAAACTCAGTTGGATTTTGTCAAAAGGCAGATTCTTCTTCCATTATGAACAAAGCTGCCTTGAGGAGCCAAAGCTAATCCTAACCACAGGCAACATGACAGCCCTGCAAGAAGCCCAGAGTTCAAGAACAAGGACAGCCATAAGTTCAACATTCAAAGATGCTTTCTCATAAGTAATGTATGTCAAAACCCAGCCAGTCTTCATTTCCAATATACTACACACATACACTCAGTTGGCTATAGAAACAGCTCCAAACCAAGATCATTATGCAGATCATCTCTGGAGGTGTGAATATGCTGACATACCGGTAGGAAGTATTCCGAAGCTCACTGATGACCTGAGTTAGCTGTGAGTGCGTTCTAGAAGCATAGATGATCTTTGGGATGTCTGTGTAGCAAGCTGCATAAACATAACGAAAGGGAGGTAGCTGTGAGGCAATATCTTCATTGTATTTATATATGCAGCACTGAGTTAACCTAGCCTTGCAGGCATCCACAAATCTGACAGTAGACATTGTGAGTTGCTGTGGTACCCTAATTCCAGGAAAAAAGCTCTGACCCCAGGTATATACCCAGAATGGTGAGTATGGATGATACAAAATTCTCCTTTCTTAAATTCTGTTTCAGAGACAGTGGAAGCCTAAGTGAACTGGCCCTGTCCCAGGCTCTATCCCTTCCCTATCATCCACACAGAAGGCCAGGAGAGATGGGGGATAAGAGTCACCTATCGGAGCTGGCAGTGGTGGCCCACGCCTTTAATCCCAGCACTCGGGAGGCAGAGCCAGGCGGATCTCTGTGAGTTCAAGGCCAGCCTGGTCTACAGAGTTCCAGGAAAGGCGCAAAGCTACACAGAGAAACCCTGGGGGGGGGGGGGGGGGGAGTCACCTATAGGGTCTCCACTGGTAGCAGCAGCATTCCAGGATGACAAAGACCGACTGGCAAAGAGTTCACCTTGAACTCTCTCAGCAATCTTTAGGGAAGAAACAGCATCACGGAGATGTTCCCGCCAGGCCAATGTAGTGCAGAGGAGGCAGAGCGTCTTCCCAGTGCCTGTGGGGCTCTCTAGGATGCCATTCACTCCCTAAATGGAGTCAGCAACAAGGAGAGGAAAAGTAGGGTATGTGGAGAAATGGGGAAAAGTGAGACGACTCTTAGGCCCAGCCCACAATTAGAGGACATAAATTAGTTTGTGACATTTTCCACTTTTGCCCTAAAAGCCATAGGTTAAGCCTGCCCTCATTAGCCAGGTATGGTGGTACACACCTTTAATTCCTTGCCTCTGCCTTCCAGTGGCAAGTGGATCTCTGTAAGTTTGAGACCAGGCTGGTCTACATAGTAAGCTGTAGAACAGCCAGGGCTATGTAAAGAGACCATGTCTCAGAAAACAAACAAGCATACAAAAAAAGACTGCCTTCATTAGCAAAATAATTTCAGAGTATTACCCAAAATCTGACAGCATATTTCAGCCTAATATAAATAGTTAGATGACTAATTAGGTGTCAAGTCTCAAAATAGGAAACTGTTCTGCAATTCTGGGTCCAGCCGTTCACCCTACCTAAACAGAATTTGATGCCCTATATTCCAGATATCAGATGGGAACCTGAAGAAGACATCTGAGGAAAAGGTGATTAGAATACAAGATGGCACCTCAAGAAACTCAGTGAAAGTTATCTTCCCCCCCACACTCCTAATAGTGAAAGATTTTTTTTTTTTGTCTCAAACAAAAAAAAGTCAACCATAGTGATACATGCCTTTAATCCCAGCACTCCAAAGGCAGAGACAGACAGATCTCTGTGACTTGGAGGCTAGCCTGGCTTATCCAGGACAGTTAGACCTTGCCTCAAAAAAAAAAAAAGAAAAAGAAAAATCAAAGATTTTTTTCACAGTGAGAGCTAGGTTTTCCCACCCTCTGAGTAACACTTCTCCAGACCCTAAATGATAGTTCACTCCTATCCACTGGACTCAGAAAGGGCACCAAAACATTCTCAAAGCTATCACTACCTGGAATTCTCTCTTTTGTTTACTTGTTAGAGTCTCCCTTAACATAACCAGAAGCTCTAGTGACCAAAAAATGCAGACAGAGCCTTTCTGGAATGGATGAGGGTAGAGGTATAATAGGGGTCTGCTGAAGGTACACCCTCATTGTCCCCTCCCTACAAGAAATGTCTTGGGCTCTGTAGCTTTACCTTCTGGAGACATTCTAGCACCTTGATCATGTACTCCTGTTGACATTGGTAGGGCTGGAAAGGGAAATCCACTGTCACACCATTCAGGACTACCCTGGGCATATCAGCCAATATTCAAGAGGACACAGTGCTGGGCCAAGATGCAGGCTGTTTGGGTCTGTCAGACAAATCCCTCTGAACATCTCAGGGTTTCAGCCACTCCAGGTAAGTGCTAGCAACATGTGGCACCAGTTTTCTCTCTGCAGGAATTCCCTACAACACAGACAAGGAAAAGACAAGCCTTTGTAGGCACAGGCTACACCAATCATTTTAGGAAGTTATTCCTGTGAAGGTCAGAAAGCCTGTTATTTCTTATCAAAAGGAGCTTAGAGCAGGTCATGGTGGCACACGCCTTTAATCCCAGCACTTGGAAGGCAGAGGCAGGGGCATCTCTCTGAGTTCCAAGCCAGCCTGGTCTACATAGTGAGTTCCAGGAAAACCAGGGCTATACAGAGACCCTGTATATTTAAAAAAAAAAAAAAAAAAAAAAAAAAAATCAAAGGCGCTTGGAGAAGTAAAGGTAAGAGCTGGATGATCTCCTGGCTCACACAATTCAAACCTACTCTGAAAAAAAATCTATTTATCAAAACAACAGGCACATGAATAAGAACAGGCACAGTCTACATGCTCTACCCGAAACTCTTCACAAGAAGCCTGCGACTAAGATCCTGGCAGCATCCCTCGTGGCCTGGGCCAGCACACTGAAGCATGGAATGCCTCCTGCCTCTGAAGCTCTTAGGGTTGGGCCCGTTCGCCATTCTGTCCAGATGGACACCCAAGTGCGGAAGTAGCGAGACAGGCCAGGTGTGGTGGCACATGCCTTTGATCCCAGCACTCGGCAGGGTTCCAGCCTGGTCTACATAGAATTCCAGGATAGCCAGGGCTATGTAGATACCCTGTCTCAAGGCCGGGGGGTGGGTGGGGGTGGCAAAACAGAATCATGGTATGTAAAGCCGTGCAGCCCTTGGCAAGTCATTCATCTCCAGACCTCCGGGTGCACTCTTAAGATGGGACTGACAGGCGAGCGTATATCCTCCGCCTTAGAGATAGCCGCCTCTAGCTAGACTCTATTGGGAGGAAGAGCCCCCCCCCGCCCCAGAATGCACCGCGGCCGCTCCAGAACCGGCGCTAGCGTGGTCTAAGACCTCCTTCCAAAGACTGCTCGGATAAAACTGCCAGTGGCAGGGCCTGAGTGACTCCCAGCTCACTTGTCTCGGTGGGGGTGCCTTTCAGAATCCGGGTCTCGAGGGATCAAACAACCGTGAGGACGCCTATCCACTGTCCTCCGCAGTCCGCTGATTAGAACTTCGCGGGCTGATTCGAGGATTGCCGCTAATCACTGCACTTCCGCCTCCTCCCTTCCGGTCCGCTGCTTTGCTATCCGGGAGGAAACCGTTCCCCGACCTCTGGGCCCGCAGCTTCTTCCGCCTCTAGACGCCCGCGCGCGGATTTCCCGTTGCGGACCTGGCCCTATCTCTGTATTCTAGCCGGAGCACTTGCAATTGTCTAGAATCTCGCTCGTCTCCCACTTCTGCATCGTGAGCTCGATCTTCTGTCGTCTACTAGCTCACTTAGCCACGCCACCACCGTTGTCCACACAACTACACAGATCCTAGCTTTCTCATGGTTACTGACCTTGCCTCAAAAGAGGCATCTTTTCACAGCTGGAGTATAATTCTATCGTTTTTATATAAAATCCATAAACGACTGTATCTTGTGAGTCCTCACTACCTTCTCTCTCACTTACACTGGGTCCAGCTTATTTTCCAATCATCCTCCACCTCACTCCCAACAGTCAGGGTAAGTACTCTAAATCTCCAGCACCTAGCACTAGTTGACAGTCAACCAGGAGCTCCAGGGAAGAGAGAGCAGCATGAGGGCAGTCCTGACATCAGAGATGTTTGTTTGTTTCTGGCAACCCCAATATGTGCCAAAAGGCACCAGAAAAAAATTGATGTTTCAATGGTTGTCCACTGCCAGTAGACACTTGTTTTGGGCCTTTTCTTTGGCTCTCTTTAATACCCAGGTAGTTTCCCACAGATATGCTCATACTTACGCATGTAAGAACATACTTACAGAACACTATGACACATCTGTACACTGCCTTTCAGTCTTTCAGACCCTCAGCTGCCACTGGGAAATTGTCGATTAAGGACGCCATACACACTGGGATGGACACCAAGCACAGACAAAACTTCCTGGGATACTAGTGGAGCTGAGGCCTGAATTGATTCATGTGTCACCTGGGTTCATAGCAAGGCAAGTCTAGCTCCACAGCATATAGATAGTTACTTTGAGGCAACATGAACAACTTCCAATGAAACCATTCTGGCAGGAATGAATACATTCTAAAGAGATCCTTCTGATATTCCCTTTGACTATCCAATTATTTAAACAATGGACCACCAAGAAATTGGAATTTTCCAGGAAAGAAATGAAAAGAATGAAGTGGTACCAGCTGAAGAAGGGACTTGTCTTAGGGAAAGAGATTTTTTTATTTTACAATACCATTCAGTTCTACATATCAGACACGGGGTCTCCTGTTCTCCCCCCTCCCACCCCCTCCCCTTACCCCCCCCACTCCCCATTCCCACCTCCTCCAGGGCAAAGCCTCCCCCGAGGACTGCAATCAACCTGGTAGACTCAGTCCAGGCAGGTCCAGTCCCCTCCTCCCAGCCTGAGCCAAGTGTCCCTGCATAAGCTCCAGGTTTCAAACAGCCAACTCATGCAATGAGCACAGGCCTTGGTCCCACTGCCTAGTTGCCTCCCAAACTGATCAAGCCAATCAACTGTCTCACCTATTCAGAGGGCCTGATCCAGCTGGGGGCCCCTCAGCCTTTGGTTCATAGTTCATGTGTTTCCATTCATTTGGCTATTTTTTTCAATAATTGAGTAAAACTGAAATTTATTATAAGCCACAGTCATCCTAGGGACCTCCATGCTATATATATAGCCTCCATGGTTCTATGGGTTGTGGTCTGATTGTTCTTTATTTTATATCTAGAATCCACTTATGAGTGAGTACATACCATGACTGTCTTTCTGGGTTTGTGTTACCTCACTCAGGATGATTTTTTCTAGTTCCAAGGGAAAGAGATTTTACACAGTTATGCCAACTTGTCAGACCACTCTGCCTGAGAGACTGAAGCCAGAGACAATGATGGCTAGGACCCAAGACTGCTTAGTAATCATACCTCTTGTCCTCTAAATAATCCTAAACCTTATGTCAGAACCCTGAAGATCACCTGAGAGATCTTCATTGTTCCTCTGCTTAATGTTGCCACATTGAAGAAATCTTTTTCTGCTTTTACTATTGCATTGTCTACTTAATTGATGTATTTAGAACCAGTTGTTAAGCACATATTATTAGGGCTGCTAGAGCCCATGCTCTGATTCTAACAACTCTAGTAACAAATCATGTGAAAGCTATTCTCCTGAATCTAACCTGAGAGATGAGGGAGTAAACTGAAGCAGGATATAGCAAGTCTCACGCAGGATGCTAAGGAATCTCAACCAAGTCAATAAACTTGGATTTAGTGTCTGCTTTGGCAGACTCCAAGGGGTTCTCTGTGGACAAAATATTCTCAATCACAGGGTAGATGTAAATCAACCACATATAAGATTGTGATAAGTATAAAGAAAGGAAATAATAGTGAAGGTGCTCCCTTGGCTAGAGGCCAGAAAAGGCTTCCACGAAGACTGTTCTGGGGATAGTATGAGAAAGACCATGTTGCTGGCCCTGGGACTCTGAAAGGTGACTGGGACATAACAAACCTTCCAGAGAGTAAAAAGCTCAAAGAGACTCATAAGAACAGACTAAAGATAAGTTAATCTAAACACTCCCACTCTGTTCAGGAGTATACTGATGCCTGCCTTGAGGTCTAGGAGACTGGAAATAACTAACTGAATGGATCCACCAGCATCTGTCTCCAGGAGCCTCCTCATTGCTAGCAGCTGCCAAGTACCAGGACTCTGGTACACCTCTCCTGTCCTCTTTTGTCTGATGTATTCCAAGCCTCAGCACATAACAGGTGTTTTAAAGGCGCTGTTGAATGACTGAATATCCTCTGAAATGCAGAACTCCTCCTAGAGGTCCACTATTACTCAGATAAGTAAAGAGTTCTGATCTGTAAACTCTTAGTCTGTGAGTAACATCCCAAAAGCAGCAGCTCATGAACTTTCTTCAGTTGACCTTGGTGAGAACTCAAGGTCTGCTCCCAAACATGGCACCATACTGAGGCAAACATTTAATATGCTGACTGTACATAGTATTTTCCTTACTATGTGCCTGACACTGTGCCAGGAACAAACAACACAGCTGGTCTGTGGGGTTCAGACAAAGATAGAAGTTCATGAGAAGGCGCGCCCAAGGTGAGATTGTGGCAATACAGTCCTGTGAACCTGCCTTGGTGTGTGCTCTTCTATCTGCAAGAGAAGACTGGAAGGTCGAGAGGGTTATTTCTCTTCATCTCAGCCACTGAGTTTCAGCCTCTGGATCTGAGTCCATCTAAAGGATACTACAATACCCAGGTGTAGGTGCACTAACTAATCTAGAAGGCATGGTAGTTTCCACTAGGATCAAGGCCACTGTTGGGAATAAATCTGTGAGTTTCTCTCTTCTTCCAAGTCCCTTCCAAAGCAGAATTCCAGTGATAGTGTGCACACAGAAGAACTGTGCTTTCTGTGTGTGAATGAGCTTGGTATTCCTTTTCTTTTCCTTTCAAGACAGGGTTTTTCTGTGCAACAGTCCTAGTTGTCCTGGAACTCGATTTGTAGACCAGGCTGGCCTTAAACTCACAGAGATTCCAAGTGCTGGGATTAAAGGTGTGCGCCACCAGCGCCTGGTGAGCTTGGTGTTTACATAACGAAGTGCCACAAGTAAACATCTCAAGACAATCTCTAGTACACTCTCCTCCATCTTTTGGGGTCTGGCATCATAGCTTCATCTTACATGAAGATGTAGAAGCTCAGAGAGGTCAGAAACTCTCCCTCCAATAGAGAATGTTAAATAGAGACGCCAAAGCTGGTGCTGAGACCTGACTCTAACTCACACCAAAGCCCTGTTCTAGGCCTCATGTATCAGGCCTGGACTTCTGTCTGGAGAGTCTGAAGGCAAACCTATATCCAGGTTATTCATGTTGGCAGCATTTGCTTCTGGTGATTTTGGTTCTAAGGTCTTGCTGACTACAAGATGGAAACAGTTTTCATATCTTTGCTACTTGACTTTATAATGAGAACTGTCTTCCCTGATTTGAAAGTGCTCCTGTTAAGGTTGGAGCGATGGCTCAGTGGTCAAGAGCACTTGTTGCTCTTTTTTTTTTTTTTTTTTTTTACTTGTTGCTCTTAAAGAAGACAAGAATTCGGTTCCAAGCATCCACACTGGGCAGATCACAACCACAACTTAAGATGATTTGATGCCTTCTCTGGCCTCTATGGGTACCTGTACACAAGTGCACTCAGGTACACAGGCACACACACACACACACACACACAGAGGGGGGAGAGGGAGGGAGAAAGGGAGAGAGAGAGAGGTCTTTAGATAAAAGGGGGGAACTCCAAGCTATACAACTCCACTGGATATTCCCCTTTGAAGGTATTCTGTTTCATACAATGCAATTTAATCATGACTGTCAGATCCATAGGCTCAGGTATATAGACTAGGTGCAAGATTGTGTGGAACCCTACTGGGCTGGCTCCATATGTACCTGGTCCTTAGATTTACCACAGGCTTTTGCCTTTCTGAGCTGTCTCATCTGCCTTCAGGTCATGGAGGATTCTTAGAGTTTATTCCTACCCATATGTGTTAAATGCTTGTGAAACAATCTTTTTTCTCTTGGCTTCAATGACTCCATCTCAAATGTAGATGAGATACTCCATTTGGATATCAGGATTTCTCCTCAGGAAAGGCAAACCAGGTTCCTCACTTGTCCTAGTTAGCCCTAACTGTCAACTTGACACAGCCTGGAGTCACATGAGAAGGGAATTTCAATTTGGGATTGCCCAAGTCAAGATTTAACTGTGTGCATGTCTTTGGGGGACTGTCTTGATTGTTAATTGCTGACTGTGGGCAAGACCATCTCCAGGTAGGTTGTCTTGAACTATATAAGAAAGCTAGCTGGGTGGTGGTGGTGCATGCCTTTGATCCCAGCACTCAGGAGGCAGAGGCAAGGAGATCTCTGAGTTCAGGGGCAGCCTGGTCTGCAAAGTGAGTTCCAGGACATTGAGAACAAAGAAAACCAAAACCAAAACCAAAACCAAAACACACACACACACACACACACACACACACACACACACACACACACACAAGCTAGCTAATGACCCCGAGGTCATAAAAGTGAGAGAGCTGTCTCTGCCCTCCCCCCAGCAACACTAGGAAGAGCAGGTCCTACACCTCACCTAGCCAGAACAACAGAGCCAACCTGTTGACAGAGGTGTGGGTTAGCCAGCCCGGAAGTTGTGAGCATAGGAGAGCTGCCCCTACCACTCGTCTGTCATCACATCTGGTAGTGTGGGTAGGAGAGAGATGCCCCCTTACCCCTCACCCCTCACCACCTGTGACAGATGATTGAGCTGACCCTCCCCCTTACCAGCTGCAGCACTCAGGAAATTGGGCCCTGCTCCCTGCCTAGGCAGCACCGTAGAACTGACCCTGTTGGCAGAGGTATTGGTGAGATAGCCCTGAGGGTGTGAGAGTGGGATAGCTGGCCACATCCCCCTATGTGGTGGTGGAGGTGGTAAGGATGAGGGAAAGATGCCCTTCCCCTCTTGACCCTGCCACCTGTAGTGGGTGAAGGAGCTGACCCTCCCCCTTACCAGCTGCAACACTCAGGGGAGTATACCCTGCACCTCACCTGGGCAGCACAGTAGAGCTGAACCTGTTGGCAGAGGTGTGGGTGGGCCAGCCCAGATGTTGTTAGTTTGGGAAAGCTGTCCCCATTACTCATCTGTCATGTGGTAGCATTGGTGGGGGAAAGATGCCCCCGCTCCTTCAACACCTGAGATAGGTGGAAGAGCTGGCCCTGAGGTTGTAAGAGTGGGGGAGCTGTCCCTGCCCCTCATCAGCTGCAGCACTCGGGAAAGCCTGGGCAACACCATAGAGCACGGCCCTGAAGGTGTAGGTATGGGAGCACAAACCCTGAGGACGTGAAAGCCAGAGAACTGACCACACTCCTTGCTCGGTGCTGCTAGGGGTGAACTAGTCAGGGCAATGCTGGAGAACTCACCCTGGTGGTGAAGACCAGGAAGAGCTGGCTACCCAGGCCCAGAACCAGGGTTATGTGTTGGCCCACCCTAACATCCACCCCATCTGTGATCTGCTGGAGGACGGGGTGGGGGGAGGTGGGTAGGGTGGTGTCAGGTTGGTCCTTCAGACCCAGGGCTGCAGGATCTCCATGACACAGGGCAGAAACGGGATGTCCAGGAAGAGACCCAGTGAGGGCCCAGTGTCAATGGTGTAGCAGAGACCAGGGGCCTCAAACCAGACCAATGACTCTTTGTAATGAACGCCTGCATGTAAAAATGTTTGGATAAAGGAGTTTACTGTGTGGCTCACTGTGCCACATTGTAGCTTCCATGACAAGATTTTCTCCTTCCTTTTTTTTCTCTTAAATTTTATTTTGTTTTATTTGGGCAGGGCAGGGGATGGGTAGGATTGGGAGGCATGATGTGAAAGACACAAAGAATAAATAAAAAGAAAGTTTAAAAAAGAAAAAAAAAAAAGAAAGAAAGCTCGCTAAATATAAGCCTGCTTGTGGGCCAGAAAGCAGCATTTCTCCATTGTCCCTGCTGCATTTCCTTAAAAGTGACTGGGTTTCTTGGTCAGAGGTAATCCTTTATGGAATAGCAAGCAGACCTGATTTCAAGTTCTGGCCTCGAAACCCTCAATGATAGACTGTAACCTGTAAGGTGAAATAAATCCTCCTCCTATGTTGCATTTTGCCAGAGCTTATTTTTTCCCTTCAGGGTCTCACTATGCAGCCTTGGCTGGCCTGAAACTCAGAGATCCTACCTCTCAAGTGCTGGAACTAAGGGCATTCACTACCACACCCAGCCCTTGACCAGAGAATTTTATCACCACAGAAATGAAACTAGAACAAAACTACATGTATACACTCAGCTCAGCCACATCTTCTCTTTTCCATCTTCTGGGGGCTGGCATTTTGGCTTCATCTTACACCAAAGAAGCAAAGGCCCAGAGAGGCTAGATATTCTTTATCCATCAAATAGAGAATGTCAAAGCTGGTGCTTGAACTTGACTTGAAGTCACATCAAATCATAGGCCGCATCATTCCCTTTATTTAATCAGAACCTGCTCATTCCCTGGACACAGAGTTACCTCAGACATTCTTGCAGGCCAGTATCACCCCTTGCAAACCAGCGAATCCCTTTCTTTCAGCACAGACAGGGGCTAAGTGGTCATCCAGCCTCCAGCAGCTTCTGTCACCTACCCTGACTATGGAACAGGCCCACATTAGCCTTGTTCCTTCTTTGCCTGTTCTGAGGAATGAGTCTTATCTCCATATCCTCCAAAACACACAAAGCCATATTACAGAAGTGTCATCCACGGTTGCCTGCAGATGAAACATAGGCCTCTTGCTACATCCTTTGCTCTTCTCTCCCTCCATCCCTCCCACTGTCTTTCCTTTGATAGTTGTTACCCTCGGTTGTTCTCTCTCTCTCTCTCTCTCTCTCTCTCTCTCTCTCTCTCTCTCTCTCTCTCTCTCTCTCCTTTCCTCTCTCCTCTCTCCTTTCCTCTCTTTCTTCCTCTCCCCTCCCCTTCCTTCCACCCCCTCTCCCTCCATCCATCCCTCTCTCCCTCCCCCTCCTGCCGCACCCGCCCTTCCTCCCTCCCCTCCACAGCATTGCAGCATTCGCCGATTGCAGCTCCCAGACGCCGCCCGTATCCCTCCGGCCTCCGCAACCCCAGCCACCGCCAGCACCATGGCCAGCACCGTATCCGGTAGGGCTCGGGGGCCTGGGGGTGGGATCGTGGGACAGTGGTGGGTCTGAGCAGAGGCCATTGTCTAAGCAGAGGCCTTGCCTGACGCAGGAACAAGTTACTGACTCCGTTTTCCTATGTTGAACCTTTGCATGGCGAGACTGGGCTTTGCAAGAACGTGGGGTCCGGAGCCCTCAAGGGCGGGAGGGGACTCAAGTGCGGGAGGAGCCGCAGTCGGACGCCGGGCAGCAGCCGCGCCCTAGGCAGCTCTGCGTGAAGTCGGGCTCCCGGGCGCATTGCCCCTTCGGGCGCTGGGGTGCGGGGCCAAGGTGCGACTGCGGCAGAGTGGCTCTGCGGATTCTTGCTTGCAGACACATAAAAGTGTCTGCAGTGGAGCTAGGAGGTCCTCTAAGGCTCCAGAAACCTTGGATTTCAGTGCCATTGCGTCTTCGTAGGGAGTTGAGGGGGAGGTGGGACCTTCCGCAGAAGCCCTGGACCTCGGTCCCTGAGAAGTGGGGGAGGGGCTCGGGAACACAGGAGAGGACCTCTCAACAGCTCGCAGAGGGAGGCTTGAGCCTGCAACAAGCGAGGCTTCTCCACCTCGATTTCCCTCTGTGACCGCTGCAACTGGAGACCACCTTCTGCGATGCTAGGGCCACCTGCTCCAGCCAGAAAAATCTCCGCCCTTTGCGCCACTGGGTGTAAGTGAAGGAGAGGCTGTTGCATTTCCAAACCTTTCTGGGGTGTGGTGAGGTCTGCTTTCGTAGGGAGTCTTCTACACCTCAGACTGCATAAAGGGTCGAAAGCAGGCGGAGGGGAGGACACCAAGAGGATACTAGGCTCTGGGGTGGTTGCTGTGGCTCCTTTCCTGACCTGAGAACCTAAAGCTGGACAACCCCTCCCACACTGGATGCCCCGCCCAGTCCCCAGCCCCAGCAGGGCTTGGTCTTTTTTTCTGGGCGCTTGAGACTGCAGGACCCCCACCCCCACCCCCTGACCTTGGTTTCCTCTAAGAACCACATGCTCTTGCTGCCTTTCCTTCCCTCAGCCCAGGAGGCTGATCTCGTCGGTCAAATAGGTCAATGCGTGGTTCTCCCACTCCTTGGCTTTGGCCCTTGGTACAAACTCCACCCATCACGCGGTCCCGCCCTGATCCCACCCCTCACGCCTAGAGAATTTCAGTATCATCCTAGGAGGGGACCAGGTGTGTAAAAGACCCTTTAAGCTCCAGCTCCAAAAACACGGACCCAACTTCAGCTTTGTGCTATAGCCAGACCTCGCCCATCAGCCACAGGTAAGGTCTTCCTCTTGCTTATTGTCTCTAAGTACCAGTTCCTCACCAGTTGTCCTGTCCTCTCCAACATGCTCACTTTTCTGCAGCCAGATCATAGAGCAGGCCCTGCCTATGGTCACTTTTCTATTTGCTCCTTGAAGATCTGTCTTATGGGAAGAAAGTTCCTCATTGTCTATCAGACTGAGAGAAACCATACCAAGAAATGTCCATGACCACCAGACACTGTGCCCCTGACTGCAGCTACAGCATATGGTACCTCACTTGCCAGTTGAACCCTTATTTGTTGAGCTTTGACTTCGGGGATCTCTGACTCAGGTGGATAGCACCCTACCCTTCTCTCCAGATGCTCACACCTGCCCAGGCTGGTACTGCTCCCTGAATCCCTGCCAGCCTTCCCCATGATGAAGTGATAGTTATCTAGAAGACAGCCTCCTGTCTTCTAGATAAACTTGATGCTATCTGCTATGAACTTGCCGTCCTTTCACTGTGAATGTTTCAGGCTCAAGCAGAAATGGCCTTTGAGCAACTGTCAGGCCCCAAGTTCCCGGCCTGACCTTTGAGGTCAGCCTATCAGGGGTTTGGATACAAGATGAGAAGTGATAATATGAAACACTAGGACTGGCAGGGGGTGGGTGCTAGTCTCGTCAGACTTGACAAGAACAAAACTCCTCTCTGGCCTCTCCCAGGTCCAGGTCTGTCCTGCCCTAGCCAAGACCCTCTTCTTACTCCTGCCCTCCTGTCTCCTTAGCACAAGACTGACATCTTCTAGATGCACAAGATATTTACTAACTTGTTGCTGTTAATCTCTCAAATTCTCTAGCTCCTTATCACATGATCTGGAGCACGTCCCTCTACCTCCTTTGTTGGATTAACCTTTTCATAGCACAAATACATGAGTAGATGTTGTTTATGAAAAAAACAAAACTTGGCTAAGCACAGTACACTCAGGAGGTGGAGGCAAGATGATCAGGAGTTCAAGGCCAGGCTTCAATACATAGTGAGTTCAAAGTTAGCCTAGGTTACATTATACCGTCTTCTTCTTCTTCTTCTTCTTCTTCTTCTTCTTCTTCATCATCATCATCATCATCATCTTCTTCTTCTTCTTCTTTTCCAAGACAGGGTTTCTCTGTGTAGTTTTGGTGCCTGTCTTGGAACTCACTCAGTAAGTAGACCAGACTGGCCTCTAACTCACAGAGATCCGCCTGGCTCTGCCTCTTGAGTGCTGGGATTAAAGGTGTGCGCCACCACCACCCGGCACCTTGTCTTAAAAACAAACAAACAAACAAAAAAGCCAGAAAGGAGAAAGGAAGAAAGTAGGAAAGGAAAAAAGGAAGGAGGGGGTAGAAGGGAGAAGAGAAGAAAAAACAAAGCAAGGGGCTGGAGAGATGACTCAGAGCTTAAGAGCACTGGCTGATCTTCCAGAGGACCCAGGTTTGATTCTCAGCACCCACATGGTGGTGGCTCACAAACCTCTGTAACTCCAGTCTGACCACACTCTTCTGACCTCCATGGACACCAAGCACAAATGTGGTGTACAGATGTACATGGAGGAAAAAAATGCACCCATACATATAAAATAAAATAAAAAATAAAAAGCATGAAGTCCCCTTTGAGGCCTGCCCCTTCTTGCTTCTATCTCTTTTCCTTCCCAAATTCTTCTTAAGACAATGACTAGCCTTGACTTGCCCACTCGGGTTCCTTTCTGCCCTCTCTGCTGCCTCTTGGTCTCCATGCTGCTTCCAAATAAATCTGAGTTATTAGAAAATTTAAATCAAAACAGCATTCTCTGTGCTTGTTGTGGGAGGACAAAACTTACCATGAAAGTTTTGACCACTTCTACCTCATATCTTTAATTCTATGCCAACTCATCCCCCCCCCCACAGGGTTTTTCTGTGTAGTCCTGGCTGTCCTGGAACTCACCCTATAGACCAGGCTAGCCTTGAACTCATAGGTCCACCTGCCTCTCCCTCCCTAGTACTGGGATTAAAGGCATGTGCCACCACTGCCTGACCCAACTCAATTTTTAAAAATTATTGGGTAAAACTTGATCAGAATGTTTCTGGTCTATCTAAATGTTTGTCCAGGTTCCTCTTGTCTGTTCCCTCAAATGATGCTAGTAGATAATCAGACATTGAAGCAGCCTCCTTCTTTCCCCCTCCTCTTCTTCCTCCTCCTCTTCTTGTGTCTATCTAGAGACCTAGGTCTGAGTCTCATAGCCTACCAGACTTTGGGAATTGCTAGGATGGAGGGAAGAACAGTGATAATCTGGAACTGCATTTCAATGAATGTTGCTAATGTCATACCAGTAAACTATGACCTAGTATTGCCCCATGGAATGGAGTAACTGTACTGGGCTTGCAGGACTGTTGAACTTTACCAAGACAGTAGTCTCCAAGGAGCTGGTTCACAAATGGATGGTCTCACAACAGTTCGGTTACTTACATTTTAAAAGTAAGTGTCTCTCCAGGTAGTGGTGGTGGTGCATGCCTTTATTCCCAACACTCAGGAGGCAGATCTCTGTGAGTTCAAGGCCAGCCTGGTCTATAGATCGAGTTTCAAGACACCCAAAAGCTACACAGGAAAACGATGTCTCAAAAACCCAAAACCAAAACCAAACAAAAACAAACAACAACACACACAAACAAACAAAACAAAACAAACAAAAAAGGTGAGTGTCTTTTTTTTTTTTTCCATCTGGAGTCAGGGTCATAGCATCAGGCTTGCCTCCCTTTCTGGTTGGGTAGCAGAGGCACTGGATGGTTGGCACTTGATCTGGAAGGAAACAGTGAGTTTGTAGGGCTGAGTGGACATCTCCTTTGTCTTTTTCCTTGGTGGAACGTGGGCTCCAAGCCTACCTGAAAGGGCAGTGAGTGGATGTCTGGAGAGAACAAAGATTCACCTCAAAGTGATAAATGATGTGGAGGTGGTGTCTGAGATGCAAGTTTACAGCTAAGTTTACAAGCCAGAGACAAATGCCCTACAGGTGGAAGTCTCAGCTATTTGGGAGTTGCGGGCAGGAGGATCACTTGAACCAGAGCATTCAAGGCCATTTTGAGCAGCATAGCAAGATGTAGTCTTTGGGAAGGAAAAAAGGGAAGAAGGGAGGGAGGCAGGAATGAAAGGGAGGGCTCCAGGGAGGGCTCCCTACATTTGTACTTGTCCTGGTCATGAGAATCGTAGCAGAGACAGGCAGACTTCTGTGAATTTGAGGATCACCTGATCCACATAGGGAGTCCTAGGCAAGCCAAGAATACATAGTGAGACCTGTAAACCAAAGACACAAAGTTACAAGTAATCAGAAATAGAAGCTCAGAGAAAGAAATAGTTTGAACACCTGTAACCAGAGATATAGAAAGACCCAAAGAAGCTGGGTGCAGTGACTTACATTTGTAGTCTTTTTTTTTTTTCAAGAGGGTTTCTCTGTGTAGCTTTGGAGCCTGCCCTGGAACTCTCTCTGTATACCAGGCTGGCCTTGAACTCACAGAGATCTGCCTGCCTCTGTATCCCAAATGCTGGGATTAAAGACATGTGCCACTACTGCCTGGCACATTTGTAATCTTAACACAGGAAGCTGAGGCAGGAAGATTATTGGGAGCTGAATGCCAGCCTGGACTGGAGTAAAACCCTGTTTAAAAAAAGAAAAACAAGCCGGGCGGTGGTGGCGCACGCCTTTAATCCTAGCACTTGGGAGGCAGAGCCAGGCGGATCTCTGTGAGTTCGAGGCCAGCCTGGGCTACCAAGTGAGCTCCAGGAAAGGCGCAAAGCTCCACAGAGAAACCCTGTCTCGAAAAACCAAAAAAAAAAAAAAAAGAAAAACAAAACAAACAAGCAAAATTCCAAAAGGAAAAAAAACACAAGAATAGTGATTAAGTAAAAAAGACAAAAGGGCAGAGACCCTGACAGAAGTGTTCTAGTTTGTTCAGACTGATCAGAAAAAAATACCTTTAGACTGATGTGTTTCTTCTAAGAAGTAGAAATTTACCTCTTTATAGACTAAAAGCTCCAGGTCAAGGCAACACTAGGTTTGCTTGTCTAGTGAAGGTGAGTCCTTGTGACCTCACACGTTAGAAGAGCTGAAGAATTACTAAGGATACTGTGCAGTAAAGTCATTAATCTCATTTAAGAGTCTGCACAAAACAAAAACAAAACAAAACCCAAAACTGTTTTGATTTTCTTATTTCAGGCAAGGCTTTACTCCAATTTGCACCTTTATGACCTGCTCACCTCCTAACATGGAAGAGAACATTCAGACCACAGAAGGAAGAGAGAAACATACAAAAAATACAAGAGACAGAGACAGGCCAGGCAGGGAACATGAGTTAAAAAACCAGCTTGGTATACGTAATGAGTTCCAGACCAGCGTGGGCTATATAACAAGACTGTCTCAAAACAGAGGCATGGTGGTGCACAACTATACATCCAGCTTTTGGGAGGTGGAAGCAAAAGGATAAAGAGTTCAAGGTCATTCTTGGCTACATAGTGAGTTTAAGGCCAGTCTGGACTCCATGAGATCCTGTTTCAAAATGAAAAACAAATATGCACATAGATAAAGAGCAATGTAGAAAAGGAAGACAGAAATGTCAGGATGGTTATAGTACCTGCTCATCTTGACTTCATATCCACAGCCTACAAGGAGAAGATGAAGGAGTTGTCTGTGCTGTCTCTCATCTGCTCCTGCTTCTACTCACAGCCTCACCCCAACACCATCTACCAGTATGGGGGTGAGTGTATCCACACAGCTGTTAGCCCTGCTCAGCTAGGGCATGACCACCTTACTTCTCTTGTTTCTTCTGACCTCTGGTAATACTGTGGCCTGGCTGGCTGCTGCAGAGAGTCATTCTGGGAAGAGGGACCCATGCCCAAGAGTACCACCTGAGCAACTGCACCCCTTTCTCAACCCTTGCTAAGATGTGTGCTGGGAGAAGGCCTCTCATACTGCCTGTATCCTCTGGCTAGGCCTCATTAAGTCCCCATCTGGTCTTCCCTGCAGATATGGAAGTGAAACAGCTGGACAAGCGAGCCTCTGGCCAGAGCTTCGAGGTCATCCTCAAGTCTCCTTCTGACCTATCTCCAGAGAGCCCTGTGCTCTCCTCTCCCCCCAAGAGGAAGGATGCTTCCTTGGAGGAGCTGCAGAAGCGGCTGGAGGCAGCTGAGGAGCGGAGGAAGGCAAGGACTCTCCACATACACTTGGCATTGCTGACCAGGCCCTTTGCTTGATCAGGACATTGGGCTGGGAAGTGCAGGACTTGCGGCTGAGCAATTGGGATGAGAGAGAGAAGGATGGTGCTGAGATGGTGACAAACATAGGACAACAGGAACCACATTCTTGAGGGGGACCTCAACTTTGATCATGGCAGAGGGAGGTCAGCTTGTGTTCCCCCAGGAGGAGCCTTGGGGATATAAAGTGTAGGCTAGCACTCTTTCAAGGCAGAGGAGTGAGGAGAAAAGGTCTCTCACATTTGAAGATCCTTAGTTGGGTTGGTTAGGTAGTTCAGCGGGCCCTGTATGAATGGGACTCCCAGCCCCTCCTCACACTAGCCTCTTTATAACTGAAACACAGAGAACAAGATTTGTTCTAGGATTGAGATCCCAGAAGCAAAGTCTATTGGACAGGAGAAATTACTTAATCCATGCACAGAAGGACCCAGGATCAACAAGTTTATCTTGAAAACTGATGTACTCATGGGTCCCCAGCATCATTCAGGAGGCAGCCTAGGCCAGGAGCTAATCGCCCTACGGATCCCCGCTCTCCTCATTATCCATTTTCCCAGCAGTCATCAGACGTTCCTTTCCCCAGCAGGGTGGGGCAGTGTAGCACCACGATGTCCCTTCCCAGATCCCTGTGCACACATTTCTTTGCTGAGCAGCAGTGGGGAGCTAGGAACTTAGCTGCCCTAGCTGCATCTATACCTGCTCAGTGCTCAACGGAGAGTTGTCTGGAGAAGTCACCGCAGCTCAGGGTTCAGAATTTACCCTCTTTCTTCAACATTTGTGGGCTCGGGAGTTCTCAGTCCAACAAGGAGACTGTGGCTAAGGGTAGCACAAAGCAAGCCACTGCGGTTCACCTGGCACTGGAGGGGCCTCCTGGCAAGCAGAATTTTCAGTGCAAAGGCCCCAGAAGTCCCAAGCAAATTGGATGCAGGATAGTGTAAGGTCCCTAAGCTCACAGAAATTAGTCCCAGGGACTGAGGGAAGAGTGATTGATGGGTATTAGATGGAGCTAGGTCCATGTCCTGGCAGGTGAGGCGCACGTAGGGTTTGTAGCGGTTGGGCACCAGAGAGTGAAGGCCTGGCTCAGGAGGGGTCTCAGTCGCTGCTTACTAACTCCTGGCTCAACGCAGACGCAGGAGGCTCAGGTGCTGAAGCAGCTGGCGGAGCGGCGTGAGCACGAGCGTGAGGTGCTGCACAAGGCGCTGGAAGAAAATAATAACTTTAGCCGCCTGGCGGAGGAGAAGCTCAACTACAAGATGGAGCTGAGCAAGGAGATACGCGAGGCTCACCTTGCAGCACTGCGCGAGCGGCTGCGCGAGAAGGTGGGCGCAGGGTTGGGGGGCGTTGATGTGGGGGGCGTGATCACTGCTGGGCAGGCTCTAGGTGTGGGATCCGGTCTGTACACTGAGTGAAGAAGGGGGTCCTAATAATGTCTTTATAGCCTATTTTTTTTTTTTAGTTGAGTACTTCCCTCAGCATTGGAATCTGGTCCTAGTGAGACATATTTAGCAATCACAGTAATATATAGTTAAATTAATTAAGAAGTGCTCTGAAGGAATTTGCATCCCCACAGTACTCAGCTCCAAGAGGGAATGGAACTTGTTTATGCTGGAGGTCAGATGCCCAGTCCCTTAGTCTGATCCCTAAACACTGTGGCTCCAGTGCTCCTGGAGTGCGGTGATGGCTGCCGACTATATATGTATATATATATATATCTGGAAGTTCCTAGGGACACCCTTACCCTTGGCCGCTCCTCAGGGCTTCACCTCTCTTCACAGGAGTTGCATGCTGCTGAGGTGCGCAGGAACAAGGAGCAGCGGGAGGAGATGTCTGGCTAAGGAGCATTGGACCCAGCAGCGATGAGAACATTTTTGGGTTTTGTTTTTGTTTTGTTCAATTCTGTCTAGATGCAAATTTTGTTCCTGCTCCTACCCGCTTCCCTATACCCCCAGCTTCCTGCTTCTCTTCCCACACTGAACTGTCTAGTCCTTATAACGTGTCTGACTTTGGACTCTCCCTAAAGGAGCTCCCTAGGCAGGAAGTATGGTCCCCTGTTCAGACACCAGGCCAGGTGCGGCTGGGGCTTTCTTGATGGCCCTCTTAGTGGATGTGTTGGCAACCTTAATAAATCTAGTGGCAGTGGCACAAACGTGTGGATTCTCATTCAGGTTCTCAGACTCCCAGCTTCTGCAAGGCCAGACAGCAGCATCTGCCCATAATTTTATGGGAAACTTTGTGGAGAGACTCTACAGAAGGCAGAGAAAGACTGAGGACCCCAGAGCAGGCTGGGCCTGCTCCGTCATTATGGCCAGTCCTTGAGCCTGTGAGCTGCAGAGCATACTAGAGCAGGAGAGCTGAGAGTTACAACATTCTAATGTAACGGTTTCACAGGAGTCCCGAGGTCACCTAGTCCAGTGGTACCCTAGGCTAACCTTAGCACCTATAGTCATTGCACAAGGACTATGGAGGAGTATTATCTCACCATATTGGTTTGGGGTAGGTATTCTCCACCAAGAGCCCATGAGTTTCTGTGGTTAGGAGAGTTATAGGCAGCATGGACACCTCCTAATGTTCCTACTGTCCCAAAAGTGCATGCTCTTTGCAACACCTTAGCTGAGGTATTCTGTGGAGCCAGTCTCAATGCCCCTGCCCCCTCAGGGGTTTTATAGCCCCTTGGAATCCTGCCTCCTTCCTCCTGTCCTGTGCTCTGATCTAAGAATGCTCCTGGACAGTGCAATTTTACCTCACTTGCTGGCAGTCATGGCCAGGTGTGAGAAAGTAGCAGCCATGAATTCTCAGGGAGTACTTGGGGGTGGGATGTTCCTTAGGACCAGCTCCCTGCAGATTCAGATGCTGGAAGGGTCAGAATTCCCAAGTCACCCTTCCCATATCCATCCTGGAATTCCTTACCAAAGGCAGAAAGCCTGGCTCCAGGCTTCTCCTGCTTAGCATCTAAGCAGGGTGGGTCCTTTCTTCTCTCTCAGCCCAGGGGCTCCAAATGTCCCAATGGTGGCCTTTGAAGATGGTCACCTGCTTGGACATACTGGGGATCCCACGCTTTTGTGACACTGCAGCATCTTCTCTCTTCTCTATGAAGCCCCACTCCACCATTGAGTTCCAGAAGCAGGGTACCTTCTGACCTGCCTGGTATGAAGTGTAAGAAAGATGCATGACATGTTCTTTTTTTGTTTTTTCAAGACAGGGTTTCTCTGTGTAGCTTTGCGCCTTTCCTGGAATTCACTTGGTAGCCCAGGCTGGCCTCGAACTCACGAGATTCGCCTGGCTCTGCCTCCCGAGTGCTGGGATTAAAGGCGTGTGCCACCACCGCCCGGCACATGACATGTTCTTTAACAACCCAGAATCAAGGCTCCAGAAACCAGGTGGCTGTGGCCATGAGTACCCTCATCTTCCATCAGGCAGAGGTACTGGGAACAGTCTTCCAAAGTCTATGGACACTGAACATTTCAGTAGCTCAGGGGAAGTAGGATAATCACAAGAGGAAGCAACAGTCAGAACCTGAACTCCACAGTGCCCACAAGTGGCTTTTGTGGGACTCAGAAGGGGAAGAGGGAAAGGAACTGAGACTAGATTTCTTCCAATGGCAGAGTCTTGCTGGGGGGTGGTAGCCAACACCTTTAGTCCCAGCACTCAGGAGGCAGAGGCAGGCAGATTTCTGTGAGTTTGAGGGCTGCCTGGTCTACAGAGAGAGTTCCAGGACAGCCAGGGCTACACAGAAAAATCCTGCCTTGAAAAAACAAAAAGGGGCTGGAGAGATGACTCAGGGGTTAAGAGCACTGGCTCTTCCAGAGGTCCTGAGTTCAATTCCCAGCAACTACATGGTGGCTCATGACCATCTATAATAGGATTTGATGCCCTCTTCTGGTGTACAGGTATACATGCAAAGCACTCATACATGAAATAAAAATTAAAAAGAAAGAAACAAAGAAAGAGACCCTGAACCAACAAGATGGTTCAGCAAGTAAAGGCACTTACTTCCAAACTTGATGACCTGAGTCCAATCTTCAGGACTCACATTGTAGAAGAGAACCAATTCATACACCTTGTCCTTTTCCTTTGACCTCCATAAGCATTCTGTGGCATGCACACTCACAATACATACACACAATAAATAAATAAATAAATAAATAAATAAATAAATAAATAAATAAATAAATAAATAAATAAATAAATAAATAAATAAATGTAATTTAAAAAAAGATATCCTGTGTGTTTAGAAATAGCCATGTTACCCAGTATGATATCCTCCATTTGTTGAGCCAAGGAACCCTGTGAGGTCACTGTAAGGGAATGCTTATATTGGATACAACTCCAGACTGACACCAGCTGTCAATCATATGTTTAAATCACAATTGTTTTGAGGAGTGAGTATGTCAACACAATGCTACAGAAACAAGATAGAGTCAGACCTGAGGCCTAGCCTGGCTGCTACAGGGACCACCCTTGATCTCCCAAAAAGGAACCTCTCTAAGGAGTATCCTATTGGATTGGGGCTTTCCAACTGGTCAGTTGCTGCTGATAGAATCTAGTCTAAAGTCTGAATCAAATTCTGTCTTGAGGGGGCTGGAGAGATGGCTCAGCAGTTAAGAGCACCGACTGCTCTTCCAGAGGTCCCGAGTTCAATGCCCACCAACCACATGGTGGCTCACAACCATCTGTAATGAGATCTGATGCCCTCTTCTGGCTTCCAGGGACACATGTAGGCAGAATACTGTGTACATAGTAAACAAATAAATCTTTAAAAAAAATTCTGTCTTGAGGCTCAGGGCTTAAGGGATTCCTAAAATGGAACTGCCTGTCAGGGACTTGCTCTATAGCTCTGTGGACTTGTTCCTGGTCACCACTACACAGCTGGTTATTCCAAGATCCAGGGAATGAGAAGATACCTTGATTGATTTTGTAAATATACTTGTTTCCTTAGGACCCAAACAGTCACTGGAGATGACAAGTGGGAATCATGTGCTAAAGAGGACACATGCCTCTGTTCAGGTTCATATGTGGGCCTCCAGCCTAGTCCCTGGGAAGATGCCTACTTTCCACAACACAGGGAGAAGCACAAGAGTAACATCATTTCTGGTGACATCACTCTTCTCTCTCCTGCCCAAGAAAGATGGGTCAGTCAGAATGTAAGACACTGGAGGAAACAGAAACATGAGAATTATTCAGGAGAGGATGGGAGGAAAGGGATACACTGGGGTATTATACGAAGATGAATCTGCCTGCAGAGTCTAGGTATCAATGTTGTATATCCCAGAAAAGCATACCTAGCTCTGGCATAGCAGATCTGATCATGGGCCAGAACTTCTTGGTTTGCATGTTAGGGAATTGAAGGAACTTGGTAAAGTGTCAAGGGTAAGATGGTACTTGTGGCAGTCACTATGTGGAGCCTCCAACAACAAACAGGGATGGGAATCCTTCAGACTGATTCCATTTTTTCTTGGCAAAGAACAGAAATAAAATGGGATTCCTATGGGAAGCTGGTCAGGATATATGTGTCACCTATTATATATAATATAACATATTACCCTAAGGAGCAACTAAAAACATCATTGTTATCTTGTTTCCATAAGTATAGATACAGTTGCTGAGCATCTATGACTTAAGCTACAGACAGAATGTCAACAGTCTCTGATCATTCTGAGGCTGCCCTGGTGTTAAGGGTCCCTTCCAAGAAGGACTACTTCCACTCATGCTAGCAGGACATGGGCCAGCATTGAACTGCTTTATCCTAGTTCCCCCAGAGTGAGCCATCAGAAAGTGATGGGAAAGAAGATGCCTGAACTCATTTCAGGAGTCATTCACTTCTCTTTGCCAGAACTGAGTCCATAAGAATAGACCACACTCAAGGGATTTTTGTGGTCCTATTTAATTTTACTCTTGCTTAGATAAAGTTTCACTTTATAGTTCTTGTAGGCATGTGCTTAAAGGTATGTGCAACTGTCCTCAGCTTTGTGGATATATTTTAAAGTCACTTCAAAACTGGGTGGAAGGCTGTGGTGGTGTACACCTTTAATTCCAGTACTCTGCAGGCAGAGGTCGATGGATCTTTGTAAGTTTGAGGCCAGTCTGGTCTATAGAGCAAGTTCCACGACAGCCAGAGCTATATAATAGAGAGATCTTGTCTCAAAAAGAAAGTCACTTCAAATGCTATGATTGGAACCACTTTAAAATGCTATGATTGGAGTCACTACTGAAATCTGCATGTGTACCTCAAGCTCAGTGCTGGAAACTTAATCCCAGGACAACAGTGTGGGGCCTTTTGGAGAGCATTTATTTGACTCCTGGAGAGTCTGTTCTTACCTATTGATTAATGCTGCCATGAACAGGGCTTGCACCTCTCCTGTTCTTCTACAACATAAGAATACAGTCTCAGGGCTGGAGAGATGGCACAGCATTTAAGAGCAATTAGTATTGCTGAGGACCCAGATTTGATTCCCAGCACTCACTGGTGGCTCACAACCATCTGTAACTCTAGTTTCTAGGGATCCAGTTCCCTCTTCTGACTTCCATGGGCACCAGGCACACACATGGTGCACATATATTCATGAAGGCAAAACACTCCCATACACAAAATAAAATAGAATAAATCTAAAAAATACAATCTTAGAGAATGCAGCTGGTACCTGGGCCGTGTATTTCTCAGCTTCTAGAACTGTGCGGGCAGTGGGGGGAGGGGGAGAACAGGACAACTTATCAAAGGACAACTTGAGGTGTTGTAGGGTATTCACTGGAGAAGACTTCTTGGATATGGGTTGAAGCCAACAGAAAGCCTTTATTAGTTGGCCAGTGACTACACTGGGTGTTTGGGATCCCAGTGTAGCCCCAAGCTTTTCTCAAGGTGAGCTTTCAAGCACAAAAACCATGTATTAGGTTGACATAATTCAGTTAACAAGAATGGCTAGCCAGAAACAGAACTACAAAAGCACAAAAGCAAGGTTAATACATTTAGAAACTTTTCCAGTAACTATGGAGTTTGCTGGATTAGATCTTTGTTTTTGTTTTGGCAGATGGTGTTGTCTATGTGCTGAGTTGTATGGCCTGGATGGTACTTCCATCATGGAGTCAGTCGTGCTAAGGTCTGGGCTGTTAGAGGGAATCAGTCCTCTCCTTTCACCATGTGGGTCCCAAGAATCAAACTCAGGCCATCTTTTTGTTTATTTGTTATGTTTTGTTGAGACAGGGTCTCACTATATAGTCCAGGCAGGCCTGGAATTTCTGATCTTCCTTGCCTCTGTTTCCTGGGTGTTGGGATTTTAGGCATGTGCCCACTGCTGGCTTGAAAATGCATCTGATGTGCCTAAATTATGAATAACACAGCTTATCCCAACTGTGCTGGTTAACACTGGTTGTCAACAGGAACTAGAAATGCCTAGAAGACAAGGAGGTTTCTAGATTGAGTTAATTGAATTGGTAAGTACCAATACCTCCCAAATATGGGCAGCACCATTCTATAAGTTGGGGTCCTGGACTGACTAAAAAGGAGAAAGAAAGCTGAACATCAATATCCATCATTCTCTACTCCCTGACTCTGGATGCAATGTGACCTGCCACATGACTTCTCCACTATGATGATGGACTGTACCTTCAAACTGTGAGCCAAAGTAAACCCTCCCTTTCTTTTGTAGCTTTTGTCAGGCATTTCTTCACAGCATTGAGAAAAGTAACTGATACAATAGCCATCCTTATATGCTGAAGACACCTTAGCTGAGAGTTGGGCAGTCACACAGAACCTACCTTATAATAAAGTGTTGGATGGGCATCATCAAGATGTTTCAATGGGCCAGGCGTGGTGGCACAAGTCTTTAATCCCAGCACTCTGGCAGGCAGATCTCTGTGAGTTCAAGACCAGCCTGGTCTACAAATCAAGTTCCAGGACAGCCAGGACTCTTTTTTTTTGAGCTGGGGATCGAACCCAGGGCCTTGTGCTTGCTAGGCAAGCGCTCTACCACTGAGCTAAATCCCCAACCCAGCCAGGACTCTTATACAGAGAAACTCTGTCTTGAAAAACAAAACAAAAAAGATCTCTCAATGGATAAAGGTACTTGCCACACATGGATGCAATCCTGATGACTTGAGTTCAGTTCCTAGAGCCCACATGAAAAAGTGAAAGAATTGTTTCCATAAAGTTGTCCTCTGATACACATCACACAACTACACACACACACAAATAAATAAAAACAAAGTACTGGACGTCTTAATTTATTGAGTATGTATAGAAAAACAGAACCAATAGGATGGATATAGAAAGGGGGATTTATTAGACTGACATACAGGATATGGTTTAGGTAATTCAACAAAGGTTGCCTTAACACTGGAGAAAGAGAGACCTGTTAGCTGCTCCATCTACTCAGCTAGGAGCCTCAGTAGTCCCAGTATGGTGTTAAAGTCCCAGAAGATTCTTGGAGAGCCATTGGTCTTCAGTTCAGGATGAAAGGCTGAAGAAGCTGGGTTCTGATGTCAGCAGCAGTGACAAGAGCTCCAACAATGTAAGTGAACTCGTGAACAGGGAAGACGAGAGCACCGACCAAAGAAGCAAACAAGTAAAAACAAACAGTTTCCCCCTTAGCCCTTGCTTTGTGGCTGGTGCTAGAAGGTGTTATCTACAGTCAAAGTGGGTCTTCCCACTTCAGCTAATGTAATAAAAATCCTTGGGCTAGAGCAATGGCTCAGTAGTTAAGAACACTTGCTGCTGCTCTTTCAGAGGACAAGTGCTTAGTTCTAAGCACCCACAGGTCAAGCAGTTCGCAACTGTCTTTAACTCCAGATCCTTTGACACCTCTGGCTTCTGTGGGCACCTGCATTCACATACACACAACCCACATGAAGACTCACACCTACACATAATTAAAAAAAAATTTCTTTCCGAGACAGGGTTTTTCTGTGTTGTCCTGGCTGTCCTGGAACTCCCTCTGTATACCAGGCTGGTCGCCAACTTAGAGATCCGCCTGCCTCTGCCTCCTGGGATTAAAGGCATGTGCCACCACTGCCCAGCAATAAAAGTATTTTTTTTAAAAGAGAAAATCCCTTACAGCCATGCCCAGAGGTTAATCTAATCTAAATAATACCTAACAGGTGCACCCAGAGGCTTGTCTTTCAGTTGATTTCAGATGGAATCAGGTGACAAGTACAATTAACCATCACACTACTGACAACACAGTAGGGTGTACGTGAGTGTTCAGAACCACATAATACATAACAAGCTGTCCAAAGATGTGAGAGTATATCATATCACACCTCACTAGCCTGGAGCACAGAGGCTAAGGGTACAGCTTGGTGGTGGAGTATGTGCCTAGCATGCATGAGGCCTTGGGTTTAATCCCCAGCACTGTAGAAAATAAAATGAAACAAAAAATTGAAAATTCTAACTCCATAATATCACTTTCATATAGGATAAAGTCACAAGTTGAGTTACAATAAGACTGAGGGGGAAGGAGGGATGGGTCCGTGATTAAGAGCACTGGCTGCTCTTCCAGAAGACCAGGGTTCAATTCCCAGCACCTACATGGTAGCTGACAACTGTCTGTAACTCCTGTTCCAGGGGATTTGATGTTCTCTTCTGCTCTGTAGATTCTGCACACACATAGGGCACATAATTTACACAAGCACATATAGATACACATACAAATAAAAGATAAATAAATGCATTAAAAAATGACAAGACTGGGCTGGAGAGATGGCTCAGAGGTTAAGGGCACTGGCTGCCCTTCCAGAGGTCCTGAGTTCAATTCCCAGCAACCACATGGTGGCTCACAACCATCTGTAATGAGATCTGGTGCCCTCTTCTGGCCTGCAATCACATATGCTGTATACATAAATAATTAAATCTTAAAAAAAAAAAAAAAAGATTACAGGGACAAGGGAGATGGTTCAGTAGGTAAAAGCACTTGCGTCACAATACATACCTGACAGACAAATCCTTGGAACCCACATAAAAAGACAGAGGTACATAAAGATAGAAGGTAGAGACAGGAGAATCCTCAGAAATTTGTAGGCCAGCTGGCTTGGAGTATGTATTGCAATGGCAAACAACAGAAGAGATTCTGACTAAAAAACAGAAGTTCAAAATAAGTGCCAGAAGTTGTCCTTTGACTTTTGACCCCTATGTGTGTGTGCATACTCTCAGAAACACATTTTTTAAATTAACAAAATTTATCTGTTTGTTGAGGTAATATAGCACACGAAAAATATGCACTCAATTTTTTTCTGAGTACTTGAATGTTCTAAGCTTATATTCAATTTAGGCAGTCTATAGTCGTCATTTTTTTTTTAAAGATTTTTATTTATTTATTTATTTATTTATTTATTTATTTATTTATTTATTATTCGAGACAGTGTTTCTCTGGCTGTCCTGGAAGTAGCTCTGTATGCCAGGCTGGACTCAAACTCAGAGATCTGCCTCTACCTCCTGAGTGCTGGGATTAAAGGCATGTACCACTGCCTGGCTGCAAGAATCTCTTAATGTCTTTGGTTTTGGGTGTCTAAAGCCTCCCCCAATTTGCAGTAGGTCCTCATTTTGTTTTTTTTTCCCATGTATTTTACATATTGACCACAGCCCCCCCTCCCCCACCCAGTTCCCTTCCCCACCTGCCTTCTACCCCTCCTCCTCCATCTCCATTCAGAAAGGGGCAGGCCTCCCATGGGAATTAACACAGCAAGGCACATCAAGTTGAGGCAGGATCAAGCTCCTCCTCTTGCATCAAGGTCAGGTAAGACAACCTAGCTTGGAGATTGGGTTTCCAAAAGCCAGCTCAAGATCCAGGGACAGGTCCTGATCCCACTGCTAGGAGGCGCACAAACAGACCAAGCTACACAACTGTCACACCTCATTTTGTCCTTTATGACCTTGTATATTTTTAAAGAGCATCAATCATTTATATTGCCGATTTCATCAGTATGAGTTTGTCTGATGGATCAGGGTTAGACATTCTTGGCAACAGAACCACAGAAATGGTTGTTTCTGTCAATGGACTGTTACTGGAACAAAGTCTGTCTGCTTGCCATTTAAAAGCCAAAATATTCAGGAAGAGAGATTAGTAGGAAGGGAATCATCCAAAGGCTGGTATCCTGAGAAGATGAAGCAGGTGTTATCATCATCCCTCAAAAGATCACCCTGGAGAACTTAAGTGGATGGAGGAGCTATTACAGGGAAGGAAAGGAAGTATAATTGGACACTGGGCAGAAAAGCTATACTCTGAACAGGGTCTTCTTCATCCAGTGTGTGCCCCCCCACTTCTTTTTATTACTTTGGCTAGAATATCATAGTAGACCTAACTAAACTACATTTCCTGAGGCTAGTGTCTTTAGACAAACACATTACTTTTCTGCAAGTAAGCATTACATTACACATTCTTACACATTCTAAAGCTCACCAGATGTGTTGAGTTTTGTTAAGTCTAAAGAAAGATTATTTAGCAGCTAACATTTTAATCATTAGGTGCAGTGTTTCTTCAGAATTTAGAAGCCAGTCAAGAGTGGAAGCAGCTCTGCGAGGGACAACTCATGAAGGAGTAGACATTGTTTTAAGATCACTTCACTAATGCCTATAATTAATTTTTAAAAAGTATTTTGAGCTGGGCATGGTGACACACACCTTTAATCCCAATACTCAGGAGGTAGAGGCAAGTGAGTCTCTGTGAGTTCGAGGCCAGCCTGAACTCTACAGAATGAGTTCCAGGACAGCCAGGGTTTTTACACAGAGAAACCCTGTCTTGAAAAAAAAAAAATTACTATCTTTCCTTTTATAGTTTATAAGTTTTGGGAAGGCAGAATTATCACCCTACAAGAGGTCCATGTTTTCATCCATGGAATATATGAGTATGTTTGGTTATGTAAAAAGAGGAATTGAAGTAGATGGGAAGAAGGTTGCTAGGTGTCCTAGGGTTTCTAATGCTGTGATAAAACACTATGGCCAAAAGCAACTTGAGGAGGAAAGGGTTTATTTCACTTTTCAACTCTCAGATCACAGTCAGGGGATTCAGAGCAGAAGCTCAAGACAAGAACTGAAGCAGAGTCACGAAGATACGCTGCTTACTGGCTTGTTCAGCCTATTTTCTTTCTTTCTTTTTAATTAATTAATTAATTAATTAGTTAATTATTATTTTTTGTTTGTTTCTCGAGACAGAGTTTCTCTGTGTAGTTTTGGTGCCTGTCGTGGATCTTGCTCTATAGACCAGGCTGGACTCGAACTCGCAGAGATCTGCCAGTCTCTGCCTCCTGAGTGCTAGGATTAAAGGCATGTGCCACCACCACACGGCCAGCCTATTTTCTTAGGCAACTAGGACTACCAGCCCCTCTTCCATCCTATGGGAAGATTCCATCTCAATCATTAATCAAGTAAATGTACTATGGATTTGTCTACAGGCACATCTTATATGGGCATTTTCTTAATTGAGAGTCCCTCTTCTCAAATGACTCTAGCTATGTTAAGTTGACATAAAACCAACCAAGGCACCAGATCACTGTCCCATGTGTCGTCCACATCCACCCCACCCATGTTTAACAGTTCTGGCTGTCCTGGAACTCGATCTGTAGTCCAGGCTGGCTATGTACTCTCTTTAAGTGGGGGGTCTATATCCAGATGGGCCCAATATACTCACAAGGGTCTTTAAAAGTAGGTAAGAGAGCAGAGAGCAGGGCAGTGTTGGCTCACACCTTTAATCCTAGCACCCAGGAGGCAGAATCAGGCAGATCTCTGTGTGTTCAAGGACAGCCTGGTCTACACGGTGAAACTCTATCTCAAAAAAAAAAAAAAAAAAAAAAAAAAAAAAAAGAAAGTAAAAACAAAAAAATGTAGGTAAGGGAGACAGGAGAGCTGGCTTTAAGACAAAGGGTGCCCTTTGCTTATCCAGGGCGCACCAGTCCTGGACCACAGGCTTCAGCTCACTGAACTTGGGTTGGGATTCAATTCTGACCTTCAGAGGAATAAGAGAATAAACTCATGTTATCTGTTTGCTTGATCAGGGTCTTGTCATGTAACTCAAATTGTCACTTAACTCTCAATCTTGTGTCCTCTGTCTCCTAAATGCTGGGATTATATGCATGTGATACATCTGACCTAAAAGTTGTACTTTTTTTTTTTTTTTTTTTTTTTTGGTTTTTCGAGACAGGGTTTCTCTGCATAGCTTTGCGCCTTTCCTGGAGCTCACTTGGTAGCCCAGGCTGGCTCGAACTCACAGAGATCCACCTGCCTTTGCCTCCTGAGTGCTGGGATTAAAGGCATTCACTACTACCGCTCGGCTTTGGTATTTTTTTTTGTGTTGTTGTTGTTTAACAGTAGTAATAGAAAGTATTTTAGGGGAGGTATCTTGAAATCATGCAGAACTTGTTTTACCTCAAACTTTCATTAATTTTCAAAACTATCCAGTGGATTTTGTCTGCCACAAAGTAATTTTTCCCCCATTTCCTATTATATTTAGTAATCAGAACTCTAGCAGGGAACTGTCCTGTCTCCCCTTTACTTATTAAGTATTTAACCTATACAATCTCCTGTTCTGTGGGCAAAATGAAACACTAATATCATGAATTGGTGCTCACATGGACCAAGCTCTGACAGGTGGGGGGTTTTTGAGCTACTCTATTCCCTGTGAAGGGCTATCTGCTTTGGGAGTATTTCCTTAATTGCCGGGAACTCATTTAACATTGGCTTAGATCACTGAGGCTACTTCAACAAAAACAGCCATATAGTAGGTAGCTTATAAATGACCCAAATTTATCACTCACAGTTCTGGGGGCTGGCAGTCCAAGATTAAGGCATGGTGTAATACACGAAGAGGACTGCTTCCTGTCTCAGACATGGCACCTATCACCTCCTCAAACCCCACTTTCTACTATCTTCTTAGGGAATTAGGATTCAACATGTAAAAGGGGTGAGTGGGTCATGGACAAACGTCAATACCAGCTGATAACATCCTTCATTCCCTCCACAGACAGGGAGGGCTCTGCTCAGATGAAGGCTGCCCACAGCAGGACTAATCTCAGGCCTTGGTGATCAGAGTCTGTGAATCTGAGCAGGTAGGAGAAGTTGATTTTTACATCTGCTAGATCCTGCAGGGAGAGTTTACATGTACCTTTGACTAAGGTGGTAGTCTTTAACTACACTCTTCAGCTTCCCTGAACAAACGCTCAGACTGGGCGCCAGTTCATTCCACTTACCTACTGGTAGCAGCAGCCATCAGCTCTTCCTGCTCATGCAGGCTTTGATCTCCGTGCCACCTCTTCTCTAGACTTACCCTTTAACTTCATTAGTATTTATTTCTGCAATGACAAACTTGCATGTTTATCACATAATAACCAAAATAAACAGCATTGAAGAGTTCCTCATTTCAGAATGAAAGCTCAACTCTCTGAAGACTGTAGGACAGGCAGAACAGGGATCCTGAAACCTTTGACTGAAGTTAGTGATCACATTCTGAGAGCTTAGGAGAGCTAGCCCGGTGCTTAGAATTGGCTGTCTCAGCCAGTAGGCCTGTGGCTGGGAAAGTAAGGGTTTTACCACCAAGACCACAATGTCTAACATGGTGCCCAGGCTCCACCAGGGCCAAGATAAACACAGCTCATGTCGCTAGGGCATAATGCTGTTACCTTTGAACCACACAAGAACTGCTTGTCTTTGTCTCTCAACTGCAAGAAACATAATAAATGTTGGCTGAGGGATTCTTATGTTCTGGAAAATCCAGGTATCTTAAATACTAGACCTTTCCCTACAAGTTAGAAAAAATAAATAAAAGAAGCAATTCTTTGGGCAGCCAAGACACTCTATGAAACTTTTATGGCTTCAAGATACCCGAGACATTTAACTTTTTTTTTTTTTTTTGGTTTTTCGAGACAAGGTTTCTCTGTGTAGCTTTGCGCCTTTTCTGGATCTCGCTCTGTAGACCAGGCTGGCCTCGAACTCACCGAGACCCACCTGCCTCTGCCTCCCGAGTGCTGGGATTAAAGGCGTGCGCCACCATCGCCTGGCCAGACATTTAACTTCTATTAACTCTCATTTAAAAATTTAGAATAATGGGCCGGGCAAGATGACATACACCTTTAATCTCAGAACTCGGAAGGCAGGCAGATCTCTAAGAGTTCCAAGTCAGCCTGGTCTGGACTATCCACTGCAATGCCGGTTGGTCAACCGCAAGAAAACACCGCTCCGCAATGAGCAGGTTGCGAAAGCAAATTCGCAAAGCCTTCGATTTCAAACAAGAAAACATGATTCTGCTCGAAATGGGTAAGAACGCCCACACTCAGTCGTTGCACTCGAATTCTACAGACGTGTCTGTCGCGGCTCCCTAGTGGAGCCGACACGCGGACTACAAACCAAACGCCAACTTGGACTTGAGCCACGGAACACCTAACCACGGAGCACAGAGGCAAGGCACAAACGCACGCGCGCCAGGGCCCTTCGGGTACTATCTCACCACACCGTTCACTTCCGCGCCGGGCGCCAAATAAGTCTCCAAGCCCGCCCGATCCGTGCGTGCGCGGCCTTGGTGTCTGCGTCACTAGGAAGCGCGCGCCCGCGCCGCCGCCGCCGCCGCCGCCGCCGCCGAATCCCCAACAAGGAGCGAAGCCTGCGGCCGCCACCGCCACCACCCGCCGCCGCACCCGTCACAGCCGGGCGCCAGAGCAGGCCGGTGTGGGCCCAGGTAAGCGGCTTCGGCGTGCCCGCGCACCCCCGCGGCGAAGCTTCTCGCGCCGCTCACGCGCCGCCGTCCAGTCAGGGGTCCCTGCGGAGCGTCAGGACGTTACGGCGGGGGGAGGGGAGGTCGGGGGAGGGGCGGCGGGCGCGCGAGGGCGGCGGCGGCGTCAGGCGCGGCGGCGTCAGGCGGGCGGGCGCGGGCGCCTGGCGAGAGGGCTCGCGGAGGCGGCTGTGCTTCCGGCGTCCATCTTGGCTTCGCCAGAGGCAGGGTCGGATCATCAGTGAAAGCCAACGCGGATAGGGACAGTGGGGTGTGGGGTAGGCGGGAGTGGTGTTGCTTGGGATCCTTCGGTGGGCGCCAAATGGATCGGGTCCCCGAGGGAGGGTGGAAAGACTGGGGAACGACTCATGGGTGGGAATTCGTACCGGTGTAGACCCTTAGATGGGACCTTTATTGATGGACCCTTGACTCGGAACAGAATACACAGAGACCCATGAGCATAATTGTAAGGGACTCATCGTCAGTGGAACCATGTCACTGTGGACCTGTTGGTGGGAACTGCAGTGGGACCCATTTGTAGAACTATGTGGTCAGTGGGAACTATATTGATAAGAACTCCTCGGTAGGAATTGAATGGATAATCTTATCGGTGGGAACCTAATCAGTCTGGCCCATTTTTAGCCATAGTTGGATACATCTTTAGCTACTATTTAGGTGATAACTTTTTTGCCGAACCGGTTCTCTTTCTTGCAGACATTTCAAATACAGCCGTTTCAATCACATTATTCTTACTAAGTTAAAATTAAATATACAACTGCCTGCTTAGCTTGTTTTTTCATAGAAAGTATGCAAAACTTTTTGGGAAGACATCCTGGAGTACACATACGTACATACCATTTGGACTTATATAGAATGCAAAGAACAAATACGTCTTTGTGTGTGTGTGTGTGTGTGTGTGTGTGTGTGTGTGTGTGTGTGTGTGTGAGAGAGAGAGAGAGAGAGAGAGAGAGAGAGAGAGAGAGAGTTTCTCAATGTTGCCCTGCCTGTGCGGGAACTCCATTTGTAGACCAGGCTGGCCTCAAACTCTGCCTGCCTCTGCCTCCCAAGTGCTGGTTTAAAGGCGAGCACCACCACCACGTAGACTCTCTTTATGACTCACCTGGAAAGGGAGGATATTTAGGTGTCCCTTCAGTGCTAGGAGACAAACTCACATGGATTGGGCCTGCCATATGGTGAAGTTTACTGGTCCGTTCCCTCACTCCATTCCTCCCTTTCCTTCCCTTCCCCCTTACTGCCTTTCTAGCTGGGAGGCTGAGGCAGGTGGATCTTGAGTTCAAGGCCAGCTTGGTTTAACATCCAGTACCAAGACAGCCAGGGATATACAGAGAAACCCTGTCTCAAACAAACCAACAAACAAAAAACCTAGTATTGGCCTGGAACTGATCTAGGATCATTTATTTATTTATTTTTTGAGACAGGGTCTTTCTGTGTCCTGGCTGTCCTGGAACTCACTATGTAGACCAGGCTGGCTGCCTCTGCCTTCTGAATGCTGGAATTAATGACATGCACCACTGTGCCCAGCTCCAGGATGGTCTTGATGTTTTGTTATAGCCATATCATCATTCCTCTTGCCTCAGCCAAGTGCTGGAATTATAGAATATATTATATTTGATAGGATCATGCTACTCTGTAGATTTGGCTGACTTGAGACTTGCCTCCTGAGTGCTGGGATTATAGGTGTGTGTCACCATGTCCTATTGAATGCAATATTTTTTAGATGGAATTTTTAAGTGAATTATTTATTTATTTGTTTATTTTTATGTGCATTGGTGTTTTGCTTGCATTCATGTCTGTGTGAGGGTGTCGTATCCTCTGGAATTGGAGTTACAGACAGTTGTGAGCAGCCATGTGGGTGCTGGGAATTGAACCTGGGTCCTCCGGGAGAGCAGTCAATGCTTTTAACCGTTGAGCCATCTCTCTAGCCCCTCAATGCAATACTTTTTTAAAGTGAAATTTAAAACCTAATGGTGGTGGCACACATCTTAAAATCCCAGCACTTGGGAGGCAGATGCAGGTGGATCTCTGTGAGTTCGAGGCCAGCCTGGTCTACAGAGCTAGTTCTAGGACAGCCAAGGAAAGCTACACAAAGAACCCCTGTCTCAAAAAACAACAACAACAACAAAAGAAAAAAAATTTAAATGTTTGTTGAGGCTTATTTAAAGGTCTTTGCTTTGAATACTAGCTCTCAAACACTACATTAGTGAAAAACTTTGTTTCAGAAATAGGAAGTCTGTCAATGTACATAAATCCCATGTAGCTTTTCTACCTGAGAAGCATTTGAAGATTGTCTTTACCGACCTGGATTGGCCTAACCTGGGGATGAGGATTTCCAGAAACTCTTTCATAGCTGGAAAAAGTTCACATGTGAGCCTCCTACCTTGACTTAATGTACCTGGTTCTGTTGGATAGCTTCCAGTTTATATTGGAGTGATAGTAAAAAGATTATACTTAAAGATGTTCTGAAAAATTTTCTCAGTATTTGGGATGGAACTTATGACCTCATTCAGGGCTTCACGAGTACTCTGACATTGAATTTTGAAAATATTTTTCTGTTTTGTTTTTTTTAGTACTTTTTTTTTCCTTCTCTTGTTCTTTTTAGTTTTGTTTTTCTCTCCATTGTTCATTTTCTATACCTTTTTAATCAAGAAAGAGAAGTACTGCCTTATCCATGGTTTCTAATCGTTAGTATCCTGTGCTTAGATATATTCTGTTGGGGCTGAGGAAATGGCCCAGTGGGTAAAAGTGCTTACTTTGCAAGTGTGAGAACATAAGTTCAAGTCCCCAGAACTCACATAAAATCTGAGCATGTAGCAGGAGTGTCTGTAATCCTAGCCCATTACAGGGCAACAGGAAATGGAGACAGGAGAATCCTGAGAAGCTCACAAGCTAGCTAGCCTAGACTATGAAGCTGTGAAGAACAAAAAGATCCTGTTTTGAAACAAGTGGAAGTTGAGGCCAACACATCTGATCTATGCACAAGCAATGTTGCACCCATGCCCCTGCATTTATATTCTCTGCTGTCCCCCAAACAAAACAAGATACATTCTACACATGTTCAGTGTATTCTCTGTGGGAAAAATCAATGTGTTTCCTTGTGGATTTGGCTCTGAATGATTTTCCTTCTTACTCTAACTAAACCAGATCCTCTGTGGTGGGGCTCATTCTTAACCAGTTTGTGATTATTTTGGAAAGTGGCCCCTAGTTTCTTCTTACTTCTTTTTCTTTGTGAATGTTTCCTTGCCACAAACCTTGCTTTTAGTCAGCCTACATTTCCTGGTTCTTTGGATCTTTGGGTCAAGGGTACTACAGGGACTAGATGTTGTTGGTGTTTGGTAGCCCAGAAGTCCTAACTTTTACTTTCCTTTGGCCCTTGGAAATCCTCCAGAGACCCAGGTCCTGCCCAGAACCAAGATCATTGATTGGCATGTTTGCAGGGAGGAAATAAACCAGGGAATTCTGAAAACTTTGCATTTCTCTCCCCAGCAGACGTTCTAAAGAGCCTTCAAGTGCTGAGGATTGGAGCCAGGGGCAGTGGCAGTGGTGGTGCACATCAGTAATTCCAGCACTCAAAAGGCTGAGGCAGGAAGGTCACAGATTTCAGGCTAATTTGAGTAACATAACAAGATCTTCTCTCTCTAAAAAAAAAAAAAAAAGTGCTGGGGATATAAGGGTTGGATATATAATTTAACAAAGAATTTGAGCTCTATAAGGGGGATGTGTTGTGACTGCCTGTTTGGTTAGTTGGTTCTATCACCAAAGGCTTAATTGTAGAGGCTGGAGTGTGGTTGTGGAGGTGGAGTCTGAGAACTGCTTCTGTCCTTGGACATACTTGCTGCTTGGTGAGTGCTAGTCATTAACAATTATCATGATAAAAATCAAGTTCTGATCTAGGCATGATAACTCACACACCTTTAATTCTTGTATTGGAGAGGCAGAGACAGGCAGATCTCTGAGAGTTCAAGGCCAGCTTGGTCTACATAGTGAGTACCATCCAGATCAGCAAGGTCATGAGATCCTGTTTAGAAAGAAAATTCTGAAGCCAGGGATCATCAGGCAAGGGCTCTTACTGTTAAGCCTGACAACGTGAGTTTGATTCCTCAGGACCCTCAAAGTGGGAAGAGAAAATTATCTTCACCAAGTTGTTCTCTGACATCCATGCTCTGTGACACAAGCATGTAACTTCACAAATAAAAATAAGTAAGCACATAAATAATTAAAAAAAAACAAATTCTGAGCTGGTTGTGTTGGCTCATGCCTTTAATCCCAGCACTCAGGAGGCAGAGACAGGTGGATCTCTGTGAGCTGGAGGTCAGCCTAGTCTACAGAATGAGTTCCAGGACAGCCAGAGCTAAAACAGAAGAGAAACCTTGTCTCAAAATACAACCTCCAACCCCCCCAAAAAGACAGGATCTCCTGTGTCCTAGGCTGGCCTAGAACTTGCTTTTTTGGTTTCAGTGACCTTCTGTTTCTTCTGATCTTTTTGCCTCCACTTCCCACCACACCCAGTTTTATGCTGTGCTAAGATGGAACTGAGGACTTTTCACAGGCTCCACCTAGAGTTTCATTTCTAGCCCATATTGAATATTTCTATATATTGATTTCCCATCCTCATGTCTTCATGAAAATATGTTTATTCAATCTTTTACTCATTCTTGAAATTGGGTCGTTTTCTTTTTGTTCTTTATATATTCTGGTTGCAAATTATTAGAATCAAGATTTGTAATTTTTTTCAGTCTGTGTCCTGTATTTTTTACTACATTGTATTGTCCATTCATCTCTCTCTCTCCTCTCTCTCTCTCTCTCTCTCTCTCTCTCTCTCTCTCTCACACACACACACACACACACACACACACACACACACACACTAAAAACTAGTCAGTAACAATTTTAAGGTAGTTAGGCTTTATGGCAAATTTGAGAGGAAAGCATAAAATTCCCTGTGGTGTTTAATATCATCAACTTTACAGGATCTAGAATCACTGAAGAAACAAACCTCTGGAGGGAGTATCTAGCTTAGGTTGAGGTGGGAAGAACCACTGTAACTATGGGTATTTCATGGGTTGAGGACTTACACTAAATGAAAAGGAGAAAGTTAGAGCACCACCATTTTTCTCTGCTTCCTGACTCAAATGCAGTGTGACCAGCTGCCTCATGCTCCTGTGGCCTTGACTTCCTTACTACTATGAACTGTATCATAGCAACAAGAAGTTTGTCACAGTAACAATTCCCATATGCTTCTCTCCTTTCCCTAACTTCTCTCACTGGGAAACTCCACAGAATCTCTGCTGAGGCTGATAAGCCTATACTGACATATCATTCAGAGCCCACAGTTTATAGTAGTTTTCTTGTGGAACCTAACCCTAATTCTGATGATATATGACTACATGATCCACCCTTATAGTATTGTGTAAAATAACTTCAATACCCAAGAGAGTCTGTATTCCACTGTTCATCATCCCCCCCAACCCCCACCTCCCCACCCCAGAACTATTTTTTTCATAGTTTACCTTTTCCCTAATGTTAGAGAGGAAAATCCTACAGGGTATGGATTCTTTTACTGAGTAATAAGTATTTTTGTTTGTTTTATGCCTTTTAGCCCTACCTTTCCCTAAAAGAATGTAGTGCCATTGTAAGGAATAGCAAAAAGATTACTATACAGAACCCTTCCCCACCTTTTTGTAACTAAAGTTATTGGGGTCCAGCCCCTCGATAGCCTTCACCCAGAGTTCCAGAAGAGACACTACCAGCGGCAGATTAATCTCAGGGATTCACTAATAAATCTATGCACACGAATCTCTTTAGTCCATACACTTTATTCTTCTGAGTCAGTTCTCTACACAGCTTCTTTTCTGCTGTCATAATTAGCTTCTTTCTTGCCTTATTCTTTCTACCTCTTTCTGCTGTTTCCTCTAAATGCTACCTTAATTCCTTCATTTTAGTTCTGCCCCATCTTGGTCTTTCTCATCTCGTTCTTACCCACCTAGTTCTTCCCCCTCTGGCTCTTCCTCATCTCCCATCTCATCCTTCTAGTTCTCCTCCAATCTAGTCCCCCAAGTCTCTGAGGTTTACAGTTATATACCCATGCAATAGCAATGCTCTTGCTAAGGCAAGATCACCAGGTTTGAATTCTTACAGGGTCATAAAGGCAGGTAAGAGTTTTCCTCAGGCAGTGACTGTCAGGCTTTCTTTTACAACCCAAAAGGGGAGTGGTTAAGGGAGGAGGTCAACTAAGAGCTAAAATTGTTTAATATATCAGAAAAAGGGAATTTATGTGCTCAAACTACGTTCCTAGAAGTGATTAGTTAAAATATTAGGAATCTATAATGTTAGTATAAATACCCCTAAGCCTCTATAAGAATGGGGATCTGAGACTAATTTGCACAAGAAATAAAGCTATGCACCTAACCTTTGCCTGTCTCCTAGGCCTAGGAGATAGGCATTATCTCCATAAGGGTGTTTGCCTTAATTTAGGGGACTCAGTGGTTGGTCTGAAATGCTTTGTCCTGTCTGCCTTTTGGCTTTGGATGCTAGAAAAGTATGTCAGATAAAAATACACTGTTAGAATTTCTTGGGGAAGGTATGAGAGCACACAAATTCATAACAGGAAACAGCTGATATATTAAAAGCCGAATAACACTAAATACTCCCTGAGATTTGGCTTTTTCTCTGGAAGAATTCCTTAATTCTTCCAGGTGTAGCTTTACCATAGTCAGTGGAATTTTTACTACATTCCTGCAGCTCTAGCACTTTTGGTAATAGTTCTCACCTTTTTCTTTTTCTTTTCTTTTCTTTCTTTTTAAGGTTTTTTTGAGACAGGGTTTCTCTGTATAACAGCCCTAGCTGTTCTTGTCCTGGAATTCACTTTGTAGACCAGGCTGGCCTCGAACTTAGAGATCTGCCTACCTCTGCCTCCCAGTTGCTGGGGTTTAAGGCCTGTGCCACCACGCCCAGCTGTTCCACACCCTTTCAGTAGTAGTTCTCATATATCTATTGGCATACCAGACAGTGTTAGAATTTTTTGTTTCAGGCCGGGCGGTGGTGGCGCACGCCTTTAATCCCAGCACTCAGGAGGCAGAGCCAGGCGGATCTCTGTGAGTTCGAGGCCAGCCTGGACTACCAAGTGAGTCCCAGGAAAGAATTTTTTGTTTCAGCTATAATACAAGTATAATTTTGTTTTGTTTTCCCTGAAACCAGGTCTCTTTCTGTTGCCCAGGTTCTTTTTACATTCCTGGGCTCAAAGCAATCCTACTTTAGCTTGGATGGTAGGTACTCACCATTGTTAGAGCCAGATTATTATGTGTTTTTGTTTTGTTTTTTCTTTTTGAGACAGGGTCTTGTGTAACATAGGCTGGCCTTGAATGCCCTATGTAGCTGAAGATTTCCTTAAACTTTTGATCTTTTTACCTTTCTCTACCTCCTAAATGCCATGATTACAGGCATGTGCTACCACCATACTTGATTTATAAGGTGCTGGGGACTGAATCCAGGGCCTTGAGCATTCTAGGCAAGTACTTTATAATCTCTGGCCCTTGTTATGCATATTTATTTATTTGTTTGTTTGTTTATTTTTCAAATATGTATGTGTGTGTGTCCCTTAATACCTGTGTTGAAGTCAGAGGACAACTTGGAGGAAGTCAGTTCTTCCCTTCCACCATGTAGGTCATAGGTATCCATCTCAGGTCACCAGTTTGGTGGCAGGTGCCTTTACCTGCTGAGACCCTGGCTGACCCTGTTATACATACTTGGGTGGGTAGCCAACCCACCCATCAGTCCTTCCTTCCTTTTTCCTATTTTTCTTTTTGAGATAGTATCTTATTTTTATAGCTGAGGCTGACCTAGATTTCATGGTGATCCCCTTGCCTTAGCCTTATTGTTAATGTTGGGATTACAGATGTAAGCCATCAAAATTGGTTGGCTAAGTCTCTGTGTAGTCTTGGCTGGCCTCAAACTCACAGAGATCTGCCTGCCTCTGCCTCCCAAGTGCTGGGATTAAAGGCGTGTGCCACCACCGCCCAGCTCCAGATATTTTTTTTAATATTTATTTATTTATTTATTTATTTATTTATTTATTTATTTATTTATTATACAGTGTAATGTCTGCATGTATCCTTGCAGGCCAGAAGAAGGCACCAGATCTTACAGATGGTTGTGAGCCACCATGTGGTTGCTGGGAACCGAACTCAGGACCTCTGGAAGAACAGCCAGTGTTCTTAACCGCTAAGCCATCTCTCCACCCCTCCAGATATTTTCTTTAGCACACTAAAAATATTATTCTTTGTAGTATCTGGTAGCACTGGCCCAGCAACTCTGGAAGCTGAGGTAGGAAAATTGCAAGTTCAAAGGCAGCTTGACCAACTTGGTAAGACATTGTCTCAAAAAATAAAAACAAGGAGCTGGAGAGATGATTAAGATGGCTCAGTGGTTAAGAGCACTTGCTGCTCTTTCAAAGACTCGGTTTGGGCTCCCAGCAACCACATTGTAGCTCATGACCATTTGTAATTCCAGTTCCTGAGGATCTGATGCCCTCTTCTGGCCTCTGTACCACCAGGTACCCATACTTGCAAGCAAAATACAAACCTAAAATAAAAACAAATACATCCTTTTTTTTTTTTTTTTTCTTCGATCCGAGACAGGGCTTTTCTCTGTAGCTTTGGAGCCTGTCCTGGGACTTTCTCTGTAGACCAGGTTGGCTTTGAAGTCACAGAGATCCATGTGCCTCTGCCTTCCAAGTGCTGGGATTAAAGGCCCACCACCACCTGGCCGGCCCTTCTTTCTTAGCCTGGCTCTCCCACCCAGTCTCTTCCTGTCCAGCTATAGGCCAGTCAGTTCTTCATTAACCAGTGAGAGTAATACATATTCACAATGTACAGAAGGATTATTTCACAGCACTCCAGGACCTAAATAAAATAAAATAAAAAATTGTTCTTTACTTTGTAGTCCCTATGGTTTCCTGTAAGAACTCCAGTTAACATATGGTGAAGCATAGCTTTTGCCTGATATTTGGAGATTTTTCATTTTTTTTTTTTTTCCAGCTTGATTCTGACTGGGATATGCCTGCTGGAGGTTTGCCAAGCTTCTAGGATATGCATGTTTGTCATTAAATTTGGGGAACATTTTGCAATTTTTCTTCTTTTTTCTTCAAAGCAAGATTTTGATATGTCACTCAGTTGGCCTTGAATTTTTGGCAATCCTCTTGCCTCTTCCTCCTGAGTGCTGAGGTTAATAGTGTGCAAATATGCACAACCATGTCTGGCTATGTTCAGCTAGTGTATCTTAAATTTCTTTTTTCAGCTTAAAGCTTTTCTCTCTCTGCTGTAGGACTCCAGTGACACTCATTGGTTTTGCTGTACCTTTGTGAAGTTCAGTTCAGTCTGCTTTCCAGCTTGTTCACTGATGCTCAGATTGGATAATTTCTGAGACTCTGTCTCATGTTCCCTGTCTCCTTCTTCTGTTGTCTCCATGTTACCATGGAGCCCATCCAGTGTTGTTTTATTTTGTATTTATTTTTTATTGATCTTTTATTTTATACACACACATTTTAAGATTGAACCCTGGGCCTTGAGCTTGCTAAGTAAGCATTCTACACTCAAGTTTCTACAGTCCTGTTTATTTTTTATTCTCAGACTTTTGATTGGTGGTAACTTCTGTTTGGTGCCCAGACCTCTTCTCAGGCATATTTGGCTTACTATCTTGGAGGGTGGTTGGTACACTTAGTTGTCTACAACTCTGTTGACTATAGGAATAAGTGTCTCTTGATTATTTTTCCCTTGAGAGTAACCAGGGTTTCTTAGTTCTTTGTATATTAAGCAGTTTATTTATGTATGTATGTATGTATGTATTTAGTTAGTTAGTTTTTTTTTTTTTTTTTTTTTTTTTTTTTTTTTTTTTTTTTTTTGAGATAGGATTTCTCTGTGTAGTCCTGGCTATCCTGGAACTTGCTCTATAGAAAAGGCTGGCCTCTGACTTAGAGAGATCCACCTACCTCTGCCTCCTGAGTGCTGGCTTTATACACCCAACTGTCAATCAGTTTTGAATTACACACGTATACTTTTAATGTTATTGTATGAGGTTGGGCATTGTTCAGTCTCACAGAGTGCTGAAACTTTTCCTGAAGTAGGGGCTGGACCTAGTTGGTCAGGCCAAGTGGTTTACTTTAAACTTTCTAAAAATTGCATTTATTTATTTATTTAGAGTGTGTGCTTGCATGTGTGTTTGTATACACGTGCACATACATTTTATGATGCATGTGTGGGCATCGGAAGATAACTTGTGTCAGTTCTCTCTTCCATAGATGGCTCTCAGGGATCAAATTTAGGTTTTCAATGTTGGCAAAAGGTGCTTTACTCCCTGAGCCATCTGGTCAGCCCTGAGTGAGACAGGATCTCACTCTGTAATCCATTCTGACCTCTATCTTGGGATCCTTTTTGCTTAGCTGCTGAAATCTGGTATTACAGGTGTGTGCCACCACACCTAGTCAAGGAGCACTTTACTTCGCCATATTGTGCTCAGGTCCATTTTCAGAGTCTCTGCAATGATTCTGACACCCGCCCTGTGAATACTGTCCATGGCCCAGTCTGAAGCTTAAGTGTGATTGTCTTAGTTTTTGTTGTTGTTGTTGTTACTGTGATAAAATATCCTAACAAAAGCACAATTTACCCGGTGGGTGCACGCCTTTAATCCCAGCACTCAGGAGGCAGAGCCAGGTGGATCTCTGTGAGTTCGAGGCCAGCCTGGTCTATAGGGCGAGATCCAGGACAGGCACCAAAACTACACAGAGAAACCCTGTCTCGAAAAACAAAACAAGGCCGGGCGATGGTGGTGCACGCCTTTAATCCCAGCACTCGGGAGGCAGAGCCAGGTGGATCTCTGTGAGTTTGAGGCCAGCCAGGTCTACATAGTGAGTTCCAGGAAAGGCACAAAGCTACACAGGGAAACCCTGTCTCGAAAAACGAAGCCAACCAACCAACCAACCAAACAAACAAACAAACAAAAAGAAAAAAAAACAGAAAGAAAGAAAGAGAAAGAAAAACAAAACAAAACAAAAAAAGCATAATTTAAGGGAGAAAGGATTTATTTCAGTTCACACAGCAGGAGCCTGAAGTGGCTAGTCACAAGGAAAAAGCAACGAATGCATGTGTGCTTCTTAGCTTCCTTTCTCTACTTATATAGTACAGGATTCCCTGCCCAGGGAGTAGTCCCATCTATAATTAAGATGGGTCTTCTTATATCAATTAAGGTAATCAAGATAATCCCCTATTAGGCATGGACAGAGGCCCATCTCTCAGGTGATTATAGTCTATCAAGTTGAAAGTTCACATTAACTATTATCACATTAACTATTACTATAAAGTAACTATTAACTATTAACTATTAATAGTTACACATTAACTATTCACATAACTATTACTGTAGGTCAGTACTCAAAGCCATTAGTTTTGCCATGTAGCCTTAGGTCCATATATACAACATCTCAGGATAGCCCACACATTCTTGTGTAGCTATATATAGGCCTGTCTGTATGTCCTTCTTGTCTATACAATGTCCCATTCTAACTCCTAATTCTAGGGCCTCTTTTTTGTCCTCTGGCTAGAAGTCCATGCTGTGCTTGCCCCAACATTTCATGACTGGGTCCATCCTGGGCCTGGCATAGAGCTTGGGGTACGAGACAATACAATCTCCAGGCTCTTGAGACATAGTCCTCTAGTGAGGAAGACATTCCTTCTAAATTTTGTGCTTTTGAAGCTACTACCACCATCATAGAGTTAGAGCTTGAGTTTGCCTAGGGCAGGGCCAGCAAAGACAGAAACTAATGATGATGATGATGATGATGATCATGATCATGATGATAAAAGCAGGACATTTCCCCCTTTTTTGTCATGTGGATTTCACTACACTTTCCTAAGGTCAGGTGCTTCCTATCTGTACTTGAGTTCAGACTACTTTTGAGTTCAGCCAGGAGATACAGAGGGAAAAGTAGTAATTTGGAAGCCTGCCTTCAGGAAAATCACCCAAAGTCTGTATTCCTTCCATATCCTGCTGCTTGCTGCCTCTGAGCTTCCATGTTTACATGGATTGAGTGGAGGAGTGTGACCCATCTATTTAGGAGGAAAGATTGGGTTTATCCATGGCACCTACCAATCCAGAGCCCCCGAGGGCTCCTGCATTACTGTCACTTCTTGACAAAGAACAGTAGGTGGGGACTTGGAGGAGAATCTTAGGTGATATTGAAGACCATCAATTGCTGTGTACTGTGTTAGCAATTTTTTTTCTTTTTCAGTGCTGGAGATGCAACCCAGGGCCTTGCACATACTCGACAGTGCTCTATTAAGCTACACCTCAGCCCTCAACTATTCTGTTGTTCCAGTATGGAAACTACCCTATAACCTGTGCCCTGCTTTGTTTGCTCTAGGATTTGAGACCCTGGAGGAGTGACACTGCTTACCTCAGGCATCTTCTTCCACTAAGCCATGGCAACCCCAGATGTGAGCGTCCACATGGAAGAGGTGGTGGTTGTGACAACTCCAGACACTGCAGTTGATGGCAGTGGTGTGGAGGAAGTGAAGACAGTGCTTGTAACAACAAATCTAGCTCCTCATGGGTAAGAAGTAAACCTTGGTCCTGCCGTGTTATGGTGGCACAGCTTGGTATGCCAGGTGTAGGGATGAGCGTCAAGACTTCTGTACATACAAGATTCTAAGACTGGACCCAGGTGAAGAAGTACAAAGTATGTCAAGAAAGAGGATCAAAAGAGCCACTAAGGGTGATGTTTCAGCTCATCATTGCAGTGTGGTCTAAATCTCTTGGTGATATCTCTTGATCAATGAAACAGTGAGAACTGAATGTTTTCTTTATCATCTCCTGTTCTAGAGGTCAGAATTGAGAATTAGTTGGTTAAAAAGTCACACTTAACCAAACTCTTGTCTTTCTTTTGCCTCTTATATAGGAGGAGGGCAGCAATCAGGGGTTGTGGGACTTTTTGTTCTCTCCCCTGAGAGACTTGGTCTCTGGGCTTTTGGCTTCTCTTTGCTGCATCTTGTGTGTGGTATTGTTATACTGAACTTGACTTTTTCTGGAGCCTAGGTGAGCTTTTTGGCTCACTAACAACATGTTGACAGTGAATTTTTAAGAAGAAGGTTGTAGACCAACCCTTGCGGCCCCCTCTATTGAGGAGACTGTGTCTTTTCATATGCATGCTTGTTGTCAGCTGCAGAATAGGGATCTGGGCTCTGTTTGGGAGGTCTGACATTGCCTTCTTCCTCAGGGAAACAATTGAAGCTGGTGTGCCTAGCTGTGCAAGGCTGGCTTTGGGTGGTTGTGAGTTGAATTATGTATGGTACTTCTTGTTTTGTGGACATAGTACAAGACCCTATCTGTAAAGTAGGACCTCCAATAGCATTTTTTCACTGAGTCTCCTTTTCTTTCTCTCTTTCTTTCTTTCTTTCTTTCTTTCTTTCTTTCTTTCTTTCTTTCTTTCTTTCTTTCTTTTCTTTTCTTTTCTTTTTTTTTTTTTTTGTGTGTGTGTGTGTGTGTGTAGCTCTGGCTGTCTTAGAACTCACAGAGATCCACCTGCCTCTGCCTCCTGAGGGCTGGGATTAAAGGTGTTTGCCACCACCGCTTGGCTTTTTTTCTTTTAGAGACAGGTTCTTTATATAGCCCTGGCTGTTCTGGAACTCACTGTGTAAACCAGGTTGGCCTCAAACTTATAGCGATCTACTTGCCTCTGCCTCCTATGTGCTGGAATTAAAGTGCTGCCACACCCAGTTTACTGATTCTCCTTGATTCACATCAGTGTCTTGATACATGGATTAGATATTTCCTGTATATGTATTTTAGGTATACTGTATTTTCTGACACCTCCCGTAGACCTTTTCATAAAACCATATCCAAAAGCCATTGACCTTATCCAAAAGCCATGCCCACCTTTTCCCTTAGATTTGGGATAACCTGTGATAAATACTGTGGCAGAAATGACACTGGATTAGAAAAGGCCATGTAGCATCTGCTTTCTGCCCTAGGGTCTCTATTAGGAGTTCAACTGCCATGCTTCATAGCTGTGGTATCACCCAGGATTTTAGGGGGAGATGAGGAGGACCATACTCATGATAGTCTTCCCAGCTGAAGCCCAGCATTGTGGTGGACCACTACTGTACAGTTTCAGTCCCACGTCAAAGACCCTTCAATATTACATCCCCTCCCCCAATCTCTTTCTTTTGACAGGGTCTCATTCTGTAATCTATCCTGGAATTCACTATGTAGCTCACTATAGCCTGGAATGAAAGGGGATTCTCTTGTCTCACCTCCTGACTAATGGAAAGCAGACATCACCACGCACAGTTGGGTATTACTGTCTTCTTGGCTATTTTCACATAGTTGTGGGTTTAGAGTTATCCCTTGTGGGAATTTTGCCATCTTGTAAGAGAGATCAACTTCTGGGGCTATCCTAGATATGAGGGTGTTGGCCAGCATAGTTCTCTAGCAGCTGGGTGTCCACATTTGCTACTTTTGTCTTCATTATAAAGGTGATTTCTGGAGGTCACCTTTGCTATATCAACACTGAGCAGCTTTCCTAGGATGCCAAGAGTCTGCATATACCAAGGACTTAAAATAATTGTTAAACAGTAGTGAGAATTAGCAAGAGTATAATTGGTTAGTTCTTTGTTTGCCCTGTTTACTAGTATGTTAGCTTCTTTTGCTAAGTAAGAAGCTACCACATGCTGGATGTGGTGGCTCACGCCTACAATCCTATTGCTTAGGAGACTAAGGTAGAAGAGTCATGAGTTCCAGGCCAGTGTAGGCTATGTAGTAGTGGGAAAGAAGTGAACAAGAGAGGAAGGGAGAGAAACCATCTCAAAATTCAGGGGTTTAATATGTAAATATTTATTATTTCTTCTAATTCTTTCATTTGGCTTTGGCTTTATGATTTAGGCTGTAGTAGGTTGTTTTCACTCTTTACGGGGCCTGCCACCCAGCTCCCAAATAAATATACAGTCTTATTCTTATTTATGAATGCCCAGTCTTTTTTTTCCTTCGAGACAGGGTTTCTCTGTGTAGCTTTGTGCCTTTCCTGGAACTCACTCTGTAGCCCAGGCTGGCTTCGAACTCACAGAGATCCGCCTGCTTCTGCCTCCCAAGTGCTGGGATTAAAGGTGTTTGCCACAACCACCCGGCCAATGCCCAGCCTGACTTGTTTAGCTTGGCTTGTTTCTAGCCAGCTTTTCTTTCACTTTGTTTTTTTTTTTTTTTTTTTTGCACAGGGTGGGTCGGGGGGTGGGGGGGTGGGGGGTGGGGGTGGTTTCGAGACAGGGTTTCTCTGTACCTTTGGAGCCTGTCCTGGAACTTACTGTGTAGACCAGGCTGGCTCACAGAGATCCTCCCAAGTGCTCAGATTAAAGGCATGTGCCACCACCTCCTGGCCTGGCCAGCTTTTCTTAACTAATTGTCCCCATCTACCTTTTGCCTCTGGGCTTTTTCCTATTCTTACTTCTGTATATCTTACTTTTACTCTTACTCCGTGGCTAGCTGGCTGGCTGGGTAGCTGGCCCCTAGCATCCTCCTCTCCTTGTTCTCTTGCTCCTTGATCTCTTCCTCCCAGATTTCTCCTTCTATTTATTCTCTTAGCCTCCCAGCCCTGCCTATCCTTTCTCCTGCCTCACTATTGGCCATTCAGCTCATTATTAGACCATCAGGTGTTTTAGACAGGCATAGTAACACAGCTTCACAGAGTTAAACAAATGCAACATAAAAGAATGCAACATGTCAGGTGGTGGTGGCACACACCTTTAATTTCAGCACTTGGGAGGCAGAGCCAGGTGGATCTCTGTGAGTTCGAGGCCAGCCTGGGCTACAAAGCGAGATCTAGGACAGGCACCAAAGCTACACAGAGAAACCCTGTCTCGGGGAAAAAAAAAAAAAAAAAAAAAGAATGCAATACATCTTTGCATCATTAAACAAATGGCCCACAGCATAAACAAATGTAACACATCTTAAAATAATATTCCAGAACATTAGGCTGCTTGTTTGACACTGTTGTGTGTTGTGGTGGGTTGGCTGGTCAAGATGGCTTCAGTCATGTCTCATTGACAGGCTATTTTGATAGCTGTAGTGAGGGCATCCCTATGTCTGCCAGCCTCTCTAAATCTTCCAACTAGTTGGCCTGGACTTTCCTTGATGATCTCATGCCTTGTGTGTTCTCATTTACCAACAACTAGAGCAAATTATATAGCCATGCACTAGCTCTTAATCCCACCTGGGTGGACTAAGACTACTTCAGGATCAGAAAAGTTGTAGATCATTAGTTTTATACCTGACATAAACAACTCAATCGAGGAAGGATGTACCTTGGCTCATGTTTTTCAGAGGGTTCAGTGAGTACATAAAGGTGGTGGGAATATGTAGAGGAAGAGGCATTTTGCTTCATGGGAGATAAGAGGGTGAGAAAGGGAAACATGAAGGCAAGGTAGGGAGACAGGAAGGGACCAGGGACAAAATATTCCCAAGGACTTCCCTCCAGTGACCTACTTTTTTCATGTAGTTCCCACCTCCCAAAATAGTATCACTAGTTAAGCCATCCCCAACACATAAGCATTTTAGTGGGACACTTGATATTCAATATTTACAAAGATACCATGGCTGCCTCTACAAATCTGACATTATCTCCCTGACAGTTCATTCCTCCACACCCCAAAGGTCCCTCAACATCATGTCCAACTATGGTACCAGGCCTCAAGTCTTGGCTTCATAGTTAAATGCCTTTTGATCATAAACCTGAGAATTAAAAACAAAATTACTCCCTGTCTTAAAGTTTTATTGCTGTGATGAAACACTAACCAAAACCAACATGGGGAGGAGTGGTTTTTTTTTTTTTGTTGTTGTTGTTGTTGTTGTTGTTGTTTGTTTTTTTTTCTGAGATAGGGTTTCTCTATATAACAGCCCTGGCTGTCCTGGAACTATCTCTGTAGACCAGGGTGGCCTGGAACTCACAGAAATCTGCCTGCCTCTGCCTCCCCAGTGCTGGGATTAAAGGTGTGTGATACTACCACCCAGCTAGGAGGAAGGGTTTTATTTCGTATTCTACATTATAGTTCATCATCCAGAGAGAAATCAAGGCAGGAACTCAAGGTAGAAACCTGGAGTCAGGAACTGATGTAGAGGCCATGAAAAAGTGAGGCTTACTGGTTTGCTTCCTCGTGGCTTGTTCAGCCTGCCTTCTTTTATAGCATCTAGGACTACTAGTCTAGGGGTAGCACTGCCTACAGTGAGCTGGGCCTCTGTCTCCATAGTGCTGGGAAGACAGTATGCATCATGATGCTTTTGTTTGTTTTTGGTTTTGTTTTGTTGTTGTTTTTTGTTTTGTTTTGTTTTGTTTTGTTTTGTTTTGTTTTTGAGACAGGGGTTCTCTGTGTAGCCCTGGCTGCCTTGGAACTCACTTTGTAAATGAGGCTAGCCTTGAATTCACAGAGGTCTGCCTGCCTTTGCCTCCTGAGTGCTGGGATTAAAGGTATGTGTCACCACTGCCCAGCTAAAAGGGTTGTTTTTCTTGGGGGGGGGGGGATTTTTAAAATTATAATTTAATTGCAGCATTTCTCCGTTCCCTTTCCTCCCTCTAAATCCTCCCAAATAACCTTCCTTGTTCTCCTTCAAATCTATGGCCTCTTTTTCCACTAATTGTTATTTCATGCCTATGTATATACATATATATTTCTAAATATAACCTGTTCAGTCCATATAATATTATTGGTATGTATGTTTTCTTAACTGACTTTGGCACTGGACAACCAATTGGTGTGATCTTCCATAGGGAAGACTACCTCTTCCACTCCCAGCTTCCTCAGTTGCCTACAGTTCTTTGTATAGGGTTGAGGCTTCATGGATTTTCTCCATCCAGTTTGGCATGCTCATCCTTGTTCAGCTAATATTTGAGCAGTCATGTTGGTGAGACTTTATGAGTGTAGCTTCTGATAATACTAGGAGACACAATCTCATAGCAAACTCGTGAGGGTGCTAGGGATTTTAACTCAGATCCTCTTGCATGCATAGCAAGCCCTTTACTAACCGAGCCTTCTTCCTAGCACAAAGATGTTTTTATTTGTTCATTTTTTTAGGTGGTACTAGAAATTGAATCTAGGGTCTTTTGGTTGCAGACAAGTTGTGTGTGTGTGTGTGTGTGAGAGAGAGAAAAAAAAAGTGAAGTAGAGGATAGTTAATTTCTTTGTAGGAAATGATTTTCTTCCTGATTTGGGAAGACCTGGGGAGTATTCTTTACTCAGAAAGCCTGACAGAATTATTCCTGCTCACTACCATCCTGTGGCAAAGTCTGTCTACTGCAGAGAAGAAAGCAGCTTTCAATAGAAAGCCAGGAGTTCATATGTTTAGGGAAAGTATACCTTTTTTATGTGACATTAATAGAAATGCCAATTTGTTAGCATCTTTGCTGAGAGTTGGAGACATAGTTTTACAGGTTGTGCTGCTGAGGGTCTGTACTACATCCATGGAGATTCTTCCCCCTTAGTCTTCACTATGATTTCCTCAGCTGTCTACATTGAATGCTGGCCATTGGTTTGCTAATGTTCTTGTAAGTCAGGAGCTGTAGTCTCTGCTAATGGCACAGCTAGGGGTTTCAGGTCTCTTTTCCTCACTCCTGACTTCCTTCCTTGGAAGAATTTGTTTTGGACAGGGTATACATTCTGGTTCTGTCATTGTCCTCTGCTTTGTCCAAAGTTCTGGCTGAGGAGGATAGCTTCCTTTCCAAGTTCCTGCAGACTTTTTGGAGTCTGGGTGTTCCCATTTAATATTACTATTCATATCAGAGTCATTCTTTGTTGTTGTTTTTGGGGCAGGGTCTCTCTGAATCAGAGACTCTCAACCTGTGGGTCATGACCCCTTTTGGGGTTGATTGACCCTTTCACAGGGGTTGCATTATCAGATATCCTGGATATCAGATAGTTACAATTCATAAAAGTAGTAAAATTACAGTAATGAAATAGCAATGAAAATAATTTTGTGGTTGGAGGTCACCACAACATGAGGAATTATATTAAAGGGTCTCAGCATTAGGAAGGTTGAGAACCACTGCTTTAAATGGCCCTGGCTGGCCTAGAACTTTCTATGAAGATCAGGCCTACCTCTGCCTCCTAAATGCTGAGACTAATGGTATGCACCACCATGGCTGGTTTAGAGTCATTCTTAATGTCTCAAAAGGCAGATTCCAAGCCAGGAAGTTTACCTTAAAAATCTGTACAGATAGCCGGGTGGTGGTGGTGTATGCCTTTAATCCCAGCACTTGGGAGGCAGAAGCAGGCAGATCTCTGATTTCGAGGCCAGCCTACTCTACAGAGTGAGTTCCAGGACAATAGCCAGGGCTACACAAAGAAGCCCTGTTTTGAAAAACAAAAAACAAAAAAAGCAGATTCCAAGTTTGTTTTTGTTTTTGTTTTGTTTTGTTTCGAGACAGGGTTTCCCTGTGTAGCTTTGTGCCTTTCCTAGAACTCAAGTGGTAACCCAGGCTGGCCTCGAACTCACAGAGCTACGCCTGCCTCTGCCTCCCAAGTGCTGGGATTAAAGGCATGAGCCACCACCGCCCGGCTGTATTTTTATTTAACTCCCATTTACCTGTTGGTAAAGTAGTTTCAGAGCATGGTAGTTGGCTTCATTATTTCCAGGCCATGAGGTAGAAAGTTGTGAATGGAGATGACAAGGCAAAAATGCTCATCTTATGACAGCTAGGAGACAGAAAATCAAAGGAAGAGCCAGGGACAAGGTACGCCCTTCTAGACCACACTCCCAATGATCTACTTTCTTTAATTAGACTCCATCTTTTACTTTCTACCATCTCTCAATATCATCATATTATCATCCATCAAGCGATTGGTTCATTGAAAAGTCAGAGCCTTTATGATCTAGTCACTTCCCCAAAAGCTCCTGCTCTCAATACTGCTCTATTGGAAACTAAGCCTTCAACACAAATCTTTTGGGTGAGCTACCTTATATCTAAACCATGACATGTGCCCTCTTGCAGTTTTCTAGCTATACTGGAGTGCTGCTGTTTCACACCTGTATTATCACTCCATCAGCTTTTCCCACAAATATCTTGGTGGTAGATATTTCCATTTTTGGCCTATCTAGGTGAAAGTGCTTTCTCACTCATCTTTTTTTTCTCCCAGTGCTGGAGATTGAACCCAGGCCTTTGATTACACTAGGTAAGCACTCTACTACTGAACATCTCAGTTCTCAACATAGTCCTCATTTGCATTTCTTAGGAATTAGAAGCAGTCTCTTCACAGGTTTCTCATGGCTCTGGTCTTGGACCTTGGTAGACTGTCCTCCAACTATTCATGTGTTCCCTCTTTTAAAAAGTTGCTTGGCCGGGCGGTGGTGGCGCACGCCTTTAATCCCAGCACTCGGGAGGCAGAGCCAGGCGGATCTCTGTGAGTTCGAGGCCAGCCTGGGCTACCAAGTGAGCTCCAGGAAAGGCGCAAAGCTACACAGAGAAACCCTGTCTCGAAAAACCAAAAAAAAAAAAAAAAAAGTTGCTCATAGTGTTTTTTGCCTTGTACTAAAAGGATTTTTTGTTGTTGTTTGTTTTTAATTTATTGTGTGTGCCATGGTGTTTGTAGAACTCAGAGAGCAACTTTTAATAGTTGGTTCTCCCTCACACTTTTACATGGGTTCTGGAGATTGAACTCGGGTCATCAAGCTTGCATAGCAAGTGCCTTTACTGGCTGGATGATCTAACCAACCCAAGATTTTAATTTTATTTATTTATTTTGGGACAGAATATGGTGATATACCTTTAATCCCAACACTTGGGAGACTGAAGAAGGTGGATCTCTGAGTTCAAGGCCAGCCAAGGCTACAGTCTCAGAACAAAGTCTCAGAACAAAGCAAAACAAAGAGATAGATTTTTTACATTTTTGTTGCGTGTATATATGTCTTTCACCTGCATGTATTCAAGTGTACCATGCTTATGCAGTGCTTATAAAGGTCAGAAGAGGGCATTGGGGCCCCCGGAACTGGAGTTACAGGTAGTTGTGAACCACCATATGGATGCTGGAATGAACAAGGGTCCTCTGTAAAAGCAGTAAGTATTCTTTTTTTTTTTTTTTTTTTTGCTTTTTCCAGATAGGGTTTCTCTATAGTTTTGGTGCCTGCCCTGGATCTCTCTATGTAGACCAGGCTGGCCTCAAACTCACAGAGATCCGCCTGACTCTGCTTCCTGAGTGTTGGGATTAAAGGAGTGTGCCACTGCCACCCGGCTGCAGCAAGTATTCTTAACCAGTGAGCCATCTCTCTAGCTACTAATTTTATTTATTTATATTTTAAATTTTGGAGAAAATTTGAGGGAAGGTCTTGCTATGTGGTCCTAACTGGCCTGGAAAGAGCTAAGTAGACCAGGCTTGTCTGGAACTTGTAGCGATTCCCCAGTTTCTGCTCTTGAGTGTTGAAATGATAAGTATATGTTTTGTGTATGTGTGTGTGTACCCATGTGCGCAGATATAGAAGTCAGAGGGCTTCCACATATGCATGTCAGAGGACTAAGTTCTGAGGATTGATCTGAGGTTGTCAGGTTTGGCAATAAGTGCTTTTACCTACTGAGCTGTGTCACTGGCCCTGGCTTCTATTTTTGTTTGTTTATTTTGAAATAGGATTTCTTATAGCCCAGGCTGGCCTTAAACTACTGTATTTCTAAGGATGATCTTGAACTTCTGATTATTCTGCCTTCTGGTAATACAGGCATGTACCACCAGGCCCAGTGTTACGTGTTACTGGGAAGTCACATGCTAGGTAGGCACTCTACCAGCTGAGATGCATCCCATCCCCAAGTATTTTTATTTTTAAGCCAAAAGTATCCTTTTTTTGTGATTCTGGATTTTGTATATAAGAAAAACCTTGACCATTTTATAACTACTACTACTAATCCTTTTCTTTTAAAAAATTTTAATACTATAGGGTTTCACCTTTGCCTTTGCTTTTGGTTTGCTCATAATTTATTTTGGTATAAGGTAAGGGTTGGTCAAAAATTTTGTATTTTTTTTTTTTTTTTTTTTTTTTTTTTTGGTTTTTCGAGACAGGGTTTCTCTGTGTAGCTTTGCGCCTTTCCTGGAACTCACTTGGTAGCCCAGGCTGGCCTCGAACTCACAGAGATCCGCCTGCCTCTGCCTCCCAAGTGCTGGGATTAAAGGCGTGCGCCACCACTGCCCAGCAAATTTTGTATTTTTTGAGTATATGGCTCAGTAGAACATTTGCCTAGCATGCTTGGGGGCCTGAGTTTGCTCTCTAAAACTGTATAAAAGGTATATTTTTTTAGCAACTTTGTATAACAGTATAAAATTATTATATTGGAAATAGAAAACTTTATTAAATAAAGAAATAATGCTTTTGAGTGCCCACATGAATGTTTGTTGCTTCTATAAATTCCTCACATTGGCTTTGCTTGTCCATGCCTTTCTTGGCACTGGTGGAAGGCAAAAATGGAACAGAGAATGCAAGCTACATGTTCTCCTGAGGGTGGCATAAGTACTTGTCTGTGCATTCTTCTCTGACTGCATAGCCACCACAATTTCTGAATAAAGATAGCAAAGTATAATTGGTTTGTTAGCAATGAGATTCATCCTTTCACACTCTAGGTATGCCAGGGGCTGCAAAATGTGCACTTGTTGATTCTGATGTTCTTTTTCTCTGTCTACCAGGGGTGACTTGACAGAAGATAACATGGAAACAGAAAATGCAGCAGCTGCAGCTGCTGCAGCCTTTACAGCCTCCTCACAGCTCAAGGAAGCCGTGTTAGGTAGGAAACCCTATTGACTGGGAAGCAGCATTAGGTGGGAAGTCTGCCTTCTGCCTACTCTGTTGGTTTTGAGGACAGGACAGTCCCACAATTGAGGTAACAGCAAGGGCTAAGTAGGCCCTTGTTTGGGCTGTTCCCCAACATATAAGAGACCAGGTCCCGGGTCTTCTTAAGAGGGAGGGGCACATTGTATGGGAACGACTTCTACCAGCACTGGTGGGAAAAGAAAGAAGAGTCATCTCAATTTTTGCAGCTTTCTCCTCTTTTGTATTTTGTTGTCTTGCCACTGTCTCCCCCTGTTTCCTTTGTCTACAGTGAATGATTGTAGGTGTTCATTTATTATCTATGGGGCCTTGTGTCAGTTAGATTAAAGAATTGGAATGCCTAAGACATGTTTCCCTAGCAGTGTTTCAACTATGGCTTGATTTTGTCTTCTAACATGGCTCTTCAATTGGCCATTGTTTAATGAGCTTATATTAATATTGTGGTTAATAGTTACTGATATATAGTCTTTTTTGTTGATTCATCTGAAATTCTCCATGGGCTTGATGGGAACCTTGTTTCTGGGCTCTGTTTCAGGCCTTCTTGGGTCTCAGTTTGGTTTCAGATTGGCAAAGCAGGAAGTGCTTTGGAAAGTTTGTAACTGATTTTCTCTTTCTACTTTTTCTTGTCCATGTGTCTGTGAGAAGTGAAGATGGCTGAAGAGGGGGAGAACTTAGAGGCTGAAATTGTGTACCCCATCACTTGCGGAGACAGCAGAGCTAACCTCATTTGGAGGAAGTTTGTGTGCCCTGGCATCAATGTGAAATGTGTTCAGGTGAGGGTCAGGTGAGGCGCACACCTTTACCTGCACTTCCTCCTGCTTGGGTGTTGGGGGCGGCAGTGTCCTATGCAGGACACTCCTCTGGAAGGAAGCTGAGTCTCATGGGCCTGGGGAGACAGAGGAGGCATAGCAGATAACCTCTAGGAATGATGAATACAGTGAGAAAAAGCCTCCAGCAAGAGTAATTTAATTTCTGCTGAGGTGAAGCAACAGAGACAGGTTGGTGAGAAGACATACCTAATTTGAAGGAGGATAAGTTTATGGCAGTTCATTTCATGTCATTTTTCTTATTTATATTAAGTACACTTACTTCTCTTAGGTAGAAGCTATGGCCTCTGAGTTGCAGATGGCTTTGTTTGACAGACTGAGGTATGCTCTGAAGAGACCTCATTTAGTAGCTAGGGGATATTGAGTGGGAAAGGTATTCTATTTCTGGCACCATGGTAGGTTAGTACCTAAACTCATTTTGTATTGAAACAGCCCAAAATTCACACTAAGGTATATTCATAAAGCTGGTTTGAATTTTTTAATTTATTCTATTTTATATATGAGTGTTTTGCTTGCATGTATGTATGTGCACCACATGCATGCCTGGTGACTGAGGAGGCCAGAAGAGTACATCAAATCACAACTGGAGTTATGAATGATTGTGATCTACCATGTGGATGCTGTGAATTGAATTTAGGTCCTCTGCAAGAAAACAAGTACTGTAACCACTGAACTACCTCTCCAACCCCCTTCCCCCTCCCATAAAGCTATCTTAAGTTGGCAAAAAGTAAAAGTTATTAGTCCCAGGGTCAAAGTATGGGTGTAGTGCCGAGACAGAATGATGAGTCTTGCTCTTGCCCAAGATATGAGTCATCTAAGTTTTGCCTGCTGAAGACAAAAAGGTAAAACCTGGGGTTCTTCATAGCTTGTGTTTAGAGAAGGGCTGGTCTCTAAAATTGATACTGATGAGACTCATGACATCAGCCCACCTCTGCCCACCCTGAGCAGAATGCTGGCACTCCCAGTTTAAGCAATGAGAATAGAAGCTTGCTCTCTAGAACACTGACCTGTGACAGTATGGTTAGAACCTCCATCAGAGGATAGCTTGGTTTTAAGTAATTTCTAGGCTGACTTCTCCCACAATTTGACAGAAATAGTTGAAAAATCCTTTTTGAAGAAATCCATTTACCTTATGTAATTTCTACAAAATTCTAAGTCAGGAAGGGGTGGGGAGTACCTCACAGAAAAAGAAAACCAAAGCACTTGACACAAGAGAGCAAGGTGCCTTGGATGAGCATGTGAAGAAACACTGGGCAACAGAATCAGCTCATCACTGGGATCCCAGACATGAACCACTGTACCGGGATTTTTATGTTGGTGCTGGGGATCCAAACAGATTCTTTATGTTTATGCAGGAAGCACTTTACCAATTGAGCCATCCCTTAACTCTAAATAATTATTAATTCATCTCAAATAATAAAAGATAAGCCTGAATATGTATAAAGCATGAGCAAATTTGACAAAAACATTAGCTAGAAATGAATAGATTTAAAACTAAATATTTGATTGATTTGTTTCAGAGATTAGACATAGCTGAAGAGATGATTAGTGAACTGGAGGATAGAATCAAAAACTTCATTCAAATCTCAGTTCATAGATACGAGAAAGTGGCAGATAGAAGCAGGAGAAAAATACAACATGTCTGTCTTCAAGGAAGGAGCCTGAAGACTTCATGAGGAGGCAAGACTGGTGTCCATCTTTTGAAAGACCTGAATGATCCCCAGATGAACAGAAAGGCTCCCATCTGGAATAATTTAATGTTAAAATAAATAACATCAGGCTGGAGCTCAGTGGCTGATCACTTGTTTAGCATGTATAAGGCTTGGAGTTTAATCCTAGCAAGACAAGAGAGAAATAAGTAGTAATACATGAGTAAGATAAGGTTCCTCTTATCTTTTCAGTTTATTGCATAAATGTTTTATACTAAGTTAAAAAGCAGACTCCATGTGATTATGACATAAGCTGTGATGCTTTTAAATTTGTATCAAGGGACAGAAGGGAAATTCTATGCCTTACAAGGAAATCTTGATTTAACCTTTCATGAACTACAAACATCTAAAACAGTGGTCCTCAATATTCCTAATGCTGTAATCCCTTTAATACAGTTCTTCATGTTGTGGTGACCCCCAATCATAAAATTATTTTCATTGCTACTTTATAATTGTAATTTTGCTACTGTTATGAATCATAATGTAAATGTCTGATATGCAGGATTTCTGATAATACAACCCCTGTGAAAGGTTTAGTTGATATCCAAAGGGGTCTTGACCTGCAGGTTGAGAATCACTGATCTAAAGCCTACGAGCCTTTAGCTGATCATCCTTAGCAAGTTCAATCTCTGCCAAAGAGCTGGCAAATGTTCTTTTACTGGTTACCCTGTAGCTGAGTTATTTCATTTTTATTCTGGATGTTGAACTCTGGCGTTATTGCAGGCAGATTTCTTCTTAAATTCCTTTACTACAGGCTGGGGATATAACTCATTGCATATGTATGGAAGCATGTGCGCACGCGTGCGTGCGCACGCGCGCGCGCGCACGCGCACACACACACACACACACACACACACACACACACACACACAACTTGTCTGCAACCAAAAGACCCTAGATCCAATTTCTAGTACCACCTAAAAAAATGAACAAATAAAAACATCTTTGTGCTAGGAAGAAGGCTCGGTTAGTAAAGGGCTTGCTATGCATGCAAGAGGATCTGAGTTAAAATCCCTAGCACCCTCACGAGTTTGCTATGAGATTGTGTCTCCTAGTATTATCAGAAGCTACACTCATAAAGTCTCACCAACATGACTGCTCAAATATTAGCTGAACAAGGATGAGCATGCCAAACTGGATGGAGAAAATCCATGAAGCCTCAACCCTATACAAAGAACTGTAGGCAACTGAGGAAGCTGGGAGTGGAAGAGGTAGTCTTCCCCATGGAAGATCACACCAATTGGTTGTCCAGTGCCAAAGTCAGTTAAGAAAACATACATACCAATAATATTATATGGACTGAACAGGTTATATTTAGAAATATATATGTATATACATAGGCATGAAATAACAATTAGTGGAAAAAGAGGCCATAGATTTGAAGGAGAACAAGGAAGGTTATTTGGGAGGATTTAGAGGGAGGAAAGGGAACGGAGAAATGTTGCAATTAAATTATAATTTTAAAAATCCCCCCCCCCCAAGAAAAATGACCCTTTTAGCTGGGCAGTGGTGACACATACCTTTAATCCCAGCACTCAGGAGGCAAAGGCAGGCAGACCTCTGTGAATTCAAGGCTAGCCTCATTTACAAAGTGAGTTCCAAGGCAGCCAGGGCTACACAGAGAACCCCTGTCTCAAAAACAAAACAAAACAAAACAAAACAAAAAACAACAAAACAAAACAAAACCAAAAACAAACAAAAGCATCATGATGCATACTGTCTTCCCAGCACTATGGAGACAGAGGCAGTGGGACTTGCTGACTAGCTAGTCTTCCAAATTGGTGAGGTCCAGGTTTGGTGAATATCTTAGTTACTTTTTTATTGCAGTGAAGAGACACCATGATCAAAGCAACTTATAAGAGAAAGAATTTATTGGGGCTCATAGTTCTAGAGGGTTAGAGTCCGTGGTCATCATGGTAGGGAACATGGCAACAGGTAGGAAGGCATAGCACTGGAACAGTAGCTAAGAACTTACTTACATCCTGAACTACAGGTATACTGGAGAGAGAGAGAGAGAGAGAGAGAGAGAGAGAGAGAGAGAGAGAGAGAGAGAGAGAGAGAGAGAGAGAAAGCTAAGTGGAATGGTGTGAACTTTTGAAAAATCAAAGCCCACCCCCAGTGACACACTGTCTCCAAGGCCAGTTCTTCTAATCCTTCCCGAAGAGTCCCACCAACTGGGGACTGAGTTTTCAAATATATTAGCCTATGGTAGATATTCTCATTCAAACCACATATGGTCTCTATACGTGTGTATAAACACACACACACACACACACACACACACACACACACACACACCAAAAAAATTCCTTACTAGTTCTTTTGATTTTATTCATCAGTGATCCCTTGGACAAAAGTAAGAGTCCTCCTGCATTTTTCTGTTAATTTTCCTACAGATATAACTCAGTGTTAATAGGAAGCTAGTCATGATCTTTACTTGTATTGACAGTGAATTCAAAAGAGTGTAGGATATGGATAGTGTACATGCAACACAATTTCTTTTCCTCTGTAGAATAGTTTGTGGAAGGTACTGCAAGAAAAGACAGGCAGAAGTTGGGATAGAGTGTTAAGAAGAAAGGGGCATGAGGAGGCTACTGAGTCCTTAGCAATGGCTTAATGACTGGGAAATAAAGTTTATTACAACGTATTTCATGTAGTTTTTCTTATATTAAGTACACTTCTGTTAGGTGTGTGCAGAGAGAGAAGTGTTGTTTTCATGAGAATGTCTACCAGTGAATATGGAAGGAGTGGTGGACTAGGAAATCTAGCTGTGAAGTGGAGTGAGGAGCAGTCAGAGCATCCCTTCTAGATCACATACTAACACAGAGTGATGTGGCTGCAGTGAAGAAGCTTTGAGATCCTTCCCTTTCCAGGGGGCCAATGTCTATATCCTTGGCTTTAGGATAAGCAACTGTCAAGATGGATTAGAATTCCTCGGGTAGGCAACCATTGAACTGATAGAACCCATGGGTAGGAAACCCTAGGCATTCCTGCCCAAAACTCACAGCCTAACTTTACTCCTGAGAAAAACTTCAAATACAAATTAGGAGACAGAACTACAATAAAATACCTAACCTGCAGGACCAGGTATCATGGTACCTGCCTTTAATCCTAGCACATGGAGACAGAAACAGGTGAATCTCTATAGTTTCCAGGTCAGCTTGGCCTACATAGAAAGTTCTTAGCCAGCCAGAGCTAGACAGTGAAACCCTACCTTTAAAAACACAAAACCATGAGGAGGTGCTTAGTCTTACTGCAGCTTAATATCCCATGTTGTTGATATTCACGGGAGACCTGCCCTTTCCTAAACAGAAATGGAGGAAGAGTGGATTGGCAGGGAAACAGATGGGGGATGGAGGGGAGGAACTGGGAGGAGAGGAGGGAAGGGAAACTGATGCTGGAGTATAAAATAAATTTATTAAAAAAAAAAAAAAAAAAAAAAGATCAGCCATTAGATACGTGTACCAAAATCCATCAGGCCCTGAAAGGAAAATCTATAATTAAGGACCACCTCCCTTTCCACTGTGGAAACCCTCTGAGGCATTTGACAAAATTGTCGCTTTTAAGTTTGCTTTGTGAAAGACTTGGTGACTCCTAACCCTCAAGTGTTGTTCTCTGACCCATCATTTTTCTTCCCCATTTGGCATGTTTACTTGAAGTAAATGCCAGGGTCAGAGGGCAGAGCAGATGTGTGGAGGGACAGCTTTGTCATAAAAGCAATAAAGAGTGAGTGGGTGCTTTAAAAACAAAACAAAACAAAACCAGCTGGGCAGTGGTGGCACACACCTTTACTAGCATTCCAAGGCAGAGGCAGGCAGAACTCTGAGTTGGAGGCCAACCTGGTCTACAAAGTGAGTCAGCCAGAGCTATTACACAGAGAAAACCTGTCTTGAACACCACCCTCAAACAAAACAAAAAAACAAAGTTGGAAAGATGACTCAGTAATTAAGATATCTAAGTTCAGTTTCTAGTATCCACATGGCAGCTCATAACCATCCTGTAACTCCAGTTCCAGGGATCCTATGCTCTCTTTTGACCTCAGGCACCAGGCATACACGTGGTGCACATACATATATACAGATAGAATAGTCATACACATAAAGTAAAATTACAAATAAAACAAAAGCCTGACCTGTGTGCTTCAAAAATGCAAAGGTAAAGAAAAATAAAAGCAGGTTGGGCCGGGCGGCGGTGGTGGCGCACGCCTTTAATCCCAGCACTCGGGAGGCAGAGGCAGGCGGATCTCTGTGAGTTCGAGGCCAGCCTGGGCTACCAAGTGAGTTCCAGGAAAGGCGCAAAGCTATACAGAGAAACCCTGTCTCGAAAAACCAAAAAAAAAAAAAAAAAAAAAAGCAGGTTGGGAGGTGGTTTTATGAAGGACTCTAATAAACCTTGTAGTCATTCTTATATCAAGACAAAACAGGGAGAAAGGCTATAATCAGGACAGTTGGTGTATTTGAATATGGACTGCAGGTGGACACTAATAATGTACTGATCCTGATCTGGGAAAGTGTTTCATGATTGTGTCAGAGTACCTTGTTCCTAGGCAGTCTGTGTCTATTACTATGGGGTCAAGAGTCAAGGGTCTTGCTGGGGGGTGGTAGCTAACACCTTTAGTCCCAGCACTTGGGAGGCAGAGGCAGGCAGATCTCTGTGCATTCGAGGCCAGCCTGGTCTACAGAGTAAGTTCCTCCAAGACTGCACAGAGAAACCCTGTCTGGAATTAAAAAAAAAAAGGGGGGAGGAAGGGAGTCGAGGGTCTCACCAGTCCAGAACACATGCATATACATGTCTGTGTAGATGGGGGTGGTGCAGAAGGGCCAAGTGAAATAGCTGTTATTCTGAAGAAAGTGTAGTGGATTTCCTGGAATACCTTTGCAATTATTCTGTAAGATTAATTATATCAAATAAAAAATAAGTGTCCCACAGATAGCATCACAGTAAAGCACTAGAATTATAGGGGCAAAGAAGATATTTAAAATGGCTTGAAAGTTGGAGATGTAGCTCAGTGGTAAAATACTTGCCTAGCATGTGAAGGCCCTGGTTTCAATCCCCAATACAAAACAACAAGGGCCAGGCATGATGGTACATATATTTAATCCTAGCACACACTCAGGAAACAGAGACAGGCAGAATTCTGAGTTCAAGGTCAGCCTGGTCTACATCAAGAATTCTAGCCAGGACTGCATAGTGAGACTGTATCTCTAGCAAATAAACAAACAAAAGTTCCCCATATAAAAATGGCTAGAGAGCAAGGAAGATTGCTCAGGAGAAGCCAGAGGTTACATAGTACAAGATTCTCTATGATAAGAGAGATGATTGTAAAGTTATTTCTGAAAATAAGTATGAAATAGATATTTTTCAGGAAAAACTAAATTGTCATCAGTATATCTTCTGCAAAGGATGCTCTGGATATGTTTCATGCAGAGGAAAAGAAATTCCAAATAGAAATGTAGGATACAAAGAGGAGTGGAGGGTAAGAGATATGAGGGCAGATGGCAGCATGGAAATGAAATGTTGGGTAGCCAGGCATGGTGGCAAATGCTAATAGTAATCTTAGCACTTGAGAGGTTGAAGCAGGAGGATGGCTGTGAGATGTTGAAGCAGCCTGGATTACATAGCAATTACCAGGCCAGCCATGGCTACATAGCTAGATCCTATCTCAAAAATAAATAAGTAAATAAATAGATAAAAGGGGGAATTACACAGTGGTGCTCAGTGGTTGGTGGGCTTTGATAGCCAACCCATGATATACTCGGGGCCCAGCATAGAGCATGCAGAGAAGAAATAGAGATAGCCACCATCCCACATGAGGGTAGGAAAGGAAAGGGGTAACAAATAGAATTGGTTCCTAGAACCAAGTGTTGGACTTGAATAGGATCAAGCCAGGAAGGCAAGGTCAGATGAGCAGAGGTAATTGTAGAATGAAGGGCTGGATGCTGGGTACTACAGTAGTCTTCCAGTTTTGCCCTGATCAGCAATGTGAAGAGAGTTCTTTGCTGTTGCTCTGGATTACAAAAGCTGCACTGGTTCTTGGGGAATTTAGGTACATCATTTCTATCAGCAGATGGCCATTGCAGTTGTGATTGATCATGACAGTTGTGACCATGCTACCTGCAGAAGTCCTCTATGCTTAAGAAGTGGAATTCTGGGCCGGGCGTTGGTGGCGCACGCCTTTAATCCCAGCACTCGGGAGGCAGAGCCAGGTGGATCTCTGTGAGTTCGAGGCCAGCCTGGGCTACCAAGTGAGCTCCAGGAAAGGCACAAAGCTACACAGAGAAACCCTGTCTCGAAAACCAAAAAAAACAAAAAAAACAAAAAAAACAAAAAAACAAAAAAAAAAAAAAAGAAGTGGAATTCTGAAAAGAGGTGGTTTCTGGAGCCCTGCAACTGGTTCATCTGAGCTTTATTTTCATTCTTTAGTTCTAGTAGTTGCTTGCTTCAGGACACTGAATAGTATGTTTACCTTTTCAAGCTTTTTGCCCTAGTAAGTCCCAGAACAGTGTTGAATCAAGAGGGCAATTCTCTTGACTTTGAGGTGGATATGTATGAGCACTATGCAAGGCAGGGCACTGTGCATCTTATGTTTCTGTGGCTTCTTAGGCAAGGGGCCATTCACATCATAGGCAGGCTATTTGCTTATGTCTTGATTAATACCACATTTTTCTGATGTGATAACGAGTGCATATCACTTAAGGAATAATCTATAAGTGACTTGCTGTGTCTTTCTGGTGGGAGAGTACACCAGAAGCTTTCTCTGCTGTGGTCTGCCCCCTCATCTGGCACATAGTACACTTTTTTGGGGCTACAGCATGCTAAGTATCAGGTAAAGAGCTGGCCTTTACCCTGGCCCCTGGCTACTGGGGCATATTCCAATGAAGGACTGTATCAGAGTGTTCTGTACTGAGGCCTGTGACTGGTAGAGCCATGTCATTCCTTCCTGTGAACCCCTGGTGCAGGCTGGAGTTGGAAGGGAGAATGGGTTGTGCTACAGTTTCACCAGGCCTGTGTCAGTCTGAGAAGGTCCTGTACTTCTGTGCTTCTTTCTAGTACGATGAACATGTGATCAGCCCAAAGGAGTTTGTGCACCTGGCAGGGAAATCTACCTTGAAGGATTGGAAGAGAGCCATCCGGATGAATGGCATCATGCTCAGGTGGGCATCTGACCAGCTTGAGATGATGGGAGGGAAGGGGTGGGGTTCACAGCCATTGCTTTTTCATTTGGCTTTGGATCTTTGAAGATGAATTATTTGAGTTTTATTTTAATTTCCACTAATTCTTTACTTGGTGGTGGTGGTGGTGGTGATGTATATTTTGAATGTATTACTATTAAAAATTAAGGCTATAACCTGGTGTTTTTACATAGATATTTAATTTTTTTTGACAGTGCTTTATGGGACCCTTCTGTCTTTTTTATTACTTTTTATGAAAGTCCCTTGTGAAGTACACAGGTACCTAGGACATGCCAGGCTCACATACTTTATGACCTAAGAGCCATACTTGTTTCTGTGTATCTGGAGACTGGCAAGCTCTCCTAGGGGGTGTTCCATCAACCAGCTACCTCACTTCCTAAGCACTCCCTAAGGTACACTATTTTGTGTCAGAGTAGTCAACTCTGGATGCTTTCTCATAGCTCTCAGCCTTATACCTCTGAGAAACCCTCTGTTTTCTAAAATAGGTCTGATGGGATAGCTATTGAGACCACAGGCTGAGAGAAGTGTGTTAGGATTGCCTGAGGCCACCACTGCCCCTAGGCTGAGTGAAACTAGAGCATCTGGCCTTATGTTTATGGGTTATGATAGTCTGGCTGAGACTGGTTGAATTTTGTTTCAAGACCTCAAAGAGGCCAGAGGGAGTACTTAGAAGGGAAGACTCTGGTAGGTGAGAATAAGTGACTGTAGCCTTAGAAATTGTTTTTTTGAGGAATTCCTTTCCTGTCCTTCCAAAAAGCAAAGCTTCCCCTGGAAATGATCTTAATTCCCTGCCCCAGGACTGAGTCACTCACCACCTTTGTCAGCTGTGGGTCTGCCCCCAGGTCCACCATCACAGTATGGATACTTGCTAGCCAGTGCCTGTAGCACGGATCTTAAAAGGTCTTACTAGTAAAAACAAACATGGAGCCAGGTATTGGGGTGAACGCTGAAAGATCAGAGAAACAGAACCGGCCACAGCTAACCTTATCTGGCCAGTTCCTCAGCTGATCCTGTTTCCTCAGACTGGAAGCCTCTGAGTTGTCATCCAGAATGAATCTCAGCTGAACTGCTGCTAAAACCCTAAAAGCTTAACCAGGCTCTAGTTCCTGGTCCTCATGCCTTATATACCTTTCTGCTTCTTGCCATCACTTCCTGGGATTAAAGGCTCACTTCCTGGGATTAAAGGCATGAGTCACCATGCCTGGCTGTTTCCAGTATGGCTTTGAACTCACAGAGATCTAGATGGATCTCTAATTTAGGATTAAAGGTGTGTGTGCCACCATTTTCTGGCCTCTATATCTAGTGGCTGTTCTGTTCTCTGACCCCAGATAAGTTTATTAGGGTGCACTATATATTGGGGAACACAAAACCACCACAAGTGCCTTCATCTCCTTCCTATGGACAGAATGCTGTGTAGGTGGTTTGAGGTGGCTGTGCCACCTGTACTGTACTTGTGTTTGAGTTTTCTGCATAGTGAAAATTGCAGCCCATCGCCTACCTCAGAGGAGCCTAGCCCTAGTTGGCACCTCTGCTGGAACCAACCCACTGCAGTTGGACAGTTGAAGTCACAGTGGTAGATGAGGTATTTTCAGTTAGGTCTCACCTGGATTGCTCTGGCTTCTCCACAGGAAGATCATGGACTCTGGGGAACTAGATTTCTACCAGCATGACAAAGTCTGCTCTAATACCTGTCGCAGCACAAAGATTGACCTCTCAGGGGCCCGTGTGTCCCTGAACAGCCCCACATCCACAGAGTACATCCCACTCACACCAGCTGCAGCTGATGGTAGGTACAAGAGGCTGCCAGTCTTGCAGGTCATTGCAGCTCTCCTGACCAGCCCTCACTGGGTACCATATACCTTGTCTGTTCTCCAAGAACACTCCTTCCACAGGGCCCTACAATGTTGAGTCAGCCTTCTTCCTTGTATTCTTCCTGGAAGCACACCTGGGGATTTGTTGGGTTTGCTAATGGGGGATCTTTCGTTTATTTGTTTGCTTGTTTTGTTTGTTTTTCGAGACAAGGTTTCTATATGCAGCCTTGGCTGTTCTGGAACTCACTCTGTAAACCAGACTGGCCTTAAATTCATAGAGTGCTAGGATTAATAAAGGTGTGCACCACCACTGCCTGGCTGCTAATGGGGAATTTTAAAGCATCTTCAGTTATTTTCATTTTAAGATAGTATTTCACATATAGAGAGGATATAAAGAATGGTTAAGAATAACCTGTGTCCCTAGGCCTGCTGTCGATCACTCAAGGCCTGCCTAAAGTAGAGATACATTTTCCTTGGTGCTTGGTGACCTTTTACTGGTATCTGGATGCAGGTCTTTCCTGCTATTTGGATTTTTGGTGACAATTTAGGATATTCTTCTCTGTTAATATCTGTTGTTCAAATGTTAAAATGGTCTTTTAATAAAAACCCAGAGCCAGATATCAGGGTGAAAGTTGAAAGATCAGAGAAGCAGAGCAGGCCACCTCTTAACTCACCAATTCCTCAGCCTGCAAGAGCCTCAGCTGGTAGACCTTTAGCCGAAAAGGGTTCCTCAGCTGAAAAGGCTTTAGTTCCTGTCCCTTCACGCCTTATATACCTTTCTCCACCCACCATATCACTTCCTTTTTAGTGCTGGGATTAAAGGCATGTGACTACCAAGTATTGGGATTAAAGGTGTGTGCCACCACTGTCTAGCATCTATGTTTAATCTAGTGGCTTGTTCTGTTCTCTGATCTTCAGGCAAATTTATTAGGGTACACAATATATATCACCACAGATATCCATCCTAGAAAGATTGACTCTTTTCTTTCTTTTTATTCATTCATTCATTCAATTTGGTTTTTTAAGACAAGATTTCTTTGTGTAGCCATGGTCATCCTGGAACTAGCTTTGTAGACCAAGCTGGCCTTGAACTCACAGAGTTTCACCTGCCTCTGCTTCCTGAGTGCTGGGATTAATAAAGGTGTGTGCCACCACCACCTGGCAGTTTTCTAGAATTCTATCCAGTTCTGAGTGAGGTATTTTGAAAACTGAGGTGAGAATGAAGTTGGGTCCTGAGCTCCTTATTGTGAAATTGGGCTGTGTTATCTTTCTGTCAGTGTCACTGACCGCCCTAAGCTATCATTCTACAGTGTTAAGCTGGCATGCACTTCCATGTGATCAACTATGTATGCCCTTGCTGTTTAACCAGACCAACTGAAGATCCTCATCTGGGGATGGGGGAAGAGAGTGAGGCCCTATGAGTTCTGCCCTATTTTCTTTTCAAAGTGCTTCTTTGCAGACTGGTTGGTCAAGATTAGGCAGAGTCAGGGTTAGGATTCAGCTCTTTTGATAGTACTGAATTCTCTTGAGAAACCCGGGGACACCCAAGGTCATAGGGACTGACCTTTGTCAGCTCTTCCCTCAGTCCATGTTTGTGGTTTACCATGATTTGAGGGTGTCTATTGCTTAGCTCCTTTCTGGACCCAAAGCGCCAGGTATACTAGGAGGTCAGGACAGAGCTCTTCTGGGGACACACATCAGAATGAAAGGCAGTGTGGAGAGTGAGTGGTCCAGGTCTTGGTGGCTGTCTTGGCTTGCCTTATTGAAGTTAGTCACAGCCCAACAGAGGCTAGTGAGGTGTTTTAAGTATACTTAGAGTTGGCTGAACTATGGGGTTTGTAGTGTTTCCAACTGATGGTGTGTTTATCAATGTGTAACCACATCATAACAGGAAGAACACCTACTAGCTTATTCCTGCAAGCCTTAGTGAGATGGTAACCAGCCAGAATGCCAATTTTATGGGATTATTTTGTAGGTCTCATGCCAACATATATATATATATATATATGCTTTTAAAGTAAATAACCAATAAATAGCAGTTCCTGAAGAAAGAACATTGGTTGTAGGTGAGGTGACAGGTCAGGACAAATAGGAACCACTAGTGCCATCTCCTGACAGAGCAAGTGGGCTTTCTGAGCCCCCTAAGCAAGGCTGTGATTCCTAGGAAAAGCAGAACTGAGGTTAGGATTTAGCTCTTCTGGTGATTTGGTTTCTTTAGCTTAGAATATTTATGAGCCTTTGGCTTGAATATTGTATAGCTAAGGGGAGGTATTCCTGTTTAGTTGATTCCAGGCATACAGGACTCACAAGCATTACAACATTGGTAACCCTACTGTTCTGAGGAAAGCTGTCAGTGGGAGAGTCTTTTGGCATGCATCCTAAACTTCTGTGGAGCTGGCTCCTCCTACCAGCTGGTCCCTTCAGGAACTCTGGGAGGGGCCCAAATTTTTACTAAGTGTTGGCATTATCCTTTTAAGATGCTGTCCTCAACAATTCCATATCTTCTGAAATATATGTCTGATTCTGAGTCTGCCTCTGAGCTAGGTGTGTGCATGGTCAGAAACTCCAGAACTTCCAAGTGCAAACTATGTGGACAGTTGGATTTGTAGGTGCCAGATATGAACTTGGGGATATACTAGAATGGATAGTCTGTCTCTTTTAATATTAAAAAAATTGGAAGTATGATGAGTTCTAAGATTACTATGGCATCAGTAAAATTTAGACAAGAGGTAAAGGTGACCCATAGGGCAAGGAGAGGAAAACCAGGTGGGCAGAGAGTTCCCCTGCCAGTTTTCCAAGGCTTAGTCACAGGGGCTTGCACATAGAACCAGAGGAGCAGAATGTTGGGAGCTGCTGAAGTTGGATGATGGCTCAGAGGCTGTTCTTTCTTTGTGTGTTTAACGATATCTGTGATTAAAAATAAACTCTCTATGAAGTAGAGAGTACTTTGACTAGTACTAGTGTATTGTGCTTCTCAGTTCTGTGAAAATGGGTGGGAAAGAAGGATTCAGATGTAGCCTTGGAAGGATCATCGGGACTTTAGTTCTGGGGGCTGTAATATAGAGCAACACTCACCCACAGCTCTGCCTTACCTGCAGTGAATGGCTCACCTGCTACCATCACCATAGAGACCTGTGAGGACCCTGGTGACTGGACCACAGCCATTGGAGGTATATTCCCCCAGCTTCTTGGGAATACAGGTGGGCCCATGGCAGGAACTATCTACCCATGATCTGATCCTGGCTGAGCTTGGGATCCAACCATTGACCCACTAGACATATGGGCTGTAATATGGAACTCACTGCTTCATGTGCTGGCCTCCTAAGGCGATGTCCTTTACTACTTTCTGTTGTCAATTACTCCATATATCGATTTGTTCCTGCCTATCTGACTCTTTTTCCATTATAGATGACACATTTGCATTCTGGCGGGGACTGAAGGATGCGGGCTTACTGGATGAGGTCATACAGGAATTCCAACAGGAACTGGAGGAAACCATGAAAGGCCTGCAGCAGCGAGTGCAGGACCCACCCCTGCAGCTCCGAGGTAAATGGGCCTGATTCTCCCTCCTGCTATCCCTAGGTCTTACCATGTAACTGGGATGGAAGCTGAACCTGAACACAGGACCCTACTGTGCTGAGGGGAGCTGTCAGTGGGAGAGTCTTTTGGTATACATCCTAAACTTCAGTGGATCTGGCTCCTCCCCCTGGCTGGTCCCTCAGGAGCCAGCCCAGCACTGGAGTTCAGAAACTCTGTGAGGGGCCCAGATTTTTACTAAGTGTTGGCATTGTCCCTTTAAGATGCTGTCCTCCTCAACAACATCGTGCAAAATTTTGGCATGCTGGATCTTGTGAAGAAGGTGCTGGCCAGCCATAAATGTCAAATGGACCGCTCTCGGGAACAGTATGCCCGGGACCTGGCAGGTATGCCCAGCAGCAGTGTGGGGTGTGGGGAGCCCATAGGCTCACCTCTCTAGTCATGTGTCCACATACTTCAGTCACAGACACATAGGTGAGCTTTTCATTTGAAGACCAAGAAGTCAGAAGAACACAGGCATCGTCCATGGAAAAGTCAGTGAAACTCCAGTGGCCGTGGCCGGACTTGCCAGTACAGAAAGGATAGGTCACTCTTTACTGACCTTTTTGTGATGAACCAAGTTTTTTAATTTAAAGGAATATGACGGGGGAATGGAAAAAAACACCTGCTCTAACCAGAGCTGGATTGTCCTGTGGTGTTTGTATATTAATAATAAGTTTTCCCTGGTGTTTTTACTTAAATGTATGCCCTGCATGTGACTCTGTCTGTGTGTGTGTGTGTGTGTGTGTGTGTGTGTGTGTGTGTGTGTGTGTGTCTGTCTGTCTGTCTGTCTGTGTCTGTGTGCAAATAGGCCTTTTACTTGGTTGCTCTTGCCTAACAACAACTTTCATGTGAAACTGAATGGAACACTTTGATTATGAGGGAAAGGTTTGGCCTAAAAAACTTCCTTTTGGAACTGTGCTCTTGGTCATCCTGAGGGCCATTAAGGGACCTACTGCTACCAACCTTTCCTTTGGCAAGCACCCCTTTAGTCATTCAGGTTGCTGTTGGCTTATGATCTGCTCACTGATTGTACATGTCTGCATTGTCCCTGTGGGAACACCATCTGTCTCCATCTCTGTTCTCCGTGGTGACGCTGTGTATCTCCTGCAGCACTGGAACAGCAGTGTGATGAGCACCGTCGCCGTGCCAAGGAGCTGAAGCACAAGTCCCAGCACCTCAGCAATGTGCTCATGACGTTGACACCAGTCTCCCTGCCATCCCCTATGAAGCGGCCCCGTCTTGCACGAGCTACATCTGGACCAGCTGCTATGGCTTCCCAGGTGCTTACACAGTCTGCACAGATTGCTCTTGGTCCAGGAATGCCTGTGTCCCAGCTGACCAGTATGCCACTTAGCAAAGTGGTGTCTACACTGCCCTCCACTGTCCTGGGTAAGGGTTCTCCTCAAGCTGCCCCAGCCAGTTCACCAGCCTCCCCACTGCTTGGGGGCTACACAGTCCTGGCCTCCTCAGGCTCTACCTTCCCCAGCACGGTAGAGATCCATCCGGACACATCCAGCCTCACAGTTCTGAGCACAGCTGCCATGCAGGATGGCAGTACAGTACTAAAGGTGGTCAGTCCACTGCAGCTGCTCACTCTGCCTGGTCTTGGACCCACCCTGCAGAATGTGGCCCAGGCATCACCTGCAGGCAGCACCATCATGACAGTGCCCACAGCAGCTGCTACTGGACCTGAGGAACACACAGCCACTATTGAGGTGGCTGCTGTAGCAGATGACCATGAGCATAAGTAGCTGGCAGGGAGGGTAAGATCCTTCCAAGTTTAGCTGGCTGCCTCTCCTCAGGCCACTGCAGGCAGAGGCCACTACAGACACAGGCCACAGGACTGGCTCAGCACAGGCAGGTCTGATGGGCTGAACCAAAGAGAGGATTGCCGGATGAATCAAGAGAAGAAAAGGGGGCAGAATGATGCCAGCAACCTGGAAAATCAGTCTTCAGCTTCTAAACTTCCTCCCCTTTTTTCGTGGGAAATACTCTTTTCCATCTGTTGCTTATTAATCCTGTTTACACATTGGGCCTTGAGCAGGAACCAGGGGGTCAGTGACCAGGAGAAGGCCTGGGTGCTTCTGGAACAGCTGCAGAGCCAGCACCAGAGCCCAACTGATCACAGGTCCTAGTGCCTGCACCCCAATGGGGCTGAGCCTGCTGGGTCATTATTGACACATGTCTTGGGCAGCATGCCTGAGTGTGGAAGCCATAGATCCTATGGATTTTGTCTCTTCCCACAGTTCTCTGTAGGTTCAGTATGGCCAGTGTCCATGTTCCTTCACGGTGGGAACATGCCCTGGGGCTGAATGCAGACCCCAGTCAGGACCCTCCCTACCCCACAGGCATTCAGGTGGTGAAGGGATCTCATGGACCTGGTATGTTCTAGACCCCTTTGCACATGGGCTGCAGGTGTTTTTAAGTAAATTGCTTAGTAGGCTTCTAGGAAAAATTAAATTTATAGTGTTTTCAACCAAAACAATGCTGAGTGCCTAGGCTTCTGAGTCAGTTCTGGGAGGGACCCAGAGCACCTATACATACACCTAGCCAGGTGCTAGAGGTCTTAGGTAGTATCTTTCCCTGAGAAAGCTCTGGAGGATTTGTATGGAGGTATGCCTGAGATTTGGGGTAGCTCAGATGACTCCCTATGTGCAGCCTGCTCTTATAGTCCCCTATAGTAGCACCCCTAAATTTTCCCTGGAGGTAGAGCAGGGCCTCTCCGGCTAATACTCAGTGTCTCTATCCTGAGAGCCCCAGGGTATGTGAGAAGGCTGTTTAGAGTTGGAGGATCATTCAGCTGGGAGATAGGATCCAGAATGTTCCATGGAAGGCTGTCTGCAGACAGATTTTATAGGTCTGGTTGGGCCCATGCAGGGGGCTATCCTCTAGGCCAGAGTCCTTGGAGCCAAACAATTCAGGGAACAGAGTTTTGGCCTCTTGGTAAGGTATGTCCTAGGATAGTCCTAAGGTGCCTCTTAAACTTCCTGTTCTGTCAACTGAAGGCTTTCCTTTCAAGGGCCCCACAGCGGGAAGGGACCACTGTCCCATTTATCTGCTTTGAAGGGAACTGGTTAACTTTTTGTCCATCCATCCATCCCCTTGAGTGCCCAGATCCTTTCACCTTTGCTGAGACTGGGGCCTTGCCTGCCCCTACTCTCACACCATGTCAAGCTACTGAGGTTCTAGCTCTTGTTTTCCTTCTGTTACATCATTGTTCACTGTGGTCATGAATCGGCTGGTTTTGGCAGATGTTTACCTGTTTATGTATATACTCCTTTTTGAAAATTTACTTTGCTTGAGTTACAAGTCCTGTTAAATGCAGCTGTGTGACTCTAGAGGCATTGGGAGGACCAGCAGGGTGGGTACTGCCCAGAAGTCCCTGCTCTACAAGCTAAGACTGTATTAGCATCACAAATAAAACCTTCTTGCCCTGGGAACCAAGAGCCTTTCCTTGGCACAAGTCCCAAGTGCCATCTGCTTTTTGGGATGTGGGCCAGTTTCCTTTCTTTGTAAGAGCAAGGTTGAAACCTTTTAGCCCTTGCCCCTTAGAGCATGGAGGTACTGGTGGAAGGTGAAGTTCATTTCAGAGCCATACAAGAATAATCCTCAAATCAGTTTCAGAATTAGTTCACACCACTCATTCCCACTGTCCCCAGAGGCTGTCCATAAGCCCACCCTCCAAGGCTGTTCCTGGCAGGCCAGGGAGGGTTCTGCAGGACAGAGAAGGCCCAATAGTCCCATCTGCATGGAACCTGCAGTTCTTGGGGAGGAAGTGTGATCATTGCCCCACCACTTATTTGCACCTGCCTCTTGTGGTTCCTACTGACTCCTCCGTTGCTGTGTTTCCTGCCCATTGGGCCATTCAGGATCCAGGAAGGAAAGTCTTCCCCTCCACATGCAAACATGGGTGCTTGTGGCTGCTTTCAGTTTTGTTTTCTGAGGAAATAGGACAGGATTTGGTTTTGCAGAGGGTGCAAGCTCCTTTCCATGCCTGCCCAGGAGGCATGCAGGGAAGGGCAAGTTTGAGTTCTTTGAGTTCTACTTTGTATGTTGTTAAGTAAGTATCTGCTTGGTACTTTGATTTAAAATAAAAACACTTTTTTAATTTGTGTGTTTGTCTCTTGTGATGAAAACTATGGAAGAAACCAAATTTAACTTGTAAAAACATGCCCCTTGTAACAGTGCTAGCTTATTTCAGGTTCTTCACACACACATCTGCCACTGAGTCTGACTGTGGCTGAGGTTGGGTGCCAAGGAGCCTTCATAGTGTCCTGAGGTCAGATAGTTTTGTTTGTATATTTGTTTGATTGTTATATTTTTTTGTTGTTGGTGGTGGTGGATTTTTTTGTTTTGTTTGTTTGTTTGAGACAGGGTCTCTCTACATAGCCCTGGCTGTTCTGGAACTCACTATGTAGACCAGGCTGACCTGGAACTCACAGGGATTCCACCTGCCTTTGCTGGGATTAAAGGTGTGCACCACCACACTGTGCTCAAACACTTTTAGTAATACACCAGGTACCATTTGGCTTCCTTGTTTAGTTCAGTGTGTAGGTGTACGCAGTGTAGGTACACCTTTCTTCTGCGTGAGACTTTGCAGACAGGGTGACTCAGAAACAGAGATTCACTACTTGTAAATCAAGGCAGACACTGTAGAGCTGTGAGGAACATGGAACAAGGTGAGGATAAGGTCAGAGTAACTCTTCTTCCCCTTGACCCAAAGCTGGAGTTCCAAGCACTTTCTCTAGAAGATAGGGAGGGTCCTTTGCTGTCAAGCTAGCCACGTTCTTCCCTTGCTCAGCTTGTTCAGGATCCTTCTTTAGCACTGCTACCCTCTTTGGTACTGTGGTCCTTAGGAGACCACAGGTATGTGTCGTGATGTGTCACAGCCCGGGTGTGTGGGTTCACTCAAATTCATGGAAAAAAGACTCAGAGGCACCTTAAGAATGAATCTAGCCTTTCTAGCTGCAGGGGGATCCAGTCTCTAAGGGCTATCCTATCATATCTGTATCCCCTTTTTTTCTTTAGAAAGAAATTGCATTTATAATCAACCCCCTTTAAATAAAAATAAACTTTTATAAACAATATTTTGGGAATTTGGGCATAGCTTTTCATAATACTTCCTGCTGATTGGGAGCACTGGCAATCTTATGGGGATCCTGAGAAAATTTAGAATTATGGTCAAGTCTTTTTTTTTTTTTGTTTTTGTTTTTTTGAGACAGGGTTTCTCTGTGTAGCTTTGTACCTTTCCTGGAACTCACTCTGTAGCCCAGGTTGGCCTTGGACTCACAGAGATCCACCTGCCTCTGCCTCCCAAGTGTGTCACCACTGCCCAGCCTATGGTCAAGTCTTGAGGTCTAGTTTGTGAAGCTGCATCATCTCAGCCAGTTGTCTTGAAGCTGTTCTGGATATTGGATCATCTGGGCCATAGATCCAATTGGAGACCTCTTAGGGGGTCTTCCTTGATGGAACCATATTAACCTGGAAGGAATCCACTGTTTCTCATTCTCTGTGGAAACAAAAGCAGACCCTCTTTCCCAAAGCAACATATCCTTAGACTCAGATTTTGAAGTCAAGATACCTTTAAAATATATATGTTGGTTTAACTTATAATTTATAATTAAATAACTTTCTGCAGTTAGTTCATTAACAGTCAAAAAATTCAAAGAAAACACAATATACATAATCCAGGCTCTCTGTGTATTTTCCATCTTTACATAGCTATTTCTTTTATATTACTTTTAATTATCTCTTTAAAGATTTTAATTTTAATTTTTTTATTTTTATTTTGCTTTATTTTATAGTATGTTTTATGGATAGCAATACAATTTGCATATTAAATCATACTGTAATAGAGTGGTCTGTTATATTTTTTTCCTTTTATTTTATTTTACAATGCCATTCAGTTCTACATATCAGCTATGATTTTATTTTTTAAAACTATATATTTCTATATATAACTGCCTATATTCATTTTCCTCTCTCTTCCAAGCCTATGTACATTTTTACATACACTGTAAACCATTTAGAGGTTTATTCCATCTGAATCTGTCTTATTGTGTATCTGTAATCCTTTTCTGACCAGGAGAGATGTGAAACTGCTAAGCTGGGCAGCAGCTTTGGCTGTTGACTCCACCCTATTGGGTTTCCCAACATGGCGGGAGTATGTTTACTGCTATCTCTGAGAGCTATGCTCACCTCCAACTCAGGGAAGTAGTGGTTCTATGCCTCCATCAAGCAGCTTGTAGCCCAGCCCAGAAACCTGGCTTGGAGACACCTCTGTATATGGCGGGAATCTGCCATGCTGTGCTCACACTCAAATGCCACAATGTCTCTGTCCCACTGCCTGCATGAGAGACACAAACTAGGAAGCTGCTCTTGGCTCCATTTTAGAACCCTTTTTTTAAAGCCTTCTCTGGTTTTAAGTGGAAATTCTTGCCCCACATTGGAACAACAAATGTAGCTGGAAGTTTTCCTGTGTCCCACTGGGTCCCACAACCACTCAGTTCCAAGTAAACACACAGAAGTTTATATTAATTAAAAACTGTATGGCCTATGGCTCAGGCTCATTATTAGCTAGCTCTTATAACTTAATTCAACCCATTTCTATTAATCTATGTTTTGCCACATGGCTTCATGGCATTACCTGTTCTCTCACATCTTGCTTCTCCTGATGGTGGCTCGCAGCTTCTGACTCTACCCTTCTTTATCTCCGTCTTCAGTTTGAATGTACTGCCTAATCTTATTCTACCTCACCATTGGCCAAAGAGCTTTATTTATCAACCAATGAGAGCAACACATATTCACAGTGTACAGAAAGATATCCCATAGCATGTAGGTGCTAACTCTCTGGAGTCAGGCCAGATGTAGCCCAGCAGGAGTGCTGCCACAGGTATATGCCTCTCCTACATCCCACAGAGCAGAGAGGCAGATACCATGTCATGTCACTTAATGAGAGTTGGATAAGGCATAGACTTCCTTAGGGTGGGTTTTGATGGATGTGTGACTTCCTAGTGGAGACCTAAACAAATGTCTGCTTAGCATCTGAAGACTTGCTCTGATTCGATGTTCTTCCATGAGCATGCATCACTGCAATAGAACCTATAGATGGACTGCATAGAGCCTATAGATGGGCTGCAATAGAGCCTATAGATGGGCTGCAATAGAGCCTGTAGATGGGCTGTAATAGAGCCTGTAGATGGGCTTCAATAGAACCTGTAGGTGGGCCATGGGCCCTGCCTATCATTGTGCTTCATGGACCTCCTATTTTCAGCCCACCTACAATCCCTAGAAAATCTGTAGGCATCTCAGATTTAATGAGTCCAAGACAGAATTCACTTTCTCTCCTGAACCTGTTCCTGTTGTTTCTTGTCTCTGGGAAGGATATCACCAGCCACATGTTGCTTAGGCCACTTTTTTTGCAATCTCACCTCAGATATCCCCTCCTCACTAAGCCATACTCTTCCACCTCTCAGGTCAAGAGCATTCACATTTGTTCTTTACTGCTGTTCTCTATAGTCACTCTGCTCCTGACATTACCAAAGAACCCTTTTCTGCCCCTGGGCAAGGGGAATGTATGTAACTTCATCAGCCCTTTTGACATCTATTCCTGACATTTGTGGCAGTCACAGGCTGCAGAATATAAAGCCACTAGCTCAGAAGGGTTAACCTCTTATGCCCCCACTGAGAAGGCCCTAGAGACAGGTTCTAGCACTGGCTACTGATGGGTGAGGATGCAAGAGGGAAGAATGGGGAGCAGAGGAGCAGTCTACCCATTCAGCTTGCAGTGTTCTGTAGCATGAGTCCGCAGAGGATGGGCTGAGTGATATCCCACATTGGACAGACTGCACTTTGCCCAATCACCTACTGAAAGAGGACATTTTTTTTCAATTCTTTTAAGTAAATAACCATTGTGAGGTCATACAGAAATACTTTTTTAGTTTTATGAGAAATTGCCACAGTGTCTTCTAGTACAGCTGTATCATTTTGTATTTCTGCCAGCAATGAGTGTTCCTGTTGACCCACATCCTCACTCCATGTAGTATACTAGCATTTTGGACTTTGGCATTGTGGTAAATGTATGGTGGTATCTCACTGTTGCATTTTTGCTTGTTTTTGTTTTGTTTGAAATGTTAGCACTGTGTAGCCAAAAATAGCTTCACACTTGTAATGCTCCTGCCTCTCTCTCCTGTGGGATTACAGACATGTGCCACCACATTCAACTTCTCTATTGAAAAATTATTATATTATTATGTACATGATGTATGGGGGGGCATGTGCTATGTGCATGTGGAGGCCAGTGGACATCTTTGTGGAGTTCGCTCTCTTCACCTTCATATGAGTTCCAGAAATAGAACTCAGGTTGTCAGGCTTGTACAACAACTGCTTTTTACAGACTGAGCCATCTCACTGCCCTTCCCTGTTGTTTTAATTTTAATTTGTAGTTGCATAATGGCATATGATACAGGACACATTTTTAAAAGATTTGTTTTTATTTTCATGTGTATGAGTGTTTTCCCTACATGTATGTATGTGCAGCACATCCCTGCTTGGTGTTTGCAGTTCCAGAAGATGACATCAGATTCCCTGAACTAGAGATAAAGATGGTTGTGAAGCAGGGCTGTGGTGGTTTTATACCTTCAATCCCAGCACTCAGGAGGCAGAGGCAGGCAGGCCAATCTGGTCTACAGAGCAAGATCTAGGACAGCCAAGGCTACATAGGGAAACCTTGTCTCAAAAAAACAAAAAATAAACAAAAAAAGATATTTGTGAGTTGCCATATAGGTGCTGTGAACTAAACTCAGGTCCTTTGCAAAATCAGGAAGTCCTTAAAAGTTCTTTTTTTTAAATATGCCTATATATCCTCTTCAGAAAAGTATCAAGTCTTATGCCTATTTTTTTAAAAAGATTTACTTATTTTATTTATTTTAAGATTTACTTATTTTAATTTGTTAGTTATGAGCCTTTATATTTATAAGTGCTACCACTAGCATTTCAGGTGCTCACAAAATTGCAGACAAAATTAGCTGCCATGCGGGTCCTGGGAATTAAACCTGGATCTTCTGGAAGAGCAGCCAGTGCTCTTACCCATGGAGTCATCTTTCCAGCTCCTCTTTTACCCATTTTTAACTAGGTCCATTTTGTTAATTATGACTTCTGCTCTATTTTTTCTTTTCTTTTCTTTTTTTTTTCTTTTTTTTTTTTTTTTTTTTTTTTTTTTTTTTTTTTTTTTTTTGGGCAGTGCAAGGGAATAAAACTCAGGGTCTTTCTCACACATGCTGAGATTGATGGTAGGGGCAGATATTAGCCTTTTATTGGATCTTTTCATCAGATTTTTTCAAGTCTCTCTCCCAGATTATTAACAACAATAATTGCTAACAATAACAAACAAACAGTAATAATAATAATAATATTTTTTTTTACCGGAGCTGAGGACCAAACCCAGGGCCTTGCGCTTGCTAGGCAAGTGCTCTACCACTGAGCTAAATCCCTAACCCCCAGTAATAATATTTTTATTTTATTTTTTTTTTAAGATTTATTTATTTATTATATATACAGAAGATGGTTGTGAGCCACCATGTGGTTGCTGGGAATTGAACTCAGGACCTCTGGAAGAGCAGTCAGTGCTCTTAACCGATGAGCCATCTCTCCAGCCCCAATTTTAAAAGAGCTTTTTTAAAAAACTTTTGCCAGGCATGGTGGCCAACACCTTTAATCCCAGCACTTAGGAGGCAGAAGCAGGTAGATCTCTGTATGTTCCAAACCAGTGCTACACAGTGAAATGCTCTCTCAAACCAACCAACCAATCAATCAACAAAAACTGCACTTATACTTTGGAGTTTAAAAACATTGTGGTTTGGAAGTATAGCTCATTGGTAGAGTACTTGTCTGGCATGCACAAGTGCTTGCTTCCGTCCCCAGCACTGGAGGAAAAAAAAAAGAGAGGGGAAAAAAAAGAAATCTGCTTACAGTACATCAGACATGCATATTTTTTACTGTATTTTTTCTAAGTCAGTGGCTGTTGCAGCCATAGTTACTTCTCTATTGCTGTGACAAAACACCATAGCCAAGGCAACTTATAAAGGGAAACATTTTAATTTGGGCCTCATGGTTGCAGAGGGTTAGAGTCCATGACTATCATGGTGGAGAGCATGGCAGCAACCAGGCAGGCATGGTGTTGGAGCAGTGGCTGAGAGCTGACATCTTTATCCATAAGTAGGATGTAAAGAGAGCTAATGCAGAATGGCATGGGCTTTTGAAACCTCAAAGCCCACTCCCAGTGACAAACCTCCAATGAGGTCACACTTCTTTTTTTTTTTTTTTTTTTTTTTTTTTTGGTTTTTTGAGACAGGGTTTCTCTGTGTAGCTTTGCGCCTTTCCTGGAGCTCACTTGGTAGCCCAGGCTGGCCTCGAACTCACAGAGATCCGCCTGGCTCTGCCTCCCAAGTGCTGGGATTAAAGGCGTGCGCCACCACCGCCCGGCGAGGTCACACTTCTTAATCCTTTCCAAACAGTTCCTTCTATTCAAATTTATGAGCCTCTGGGAGCCATTCTCACTCAGACCACCAAAGCGATTTACCTTTTAATTTTCTCAATGGTTTTCACTTGGTAGAACTGTTTAAGAAGGACTAAGAGATGTAGCTTTGTTGGAGGAATGTGTCCCTGGATGGCAGGCTTTGGGGTTTCAAAAGATTCCCATGCCCTCTGCCTTGTGATTGTGATCAAGATATGATCTCTCAGCTACTTCTGCACTCCGCCATCATGGCCTCTAACCATCTGAAACCATAAGCTAAATTAAACTCTTCTATAAATTACTTTTGTCATGGTGTTTTTATCACAGCAATAGAAATAGAAAAGGAATTAAGACATAGTTTTAGCACACACAAATATGCATTTATAACTTGTACTAAAGTTATATTAATGATCTAATAATTTTGTATATACATTTTTTTCCTTATTCCAATTCTAGAATTCAGTAACACCAGTTCTTGGGCCTTCTTGGCCTCTTCAGTCTAGCCTGGCTTCCGGGGACTTCTCTGAAGTGAACAGGTAGTCACTGAACATCTCTCATGAGTCTGTATGGGGGTCATTGTGATGAAGTTGAGCTCAATCTTTGTAATCAAACAGGGGGCTTTGTCCTCCCAACCCCTCATCACAGGGCTTGTGACATCCGTTTGTCTACCTCTAGTGATGCACACTTTTGTAGATGTAACCAACCGTCTTATTAAATAAGAAACACAGAGCCAATACAGAGATGAAAGCCAAGAGGTCAGAGCAATAGCTAAGAGCTAAAAACCTTACCCTTCACTGTCGCTGTTGTCCTACCTCTCTGAAAGAGACCTACTTCCTATGTGTTTGTCTTTTTAAAGACTTTCTGTTCTGCCTTCTCATTGGTTGTAAACCCAACCACATGACCTCCTAGTTACTGCCTGTCTGTATAGACCTCCAGGTCTTCTATGGTTGGTATTGAGATTAAAGGCGTGTGTCTCCAATGCTGGCTGTATCCTTGAACACACAGAGATTTACCTAGATCTGCCTACCAAGTGCTGAGATTAAAGGCATGCACCACCACCGCCCAGTTTCTGCTATGGTTTGCTAATAGCTCTGACCCCCGGGCAACTTTATTTATTAACATACAAATCACATTTTAGTACAAATAAAATATCACCATACACTTTGACTGCTCTGTTTAAGTAGCATCCAAGCAGTCACTGTAGTGGTTTCTGAAGACCCTGAAGTCAGCACTTATTCCTGAGCTGTGATCATCACAGGAATGAAAAATAAGGAGGCCATGGAGGGATTATAGCTGATCACTGATCTTTATCAGCATTTGCTGTGTTGGGATATGGATGAAATGGGGTATCCAGGACATATCTTTTCAGCTTAGGTCTCTGAGAGAATGGATATCCTTTGCTGCTAGAATATCAGAATGGGAAGGCTGCTAGAGGAGTAAGAGAAGAGGAGTTTGGGCTAGGTACCTGTGAGACACTCAGGAAGAGAAGCTGAGGAGGCTCTTGGATCTCAGTGCCTAGTTCCAGGAGTCTAGGCTTAGAGGCCAAGTGTGATTGGCATGGGAACAGTCTGGAAGAGTCTCTGGCTTTAGTACAGCTGAGAAAGGCCAGAGAACTGGATCCCTGGTGTGTAGGTGGTGCCTGACCAAGTTGTCCTAGAGGCGATACGTTTTACTCCTCATTCCCATGGAGACATCTATTCGATCCCAAAAGCAGAGGCACAAAGGCTGAGAAAGAACAGTGAATCCCACACTGGCTATGACTTACTCTTGATTTCTAGGACAGATTGCTGTGAGGTGTGTGTGTGTGTGTGTGTGTGTGTGTGTGTGTGTGTGTGTTTATTTTTATAGTAAAAAATGCATTGCTGAACACTTTTTCTTCTTTAGTAAAGTGTCCAGAACTGAGAGACCCCTTTTCAGTGGCTTCCCCGTATTCCCTGCATGAGAGGTAGGACCACTGTTGAGATGATGAGTCCAACTGTAGTGCTGTGTCTGGGGCCCTGGAACTGTGTGGTGATTGACAGGAAGACTGTCATGAGTAAGCCCAGCCACCACTGTCTTGTTACTGTTCCTTGGTATGGTGCCCCTGTGATTCTAGATGTGGCTACCTAGTTATTTTCCTTCTCGGACCTAGGTGGATCTGGGCTTAGCGTGGTCTTGCTGATTCAAAATGGAGACTCAATCAGGAAGTTCTGGTCTGTGTTTTCCTCACATGAAGGTGAACATTGTCTCTATATTTGGAATGATTTCTATTTCATGTTCTGTTTGTATAGCAAATATTGGTTCATATACTTGGCCTATTTTTCTCATAGATTGTGAGGTTTTTTTTATGAATTTATAATATTTATAGTTTAAAATAGATACTATATTAAAGAAATTAGACTTATCTTTTTCAGTTTGTTTGGCTTTTGCTTTATTGATACTGAGGGTTTTTTTTTATATACAAAATTGTTTCAGTTTTGTCTGATGAATTTATCAATGGTGTGCTGGTAGATGTTTAACAACTGGTTCTCTGAAAAGGAAAAGAATCTCATTGTGACCTTTGTGGCTTTTCAAGCCATTGAGTCTCTCAACCTAAATTGGGAGGAACCAGCTTCAACATTTTTGCTGCGGTAGGGGTGAGTCATGAAACTTGTCTCACTTCTAGGATAAGATTACTAACTGTGAACATATTCTACCTGAGTTTCTTTTAGGCTGTTGTGATTTTGTGTTAAAATCTTTCAATCACCTGCTGTAAGATATTGGTAGAGGCTAGTCCTGTTCTGTCATTTCTGCTTCAGGATGATAACTAGCTGCTAATAAGTAACCCGAGAGCAAGCCATCTTTTTCAGAGTGTGGATGCTGCCTCACACCACATATTAGACTTTTGCATGCATATTCTGATCAGTTTGTGGACCCTGACACAGAGATCTGCTTGTCCATCTGTAAGAAATATTAAATACGAATCTTTTCTACCAAATATAAAAGGAATTAAAATCTTTTAATCCTCCCTACCGTGTAAAACTTTCTTGCAAATGTTTTAATTCCTCCGCCTAGTTAAACTTTTGTTTACACAAAGATCCCCCAGCTGCATTCCAAGAATTTGATGACCTGGAGCAGTAACAGTTCCTTATCCCCCCCCCCCCAATTATTTTCTGTGCACCAATTCTTTTCAGACTAGCCAATTGAATAAGACTAAGGTCAGACCCCTAGCCAATGAGAAAAGACACAGACACCACCTGAATTAGAACTAAAATCGAATGTATTTCCTGTCACTCTGTGTTTCTTCTTCTGAATACACCTTTTCTTCTTTCTTTCTTTCTTTCTTTCTTTCTTTCTTTCTTTCTTTCTTTCTTTCTTTCTTTCTTTCTTTCTTTCTTTCTTCCTCTCTCTCTCTCTCTCTCTCTCTCTCTCTCTCTCTCTCTTTCTCTCTCTTTCTCTTTCTCTCTCTCTCTCTCTCTCTCTTTCTCTCCTTTCTTTTTTCTTTTCTTTTTTGATTCTTCCAGACTGATCTCTCTGTGTAGTTCCTAGAAACTCTGGAACTCAGGGATCTGCTTGCCTCTGTTTTATTAAAGCCGTTTGCCACCACACCCAGCCTCTAACTTATTTCTAACACATCTGTGCTCATCACAACTTCACAGTTGGGAGCAGTGAGGGTTGACTTTCTTTTTGCTAGCTGGGGGTTAGGAGCTTCAGCCCCTCCCCCACAAGCCCCTCCCCTCACAGAGGAGGAGCTATCATTCAGTATTCCCACCCTCCACTCCTGTTGTGAATGACCCAAACCACAAGGAGGAAGCTGAGTCTTTTCTAATATTTGGTCATTTCTGCTGGGTACCCATATTAACCCTTTGCAGCCTGTGAGGCCAGGATTCCCGTGCCATAGTATCCTAGTTCAGTGGGCTACTCAGCCTTTAGGGTGACCAAAGTGCTTTGAGACTGGTGGTAGCATTTCCCACTGAGCTCAGGACGTCAGGCAACTTAAATGAGAATGCTCCTTGCACCCAGCTTTTCCTGCTCTTTGGTTTGGGGCCAGAAGTTTTCTAATTCTCTGAGTTCTGGCATAATCCCAACATCTCTGTGTATCTTAAGGGGTTGACTATAATCATTAGAGCCTCTAGGAACAGGTCCTGTCCCAGCACATAGTTCTCAGTTTCTTGCCTGTTCTGGCCCTGCTCCCAGGGACCCTAGCCCTTGGCCATAGCACACAAAGTTTGTCAGGACTCTATAGGCAAGGGCCCTCCCAATCCTGATAGGCATCTTTTGACCCTAAAGCCGTCTCCCCAGGGGCTCATCTCACCCTCCTCTACACAAGAGGCTACAGACATCCAACTGTGAGTAGGGGGAGGGACAGGGAGAGGGCCAGGTCAAATTCTGCAGTATTGACCCCAGGGAAACTGTGGGGGTGGGGAGTGGGGGGAAATCGTACTAGGTCCAGGGAGCTCCGCCAGGTCTGGGAGGAAGGCTATCACTTGAGGGCGGGGCGGGGGCGGGGCAGGGGGGGCAGGGCAGGGGGGGCAGTGAGGTAATTTCCGTGCTCTGTCGTCAGAGGTCTGAGTCGCCCCAGGGGCAGAATCGAAACTGATCGCTGCTCCAAGTCGATGCTGGTGCACTGGGTAAGTATGGGGTGGTGGCTGGGGACTGGAGGGGCTACCCGGAAAGGTGTGAGGATCATCCCCTTGCCTGCAAATGGGCAGGACCAGCTGCCCCAGACAGACTCCAGTAGCGGACAGCCCTAGGGCCCCCTCCTCTTACTTCTCCAGCTGCTGGGTATGGGGTTCTAGCTCTGACGATTTAGAAACCTCCACAGGAGTGCCGAGAGGGGGACCACAGGCTTTGCCTGTTGCTCATTCTTTCCTTTCAAAGTACACTCTTTACCTTAACATTTCCCTAGAAAGTTCTTTTTAGAGTGCTAGGGTGTAGGTCAGTAGTAGCGTATTTGCCTGGCATGTGTAAGAAGCCTGGATTTCATCCTCAACACTGAAAAAGGAAAAAAAGGAAAATTCCCCTCAGACCTTAGACCTGACCTAGGTGTTTGCCGGGAGCTAGCTGCTCCCGGTCCCATCACTGCTGGGGTGGCACTAACTCAGACTCTGGGCTCTGGACATTACCTTTCCTCCTGGCATCTCTGTAAGAACTCTGAGGAGGACTATCCAACTTGGGTAGAGCAGGACAAGGCTGTGCCCTTCCTTCCTGAGGCTCCCGTTACCAAGTCTAGTAGGCTATGGTAGTCCCAGGAGCTGACTAACAGCTCTCAAGAAAGGGGGTACTATTTTTAGAGAGACAGGAGATATGAAAACTTGAGGGGTGAAGGAACCCCAGAAGTACCAGAGGGAGGATTCTTTGGCCTCCTAGCTCCGTTCTTCTACTAGCTGCCACTTAAGTTCCTTATGAGCAGGACTTGGAGGCCTTTCAGGAGGAGAAGCTGAGCTGGGGTTCAGGTGGAACTCCCCAACAAGGTTGGACAGAAGTTTCTGTCCTTCACCTGGCAGAGGATATGTGGGTCCTTCTTGGCCTTGGGCTGACTTGCTTCTCTTTTCCTATCATCTCTTTAGGGCTAACGGTTCCAGTAGACCAGCTGCTCAGAAGCCTTGTCCACAACCCTGACAAACCTGGCCTTCATCTGAGATGGCATCTTTAGGGTGCAGTCTGTGGTCTGCCAGCACGTTGGCCACCAAAGGGCCATCCTTGGCTGGACTCTTTGCTCAGGTAGACCTTCACCTGGGCTGTTCCCGCTGCACCCAGTGCCTCAACGAGAGCACCTACATCCTTCATGAAGTGGATCATGACTGTCCCCGGGAGATCCTGCTGGTCCGATACAAGCAAGGCGCCAATGGCAAGGTCTGGCGTAAGGTGGGCCGTCGGCCTAGCTTCCCAAGACCTATGCGTTATGAAGTCTGTCGCTACTACAGCCCAGGACTAGGCTGCAGGCGCCACCGGAACAGATGTACCTTTGCCAGCAGCTCGGAGGAGGCACTGGTATGGACATTTGAGCGCAAGCACAATCTTCCCCGCCTGAAATTAAAAGCTGCTGTGCAGGGCACCAGAGCCCCGGATAGGCCGCAAACCCCAGCTGACACCATCCGCGCAGAGTTTGGTGGCCATTTCCAACTGCTCTGTGCCCTCTGCTTCAAGTGCCGTCCCTCATACCTCCGCCCTGTGGATCCCAGGGGCCACTGCCCTAAGCACCAAACCTGTCCCACACTCCTCATCCACGTTATAACTGAGGGCCGAAAGCGGCAATTTGTGGAGGTGCGGCCACAGCCACAAAAAAAACATCCTTTAAACTACTGCATGTTTGTGGGCCGTGGAGCACCATGCCGCCATGGGGCCTCACGCTGTGAGTATGCACACAGTGCTGTGGAGATGGCTGTGTGGAAGGCTGAGCAGCTGGATGGGCTCCAGAGAGGAGATCTGCTCACATGTCCTCTGCTTGGAGAGGACAAATGGAAGGCCAACCGTGGTCAGCTCCCTGAGGGCCAACTGTACTGCCATGCCTGCTTGGTCACCTGTAATTCTCAGGAAGCATTTGAGAACCACTGTTCCTCCCTGGAGCATGCACAGATGGTGGCCTTTGACCAGGCTGTGCCCTGGAAGCACCGTGCTCCACCAATGGGGCTCTCCAAATTTGAGCTCTGCCCTAGGTAAGGGGAATTATGTGGGAGCTAGTAGGGTAGGAGAAGAACCCCCACCTCAGGCCAGCACCAGGGATTGTGAGGCCCACCAGGCCTGAGACCTGCCTATCATCTGCTGTGCCCTCTACATGTCAGGCTTGTATTGCAGTGGCCTCTGAAGATGGTTCCTTGTGCCAGCCCTTGCCCTGGTGCAGAGCAAATGAAACCCCCATATGCCACCCCCACCCCCACCCCAGAATTCATACCTGCTCCCCATACAGGCCACTGTTGGGCTAAGAGGGTTAGCTCCTGAGGCTGTACCTCCATGAGGTCCTGCTGACCTCCTCATCTCTCCAGGCCTGACCTCTGTGAGTATGGAGATGTCTGCATCAAGGCACACTCAAAACAGGAGTTGGAGGAGTGGATTCAGCGGGCACAGGCCATGGAGCTGCGAGAACAGGCTGCCTGGCAGGATGGGCTGGTGTCTTACCAGGCACGACTGCTAGCTGAGTACCGGTGCAGCAGCAAAGAGGTGTTGGTGGTAAGTAGAGGCTTGTGAGAATCAGAGGGTGGGTCCAGGGCTGCCCTGCTGAAAGCCAGGCTTCCTTGTGCAGATGGCTGAGACTGTCGATGGAGTGTCTGTCACTTGCCACCAGCCACTAGTGCATCAGGCCCAGGAGAAGAAGACCCAGCACAACTGGATGTTCACCGTCCACTCTGAGGTGAAGCTTCAACAGCTCTGAGATCTCATATCTTATGGGTAGACCCTGCCGTGGGTGGTGGGATTCCCAAGGTGTTAAGGACTACTACATGTAGGCAGATATAGAAAGCCTGTGATTTGGAGCTGATGCTGCCAGTGGCTGTACTTCTGTATCTATGTGACCTAGGAAAAACCCTGTAGCCTCTCTGCCTTAGTTTCCTCCTACAGTGATAGTTGATCATGGCATCCTCACCCTATGGGGTCACTCAATGGAGTAAATTAATTAATATAAGAAACAAGTGTGCCAGTATCTGGCACCTGGAGACTGAATGTGACCTGTAATTACAGGACCCTGAAAATCCCAGCTGCTCATCTATTTTTTAATGTCTGCTGGGCCTTAGTCAAGGTCCATGAGCAGAGACAGAAACCAGGGCAGACTGAACAATCTGAGGGTCCCACACTCAGAAAGCGGCAAGCTGCCTTTCTCAGGAGGGTTGGGTTGACAGGGTTGAAGGAGTCACCATGGGCCCTGAAAGAGTCTGAGGGCCTATTCAACACTTCATGGCCTATCTCCTTCTCCAGGACCCCTTGCTACATGTGGCTCTACTCAAGCAAGAGCCTGGAGCAGCCTTCTCACTGGTGGCCCCCAGTCTCCCACCAGACCAGCTCTATGCACAGGGAAAGCACTTCTGTGTGCCCAACTCCCCAGCCCAGTTCCAGGTAGGGGTGCATGTACAGGCTGCCTCCTTTGGCAGCTTTGAGCAATGGGTGGTCTTTGACTTCGGTCACAGGCCAGTGCTGCTCCAGAAGCTGAAGTTGCAGCTGGGCCAGGCACACAGCCTGGAGCTTGATGGGAAGCCAGCACCCAGACACCCCCAGGAGCTGGAATGCTGGCACACAGGCAACCGCCATGTAGTACTTGAGGTAGACTGGACACCTGAGCAAGAAGCCCTGATGGCCAAGTACAAGGTACCCTCCCTGGCCCTGGAGTTCAGTCACAGTGGTCTGGTCTGGGGCCCCATCTCTCGTATAAACTACCGGCAGAGGATGCACAGGTTTCTCTATGAGGAGGAAGCAGCTCAGCAGCAGCTGGTAGCCAAGTAAGTGGGGCAGTGGGCTAGCAGGAGTGACCCAGGTCTGGAGTTGGAGTTGGGTCTTTGACTATGGCATAGAGAGCTGACCTATAACTTTCCATCAGGCTGGCCATGAAGGGCCAGGTATCCCTGAAGACGGCACTGCAGACACCAGCACTTGGCATGCTCTTCGCACCACCAGGAGCCCTCTATGCCGAGGTTCCCTTCCCCTCTTCTCTGTTGCCGGACACTGACCAAGGCTTCCTGCTGGGCCGAGCAGTCAGCACAGCCCTTGTGGCTCCTGTGCCTGCACCTGACAAAACTGTATACCAAGTACGGCTGGAAACACGGGCCAGCTCAGAGCATGCACTATGGTTGCTGTTGCCAGCTCGGTGCTGTATGGCTTTGGGGCTGCAGCCACAAGACAGCCCCGTCTTAGAGGTGCAATTCCAGATTGACCCTCTGACCTTCCGGTTCTGGCACCAGGCAGTGGATGCGCTGCCTGAAGAGCGCCTGGTGGTTCCTGACCTGCCCACCTGCTCCCTGCCTCACCCTTGGCCCATCCCACTTTCATTTCGTGGCAATCACAAACAGAAGCTGGCTGTGGGGCTCATTGCAGGCAGAAGACCTGAGGGCACAAAGCCCATTCCACCACTGCTCATCTATGGCCCCTTTGGCACTGGCAAGACCTATACACTGGCCATGGCTGCCCTTGAGGTTGTCCAGCAGCCCCACACCAAGGTGCTCATCTGTACACACACCAACAGGTGAGCCCAGAGATGCTTTCAGGCTGCTTACCACTGCCCTGGCTCCCAGAGTGTCCAGCTTTCTGATTCTTATGAAGATGCTGCTGGTGGCTGGTTGCATCTTTCAAAGCCAACTGGGGTGCCCTGAATCAATGGATATACTGTGTGGGTAAGGAGATAGATGTGGGTGCCTTTCTACAACCCTGGACCAAGGAGAGAGTTGTAGTGGTGTTGTTTTAGCCTACCCCATGTTTCCTGGGCAAGGCTATTTATTTATTTACTTATTTACTTACTTACTTTTTATTATTCATTTTACATGCCAACCACAGATCCCCCTCTCATCCTTCCTCCCACTCCCCCCCCCCATGTATTTGTTTAATAGAAACAGGCTATTCAACCAAGAAGTTCCTCTTTGACTAATGTGGTTTTTTAAGTTCCCTATTACCACATATTATTACAGGCGTAGAGTCCTTCTTTAGCCCAGAGAAGGGGGTAGAAGGAGGAGCCCAGAACAATGGCCATGTGGCCTGAGCCAATTCTAGGCTGAGCTGGAGATCTGAGGGGCAAAGCTGTTGTTTACCAGGAAGATCCTAAGCAGCACCTCCTTGGCCTCTCAACTCTCAGGCTCTACTCCTCAGGACTGGGCACCAGTTCTTGTTGCTAAAGCTTGCAGCACCCAGGAGCTGTGTTCAGGATCAGTGCCAGCCCCCAGCCACCTTGGGCTGTCTCAGGCCACAGCTGGCTCTCCCCTTGGCCTCAACTCAGAGACCACCTTCTCTAAGCTGTACCCGACCACACAGGCTCTGACCTTCCCCGTGTCTTTGCTTTTTGTTCCCTCTGACGGCATTTGAGTCCCTAGGCAAGGCCCTGTTTGTCTGCCTTATGAGTGTTTCTGGCATCCAGGCAAGGCTGAATACATGTTTTAGCCAGCAGCCTGAGTCCTGAAGCAGCATCTCACAGTGTCTCACTCTTCCTACAGTGCTGCAGATATCTATATCCGGGAGTATTTCCATGGCTATGTCAACAGTGGCCATCCAGAGGCAGCTCCCCTCAGGGTGATGTACACAGATCGCCCTCCGAGACAGACCGACTCAACCACACTGCAGTACTGCTGCTTAACTGAGGACCGCCAGGCCTTTCGCCCACCCACAGGAGCAGAATTGGTACATCACCGATTGGTGGTTACCACCACTTCCCAGGCTCGGGAGCTCCAGGTGCCAGCTGGCTTCTTCTCCCACATTTTCATTGATGAGGCAGCCCAAATGCTGGAGTGTGAGGCTCTCATCCCACTGGCCTATGCCTTGTCATTAACCCGTGTAGTACTGGCAGGGGACCACATGCAGGTCACACCTAGGCTCTTCAGTGTGCCCAGAGCCAAGGCAGCTGGGCACACACTGCTGTACCGCCTTTTCCTGTACTACCAGCAGGAGGTACACAAGATCGCTCAGCAGAGCCGCATTATCTTCCACGAGAACTACCGTTCAACTGCAGCCATCATCAACTTCGTCTCCCATCATTTCTATGTAGCCAAGGGCAACCCCATCCAGGCCAGTGGCAAAGTCCCATGTCACCCCCAAAACTACCCTCTCATGTTCTGCCATGTGGCAGGCAGCCCTGAGCAGGACATGTCCATGACATCCTGGCTTAACTCAGCTGAGGTCACCCAGTTAGTGGAGAAAGTGCAAGAGATCTACAACACCTGGCCTCACTGCTGGGGACCCAGGGAGCAGAGACACATCTGTGCTGTCTCCCATGGTGCTCAGGTGAGCTGTCTCCTCTGGCTTCCACAGCTTTACTTTCTATACCTGTGAAGGGCTGCTTTGTTCCTTTTTCAGTCCGATCCATGTGGCCATGCTGGGGTAGGGGTGTATAGGGATTGGCAAGAGGACCTGTTCCTTAACTGGGTGACAGGTGCTCAGAATCCTGGACTTGTCTGCAGGTCAGCGCGTTGAGGCAGGAGCTAAGAAGGAGGAACCTGGGTGAGGTGTCTGTGGGCAGCTTTGAGATTCTGCCAGGTAGGTGACAGAAATGCGGGCCAGGGGCTGGCCTAACAGGGAGGCAGCTTCCAGCCTATTTCTCAGACTTGCATATATAGGGTGGGACTGGGTTATCCAGTCTGCTGGTCTTACCTGGCCATCCGATCCATGTCTCCTACAGGGCGTGAGTTCCGGGTGGTGATATTGAGCTCTGTTCACAACTGCAATAGTCTGCTCAGCCCCGGGGCACCAACCTCAGAATTCTTCACTGAGCCTCGTGTGCTGAACACAGTCATGACCCGTGCACAGTCTCAGCTGGTGGCTGTGGGAGATGCCGTGGCTCTCTGTTCCTCTGGAGCCTGCAGAAAGCTCTGGAAAAGCTTCATCCGTGAGTGCATAGAGCATCACAGCATCTTCCCTGAGGACCTGTCACTGGGGCAGATCGAGCAGGGTGTGGCCCAGAGACAGCACTGGACTTCCTTGACACTCAGAGCTGGGTGCCCAGATGAAAACCACACCGCTCTGGCACAGGACCTGCAAAGGTCCGTAGCTGAAGGGACCACAGTCACAGCACAGACGGAGGCAGTGGCAGCAGGGGACACCACAAGAGGAGACTCAGCCTCTAGAGATGCTGCGGCAGGAGTGTCCACCCTGGAGGCTGGGATGTCTGAAGAACCTGAGGATTCTGAGTCTGACTTCTGGCCCTCTGACTGGGAGCTCAACGCCGATGATGCCATCCTGAAGGAACTCCTCGATGAAAGCCGGCAAGTGACTGTGACTGTGCGGGAGGATGGGCTTCTGGACACCATGGTTTGGCCTGCATCCCCACAGCAAGCCCGACAGTATACAAACCTGCCCTCAGCTATGCTGCGTAAGCTCCTGCGCTCCAACCCCAAGCAATACCGCCGCTGCAGCTTCCTGCAGGAGACCTTTGAGAGAGCATTGGCCACACCACTGGATGACATGGCCTCTAGCCCTATCCAGGTCAGGGGTCGCCTGAACTGTGGGATGGCCTTCACAGGGGATGAGGTGCTAGTACAGGTCCTGGACCCAGCTGCTGATGACAGGGGTGTTTCAGGAAGCCTGCAGGGTCGTGTGATGGGTGTGCTGAAGAGAAGGAGACATGAACTGGCCTTTGTATGTCGAATGGATGAGTGGGACCCCCGGATCATGATCCCCATCAATGGTTCTGTGACCAAGATTTTTGTGGCAGAGATGAAGGACCCACAGCAAGTTCCCATCCACCGCCTTGTTCAAGGCCAAGTGCAGCGTGTAGGGCATGAGAGTCTCATGCCTGAGGACCGGAGCACCCGGCTTTTCCGGGTCCGTATTGTCCTTTGGCGGGAACGTTTCTACTACCCACTAGGCATTGTCCTGGAGGTGCTGCCCAAGGCCATCACCTGGGAGCAGGGCCTTCATATTCTTGCCCAAGAGCATGGCCTAAAGGCCCACACACCAGACCCAGCCTCTGTTTCCAAGGCTTTGCAGAGATACCACTCAGAGCTAAACATGGCCACTGGTCCCCGAGAGGACTGCCGCCACTTCTTGACCTTCACTGTGGACCCCCAGGGTGCCTGCAATCTAGATGATGCTCTCAGTGTCCGGGACCTAGGCCCAGTGTATGAGGTGGCTGTGCACATTGCTGATGTGGCCAGCTTGGTGCCCAAGGATGGAGCACTGGACACGGAAGCCCGCCAGCAGGGCTCTGTGTTCTATGCTCCGAGCAGGGAGCCAGTACTCATGCTGCCAGCCAGCTTGTGCCAGGATGCGCTCAGCCTTCTGCCAGGCCAGGATCGCCTTACCATCTCTCTCTTCCTCACCATGGAGAAGGGCAGTGGCCAGATCAAGAGTCTGCGATTTGCGCCCTCCATAGTCTGCTCTGACCGCCAGCTGTCGTATGAGGAAGCTGAAGAACTGATCAAGGGGCACCCTGGGGCTGGCCTGGAGCTGCCAGCCCACCTGGACTCTGTGGAAGCCTGTGTCGTGGCTGCCTGCTACTTCTCGTGGATGTTGCGTCGTCAGCGCCTACAGGCTGCCTGCTACTATGAGCCACCAGATGAGGACAGTGTGCTGGGCTTTCGCACAGCCCACATCATGGTCCAAGAGTACATGATCCAGTTTAACAGCCATGTGGCTGAATTTCTTGTGGGTAATAAGCATACACAGACACTGACACCACTAAGGTGGCAGCCCACACCCAGTAGGTACCAGCTTGACAGTGTCTTTAAGAAGCACAGAGGACTGGTGTCCCTGTCGCTGCCCCTGTGCCACCACTTGAACGCCAACTACACCCCCAGCAAGCAGCTGTGTGTCCTGACTTCCCTCTGGAAACAGGTGCAGCTCGCAGCTGGTACTCAGGACTACAGCCAGATGGTGGACCTTATTGCTGCCGATGACATGCACCCTTCACTGGCTCCTGCATGCCTGGACTTCCGAAAGGCTCTAGGCCGCTCTGCTTTTGGTCGCTCCAGCCAGGGTGAGCAGCAACCTGCTGGCCACTACTCACTGCAAGTGGATTGGTACACATGGGCCACCTCACCCATCCGTAGGTATCTAGATGTGGTGCTGCAGCGGCTGATCCTGATGGCGCTGGGCCACAGGGACTCTACCTATTCTGCCAGGGACATCGACGGGCTCTGCCAGGACTTTAGTCGCCAGTATGCATGTGCCCAGAGCTACCAGCGGCGGGCTTACAGCCTGCACCTGGCCATCCAGCTCAAGGCCCAGCCTCGGGATAAGCTGGGCTTCGTGGTGGATGTCGAGACGGGTGCCCGCTGCTTCAAGTTGCTTTTCCCTGCCAACCGAGAAACCCTGCCTGACCCCTGCCCTGTCCACTACCACTCCCTGCAGCTGGCTGAGCACCCCCAGGAGCTAGTGAGCCAGACAGGCCTGCGGCTAGTATGGCGGCGCCGTATCTACTCAGTGCAAGTGTCCAAGCCACCTTTACCACTGCCGGGCACATGTTTTGATCCACACACCCAGACTATAGATGCAGTCCTGTGGACTCGGCTGCTGGTGCTGGTGAAGGAGCAGCGCTGGCCTGAGGTAGCTGCCCTCATCAAGGAGCAAGATAAGAAGCTCCCTCATCGAAGGGAGCAGGTACAGATAAAACAGAGTCGCTGTGGACACTTTGTAGAGGTGGCTTGTGAGCTGAAGAGAGGAGATACTCTGCAAGTACAGCTTGGTGCCAACCTGCAGCGGGGCTTTCTGGCACCATCCTTGCAGCTGTGGACTGTGGCACCTGACTTCAGCCTCTGCCTGGAGCACATGGAACGGCCAGGTGACTGCTTTTCAGGCCATGTGCACCAGGCTCTGCAGGACCACTACCAAAAAGTAAGCGAGTACTCAAGTGTGTGGGAGCCACTCTGTGCCCTGGAGTCACTTACCAGTGCTGTTACAGAAAATGACTCCATTGTGCTGCAGAATGTGCACATTTCTTGGGACACAGATAGGACATCACAGGGGCAACTGCAGGGCACCTTCCAGCTGGACGCTGATTTTCTCCAGGAGAAATGTATCAATATCCACTTCAACTGTTGCTACCTCTGCATTCGGCTTGAGGGGCTCCCTCTCCCACCAGCCAGCCCACTCCCTAGGCCCAGCTGCCTTGGCCCCTTCCTGAGCGTTGACCCTGATACATATACCTGGGTGGCCCATGGGCTGGCTGGTGACTGGGACCATGGGCTGGCTGGTGACTGGGACCCGGAGAGTGTGGAGGATCGGCAGGATGTTCCCAGGCAGGTACATTTCTTCATCCACCACATGGCCATGGAGAAAGTTCCAGAAGAGGTGCTGAAACCTAGTGCTCGGTTCACTGTGGAAGTGATATCTAAGCAGCTTCCTGATCTGTGAGTGGTTTCTATCACCTGAGGCCAGGGAGAAGGTCCCTGGGCTGAGGTCCAGCGCCAGGACCTCCTTGGGCTTCCCTCTCCTGGGAGGACATGGCTCCCTCCCTAGGAGAATCCTGTTCACTTTCTGATATCCCCTCTCATCCCAGCCGCAAGGAAGAAGCTGTGCGTAGACTGGAAAAGGCATCGCCACTGGTCATCAGCATTGCCTTGGGCCGGCCCATTCCGGAGCACCGTCACCGGCCTCACCAATACTCTTTCTGCAGGGGTAGGTCTGCTCTTTAGCTTTTCACCTCTTCCCAATGCATGGTGCTCAAATGATCCTTGCCTTCTGCTCCAACCCCACCCCAGCACCTACCAGCAGGTTCTTGAAGTGGCAGCATACCAGCCGGTTCTTGGAGCGGCAGAACTACAACATCCCTGGTGGACGTCATAAGCTGAACCCTAGCCAGAACAGAGCCGTCAGGAGTGCTCTGGAGAAGCAATTCACAGTCATCCAGGGCCCACCAGGTGGGGTTCATTTGCAGGAGCCAGGGGCTGCCCTGGGCAGGCAGGCGTGGCCATAGAGACTCACACTGTCCTCTGTCCACAGGCACCGGGAAGACCATTGTGGGCCTCCACATTGTATACTGGTTTCATAGGTCAAACCAGGAGCAGGTGCCAACTGGCAGCAGCATTAATGGAAAGGAACAGCTGAGGGGCCCATGTGTCTTATATTGTGGCCCCTCCAACAAGTCTGTGGATGTCCTGGGAGGTGTGTTACAGATAAAGTGTGGGACTGCCAGAGGGTGCTGGGCATTAAGGTACAGTCTCTCACACCTGCCCTTGCCCTAGGACTGCTCCTGAGTAGGAAGACAGAGTTGAGGCCCCTGCGTGTGTATGGGGAGCAGGCAGAGGCCACTGAGTTCCCAGTTCCAGGAGTGAGTAGCAGGAGTCTATTCAGCAATACCTCCCAGGAAGGGAGGCCAAATCAGAGCCTCAGGTACAACACATGGGTCTGTGCTGGGATTGAGGCAAGGGGACCTCCACTGGTCAGGGTTTCACCAAGGTTCTGCCTTCTAGGAGCATCACCCTTCACCACCGGATCCGCCAGGCCCCCAATCCACATGCAGCAGAGATCAGAAAATTTGATGCCCAACTTCGGGAAGGAAAAATATTCTCAAAGGAAGATCTTGCGGTGTAAGTGGTGGGCTCAGAGGTGGAGCTGCCTATTGGCAAGCTCACTGGATGACAGGTGTTACCTCACACAGGTACAAGAGCGTCCTGGGGAAAGCACGCAAATATGAGCTTGACCGGCACTCGGTCATCCTGTGCACATGCTCCTGTGCGGCATCAAGAAGCCTGAAAACTCTGAAGGTTCGACAGATCATTATCGATGAGGCAGGCATGGCCACTGAGCCAGAAACCCTTATTCCCTTGGTGTGCTTCTTACAGATTGAGAAGGTGAGGTTGGAAGGGATCTAGAACTGCTGCCTGGGTTCCTGGGGGCAGCTTAGCTGGGGTGCTAAGGGTGTAATAGTGAGCATTGCTATTGGTTGAAGATGGCCAATAAGCTGAGATGCCTCTGGCTACAAGGATGTCAAGATCATATCTAGCTGTGCTTCCAGGTGGTTCTGCTTGGAGACCACAAGCAGTTGCAGCCTGTGGTCAAGAATGAACAGTTGCGAAATCTGGGGATGGACCGGTCTCTCTTTGAGAGGTACCACAGGGATGCCATCATGCTGGACACACAGTACCGTATGCATAAGGATATCTGCTCCTTTCCCTCCATGGAGTTCTATGGGAGGAAGCTGAAGACCTGGTCTGACCTGAAGCGTCCACCCAGCATCCTGGGCCATGCTGGCAAGGAGAGCTGCTCTGTCATCTTTGGCTATGTGCAGGGCAGTGAGCAGAGGCTGCTGGTGTCCACCGAGGATGGCAATGAGAACTCCAGGGCCAATCCAGAGGAAGTAACAGAGGTGGTAAGTGTCAGAGCAACTCTCCTGGGTGCCTGGGTGGGTCAGGGAAAGCTTCAGTGGTCAGGAAGGCTGGGATCAAGTGAGGCCTCTGTGCTCAGGACGGAAGGCCTGGGTTCTAGCCCCATCTGCCCTCTCCTCTATTTAGGTCCGCATCACCAAGCAGCTGACCCTGGACCGGACGGTGGATCCCAAGGACATCGCCGTCCTTACACCCTACAATGCACAGGCTGCGGCAATCAGCAAGGGCCTCAGGCAAAAAGGGGTCACTGGAGTGACTGTGACCTCTATAACCAAGAGCCAGGGTGAGCCTGGCTCTAAGGAGGCCATATTTGTGTAGGGGTCAGAAGGGGGTTCAGTGGGTATAGAGCTGTGAATTCATCTACCATTCCCTCCCCATCTCCCAGGGAGCGAGTGGCGCTATGTGCTAGTGAGCACAGTCAGAACATGCCCCAAGAGTGATGTGGACCAGCGGCCAACCAAGAGCTGGCTCAAGAAGTTTCTGGGCTTTGTTGTGGATCCCCACCAAGTAAACGTGGCCATCACCCGGGCCCAGGAGGGGCTGTGCCTCATTGGTGAGGGGTTGCATTTCTGGGGAAGGCTAGGGCACGGCAGTGTCAAGCATGCTCAGGGCAGAACTAAGAGCCACCTTGATTCTCCCTGCAGGGGACCATGTCCTGCTACGCTGCTGCCCACTCTGGCACCGTCTCCTAGACTTCTGTGAGGCCCAGCACAGCCTTGTGCCTGCTGAGAAGGTGCGGGTCCAGAGAAAGTCTGCTTTATCTTCCTGAAGAGCTCTCACCTGCCCAGCCTTTGACGTGCCAGCGGCTGAGGGTATGTCCCTCATTCTTCTCTGCCAAGCCCCTGAGTATACAGTGGATTGCTCACAATCCCAGCTGAACATTAGTCAACCACCTCTGCTATCTTCTTGGAAACAGCCCTGGTATTGGCTGCAGTCTTGTAGCAGTGATAGTCTTATGGGCGGTGGCCTCTTCCTGGGCCGGAAGCAGGCTTAATAATGATGACCTTCCTGTTTGTGCCTGGACTTGAGTGGAGGGGAAAGAGCTGGAGGTGGGCCCCTTTGCTCCTGACTGTGTTTTTTCCTGGTGCATTTGGTGACTAGGACACCTCTTAGTGGCCACAAAGGACCCCAAGATATACCTTTGCTGTTACTGGGAGCCTAAACAGGAATGAGACTCCTCTGAGGCTGTACTTTGACACTGAGATCCATCTATGGTTGCACTGGGCACCATGTGTTCATTTGTCATATTTTCTAGTCTTAATGACCTAAAGCTAGCACTTCTTACTGGTCCACTCAGAGTGAGCAGGGAAGCCTTCCTGGAAGAAACTTTTTACTACTCACTGCCTTATGTCCTGAAGGGCTGACTGCTAGGATAGGAGCAAGAGGGCAGAGCCAAGCCAAATGATCACAGCCCTGCCTCCTGGGATGTGAAGTAGCAGCCTTGTGGTTAGGCAGCTGAGAATGAGGTACCCCAGTACCACTGGGACTATGTTTCTTCACCAAGCTGTCATGCCTGTATCCAGGGCTTTAAGACAACCTAAATCTAAATCTTTTTCTGCAGGACTGAACAGGTGAAATCTCTCCCTTCATGTCTCCCTCTTATATTCCCACCTCCTGGAAGTTCCAAGGCTGGAGCCAGCTCCCTCTCAGTGTGACTTCCCTCTCCTGAGGTCAGAGATGCTACAAGTGAGCTGTACACCAGGAGAGGTGAGGCTCCTAAGGCCTGGCTGCAGAACCTCCTATGAGAATAACATCTGGTGTCTTCTACAAATTAAATTTCTACATTCCATCTTTTAATCTTTTCTCATATACATATATATAAACTGTATACTTTTATATAACTGGATAATTTTATTATAAAATTTGCTCTGAAAGTTCTCATGGGTGTTTTGTCGTATGGGCAAGAGTAAACAGGACTGGCCTTCGTCTTGCAGCCATTGAAGTGGTCAGAGGAGCTGAATACAGAACCTAGGAGATGAGTACAGAACTTGGGAGAATGGGGAGAAAAGGGAGTGGTATCCTATCTTGTGACTGAGAAAACTGCACAGTCATAGGAAGCTAGTGGGTAATTTAGCAGAGATGGGCTGAAACTGGAGAGCTAAGTCTGCTGCTGTAGGTTTAGCAGACTGTTCTTAGTCCCCAGGCTGCAGCAGGTCCAAAGTCCTTATGACTGTGACTTCAATGACCACTTATCCAGTCCTCTAGTACTTTGGGCCCCACCACTCCCTCCAAGTCAACTTGTGACATCCATTCATTTTACCTTTGGCTTGTAGCCAAACAAGCTTATCCTAGCACAGCTGATACGAGGATGACAGGGCCAGGAAAAGACGGTGGGGATTCCTAGAGACACTGTAAGGAAAAGAGGTCCCCACAGCCTGTCTGCTGCTAGAGTTAGGGAGGAACAGCAGAGGGCACCAGCTCCACCTGCCCCCTCATCCACCTCGGTCTGCAGTTGAGTTTGGCAGGGATGTAATGTCCTGGCTGGGATCCTGGGGGCAGCTTGTGGCAGAGTGCTAGGGGTGTTATAGTTGAAGATGAGCAAGAGGTTGGGATACCTCTAGCTCAAAGAGCAGTTCAAGAGCAGCCATAAATAAATAGTGGAGTTTAAGGATGGATATGTACTAAAATAAGCAAGACATTCCTAGATGCAGAAGGATCTCCCCCACCTAGAGTCAGGGAGGGCTTCTTAAAGGGGCCTTGAACTTGGTGGGAAGTAATGAGGAATGGTTTTAAGTGGGTTGTTGGAGCTCAAGAAGAGAAGAAAGCCCAGATCCCATCAGGAATAAAGATGCAAGTGTGGTGGAGGTGAAGCAATGAGCCTTGGAAAGGCATCGACACTAGCAGGCAGTGCACAGGCTGGGGATGAGCTCTGTGAACCAGCTCCCCAGCACCTAGTGCCTGTAGTAACTCCACTGTGTCTCCACTTCTAGGTTACATCTCTCTGGGCCTAATGGGGCACAAGGCTGGGCCATAGTTGGGTGCAGGAGTCTTCTGGTCCTAGTCAGTCAGCATGCCAGGCTGCTAGACCTGCATATGCTTCTCTTAGCCAGCCCTTATTCTAGGCCTCCCCTCTCTGGTAGAATTACCATGACCAATACCTAGTCTCCGCCCATAACACACAGACCATTGTGGGTCCATTCTAGATATCTAGGATGACGCTATCCTGTGAGACACCCATAAGCAATTGATACTTTGACCACATGATGCCACAAAGAATGACTATTCTGATTGGTCCATCAGTGAATGGAGGTACCTGGCTTGCTACTCAGGCCGAGCCTCAATAGGCAGAGCACTTCCCCAGTGGGAGAAATGGGGGTCATTATTACTCCCCACCCCAATCCTACTCAGAAAACGACCCCTCTGCCAGTGGAGGAGGATTCCCTGTCTTTGACCACCTGTTCCTGCCAGGCCTAGTAGTCTCAGAATGACTATCACGTATGGTATGTGTGGTAGAGAGGAAGCTGGAATCAGAGTGTGCTGTGTCAGCTCTTATTCCTTTTATCAGCTCTGCTGCTCTGCCCAGGGTACAAGGTGTTATTCTGGACTCAAAGGTGACCAAGCCTGCATCTACCTCTGTGTGTGTGTGTGTGTGTGTGTGTGTGTGTGTGTGTGTGTGTGTGTATATGTGTGCGCGCGCATGCGTGCGCGCACGCTCCTGTTGATCTGGATGGAAGACATTAATGTCAAGGTGCCCTGGACAGCAGTGAGGAATGTGGTCACCTATATGTGCTGAATACCATCAACTAGCTAGCAAGGAGAATAAGTGCTGGGGGTGGTCACGCTTTAGAACCTAGGTACCACTGAATGTCTTAGAAAAGTTCCCAGACAGGCTTCCTTCCTGGGACCCTCACACACTTGGGGTGCCCATGAACTTCAGCTTACTTGGAAAGAATGTAAGATCTTTATTTTAAAAGTAAGACATCTTTGGTCCTGGGCATCCCTGCTCCAAGTCATCTGGGATGCTAACACCAAGGCTATGATGCCCCTCAGTGGTGTCCAGACAGGACCAAAACATCATCTTCCTCAGGGATCTCAAGCTAGGAAGCAGGTAAAGAAATCTGGTTATGGCTGTGAGGGTGAGGGACATATAAGGTGCTGAGGCTGAGAGAGCTGAGTTCCCTAGGGACAGTTCTCATTATTGGAGGTGGCAGCCAAGTACTAGCAGCCAGCACTTCCTGCTCCAGTGGACAGTGGTCCTGAAATGTGCAGCCTGGGGCTCTCCTGGAAAAGACAGAAGGCATAGGGGTTCTGGGGTTCGTGGGATTCTGGGCCATCAGGGAAACACTATGTGGTTGCTGTTGTCTTAAGGCCTAAGTTGTGTCTTTAATTTGGTGTGTGTATACTCCTCTTTATTAGTGGATAAATATTAGAAAATCATCTCTCAGAAGGTGTGGTCAAGGGCAGGCTGGGCTTGCCCAGCCGACTGGGGACAGGCCCTTCAGGGGGTCCTGGCGTGGTCTGCAAGGTGAGGCTGTCCCGCCAGGGCTCATACACCAGGGTGTAGCTTTCTGCCCTCTTGATAGTGAACTTGTAGGTACGGTTGGGCAACAGGTTGTGGACATCAAAGGTGCAGGCAGCCACAGGGACTATGCCACACTGTGTACACTCCTGTTGTGTCCGAGGCTCCAGCAGCTTGAAGCGCAGCTCATACTGCTCTGGTGCTGCTGATTGGATGGTAACAAACCAGCGCAGGCTGACCCAGTCCTGATGGGCCACTGACTCCTTCCGGTCGAACATAACTGGCATCTTCGTGCTTAGCATAAGCCGGATGTGTGGAATTTTGGTGGCTCCAATGTCAGATACCAGGCGGTGCTTGACATGCAGGTGCCCTGGTACCATCATAGCCAGGAAGTTGTCCATGACAGCCGACAGGTCTGCCAACTGTTGTTCCACAAGCCCCCAGCCAGCCAGGAAGGGCCGTGGGTCAGGGGCCTCAAGCAGGGCATCCAGTGCTGCTCGGCCATGGTCCAGCTGTTCCAGCAGGTCCCCAAGCAGCAGGAGCTGGATCTTGGTCTGTGCTGTGCCCACCTTCTTCATGCGCTGAAACTTCCAGGGGTCAATGAGCTGGAACATGGTGTTGGGCAGCACCAGTGGGTTCTGGTCACCTAGGGCCAGGTGCTTAGGGAGGATCTCAATGTAGTAGGAACACTTTTTGAGCAGCTGCATGCGGGCATGGTGGCGCTTGAGCAACTGGGGGCTCAGGTCTGTGGTCAGAAACTCACGCAGCACATTGCGTCGCTCCATATAGGTCCTCCAAGCCTCTGGCTCCAGCAGCTGCTGGTCCTCTGCTTCCTCCACCTCCTCTGAGTCCAGGAAGGAATGTGGACTGTCCAGCTTCATTTTGTCCAGGGCCAGGCCTGTCACCTGGAAGTTCATTGTCTAGGAGCTGAGGGTAAGGACTAGGCATCAGCTGTGATAATCAGACTGGCTCTGCCCCTAACCTAGGCCTTCTGTCTCACATCAGCCTCTGCCCCATAACGGCCTTTGCTCTCTCCTGGACCACAGCCTTCTGAGCAGAGACCCCTGGAGGGGAAGAACATTAGTGTGCATAATAGACAAAAGTAGATGATGGCCAAGAAAGTTCTATCAAGGGGCCAATAGTCTTTTGTGGTGATGAGCTAACAAGGTCAGAGTGGCCTGGAAAGAAGCTCTGGAATATTAACCAGTTGTGAAATAGGTCATAAGCCTCAGGTTCCTCACCTATCATGGATAATGGATGGTGCCTATGGGGCTGTGGAGAGTCTTAGGGTGACCCTTGGGGCACTGATGAATTGCCCATGCATCCCAATACTCTCCAGAGTCCTGGTACACCTCAGCACTGCTACAGTGCTTGGGGACAAGACTAACCAAAGACAGGACTCTACATCATCCTCATGTGGAGAGGGGCTTTGTTTGCCCAAGAACAGAGCAGACCCATCCTACCTTCCCACAGACAGGGAGTCTGAGACTAAAGCTTGGTAGGTTGGTCTTCCTTCATGGTTGCTTTTGATTTTGACATAGCATCTCACTCTGTTGCCCAGGCTGCCATCCAACTCCTATGCTCAAGCCATCTTCTCATCATACCCTCTTGAGACTTCAGGGGTGTATATTATTGTATCCAGTTCATCCCAAAGTTGGAATCATTGACCCCAGAGCCTGCCCTCCTCTCCTTGTCTCCCATACCTGGTCCTCAAATCTGGCTGTCTGTGGAGAGGCTGATGTGCCACAAAGCCCAGCAGCCAGAGCTCCCTGGAGAAGGGACCAACGTCCTGCCAGCTGTCCTTGGCACTGGGCCAGTGGCTTCACTTGGAGATTTCAGGTTGTGGAAACTGAGGTTGGATGAATGAGAAACAGAACTAAGAGACTGGATGACAAGCTCAAGGTCATCCACACAGGTCCCTACTAGTAAGGTTGATTCAAGTTGGCTGCGCTTCCCAAAGACCAATTCAAAGTGACTTGTGTGGGTCAGGAGCGCTAAAACAGGCATCAGGGACAACAGAGAATGGTTCCTGGCTGAATGCAAGCTGAGACCAGGGCCCCAAGACTCTGAGCCAACACAGTTCCTTGCAGCTAGAAAGTTCTGTGGGACTCTCCAAAACTCTTTTTCCCATCTAAGTTATTCCATTTCCCCTGTGAAGACTACCCACCCTGAGCCCCTGGGCACACCTCCCAAAACCATCTACCTACCGCTTCTCTTCCGGATCACCTCAGCGAGCCCCAGCCCCCCTCTGCAAGTGCCTGGAGCCCGCCTCCTCTGCGGAGCCCAGCGGGAGCCGCAGGGTGCACTGTCTGGTCAGCGCAGGCCCTGCCTCAGGTCCACCTGTTGCCATGGGAACCACTGGCCCTTGTGACGCTGTGCACCGGCCCAGGTGCAGGGAACTTTGATTTAAGGGCTGAGCTCAGATATGCGGCAGCAGCGATTTATGTATAGGGCCCCACGGACTCGAAACAAGCTCGACCTTAGCCCGTTCCACGTGCTAGTGAAACTGTTCAGCAGCTTCGTGCCTCCCAGCCATCCAGGAGTCATTATGGTGGCTGGGTCGACAGCCCGGCTTGAAATGGGGTTCCCTGCATCGCAGGAAATTGGTGTCTTTGAGCAGGGACAACTTTGGCTTCTGGGGCCCAAGAAGCCCGCAGGTGCCAGTGGAGTGCAGGGAAGGTGCGCCTGCTTGACATTCCAAACCAAGCTATAGCCTGCAGGTGAAGGGTGTTGGCTTTCCCAGACCTTTGGAAGCTCATGTTCTGTCCCCTCTAGTCTAGATAAATGGGGTTTCCATAGCTCCAGGGATCCTCAAAGGAATCCCAAAGTATAAGTCACCCTCAGACTCCAAACTGGGCTCTGGACCCCTGGATTTACTACCCAGATCCTCCCTCCTCTTTAAGAGCCAGCCTGAGGTTACTCCTAGCAAGGGTCCTAGGGGCTCAGACACCTGAAAGGGGCTGACTCATTTCCATACACTGGCTGTCCTTCCACAGAACTCCCAGCCCTCCTGGTGGCATCTGACAAGCCAGAGAGTAGCTTTCCTACCTGTCAATCTACATTGGCCACAGGTCTTGGAGGTCCTGTAGGGGGTGAAGTGATGGGTGCTGGTTCTGTGCTCATCTAGGCTAGCCATGGTGACTCGTTTTGGGAGTCCCAGGGACAAGAACTAGATTTTTTTTTTTTTTTTTTTTTTTTTTTGGTGAAAGGGATGCCATCTGAAAGTCCAGAAGGGAAACTGGTCCCTGAGAGGTAAGAGAATGAAAAACCACAGGAAAAATACCAGCTCCCCAGCTCTTCCTCAGGAAGGAGGTGGGTAAGGCTCACTATCCTGTTCTTCTTGGGGGTTGGGCTTGTTCTGGGCTTATGAAAGCTCCTCAGTCCACTATGTCTTTTTTTCACTCCTAATTTTTTAGATTTATTTTATTTTATATATTTATATATATAATATATATATATATATATATATATGAACATTTTATCTGAATGTATGTATGTGCACCATGTGCATGCTTGGTGCCCACAGAGGTTAGAAGAGGGCATTGGTTTCCCTGGAACTGGAGTTAAGGATGATTTTTAATCCACCGTGTAGATGCTGGCAACTGAACCCAGGCATCTGCAACAGTAACAAAGTTCCCTTAACTTCTGAGCCATCTCTCCAGCCTCTCTTATTTTTAATTAAAAAATTCATTTTGAGGTGTGCAGAGCCACATGCATGCTTTGCTGTGTTTTGTTTGTTTGCTTTTTACGGGGTGTTACCCTGTAGCCCCACTGGCCTGAAACTCTGTAGACCAGGCTGGGCTCAAATTCACAGAGATCCACCTTCCTCTTTCTCCCAAACTCTGGGATTAAAGGCATGCACCATCACAGCTGGCTCACAGCAGTTGTAAAGAATGATGGTCCTACAATCCCACTTATCCTTCATCCATTTTCCCAGATGCAAATTCTTGAAAAGTTGAAGCACCAGATCATACCAGGACACAGGTAGGTCTGTGACTACAGAGATACCCCATGGAGTCCAGCAGGGCCAGCCCATCTCCAAGTCATTCCTTGTCTTACTTTTTATTGCTGTGACAAGATACCACAACCAAGCCAACTTATAGAAGAGCTTTTTGGGACTTACAATTTCAGAGGGTGAATCCGTGATCATTATGGTAGGGAGCATGGCAGCAGGCAGCAGGCAGCAGGCAGGCATGGTACTGGATCAGTAGCTGAGAGTTTGCGTTCTTATCTGCAAGATAGAGGCAGAGAAAGCTAACTGGGGATGATATGGGCTTTTGAAACCTCAGAGTCCACCCACCTCCCCATGATACACTTCCTCCTACAAGGCAAACCTAATCCTTCCCAAATAATCCAACCAACTAGCGACCAACTGTCAAATATGTGAGCCTATGAGGGCCATTCTCATTTGAATCACCACATTCCACTTCCTGACCACCATAGGCTTGTGGTCATATCATAATGCAAAATGCATTTAGTACAGCTTCAAAAGTCCTCATAATCTTTTTAGAGTCTCAACACAGTTTAAAAGTCAGTCAAAGGACTCAAGGCAGTCTCTTAATTGTAAGCCCCTATTAAATTAAAACCAAAAAGCAAATTACATGCTTGCAACATACAATGGCACAGAATATACAATTCTATCTGTTCTAGCTCCTAGAAATGGATGGGATTCTTTCTTTTCTCCTTCCTTCCCTTCCTTCCTTCCTTCCTTCCTTCCTTCCTTCCTTCCTTCCTTCCTTCCTTCCTTCTTTCTTTCTTTTTTGAGCTGGATCCTACAAATTCTCTCCCTGCTCTGATCTTGGGGAGGGACTGAACTCTCCTCATCTATAGGAGGAGAAAGAAGACTCCTCTACCTTGAAGCTTTTTTGACAACAGTTCTCAGTCTCCTGTCTCTCGGCATTTCCTTGAGTTGATAAAAGATCTGGGGACCAGGACTGGAGAACAGGTCATTGGACAAAGCAGAGTCCTCTATTCTTGGCCATCAGTCTGTCTTTGGGCTCCAGCTACACATAGAATGTGCTAAGTCCCTGAGACCAGGACCCAGTGACTTTAGGGGCAAGGGAGTGTTCAGGAGGAATCTACACTCAGTGCCCTGAGCCTGACCTCACCATGATCAATGCAGAGGGGATCTCCCTGTGGCTTCACAGACTGAAGATAGGAAACTTAATTTCTTACTAGGAAGGTACATCATTCATGTTGAGGATTTGGGTGTGAAAATCTCCATTTATACCCAGCAGTCAGGTGTGAACATCAAGGCCCCTTCTGGCACTCCCTGAATTTTATATTTGTAATTACCTTTTCTAGACACCCACCAGGCTGTATCTCTATGACATGGAGCTTGTGCCTTAGGGTTCCTGTCCCTTTCAGGCTGCTCAAGCTGGGGATTGGGATTCTGCTATCTGGGATGCTGGAAGGCCAAAGCCAGTGAACGCATAGGTATCTCTAGTACATCAGAACTTGCAAATTGCCCCAGGTGCTTCAGAAAAAAAAGTCTCTGCTTCTCTAGAGTAGATGGGGGAAGAAACCTGTTTGATATGTTGGAAGTATAAGCAGTGGAAGAAGGATCTGCAGTAATTACATATGGAAGCTTAATAGAAACCACTCAGGAGCTGAAGTGTTGTGCTTGGGAGAGAGAAGCCAGCAAGGGGGCAGAGAGCCTGCGGGTAAGGCCCCCTCCTCAGACTGAAACAGGCACATGTTCAAGAACTAAGCTTTCTGGGGCTTGGTGAAAAATTGGGTGGCAGGCAGCTTGCTTCATTCTTCAGAAAGAGAATTCAGGATTAGGTGAGAGCCTGTCTGAGGCTTATCCACTGCCCTTTCCTTATATGCTGACCATATCCCCAAGCCAAAGTCCTAGATATCTAAGTCTCCTCCTCTCTGCAGTGGTATTAAGTATCTCCTGGCTATGAAGTGGCTCAGAAATCATACTCCATCCACACTTCCTAAGTACCTGGACCCTCACTGATGCCCCTACGATTGCTACCAGCATTTTTAAATACAGGAATCAGGATGCCAAGAGCTAACTGTGTGTTGAGCATATGCTCCAGAGGCCACTGCTAAGTTGGACAGGCTGCCCATACCTACTGCCATCTGGCCCTGAATGGGGCGGTGGGGCGGTAATGTTAAAGAATTAGTTAACATTTAAAAAACCAAATAGTATTTCAAAGACATATGGCCACTGGTGATAAGCTGCTCCCTCTGTAGACCCCACTCCCTAGGGCAGCTGCTGGTTGCACATGCCAGGCTAGCAGAGCAGAGCAGGGAGTGTACCTGGGAGTGGGGAGTTAAAGAAAGGGCTGCTAGTCCCAGTTGGCCCTCTTCTCCCCGCCCCTTCCCATAGGCTCCGCCCAACTCCGTCTAGCCTAGGAGCCTACTGCCAGCACAATCTCAAGCTCAGCTGCTTTTAACCCTAGCCGAGATCCTACTCACCAGATCACACAGCTGTGGAAGGATAGGAGGAGCAGCCTGTGTGGCCCTGGGCCGGATGTCACCCTCCGCTGAAACGTGCCGTGTGCCTGATTGAGGAGCCCTCTGTAATGACCTCCGGGGTTAGGGTTAGGGTCCGTGTCACCTGTCACTTCCCTATCCCGTGCCAAATAGGGTTGTGGGCAGGAAGCACGGGGTAGCTTGACTGTCCCACCAGCCTTTCTGGTTTCTCCCTCGTACCGTGGGCTCCTTGGTGCATGGCTGTAGTGCTCAGCCTTCTCAGCGGCAGCACTGAGGGAGATTACTGACCCAAATTGGCTCCATGCGCCTTCGCCTTCGTCCACAACCAGGCCCCCTAGGCATGGAGCCCTTCTTCCGGAAGCGGCTCACTTTCTTGTCCTTTTTCTGGGATAAGATCTGGCCAGCGGGTGAGTCGGAGGAAGACATCCCCCGGATCCAGGGACTTGACGACAACCCAGTGCTGGAGCAGCCCGCTGCCATTGAGCCTTGCAGCTTTCCCGCCCCACGCGCGCGACTTTTCCGCGCGCTCTACGACTTCACTGCTCGGTGTGCAGAGGAACTGAGCGTCAGCCGCGGAGACAGACTCTACGCCCTCAAGGAGGAGGGCGACTACATCTTTGCCCAAAGGCTCTCTGGGCCGCCCAGTACGGGACTGGTTCCAGTCACCTACCTTGCCAAGGCCACCCCTGAGACGCCCTCAGACCAACCGTAAGTATCTGGGCTTGGGATGTAGGGCTGAAAGGCTGCCAGGCCCAGTGGAGTATGTCAGGGTTTTGAGAGTAGGAAATACCTGCTTACAGTCAGTGAGGGCTTATTGAGTGCCTCCTGACACTGGGCTGAGCAGACGAGTGTGGCATAGCAGTACAAACAGGAAGAGCTACACTGTTGAGGGGGAACCCAGTAGTGAGCAAGTCCAGGGAACCAATAGCTGGATAGACCAGGTACTCAGCATAGTCATTTCAGGACCCTGCCTCTGTATAGAGGTTGTAATAGAATGCAGTGAGTGGTTGCTGTTTCCAAGCCAGGAGCTGAGGTCTGAGATGCCTTTACAGGTGATATAGTGTTGTACTGCTTGGAAATGTGGGGGCCACACCTGAGCCTCCAGGTGGCTCTGCAGGGTCCCCAGTACTTCCAGGCACTGCAAACCAGGCCAGGGCCTATCTTATCTATTCGTATTCACCCAACCACCTCAAATGGAGTCTAAATATGAGGCAGATATAGCCCTGATTTGTTTCAGTGAGTGGGTGTGGGGGACAGCCTACTCTTTGCCCACAAGGCTGGGCAGTCACTGGCAGAGAGTGGCTGGTTTTAGTGTCCAGCTCTTGCATACCAGCAAGGATGCAGCAGGGTCATGGCAGGAATCCATTGAAAGCACAACAACTTGTCTAGGAAACTGTCTCTGGTCTTGCACTCAACTGGTCATGGCCCGAGTCATCCACATACCAACCTCAGGCATTAGAAGTGCTCAAATCCATCTCTAGTCTCCTGAAGACCCCTCAGCAGTCACAGCCTCCCATCAGGTTTTATGTGGTAGGTGAAACTGAGCCATAGAAAGGGATCCAGGCACTTGCCCCATACCTGCTTGCTGGCCCCCAGCAGAGCGTAGACTAGGTCAAGTAGCTGTTTTGGTGGAGGGGTCCCTCAGGCACCCAGGTGTGGGAGACAGAACTTGTGAACAGTTCCTGCAGGCTGCTGGTATGACAGGCAGGGCTGGGTTCCTGGAGGCGGGGCTGCTAGTGGGAGAGCTAATGACTGCCTGGACCTGGAGATCAAAGCACTGACCACACTTACAGTGTCATTAGTCCCAGACATCTGGCCCTGTAATCAAGGGAGAGACCCTTGAGGCATATCCTCCAGACTTCAGGCTGTCACAGAAGCCCAGCTATATCCCATAGTGGTTTGTATCCTGTCATGGCTTCAAGGAAAGGCTGGGGCTATGTTGGAGAAACTCACACTTTTGGTCTTCCACAGTCTTGTCCTGTTGTCCTGAGAAGGGACCTCACCCCAGGGGCTCTTCACCTGCCAGAAGATCTCAGTTTCCTGCCCACAGATCCTATAAGTAAGGGCTCTGGCTCTTAGTAGAGACACAGGAAGCTTCAAGGGTCTAGACTTCCAGCTTCTGAAACGAGTTTGTGGACTTTCTTAAGCATGCTGCCCAGCCCAGGCTCCATCTGTATCCTTGATAGTCCCTCACATCCATTCAGCCTGCCAATACAAACTCCTGCTTCTCAGGCTTGGCCTCTGTCTCCTTATTTGCTAACATCTTTCTGTCTCAGCTGTGCTCACCTCTCCTGCTCCAGCCCAGGCCCACACCCTGGCCACACCAGTTCTTCTCCCACGTATCCCTAGGAGAGGGACTGGCCTGTCTGCTCTTTTGTGAACTAACTTGAGTCACACCGATTGTCCCCTACGACCTTGCCTCCATCTGAAGGAAGGACTAAGCTCACTTGCATTGCTGTGGTCTTCAACCCACTGGGTTTCTGGAAGTTCTCAGAAATGGAAAAGCTTGGATAGGAAGTTGAGCCAGCTGTGGAAACTTGCTTGGGCTTTGGGGACCAGAGGTGCCTACAATGGAGTAGATCTGGGAGTGACTTTATCTTTCTGAGGTTGTTTCTGGCTCCTAAGAAGGAAGGGAGTAGCTAGGCATGGTGGTATGTGTTTTTAATCCCAGCACTTGGAGGCTGAGGCAGGTGAATCTTTGAGACCAGCCTTGTCTACATAGTGAGTCCCAAGCCAACCAAGACTATACAATGAGATCCTGTCTTTAAAAAAAGAAAAGAAAAGAAAGAAGTGAATGGAGCCATACCTGATGTGACTTAGCTGTCAGAGGCTGGCCCACCTAGGCATGGCCCTTCAGAGGGCACAAGGTACTTAGAGTAAGCACCCCCCCAAACTTCTATTGTCTGCTTCTGCTAACATCCTGACCAACCTGCCTTAGTCTCCTTCTTCTGGGACCCCCAGATCCCATGTAGCCAATCTCTCAGATGAGCCATGCCCAGACAGATAACACCCCTGGTTCTTTCCCTGGTCATACTAGCAGTTCTGTGGGTGTTTCTGGGGCAGCCCCTGGGGACCTTGGTTCCCAGTGGAGCCCCACAGGGACTCAACACATTTTCAAGTTTGGGGTTTTGGTCTTTGTCCAGGGCTGTTAGTTTTTGGTGAGGCCTGGTGAACATAATCTGAGTGGAGCATGAGCGTTATATTAGAGTAACAGCCCAGGTTAGTGGACAGTCATACCAGTGTGAAGGAGATTCCAGTCACCTGATGGTGATGACCTGGGACCCCAGCTTCAGGCACTGGGCACATTTTCTCCCTGAGAGACAGCTGAGTTCTCATACCTTGCCAGGGTCACATGGCTGGGTCTGAAAGATGACTATTGTGTCCTGGATTTACAGTTGGTACTTCAGTGGGATCAGCAGGACTCAGGCCCAGCAGTTGCTTTTGTCTCCCGCCAATGCACCTGGAGCCTTCCTCATCCGGCCCAGCGAAAGCAGCGTCGGGGGATATTCTCTGTCAGGTACTCAGACAACCCCTCAAGACTTCATATCTGGGTGGGGTATCTTGCTCAGCACTACCAGGCCAGACCTTCTTGACCTTAGAGTGGTTGATCCCTATACTGGTAGCCCTTCATATAGACACGCTAGTCATCAAGTTCCCTCCCTCCCTCCCTCCCTCCCTCCCTCCCTCCCTCCCTCCCTCCCTCCCTCCCTCCCTTCCTCCCTCTCTCCTTATGTCCTTCTCTCCCTCCCTCTCTTCTTCCCTTCCTTCCTTCCCTTTCTCTTTCTCCCTACTTCCTCCATTCACCACCTAGTGGACTTAGTATTTCATTCAACAAGTACCTATTTAACATTCTTTGTCCCCAGGGCTCCCTGGCTGTCCTGTGGCCTGTAGCTGCTCATGTCCCCTCTTGTACAGAGTATTGTCCACCTCAATGACCCCATGGCCAAGCTGAGTGAAGCCACTTGGGACACTGGGGTATGGGTGTCTGAGACAGGTGTAGCCAAGGCACTGTTTTCCATCTCTGTCTCCAGTTCGGGCCCAAACCAAAGTCTGCCACTACCGCATCTGCATGGCACCTGGTGGCAGCCTCTACCTGCAGGAGGGCCGGTTCTTCCCCAGCCTGGATGCATTGCTCGATTACTACAAGACCAACTGGAAGCTGATACAGAACCCTCTGTTGCAGCCCTGCATACCCCAGGTGGACCTGAGATATTCCCCATATCTGGGGAATACCGAGGACCCTGTCTTAGAGTTTCTTGGCAAGCCTCTGGCCTAGACCTGGTCAGGGAACATCCAGTATCCAGTGGCTTCTTTATTTTGGTGGAGTTGGCCCCTTTACCATTTTTATCTCCTCTGAGGCTGTTGGAAGACTGGAGACCCCTGAGGAATATAAGATTCTTAATTCTGTAGGGCACCAGGAGGAGTTAAGGCTGGTGTGGGAAGGTTGCTCCAAGTCCTGAGGGCAGAAGCTAAGAGAGGAGATATTGTTTCCCCCAGTATCTGGTATTACTGGGTCCAGGGCAGCAATCTGGTTCCTCTGGTTCTGTAATGACAGCCTAGCCAGGGCTTGTAATGAGTATTTGTAGACGGATGTCCGGCTCTGGTAAGGGGGCCACATAGGTCCCCAAAGCAATTAGCTTCCTGCCCTGGGCTTGGCCTCCTGGAGGTCAGCTATGGTCTCTCCTCTGTCCCTGCCTGGGCCTGGAGTAAGGGTGTGCTGGGGAGGGAGAGGCTGAGGCCTGATGTTGGGGCTCTTCCTGAGACTCACAGGGAGGCTAGGTTCAAATAGTAGCTCAGCCTTCCTGCCCACTCTGCTAGGGGAGTCTCAGGCAGCACATTGAGTGTCCCTTCCCACAGATGCCCCTGGCTCAGGACGAGTGGGAACGGCCACGCTCAGAATTTGTCCTTCGGAGAAAGCTGGGTGAAGGCTTCTTCGGGGAGGTGTGGGAAGGCCTGTGGCTAGGCTCTATGCCTGTGGCGGTGAAGGTTATCAAATCAGGTGAGGCCTTGCACCCAGGCTTGGGCAGCACTGCCCTCTGATCCTGGAGCCTGGGGCAGTGGTGGCCATGCACAGTCCTAGAGCAGCATTCTTTCCACAGCTGACATGAAACTGGCAGACCTCACCAAGGAGATTGAGGCACTGAAGAGCTTGAGGCACGAGCGACTGATTCGGCTTCACGCCATATGCTCCCTGGGTGAACCTGTGTACATCGTTACTGAACTCATGGGCAAGGGCAACTTGCAGGTCTACCTGGGCAGTGAGTAACCTCCACTTGGGCAGTGAATACCCTCCCTGACATCAACCTGTAGCAGCCACCTCTGCCAACCCTTATGATAACATTCATGCTCTGGGTCGACAAAGAAGAATCCTTAGGCCTTTGGAAGGGATACATGTGGCCCAGGTTGCAGACACCTGGTCCTACTGGGCCTCTGATCAGGAGAGGTATTGAAGCCAAGGGTCTGGGCCAGGCCTAGATTTAGCTGGTGGCTCTGAGGCTGGGGCTGCAGTTTGTGTCACCAACCTCTGATATATTGCCTTGGACCCAGTCCAGGTTGGGTACTCTCTCCCTTGGGGGTCCAGGCAGGTGCAGAGAAACAGCTTGCACTGAGGCCTGTGGTGAGTGCAAGACTTCCTTTTTCATTTTATTCATTGCCTACTAGGCCTTAGTAGATGGTGCTGCTCTCACTACCTCAGAGATGGGGGAACCAAGGCTCAGAGGAAGCACATGCACATGCTTGCCAGCCATCATCCTGTGCCCTCAGGAGTACTGCTACCCAACCTCTCTCTCTGCAGGCCCTGAGGGAAAGGCCCTGAGCCTGCCTCATCTACTGGGGTTTGCCTGCCAAGTTGCTGAGGGCATGAGCTACCTGGAGGAAAGGCGTGTTGTCCACCGGGACTTGGCTGCTAGGAACGTGCTGGTGGGTGATGACCTCACCTGCAAAGTAGCTGATTTCGGCCTGGCCAGGCTGCTCAAGGTCAGTGGGGCTCTAGGCTCCTAACCCCTGCAGAGGGGAAGGCATTACTCTGAATTCCCCACCATTACCCCTCATCCCCAGGATGATGTCTACTCCCCAAGCAGTGGCTCCAAGATCCCTGTCAAGTGGACGGCACCTGAGGCAGCTAATTACCGTGTCTTCTCCCAAAAGTCAGATGTCTGGTCCTTTGGCATCCTGCTATATGAGGTCTTCACTTATGGCCAGTGTCCCTATGAAGGTGAGCCATCTGAGAGGAAACCATGACTCATCAGAGAAAGTTTAGTCTGAGGGAGGTAGCCTGGGGTCCACCCTGGGGGAAGAGATATACACTGCCCTGGGAGTCACTGACCCCCAAAGGGACCAGGATAGGGGCTGGAGTACGAGCACAGACTGGTCATGTAGAGGCCTGGGTTGGGAGAATCTCCTTGGTGACACCCAGGCAGAATCAAGGCAGCTGCTGCCTGGCCCCTCTTGCTGGCCTCTTACCAGGAATGACCAACCACGAGACACTACAGCAGATCAGCCGTGGGTACCGGTTGCCACGCCCAGCTGCCTGCCCAGCAGAGGTCTATGTGCTTATGGTGGAGTGCTGGAAGGGCAGCCCTGAGGAGCGTCCCACCTTTGCCGCACTGAGGGAGAAGATGAATGCCATACACAGGCGTCTCCATCTGAGCCTCACGTGACCAGGTCTCCAGCCCCACAGGCAGCAGTTATGGCAACTGCTTCCGAAGGGTGTCTCCCAAGGAAACACCTGTCGCCAACACACGTGGGAGATGCCGCACAACTGGGAATGGCAACAGCCTCAGAGAACCCCATGCTGAGGGCCCTTCTCTGACAAGGGCCAGTACTTACATGTGCACAACACCAGATGGACACATGTAGACTGGGTCTGGTCGTGAGCACTTACTTAGATGTGAAGGCTGTGTCCTCCTCCTGGCACAGTTTGAATCCCTGGTGCCTCCAAAGTGTTGATCAAGTACAGAAGAGGAGCTGTAAGGAAGTGTACCAGCAGAGCCAGCAATTCCCTCTCTGCCCTCACCTCACTCTGGGCTTGGCTTCCTCAGCTCCCTTCTAGGATCAAGGACAAGAAGCCCAATTTCTCTCAAGTCTGACTGTGGGTTTGGTTAAGTATCCAGTGCTAGGGCTCCCAAGCACACCTCACCAGTACATGCTGTGTGCTCACAGGGGATGGTAGCATCCCCTGCCCATACCCCACTGCCCCCACAGGTACTGGTAAACTCTAGGCACACAGAGCCAGCTTCAATAAACATGCTCCAATGGATTCACATACCAGTTCCCAGAATGGAGTGCTGGAGGCTCTAAAAGATGGGAGCCAGAGCTGCATTGCAGTGTGGACCCCCATGACATTAATGTTGGAGACTGCTGGAGCTCCCTGGCCTGGTGTTGAAGCCAGAAAGTTCTTCAGTTTCAGAAAGGGTGGACTGGTTGTTTGGTGGTCAGCACTCCCAGGCCTTCCCAGATGCAAAGGGATGGCGTCTCAAGACTGTTTCTTTGGAAGGGCAGTGATTAGGAGGCAGAATTTTCTGGTTGGCAGGTTTAGTCAGATAGAGGTAGGATGCTGACAACCAGACAACCTACTTTCTGGGGCAAAGCCCCCGTGGGTCACTTTTGTGTTTGAGTGTGACACCTTGAGAAGTTGGGCCCTGGATCATTCAACACTTTAGGGCACTAGGAGCCGTATACTGAGGATTAGGCGGCCTTTGCTCAGGGATCCAAGGCCATTTCACTCTCCTAGCAGCTGTCTCCAGAAGGCTGTAAGGCAGAAAGGCTGGCAGTCCCCTAAAGGGGATGGAATTTGGGGCCAGCTCTGCACCCACCAAAGCCAATTTGCTCATGATCACCGACCACATCTGTGGGTTGGCTAAGAGGGAGCTGGGTCACTTCCATGACCTATCTCTGTTGGCTAAGGCCTTCAGGAGGCCATGGGGAAGAGTGACCAGTCTGCTTAGGATGGGGTGCCTGCTGCTCTCCACTGCTGATCCAGTAGCTCAGTCATTCCCCACCCTGGAGGACAGACTAAAGACAGGTGCCGAGTTCTCCTTTGTCCCAATCCTTTGCTTCCCCCAGATTTCTTGATTTGATCTTTAAAGGTGGGCTCTCCCCGACTCCTCCACTTGTTGATTTAATTTAATTTTCTCTCCCCACTGTCTATGAGTCTGACTCTAAATGTCTCCTTTCCACCCCTCACTACCTTCTTTATTACAAATTCAATTAAAAGAAAAACAGGTGGAAAAACAAAAGAGGGAGCTGGGAACTGGACCTCACGTATGAAGTGACCCCTTAGGTACAGGAAAGAGTTTGGGGCTTAGCCAGTCATGGGCTTTCTTATGGGGAGGCTGGATGGAGGCAGTGAGGCTTTATCACTACGGGACCCAATCAACCTGACCACAGTTCAGAACAGAATGGTCCTAGAAGCGATGGAGGCCAGGCCAACAGAGTGTGCTAACACTGGTCTTTGTCGGTGGAAGGGGCAGTGGGATTGGACTGAGCCATGGCCCTGCATCTGCCTCAGCCTGCAGCTCTGACCTCTTGAGGGGAAGAATCTGGACCTGACAGTTGGCTGCCGTAGGCTCCCTATTTTGCCAGCACACAGAACAGCAGTATGAGCAAGGGCTTACGTGGCACCAGATGGTAGCATTCTGATGTTAAAGGGCTACCATGAGTCAAACGAGGAGACACTGGAGGTAGATGGCACAGCCTAGGGAGAAAGATGGTGCTGGGACTGTGGCCAAGCCGTGGAAGCAGGTTTGGCTGGGTCCTGGCACATTCTTGTGTGCTTACTCAGCCAAAGATGAGTAGGTTTGGCCCTCCTGGGAGAGGCCAGGGACTTTTGAGCTACCTGATGTATCTTCCACAGAGCTGCCCACAGGTCTCATCTAGGGACATGTAGCTGTCTGGGACACAGCTTGGACTAAGAGGCTCAAGACTCGAGGGCTCTGGAGCAGACAGGGGAGGCAACCATGGAGTTCTTGAGGCTGAACTCTGCCATCCTTATTCCTTTCCTCTTCCTGTGATGCCCTTTTCCCACACCTTGTTGGGAACTGAGTTGGGCTGGGTAGGTGTGAAGCTACTAAATAATACATGTTGCTGTTCTTAATCCTAATAGGAAGCAGGTGAGTAGTGCTATATCTCTTCAATGAAAGAAAATTCAAGGCCTGGCACACTGATGGAACATTTGTTTACATGCATGTGGACCAGGATTTGATTCTCAGCATGAAGCAGCAGCACCACCACCACACTCCCCTGCCTAAAAAAAAAAGAAAAAAGAAAAAATAGCAGGACAGTGGTGGCTCATGCCTTTAATCCCAGCACTGGGAGGCAGAGGTGGGCGGATCTCTGTGAGTTTGAGGTCAGTCTGGTCTACAGAGCGAGTTCCAGGACAGGCTCCAAAGCTACACAGAGAAACCCTGTCTTGAAAATACAAAAAACAAAACAAAACAAAAATATTCAAATAGGTAGTCTTATACAGTGTTGTTTCCTGGGCCACTCATCCTTACAGACTTGTCAGTTCCCTTTCCCACCCCTCTTTGTGGTTGTCCTCCAGACCCCTGTGTAGGAGCACTCCATAGTGGACAGCCAGAGTGAGGAAGTGGTTGGGACCGCTCTGGAGAGGGGGAATCTTTGGAGTTTTCAAGGTTTAATGGGAGGAGGGGCAGGCAGGAAGACTGGAACAGTCACAAGCTGCAAGGAATTGGGGTAGCATGGGAGGTGAGTTGAAAGAGGCCCCGGGGTGGGGGGGCCACAGAGCAGAAGGGAAGCCTGGGAAGGAGGGCGGTGAGGCTGCAGAGGCCCTGGTGGTGTGGACACTTCCTAGTTATTACCTTTTGTGGCTGCCCTCTTGTGTCCTTATCTGGGAAGACAGGGCAGTGCCTGCTTCTTGGGCTGAGGTCTATGGACTACAGGCATGTCAGAAGATACCAGGAAGCTCTCTAAACCAGCCCATAACCCACATGGATGTTTATGCTTTCATATCCTGTGGCTCTGTCTCCTCAGCTGCCAGGTTGTGGTCTAGCATGCTGTCCTGGGTGGTTTCTTCAGGATAGATGGGCATCTGAGTGTCCTCACGTCAAGGAACCGGAGTTTTGTAGCAGAAGCTCAGGCTGGGGAATGTCCTCTCAGTTCACAGGTCTCACCCAGGCCCCTCCTACTCTTGTCCCCAATGCAGGTCCTGCCTGATTCTCATGATGCCATGCCTAGATCTAGTTCTGTCAGTGTCTGGGGGGTGGACACCTGCCCAGACGGCTGTCAGGACTGTCAGGTCCTGCGTAACTCTCAGTATTTGTTAGTGTGTGCAGGAGGGAAGCCTCCATTGGCAGAAGGCACTGGCCAGTCCAGGAGAGTTTTTTATGTAGAAAAAGCAGCACCTGGCTCTCTACTCTGTTCCTTGTGTGTTCCAGCAACCTGCCCACCATCCTTGAAACTTCCCTCCACTGTCCCCTCTCCATCCTTGGGCTCCAAGACTCACACCGCAGGGGCTAAGGGTCCAGTTGATACCTGTATGCTCGCCGTCTAGTGGGATATTCCGTGTAACTGTGATTGGGGCTTGTCAAGGGGTGATTTAGATGGCAGACTTCCGCTAAAGATGAGTGTGAGCATTCACATGATTTGATTCTGAGGACAAAGAACGTAAAGGGCCAGAAGGGCCTTTGGGGTGGAGACAGGATAGTCCAATGGGTGCTGGGTGTGGCTGCTCTCCTTTCAGGAGGAAGTAGGTGTGACTGGCTTACCGGGGAAAAGCCCTGCCTACCCCTCCCAGCAGCAAGTGTTCATACACAGCTCACAGCTGGCTCTGCCACTGAGCCTGCCATGTCGTCGTGGGACAAGGACCACCTGGGCTCTAAGTACATGGGCCTCTGGGACTTCAAGGCACGAACAGATGAGGAGCTGAGCTTTCAGGCAGGAGACCTCCTGCATGTTACCAGGAAGGAGGAACAATGGTGGTGGGCCACCTTGCTGGATGCGGCAGGCAAGGCCTTGGCTGAGGGCTATGTGCCCCACAATTACCTGGCTAAGAAGGAAACTGTGGAGTCTGAGCCGTGAGTGGCCCTGGAGAGCTGGCACAGGGGAAGGGGTGGGCCTTGGGCTGGACTGGGGCAGCCAGAGGGTGTAAGATCCTAGCTAGACATTCAGTTGGTCATACTCTGATCCTTAACACCCTGGCACGCAGGGTTGCTGGTGTGGCCATGCCTCTGCGTGACACTGGGGAGTGGGGCCTCCACTTTGGAGCCCACCCATGACCACTTCCAAAAAGTCGTAAGTACCGTTTTGCTAGGACCCAGATAGGACAGGACAGAAGGGCCCAGTGTAGATTTTTCGGAGGGTGTGAGAGACAAGATCTGTGTGGGAATTCAAGAGCTGTTGGGGGTGTGAAGTTTGTTCACTTTCCAAACAGCCAGAACCAGATGTGCGACCTAGTTAAGGGAGACAGAAGGCTGCTGGGGCACACCTGTCTGTATCACCTGTTGGGGGTACATGGTGCAAACAGTGATGTATTTTCATGCCCCTCAAGCACCTTAATCCATTGTCCTGGTCACCCACATACCTGAGCCCTTAGAGGCTTTGAGGAACTACAATAGTGCTTGGTGTGGGCATGTCCACAACCACCCAAGGACCCAAGCTGTATAGGTTGCTCTGGGCTGAGGCTGGGAAGGGACTTCTTATCCAGAAGGAGGGATTTCTTGTTTCCTACTCCTCATCTCACAACGAGCACCTATTGTATGTAGCCGGAAGGTTTCTGCATCTAGCCTGGCCCCGTGGTCCCCTTCCTCTGGTTCCGCCTGGCCCCATGATCCCTCAGCTTCTTATAATCATTCAGAGGCTTAATATTACTTACAAACTGTATGGCCTCTTGCTAGCTAGCTCTTATAACTTAACCCATTTCTATTTAAAGTTGCCATGAGCCATGGCTTACTGGTACTTTCACATCTTGCTTCTCCTGAGGGCAGCTGGCGTCTCTCGCATCTCCACCTTTTCTTTCCTGTCTCACTCCTTGGATTTCCCGCCTGCCTCTAAGCTGCCTTGCCATAGGCCAAAGCAGCTTATTTATTAAGCAATGGGAACAACATATATTCACAGCATACAGAAAGATATCCCCCAGCAATTGTGTGTTCAATGGAAGATCGTGAGCACACAGGAGACAAGAAACAAGAGTAATAAATGATACCTAGGACAGTTCCAGAGATAGGGGTTCATAATGGAAACAAGGTAGGCATGGGTGGTGTACATAAAAGACTAAGAAGAATCAGGTGGTGGCACGTTTTTAGCACTCAGGAGGTAAAGGCAGATGGATCTCTAAATTCAAGGGCAGCCTGGTCTACATAGAGAGGTCCTGTCAGAGATAGACAGAGACAGAGAGACAGAGATAGAGGTCAGACAGAGGGAGGGAGGGAGGGAGAGAGAGAGAGAGAGAGAGAGAGAGAGAGAGAGAGAGAGAGAGAGAGAGTCAGTCATGTGGCCAATATAGCAAGAGCAAAGGCCCTGAGGTCCTGAAAACCTAACACAGATGAAGTCGGAGGAGGAGCAAAGCAGAGGAGGTGAAGTGGTCGGGGGTTAGTGGGAGAGATTCTTTAGCTTTGCAGGACTTGAGGAGGTGGGCTTCAAGGGCTTGAGCTGAATGTTAGGCTCCTATGTGGAGCCCATGTTCCAACCACTCTTGAGGGAGTTGGAGACTCCATGGGCAGAGATCACCTATGTAATTCCACAGACTTTCACCTGTAGTTCAGTTCAGGCATGTCCGTCCCTCCTGTTGGAAGCCAGTAGGTACAAATGCTTTTGAATGGGAGAGTATGTGCATGTGTGCCATTGTGTCTGTGCAAGTACATAAGGGTGTGCTTATCAGTATATGGGCATGCTTGTGTAAGTATGCACATGTGAGTGCATGGATGGGTATGTGTGTCTGTGCACATAAGTGTGCATGTGCAAATGGCTATGTGATTACGTGAATATGTGTATGGAAGTGTAAGCCAGGAAGAAGCACTGGGGAGCTGCTGTTGAGATCCCTCTCCCACCTACTTCTGGTGGGAGGGCTGATGTCTGTAGCTCTGATCCCACAACCTGCTGAAGACATCCACATGATGGGACTGCAGGCCTTTGCAGGGTGTGGGGGAGGGCTGATCCACAGGTGGTCATCGTTCACCAGACAGTAGACTGTGCTTGCCCATCCCACTTCTGGGCCACTAGGACTTTCCCTGGTGTCCAGAACCAGCTATTTAGGACTTTCAGGGTCCATGATAGGCCGAAAGGCCTCTGCAGGGTTGGGAGCAGCATGAGAGACAGCTTGGTTGGGGTTGGGAGTGTGAGATAGGAGTCAGCGGTAGCTAGGACTCCAGATAGACAGGGAAAGGTTAGATAGTTGAGATACAGGCTGGATGTGGGGCTGGGGTAATATACTGAGGCTGACTTTCTCCCCTGCAGGTGGTTCTTTGGTGATATCTCCCGCCTAGAGGCCACGCACAGGCTGCAGGCTGAGGACAACTCAAAGGGTGCCTTCCTGGTCAGAGTCAGCCACAAGGCAGGAGCAGACTATGTTCTCTCTGGTACTTCTTCTCAGACCTCCCCTCACCTATGCTAGCTCTGTGGCTTTCCTGACCACATGGTGATCTGCCTTTCTTCCAATTGTGAAGTCTGGGACATCTTCCTTTTCCACTGGAAGCTCTGACCCCTCCCTGTGGTCCAGCTACCCACTTTCAGCCTTTGAGAAAGAAAGCCAGACACTCTTCAGGTTGGGTTGTTTGCCTGTGCTTTCTGGCATGTCCTATGTGTGTCATGGAAACCAAGGCTCCACAGGTGTCCCACTGTACACACAGCCCAGTAACCTAGGAAACAGAACAGTCATGGCTTATGACAGGAGTGCCAGGTAGCCACGTGCAAGCCGTGTCCATGGTGGAAGTAGGGGCAGGCAGCGGGGAACATGCAAGGTGGGATGCCTGCTTACGCCTCCTTCTGCCGGCCACCCACCTCAGTGCGGGACACTCAGGCCGTGCGACATTACAGGATCTGGGCAGACGATGTGGGCCGGCTGCATCTGAATGAGGCGGTGTCCTTCCCCAGCCTGACTGAGCTTGTGGACTACCACAAGATCCAGAGCCTGTCCCATGGCCTGCAACTGACTATGCCCTGCTGGAAGGTAGGCCACTGTCTCCTCTGTGACACAGTTGCTCGGGGTCAGACAGGTGGAGTACCGTGCTGGGGCAGGAGGGGCTCGGAAGACGGTATTCCTCTTGGCTGTCACTCTTACTACGCTGGCTCACCAGAGCTCAGTTGTTCTGCTAAGTCCTGACACCTGGTAGGCCCGGTGACAAGGGTCACTGGCCAATTGCCTGAGGGGGCTTATTGACCTTGGTGGATGAAGACAGCTGCATTTTTATGCAGGACACTCCGATACTACTATGCTGCATGTAGCTCTAAATTTAAAATAGGGCTCCTCCTGTCGGGTTCAGAGCAAAGCCTTCCTGCAGACAAGCTGAGGGACCCAACTCCTACTACCAACATCGCCCTTTCTGTCTCTCCAGCACAAAACTGAGCCCTTGCCCCACTGGGATGACTGGGAGAGGCCAAGGGAGGAGTTCACACTCTGTAAGAAGCTGGGGGCCGGCTACTTTGGGGAGGTCTTCGAAGGGCTCTGGAAAGGCCAGGTCCGTGTGGCTGTGAAGGTGATCTCTAGAGGTGAGCAGGCCCAGGCCCAACTCAACTTGGTCACATGCTACTTGCCCACTAGTCCTGCCAGGGGGCACTTCTGGTCTCTCCCCGCTGGGGGCATCCCAACGTATTACTGGGCACCTACAGCATCATGGTGAGAGTAATTTCTTTCACTTGTATCCATTTTTATTGAAACAAGTCACTGGAAATTTGAGCTTTACCTAGAATCCCAGCCTCACCCTCAGGTTTATACCTGATACCTCAAGGATCAGGTAAGCCAAGACCTTGTAAACATCTAGCTGGCAAATGTTGACTTTGGCAGTTGTGACCCAGTAGGGCATAGGAGGGCAGATGGACACATCAGGCTTGGGGCACCGAGGCCTTGCTTGTGGAGGCTTTAGTGTCGTAGGTTGGGGGCTAGCCTTTGTCTTCCTAGGCTGACCACATTTCCTGAGCTGCTTCAGGCCTGAGCCTCCAACCTGGGCACAGGCCAAGGGCTGTATCCACTGAGACTGGTGTCTCTCAGATAACCTCCTGCACCAGCACACCTTCCAGTCTGAGATCCAGGCCATGAAGAGGCTGCGGCACAAGCGCATCCTGGCACTGTATGCTGTGGCATCTGCAGGGGACCCCGTCTACATCATCACGGAGCTCATGCCCAAGGGGAGCCTGCTGCAGCTATTAAGGGGTAAGTGGCAAGCTCCACACTCCTCTCCCTGAGGTGAAAGTGTTGGAGGCAGCAGGAGACTCACACAAAAGAGCCAACAGATATGCAGATGCTAGTCGTCCATGCCTGACCCACACAAAGCAGCCAGGAGTTCCTAGGTGAGCCTGTTGCTTTCTTGTTTAAGAAGTTACTTATTTTTTTTTTTTAAAGTGGTGGTTGGTGGGGTGGGAGCTGGAGAGATGGCTCAACAGTTAAGGTCATTTATTGTTCTTATAAAGGACCGGGGCTCAGTTCCCAGCACCCACATGGTGGCTCACAACCATCTATAACTCTAATTCAAGGGGATCTGACATTCTCTTCTGGCCTCTGTAGGCACCAGGCATGCATGTGGTACACAGAAATATATGCAGGCAAAATAATCAGACACATAAAATAACTAATGTAAAGCTAATCATAGAAGCATGCATCTGTTATACCAAGGCTCCAACAGTGAGATGGGAGGAAATGGAGAATCCTTATCTGGCTCTGCAGCAAACAACAAAAACCCTCCTTGACATGTCAATAGTGAAGACTAACACCCAAGGTTGTCCTCTGACCTCCACACACATGTATACATACACAGCAAAGAAAAAAAGCCATTGACTTAAAATATGACAAATCTACCAATTGCTAATCATAAAATTTGAAAAGGTACAGATAAGTACAGAGAAGAGCACCCACCCACAATTCCTATACCCATAGTTAACTGAGGTCACTATACTATAGGTTCTATGTAGCCTGCTAGTGACCTGCTTCAGCCTACCAGCTTCTCTCTCTTCCTGAGACCTGATGTTCAGTCATCCCTATACATACTTACATCCAAACACACGTAAAACACTGACATACACAAATACAGACATTCACACATGGCACAGACACACCCTCACACATGTAGGCACAACTCATCTCACCCACAAGAGGACACCACTGTCTGTTTTCTTCAACACAAAACCAGACCATCTCTACTAGTTAAGATGCTGTGCAAAGATGCCACCAACTTCATACAACAGGGGAAAGGGAATGTGGCAGTGTAGGACAGTCATGCCTGGGGGTATATGTATTAACATATCACTAGCTTTTAGAAGATTAAAGTTGTATAGTCTACGGACTTCATAAGTAGTTTCTGCAGGAAGTAGGCTTCAGAGGCGAAATGCACGACCCCTGTAGGTGGAGCACTTGCTGGATGTACAACCTTTAGAGAGTTCTATACCAAGAATATCTTACAGCAACATCTCTGCCCTTAGATTGCTTTATAATTTCCAGAAGGGGTGTGGGACAAAGAGTATGTGTGTGCTCTTTGTCTCTAGGTACTGCAGAAGGTCTAGGACTGTCCACTTTCCAAATAAGCCAGATCAGCTGCCCTTTGCTGGAGCCTTCATAGTCCCAGCAAATGAGGATTGAGTTCTGGCCAACTGACTCTGGCCTCTGATCACTCTGCAGACTCTGATGAGAAAGTCCTGCCTATTTCGGAGCTGGTGGACTTTGCATCACAGGTTGCTGAGGGCATGTGCTACCTGGAATCTCAGAATTACATCCACCGTGACCTGGCTGCTAGAAATGTTCTCGTTGCAGAGAACAATCTCTGCAAAGTGGGGGACTTTGGGCTGGCCAGGCTTGTCAAGGTAGGACCCTCGGAGGTAGAAGCCAGAAACAAGTCTTGAGCTGAACCCAGCCGTGGGCAAGATAGAGCTCTTGATAGGGTGGCATTATCAGGCAAGGAATGGCTTCATCCATACAGCCACAGCCTTGTTTATGGCCACACTGGGCCAGCTCTGGGTACCTTGTACACAGCCACGTACAGTGAGCTTTTCCTGTCCTCACACATTGCAGCTCTCACCTTGTCATGGCCCTCCCTGCCAGAATCCCGGTGAATTGGCACTTTTGATACACAGGGCCTAGCCATGATTCTAGCAACATTGGTAGCAGTTATCTCTCGTAGCAGTGGGGTGGTGTCAGTGGGTCAGATGATAAGGCAGTGTGTTTACATGTGCCCACTAGGACTTTGGCATCCATGCCTGTCCATGCTACACAGGAAGGGGACAAGGGCAGCTCCCTCTAGTGTCAGGGCCCCACCATAAGCCATCTTCTCACAGGAGGACATCTACCTTTCCCACGACCACAACATCCCCTACAAATGGACAGCACCTGAGGCACTCTCCCGAGGGCATTACTCCATCAAATCTGACGTCTGGTCTTTTGGGGTTCTCCTCCATGAAATTTTCAGCAGGGGGCAGATGCCCTACCCAGGTATTGCCCCAAGAATATCCCCAACTATGGATTGGCAGTGAGGTGGAGTGGGGGCAGGTTTTGGATGGCTGACAGAGATGACAGGAGGTGCTTTCCAGAGCCTCAACCAGACCCCACCCCTGTTCCATTCCTTGAGCATCCAGGAGTACACTGCTGAGATCACCTCCTGGAGACACTGTCCTCAGGGAAGTGTCTGATACACAGCCACAGACGGTGTGCTAGAAAATGTCCAGAGCATGGTGGTGGTCATCATTCTTGTTGGAGACAACATCCAGGGAGGGACCAAAGGCAGCTGGGTGTGGCTTCCAGGGATTGGAGGGTGGACATTAGCCTCTTAGCTCTCATTTCTCTTCTCCCATGGGCCACAGGCATGTCCAATCATGAGGCCTTCCTGAGGGTGGATGCCGGCTACCGCATGCCATGCCCCCTGGAATGCCCACCCAACATATACAAGCTGATGCTCAGCTGTTGGAGCCAGGATCCCAAGCAGAGACCTTGCTTCAAAGAACTGTGTGAGAAACTCTCAGGCATCACCAGGTATGAGAACCTGGTCTAAGCTCCTTGGACGTGGCCAGGACCCACAGAAGAGAGGCTTCATGATTATTCTGGACCTCCAGTGAAGGTGTGCACCATACTTCAGCCTACTGAGATGAGGGGATAGGAAACATGCCAAACATACCTCAGCTACTGCATGCTGTCAAGAAAAGAGTGAAGAGGGTGCTAGACTACCTTCCCATCTATCCTCTTTCAGGAGGCAGTCCACAAAATCCAGGCAGCCATCCTGTCTTCTTCCTCCCTTCTCCTGTGGAGACTTCATGTGACAGAGAAGCCAAGAGTCTAAGCAACAGGCCTGTAGAATTCTTAACAGCATATCGCTTTCAGAGCATACCTGTCCTTGGTCACTCCTCTGCTCAACTGCACACACACACACACACACACACACACACACACACACACACACCTTGGCACCTTAATTCTACAGGCTCTTATGCTACAGAACAAGTTTTGGAGCTTCAGGTCCTTTCCCTTAAGAGACAGCTGTTTCTGTCCTGAGCTCCCGAAACAGAACACTCTAGAAAACTACTGACCTCATGCTCTGCCTCATCCTCCAATACAGTTCTCAGAGATATAACTGTCACTAGATAGGGAGAACACAGAAAAACATTTGGAAACAGGGCAAATTAAAACTCTTAGAACTAAGTCTTTTGCATAGACATTAGTCAAAAATTTTCTAAGTAACTGAACCTTTCATTTTTGCCAAGAACAGGATTTGGGCCAGGCTTGGTGGCACATACCTTTAATCCTAGCACTTCAAAGACAGAGGCAGGCAGATCTCTGAGTTAGAGGCCAGCCTGGTCTACATAATGAGTTCCAGGACAGCCAGAGCTACATAGAGGCCCTGTCTCAAATAAAACAAAATAAAATCCCATAAAAACAAAACAAACAACAACAACAAAAAAACCTTCACAATTCTGTTTAGACTGGTCTGGAGATGAGTGCTCATTAAATATCCCTAAAACCTCTCAGAAATACCAGAACAAGGTCAAACGTTCTTAAAGATCATGATTTAGAATAATCTTTAAGAGTGTTGGTAAGATAAAAAACAGGTATGTTTTCAGCTATGTCAACACTGAATACAATACAGCTAGACCAGTGGTTCTCAACCTTCCTAACGCTGCAACCCTTTAATACAGTTACTCACGTTGTGGTGAGCCCAACCATAAAATTATTTTTGTTGCTACTTTATAACTTTGTTTGTTATGAACCATAATGTAAATATTTTTGGAGATAGAGTTTTGACAAAGGGGTCATGACCCACAGGTTCAGAAACACTGAACTAGGCCTCCCCCCCCCCCCCACCGCCCCCAGGGTTTAAACAAATTTGTTAATTCTACTGAGTATTTAAAATGCTGAGACTAGGAATGGAAATCAACAGTAGCATACAAAGGAAAGACATGAGGGGTAGATGGTCTTTGCTTCGGTGGTGTTGGTGACATTTGCTTGATTTGTAAACAATAGCAATTTTGTTGACACCTTGTGAAAAACCTTCATGACCATAACTGTTGAATGAACAGGAATGTAAGTTGAGTGAAAGTTTAAATAAACTTTTCAATAATAAAAGTCATCTTAAAACCTTAAGTTTGTTAAGGCTTGGGAAATTTTAGTTACTAATTCAACTTTGGGTTAATTCCTAAGGAAACATAAACTTAAGCTTGTGGCCTCTTGATCTTACACACGATGGATGAGCTAGGTGTGCTTGGGTCTGTAGTGAGTATGAGAAGCTGTATAATTTGAAGGACATGCTGCTCCAGTGCCTGCAAGGGTTTTCTTCAGTGGCATGCTGGCATGGGTGCTTACTTCCTAGTTTGCACTAGAACTAGGGAACCTAAGAGTTAAGAATGATAATATATGTAATTAGAACCACTAGAAATAACAAGGAAAACCACCTATGTGCAAAGCAGACAAGGAAAACTCCATTTGTGGAAAGGTGGTCGTTTAGAGAGGAAGATAATCATTGAGTGTTCCAGTTTATGAGAAAGAAAAATAGGGAGAAAAAGCTGACAGATCTCCTCCCCCACTTTTTTTTCGAGACAGGGTTCTCAAGTGTAGCCATGGTTGTCCTGGAATTCACTCTATAGACCAGGCTGGCCTAGACACACCTGCCTCGGAGTGCTAGGAATAAAGGCATGCACCACCACATCCAGCTTGTTGATACTTTTCAGATACTCAAAGGCCTAGTGGAATGGAATTTTATCTCATGTAGTCAAAGCTAAGGACTGAAAGGATTTATTTAGAGTTCTTTTAGATTAGCTTAGGGGTTGAGGCCATAGCTCAGTTGGTAGAGCACTTGCCTAATAAACATAAAGTCTTGAGTTCCATTCACAGCACTTGATAACCAGGTAAGGTGGTGCACACCTGAAATCTTCGGATCTGAGAGATGAAAGCAGGAAGGTCAAAAGTTCAAGGGCTTCCTCTTCAACATGGCAAGTTTAAGACCAACCTGGGCTACGCAAGACCTTGTCTTAAACACACACCCCCTTTTAAAAAAAAAGGAATCATTTTAATAATAATACAGATATAAAACTAGTTTAGCATTATGAGAGATGTCTATTTACAAGTTCCAAAATCTTGCAATCTTAAGCTAGTTTAACTCAGGTAATCAGCCTAGGGTTTGTGTTCAATCTCATGCTTCCTTCATGTTGTGTGTGACTCAGTCTTTGATTATTGAAAGACAAGTTTTGCTCACAACCACATAACCTAGATTTCCTTTAAATATCTTACTACTTTGCTTAAATAGATAACTAAGGTCAAGTGTTTGACAATTCCGAAACCAAGCTCTAGATCCAATTCTTCTAACTTTAAACAAACTTTTAAGTTTCCAGAAGGGGCCTTGCAGTCTCAGGATCTCTCTTTTATAAAAAAGAGAACAATTAAACTAGGTTTACTTGATGTTCTGAGAAGCCTTGTCAAATACTAAAATATGAAACCTTTAGTTTGTATTTGTCACAGGTGTTATTCATGAGCTGTAGAAGATTCCTCAATGTCTGGTGTATCCAGGTATGTCATCAGTCATAATTGTATTATACTTAAACATGTGCCACAGCAAATTAACAGCACCTTAGCTGAGACTTTCTTTTCAAATGTTTACTTTGACTCTTGGAGATAAAAGGTATCTATCATCTCAGTCTCAAACTACTTCTTCCAGGATGTTTACATTACACAGGTGTCCACATAGTCTTAGAATCACTGTCTTAGTGCTTCTACACTTATCACCAAATGGGTAGGCTCACTGCCATCCCAGACAAGTCAGAACAAGAACTCATTGTGAGTGAACTGGTATTTTAAATTCTTTAAAACAACTAAATTTTGCTGGTTTTTTTTTTTTTTTAAGGAAATCTTTTCCCTTTCTCCAGCTTACTTTGTAAAAGGTGAAAATATGTATCTTTCTCCTTCCTGATTTTTCAAGAATATATAATGGTACTCTGCATTTTCATGTGAAGGCCAGAGTTTCCTCAGGTGTCACTTTAAAAAAAAGGATCTCTTACCAATTAGACTTAGGGTAGATAGCTAGCTAACCCCAAGAATCCATATCCCCAGCACTGAGATAGCAAGCACTACCTACATCCGCCTTTTACGGAGATTCCAAAGGTGGAGTTCAAGTACTCACATTTGCAGGGTAAGCCTTTATCAACTGAGCCATTCCCTCAGCTCCAGGTAGACTGAATAACTTTAGTAACGAAGGGTGATTCCATGGTAGCAAGGTCTTGTGGGAAGAACTGGCCTGGCTCCTTAAATATATGGGTGGCTGCCTCACTATGACAAAGTAGGACTTTCGAAGCCACAGGGCTTTTTGAAGAGGGAGCTATCCAAACCCACAGGTGCTGCTGGCAAAAATCTGTGGTACAACTTGGATGTGGCTGCCTGGTCTAAATATACTTTCAAAGTCTAACCTGAGATTCTGAGAACAAAGTCCTGGTGTCACACACACAGGAGCCTGTCAGTACTGTTTTGCTGCATGGTGTAAACCAACAGACCACTGGTAAATAGATCTGGCCTAACTTTGTCTGAAATTGTAGGGTTTTTTTCAGAAGCTACAGTGTACCCAGCACCAGGCCTATCTGTTCTGAGGTTTAGTACCCAAGATCCAGAGTGGATCCCAAATTCTTTCCTTTATTCTTTTAGGACCACTTTTTATCCGGTACCCCAAATGTTTTCTAACCCTTCTGAAGTCACTAAGCCATTTCTTAGCTCTGCCAGTTGCAGCTGCACAACATGACGAGACTTCCGAGAAACCAAACCTCACAGATGGGAAACCCTTGTGACTTCAGTCCAAAGACCAAAAGCCTATGGGGAGGGGACTATGGGAAGAGTAGACGGGAAGACGAACAACGCTACATGCTGTCCAGAGTTGCTGGCTGTCCCCAGCTTCCAGCTCTGACAATGAGCAGATGCAATCAGGAGCTCTGTGGGCATTGTCTGGACATTTCAGCCTGAGTAGGACACATTGCCTGTTCTGAGTCCATCAAAGCTGGGAAGAGCCTCCTCCTCCTCCAACTTGTTCAGGAGTAAGGGCAGCATCCCACAAGCCACCTGGATACCCTGAGGGCAGGCAGGAGGGAGGCTCAGCTGTCAGAAGCACAGGCCTCAGTTCCCTAGGGAGAGTGCTTTGTTTATGACAGAAGGACTGCTGTGCCACACCTAAGACTCCTTAGCTTGCTGGCTTCAGCAGCCCTCCATGGTCCCTATGCCCTCTTACCCTAAGGCTAGACTACTTGTGGCTAGAATCCTCTCAGTCTGTGCTCGTATCCCCAACCTTTGGGAACCATTCATGCAGCAAGGCCATCTACCAGGTTCCTGCGTAGGTACAGGGTCTCTACAGCTGAGAGCTCCCAAACTAAGCTAGAGGCCCAGCCTCCCCTGTACTGTCTGCCTAGTGGCTAACTGCTACCCTCGGCTCTCCAGAAACAGAGGTAGCCCAGCTTCTTGGGCCGGGCCCACTAGAGAGGTTATCTCACCAGATCTGGGGATATGACTGGGAAGGGTCTCAAAGGAGCTGGCAGGAAGACCCGGGAGCAGTGAAGCACCCAGCAAGAAGAAAGGCTGGATTCAGTAATATCTCAGACACACCATGGGGAGGACGGCTGCTGGGGGTTTATTTTCTGCTTGGTGCAAGGCACAGTTATGGGGTTAGGAAAGCTCAGTGCTGTGAACCAAGAGGGGGCTCTCTCCAGCTCCTGCTGGTGTCTGTTGCTTGCCGCAGCCTTCCTAGTTTACATGAGGGGGGGCGGGGGTGGAGGGAGCCTCTGGCCTAGCACCACTTAAGTGAGTTTGCTGTGGTTCTGCTAGGTCAGGACGGGGCCCTCGTGTTGGGCTGGCAGGGATGGACGACTGGCTGCTGCTTCACGGTTTCCGGAGCCAGGCCACGGGTGATCGGGCTTCTGGAGGCCTGGGGGGATTCTGCCGAGCTGCAGGGAGAGCATAAATCATGGGTCAGAAGCTGGTTTAACTGGGACCACCCCTACAACCTTATGGAAAATGGACTCACTGCTCAGGAGACTCCAACACTGTGGCCATGAACGGGAGGGTAGACTTCCCGAAAAAGAAGCTGGCCCACCAGTGGCCAGGGTCGGCCTTGGGGAGACCTGAGAGGAGCAAAGGAGGGTCAGGATGTTGCAATGCCAGTGGGGTGCTGTCCCTCTCCACGCTTCCCCCACCTCAGGATGTGAACTTTGCCCTTATGCTGGATGGTTCTGCACTCACCCGGGGGGTGGGGCACGGCGTCCCCGGGGTACTCTGCACTTCCGCAGAAGCTGTTGCTGGACGAGGAGCCCAGGCGTCCTGGGGAGGGGAGGCGGGTCAGCCACAGGGCCCTGGCCCACAGCTCTGGGCGGGGCCGGCGAGGGTCTACTTACGCCGATAGTAGTCATGGGTAGCCACGAGCGAGCCGCTAGAAGGGATGGCTGCCATACTTCAGGACCCGCGCGCGGTGGAGCCCTGAGAAAAATGTAGGCCTGGTTACCGCACACCCGAGTGGACTCCGAGCCCTCCGGCCCTGTCAGCCGCCGGGCTTCCGGGTGGTTCCAACCAGCTCAGGCCGGCTGCGCGATGAGACAAAGCCGCTTTGTACGCACTCGGCCCCTAGAAGGCGCGCGCCTCCCCCACCGGCGGCCACCACCTCCATAACTACCGCCGCCCTCACCTCGGCGGCAACCCCTCCTCGCGGACCTCGGTGCACGATCACGGGTGGTAATGCGTGGGGCACTACGCTGCAGAACCCATTTGCAGGGATAACCCACCGGACACCCCGACTCCACGAACCGCGCGCGATGCGCACGCGCATACTTACTCGCTGGCTTGTGAAGGCAACAGACGCATCATGGTGGGGCGGAGCGAGCGTCGAGGCCCCGCCTCCATCACGGCCGCCCCATCCTTGAGATCTTTGAGCCCTCCTGACCCCTATTAGATCCGCCCTAGCACGATGAGGTCCCGCCCTTCTTTCTTTTAGACTTCACTCCGAGCCGAGCGAAGATCCGCCCCACCTTCTGCAATGCAGGTTGCACCTTGGCCCAAACCGCCTTGACCAAACATCAGCGATCCACCTCTAGGCAAAGTCCAGCTCTGCTGCTTTTTCCTCTTTGTTCGGACTGGGAGCACCTGGCCCCAGATAAAAGTGGTTGAAGAATCTCCTGCGGGACCTGTGCCCTCAGTCTGTGCCACCCCCTCGGACGTGGCCTCACGTAGCCTAGCCTTTCTAGTGTTCTTTTCCCCTTACTTGCTGTTGTTCGCTGCTTGCGCCGGTCCCGGCAGGCTTTGTTTTCCAAGTGCCTCACTCCGACTCTGGCTGAGTGGGTCTGTCTAACTCACATAAGTAAGCACAAAGGGCAGCTGCCCCCGCACGCGTCCCTGCATCGCAATCTCTGTATTCTGGCGCACTGGATAGTGTCTGGAGCCCCCAAGCTGCCCTACAGGGACTACTCTGCTCTTGGGAAGCTGAGGAGTCACCCGTGTCCCTTCCAAGTCGTGGTTCTCACTATTCATTAGTCCCAGCCTGTGTTCTGTTGCTGGAAGCTAAGGTTGCCTGGGGGCGGGGAGAGCGGCGAGCAGAGGCAGTCTCTAGTAGCTAGCACCAGGCAGAGTGCTGCACTATTGCACTATTGGTCAGACCTGTGTTTGGGGGAATCGAGTGCTTGGAGCTCTGGGGCTGGCCAGCATACCCTGGCCTCCTCTCCTTTCCCAGGCAGTTTTCTGCCAGACCCCCACGGGGATTGGGAGGACCACGAGCCAGCTTTTGCAGCATGCTTCTCCTATAATCAAAGATGCTAGACTTGCTTTCGTGGGGGTTCAGGGAGAACCTAGACTAGTAGGACCCCAGGAGTGCTCTCGGGTCCCCAAGGTCTCAAGGAGGCTTTGGCTGACACCCTTTGCTTGGATTTGTTGAGACCTACTCTGCAAACATTGAGCCAGGCATGGGAAACCAGACAACAAGTGACCTAGTAGGGGTTCTGGTTTAGAGGCAATAAGGGAGAGGGATAAGGCATAATGAAAGAGAGGTGAGGCAGTTGACATCACAGCAGCAAAAGTGGATAAGGCCACTGATAAGGCAGATCGGCCAGTCTAGGTGACATCAGGAAGAAGAGACTTCTGCTCATACCAGGCTTGCTTCACAGCTTCAGGCTCTGTGTGGGCATTTCCCATGGTTATTAGCTGTTTCTTCTAGTGAAGCCTTCCCTCTGGAAAGGAAGTAAGGAATCTCTCAAGAAAACAAGAGAGTTTCTGGGGGTGGGGTGGTTGTGGTGCACGCCTTTAATCCCAGCACTCGGGGCAGAGACAGGTGGACCTATGTGAGTTCCAAGCCAACCTGGTCTACAGGCTAGTTCCAGGACAGCCAGGGCTATACAAAGAAACTCTGTCTTGAAAAATCAAAAACCAAGGGCTGGAGAGATGGCCCAAAGGTTAAGAGCCCTCTTCTGGCATGCAGACAGCACACTGTATCCATAATAAACAAATAAACAATAAATTAAAAAAAAACACAGAGAATACAAGAGCACTGTTACAGGAACTCACAAGACGTTTACCAACTCCCTCCAGGTTACATAAAGAGAAAACACTTGCTGGAGATGGGGGATGCTTCAACAGAGTTGCCTACAAGCTGGGAACCCAAGTCATGCAGCTTTCATGACTTGTCACCCAGGCTGATGTGAGCCTTTGGCGATGCAGCTGCTTGGGCCACCTACACTTTTGTAAGTCACCCTTCATCCATTTTAATAGTTTATTTTCTTGTTGTTATGTCAAACTACGTGACAGAAGGGACTTGAAGTGTGCAGTCATGGGACACCATGGCAGCAGGAATGGCAGGCATCTTGGTCTGCAGTTAGGAAACAGAAAGAGAAATGCTCAGCTCACACACACACACCCTTTTGTTTATTCAAGAACACAGCCCATGGAATAGTACTGTCCACATTTAGGAGATGTCTTCCCATCTTAGTTCCAATCTAGAAACTTCCTTACAGACATGCTCAAAGGTTTGTTTCCATGGTGATTGGAAATTCCATCAAGTTAATAGTTAAGATTAACTATCACACCCATGCTTTTGCCAGTAATTCTAATAAACTCACTGGTTCACAAGCTAGACTTGGGATTTTCTCTTTGGTCTGTCATTGATGGGTGAACAGATGTTTGTTCATGTTCCCCAGGAAAAGCCATGCAACACCTGTGTGGTTCAGGCCAAGGCTAGAGAGACCAGGCTGAGGGAAGGAACTGTCGGGACCCAACTGCAAAGAACTTTGGAAGAAGGCATCCTACACCTTGCACAGACCTGAGATAAGGTCAGGAATTGGGACTCACACTGTCCATTTATCTGCCCTGATTCAGGGCACGATGGTTACTCAGCAGGGACACAGATGGGTCAGATGTGAGTGTGCCACCTCTCGGGGTCCAGGCAACATACATAGTGCTGTCCCAGAGTGGAGTGGAGGTAGAGGACAGTCAGGGGAGAAGAGGGCTGATCTAGCTATTCATCAAATAGGTCCTGATGTGTGCTGTACACAGTGGAGGGTCAGAATGTAGAGATGCATTCACTGAAGAAGCAGCTGCTGCCCTTGGCACCTCAGGAAATGGAAGTTGAGTAAGACCAGCCTCAGCACCTGCATAGCGTATGCAAAAGTCCTGAGCCTAGCAGAGACTGTAGTACATTGGTCCATTAAGGAGGTTGGAGCCAGGTCCCACCTCCTGTTCTGCCTTGACTACTTCCCACAGAAAACAGGGAATGTGTGCAGCTTGTGGTCACTTACTGAGCCTCACAGCCTGTGTTGTCCTGTCCTGGGGATGTACAGCTTCTCTGAATCTGCCCAGTGGGACTAAGGTCGTGTCCCACCTGGGGCCTTTCTAGATGTCTCAGGGCTGGGCAGTTTGGAGGTGCAGTCTTCTCCTGGGGTTGGACAGGTTAAAACTGTAGAAATGCTATGCCCACTTTCTACTAGGAAGGAGCTCCCCCTATAGGATCCTCTTGGGAACAGAGTTTGTGGTCCAAGGTGTAGATTGTGGGTGAGCACCTGGGAAAGGAAAGAAAAGGGACCATGAGAATTTCCCACATTGGGCCAAGCTAGCTAGCTGCCTCACTTGGATGGATGTGGCTGGCGGGGACCTTCAGTGGGGACCTGCTGATTATTCTCCGCTGGGCAATAAGGCCTTCTGTATCTCCCAGGCCACCCTTGGCTGCGCTCTGGGCCTGCCTAATCATCCCACCTCATTCTCAGTCCCACCTATCAGCATCTGTAGTAGAGTCTGAAGTGAGTCTCTTTCATCTGTCTGTCTCTATGTGTGTGTATCTGTCCCTATCATTCCATCACCCTTTCCCTCCATTTTCCCTTCCTTCCCTACCTCCCTTCTGTAGCTTGAGTTTTCCTGCCTTGCCCACAGTCAGGACAAATCTCTGTCACCCGCCAGTCCCACAGCCGCTCAGACCCAACCAAGCAAACACAGAGACTTATATTGCTTACAAACTGTATGGCCGTGGCAGGCCTCCTGTTAACTGTTCCTATATCTTAAAGTAACGCATTTCTACAAATCTATACCTTGCCACGCGGCTCGTGGCTTACCAGCATCTTCACGTGCTGCTTGTCCTGGCAGTGGCTGGCAGCGTCTCCTTATGCCTTCCTGTTCTTTTATTTCTCCTCTCTGTTAGTCCCGCCTATACTTCCTGCCTAGCCACGACCAATCAGGTTTTATTTATTGACCAATCAGAGCAACTTGACATACAGACCATCCCCCAGTACAGCCAAGTGCAGACCATCTCAGACACCTGCACTCAGGCCCATGGTCCTAATCATCCTCTATGCAAACCTGCTGGGTAACGCCACAAGGAACCCAAGAAGGGCTCCCACAGGACATACATTAACATCCCACAGCACCCTTCTTTCCTATCCAAGATGAGGTCTCACTCTGCTATCCAGGCTGGCTTCATACCTTTGGGCTTAAGTGATCCTCCTGCTTCAGCCTCCCAAGTGCAGAGGTCCCAGGCATGTACTACTGTGTCAGCTTTAGAATATTCTTTATTTTTTTCTTGTAAATATGGAATGCTTTATGAATTTACATGGCATCCTTGTGTAGGGGCCATGTTAGTCTCTATATCATGCCAATTTCAGTATATGTGCTGCCATAGGGAAAATGGGATGTTCTTTCTTTAAAATGGAAAAATACCCTCTGGTGAGATGGTTCAGCAGGTAAAGCTACTTGGCTTGCAAACTTAGCAACCTGAGTTAGGTCCTTGGAAGCCATATAAAGGTGATGGAGAGAACTGACTCTATGAAATTGTCTTCTGACCTCTACACATGCTAGTCAGTGTGGGGAAAGGAACTATAGGACTTGGTCCTCAGCTAATCCCCCGCCTCTGTGAAGACAGCTTGCTATGACCTCAGACTAGACACCTAGCCTTTTCTTATCTTCTCTGAGGTGCCTAGTGAGGCTGGCTACATCACTTTCAAGCTCCAGCTGCTGACCTGTTCCTGGGTCATGTTGGAAAGCTAAGGTTAGGAACCCTGAAGTGTGGCCTTTCACTGGCTATTTGATCTGGCCAGCAGCCAACTTGAGACTCAGCTTCTCCTTTGAATTATCACAGGCAGAGTGAATGCCATCCAAGTAAAAAGAATGAGGTCAGAGAATACCAGCCTTTCTCTGCTTGGTAGATTTTGAAGGCTTCAGCATCTGCAAGGTTTGGGCACTGGGTCAGGATATAGGAGAATGAAAAGGTTATGAATTTTGTTCTCTAGCTACAGGAAACAAGGGCAGAAAACTATGTGTAAGTGAGTCCACCATTGGCTTGCTGCACAGAGACTGGTTGGGTCCAGATTGCTGCTTAGATGCTGTCTCTGTATAGATGATACTGGTGGGAACATATCAGATGGCCCAAGTGGATGATGACCAAGATCTCACACTGAGTAGAAAGGAAAGGCTTGTGCTCAGAGTCTGCATTAAATGCCTACTTGCCACCTGCCTCTCCTGAACCTTATCCCTCTCTCACAGAGGGGTATATGGGATTGACTACTCTTGAGCAATGGGGATAGGGCCTGTGTTCATTGCCTGTACTCTACTCTAGCCACAGACATCTGGGGTAGAAGTGGGTGCTGTTTTTGCAGTGGCCCAACTCCAAACTCTTTGCTGATGGCAGGACCTGGTACCATCTAGATGATGACACTACTGCAGAAGAAAATAAACTGACTAATGTTTAATGAAGCCTTACAGTATAGATGGATTTTTATTCCCTCAACTTCCTTTCTGTAAAATGCAAAAGTATCTTATTCATGAGATGGACTATCTTGAGAATAGGAAGTTTCCTATAAATGCTAAGATCTTTGACACATGGTGGTATGTGTTCAATGAAAGCTAGATATTGAGTGGGGAAGTAGCTCAGTGTAGGGGTGCTTGCCTAAGGCCCAAGTTTCAATCTCTAGAACACACACACACACACACACACACACACACACACACACACACACACAAAACCTGTACCCACACAATGGTAACTTGTATTTGTATGTGTGTGTGCCTTAGTTAGAGTTTCTGTTGCTGTGAAGTGACATCATGACCACAGCAACTCTTATAAAGGAAAACATTGAATTTGTGGTGGTTTGCTTGCAGTTCAGAGGTTAGTCCATTATTGTCACGGAGGGAAGCAAGGTAGCATGAAGGCAGACATGGCACTAGAGAAGGAGCTGAGAGTTCTTACTTCTTGACTCATAGGCAACAGGAAGTGGTCTGAAACACTGGGTGTGGCTTGAACATATATGAGACCTTAAAGCCCACTTCCACAGTGACACACTTCCTCCAACAAAGCCACACCCACTGCAATAAAGCCACACCTCCTAATAGTGCCATTCCCTTTGGGGACCATTTTCTTTCAAGCCACCACAGTGTGTGGTGTATGTGACATACACACACACACCACCAACACATACACTTGCAAAAAATATTTCCAGTAATAAAGGCTGGGAAATCTACAAACTATGTCCCCTAAATACAATGGTTAACCTGAGCAAGACTGTCCCAAACATCCACTTCAGTGTTCTAGATTCTTTCTTTCCTTTCTTCTTTTGAGACAGGAACTCATGTAGCCCAGGCTAGCCTCTAACTTGTTCTAAAGCCATGGATGACCTTGAACTCCTGTTCTTTCTACCTCTACCTCTGAGTGCTAGGATTATAGGCATGTGCCACCACATATAGCCTAGTGCTCTGGATTTCAACCAAAGATATTTATTCATCAAAAATGCTGAACTACAGAATAAAATCTTTGGATTTTATCCTGCTAACTCAGCAGAAAGTAACCAGGAAAATTCCAGTTCACACAGGAAGTGACAAGCAGCCAACACTGGCTCTGAGACTACACAGATGTTGCAATTATCTCACAAAGACTTTAAAGCAATGATTGTCAAAAAGTGCATCAACAAGCAACTATGAACACTTACAAAATAATGGAGAGTCAGGGCTGGATGAAATCCAATGTCAATTCATGACAAATACTCTCCACAAAGTAGAACCAGAAAGGAACATCTTCAGTCTAGTAAGGAGTGTGGATAAAGTTTTGACAGCCAGACTTGCATTGGCCTGGTTGCAGGATGGGACTCTTCACTCTCACCGCAATTACTCCATACCCACAAGAAGTCTACGAAAGTGATTGTTTTTGTAGAGGGGCTCAAGGAATCTATGAAGAAGATAATTGGACGAATATGTGAGGGCAGCAAGATTGCAAGACACCAAGTCAACACACAAAGATCAGTGTGCTTAGAGATACCAGCAACATCTAGTTAGAAGCAGAAAAAAAGTGTGTGTGTGTGTGTGTGTGTGTGTGTGTGTGTGTGTGTGTAGGTCAGAGATCAACCTCAGATGTCATTCTTCAGAATTTGTCCACTGTCTTCAAAAAGAGAAATGTTGGCCAGGCAGTGGTGGTGCGTACCTTTAATCTCAGCACTCAGGAGGCAGAGGCAGGCAGATCTCTATGAGTTCAAAACCAGCCTGGTTCACCAACAGCCTGGTGAGTTCCAGGACAGCCATGGCTGTTACACAGAGACACTCTGTCTAACACACACACACACACACACACACACACACACACACACACACACACACACAGAGGGAGAGAGAGAGAGAGAGAGAGAGAGAGAGAGAGAGAGAGAGAGAGAGAGAGCGAGCTATCTAGAGACAGTGTCTCGGTGAGACTTGGGTCTCACTGATTAGGCTAGGCTAGCTGGTCAGCCAGCACCAGAGATCTACCTGTCACTGCAACCCCAACATAGAGATCACAAGTGTGTGATGCCAACCCTTCCAAGATGATTTACAGGTTTCATGCACTCCCAAAGAAAATCAGTCAGGTGTTTTAAAGACAGAAACAAGCAGATGCTCAAGTCAAGTTGGTAAAATCACTAAAATAGAATATAGAGAACTGTGCTGCTCCAATTTTAAATACTGAGGCCAAATTTTATATATGTATAAATGTCAAATTTTATATATGTTAAAACCAATTATTTTATTTTCAAGTAGTTTTTATGTATATGTCTGTGTTTGCGTGTGCATCTGGAGCTGAGCTGGTCAATTCTGGCTATTCTAGTTAACCAGCTTGCTTCAGGGATCTTTTGTTTCTGACTCTTAAGTGCTGGGCTAAGTGACTGCCATGCCTGCCCAGCTTTTATTAAGTTCTGAGAATGCAAACAATGGAAGACTTATAATTTTCGTACTGTCATTTCTTAGCATGTACATATCAAATCAGCGAATTTATGGATTGTATTGCTTTAGAATGCTTGACGTTAAAAACAGCTGTTAGGGATAGTTGGGGCAGGTTAGAGACAAGAAAGACTCTATGAGAACACAGGAAGGGAAAGAAGCCCCTCACCCTGAAATCCTTCAAGCAGTTTCAACACAACTGGTAAACTCAAAATTGCAGAAATAATGCCTGTTCTAGGGACATCTCAAAGGAGATGTCAAAACAACAAACTGTGTTTACATGGGGTCAGAATGTGTGTGCCCTTCAGGTTAACTACTAAAGCTCCACTAGTTCCTAAATTAAGCAGCATGATTCATAAAACTGCCTTACAATCTCAGCAAACAAATAAACAACACAATTCTTGGGCTGGAGAGGTGATTCAGCAGATAAGATTGATTTCTGTTCTTTTCGAGGACCAGAGTTTGGTTCCCAGCACCCATGTTGGGCAGCCCACAACTTCCTATAATTCCAGATCCAGGAGATCTAAATCCTCTCTGGCCTCTAAACTGTTAGATTATTAAAAGACAGCTCTAGAGAAATGGAAGGCAGACAGAGAGGCTTGGTCTGACCTGAGGTAGGACCATGCATATTCACATTGAGTGTCACAGCTGCTTTCTGCTGAGGAGGGCCTTTGTCAGAGGGGGCAGTTCTGGGCCCAAGTTTTAGGACAGCCAGGGCTACATAGAGAAACCATGTCTCGAAAACCTGCCCTCACAAAAAAGAAAATTTTTTTTTTTTTTTTTTTTTTTGGTTTTTTTTCGAGACAGGGTTTCTCTGTGTAGCTTTGCGCCTTTTCCTGGAACTCACTTGGTAGTCCAGGCTGGCCTCGAACTCACAGAGATCCGCCTGGCTCTGCCTCCCGAGTGCTGGGATTAAAGGCGTGCGCCACCACCGCCCGGCGAAAATTTTTTTTTTTAACGAAAAGAGATAAAGTTTTAGACATGTTAGCATTCCCACTGTTTGTAATCTGTACTGAAATCCACATAGCAGGAAAGGCAGTGAAAGCTTGGGAACCCAAAAATGATTTTGGGTTAAAAGCATGAACACTCTTTCCAGAGGGATGGATATATAGATTGGACAGAGTGTGAGAACCAAAGTTGCATTTTAAGTTTTAATTACTATGCCTAAGAGATCCTTGAAACAAAAATGCCTCTGATCTGTAAGCCCCTTGACCCAGAACAGATAGTTCCTGAAATGCTGGAGGCTGTTGTTTATGCGAGATAACAGTCAATTATTTTCACTCCCCTAAACAAGCTTGTTTGAACCCTCTGCACTGGATGTGCTTGATCACATGCAGGATGGAAGTTCATGGGCAGGAAATACATCAGGATGTACACTTGCCTCTGATTGGACCTGAGGGGAAATGTGAATTTCGGGTTTCGCCTTTTTTTAAGCCCCTGAAAACCATGACTCTGGAAACCCAGAGATGGACCTGGCCAGAGCTCATCCACCTGGCCAGTTTTTAATTAAAGCTTGCTTCAAATTTGGCTTTAAATGGTGGTAGTGGCCTTATTCTCAACTGGTGGGATTAACAAGAGATATAATGAGAAGCAGTTTTTAAATCTATACTTAGAAGACAATCAAAGACAATTTGAAATTTTGAACTTGTAACTGTGATAATATTAACAGTACTTTACCAGAGCTAGATAAATAGCTTATCAGAACTTTATTGATTATTAAAATTCTGAACTTCTGAAGTCTTAATATAACAATAGCATAGAGAGGGAAAAATCTGAGGCATTTTTCATTTTTTAAAATATGCCTTAAAACACTTTCTTAGACCTTCAGAACTGACAGAGATCTAGTAACTCTGGGGAAGAGAGGTTTGAGACCTGATTTTTAAATACGAAGAGAATGAGAAGCAGCCTTGAGGGAGCAGCTGGTGTGCTTCTGCTGTTAACCTGACAAAGCTGTCATTGGTCTAGTTGTCAGCACCATCAGAGACCTGAGAAGGAGAAATTTCACCAGAGTAAGCAGGAAGCATAGACCAAGCAACTCTTGAATCTTTTAAAAATGACAGACTTACTGGCTGCCTAGATAGCCACCCTAGGTTCCTCCATGGTAATCTTGATTTTGTTGGGGGCAGAAGTCCCAGGGCAGCGTCCGTCTTCAGCCACCAGGTCCAGAAGATCTGTCAGACTTTTCCTGTGGAGGAGGGACTTGGGGGACTGGTTTACCTTGTCTAGACAGAGTGGGGTGATCAGTTCCCCAGTGTCTTGCTTGTCCACAGTTTGGACAGGGTCCTGGGGGTGGGCAAGGTGAAAGGCAGTTTTTCACCCAGCGGCCACCTTTGCCACATTTTAAGCAAGCTCCAGGTGGAGTTTTTCTGTGTCCCATCTTCTTTGGAGGAGATCTTAGGGCTGCTGCCAGGAGCTGGCACTTCTCTCTATCACAGAGAGCTTTTTCTATCTTCTTACTTCTCCCTTCCATTAAAAGCCTTAAATATCATATTCATCAGATCTCTGAAAAGTTTTGAGGACCATTATCTATTAAGTATATCTAAACTAAACAAACTTTGCTTGTTTTTAGTTACTTATTTTAGGCTTAACTTTGAGAACATATAAGGCTAAATAAATCTTATTCCTATAATTAATTACATTAGTATTTAGCATGACTACAAGTATAGTTCTGAACACATTAAAGAATTTGATCATTTATAAGGTGACTGACTATTAACTTGAATATCTTAATTATCTTTAACAGCTTATAATAAGTTAGTAGGTTTTTATAAGATTAGGACTTTACATTTTATCCCTGTTAGGTTTAGCCTTAAAAAATATTTTATTGAATATTGAATTGAAGCTCTTTTAATATAAAAAAAACCTGTTAATTGTAGTGCACCATTATAGAATATCACAGGGTTTTTTTTTATATGACTTAGTTTATCCAAATAGATAAAGCTTAATAAAATAAGCAAAGACAAAGAAACTAGACTCTGAATCTGAGTAGACCTTAGGAATTTATAAATTTTACTTATCAAATTATATGTTATTTATCAAAACATGTTGTTAACTTATCTAAATTTTCCAAAAGCTTGGTGTTAAATAGTTAGTAAAGACACAAGTAGTTAGACATACATCTTAAATCAGATTTTGTTAATCTGAGTAGACTTTACAACCTTAAATTTTTATCATCATACAAAAATCCATACCAATCCAAATTATTTTGGAGACTTGTTGCTTCCTCATTCTAAAAAGAGATACAATGACAACTAAGGGCTCAGTAGGATTGAGAAGTTTTATAATTGTTGCTTTATGCCATGTAGTCATTTTAAGATGGTGAAATCACAAGGCATATGCTCTGCTAGTCACGTGGTTACTTCTGTCTTGATGAGGTCATCAGCCAAGATGGAGGTAAGTCACATGGTTGCTGTTTAAAACATGTTTTCCTGGTAGATCTATTTTTTAACCAGAGTTGAATACATTTTATATACACATGTACAGTATCTATCTATCTATCTATCTATCTATCTATCTATCTATCTATCTATCTATCTATCTATCTTTTTTGTTGTGTTCTGTTTTGTTTTGTTTTTCAAGACAGAGTTTCTCTGTATAACAGTCCTGGATGTGCTGGAACTTGCTTTGTAGACCAGGCTGACCTTGAACTCACAGAGATCTGCCTTCCTCTGCCTCCTGAGTGCTGGGATAAAAGACGTGTGCCACTACCACCCAGCCATATACAGTATATTCTAAACCAGAGTTGAATCACATATATAGGATATTGTAACAAACTAAAATTCCTATGTATAGGCTTTAACTATGAGCCTTTTGTTATATATATATATTGAGACAGGGTTTCTCTGTAACAGCACTGGCTGTCCTGGAAACTCACTTTGTAGATCAGGATATTCTTGAACTCACAGAGATTTGCCTGCTTCTGCCTCCTGAGTGCTGAGACTAAAGGTATGCGCCACCACCACCTGGTTTGTTAAAAGTTTTAGGCTAAATTTTGTTACAGATTTTATCGATTCTTTAACCACACCCAACGATTTTACAAATTCTGAGGTAAAGACTGTTTACACAATAATTTTAAATGATTTCTTGACTTCAGAGCACAGAGAAATCACAGAGATAAAAGATTTAAGAGTGGAAAGTTGTAAACCTTACAATAAGAGGCTTTGGGATCATTTGTTTGTGAAGTGGTAGGAGCTGTTACAGTCTGTGAGAATTTGGAACTCAAGTGTGCCATCTTCGGCCATCAAGCTCTACTGAAGCCAAGTTGTTTTCTGTAAGACAGTGAGCTTTAAGAAAAACCTCTGAGTCTGAGAAAGGAATTGAGTCCAAGGAGAAAAGGAGGAAGGGTCACTAAAAGAACTCTGCCATAGAGATGGTTAGGCAGCTAAGAGGCAGAGAACAATGTAGCCATAAGGGACAAGGAGGAACAAGTAGGAACTCCACCTGAGGGAGAGTGACAATTTGTCAGAAGTCACGAGGGCATAGAGAAAGGGCAAGACTTCCAGGAGGGAGCTGAGGCCCAGAAAGACTTAAGGAAGCTGTGGGACTTATCAGGCAGCTTCTAGGGGTAGGCAAGGAAACTCACAATGTACAGGTCCAGGAGGGCACAAGGAGAGACAGAGTAGGTAGCTCTCAGGGAATGGGGCAAGGAAAGGGTTGCAGAACCAGGAGCACGTAGAAAAACTGTGGAACTTATTATGCAGCTCCTATGGGGAGATGAGGAAGTTCCAGGAAGGATCTGAGAGAAACCATGAAGGAACAGAGGGGATAACGTTGTAGTAACAAGAATTTCAATCTTGGATGTCCCCAAGAAGACTGAGAGACTTGTCAGATAGAAATGTCCAAAATCACAGAGGAGAGGCATCCCTTTTCACATGATAGGGGCCTGGTAAGGTAAAGAAGGTTCCTTGTGCACCAGTGTGGCTTTTGGAAAAGTGAGGGTTCCAATAGAGAGAGAGATGTAGGCAGAATTTTCCTGTTCCAGCAGCCACTCCCAAATAACCACACAGAGGCTTGATATTAATTGTAAATATCCAGCTAACTCAGTTGGTAGAGCCTAAGACTCTTAATCTTAGGGTAGTGAGTTCATATGGGTTAATTTAAATGTAAGAGTTAGCTAGTAACACACCTGAGCTATTGGTTTAGCATTTATAATTACTATTAAGCCTCTGAGTGGTTCCTTGGGAGAGACTGGGGAGGGGACAGAAACTTCCACCTACAGAGAGGAGCAAGTGTCTTAGTAAGTAGTATTGCCCATGTGGTGGGGCCCCAAAGGGCTTAGCAAGAGTTCTGTGCTAGCTCAGTTAGGAATAGATAGAAGTTTGCAGGCCCAGCAGAAATGGTGGGCTGTCTTGCTCCAGGTGTGGTTGTAAGCCAGAGCCTTAAGAATGATTTAAGTGAGCTGGGAGTTTTATGGGGCTTCAGACCATGCCACCATTTCATCTTATGGTATTATTTAAATTGGGTTAGATATTAAAAATTGAAAGTTCTGAACTTGGGCCTGCAGTGGCCATTCATCTAATGTATATTGAGGCCAGATTTTCATTGAAATGTGAAGGAGAGTTGCTGGTTTTAATTTTACAGAATTTTTTGAGTAGATGAGGGACAAAGGCAAAAACAGGGATCAATCTTCAGTTGCTTAGAGTGTCCTCCAAGTCTAGAAATGACCAAATATGTCTGAAAAGTAAGGGGGTGTCCCTGACTGTTAAAATTCTAGGGCTAAGAAACCACAGGGCCAGTGGAAGTAGTTCCTGCAGCCAGTGGCAAGTCCCTGTGCCTTCGACTGATCAGGTCTCAAGATAGAAGAAAGCTCCACCCGCTCCCAGACCTAATTAGGGTGCCTCTGAGTTAGGTCCAACAGATTACCTTTTCCCAGTGTCTTACTATGTTGCATGCATAGTCTGGTCAAATATTACATGGCCTTCCACATAAGTCAGACTGTGTCAAGGCAGGACAGTAAGGAGAGAGAGAAAGTACAGAAAGGGAGGGAGGGAGGGAAGGAGAGAGAGAGAGAGAGAGAGAGAGAGAGAGAGAGAGAGAGAGAGAGAGAGGAGAGAGAGGAGAGAGAGAAGAAAAGGCTGCTTGAGAGAAACTGGTGGCCCCATCTGGACCTCTTAGACCCAGGTCTAAGGAGCATATGACAGCCAGGGAGGTTTGTCCATGAGTGAGTTTGAGACACTAGTATGCTGGGGATGCTGTGAATGTGTTGCTCTGATTGATTGATAAATAAAGTGCTGATTGGCCAGTAGCCAGGCAGGAAGTATAGGCAGGACAAGGAGAGAGAATTCTGGGAAGTGGAAGGCTGAGTCAGGAGTCTCCAGTCAGACACAGAAGAAGCATGATGTAAGATACTGATAAGCCACAAGCCACGTGGCAAGGTATGTGTATATATATATATATATATATATATATATATATATATATATATATATATATATATATGGGTTAATTTAAGATATAAAAACTGGATAGCAAGAAGCCTGCCACAGTCATACAGTTTATAAGTAATATAAGTCTCTGTGTGTTTACTTGGCTGCAGGACTGGTGGGTGAGAGAGATTTGTCCTGACCGTGGGCCAGGCAGGACCAGGAAAACTTCATCTACACTAGTAGGCTTAAATTTCCCATCTCAATTTTCAACACCATTATCTTAGATTACTAAAAGGCAACTGTAAAAAGATGGAAGGTGGGAAGAAAGAGAGACTTGGTCTGACCTTAGACAGGACTATGTTTACTCATGGTGAAGGGGTATCTTTGTCAGGTGTTTGGATGACCAAAATTCCTACAGAAGAAGATGGGATGCAGCCAGTAGTCTGCAAGGGAAGCTGGGAAGTGGTCCTTCAGTAGGGAACTATCACAAGCACAAACATCTGGCACAGATTCATACACACACATACAGAAATAAAAATAAATATTTAAACAGTTCTTTAGAAGGCAGAGAGAGGTGCTCAGTGGATATAGGTGCTTGGTGCCAAACATGACAAGCTGAGTTCCATCCTCAGATAACACGTGGTGGGAGAGGACTAGCTCCTGACCTCTGACCTCCACAAGCAGTCCATGACACTCATGAGCACACACATTTGCACATATGCACACTACATAAATATAAAAAAGTTCTTTAAGAGAAATAGATAAACTAGCTTATATATATGTTTTTATTACACTAATTTATTAATTTATTTTTGTATGTGTACACACTTGTGTCACAGTCAGAAGACAGAAAACAACTTTGGCAGCCAATTCTCTCTTTCTGCCATGTGGGAATTAAAGTCAGGTCCTGCTTCACGGTCAAAAGTATCTTTACCAACAATCTCTGAAATAGCTCTATACACACCTCTATCATTTGTGCCATGCATTTATGTGGAGCGCCATGCTAAGCAAAGCACTGAAGATTATAAAATCAAAATGTTGATCAGTTCTGAAAAATGTTGAAGATGCTATGTCCTGCAGTATCAATATTTGGTAGAGATTTAATTCTGTAAGTAAAAACAAATAAGCACACTCATCTCATAAGTAGTAAAATTTCCTTTTTCCTTAATAAATGGTAAAATTATATATTATATAAATAAATGGTAAAGTTATATAAACTTCTAACTTTTTTATTATTTATTATCAATGACCATTTGATTCATATACTTATTTCATATACTTATATCCCAAGGGATACATAAAATTTCTCAGATGAAAAGGGGTCGCAAGCCGGGCACTGGTGTCACATGTCTTTTATCCCAGCACTTAGGAGGCAGAGCCAGGCAGATCTCTGTGAGTTCGAGGCCAGCCTGGTCTATAGAGCGAGTTCCAGGACAGCCAGGGCTGCATAGAGAAACCCTGTCTCAAAAAACAAAAAAGAAAAGGGGTCAAAAGTGGAAAACGATTAAGATACTGTGAGGAGGAGGATGCTAGACTTTTGCACGGGGACTCAAAGTGGACACGTCTCCTGGTGTCCCAGCATAATCTTGGAAATGATACAGACTCGGTCTTTTATTTGCATGAAGGAATGTTGTGATTGGTGCACACACCCTGGCCAGAACCCTTCTGAGGCCCTAGGTGCAGACTGTCTGCTCATTTTGTAGGCTGGCAGGGAGATGCCTTCTTTTGCTGCCCCCTGGTGTTACAACGCAGGGCCCAACCAAATGCTTCTCTCTGGTGGTTTTTCTGACCTACTTTTGATCGCCATTGGTGGAGAGAGCTGAGCTGGAAACAGTGCAAAGGCAGCGTCAGTGGCAGAGGTGGCTGTAGCAGAGGGTGGCTGGTGACGGCATTTACTGTGATGAGTGTTAGCAGAAGAGTTCAAGGGAACGATTAGGGTAGAAACAATGAGAACGAGGTGGTAGAGACCTTGAAAGATGTTGAAAGTAAAAGCTAGTTAAGAGAGGGTAGGAACTGAGGATGAACAGGGCAGAAAGGAGAGAAATGGCATGCCTGGGTGGCTGCAGGCATTCCAGAAAGTCTTCAGGGCCCAGGGTCTCAGATATCCTAGACCAAAAGCTAGACCCTATACTGACACCCTAGGCTAGGGGTGTAATGCTTGCTGTGGAGCTACGAGTCCAACACTCAAGGCCTGTGTGACAGCTGTCACACTAGAAGATGCCACCTAGTGCCACTTTATTGCTACCTACTGCAGCCATTTAACTTCTGGAAGCAGAGGGTTACAAAGCTACCAAACACCAGGCTAATGGTGAGTAAAGCCCAGAGCCATACACCTCCAAACTGAGAGCCTAGAACTGTAAGTCTCTGGTTTCTACATGGGTTGTATCTATAGGCCTCTGGATTCTAGCTCTGAGCACTTGTTCAGGATTGCCTGAACAAGAGAAGTCTCTCCAAACCTGCCCACTGTCATATCTGGGAAGAGAAAAAAAGGGCCCAGACAGACGGTTTTAACACCCCAGCCTCGGAACTGCTCTGTCTGAATATTTCAGACACAGTGTGACTTTTGTGTCTCAGCAAAATGTTTCCAAGATTCATCCACATTGTAGCGAGTGTCAGAAATTCATTTCTTTTAATGGCTACATATATTTAACTGTATATAAATACAGCTCAATCTGTTGATGGATATTCAAGTTGTTTCATCTTCTGGCTGTTAGCAATACTGCTGCCATGAACATGGTGCATATGTGGAGTTGGTTCTACCTTAGGGAGGATTCCAAGGATCGAACCCAGGCCATCAGACTTGCATTGTCAAATTTCAAGTGTTGTACCTGCTGAGTCATCTCATTGGCTCCTCTATGATTTTTAAATATGGTGTGTGTGCATAATGGTCCGTTTTTTTACACAGTGTTCTTCCAAATACTACCTTATTAGCAAGATAGTGAAGGTGTTGGTGAGAACAAAAATCTATCAGTCAATGAAACCAGATGGAGAGTGTAGAAAAAGCCTGATAAATGTCTTTAAGTGTGCTCTAAGAAAGCCATGGGAGCAATTCAATGGAGAAAATAGAATCTTTTCCCCCCTCTTTTTTGAGATAGGGTTTATGATGCAATTCAGACTAGCCTCAGACTTGCTATCCTCTTGCCCATAGTCTGAGTTACGGGATCATTCATAGGGGTGTGCTATCTGACTAGGTAAGTGTCGTCTTTTCAACAAATGGTGCTGGGAGGAGTGGCCATCCAAAAGAAAACAAAAACAAAAACAAATCAAGCAAGCAAACAACCCCCCCCCCGCCCCCCGCAAACTAAAAAATCCAAAAAACTTTTATCTACACCTCATACAAAAATCAACTACAAACTAGGCATGGTAGCATACTCCTTTAATAGGAGGCAGAGATAGGCAGATTTCTGTGAGTTCAAGGCCAGCCAGGACCACACAGTGAGACCCTATCTCAACAAACAAACAAATCAACCACATAACTAAGGCTGGATAGGACATGGACCTAGGGTGAAACACACTACTAAAATGACTCGCAGTGACGTATGACATGCCCATATATTGGTGCCTTGCTCAACCCTCATCAGAGAAGCTTCTTCTTGCAGTAGATGGCAATTATCACAGAGACCCACAACTGGTCATCATACAGAGATTTTAGAATGCTCAACCTTAAATAGGATGTTTGTGTCACACCTCTCCGGACAAGGCTCAGGGATCCATGTGGAAGTAGTGGCAGAAAGATTGTAAGAGCAAGAGGTGGTGGATGGCTTCAAGGAAACAATGTTTTCAAAACACAATTGGGCAGCTGCCCATATGAACTCACAAAGACTGTGACAGCCTTCAAAGACTGTCATAGTTTCCAGGTTACAGACCTGTGTAAATTCAAGCCAGGCAAAATCCAAGTATGGAGGATGAGAGGTTGGCATGTAGTCCACCCTTGGTAAGGCACTGTTAACATTTGGTTGTTTCTAGGAGAATGAAAGTCAGTTTTTTCAATGAAGTGATACCTTGAATATAGACCATACTCCAGACACTCCAGAGCCTGGGAGTAGTTGGCCAATACGAACTAGACTCAGGTTTTGTTGTTGTTTGTTTTTCAGAGAGAGAGAGAGAGAGAGAGAGAGAGAGAGAGAGAGAGAGAGAGAGAGAGAGAGAGAGAGAACATAAGAGTTCATTAAGTTGGGTGGATAGAGAAGAGGGGAAGAATCTAGAAGGAGTTGAGGCAGAGGGGTGAATATGATCAAAACATATTGTACAAAGTTTTCAAAGAATAAGCCAGGCATAGTGTCACACGCCTTTAATTTCAGCACTTGAGAGGCAGAGGCAGGCAGATCTCTGTGAATTCCAGGCTAGCCTGGTCTACATAGTGAGTCCCAGTACTACTCTAGTAGCCTAGAGTGAGATTGTCTTAAAAAGCCAAAAAATTTTTCTCAAAGAATAAATAAAAACATTGCTAGAGGATTGGGAATTTAGCTCAATGGTAGAGCGCTTGCCTAGCAAGTGCAAGACCCTGGGTTCTGTCCTCAGCTCCGGAAAAAAAATTGCTAAAAATCAGATATACAAATGGGTAACAGGCAAGTATGACTGTGACTGGGACCAGCCAATGTAAAAACAGCATGACGTTCCAGATGAATATGTACACACTGGGTTACATCAAAGTTTAAAACTTAGTTTATATTGTCAATGTTACTTTTTAAGAGACCGGGTCAAGGGAGTCTCACAGTCTTGGAGCTGTTGGAGCTGCAGTGTCCTCCACCCTGCTGGAAAAACACGGTGAACAATACTGTTAAGAGACTGAAAAACAACCTATAGACTAGAAGAAAAACTTTCAAATCAAGCATCTGTAAAGGACTTGTGCTCACAATCTATAAAGAACTCTCAAAACTTGACACAAAAAGATAAATAGCTCAAACTAAACTGGGTCAAGGACTTGACTAGACCTTTCTCCAGAGATCTACGAAAGCCAATCATTACGAGAGAAGATGTTCAGTGCCTCTGGTCACTAGGGAAACGTAGCTCTTCTTGTTGGCTGGCAGCCTAGCAGCCCCTTGGTAATGCCCGTGCCCTCCTGGCCTCATCTGCCATGTAGGCTACAAGACAGAGCCTGGAGGTGACCATCGCTCTCATATCCCAGCAGCTCAGTCTCAGGGTCCTGTGAACCAAGACAAAGAAATATTCAAGGGCGTGCATCACTGGACTTCACCCAGGCTGAGGCCGCCACATGGCTGTAATTCTAGAAAATAAGCAGCACGGAGCAGCAATGGATCCAGCCAGCATGTGTGGGTCTCCTCGTTTATTTATTTACTTGAGGAAGGACTTCAATTTTTAGTAAGCTTGCCCTAGATACACCCAGCACAGGTTCAATATAAGCCCACTGGAAGCCTTGCAGGGGAGATGGAGGCAGAAGCTGAATGGCACTCAGGAGTTACCTGGGTGGCTCTAACATCTTGGAAAGCAGTCTGTGTAAGTCTGGTAACTGAACGTCAATTGAACAAAGGCCAGTCATCTGCAGAGGAGACCATAGAACTCAGAGCCACTTCCCAAAGTTCTGTATACAGTGAAGGGACACCAGCTACATGAGGAATGAGAGCAGTGGCATCCACAGTGAGGGAAGTCAGTCAGTCAGCGAGTCACCAAGGGCTTCCAGATGCTCCTGACTGGTTCCTGTTGCCTGGAGAATTTGGGTCCAATGATGATATTGATATACATCCTGAGCACCATCACAGGGGTTGAATTTAGAGTCAAGGGGCAGTACACCAAAGTCTTTGACCCTCTGTTTCAGAACTATAACATATGATGTGTACACACCTGTTTATGGCAGGTTTGCGTGTAGCAGGTTAAAGCTGTGTGGAATAATATTCAGCCACAAAAACAAATTATAGCATCTGGCACAGTGTGGCTGAATCTCACAGCCAGGATGATGTGCACTGTAGTGTGGATGTTGAATACTTTCAAAGGCCCATGTGTTTGTAGGCTTGGACCCTAAGGTGCGACTGTTGGGAGACAGTGGTTTCTTTAGAGCAGAAGCCTAGGAGAAGGTCTTTAGCATAGTGGAATGTGCCCTTGAGTAGGACTGGGAGACCTGGGCCTCTCTCTCTTTTTGCTTCCTGGATAGGAGGTGAGCAATTTTGTTCTCTGCCACAGTGTGCTGCCTTGGCGTGGGGCCATTTTGCCATGGAACCCCAAAGCTGAAGGCAGATGATACTTTCGCTGTATTAGCAGCTCATATCAGGTGTCTGTTATGGTGACAGGAAGCTGGTGAGCAGGGAGGGGAGTCAGATAGAGGATGGAGGTTGGAGGCTCCAGTTTGTACTGTTTAAAGCAGCTCTAACAAATCTGTGTCAGGGGTCCTCATGGGGGTGGCCGCTGAGAGGTGGCCATTATCAGGAGGGGCACAAGGGAGCGATCTGGATGTTGATTCCATGGGTGTGTTTACTCTCTGGACACTAAAAAAAAAATATGGTCTTCCCTGTGCAATTCCGAGTCTGTTCACCTTCTTTTAAAAGGATCTACATGGGACTAGAGAGATAGCTCAGTAGTTAGGAACATGTACCAACCAACATTGGGTAGCTCACAGCTATCTGTAACTCCAGTTCCAGGGGATTCAACGTCTGAGTTGCACTTACATGTATAGACACACACTCAGACTAGTAATTTAAAATAAAAAAAAATTTTATTAAGGACTGTACCCTCTCCATGTTGTACCTCCTCTGCGTCCCTTTGCCCTCAGATGTGACTCTTGGTGGCATGGATGATGGCCTCCCAGGGATTCTCCTGGATCATGTAGACCATGGTTACTCCTAAGGTTGGCTGTTCCCTGCAGGGTCACTGCCTAATGTAAGGCAATTCTTTTCAAAGGGTGAGAGTTCCTACAGGCACTTGTGAGCACTGTTCCCTGGGTAGTCAGGCCCTAAAGAACATGTGTCAAGAGCCGGGCGGTGGTGGTGCACGCCTTTAATCCCAGCACTCGGGAGGCAGAGGCAGGCGGATCTTGAGTTCGAGGTCAGCCTGGGCTACAGAGTGAGTTCCAGGAAAGGCGCAAAGCTACACAGAGAAACCCTGTCTCAAACAAAACAAAACAAAACAAAACAAACAAACATGTGTCAAATACACAGGTGCTGTGGTGCCCTTTCCTGAACTAAAGATGGGCCACTGAAGTGAGCTTTGCTTCCAGTGAGTCCTGAGAAGACCTAACCACATACCCAGGACCTCCTCCATCCTACTGCTAGACTTGGCTGATGTACTTTCCTCTTAATGAAATGACTGCGCTCTGTGGCCTGAAGACGCTTCTGGTCTTCCCTTCTGTTTCTGGATGTAGCACCCTGCCCTTACCCCAGAAATGGGTCTGCTGTGAGGCATCGGTGGAATGTGACTTGTGTCCCAGTGTCTGTCATACTCTTACTGGTTTCCAGAGGATGAACAGCTCTCTGCTGTTTGGATGATGTAGGGCTGGGCTCCCCGGAGGAGGAAGGAGGAGCCTCCTGCCTGCTGAGCTGCTGCTCACCATGGCAACAGCTCCCTGTGGCTCTGGGCTCCCTGACAGACTCAGGATGTCTCAGACCTTACAGGCCCCATGCCTTGGAGGATAGTATATTTGGGGTCCTGGCTAGCCTGAAATCCAGTTGTTTTCTAGGTCTGCAGTTCACCTGCCCCCTGCCCAACTGCTCTAAGTCAGGAAGGTACTGAATGTTTGTCAAAGATTGGCCCCAGAGCCCAGAACTCCCCTCATCATGTAGACAGTTTATTTGCTGCCTCAGGAGCTCACTCAGTCTCCTGGTACCTGCCTGGTAGCTGATCTCAAGGGAGGGCCTTGTTTCAGTGGCTGCCCAGGACTCAGTAGTGAAGGGCTCCAAGCCCAAGGACTGTGCTTTGGGACCAGAAGGCATCTGGCAGCCTAAACCAGGTGGAGCTCCCTGGAAACTCTCTGACTTCGAAGATGTCCCCAGACCCTCACCCTGTCCCCAAGACCCTGTATAAGCCACCTTGGGCCAAGTGACACACATCTGTTGGACATTGACTCCAGGAGGCTGGCCTGGCCATGGCTCACAGAAGGCACCCACACAGGTGGTTAGCTGGGCACTGCAGCTATTATTAACCTGACAGTGACATCACCAGCAGCCAATGGGAGGCAGGTTTATTTGCAGGGCTGGCAGCTTGATAACGGTTAATTTTAGCTGGATCTTCATTCCCAACATTTGTGAAACCCCCGCCAGCCAAAAAGGGGATGCTGTCTCCCCAAACAGCTTGAAGATGGCATCTGAGGTTTTCTGGAGGAGCTGAGGAGGGACAGAGCTGATATCCTATCCTCCACACTGCCCCTAGGAAGAATCCCATTTTCCTGTAGCCTCTCCTTGCTTGCCCTGCTCCACCTCTGGCAGCTTCTCAGGGTCACTGTGATCAGTAACTGAGAAGCAGGCCACAGGTGAGATCCAGGCTTCAATCTGGAAGTCGTACTGCCCATGGTTCTAGTGTAGTAGTCATCTACTTGCTGTGTGATCTCAGGCAGTGGACTTAGTTTTTCTTTGCCCAGTTTTCCTCATAGTTTTTGGGGTCCCCGGGCCTACTTATAGGACCTTCTTTTATTTAGTATTGCCAACTTCTTAGTTGTTTAAGTACTACTAACTATGCAGTTGAAGAGGCTAGAAAAAAGCCCAAAATTCTGGCAAGATGCTCACCAGGCCCTACACTGGAAAGTGGAAGGCAGGAGAGTCCTCCATAGGCAATTTTTATGGTAGCATTTAATCCATGGATGAGGCCAGAGCCCTCAGGACCTAAATTCCCCCTGAAAGTCCCATCCCAGCATTATTGCCTTGGATTCAGTCCTAATACTGAACTTGGGGGATACATACAGATGGAAACAATAGCTTCTCAGTTGCAGGAGCTATTGAGTGTCTGGCAATTGCTTAATGCTTCTGGGTTAGGAGTCTCTTAGGACTGCCGGCCTCAAGGCTGCTCAGTGGGGTTAGTGTGTTATTGCTCAGCACTGTTACCTCTTGAAGGTTTGTTTTTCTGCACATTCCCAGGGTCTTCCATGCCAACAGAGGTTTCAGGGATTTGTACTGGTAGGCAAAGTATGTCCTAATGACAGGGGGGTACTTTTGGCCTGCCTTCCCTAGGTCAATGTATAGGTGTTTCAGGCAGGATATGACCTCTTGCCATCAGTGGTCAGTTCTCTAGGTGGGCAAGCTTCTGGCCTTGGGTCAGATGTACACAGAGGAAGACTCTGCAGGGAAGGGGTGTCTGGTGAAAACTCCAAAGCTGAAGGACTGGTGGCTATTCCTAAGCATCCTGAACTCTGGACCCTTCTATTGCGTCCACCCAGCCTCCTGAATCCCAAACCAGGCCTGATCTCCATGTAAGAAGGAAGACATTCAGTGGAGAGATGAGTTGGGCAAGCGGGTAGGGTAAATGCTAATGTCTTGCCAGGAATTTATTTTTAATTCCTGGCTCCCAGTTGACAGTATCAGCAGTCTTCAGAAGTGCCAGGTCATCTGAGAGGCCTGCCTAAGTCTCTGGCAGCCCTCTGCCAGACAGACCCTCAGGCTTCACCTTTACTCCTTCTTCATACTTGCTAGCTGCCTGTCCTACTGGGCACCCACTCCAGGGCACCCACTCCAGGGGCTCCTTGTGAGCACTGCCTCAGTAGGAGGTGCTGGGCCCTGATGTGGGCCTTCTATGTGGAAGGGACAGGCGTAGGCCTGCTGCCATTCAGCATAAACACCCAAGGAACCTTTGCTTCCTGCCATACCCTGCAGTGACAAAGACTGGTGGCAGCATTGGAAAATAGGAATGTCTGCGTTGAGATGACAAGATAGGGGTCTCTGAAGAAGCCTCTGGTGACACACAGTGGTCTCAACTCCCTTAAGGCCTATTTTGGTTATCCTCATCTTCCCCCGAATCCTCAAGGGCTCCCTACTGCCTACCCACGGGTCCTGAAGGAGGCTGGTGTTCAACTCTGGGCTAGTGTGGGGGCGGGGTGTCTTAACTCTGTTTGGATGTGCTTGATGGTCTTAGCTAAGACGGTCTGACCAGGAATACAATCAGGAATGTGCCTGAGCTCTCATGGGCTCCATGTATTCTCCACACCTAAGGGAACAAGTAGAAAAAGCCTCTTTCCAGGGCTTCAGAACAAGGCTGGGTCGAGGCTGGATTTACTGATAGCTTCAAGTGCCTGCCATGTTGGGCTCATGTAAACAAGCGTAGGGGCACTGTACGGGGGATCAGAACATGGAAAACCTCTGGAAATTGAACTTCATGTTCACTGAGACTCAGGCATGAACAGGGACAGCACTGGATGCCCACATCAGGACTTGCAAAGACTGTCACCTGGGCCTGGGCCTCTTCCCCGGCGCCCCCCCCCTGCCCCCCTCCCCCCGGCCATTCCCACTGGCTCCCTGTCTTGTGTTTCACCTTCCTGGGGACATCTTTACGTTGGATGTGCCTTTTTTCTGCTCTCCAGCAACCACTGTCTCTGCTATCCCAGCTCTTCTCTCTCCTGCTTCTTTCCCTTCTCTCCATCCCTGCCCCTCCCTTCCTGGCTCTGTTCCCTGCCCCCACCTCTGCGCGCTCCCCGCCCTTTTGCCTGTTTTTCTCTCCTGGTCTGCGCTCTAGCTGTCTGATTCTCTCGCTTGCTCCGGTGCACCTTTGCAGCTGCGTCCCCTCGGATCCTTGTTACGCCGGCCCGCGCCCGTGGGTGCGCGGTCCCTGCGTCCGTGCATCGCTCGCACCCCATCCGCCAGCCTCCCGGAGCCCGCCTCCCCCCGCCGGTACCGCATTGCCGTACTGCAGGGGCGCAGTGCATTGCGCCGGCACCGTCAATAGGTGGACCCCCTCCTGGAGAGATAAAACCGCCGCCGCTGCCGTCGCCAGTCCCTCTGACTGAGACTTCGGCTCTGGGTAAGGACGCACATCCCTGTCTGAGACCCTAGCTTAGGTTTCCACCGAGGGTTCGCCTCCTTGGGAACCCAACCCGAGGTAGAGGGGGACACGCGGCACCTAGCTGAGCTACACCCCTGGGTTGGGGTCTCTCGGTCGCACACTGGGCATGGTGGGTCCTGTGGCAGTCGGGCGGTGTGTCCCCTAAGTGATTGTTTACTTGGTGACAGTGGCAGGGGGCCTTCTCCTGAAACCTGCGATCACACTGTCACCGTGACCTTGGGGCTCTCCCAGGCGCTACAGGGCTGGACAGGCTGGTCTGTACAGGTGTGGTTCGGGGCTCTGGGGGTGTCAGTGATTTGTCAGAGAAGGGCAGGGGAGGTGGTGAAACCTGAGGACCCCTACCCCGCCCTACGTGGCTTCCACCCTAGGATGCTCGCCCCCCCCTCCCCCGCGCCCCCGCGGGCCCCAGCTTCTCCGTTGACCTCTGCCATGCGCAGATACTGAGACCCAGGGCCTGGACCAGATGGTAAGAGTGAGGGTGAGGGCATCTCTGAGGGCACTTTCTGAGGCTGGGTCAGGGTGAGATTTTTATTCCTCTGGCTAGAACAGGACACTCACCTCTCAGCCCTGATGGCTGCCCTCCTGCTTGAGTATGGGGAGGGCCGGAGCTATTCTGGGCCCTTGCCTGGGCACCATCCAGCTGTCTCCCCTGCCAGCCTGTGGGCAGAGAGAGGAAGATGGCGCCCTCGCTTGAGGAGGGGCTGAGGAGTGCTGGCCTTTCTTCATGGTGGCAGCAGATGGGGGTAGGGCAGTGTCCCTTCCTGGGCTGTGTGTGTATGTGGGGGGGGGGGTGGCGGCATCGAGGACAGGGAGGACAAGGCACTGGAGAGCTGGGCACAGTGACTCATCACAGGGCTCCTGACTGCTCCAGAGGATCTCTCAGCCTGCTGCTCTGTGATGTCCCGACAGGATTAACCCTTCCTTAAGGAACTTTCCTCCAAATCAACTCTCCAAACATTTACACTCTAACGAACCATTTGGGCTAAGGTAGAGGAACAGGTGGCTTATGAGTGCAACCTGGCTGGACTGGGCTAGGACCAGGGGGCAACCATTCTTCCTCATCCAGCCTCAGGTGACTGGGTGAGGGCAAGCCCGGAAACAATGCAGGAATGGTGTGGGGTCTCTGCTGGGCCTCCTAATCACCTGTCTCCCTTGTCACTGGCCCCACAGAGTTCCTGCCCAGCATACCCTCAAACCCAAGCCAGAGCCCCCACAGTGCCAGCCCCTCCCTCAACCAGGCAGAATGGGCAAGGAGAAGACACACATCAACATTGTGGTCATTGGCCATGTGGACTCAGGCAAGTCCACCACGACAGGCCATCTCATCTACAAATGCGGGGGCATCGACAAGCGGACCATCGAGAAGTTTGAGAAGGAGGCGGCAGAGGTGAGCACCATGGGCCTGGTGCTTGCATTTCTCTGTTTTCTTCCCTCAGTGCATAGGATGTGGGTGTCTGGGGATGGAGGTGAGGAGGGCAGCCTCCCTCTGAGATTTGCTTCATACTGAGGAAGGGAGAATTTGTGCCTGCCCAGGTCCACCAGAGGGCTCTCAGCCTCAGTGGGCCAGAGTGCCTTCAAGCCTTATCCTTTTGCTCCCCAGGGCTGAAGCTGTGCTGGATGTGGTGCTGCCCTCACTTGCCTTGCAACAGCCAGGGCTCAAGGATGCTATTAATAGCCGATTGATGGGCAGCAGTCTTGCCAGCTCCACTTTCTCCAGATACGCTGGGGAAGGTTGCTGGTTCAGGATGGTGCCTGGAAGTGGGGGGTGGGGTGTGGGGGTGGGGGGTGGTCTTGGCAGTCTGTTCCTGGCTGAGACCTACAAATGGGCAGTGGTTATAACTGAATTCTCTTCTCTGCCCTCAGAAGAGCTGGCTCTCGGATAAGGCCAGGCCTGAGGGCAGCAACTCTGTGCTGAACTCCTGCTCCAGTGTGCACATGGGTTTTGAGCCACAGCTCTGTGTGTATGGGCCTGAAGCTTTTACCCTTTCCGGAGTGTTCTGAGGGGAGGTGGTAGGAGGAGCTGAGGGGCTGAAGGTCACCTGGGTCAGGTCCTAGCTGGGTTTTGTGTGGTTCTGTCTGGACAGCTCCTTCAGACTGGGCAGCATCCCTGGAGTGCAGAAGGCTGTCCTGTGAGATTCTGGTAGGGAGTTGTGTTCAGCTGAGCAATGGCCACAGTTGTGGTCCAGGCTGTAGGAGTCTCACTAGGAGTTTCACTCTGGCACAAGTTGGCAGAAAGCAGCCAGCCTGCTCTTAGTGGGGGTGTTCTTCTCCTGTTTTGGTGGAAGGGGGGAAGGTGATGCCTCAGCTATTTGGAAGTATGCATCAGCTACAGAAAGAGCTGGAAGGCAAGACTTTTCTCAAAACCTTGGCCAATTTATTTATTTTTAAAGTTTTCCTTTTTTTTGAAATAATAACTCAGTTTTTAAAAAAATTTAATAGCCCCAAGTCCAATGAGATAATTGACCTATAACTGAGTAGGGTGTGGAATCTTAGCCTCAGGTAGTGAGGAACCCTTTGCCAGAGACAGGAGTTTAATGAGGTCTGGCAACTTCCAGACGCTCATGCCCCCTACTGGGGGACTTGTGTGTCCACAACCATTTAGGAGGGGAATGGGGCTGGCTGATCTAGGTGGCTTCATTTTGTGGCAGAGCAGAGTTTGGGTTTCAGCACCAGAGAAATGGTACAGAGGTCCCTGATTCAAGGTGCTTTAGCCCAGCCCTAAATGGCTTTTTAGGGTTGTTTCCCATGGCTGTTTCCATGGCCCAGGGCACGTGGATGTGACCCCTGAGTCCTGGGTCCTATCCTAAGTTGTGCCCCTACCCTTTCAGATGGGAAAGGGCTCCTTTAAATATGCCTGGGTGCTGGACAAGCTGAAGGCAGAGCGGGAGCGCGGCATCACCATTGACATCTCCCTCTGGAAGTTTGAGACCACCAAGTACTACATTACCATCATTGATGCCCCAGGCCACCGGGACTTCATCAAGAACATGATCACCGGCACATCCCAGGTGTGCAGGGAGGGCACCTGGCCCAAGAGCTCTCCTGCAGTGTCAGTGTCTTCCTGCCAGGACAGAGCCCCACCCAGGTCACCTCCATCCTGCTTGACACAGAGTCCCTCAAGAACTGAGTCAGGGCTTATATCTCAGCTAGATGGGATGCCTGCAGGGTTACCTCACCACTGTTAGGGCCAGCAGACAGACAGAGGGGGAAATTGTGGACATGTCCTTTACAGACAAATTCTTGTAGAAGAGGCCACACTAGGAACAATGGATGTGGGTAGAAAATCAGTCAGACCAAACAATCAGAATAGAACCAAAGGCCAAATGACTCACCCAAGGGCACATGGCCTGTTGGTGCTGGAGCTGATGGCCAGTTCTGGGCCTCCTTGACTCAGAGCCTGGTGGAGGAGTCCCCTGCTACCTTTGAGGCAGAGATCCTGAGTCTCTCCCCAGGATAACTGCCCAGGCCCCATTTTGTGGGTGGTAGGTCTACATAAAAGGCTGGGCCAGGCAGGGGCTTACTGTGTCTGACCTGTTGGATAGGCCGACTGTGCGGTGCTGATCGTGGCAGCAGGTGTGGGCGAGTTTGAGGCAGGCATCTCCAAGAACGGGCAAACCCGGGAACACGCACTCCTGGCCTACACTCTGGGTGTGAAGCAGCTCATTGTGGGTGTCAACAAGATGGACTCTACAGAACCAGCCTACAGTGAAAAGCGCTATGATGAGATTGTCAAGGAGGTCAGCGCCTACATCAAGAAGATTGGCTACAACCCAGCCACAGTGCCCTTCGTGCCCATCTCAGGCTGGCATGGTGACAACATGCTGGAGCCTTCACCCAATGTGAGTGAAGATAGGTATGGTGAGGGCAGTGCTGGCCTTCCCAAGAGCCCAGGGCTCCAGGACCCTAAGTCAGGGTGGGCCAAGCTTCCTTTGGTCTAGCTGAATTTCTGTGAGCACTGTAGTGATAAGTATCAGCCTTCTGGGGATACCTCTTAGTAAGGGATCTGCACTTGGGCTCCTCTAGCTCAGCCTCCCCATGAGGTGAAAAGAGGAAGATGAGGCTCCTTCTCTGGCTACTGCCTGTTGGGTCCTGGATCTTACTATGGGGGAAGATCAGTTTTTAGTTCTCCCAAGCCACTGTCCTGGCTTTGGATACTGTGTATAACCAACAAAGGTCCTCCTCAGTTGCCTCCCCTGAGGTCTGAAGCATGTCCCTGGGCTGGCCTGGAGAGTGGAGGAATGTCTCTTGGCTGGTCATCTGGGAAGCTTGAAGCTTCTGCAGCTCTGGGCCTCTGAGTTGGGGGTGAAGAGGAGGACATTTTTCAGAGAGAGCTTGGGACCTAGATCTTGGTCTATTCAGAGGACACTCCTGTCCTAGAAAGGTGGGCACTCAGCTTTAGTCAGCCTTGCAGCTGCCCACAATGAGTGAAACGGCATGAGGATAGCCTCTCTGGAGACAGCTGGGGGACCCTGGTGTATGGGAACAGAGTTGGGCAGGCAGGGGATACTCCATCTTGCTCTCGCTGATGTGTGATTATCAGGACCTTAGAATCCCCTGGAGACCTTTGATCAGCAGGTCCTCCCCTGCCCCCTCAGCTCCCTACTGCTCTATTGTGCTCTGGGGCTCTGCTGACCTGAGGTGCCTAAGACTTTGACCTAAAGACAAAAGCAGGGGGACACACAGCCCCTTGGGTGGATTTACTTCTTGTCTGTGACAGGTAGACCATGAGGAGTTCTGTCAGGAGGGCTTAAAGTCATCCTCCAGAGAGGCCCTTGTGGTGATGGTGGTGGTGGTGGTAGACCCTGATCTTGGAGACGGCAGAGCCTCTGGGGCTGGGGCAGAGGCTGGACTTTATCCTTGATGTGGCCATTGGCCAGACTTGAGGCCCGTTCCCCTGGTTCTTACCCTGTCTAGGGCTGTGACTGACCAGGTCCCTGAGGGATTAGGGTATCAGGCCAAGTTGAGGGGCCTCATTTGTAAGTGTTGATGACATGACAGCACAATCTGGGGAGGTGTTTCTGTTTGTTGCTCCTTCCCTCTTTTCTAAGTTGTGTTTGTTCAGGGTCCCTGTGAGGGTGGGAAGGTGAGAAGGAGATGAAGAGCAAGATATTCAGCTTGGACAATGAATCTCCCTCCCCAGGCTACCCCTTAGGCAGGTGCCACCCCCAGAATCTTGGAGCTCTGAGGCTGAGGGTGTGGTCAGATGGGTTGCCCTATAATTGGTACCTTTTTTCTCCTGCCCAGATGCCATGGTTCAAGGGCTGGAAAGTAGAGCGCAAGGAAGGAAATGCAAGTGGCGTGTCCCTGCTAGAAGCCCTGGACACAATCCTGCCCCCAACTCGCCCCACTGACAAGCCCCTTCGCCTTCCACTGCAGGATGTGTACAAGATTGGTGGTGAGTGAGGTCTCAGTACTGGAGCTCATTGTTCCCTGCAGGCTCTGTCTCCAGCCTTGGCCAGGACATCAACAAGGAACCCTCAGGCTGGTTGTCTCTACCTCTCTCAGTCACCCCTCCCACCCACCTCCCCCCCATCCATCAATTCATCCAGCATTCAATTGGATTCCTTTCCCACTCCCCACTTCCCCAAGCGCTCAGCCAGGAGCTAGAGACATTAGATGGGTGTACTGAACCGACCCTTCACCTGCAGGTGAGGTGTGCCCGTCTCATGGGAACAGTCCTAGTCCAGGAGTGAGAAATGCAAGTCATTAGTCAATAGACACCAAAGCCAAATATGAGACAAGCAAAGGGGGAAGAATGAGAATATCGTGCTGATGCTCACTCCAAACAGAGGACAACTGCTGCCCTTTCTCTGTCACCCCATAATGCCACCACCTCCAAGCTTCCAGGAGATGGTGGAGGGCTGTGCTCTCTCTCCCAGCCACTTGCTCTTCAGGGTATCCCTGTGGTAGTAGCCACACTGTCAGTGTGGGCAGGCCTGTCAGGAGTGCTGGGGCTAGATGCCTCTTCAGTGGTAGAACCACAGTGCTACAGCAGGACCTGGGAATCCGGTGTGAGCAAGAGCAACCCTAGTGAGTTGGCCCTTGCCTGGCTGAGATCCTCAGAGACAGGGGAATGCTTGTGGTGCCCCCCTCCCAGGGAGACACCCCGTCTTCCTTCCACTGCCCTGTCCCTTATCCTTCAATTCTGGCAACTCTGATCTAGGACTCTCCTGCTATCACCTCACTCTGTGCTTGTCTGGGGACCCCCTGTCTCCTTTCTCCCTCCATGAGTCTGTTTTCCTTGACCCCCTTCAGAGAGAAGCAAGTCCTGAGCTCTGTCTACTTCCAGGCTCTCTGCTTTTTGCTTTGCCCTGCCCTTCTCTGCCCTCTCACAGTGCCCTCTCTCGGCCTAGGCATCGGGACTGTGCCTGTGGGCCGAGTGGAGACTGGTATCCTTCGGCCTGGTATGGTGGTGACCTTTGCGCCAGTAAACATCACCACAGAGGTGAAGTCTGTGGAAATGCACCATGAGGCACTCAGCGAGGCCCTCCCTGGTGATAATGTCGGCTTCAACGTGAAAAATGTGTCCGTCAAGGATATTCGCCGGGGGAATGTCTGTGGGGACAGCAGATCTGACCCACCTCAGGAGGCTGCCCAGTTCACCTCCCAGGTTGGTGGCTGTACTCGTGTGTGTGGACATTCCTTCTCAGAACAGGAGGAGAGGTGGGCTGAGGTATCGAACAGTGGCTTCTGGCCCTTCCCCTGGCACTGAAGGGGAAGGCCTTCCATTTCACCCTAATGCCACTCAGTGTTCCAAGAGTGCTCAGAGTTACAGCAGGTAAGCAGAGCCTCAAGGCTCCTGCTCTGGGGTATCTGCCCTTTAAAAATGCTTTTATTAACTTGCTGCCTGGGGAATCACTGTAGCACTTTATTTTCTTAACTAAAAAACAAAACAATCTACTTATTTTAGTGTGTGTGTGTGTGTGTGTGTGTGTGTGTGTGTGTGTGTGTGTGTACATGCCACAGTACATGTGTGGAGGTCAGAGTGCAACTTGGAATCAGTTCTCTACTCCATCATGTGGCTTGCAGGGACTTAACTCAGGTCTTCAGGACCTGGCAGCAAGCACCTTGGTCCTAGAGTGATTTTGCTGACCTCCTCTCTACATTGTCATTGTACACTCTCAATTTTAGAACGGTTTTATTGACGTGTAATAGAAGTACTATAATTATGGTTCAGTTTTGTCCTGGCGTCCTTGGTTCTGGTCAGGGTTAACCTGTGCAGTCCTGGTCCTTTCAAACGGCGCAGCTATCTGCTGACTGCCTCATGTTTGCACATGCTTAGCAAGACGTTGGGGTATGAGCCCAGAAGTGGGGTCCCTGTGACCTGAGCATTCCCTGCACAAAATCATAGGGATCGGGAGGTGACCCTGTGACTGGAGCCACCCCTTCTAACATTGGCCCTGTTCCAGGAGACCTGACTCATGGCTGTCTTCAACTCTGCTCTCAGGTCATCATCCTGAACCACCCTGGGCAAATCAGTGCTGGCTATTCGCCAGTCATCGACTGTCACACGGCCCACATTGCCTGCAAGTTTGCGGAGCTGAAGGAGAAGATTGACCGGCGTTCTGGCAAGAAGCTGGAGGACAATCCCAAGTCCCTGAAGTCTGGTGATGCCGCCATTGTTGAGATGGTCCCCGGAAAACCCATGTGTGTGGAGAGCTTCTCACAGTACCCACCCCTCGGTGAGCTGGGTGATCCAAGGTGTAACCCAAGATGGTGGTTGATCCAAGCTGGGGTTGATACATTGTTGGCGAGCAGGGTCAGGGGTTCCTTTACTATGGCAAACTACTGAGCAAAGTGCAGCGTTTTAGTAGGAGGTCTCATTACACACAAAGACACACACATAGACAGACAGACAGACAGACAGACAGACAGACACACACGCACGCACGCACGCACGCACGCACGCACACCACCGCCCCTCCCTGATTGACAGACAGATCTGGAATAGTGCTTCTTTTATTTGGAAGAACCCCTAAGGGATTTCCCTGGTACCAACAGCAGGTCGAATAATTTCCCCCCCTTACACCCCTTAAGCGGCGTTAAGCTGTTCTGCGGATGCCCAATGCACCTGCGCATTGCATCCTGGGCGCCCCCACAGTTTACGAATCTCTCCCGACAGGCCGCTTCGCCGTGCGCGACATGCGGCAGACTGTGGCCGTGGGCGTCATCAAGAACGTGGAGAAGAAGAGTGGCGGCGCCGGCAAGGTCACCAAGTCCGCACAGAAGGCGCAGAAAGCGGGCAAGTGAAGCGCGGGCGCCCGCGGCGTGGCCCTCCCCGACGGCGCCGCGCCGCGCCCCCAGCCCCGCCCCCGGCACTGGCCCCGCCCCCTCACCCGCCCCAGGCGCGGCCCCTCTCCCCCGGCTCCCCGCCAGGCGCATGTCTGCACCTCCGCTTGTAAGAGGCTCTACGTCAGCGACTGGATGCTCGCCATCAAGGTCCAGTGGAAATTCTTCAAGAGGAAAAGCGCCCCTGCCCCAGGCTTCCGCACCATCGCTCACCACGCACGCTCAGTGCCGGTTTTCCCAATAAACTGAGCGACCCCAGAGCCGTGTGTGCCTACTGCTGGGGCCCTGTTTATCAAAGTCCCGTTACCCAAGGTGTTCAATCTGGCACATTTCAGGTGACACACTGCCAGGTGACCTAGCCAACTGCCCTCCTAAGCTTCGTGGGTAGGTGGTGGGGCCCAACTAGGTGAGGATGGAAACGACCCATTTTGTGTGCCTTGGTGGGATGTGCAAGACCAACCGTAGAACCCAAACTGTGGCTGGGTGTCCTGAAGGGCCCCCTAAGGAACCGTGAGACCTGAGAGCGCCTCCCCACGAGTGTGGGCACACACTTCTTTCCCCTAGGTTTCCGGGGAAAGGTTCTGACAGAAGCCCACCTTGCTTCCGCTCCTGCCTGCTGAGCCAGCCCCATGTCCATGCTGCCCCTTAGCCCAGATCTTCACTCTTTAAACTGCAGCAACACCTGCTCCAGAAGCCAGGAGGCCAATGGTTTTTGTCAGGTGGCCTGGGATTGGTCCATTTGTCCTAGAACATGTCATGACTTTGATAGCCAGGCAAGGCAGATGGTAGGACTATGCTCCACTCACTGCTGTCCCAGGAAGCTGCCCTCTCCACTTCCTGCCTCTCAAGGTCTGTTCTTGTTATTGCAGGTAGGGGTTGGGTGGGGTGAGCAGATTCCCTCCACAGGGTCAAAGTAAAGCTCTCTGGAGCCTCAGGCAAGGGTTCTGGTCCTTAGTATTCCCACAAGGTCCCATTGTGTCAATCTCCTAGGGCTACTGTAACAAATGGCCACACACAGTGTGAGTTTGGAGCCAGATAATGGTACAATCAGCACCACTGGGCAGAGGTGAAATGTTGTAGCGGACGTAGCTTCATCTTTTCTGAGAGTGTGAAATCTCTCTCCTATAAGGACACCTGTGGCTGTACTCAGAGTATATCTGGAGAACCCGGATAAGCTTCCACCTTCTCAACTGCATCTTCAAAATCCTTCCTGACACATATTTGCTGTTCTAGGTTTCAGGTGTCAGGTTCCTGAAACCCTCAATACATTCAGCCTCTATGCTAGATGAAGACAGAGAATGCAGCTGTCATGGGCAATTCTGACATCCAGCGAAATGGGCACACAGTCCGAGTTCTCACCTCAGCATCCATGAAGGCAGGATAGGAAGGGAGAAGACCTGCATGGCTGGGAATTGATGTGTTTGGGAAAGTGGTTCCTCAGGGCTGCTGAATGCCTGCAGACCCACACAGGGTGGGTTTGAACTAATGAATGTCAGGCCTCTGAGGGAAGGCTGTTGGATACAGACACCCAGGTGAATCTGAACTTCAGATGGATATCAGATACTTTTTTTTTTTTTTTTTTTTTTAGAGACAAGGTTTCTCTGTGTAATGGCTCTGGCTATCCTGGAACTCACTCTGTAGACCAGGCTGGTCTCAAACTCACAGAGATCCACCTGCCTCTGCCTCCCAAGTGCTGGGATTAAAGGTGTGCGATACTACCACCTGGCAGATACTTTTTAATATAAAAGATTTGAGACATTTATAGTAAAAAGGAGTTGATTGTTTATCTGGAATTCTGATTTGGGTGTCCTGTATTTTGTCTGATGGCTCTATCCAAGGACACTAGGTATCTCCTGGACATCTGGCTAATTCTGGGTCTTTCCTGGGTCACCATTATTGGCAGGAGGGATCAAGTAGAGTGTGTTAGCTGTTAGCTCAGGAAGTGTTTTTTTTTTTTTTTTTTTTTTTAAAGAAAGCTGTTTTAACACTTAGTCCTCTTAGAATTGGGGTCAAATTAAGAAAATTCATTAGCCTGAGACAGGACAAATGTAAGAAACAGCCCCTGGCTAGAATTAAAGGAAGCCCTCTAGGCAGACCCTACCTCATCCTCCTGTCTCTGGTTGCTGTAGCAAACTTTGGTGTCCTCTGGGAACCCTGGCTACCCAAACACTACAGGTTGTCCCAATTCTGCCCAGCTAGCTGGTCACAGTGGCATGTGTTGAGCTACACTGTCCTTCACTAGGCACACACATTTCAAGGATTCCCTGGGTTGCACTCCTGGTTCCCACTGGAGTCATTGGTAAATGAATGTCTGCTGACTCTGGCGGCCCCGAAGGTGGAACCTCTGGGGAAGGTCTTGAAGCCTTGGGCCCCTCTTCAAGGGTGTAGTGATGATGAAGGCAGGCACAAATTCCTGGGTCTGAGGCCTGAAGAGTTCTGGACCTTACTGTAGTCTCTACTCCAGTTCAGGGCAGAACTCCATGGTAGACTGGAGAAGACAGAATCTGGACTGAGTTCCTGGTGTCTGTAGTCAGTGGGGTCAACACATAGAGTCACCTCTGAGACCACCAGGACATTCCCTTTGTCCTCTGAGTTAGGGCTTCTTACGCCCATCCTACCTATATCTCTTCCGAAGGCAGGGACTGATTCTCCACTTCCTACTGGGTTTCTGGGGAGTTCCAGGAGCTACCCACACTTAGGCCAGGAGGGACGTCAGAGGACAGTAGCCACTGACCACATATCAGAGCTGAAAGATTAAGGGGTAAGAGATGCATCTGCTTGCCTGAGGAATGCTCAGCACTGGTTTGAAGTATGAGCACACAGTGGCCATTGTGCGTGCCTTTGCTGTTGCCTGAGCCAGAGCTGAGATGGAGGGGGAACTTAGAGCAGAGAGAACGCAGGGCAAGTGGGAGCTGAGGAAAGGCAGCACACACAGGGAGACTGGAGGCTGGCCCCTGGACACTGGCTTGGGGTGCGTAGCCGGCAGCTAGACAGGAAGGTTGTGGATTAATGATGTATTACCATAGCTGAGAATGCCCATGGGCCTGGCAGGGGTGACAGGATCAAGGCTGGGGTTGTTGTTTGCCTGAAGGGGATTCCAGGCCTAGGGGGGTGTCCATGATGGCAGCCTCCAGGGTAGGGGACACAGTCCTGAGGCACATTTCTGAAGGCAGTGTATGGGGTGGGGTGAGGGTCAGGGAATGCCACCCTATGCTGGGTTAGTGAATAATTTACAGCAGACTCCACCAATGCTGACCAGCAGCCTCCATACATACTTTGAAGGCCTTTGAAAGATTCATGAGGCATCAGCAGTGGGACGTCACAGTGGGTTGCTGAGCTGGCCAAATATGATTTGTCTCTTGCCTGGCCTCCCCAGGGTTGCTGCACCCTCCTGTAAATGTTTGTAGAGGGAACTTTATTTCCTTCCCTGGGATCCTGAGGGTGACAATATGTCATCTAATGGTGGCTTCTGAGCCCCACTTTAAGGACTGAGCCTCGTGGCAGCTTTGGGAGCCTGGAGCTTTCCACATTCTGTGTTATAGTAATGACCTTCTTTGAGGATAGCTGTGGGTACACATCGGAGCTTCTGAATGGGATTGTGGGTGTGAGGATTAATGTTTGCCAATGTGTGCTTATGTAGGCCTGGGACTGTGTGGGTGTAGCCTGGGTGTGGAACTGCACATATGTGGGGCTGTGTAGCAGAGAACCTGAAGGAATGTCTCAGAGATGTTAGAGGTAGCTTATATATGCACATGTATATGCTTGTGTGAACGTGCTTGCTTACCAGTATATGCTTTGTATATATGTGTGTGCACACACACAGAGACTGGTTTCATGCCTGTGTTTTAGCTCTGCCTCTGCTGCTGGCTTGCTGCTGGGTTGGGGCTGACTGTCCAGGAGGGGCCTTTTGGGTGGCTGGACCAAAACAGCCCTGGGGAAGCTCTTTCTGTCATGTATGGAGCTAGTGTTAATCACGAGGACTGTACTAGCACACGCACGGGACTGGTGGCCACTTCTAGACTCTGTTTATTGGTGTGAGGGAAATCTCTTCCCTAGAGATGGTGACTGAGGACCCTAAATGAGATCTGGGGAGCCTGAGGTGCGGGCTCAGTTCTGGCTTCCGCTGCTGTGTCTGATGTTTCGTTTGGGGTTGGTTGGCAGAAGAAGAGGGCCAGGGGCAGCAACAAGGCCATTGAGGCTGCATGAGGCTGAGAGCTGCTCAGGTGTGGCATTGGTCCTGGCTCCTGCTGGTGTGTTGGTCAACTTAGTCCCACCAAATCAGAGTCAGAATTTGGATGGAGGGTCTGAGTGACAGGAGACACAGAAACTGGGATAGTGTGAGATAGTGTGGGGCCCTATTTATTCCTTCTTTGTCTCCAAGCGTCTGGAAAGAGGGCAGGCGATGAGGCGTTTGTCCTGGCTACAGTGTAGGGGTGGGCCACTATCTGGCCACAGGCCGCTCCCTACTCTTCCCGGCACTGGCTCACTTCGTTCTTTGGAAGATGCTACAACACAGATTCAGTGTAACCTGGGGCAAATAGCAGGATCTGAGGGTGGACCAAGAACTAGGGTGCATAAGGAGCTGGGGGCTGTAGTAGAGCTGGGGGTGTAGCAGGAGTAGGACACAGCACAGCTGGGGGCTATAGTAGGAGCTGGAGGTGTAGCAGAGGCTGGGGGTACAGAAGGAACTGGGGGTGTAGCAGGATCTTGGGGTGTGGCTGGAGCTGGAGATGCAGCTATAGGCAGAGCTTGTATAATGAGTCTGAGGAGGGATTTGTGGAGCAGGGAGAAGTTCACATTCTCTGGTTATCTCCCTGAAGATGCCAAAAAAGGCTGCCACCCTGCCTTGCTCTAGGTGTCAACATCCTGAGTGGGAGGGAATCTTCCAGCCCAGGCCTGTGCAGGGTGTGGCATGGGTCATAGGCATGAAGGGCTCTTCCTTGTAGTCCCACCTCCTAGAAGGTTGAGGCTGCTTCCACCTGGCCCTTTGGCTGTCTTTGGTACCCTCTCACTGCTTCCCTGATGCATCCCTGACGGCCTCAGTTTTTGTCTTGATTGCTGAGGAAGGCAGAGCCTGGCAGAGACGAGCTTGGCAGAAACGAGCCTGGCAGAGATGCGCCTAGCCCGCTGGAGTCGGCTCATTTATTTTTACCTTAACACTTATATAACACTATGCGGCATCATTTCAATGCTCCACAAATCTCATTCCACTGTCATCGAATCCTGCAGTGTGATTGTCTTATTCCCATTATAGATAAAGAAACAAAGGCACAGACTCAGATACCTCCCCACTCCTGGAAGTTAAGCTTACAGATGAGACACAGGCAGTGACCCCCACTGTCCTGCAGCACTCTCGAAGGAGCATTATCCTACCATCTGAGAACAGAAACAACGAAGTTGCTTCCCTGAAGCTGGATGCTGGGCTCATGCCAATGCTCTGGATGTCCTAAAAGCCCTTCCTAGGGATGGGTAGTCTTCTTTCATGTGCCTCCACTCTGCCCTCCTTTCTCAAGAACATTATCATCTCTTGGCTTTGGTGTGCTCAGAGCAATGTTGAGAGGGGCGCTGAGAGAAGATCTGTTTATTTTGGCTGTTTCGTGCTAGGTTGCAAACGGTTACATACCACAAACAGGTGCATTTAAAGAAAGGATATGTTTCTGACATTTCTAGGAGACACAGTCTCATGGAAAACTCCATGATTCTCTGGTTCCTGCAATCTTTCCACCCCCTTTCCACCATGTTGCCTGACCCTTAGGTGCAGGAATGTTTTGTAGAACTCTCCTCTGGGACTGGGGTTTGAACTCTTCAATTTGATTGGTTGTGGTTTTCCATAATGGTGTCCATCTGTTACAAAGAGATGTTTCCTTGATGAAGTGTGAGAACTGCACTTACCCTTGGGGATAAGGACAAATATTTAGAATGTAGCTAGGGATTATGTTACTTTAGTAAAAGTGTAGGTGCTCCTCCAAGCCCATGACTTCACCAGCCCTGGGCAACTGGCTAGGTTTCCAACACCAAGCACGATTCCCTTCTTGTTGAATGGGCTCTAAGTCCAATAAGAGAGCTGTTGGTTACCGCCAAGGTGTGCAAGACACTATTCAGCTGCACCCTAGGGTCATTGTTGTGTTTCATAGGCGTCATAGCTAGGTGGGACTAACTGTTGGTTGCTTCCTTCCTTTGGAAACTGCCATGGTGCTCTCTTGAACCATGAAAGCTACCATTTGAAAGAGAGCAAGAAGGGCTATAAGAGAGGCTTTGGAGGGAGGAAAAGGAGGGGGAAATGATTTAATTATATTACAATTTCAAAAATAAAGAAACAAAACCAAAACAACAGAAAAAGGAAGGATATGGTTAACCCAAATTTCTTAATTTTAGCACCAACGACATTTGGGCTGGATAACTGTCTTGTGGGGGTGGTGTGTTTACACTGTGGCACCATATTAAGTGTGTTACACTAGTTTTGGGGACAGGTAGCCTCTCTGTAGTGCACATTTTACTGTCTTGCTCCTCAGAGCCAGCCTTGGGTTATGTAGCATTCACTCTTCTTCTGTAGCCATGGGAAGATCTGTGTTGGAGCCATGGGAGAGGTGGGTACTTGGGTCATTGTGGCCACTCTCCTGTTATTAAGCAGCTGGACACAGCTAGGAAGGTCAGGCTGTGCTGCCATTTGTCCTGTTCTAAGAGGAGGCTGTGATTCTCCTTCTGCCAGAGGAAGATTGGGGGCTTTGTTAGCAGCTGTGGCAGAAGCACCAAAGCCTGGACTCAAACAGAGAAGTCTATTTCCCAGCTTTGGAGGCACAAATCCAGGACTGAGGTGTATGTGGAGGATCTGCCTCTGGGCCTGCAACCTTCTCTGTGGCCTCATGTGGGAGGGAACAGAGAAGGTGCTTAGGCCGCCGCTCTCTCCCTAGCCTTGGACTGGAGCATGGGGCTCCATCCTCACCATTTACTCTTCCCCAGATGTCCTGAACATACACCATCACTTTGGGGTAGGACCCCAACAAATCAATTTGGGAGACACAAACAAATTGAGCCTAGTCCAGGATTTGCTCAAACAAATCTAAGGCCTTGAGTCTAGGCCTTAGACTGCTCAAGGTCATCCAACTTGCAAGAGCTACAGGGCCCCTGGGGGTCACACTCTGTAACAGGCATGGCCCTGCCCTTAACACCACCTTGGCTTTGACAAAAGAGGAAGGTGAGCTTGATGCTGGGATGTAGCTGCAGGGGTCACAGGAAAAGGCTGAAGCTCCTGTTGAGTATTCCCAAGTCACCTGCTGGTGGGGCATTTGCTAACTTTGTCTAAGGGTAAGAGTCAGTTGCAGAAGAAACCTCAAAGGCCTATGGGCCCTTCCCCAGGCTGGAAAGTGCTATTCAAGCCTACTGGTCAAGCAAGGCACCCTAGCAAGCCTGGGCTGGCTGTAGGCAGGAGCCAGCAGCAGATGACTTGTACGTGGGCAGGTGCTGACCACTCTGCCAGCAGGAGCATCTCTGGAGAACAGAGTTCCAGCCACCCACACCCTCCCAGGGTACACTCCAAGGGCTCCAAGCCATGCAATTCCTGGGCTGCCCTCCAGGGCTCATGTGGCTGGAAGTGACATCAGCCCTAGGCCAAAGTGACCATTCACTGATGAAAGTGGACAAGTCCCTCCTGTGGATTAGGCTGTGGACTGTGAGGGGCCATAAGGCATCGAGCCAAGCTTACTGCACAGGGAAGATGAGCATGTGGTAGGCAAATGAGTGATAGTTTCAGACTGACAAGGAACTAGGGTTGGGAGAGAAGGCAGTGGAATGGGGATATCTGACTTCAAGGCTTTCCTGACAAACTGTCCATCTAATACCAGGTCAGGGAACAGCATTCTAGACTGAGAGTACAGGGCCTGCAACTGTGTGACAGCACTGGGGTGCTGTGCTTGGCTAGTGTCTGAGCACAGAGGTTGGAAGGTTCTGAGAGGGAGTGGCAGGGCTGGTCTCACAGATGAGTGGCCATGAGTTGGAAAATACTCAGCACAAATGTGCCCTGGCAGTGTACCATGGACTGCTCCACAGTGGAGCCTGTATCTCGCTATCACTGGGTCAAGGGGCCTCTGTATTTCTCACCTTTTATCTTCAATGGAACAGGGAAAAGTTGCCACAGCTTCTTTGCTTGTCTGGGTGTGATAAGGGGTGTGTAGGTGGTACTTAGAAAACTGTGGTCCAGAAATGAAGAAGGAGGTATACAAAGACATAAGGCTGCCATAGAAGAGGGCAATCGGAGCTTTCCAGAAGCCTGGAAAGCTTGTCTTGGGGCCTCATTGGACACTTCTAGAGCTGCCACCATTCCCTGGCCATCTCTATCTGTCACCACAGTGGGGACAGCCGCAGTGAAATTATTATCAGTGGCTGGGAAGTACAAGTTCACTTCCTCATGTAATTAGCTAGTTTGCCAGGGGCTAGGGCAGCTTGTTGAGAGCTCTGGTCCTTTAAAAAATGCAACAACTATAAATTAAATTCCTATTGACTTCAACCAGTAAGTGTTTCTGTCAGATAAAAACAAAAACAAAACAAAACAAAACAAAAAAACAAAAGCACAACACTTGCGTATCTTTTCTTTTCCTCACTCCATTGCTCTCCATGATCTAGCCAACAGTACTTCTTAATAGTGGAAAATTCCTTTGAGGGGGGCCTTTCTGCCTGAGTAGGCATTTCCTGTTGTCCAAATTATAGGATTAAAACAACCACAGCGCTGCCCAGCCAGAGTGACTGAGAACCTGTCTCTTCTCATTTCCCCAAATTGAGTCTGTTTCCCGGCTGGCAGCATTTTCCCTTCTGGTCCTCAGCAGCTGCTCTGTCTTCCCGAGATCTTGCTTGGAAGTAGGTCTCTGTTGGAAGGCTGCAGTGGGGAGCATCCTCATGTACTGTTAACTGCGATCACTGACCCTTAGGAGGAGGATGACTAAACTCCTGGGTGTGAGTGCTATTACGTAACAGTCAGGTGTGCTGAAAGTATGAAGCTGGGCTTCCTAGCAGGGGTTTCAGATGGTGGCAACTGTCTGCACATATTCTCTGTGGCTTTGCTGGAAGCTTCTGACAGTCTGGCCAGCACAGACTATGGAAGCTGAATATTCTTTCCACTCACATTCCCTGTGCTTGACATCTGTGAGACCAGAATCCCAACCTCAGGTGGAGGGGGAGGGGGAGTGGTAGGTTTCCATCCAGAAAGCACTGGGATTCCTCTGACCTGTATTGCCGTGTGTAGCTCTCCAGAGAGGTGATATGTGGGTGGGCTTCCATCGTGAGTAGCCACAATACCCATGGCTTATAGACCCTCACCCATGCCAGGCTCTGGGACAGCAGGACAAAGATACAAGCTCAGGAAGACCCAGACAGAAAATATGTGGCCATAGCCTCTTGGATTTTATTCCTTGTTTCTTTTTCCTTCCTTCCTTCTTCCTTCCTTCCTTCCTTCCTTCCTTCCTTCCTTCCTTCCTTCCTCCCTCCCTCCCTCCCTCCTCCCTCCCCCCCCTCTCTCTCATTTAAGATTTTATATATATCTCTCCAGCTCCATTTATTGCTTGTTTCTTGAGACAGTCTTTCTGGCCTTAAACTCTTGATGCTCCTCCTGTCTTAGCTCCCAGGTGCTGGAATTACAAGTGTGAGCCACTATGCCTGGCTAAATACATTAATTTTAAAAAGGTTCTGGGGATGGAACCCAGGACTTGTGCATGCTAAGCAAGCACTTTACCACCATCCCCTGTCCCCAGTTTTGTGCAGGAAGGAATGTGAAGGGGAACTTCAAGGGCAATGGGGATTGGCAAGAACTTCAAACTGCTCTTTGATATAGCAGGAGCCAATGTGATGCCGTGTTTTGATGGTCCAACATCTCTGCCTGCTTCATGCAGCTACTGAGAGCAGAGCAGGGGAAAGCCACGCCCCTTAGCGGTCCTGACCCGAGGAGCAGGAGAGAACAGGCTGAGCAGGCAGGTTGTGAAGGAGGTGCTGAAGGGACAGCGCCTGGCTGAAGGATGACATTGCTGGTGCCTACACCCTGGACCAGAGCTCTCTTCAGCTGGAGCTGGGTATCATGTGCATCTGAATTTTTCCATCTACCCCCCCCCCCCCCCCCGCCGCACTCTAGAATCCTGTCGATGCAGTCTTGGCAAAGATGGCCTGAGCCTGTAAGCTTTTCCCATCTACTTTTAAATCAAATGAAATTCCTGTTGTTTGCCTGACTGGGTGTTCATGACCCACTTTCTTGGGTCTTGGGGAGGCCAAGTGGCATGCTGGTAACCGAGCTGCTGACAGTACATGGCCCACAGGTATGCAAGGCATGATATTAAAAAAGAATGATTAATGAGCCAGCTTGCTGGGAAGACATCCTAAGCAGAGAAAGCAGGGAGTTATAAGTCACGATGAAGGAGTCACTTTCTAGAATCTTCTAAAATGCTGTCGGTACAAGCAACATTGTTAGAGGAGAGAACAGAGATGCAATGGTATCTGCACCAAGCTGACTCCCCATGAGCTTTCCCATTGTGTGTGTGTGTGTGTGTGTGTGTGTGTGTGTGTGTTTGTGTGTGTTCTTACTCTGCAGCATTAGGGAATTAGTAGGGCTAACTGATGGCTCCTAATAACCTCAAGGATATGTCCCCATTTTTTTTCCTGCAAGAGAAGATGAACAAGTTTGTCTCTGTTGATGTTCCAGAAGTCCAGACAATCTTGAACCTTGCCCTCCTCTCAGTGCCTCCCCTTGGAACACATTTCCCTTCTTGGGAACCAGGATCTTTTGTCCCTCAGGTTTTTGACTTCTAATTGGAAAAAGATCCAGGAGGAGGGATGAGATGGGCTGGGCCTGGGCCCTTCCCAGTTGACATCTATGAGCTGTAGTCACTTGCCTAGTTATTTTTAAAAGTATTAAGATGTTTATTTTTATGTTATGTGTATGTATGTTTTGCCTGTATGTATGTGTACTACATGTTTGCAGAGCCCAAGGAGGCCAGAAAAGGGTATTGAGTCCCCTGGAAATGGAGTTACAGACAATTGTTAACAGCCATGTGGGTGCTGGGAACCAAAACCAGGTCCTCTGGAAGAGCAGCCAGTGCTCTTAACTACTGAGCTATCTGTCCAGCCCGACTTAGTAGTTCATTTACAGAGACTTGAATGGAGAGGATGACCCAGAGGTCATGATAAAGCTCGTCTGCACAGGGAGTGGGCAGTACTCTTCTCCCCTGAATACTTAAGACCTCCTCTGACTGAATGGGTTGGGCTGGTGCCTCCTCCCTTAACCAGTTGGCTCAGTAGGCCTGAAGTGGGCAAGGATTCTGCTCTAGGTATTGCTCAGGCTATATCTTGGAGAGCACCTACAGACTTCCCTGCACACCTATTGAAGAGATGGAGCCCGATGCCTGGTCCACTTGATGCTAAGAGAAGTTCTCGGTGGGCTGATCTTTAACTCAGAACTTGACAATGGCCAGTATCCTCCTCTCTGAAAAGTATCCACTTCTTGGCCCTAGGTCGACTCTGGCCCCACTTTGGGATTCCTCAGACTGCTGGAGCTGACTTACAGGGTTTTCTTGCGTAGCTTTGCCCTTCTCAGAGGTGACAGCAGGTTGGACTCCCTGTTAAGGATCACCAGGTTAGGAGAGTGGGAAGGGTTGCCTGGTGACGGCTTGCCTGGACCTTGCTAGCCTCTGCAATGGCGTTGTAGGGGTTAAGCCATGAGGGGCGGGGCGGCGGGCGGAGCCCTCTCGGAAGCGGGCCAGGCACCGAGGCGCGCGCGGAACCGGGTGGCTGCTGCGTCCCCGCGCGCGGCCGGGCCAGGTAGGAACGCGGAGCCGCAGCCGCCTCGGCCATGCGGCTGCCGGACCGGAGGCCTGGGCTGGGGCCCGCGCCACCCCCCGCGCGCCGCCCCCGCTGAGCCCGCGCCCGACTGGGCGCAGCAGGCACCATGGTGCAGAAGTCGCGCAACGGTGGCGTGTACCCCGGCACTAGCGGGGAGAAGAAGCTCAAGGTGGGCTTCGTGGGGCTGGACCCTGGCGCGCCAGACTCCACTCGCGACGGCGCGCTGCTCATCGCGGGCTCCGAGGCCCCCAAGCGTGGCAGCGTTTTGAGCAAGCCGCGCGCGGGCGGCGCGGGAGCGGGGAAGCCCCCGAAGCGCAACGCCTTCTACCGCAAGCTGCAGAATTTCCTCTACAACGTGCTGGAGCGGCCCCGCGGCTGGGCGTTCATTTACCACGCCTACGTGTAAGTGGCCAGCGATGCGGTGCGCGGTGGGCCTGAAAGACCCTAGCCCGGCCGGGGTTGATTGCGGGCGCAGCTGCGGTAGACTGAGGGGCCCTTGGTGTGCGTGTCCGCGCGCGCGCCAGGGTCGCGTTGTGGGCGTGGGGTTTGGGTCAAGGCACTGCAGTCTCTGGTTAAAGCGAAGGACAGAGATTGGAGAGTGACTTTGGAGATCATTCTGGAGTCACTGTTCTTTTTTTTTGGGGGGGGGGTGTTTATGGCCTCCTGGCTGGGTTGTACCAGCCCTTCCCCCGCAGGACGGGATGTGCTGGTGCCCCAGCCCCCCTCAGCCGGAGAGGCCCCTCCCCACGGCCCGCATCGCGGAACAAAGGGCCGGCAAGGAGGGAGGGCGGCTAGGCTGTAGGTTTGAACTCATCCGCTCCTTTGCACCCATGGGTCTTCCCGACGACCAAGTAAGGGTGGTGAAAAGGGCTGGCCTCTTCTCATCCATCCTCCTAACCTCTTGCTACCCATCTGAGCTTCCGGGTTGCAGAAATGGGGAGGGGACCTAACATCACATCACCTCAGCCCTGGGCTGAGGGCAGCTGCCTGCACCCATCCCTGAAGGCTCACTTTCCTTGTCCTCTACACTCCAAGCAGACCATTTGCACCTGCTGATGGCCCCTCTACACATTCTGGGCTCTAAATCCCTAAGTGGAGGCCAGCAGTAGGTACGCTGTTGTCCCCCAGCACTGCCAGCTTTGGGCCTGGAAGGGGCTGGCCCTTGTTCCCAAGTCTGGGACTCCTCAGTAGGCAAGCTGGCAAGGGGCAACCCTGTGTTCATGTGTGTGTGTGTGTGTGTGTGTGTGTGTGTGTGTGTGTGTGTGTGTGTGTGTTAGTATGCATAACCTCCCAGTACAAGGACGCTGGCTCTCCCATTCCAGTGGAACCAGGGACAGAGGAGGAGCACTGAGACTCGGCCATTTTGTATGAGAAGCATTTGGGGATGGGAGTGAGACCCATGTTCAGGAAAAGTCCTTATCAAGGTGCCCACCGGTCCTGGCCTTGGCAGGGTATGTGTCCTGTGAGTGGGCCATTGTGTGTCTGGGAGTGTTCTGTATGTGATTTGGATAGGTTTGGGGACAAGGGAAGGTCCATAGGGGGAAATTCTGGGCTGCCTGCAGATGATGTGCTGGAGGTAGCCACAACTGGTGTGTGTGTGTGTGTGTGTGTGTGTGTGTGTGTGTGTGTGTGTGTGTTTGTGGGGGGCTCCTGTGGACAGTTCTGAGATTCCCCAGGGCGGAGGTTTTTCCAGATAGGCTTGCCAAGGGGAGCAGCCCTGGTGTCAGCCCCCATCCCCTCCAGAGAGGTAGATTTGATTTTCCCCTGCCCAGGGTCCTGTGTTTCTCTTTACTCCAAGGAAGAGTTCATGTACCCCTACAGTCCTTCTGCTGTACCCACCTTCTCTGTACCTATTTTGGAGCCCAAGGGTTTCTACTGTGGTTGGCTGTAGATAGCCAGATCCTGGCCCGAGGTGACTCCTGGGACACAGATAGGATGGAATCCTTTGTCCACAGGGCTCCAGACTGGCAGGATTATCTAGGATTCTTTTTTGAGTCTGTAGCCTCTATGGGACCCTGCCCTGTCCCTGGGCCTGACTTGTCAGCTTCTCTGTTTCTGCTGCCTACATCCTGTTTCCTAAAAGCAGCAGCATCCAGAGCTTAGAGTCCAGTGTGGGAGGCCCTTGCTTTATGGGCTCTGTGTCCTTTTCCCACCTACATATCCCCAAGTCAGCCCTAGTTCATTATAGAGCAACCCCTGTCCCTGAAGTGTGCCAGATTTTAGGGTTTAGACCTTTAGCATGAAGGCATTCCTGCTTCAGCTTGCTGCAGGTCCCTTGGCTCCTTTATTTTGTGGCTGGGGCTTGCAGGGAGGTGTCTTGGGGTTCGGGGCAGGAGGGAGAGCATTGAAGAACAGAGAGTCTCTGGTTGCTAGCTTGGGGCCAGGCACACGTGTCTAGTCTCAGAACCCCTGACAGCTTTATCTTTTCATCAGTAAGGTGGTAACAGCTACTCCTGGCTCTCTGGACTTTGTAAAGACCAACTGATATTTTCTAGGCTGCCTATTAATCCCATTGTGAACGGTGATCCGACTGCCTTTGTTGCTCATGACCCATCCCCCCAGTTTCAAGACATGGAATCCTCCACACTGACCCCTGTCTGATTTAGGTAGTCCAGTGGCTTGAGATTCCTGAGCATGTGGTCAGCCATTGTGTTGACAGTTGACCCCTCATGGACTAGGCATGCTGTGTGTTAATCAGTATTTGATTTGTTCACTAGTTAGCAAAGAAGATGCAGTCCCTCCTGGGATCTAGTGGGGGGATAGAGTCAAGGCACATAGAAGTGAGTTCCTCATCTAAGCAGTGCTGGGTTTTCCTGGGCCACTTTCCTTCTGCCATTGGCCATCAAAGCCTCATCTGTGAGAGGTCCAGTTGTACCAGCCTCTTGGCCAGTCATGCTGGATCTCTGAAGGTCAGCCACTGTCCAGAGTCAGGAGGGAGGTGACCACCCTTGGTTTGGACCCTGGTCAGACCCAGTATCCACAGGGCTCTGCAGTATGCCTTTTATGAAGTGATGCCACTATGTACTGCTTGTGAGAATTATTTTCAGAAACAGCTCTGTACTCAGCCAGGCGGGGTCGGGGATCACCCAGACAGAGACACTGTGGATTGCCCAGCTCTTCTCAAGGGTGAGCCACAGCAAAGACAAATCTAGGCAGAGATGGGAGTATTGTGGGGGCCTTAGAGGAATCATGTCCATCTGTTGTGCTCAAGAGAGCTGAACGGGAGCTCCAAGTAACTCAGGGACATAGGGAAAGGTTGCTGGGCCATGATGCCCCTACCACAGGCTAGCCTTATTGCCTGATGGACAGAGCGGCATGATGGGGAAACCGAGACTGAGAAGGTTTCCCTGTGTCAGCAGAGAGGTGGCCTGCCTTAGAACTGAGAACTGACAGTGTAGACAACTTGGCCTTTCCAACATCCAGGCCAGTGGGCAGCTAGAAAAAGATGGTATTTGAAACAGCTAAGTGGAAAACCAAGTCATAAGGGTTTGGACTGTGGGTTCTGGGCTTGCCTGTGGCTCATCTTAGGGCTGATCACCAAGGCCTCTCTGTCCACAGTGTCTAGGTAGCTCTGTTAGGGCCCTAGAAGTCCCAAAGTCATTGCCAGAGGCTGTCCAACTAGGTGTCACCTCCCATTTCATAAAGAGCAACATCCAGGGTCAGGGCCTTGTTCAAGGGTCTTTGGGTGCCTTGGGCCCAGATAGGCCCCTTCTCCAGTAGAATGGTATCTAGGCTGTCTTGTAGCTATTTCTCATCCCCCTTAACTACTTTTAGCTCCAAGGCTGATAAGAGCCTTGGAAGTTGGAGTTGGCAGGTCATTTGAGGAGTAGATATAGGCCTAGTCCTCACCTGAGGCAGACAGGAGAGGTGTTCACTTGGAGTCCCAAGGTCTGGTCTCTGACTGTATGGTATGTGGCATTTGGAGAAGAACCCTGATCACTGAATGGTAGCATGTGCTCAGCTTTTCTCAAGTAGCAGGTCTTCTTGCAGCCTCATTGATTGAGATTCAGAAAATCTTATGGAAATTTCCCAAAAGATGGGAATACCTCAGAGAGTTGTGGTTTCCAGGGAAACCTATGTTTCTTCCCAGGCCTGCTCACAGTTTCTAACCCTCAGCAATAACTTAAATGACACTGAAAAGATAGAACAATTGCAGTCCCTCTGCCCTGGTTATGTGTAGAGTAAATCTTTAAACACCCTTGCATCTGTAAAGAAACAATGAATTAGCAAGTAGGCAGAGAGCTGTCTGGGTAGCATTGCAGATGAGAGCAGAGAAACCTCATTTTTGTGGACACCAGCATGAGTCAGATATGTAAAGTCATCTATAAGGAGACTCAGAAGGCCACCAGCCTGAAGAAATTTGACATGGAGACTGCTAGGTGCTGGGAATGCTCCCAGGTGCTGGCCTTGTAGGTAGGAGGCCTATGTCTGATTCTCAAAGTACTTGAGTCTGGAGTGCTTTCAAGAAGCCAGGGACAGTGTCTGAGTACAGATGGAACCCAGTGGTGAATGTGGGGTATTTAGTGTCTTCCAGTGAGCAAAATACACAGGCTTTTGTAGATCCTTTTGATCTATGTCATTACACCCTGGGTGAGGTGTTCTGACCCCTGTTATTGAGAAAGCAGGGCTGGTGTGTTCCTCAGTACCTCGAAGTGGGAACAGTGAGTCCACTACTTACTGTAGGGTTGAATCTAGGGAAATGGGCAAGTCTCTAGAACCAAGGGCTCTTTGGAGAACTTTGTGGAGTGTACTAACAGCTGGACTCGAGCATATGAGGGCTGAATTGACATGTGAAAGAATGGAGAAGGGATGTGGCATGTGCTCCGTGCCATCTGTGCATCCTTGCAGTTGGATGGAAGGGATGGCCCTGGCCCTGATCCTGGTCATATCCTTTAAAGGCTGAAGTCACATTAGTGGGCTCCATTTTGGAAGGAGAGTAAGCTCTGATGTCGCTTACAGTGCTGAGGGAGGCAGACCACCTTGCCATGTAACTGTGTTCTCCATCCACAAAGTATGCACCTTTGTGTGAACGCTGCTGGAGGTAGGGTTGGCAAGGGACTCTTGTCACCTCTCAGGGGTGAAGGATGACAGGGTAGGGACTGAGGGTTCTGGATGGCCCCTCTTCCACTGACTTGTTCCAGACTCTGGACTTCAGTTTCCTTGTCCATAATATATGAGTGATGTTCTTGGTTGGGTATGGATTTGGGTCACTAGACACAAAGATTTGTAGGTACTGATGTTCACTGGCTAAGGTTTGGCAGAGTGAGACCTTATCTAGTGAGTATGGAAGGCTGGGGACCACGGCTGGTCCAGCTGTCGGCAGTGACTCTCAGCCTCCCGTTCATCAGCCAATCCTTAGACAAAGCCTCAGGATACAGTCTTTACCTTGATCTTGGCAAGCTTTGGGCCACTGTTTAACAGGAGACACAGGTTTAGAAGGCTTAGACATGAGTTCTGAGTGTCAGAATCTTGCCAGATGCTTATCCAGTGGGCCAGCTCCAGAAATACCAACTATTTTCCTAGAACAGTGTTTGTGTGTTTGAGTTTAAGGATGTGTTCCTCTGTGGAGGTGAGTATGTTACAGGACCCTCAAGGTTGGGCACTGAGGAGAGGAATGATTTTGTCTTGAAAAACACAGTGTGCAGATTCTACCAGTAAACCCCCAGACTGCAGAGGAACTGCCCTATAAGCTCTGTAGACATCTGGTTTCTACCCAGATGTGGATGAATTGGCTTGGCTGGGCCCCCTTCACAGTGAGTTCTGTCCTCTGTGTGTGGATGCCTGCCAAGCATGGGCCTTTCCTTTTCATGGCTGGAACTGGGCTTTGCTTCCAGACAACGATTTGCTGACAGTTCCAGGAGCTTCTTCAAACAACGCTTCACTCACAGTGACATACCAGACACCGAGCCGTGGTTTGGAGGAGGAAACCAAGCAGCAGCTGTCCAATTGCCTAACAACAGCAGAAGCAGTTTAGCTGATCAGAGAGCAAATGCAGGGTGTCGAGTCGACCTGTGACTGTCCCCAAAGATCAGGTTGGCAGTGACTCATGGTTGCCATGTACAGACGGGCGTTCACTGTTCCAAGTGAACTCTGCTTTCTGCTTTCTTGATGACTTGTTTGTAGTTCTCAGAATCCCAGGTGTGTCCTATGAGCTGTGCTCAGGTGCTGTACTCCATGTCCATGCTCAAGGGCTAGGTCTTGAAAACAACTGTCTAGTGTGGAGATACACCCTTCTGTTCAGGACTACTGCCTTGTACTGGGGACAAGAGCCCTGGCACTCTACATTCTCTTCTTATGTGTGCTGACCTTAGATGTTGCTCAGGAGCTATCCACCTTGCTTTTTGAGACAAGGTCTCACTAGGACTTGGGTTTCACTGATTAGGTTAGGCTGTCTCTGCCTCCTCGGTGCTGGGATAACAATCATGTACCACCATGCCTGCTTTTTTTTTTTTTTTCTTTTTTTCTCAAGTACTGGGGATCAAACTCAGGTTCTCATGCTTGTGTGTCAAGGACTTTACCAATTGAGCCATCTCCCTAGCCTCATTTTCATTCTCTTTATCATTTCTGGCACCACCCAAGGTGAGGGACTTAGTGGGTGAGGCTAAGCGATATTCCAGAGGGACTTGCTGAGAAGGATGTGGGCTCTTGAACTATAGCAGCTGCCTCCATGCTCCTGCTGAGCAGGTGGTCTTTGGTCTGGGTAGAGAGACCCACTCAAGGGGAAGCTCTCAGCATTTCCCCTACCCATCCCTGTCTCTCAGTTGGCTGAAGGGAGTGGCTGCTGGGGTCATCAGAGCCTTGGCAGAGGAAGTAAGGACTCTGGGACAGTGGCTTCTCTGCATGGAAAAAGGATACAGGATATGTTCCAGACACCCTCCTGGTTATCTTGGGGCTCTGCTGGCTATCCAGCTGGAACAGAATTAGGTCTTCAATTTCTTTTTTGATATTGGGAATAATTTTGTGAATGCCCAGCAAAGCAGTTATTCTAGAATGTTCTAAATGAGAGTTGCTTGGAAACTGTCTGCAGAGATTCCTTGATGATCTCATGGGTGTCAGCCACTTCCAAGGTGGCAACCCTGGAAATATTTCCTTCCCCTAAGTAGAAGGGCCATTCTGGTTCCAGGTTCTGCCTCATCTCTGGCCCCTTCCATCCAAGAGCCACCAGCTTTGTCCTGTGCTGGAGACTTTACAAGGCTGGTGCTACTTTTCTGCTTTGACTTGGAAAGACACTGGTTGGTGAGGATGAGTCAAGGGCAGCTTCTGCATGAGTCTCAGTTTGGGGAAGAAAGAGAGAAATGAAAAAATTTGGAAACCATGTTCAGAAGAGGCTGTGTCAATAGATAGCTCAGTGAGCGTGTGTGTGCCAGATGCAGTGGAGCTGTGTGATGCCTGGAGGAGGCACATTAAGGGCCTCTGGAGCACCAGGGTTGGGTGGGAGGCTATTTGGATGCTCTCTTTTTGAAAATTTCATACACATATGCAATGTATCCTGACTACATCCACTCCATTCTCCCTGCTCCTCTCCCCAACTAATGTCTCTACTCCATGTTCTATTTTTTATCTTGTTTTTAATTTTATATTTATTTTACTTTATTTTGAGAAAAGGCCTTACCATGTAACCCCGGCTTGCCTGGAACTTGATATGTAGACCAGGCTGGCCTCAAACTTGCCGAGATCTTCCTGCCTGTACCTCCCCAGTGCTAGAATTAATGGTATACACCATCACACTTGGCTATTTTACTTTTTATAACCCACCAAATCCAATTAGTATGGCCTCGAACATTTGGATGTGGGCTTATCCACCAGGGCATGTGCAACACCAGTTGCTACCTTCCAAAGAAAGGTGACTCTCCATCCCACAGCAGCCATCAACTGTCAATAGCTATAGGTAGGACCTTGGGTGACTCTCCTCCTCTCTCTATGTTGGAGTTATTAACTGACTTGATTTTGTGCAGGTCTTATGTAGATAAACACAACTACTGTGAGTTCATGCATGCAGCAGCTAGGTCATGTCCAAAGGACATTTTGTAGCATTCCTTCCTATCTTCCAGCTCTCACATTCTTTTGTTTTCTCTTCCTTGATGTTCCTTGAGCATTGGTGTGTGTGTGTGTGTGTGTGTGTGTGTGTGTGTGTGTGTGTGTGTGTGTGTGTGTGTGTGTGTGTGGTTATTAGGACCAGTTGAGGGGGCATTACTTACCCTTCTTAGCCCTTCCTTCCAGAATGGGCAAAATTCACATGAACCACATACATAGAAGACGTGCCAATGGAAAAACCTGGGGATAGATGAGTTGATTTGCAGTGCAGTGATTCTCCAGACTGGCCTTCTCTCTGGTCAGCTATGTCTTCCAGCTTCTCTCTTGTAGATATATTGTTTATGCATATTCCCACAGTACACTGTAGACCACCATGGAATCTATAATGGCCTTGCGTTTGCCACCTTTACCTTGCCAGCCCTGGCATTTTCCTGTGCTGAGTGCAGGGGGGTTGGGGGGTGCCCAAGCCCCACTCCAGGCCCACTGCCTGAGCACATCCTGACATGTGTGAAGGGTTCCTTGTTGATGGAAATGAAGGACAGATCTGAGCTTTCGCCTCTGCTAACATGGCTGCTGTGAGGCTCCCTGATGTCTTAACACACACATTTGGGCTGTAGGAGACATTGCAAGAAGCTTTTGACTACTGTGAAAATGTTCTCATCCAAAACAGTATTTCTCCTCAGGCTAGACATACAGATTTGGTGCTTGCTGTCCATTACATTTTTTAGAAAGCCTCTGGTGGGAGACAGCATGTGGAGCAAGGCAAGGTTCTGGAACCTTTCTTGTCACTCCCTCTGCTCGGGTGGCCAGCTCAGAGGAAGGCCTGCTACACTTGGGGAGGAGGTAGGAGTTTCTGTATTCCTGGAATTGGGAAGGGACAGGAAAAGGAGAGAGGGTGGGGTGAGGGAGGGGAATGGTGCTGGGTGCTGACCATGGTCCTGGATTCAAGTGCACAGTAGTATTTTCTTGTGGGTGAAAAGCTGCATGGTATGATTACTGCACCCACCTTTCCACAAAATGAGGCTTAGCTCACAGTGATTAGCCTTGGAAGGGGCGAGAGCTTGGGGAGTGATTTCTAGAGGGTGCTAAGACTATGAGACAAAGACACAGGGAGGTTTCCTTCTTCCTGGGTCAGCATGAGAAAAACTTCTCCATAATGGCGCTCCGTGACACCTTGTTGAATTAGCCAAGTGCTGAATTCTGGCATGCAGAAGGAACTGCGTGGGTGGACAGCTCTGGAGGCTCTGGTATGACCAGTTTGCTTGTCTCTCACAGACGCACTTGGTTATGGATATTATTTCTTTTTTTGTTATATGCCCAATGTGGGAAACTGGGAAAATGCTGGAAAACAAGAGCTTTGTAGAGATTTCCAGTCTCTGCTTTTCTATGAGTTTGTAGAACAAAATGAAACTTGCAGGTCTGGTTTCTGTCCTGTGTCCATACCACACTGGGATTTCCTCATGGATTAGCTGTTCTGTGGTGTGTCTTCTCCTATGGACTGTGGTCACTCCATCTAGTTCACTTGGGGGCACCCAGGTTAGGATGGTGTCTGAGTCAGTGTCCTGTATGTCTACACATGCCTTTGTCCACAGGTATGTCCTGTTCAGCTGGGTCATTTCTGCAGGCTGTGCTTCTGATTGTGGTCTGTACCTTGCTTTGCTCTTTCTTTTGGATCATTAGGAAGGCTGGTGAGAGGCAAGGGAGGCCCAGGGGTGGCCAAGGAGAGGCTAATATCAGGACAAGATTCTGTTTAAGGGGTGAGATCTCCATCACTGGAGCTGTGCCCATTTGTGGGAGAAAGTGTTCAGTAATGATCAGGAATCAATGCTGTGAGCTGTGGGGCCAGCCCTGGAGCACAGCTTGGGCAGGAGGCAGGGGCATGGCTGTCCATCAAACTTTGGATTGTGGGTGGGGAGGTCTATGAGGTACTCTGTCAAGAGAGCAATTGTTAGAGTACTCTGAACACCTGATGGGCCCCCTGAGCCATGAATGAAAATGGATATTCACTTTCAGGAGCGGTTGAGGTTCCATGGTGATCTTTCATCCCAGCAGTTAGGGAGAAATGTTCCTCTCATGAGGGGACACAGCTTTGTCGGTGGTCAGCTGTTTTTTGTCTATGCCAGGCTTGGGGTGGCCAGGCTCTTGGTCCAGACCCTACCTCATCTGTTCTCAGACCTATACAAGGTCACCTTACTGACTTCCTTCTGTCCTGGCTCCTCAGCTGTGCTTGTGAACCGCACAGAGAACCCCCAAGTGATGCTGGAACTGGCACGAACAAGTGTTCTGGAGCTGGGTCCAGTATGGTCAGGGCAGGATCCCACTAGTCAGGACATATGGCCTGTGTACAGGTGGGCTTGGCCTCCTGGGCGTTGGAGAGGGCAGAACAGATGAGGCTGTGTCCTCAGTGAAAGTGAACTTGCCTGCAAGGAGAGTCTGAAGAAAAGGTGGGTCGTGTGAGTAGAAGGAGACTCAGTGTATCAAAAGGTGTGCAGAGGCCCCGAGGAATGGAACTGTCATGGCAAGGCTGAGAAGGCAGGAAGGGAATAAGGAAAGCTGTTGGGAGAACCAGTATGGCCAGGTTCTTAGGGCCAGCATAAAGCTGTGAGCAGGGCTGATGCACATTGTCAGCCACTTCCGCCCCAACTCTCTGGCTGCTCCTGGGATTGAGATGGGACAGGTTTCTTGTGGTCTCAGAGGGATGCACAGTTGGCCGGAGCGGGGCATGCTGGAGAGAAGGGCAGAGATAAGCTCCTGGGAAGTAGTAAAGGATGCTAGGATGGGTGCCGTGAGCCTTCAGCAGGGCTGCCTTCTTGGATGATTCAACAGGCAGGGATGCAGTATGTAGGCCTGGGACAGCCCTACCTGATGTATACCGAGCTCTGGCTAGCACCCATGATGATTAATAGGAGTAGATTAACCTCATGGAGCTTTAGTCTCCAGGGATCTCATGTAAGAGGTGCCAGGTCATGAGCTGGTGCCTGGGAAGCGCTCTCCCTGTGCTGAGCTGGCAGGTTCCTGCCAAGCTGAGTGCTTCATGGTCCTCAGCTTGGGCATCTGTGCCTGTAGCAGATCCCTGGCCTTTCTGGGGAGGCCCCATGGTGTCTATAGCAGCTATTGAGGCTGGAGTCCTTGTGAGTCTTGGGCTTCTGATGGAGTGAATAACTAGAGAGCAATGTGTGGGTGTGCGTTAGGGAGAGTGGGAAACTCCAGACCTCTGTGGCACTCCCCATTCTTGAAATGACTATTGTTGATTATCCTGTGGCCACTGGTCAGTGAGGGTGAGGGGTCCCTTAAGAACACCTCCTGACCTTGACGTTTGGAGAGGAGGGACAAGATGGGGGCTAGATGAGGCCATTTGTGGAGGCCTTAAATGCTGAGTCAGCAGTTGACCCTCTGACAATCTGGGGCTTCCTGAGCTATGGTCTGTCAGGGTCTAAGGCATTTTCTGAGCATCTGGTGTATACTGGGCCTTGTCTGTCTCTGCTGGGCCACTTCCTCTCACCCTTTCTAGGACCTTATGCTCTGGTGGGTGGTTCTGGGTTGGGTAGATGGGCTTTGGTGTGATAGACAGGCCAATACTACCCAAGGGTAAGGCAGCATGAGGGACTCATTCCAGCAGAGAGGTCCTTGGATGGAGTGTGGCCTCTGTCCTGCCCAGCCGTGTGTGATTTTTTACTAGAAGCAGCCATCAGCATCTAGCTCTGCTTCACTTCTGACACTGGAGGAAGCAGTAGGTCCTGGCAGCAGAGCAGTTTATTAGGGGAAGAAATTAGATTCCAGGTTGCAGCGCTAGCTGCGCCTAATGGACGAGGCGGCAGGAGGTCCTTAGGGAGTCATGTGTGATCTGCACCAGAGGGGATGTGTTTGGCCTCACTGTGGTTGCCCTCTTCGGGCCTTACAGTACTCCAGCCCCAAAGCTGGAAAGGCTCAACATTATGGGAATGGGGGTTATCCTGCTGGCGCAGATTTCTGTTGGGGACCCTGTGTGTACATACGATCCCCTTCTATGGACAGGGTTCCCGTACAGGGTACTTTGCCTGCTCCAGGTGGATCCCATGTGGGCCATACAAGTGGCCTTGGAGCCTCTATTTTACCATTTGTAAGTGGGGGCAAGAGAAGTTGCCTGCCTTTAGGGTCATCACACACTTGGCATAAGTAGGCAAGTAGAGACTTTCAGCCCATGGAACCAGCTCTCCATAGTCTAAGAATTGTGAGCAGGGCTGGGGATCTGTGATAGACTATCTTCCTTTACTGTCCAGATGTTTTTTTTTTTTTTTTTTTTTTTTTTTTTTTTTTTTGTTACTAAACATTCAATAGCATAGTGGATCATGGCCTCCTTGAGTCAGCCTTTGTGTCAGGAGCCAGGCTGGAGTATGTTCCCAGGGTCTGGCAGTGAGATAGCCAGTGTGTGAGGTAGTATTGGAAGGGGATGGCAGCACCTTTGTTTTGTTTTTAGAGAAGAGAAAGATTCCCTGTTAGACTGAGGGGGCAGGAGGAGTAGAGAGGAGGAGAGGAGTGTTTCCCTGGGGTGGCAGCCTTCCTGGTATGCGGGGATCCACACATGGGATGCATACACATCCAAACCTATGCCCTCGACATCTCAACATATGCTGGCACCAGCTGTCACTGACCACAGTGAGGAGCTTCTGGGCCTGACTAAGGGCCCTTTGGCTCTACATCTCTGCGTCCCCGTCCCCCCTTTGCCCCCTGCCTGTCTCTTCTTTGTGTCCTGGTTCAAGTGATCATCCTCCGCCCAGGGCTGAGAAGTCCCTCCCATAAAGTCCCTTTTGCTCCTGATAAAGACAGTTTGGCTCTAAGTCTCCCTGTGGTTTTTTTTTTTTTTTTTTTTTTTTTTTGTGTGTGTGTGTGTGTGTGTGTGTGTGTGTGTGTGTGTGTGTGTGTGTGTGTGTGCTTTGGGCCTGCATGTGTCTCTAGATACAGAACAGTTCCATGCAAGCTCCATTTCTAGGTGACTTTCCCCATGCTAGGGTGGGTTGCCAAGGACTGTCTGAGGTCCCTGCCTTGCTCCTTTCTGGTTCTTGGAATCTGGGGCTGGGGACCAGCTGCTCTTGATGCTGGTCTCCTTGGCAACTGCTGTCAGGGAAGCCTCCTGAAGTTGAATCTATTATCATAATTAGCCCTGAAACCCCTTGTGTTGTAATTCTGGGCTGTAGAAAAACCAGCCCTCTTCCTGACCCAGTCCTCTGGTCCTTTCTGAACCTCCAGACTTAGCAATGGCTGGACTGCAGACTGTGATGACCCTCTTCTCATCCAAGGCTCCTAACCTTGGTTTGTGGGTGTTGTGGAGAGATGTGGCCAAACCTCAGAGGGTATCTCATGGCTGGCAGCCCCCCAAACTGCTTCTCCTATGTACCCCCAGTGCCATCTTGTTGAAAACAATGCTGAATTCCAAGTCTGAATGTTTTGTTACAGGGGCAATTCCTTTGATGGCCAGTCCCAGTGGTTGGTTCCAGGCCCCTCTGAACACTGGTGCTCATGCTTGCTGAATATTCCCAGGGTTTCTGTCTTCTTTCAGAGGGGAAGAAAAGTGATGCTTGGCTCCCTATTGCAGTTGCCATGAGGGTCAAGAAACAGAACACAGCATAGCAGGACAGGAGAGAAGGGAGGGGGTGGACATTCCCAGGACACAGTTTCTGCCTGTGGTTGAATGACCCTTGGCACATGATGGCTTAGCCTGGAGGAGGCTAGCTGTGTGTAGGTCTGAGAGAGACCTCCATTGCTCTCCTCTTGTCATTTCTCCTCCATGCTGAGGCTCGAGGCTGAGATCCTGTGAAGTGCCCACATCATAGAGGCTAGAGACTAGGGGAGCATCCATTACCCCTCCTAAGGATAGAAGGTAGGAAGTGGTAGAGCCCTGTCAGCCTTCCTGAGCCCCAGTGCCACGCCCCCTCAACTCTAAAGTGGACATGAGTGTGGGGTTGGTGTTGGGCCTGGTATGTGCTGGACAGGACAGTCACCAGTCACCAAGGTGCTTACAGATGGATGAGGTTACAAGTGTCCAGGCAGTTGTCTTGGGCCCTGGAGGCATGGCTAGGCTAGGTCCCCTCTCCTTGGAGGCTTCCTGCCTGGGGAGGAGCCTGGTCACACAGCCTGAGCTCCTTCCTGTCTCTGAGCTCCCAAGAGCAGCGTGGGCGCTACTCTTCCTGCGTGTCCCTTGCAGCCTCCCCTGCACCAGCCTTCCCGGAGGGGGCCATCTGCTCTGTCTGTTCTGAAAACTTAAAAAACAAACCGTGAAGCGGAGGAGCCATGGTGGGCACTTTCTGGAAGCTGCTGGTGTAGCAGGGCTCCAGACTGGCTTTCCTCTGTACAATGGGTGATATACAGCCCGTTGGCTGCATGAGAGTGTTCTGGGGAACTAGGTTTATGTTCCCCCAAGATTAGTCACTGGCTTTGTATATCCAGGTCATCATGGCCACCCTCATAAATGCCCCTGCTTGTAGGGTCTCTAGAACATCCTGAGAGGACCTGATCAACTGGCACTTTGGCCTCAGTCATTTTTATTTATTTATTTATTTATTTATTTATTTATTTACTTACTTATTTGTGTGTGTGTGTGTGTGTGTGTGTGTGTGTGTGTGTGTGTATGTTTGCATGCAGGCTTGCACATATGTGCCAAGTTGATTTGAACTCAGGTCATCGAGTTTGGTGGCAGGCTCCTTTTCCTGCTGAGCTATCTCATTGGCTCAGCTTCAGTGTTTGTTTATTTGTTTATGGAAAAAACCTAGATACATTTATTCTTCACTTTTTATTGTTTGAGAATTTCAAACATGCATACAATGTGTTTTTAAATCTACTCTCACCCCCTCCTCTCCAATTACTCCCTTATCTACCCATCACCCATTTTTCTTTCCCAACTTCATGTGCTCTTTTTTAAAAAACACCCACTGAGTCTACTTAGTGTTGTGAATATGTAAATGAGTGTCAGGCCATGGACTGGCCAATAGGTAGCCTCTTGGGGGCAGGATACTTGAAGAAAATGGACTCTTTCATCTAGCATCCAGAATTTACCAATAGCTCTTCAGCTAGAGGTGGGACTTCATGAACCCCTCATGGAATTTTGGCTGGTTTGATCTTGTGCAGGTCTTGTGCATGACACCAAGAAACCACTAAGAGGCCACAGGGAGGTTTCAAGAGAGGCCAGAATGCAGATGGTATGAAGTGGGGGGAAGGGAATACTGGTATAGGAAGGGTTAAGTGAGATGGGTAATAGGTAACAGGGTAGCTTCAGTGTTTTTTTTTTAACATAAAGCAATATGTTGTAGCATGAAGAGCTGGATTTTCTGGACTAAGTGTGGATACTCTATTTTTGAGCTGTGCCCCTGTAGGTCTGTCCCTAACCCTGAATTCCATTTTGCCCAGGTCCAGCACTTGTTTAACCTCTCTACCAAATCTTTCTTCTGTCAAAACATTTTCCCTGCTTCCCTCCTAGCCAAGCCAGCTCCTCCTTATTCAGCAGGGCCTGGACCCAGGAACCCTTCTTTGGGGAAGCCTCCTCTAGGCTCCTACCTTGCCTTGCAAGCTAAGCTGCTTCCGGTGTACTTTCTGCTACAGGCACCTTTGGTGTTTCTCATGTGTTTTCATCACCACTCAAGCCTCGGGGTCCTTATCAGGGCATAGGGATCCCCATTCTCCTTTCCACTCCTTCCCTGCTGACCAAGTTGGGAGTAGACGACGCCCCAGGCAGTCAGAATCAGTGCTAGAAGGCACACGAGATGTCTGTACTTTCTTTTATTTATTTATTTTCAGGGCTTAGTTAATTGAATAAATTGGCTAATGAGCAAAGGAAATTAATTGCAGTTTTGAAATGTGACCGTGGCTTTGTGTTGTTCTGACTGTGCCGGCAGCCTGTCACCGCTACTAGTGCCTCTGTTCAGGAGCTCAGAAGCTTGGGGCTCCAATGTTAGATGTTCTCAGGAGCCACAAACCTGGGGCCTATGTCCAGGAAGATTGTCAGGGACTGTGCATCTCTTTAGGGCAGTGTTGTTGGAGCTTTAGTTAAGGCTGAGGCTGAGAATCCTGGGGCAGATGCTCCCTGAATGCTGCTGGCTATCTGTTGCTGTGGCCTGATTCAAGCTGGAACATACAGTATGGGCCCCTGCAGCATCCTCAGCTCTTGTTGAGGAGAAACGGTGTCTTGACTTCTGACTGGTGATTGGAGTGATAAGGTACACTGTCTCTCATGCCAGCTGGTCTCCTCTTAGTCTCTTGGAGTTCCCTTTCAGTTTTTGGACTCTGTACTTTGTGTATCTCCCTTGGCCAGTTCTCCATGTCTTTCTGAGAGTACCACCCCAACCCTCACCATCCTCTTGGGCTGGATATGCTGCTGCTGGCCTATTGCACAGGCCCTGACATGGTATATTTACTGGCCTACATGGGTCTACCTGGTACCTGCTAGTTGGCATTTTGAGAGTAGGGCAACCAGGTCCTGGGTGGGTGTTGGTGAGGTCAGTGTTGAGTGATGGAGACATTTACTGGTAGCACCTGGCCAAAAATCTCTTCCCGTGGTAGCCCTAGAGCATCATCAGGGCATTTCCCTTTGACCACTAAGTCAGCTGGGGTTCCTAAGCACCTGGCTGAGTCCACTTGTTCTTTCCTTACCCATGAAAGTCAGTTATATATATCAGTGTGACTGTGCCAGTTATGCCCCATTGGCCAAGCATATGTCTTGGTGTTGCTGTGTTTTCAGATGTGGTGGACACTTCAGTCAGCAACCATAGCACAGGTGACTCTCTACAGTGTTTAGGTACTTGGAATCATGGAGGGTGGAGATGGGATTGGCCTCAGGGCCCTGTGTGGTGCAGGAGCCTGCTGAATGGGGGATGAGATAGTAAGCATCTATAAGTAAGGCCTACAGCAGGTCACTGGGCCCATGTGGCCAGGTGGGCAACCCCTGATAGTGTAGGATGGGCATGTATTGATCACTGATATGTGCCAAGCTCCATCAATGAACTGCTTGAGTTGTTGACACTTTCCTGATGGGCCAGTTATGCTTTGGGAATGTGGGACCTGGACCTTGAGAGTCTGAGACTGCCAGGCTTATGGTCCTAGGCTTTTCACCCAGACAGCAGGCCTTTGGACTGTGGACTGTGTACTATTTCCTCTCAGGATGTGGAGCCCAGCTTTGAGGGTTCATGATTTTCCTGCCTCTACCTCCAGGGTGCTGGAATAGTAGGTATGCATCACCATGCCTGGCTTATGCTCTGCTGGGTACCGAACCCAGGGATTTGTGTATGTTAGGCAAGCGCTCTGCCAACCAAACAGGATCCCTAGCTTCTTGTTTTCTGGCTTATGTCTCATTCATTGTGGTTTGTCTGAAGGGGAGGGGCCAGGGCCAGGTAGAAACTGACCACAGTACCATTGTGGTGAGTGGTGAGCTTGGAGCAAGACCTACCCTGACCCTCAGCCACTTACAGCCTAGAAAAGTCAGAGGTCTTTAATCTGCAGGAGCAGAAACCAAATACAGTATCTTTAGAAATGGTCTTTACCGGCAGCTCCAGGGTTTCTGGAAGAGTTGGATGTGAGTGCTCATCTGCCTTTTGCTGGTTTTCTCTGGGACTTAACTTACAGACTGATTTCCTAGGCTAAAGCCATTTTCCAGATGGAAAGGGACACCTCTGTTGTGGTGGTCTAGGCAAAAATCCTGGGCTGATACTTCTGGCATCAGCTGGTCAGGCCTTTACCCATGAGCACCCCTGAACCCTGGACTAGAAAGGACAGTTAGGAGATAGAGTATATCTGTGCTGTACAGGAAAGATGGCAGGTACATGCTCCGCACAATGACAAGTGGTTATGTTTACGTTTGCAGTGATCCCCAAGAAGGCATGTGACAAGGGGGTATGTCTGTGAGGCTGACCCTGCAGGTGGTCATGGCAGGTAGGGAAGTGAACTGTGAAGAGGTGAGAATGAAACCTGGTTCAGATTGGCTTTGTCAACCTGGATCGAACCTTCTAGACTCTAGAATCTAGAGTCTGATGCCAGGGGCATTTATTGTCAGCATATTTTTTTAAATGATTGATTGATTGATTGATTGATTGGTTATGTATACAGTGTTCTGCATACATGCCAGAAGAGGGCACCAGATCTCATCACAGGCAGTTGTGAGCCACCATGTGGTTGCTGACTCAGGACCTCTGGAAGAGCAGCCGGTGCTCTTAACTTCTGAGCCATCTCTCCAGCCCCATATTGTCAACATATTAAAACACAATAGAATTTGGGGAAAACTTTCCTGGTGTAATATAATGCCTGGTGCACAAGGAAGAATAATTACATTGAAACTCAACTCAGGGTACATGTCATTTCTTCCAAGAAGATATACTCTAGAGATAGACTACCTGTATTAGCTTAAGGACCTAAGGAAGGATCTGACTTGGTCTCAGTCATACAGATAGCATAGAGGCCATTTGGTCTTTTAGACATCTCTGGTCCTGGTTGTGAGAGCTTGATATGGCCTGGCCCAACAGATAATGCAGATCACCAGGCTGCTAATCACCTTTAATTCCTAGCTTTCTGGATGGAAGGGCAGATTTTAAGTCCATTCCTTTGAGAGGACAATTCTGTGTGCTTAACAGTTCTGGTTTTCCTGGAGGTCTGTTTGCAAGGGCCTTTGGGCTGTGCTCCCAACCTGTCTGGGCTGGAGGTGACTACCCAAGGGGGCATGTTCTCATGGACAGCACCATGGGCCTGCAGTAGAGGATATCAAAGAATGGCAAGAGGGAAGTAGTGAACGCACAGGAGGGGACAGTGGCCAATCCCACAATTAGGCTGAGAGGGAGATTTATGTGGAAGGAACCTGGCCTGTTGGACTCATCCGCTATCCAAAGGTGGAGGCCATGGTGAAAGGAGGACTCTAAGGCCCAACAGGAGCATGGTAGCTCTGTTGCTATAGTCATCATCACTATTATTGTGTGCTGGGCATGTGGATGGACGCCTGGCTTTTGAAGGTAGTAGGTGGAAACAGGCACAAGAAACTTTTTGAGCAAGAGCTCCTGTGGTTCAGATAGATGTGAAGTTCTTCTTAGTGCCTTGTGGCCAAGCATCTTCCATGCACAGGACCCGATGACTACATGTTCGATGTGCCTATTTTGTGCGACAGGTTGTCATCTGCAGAAAAAATGTTAATATTACTTAAGCTGCCTAAGAAGTGGGCTCCTGACACGCCACCTCCCGTGCACACCTGTGAGGCTCATTTGTGTTCCCATTTTCTGTTTAAATTTTTTTTATTGTAGTTCTCTCTTTCTCTCTCCCTCTCCCCCCACCCCCGTGGTGCACATGTGGAGATCAGAAGACAATTTGTGGGAGTTAGTTTCCTCCTTCTACCATGTAGGTCTAGGGGATGAAACTCGGGCTCCAAGGCTTGGCAGCAAGCGTCTTTACCTTCTGAGCCATCTCACTGGCCCTGGAGTCTGCCTCTTGTGATTTAACTGCAGCCATTCCAGTCTCCCAGATGAGATTGGGTGTGGCGGTCCTCAGCAGGCAGTATTCTTGCTATGCTGTCTATCATGTGTTTAGGTCATTTGGTGTGCCCTTGTCAAAGGCCACAAGCTGGGTTCCTGTGGCAAGACTACAGGCACTTGTCCTCTGGGGTAGGGTAAGGGAGAAGGTATACAGCTTGTCAGAGGATGCACATAGTCGTGAAAGAGGCAGAGATCTTTCAAGAGAATTTAGGTAGGTCAGGAGGGGTCAGGTAGTAAAGGAGAGAGGAATAATTACAGCGGAAAGCGTAGGCTGGCAAGCAGGAGTCACTTCAACTTAAGGAGAAGTGGAGAAACTATGGCAGTTAGGGAAGGTTAGAAAGATGATCTGAAGTTCTTGTTCAGCCCCAGACCTAGTTGGAAGAGACATTTTCTTCCTCTGAACCTAGGGAGGAAGTGTTGCATTCCATGAAAAACTATGAATGTCTGCCTTCTGTGGGGCAGGCAGTGTGAAGTTGGTTCTCTTTGCTGCTTTTGCATTAGCTGAGGCTGTCAGGACCCAAACCAGATACACAAGGGTAGGGAGGGGCCTGGTCAGCAATTGGTGTGATTATGGAGTCTTGGGTAGTAGGAAATGGAGTGTGGACTGTGTTCTTCCTGCTGCTCTCCGAGGGCCCTCCAGTGTGTGCCAGCTGGTAGTCACAGACTGCACTGATGACCGCTCGCCCGCTGACTGCATGCCTCTCACCTCCTGCAGGTTTCTCTTGGTCTTCTCCTGCCTTGTGCTTTCTGTATTTTCCACCATCAAGGAGTATGAGAAGAGCTCGGAGGGGGCCCTCTACATCTTGGTAAGCAGCACACGTGGGCAGGGCATGGGGGAGAGGCCTGGCGGCTGGAAAAGAGCCCTGGTTAATCCTGTGGTGAGACCTCTGAAGCAGTCTACCTCTCAACCCCTGGACCCCTTCAGTTCTGTCCCTAACCCCAATTGTTTGAATAAGTCAGGCCTTCTGTATCCAGGGTCTCCTCCAGAGTAGAATGCTTTCTTGCATCCACAGCCACTGTTGCTCCTGGCATTGTTATGTAGACCTCAAGGCCCTTCCCAGCCTCCCAGTCCCTAGTAGAAGTGACATTGCATCAAGCAGCTCTTACCACCTACTTTCCACCCTGCTCTTTGGAGTCTAAGGACACAGGTGCCTCCACTGGAAGTGTGTGGTGCTCCACAAAAGATGTGGGTGAAGGGGTGGGAGGCCGTGATGCTCACTCACATAAACCCTGTGATGGGGCAGGGGGTGGGCGTCATGGAAACAGCACTGTAATTTCTCTGTTGCCCTTGGTAACGGAGGTGGCCCTTCAAGGAGAATGATCCCACTAGAATGCTCTTCCACCCACTTTGCCCACTGCCCCGGAGTTCCTCAATTCCAGAGGAACCTGCTCGACCTTTGCTGTGCCTGGGAACTCTCGCAGTTCTGGTGTTAGTGTGACCACCCAGCAGACTAACACCAGAGCCTCCTATTCCAGCTCAAACAGGTCAGATATAGCTCAGAAGGGAGGCAAGAAGGGTAGTTCCTTTGGTGGTCTATAGGCCGGGACTTGCTAATAGCAGTGAGTCCCTGGGAGATCTGTATCTAGAAGGGATCAGTCCTGGCTGACATGGGCTGGAGCCCTGTGGGCTAAGCCTGCAGCTCTAATTTCTAGCCTTTGAGCCATGGGCTTTATCCATCTCTGTCCTGAGACTGCCCATGTCGTATACAGGCAGTCCTCCTAAGGCCTGGTGGCATCCTCATCTGTGTTCCTCCCACCTCCCAGGAAATCGTGACCATCGTGGTGTTTGGCGTTGAGTACTTTGTGAGGATCTGGGCTGCAGGCTGCTGCTGCCGGTACCGAGGCTGGAGGGGCAGGCTCAAGTTTGCCAGGAAGCCGTTCTGTGTGATTGGTGAGGCCTGGTCAACGTGGCCACCAGAGTTGGGCTTGGGGCAGGAGTTGCTTATGTCTTGGCCACAGTGGGCTGAGTGAGAGGGTAGGGCCTTTGGGAAGTTCCTTCTTACCACTGACTTGGAGTTGGTACCCATGGCTGATAGAGCCTAGATGTTGGGAGGGACAAAGTGCTGGGCAGTCTGCTCTGGACACCACAGATAGGGAGGCTGGGCACTGGAAACCACCCTTCCCAGGGCCCTGCATGACCTTGCATGTCTAAGGGGCCATGATCCCTCCTTTGGGGGCCCAAGGGAGGAGACCCTGTGAGCTGTGTCTGTCTCCTACAGATATCATGGTGCTGATTGCCTCCATTGCTGTGCTGGCTGCTGGCTCCCAGGGAAATGTCTTTGCCACATCTGCACTTCGGAGCTTGAGGTTCCTGCAAATCTTACGGATGATCCGTATGGACCGGAGGGGCGGCACCTGGAAGCTCCTGGGATCGGTGGTATATGCTCACAGCAAGGTGAGCCCTGGCCCAGCCCTGGGCATGCTGGTTATCCTGGCTCCACAGTCCCAGGATGCTCTAAGCTGGATGTTAGCCAGGGACCAGACAAGATATGAATGAACCTCCCCCTTTCTTCCTCACCTGTCCCCAGAAGCTGTTTTCTGTCCCTGGTCTGAGCAGTCCTCCCTGGAGCTGGCAGCCCCTGTAGCTGAGCATTTCCTTTCCTGGTTCTGAGGGCCTGGATCGATACTCTGCCTGAATCACCTGCCTAGGGGTTGTTTAAGCTGTGGCTTGTGGTGGCTGCTGACCAGGGTACTCATGGGGTGGCTGTGGGTACACCATCTATGTTGAAGGAGTCCTCAGTGGCCAAGACCTGATTTCTTCCAGGTTGTACTATGGGGTCTCTGGGCACATGAGGGCTCACTGAGTCAAACGCTCTCTATCCTGCCTGGGCCCCTTTTCTTTTTGTTGGCCATGGTGGTGTGGGAGCAGGCACTGGGACCTGGGGAAGTTGAGCTCCTGAGGCCTGGTCGCTCTCCTTCCTTCGGTGTTGGGAACTGAGTATATACCTGTTGAGACCTGCACCCCCATTGGGGAATATCTCCACAGTATCCAAACAGTGCTGAAACCACAGTTCCTGGCTTGGGTATGTGCTCTGCAGCCATGGGCAGGGTGTTTACTGAGCTGTTGGATGCTCTGCTCCCAGGTCTAAAATAGTCACTTGAAAGAGTTGTGCTGAACAGCCAGCAGTCACGCTTGAATGTTCAGGACAAGCCCTGTTGCCAACCCTGACCAGTCTCTACTCTAGTCGTACCTTGTTAGCATCGCGAGGGGATCCCATCCTCCAAAGCCCTTGAGATTCACAGTTCAGGGCAGGGCTCCCATGCTTGACACTGTCCAGGCTGGCCTGAGTGGGACAACGATATGGCCTCTTGCCTTCGCAGGAGCTGGTGACTGCCTGGTACATTGGCTTCCTCTGCCTCATCCTGGCCTCGTTTCTGGTGTACTTGGCCGAGAAGGGTGAGAATGACCACTTTGACACCTATGCAGATGCACTCTGGTGGGGCCTGGTAAGTCCTGGTCATGGTCACTTCCTCCCCCACACCCTGTTGGTACTGCTGTCCTGAGGATATGCCTTGCCCCTGGGGACCTGGAGGAGAAACCTAACAGCCCTGAGGCTAACCTGGGTGGGCATGTCTCTCGGTGGCCACCTGGTGGCTGGCTATAGACATGACAGCATATGGAGATGACAGCTGAGGTTGATGTGGTTATTGTGTTGGTAGATGTGATAGGGGACAGAATGGGTTCCTTTCTCCCCATCACCTGCCTGCAGCCCCCACTTGGCACTGGACTGTGGAGGAGAAAGATTGGGGTGGGGGAATATTAGGGTTCTGAGAGTAGTGACCAGGATAGGTCCATCCTGGGGCTCCCTAGCTCAAGAGTATGAATGACACTCACAACTTTGGAGCAGTGGAAGGGTGGCCAATCACCACCATCCCAGGCCACTTGCTTCTGGTCTCCAACCTCCAGGCAGTCCTGCCTTTCACATGAGGGACAAGGGAGAGGACGAAGGGAAGACGTTCAGTGGCGTGGGACTTTCAGTTTGGATCTCCAGCACTCATGTAAAAGCTTGGCATGACCACACACACACACACACACACACACACACACACACACACACACACTCACACACACATACACACACACACACACTCACACACACATACACACACATACACACACTCACACACTCACACACACATACACACACACTCACACACACATACACACACACACTCACACACACACTCACACACACACTCACACACACATACACACACATACACACACACTCACACACACATATACACATACACACACACACACACACTCACACACACACTCTCTCTCGTGTGCGCGCGCACACACTGCAAATGGAAACCACAGGCCCTGATTCTCTGGGGCTTTTTTTAGGTGGTCAGCAGCCTGCTGACAGTGGCCCTGAGTCCTCCAAGACTTGCTGCTGCCCAAATGCTAGAGCCTCATCTGGCCTTTGTGCCCAAGGCTCCCCATGCTTGACTGCCTAGGATACCCCAGAAGTCCTCTGTCATTGCCCCTTTTCAGAAGGGCCTCTTAGACACCATTGAACTTCTGCTTGGAGAGGGTATGGATGACAAGCTTTCTAGATCCCTGTTTTCTGAAGACCACCCTAGCCCTGACACCTACCCTAGATAGAAATCAGTTTCTTCTAGCCCCTCCGCCACCAATGCTCTGGACTCCTTGAAGGCTCAGGGCAGAGGTTGATGTCACCTGAAAAGCCATGAGGTGGTGATCTGGACAGGTGCTGTGCTTGCAGTCACTGGGAGAGGATCATACAGCTTCCCCTGGGATGAAACACAGGGCAGTTTATTAATGATCTTACTGATGGCCACAGGCCTGGAGTCCTGTGCCCTCTTGGGAAGAGGCAGGGCTGTTGGGAGTGGAGTGAGTTAAGACTGAGAGGTAAGTGGCAATGCAGAGTTGTGATAGGGGCGGAGCAGAAGGAGTCAGCTTGGTGCCCAGGGGACCTGAGAGTGGTACAGCCCATTCTCTTCAGAATTTTCTTGGACCTCGGGCCTCCTCTTTCAGAAGTGAAGCAAACATTTTATCTTTATTGTTTCAAAGTAATCCTTGGATTTTAAAATATCTACTGGTTCCTAAAATGCAGCCCCCTCACTATTAACCATTTGTCTTCTTGGCCACCTCCTACCTGCCACCACTGGCCTCCTCCCCTTCTGGGCCAGGTCTTCTCCTAGACCGCCCCCCCCCCCCCATCATCCCTGAACCCTACTCTGCTTGGCCTCTGCTGACTCCTTACCCTCCGTGGACCCTGGCATCCTTGCACTTTCTTGCTCTTGTCCCCTGACTTGGTGGGTACACACCAGTTCACTGGTGACCCCTACTTGTGAGCACAGAGCAGGGGCTAGATATGACAGCAACTCACCTGGGTGGAAGCTGCTGTCCTTGCTTGGTCCACCAACCCCAAGTGTTAACTAGGGGAGCCTTCTTGAGAATGAAGAGAGATTGGGGTGTGGTGGGATTGGAGGATAAAGGACAGCCTGTGCTGATCCCGGCCTTGCTTTGCCCTAGTATGGGTGCTGTAACAAGGGTGACCCTCTTGTCTGTCCAGCCCAAGTCTGAGTGCCCATCAGTGTCCAGCTGCCCCCAAAGATGCAGGCACACGACTTGAGTGAGCTTCCCAAGACTGAGCAGGGACATCTGGTCTGGGATTATAGGCCTCTGGTAGGCCATTGCCAGCCTGCCCAAGTGACCACAGCCCCCTGCTCCTCAGATCACCCTGACAACCATTGGCTACGGGGACAAGTACCCTCAGACCTGGAATGGGAGACTGTTGGCAGCGACGTTTACCCTCATTGGTGTCTCGTTCTTCGCTCTTCCTGCAGTGAGTCCTGTGCCCCTTCCTGCCCCAGGGATGTTAGGGGGTGACTCAGAGGCTCCCTGCAAGACTTGACCACAGGCCACCTGTGAACTGTGAGGATCTTGGACAGGAGTAGGTCCCTGTGGGGTTCACAGTCACTAGAGAGGCCCTATACCAGACCAGCCAGAGTGAGGTTGCCCTAATTTAGATGCCTGTAGCCTTAGTAGGCAGACTCCTAGTATCTTCAGATGGGCCTTTTGACATAGCTCTGTTGACTTCTATAGTTATCCCATCTGAATGACCCTAGACAGTGGGGTCCTCATTCACCTTACACAGAATAGGATGGGTGTACCTACTGCTGCACTGGGGATGGCAGAGGGCAGCTGGCTGCAGCTGCCTTGTGAACAGAACAGCTTAGAAGGGCTCCTCTTTGAGATCAGAAAGCACTGCCTTCTGCTAGCCAGAGATTCCCCCAGCCTGATATCTAGGTGATGAAGTACCAGGGAATTCCAAGAATGCAGCACCTATGAAACACAAGCATTGTAGGCAAGGGTAAGGAGGGGCATGGTCCAGGGATGTGGTCTGACCTCAGTGACTTGCAGGGCATTTTGGGATCTGGCTTCGCTCTGAAAGTCCAAGAGCAGCATCGGCAAAAGCACTTTGAGAAGCGGCGGAACCCTGCGGCAGGTCTGATCCAGGTGAGCCTTGGTCCCTGCTAGGGACCAACCCCTGTTCTGATTCCACCTTACCTAGAAGGGAGCCCATCAAGATCTTGGCATTGGCAGTGGCTGTATCAGGCTTTTCCATGTCTATGGATAGGCAGGTCATGGCCCATGTTTGGAAGACAAGATTGTGTTGAGCATGAGAACAGTTCAGATACCTGAAGTTACACCCAATGACTCATGGTAGTGATGCTGGGTGGTCCTGCCCTCAGTAGGCACTTGGCTCAGGCCATACTGTCCCAGTAACTATACATATGGTCACCTCCAGTGCTCTGTGAGGTAGGGATCTCATCACATCCATTCTGCAGCTGTGAGACCCACAGCTTAGAGAGGTTGACAATCTGGCAGCAAGGGGTTCTTGAGCCACATCTGTGCTACTTCAACCTAGCTGTTCAACCTGTGGACACTGTGCCTTCCTTCCCTGAGCTTATCCAGCTGCTCTTACCATTTAGGGGCAGGTGGGATGTGGATGCCATCTGAACATGCATACAAGAAGACATAGATTCCTGCTGGACCCTAGAGCTGGCCAGGATTTCCTGCCAGCTGAATCTGGCCCTGTATCCGTCTTTCTTTTTAAAAGATGTGGCCTTCACAGTCTCGACCTTGGGTCCAGCCTCCTTTTGTGTATGTATTACATAGCTTTCACCACAAAACACATGGCTATTGTTTTGTAATTGCAAAAAACAAAGAACAGAATGCCCATTTGAAAAAGAAAATGACTGCATGTCCATGGAGACAAAAGGTTTAACAGGAGACAGCATAAATTGAGTATCACCCCCATACACTCTTCTCAAAGGCCATTCAACAGCAGACTGTGAATCTTCTAAAAGTCAGAAGTGCCACCAAAGAGCAACAGCATATGCTGTCCCTGCTTCACCCACAAGTGACAGAAGACACTTGTGGATGAAGTGTCCTTATTAGGACAAAGCAATCTCTCTGCCTTGCCTGCACAGTTTTCCCCACTGTGGACTTCAAGATGGTTCCTAGAGCTTCAAGACATCTCCAACCCATTTATGATGCATGGCCACAGGATGAAGGCACTGTGACAGAGTAGTTGATCAAAAGGTCCTTCCTCTGAGCGAAGCTGACCTTCCTGCATGCTTGTGGGTCAAAGATTTGGTTATCAGTGCCCCCAGAACCCCATAGTGCAAGGGTAGAAGGACTGGTTTTTCATGAGGCCTATCACCTGGGTATGATTCTGGCTACCAACCAGAAAAATGCTTCGAGGGGAGTCTCAGAGGAGGTACCAGGGCCTCCTGTGCCCTCAAAGCATCTCCATTCTGTAGAAGTCAGCCTGTCCAGCCTGGACTCCATGTTGATGTTACTGAAATATTGATGGAGACCAAAGTAAGTCGTCTCATGTTCATGGACTAGAAGACTTAATCTCGTTAAAATGTTCTTCCCAAACATTGATATACAGGTTCAGTGCACATTTCATAAGTCCAGTGCCCTCCACAGCGTTTTGCAAAAACAGAAAAGCCAATCCTAAGTTGTCTGAGGAATTACAATGGTCTCTGAATATCCAGGAGAGTACTGACGCAGGAGAACAAAGTATGGGACTCACACTTTGTGATTTTAAATTTATTACAAAGCTGTAGTAATCAAAACAGTGTAGGTCTCACATAAGGACAGTTACACCAGCAGAACAGTGTGTGCATGAGTTAGCCCATGTGTAGACTGATTGCAGGTGAGAACTGTTTTGATACCTGGTATGGGACAACTGGAGTCCTGTTTTGCTATTGTTATTGTTGTTTTGCTTGTTTGTGACAGAGGTCAGCCTCAAATGCATGTGATACTCTTGCTTCAGCCTCCTAAGTTCTGTATAATAGACATGTGTCATTATGCCCTTTTTGGAGATTTTTTTTAATGATATTTGGCCAGGCTTTGTGGTGCTTACTTGTAATCCTAGAACCCTGGAGGCTGAGGAGAGGAGATCTTGAGTTTGAGGCTAGGCTGGGATATCTAGTGAGGCCTTGCCTTAAATAAAAGAGTTAAAACTATTAAACTCTTTAGAAGTAAGCAAGATTTATTGTTTTTATCTTTTATATATGACTCCAAAAGCACAAGTAACAAAAGAAAAATTGGAGAACATCAAAATTAAAAACTTGTGCCTGAAAGGACATTCAAGAGTGAAAAGGCAAACCGTAGAATGGGAGAAAAGTTTGGAAATGAAGTTAATATCCAGAATATATAAAGGACCTCAAAAACTCAATCACAAAAAGATAAACAACCCAGAGGGTTTGGGGGACTTGGAAAAATAGACATTTTTCTAAGAAGAGACACAATTGGCCATGAGCTTGTGAAAAGATGCTATATTATTAGAAAAATGAAGATAAAATTATGAGATGCCGCTTCATACTCACTGGAATGATTAAAAAGTAAAAAATGGAAAGTAAGTGTTGGTGAGGACTTGGTGGCGCTGGGCCTTCACACTCACTGAGGGACTGTATGGTGCAGTGACCACTCAGAGAACAGTAATCAGAGCTGGGCTCTCTGGTAGAGGGCCTGTCTCACATGTGCAAGGCCCTGGATTCTACCCTCAGCACCAAAAAAAGAAAAAAAAAAAACCAGAAAAGAAAGTGACCCAGAGAATTGTTACCTTACCCACATGTTCACTCCTTTGTTAGAACCCAAAACAGGTGTTCAACCAAGACCCTCTGTGTTCATCGTGCTCTGTACATAACAACCAAAATACGGGATAGCTAGGTTCATTGGCGGATGATCAAAATGTGTGTGACATATCTATACAACCGAGTGTTAATAAGTCAGGAAAGGGATGCACCTGAGGTTCAGGTCAGCTTTGAGGGCCTTTCCCTCCGTGCAAGGGACTAACAGGCAGACCCCCATAAGCATGAGATTCCATGGATAGGAAATTTCCAAAATAGTCAAATCTGTAGAGACTAAAATACTGCTGCTGCCAGAGCCTGGGAGGAGGTTGGAATGGAATCTACGTATGGGCATGCCTTTCTAAGGGTGAGAAGCTATGGATAGATAGTGGCCATGGTCACACGATGCTGTTTGTACTTTAAAGTAGTCAAAATGATGGATTTTATGTTGTGTGGATTATATTGCATATATATATAAAAAAAACATGTATAGGGAATGGAAAGAAACCTGAGTGAGTGAGAAAGACTGAGCCTGGGCCACATTGCCTGTAGGAAGGAGTTACATCCTAGCCTTACCTCCCTTCCCAGGTCTCATGGGATTGGCATTAGGTCTTGTTTGGACTGGGGAGGGCAATGAAGTCACCCACTTGATGTCAAGAAAGACAGAAAGGAAGGAGATCACTGTGAGCCAGAGCCAGAGTATCTCCCATACCGCACCAGCTTCTGTCCCACAAGGTTAAGCTGAGGCTGTGGGGTGAGGACAGGCATGGGGGCTGCAGTTTTGTGTTGGTGAGGTCCCTGGAGAGGGGCAGCCTCAGCCCAGCCACAACAATCTCACCTCTTTCCACTACAGTCTGCTTGGAGATTCTATGCTACTAACCTCTCCCGCACCGACCTGCACTCCACGTGGCAGTACTACGAACGCACAGTCACTGTCCCCATGTACAGGTACTGCGCCAGGCCTCGCCTCACCACCCTGCACGGTGGTTTGCTTTTTGATTTCCATTTGTTCTTCACCCCATTGATTTTTATTTCTTTTTTTTTTCAAGTGTATGTATTTTTCCACAAAGGATTCTGTGTGGTTTATTTCTCAGTATTGATTTTGTTCTTTGCTTTACAGTGCTGTGGCTTTTATTTCTTACTCTTGTACCTGTCCTTTGCTTTCCACTCCTCTCTTGGGAACATTGTGTTGTGATCCCCACTCCCAGCTGTCCCATCAGATGAGTGATGGCCTTAGTGCTGCAATGCCAGAAGCCTCAGTAGTCCAAGGCTCAAGAAGGGTAGTGGTGGCTGTGTTCTCCAGAAAAGACCAAGTCAACTATGGTGTGCGTGAGTGTGTGTGTGTGTGTGTGTGTGTGTGTGTGTGTGTGTGTGTGTGTGTGTGTGTGTGTAGGGGATAACCTAGACTACAGTGGGAGTCTAGAGGAAAGTCACCATGTTGTCCAGGGGGCCCGGGCATCCTCAGCAAAACAGCACAGGATACCCTAGGAGAATCTAGACAGCAGGAAGATGTCAGGAAGTGCCTTTCTAGGGGCCACTAGTGAACAGTGCCAGCTGGCATGTGGGCCGCTGCTCGGAAGACAGGAGGCAGCACTGGCTTGAGTACACAAAGCTTGAGCTTAGATGAAGGTGTGAGGTTGGAGCTGTCCCTTACCCTGAACTGAGGGAAAAGAGGCTGGACCAGCTTCATTTCCTGTGTCAGAGCACTTCATCCCACCTGTTTCTATCCATCTGAGTCATCTCTAGGTGGCATGGGCACAGAGCTCTGCCAGGACTCCTGGGCTGGGGTCATCCTCAGGGATCTGACAACCAGCAATGGTCAGGTAGCCCACACAGCACTCTGCCTGCATCAGTTCTGGCAGCGCGTTGCTGGGACAAAGATGGCCTTGCCATCCCTCCTTCAGCACCCACCCCAGGCTCCTCTGGAGCCCTGAGCCCTTGCCTGGCCCTGCCCCGAGCTCCATGCTCCTTGCAGGGCATTGGGACAGGACTGAGCTATGGGCTAATTTTCTTTATTCTGTTGTTTCCCCACTTCCCTCGACTTTTTTTTTTCATTTTCTTTTTCTTATCCCGTTCTTTTAAAAAATTTTGGTTCTTTCCCCTTTGTGTGTGTGTGTGAAACCCTTGAAAGCTCGCAAACTCAAACCTATGGGGCCTCCAGGTAGGACATGCATGGGATGGAAGATGTGTGTAGCTCTCGTCTGTCTGAGTTCGGGGTGGGGCAAGCCCTTTAGAGCCTATATCCCACCCTGGAGTACCTGCCCTTTAGTCCACATGCTACCATCGTCGGACCTGTTACCCTGTGCCCCCCCCCCCCCCCCGCCCCCCGCCTGGAGTCCCTGTGTTAACCTGTAGCTCCTGGGCCAGTGTGAGCACACCTTGCCTCTCTGACTGACTCCTGCTTCCTCAGCTGCTGCTTTCCTGTTGCTGGGTCCCTTGTCCTCAGTGTGTCTTGTTCCTTGGCCTGCTTCCTGCCTTGTCTTAACAGCTGTGATTCCCTACCCCTGCCTCTACTCCACCCCGACGGCCCCACTTACGAGCAGAGTGGTGGTCATGGGACTCACCATGTTTTTAAGAGATCTATGTCTAGGACCACGAGCATACTCCAGACCAGAATCCTACTCTGATCATCTGCCCTAGGGTCTCCCTTCCAGAGTCTGAGTGCCCCCACCACTCTGGAGTCTTTGTATACCACAGTGGAGAAAGTGTGAAGGCCCAGGGAACAGACTCATTTATTCTGGGTGGGGCTCCTTTTTGTTGTGTCTAGGGCCAATTTGAGAAGCAGGAAACATATTCTTTGCCCATGTGCAGGCAGCTGAGCTGCCTAGAAAGGTTTACCCTACACGTACAAGGTGAGCCACCCCGTCCTCACTTAGGTGGGGCCTGTGCTGGAGGAAAACCCGCACACCAGAACAGCCCTACAGAGTCCCTCCTGACCTAGTCCAGTAGCAGGTATAGGTTCTTTTCCCTGGAGCTGTGACCTGCCTCCTACCTTTTGTAGGGAATGGACTAGGAGAGTGAGCACCTGACTTTCACAATAGAAGGGTTGTTCTCTTGGGCATGCCCTTGGATTTCTCCTTCCCAGACCCCAGAGGCGCAGGTAGCTGTGGAAGTAGCATCCTAATGTCCAGCCTTTCCTGGGGCTCTCAGTTCCCTAGCAGGTGGAAGACATGTGTCCTGTCCTGTCACGTTCCTCTTCCCCTCAGCCCATCTTCTCCAGTCAGCACCACACCCAGAAAGAAGACACCCCCAACCAACCAACCAACCACACACACACACACACACACACACACACACACACACACACACACACACACACAGCCCCCAACCTGTGTGGCTGGAGTTGTCCCATGAGACCAACAGTATCACAGTATCGTCAGATTAGCTGATACTCTCCTGGGGTTGCCCCTCCCCCAATCCTCTGTGACTGCTCAGGGGTGACCAGCTATGTGCACGGCCCCACTTCCACGTGTCTGCCCCTGGTGGCTGCTTTGTGTGTCCTGGGCATGCGTCCAGTGTGGCTGGGAGGGCTGGTTTTACATGTGTCTAACCTGGGCCTATGTGGTGGTGGTTGTGGGGGTCCAAGGGAGAGGGCTGTGCCAAGGACCCTGCTCCAGGCCCCAGGGCTGGGTGAAAGAGGGGAGGGGAGGCCCTCGTGACACTAGCTGCCAGCTTTGATTGCTAGGCTTCTGCTTCATGCTGACTTGTCAAGGACAGTGAATGGCCTGGGGGAGGGGAGGCAGAAAGGGGTAAGGAGAGAAGCTCACGGGACTTCTATTTATTAGCAGCATTTTCAGCACCCTCTAGGTCTGGCTCTGGGGCTGTGGCTATGAAGCAAGGAGGGCCCAGATGTGGCTATCCTTGCCAGAGCCTGTGCAACCTATGGGGGTAAAGAGAGAGGGGGGAGAAGACAGCCAGAGGCAGCCGTGGCTCAGGGGTGCAAGGTGGGTCTCTGAGTGGAGGAACAAGATTGAAGAGCAAGACTAGTTTGCCAGTAAACCCAATGGCCCTTCTGTTTTTGAGGTGGTGGGGAGCCATTAAATGTTTGAGTGGGAGAATGACAAGGCTACTGGGCATATTTGAAAGATCTAAAGGGGTAGGGTAGGGCAGAGAGATGCTGAGAGTATTGAAAGAGTCCAGGGGAGGTAGGCAGAGGGATGAGGAAGACACAGGACATTTCCAGTAGGAGGTACCCATGGTCACATAGAGAGGAGGGCTGGCAATGATGGGCTAGGAGGTGGCTAACTGCCACAGGAACCCAAGCACAAGAACCCAAATTCTGTGCTTTTTAGCTGAGGGGTCAAGAGTGAAAGACAAGGACAGGCTGGAGGTCCTGAGGATGCTGGTGTATAGTTGGGACTCTGGGAGGCCAGTAAGGAAAGAGATACAAGAGGATCTACAGAGTGAGGCCGTCCTAGAGCAGGTAAGGTCAGGTCAGAATTGGGACCAGAGTGTCAGGGTCTGGGGTCACGGGAGCCAAGGGACCGCTGTGTTTATCCTAAAATGAGGTGGGAATTTCATGGAACAGGCATTTGCCAGGAGGAAGCTGAGGCTCTCAGGGTGAAGTGGGTTGGGATGAGATTTTACGTGTGTGAGGGAAGGGATTCATTCACCTTCCACACAGGAGCATGCCTTATCTGAGACTGTGGCTGTCGCAATGGGCAGGCAGAGCCGAGCATGGGGCTGAGAGTGGTATGCAGCCAGGCCAGGAACAGGAACAGTCAGGCTACATGCTGAGAGTCCCCAGGGCATCAGGGCCTGGTTGAGACCAGAGCTTTCCTCTCAGTTGTGGCTAATCATCCTGTAGACCTGGGAATGAGCTTCTCTTTGCCCAGAAAAGCCCCTTTCTGTGACCTTCCCCCTGCACCATTCCAGGCAAAGAAGCTCCATCACTTGAGGGTCTGAGACTGAATATGTTGAGGTGCTGTGTTTGCAGCTCCTTGAAAAATTACAGGGGCAGGGAAGTAGAATGGAAGAGAGGTCAAGAGAGGAGGTATCCTACCTGGACTCTGCTCTCTTTATCTACTCCATGCTGAAGGGCTAGGCCCCCATGGCCTACTGTCCTCACCATTTCCTGTGCCTGAGGCCACAGGAACAACATGGGAGGAGAGAGAGAGAGTAAAGACAGCCCTGGAGCTTGGGAGAGGTGGAGGCACTGAGCCCAGAGCTTCAGGTGTTCTACACCCATGCTCTGGCAACTGCTGCTTGCTCCCATGGGTGAAGTAGATGTGGGTGTGCAGAGCTGAGCCTCAGCTCTTATGGAAGTTAGGCTTACTCACTTCTCCTTCTCTTGCCCCAGACTCATCCCGCCTCTGAACCAGCTGGAGTTGCTAAGGAACCTCAAGAGCAAATCTGGACTCACTTTCAGGTCAGCACAGGGTCTCCTCCTAAGGGTCTATTCTTAAAGCTGGAACACTGGACTAGGTGGGCAGCTTGAGTCTCCTAAGAGGGTTCAGAAACTTGGCCGTGGGGCTGGGGTATGCTTGACTACTAGTCTTGACAATGTCGGTGGCCTCTGCTTCTTCTGGCTGGATTGAGGATCCTATTCCTAGAAAAGTAGCTGGTTGAGGGGATGGACACAAGGTAAGTTGGGTTAGGAGTGGACTTTGACAAAAGATCATCTGGCTCCATTCACTCTTCATGTTTAGGACCCAGGTGGAAAGTAGTGTCCCAGAACTGCAGTGTTAGGTGGTAACATGTTCATAGCACCTACTGGTTCTTTAATTACAGAATCTGTGACTCACAGTGTTTGGACCAGTGATGGGTGCAAAGAAGGGCTTGCTCTCTACAGAAGCAGAGAATAAGGCTAGAGCCCCAAGCAACTTCCTGTCTCTGAAGAGCCTTTGGAAGGACAGGAGGGTGGCAGTGGGCTGGTGGTATGTCCTATTCCTAAACATATATGAGAGCTTCTGATCCTGCTAATGTGACCTTCAGCAACCATTCTACACCTGGATTTTCTGAGTGGACCCTGGATCCATTCATAATGTTTATATAAGAAGAAAGAATTTTGGAGTAACTCACAGGAAGAAGCCAAATGAAGACACAGGCAAAGATTGTAGTGATATAGCCACAAGCCAAGGCTACCTGGAGGGGCAAGGTGGATCCTCCCCTAGAGTCTGGAAGGAGTGCAGCAACACCTTGACTTCTGATGTCTCTACTCTAGGACTGTGAGAGAGTAACTTTTTGTGGGTTCAACAACTTGATTACAATGTCTTTTACTAAAGCTCCAGACAACTCAGATTTTGAGTCTAAAAGTGTGACATTGAGTTTCAAATCGGGTAATGACTGGGCCTGGAAAAGATTTGAAGTACATGTTAGAACAAACACACACTACCTTGAAGGGATGGTTAATGGAAGTATGGATGTTAAAGACACTCTGGGAGGTCTCCCAAGAAGTGAGGTTTCAGTTTATGGTTGGTTGGTTCCATTGCTTGTAGGATGTGGGAAGGCAGAAATATCATGGCAGCAGGACGTGATGGATGAAAACTGTTCATCTTGTGATGGCTAAGAAGAAGAGAGAGACAGAAAGAAGCCAGGGACATGATATGACTCACCCTTCACAAGAAAATTCCACTGGTCTGTCTCTATCTACATTCCCTGTACCTGCTAATAGCCAATTCACTATGAACTTATGAATGGATTAACTCATCACATCTCAATAATGCCAGTATCTGGGGACCAAGACTTCAGCACACGATATGTTCAAAGAGATACTTCATATCCAAACTAAATGAGAATTGATACTGATAGTGCTTCTGGCACAATTCAGAAGGAAGTCAGCAAAGAACGTGTTACTGAAAACTAGGAAAGGTGGTAGAGTATCAAAGGCTTGCCTGAGTTGTGTCCCCCTGTTGGGTGGAAGCAGAATCCTAAGAGGTAGATTTGGATGTTCAACCATTGGAGGAGGTTTCCTGCCAGCTATACAGAGTACAGCCTGATTTCTCCTTGATGTTTATTGTCAAATTTTAGAAGAAATAAGTTGAGGAACCCCTATGAGAAACTTGAACTTGGAGGTCTGGGATGTTCTCAACCTGTCTGCACAGCAAAGGGCTATGTCTGAGGAGAAGCAGTTCAGGGAGAGGCTGGTCAGCTACAGAGTATAAGCTGCAGATGAGGTAGAAAGTAGGTGTGAGACTGAGGTCCAATCAGTCATCTTGATGGAAGTCAGGAATGAAGGTGCTTGTCCAGGAAAGCTGTGCAAAGGACTCTTCTATGGAATGACATCCACTCCTCAGCTATCTCAGGCCCTCAATAAGATGCTCATGTCTAAGGGAATCCATTCTTGGACTACCTCTTGGTCACACAGAGAACTCTCCTGACTAATGTCATTCATCCTGAGCCTCTTCAGGGTTCTATAGTGGACTCTCCTGACCAATGAATTCTGCCATGGGTCACTTTAATGTCCCGCACTTAGACACTTCTGACTAGTGCCATCCATCTTGGGCCACATCAGGGTTGCACAAAGGACACCCCGACTAGTAATATTCACTCTTGGGGCTCCTCGGGGTACCACAAAGTTCTGGGCAGCAGAGACACTGCTAGCATGGACTGAAAAGGACAGAGACAAGTGAAATAAAGACAACATTGTAGATTGTTAGAAGCAGGAGGGATGCCTGGAGAGTCACTTATGGCCACATGTACTGCCCTCAGAGCAGCAGCAGTAGAGATGAGCAGAACCAGGGTTAGTTTTTAATAATGCTTGAATCTAAGTAGAATTTGCCATTTGGGTTTCAAACTTTGGTAGCCAGGGACCCCTTTATCAACCTTTCCATTTTGAGAGGAACTGGTCACCCTGTGTCCTGCCGTCACAGCCACTAAACGAATGATTTACTTTTGAGACTCAGGCCTGTGTACAGAGGGCTTCCCCCCAAGACAACCATGTCATAGTCTTAATAACCTCATTAATGAGGTTTAACAGACAATTGAGTGATTTTTTTTTTTTTTACAAAGAACTGATGGTGCAGAGGGTTGAGACTTAAGGAATTTAGGGATGGGTGGTGTATTCTAGACCTCACAGACACACGAATATGGGTTCATGAGCACTGATTCTCAAAACACATCTATGAATATGACCTTAATTTGGAAAAAGGCCTTTCCTTGCTCAGGTTGTAAGTTAAAAGCTTCAGCACCTATGTGATCATCCTCATGAAGGTCAGGAGAGGAGACACAGGATGTCAGAATGTATACAAAGGCAAGATGGAAGAAGAAACTTGAGATAGGCTGCTAGCCAAGGATGCTGGAACCCCTAAAGAGGCAGCCATTTCTCTGGTCCACTGGAGGAGTGGCTACCCACACCTTGACTTTGTATTTGTGGCCTCCAAAGCCAAGAAAGGAAATCTCAAATGTTTCACTGCCCCTAGATGCAGTTGGGGTTGATAGGGTGGGTAGTAGTGTGCACATGCCCTCAGCTGTTCAGGCCATCTGAGTTCCTAGCGGTGCTGCTGGGAAGGATCACAGGATTACCTAAGCTAGACCCTTACAGGTGTGTGACTCCTCCATGAGGGCCATGGAGGGAACTGAAATGGCACTGCCCTCCTGAGGGTACCCGGGGTCACTCCTCATCTTCCCTTCTCAACTAAATAAGATCCAGCCACCATCTAGTTATTGCCACTAGAAAGAACCAATCCCAATAAAACAGATCATGGCCAAAATAGCCATGCAAGTAAATCAGGGCTTGGGGATGACTAATGACCCTGAAACAAACACGGACCATGGACTGTGGCAAAGTCCTTGGCTGATTCCTGCTACCACTGAAAAATGCACAGAAGGAGCGAAATTCCATTAAGTCAAGAGCTTTCTTCAGCCACATTTCTTTTTGGAACATTTCATTATGCTGGTATGATTCTGTTGAAATGAGTATCCATTAATACCAAATAAAAGAGCCCTCTGGGTTAGAGGACCACAGTTCCCGTGGGAGTCCCTTCCTTCCCCTGGGCCTTATAATGCCTCATCAAGAGAACAGGTATGCTAGGAGGATGGCTCTTTGCATCAGGTCCTATTACATGCAGCCCAACCTGTGGGCATGTGGACAGGTGTCAGGTCTGAGGCCAAGGACCTGCTTATACCAGAGGGATCCTAGAGGGTGCCAAGGGAGGTCCCCATTCCTGGGCCATTGGATGTGCCATGGGGCTGCTGGAGGGGTATCTGCTAACTCTCTGTTCCTCTGTTTGAAGGAAGGAGCCACAACCAGAGCCATCACCAAGGTCAGTCCCTCCTGCCTCCAGCTGCCCCTGTGTGCTGAGCCTATCTTGCTTTGCTCCCTCTGTGTACACCATGTGTCATGGGCAGGGCTACCATGGGGCCCTGTGTGTGCTTCTGTGTGTAGTGTGTGAGTGTGTCCTGACACACATCCAGGGTCACTGCTTAGTTACAGCCTTCTCACAGGGATTTGGGCAGCAAATGGGTGGGGCTTCTTGGGATCATCCCTGACCAACACTGCCCACAGGGGACTCTGAGGCTGAGATTCCCGTGTGCCCTGCAGATATGTTCTGGAATTTGCAGGCCCAGCTGGGAACCCCGAGCAGGGGTCTCTCCCACCACTCTAGTGTGGGGGGCGTGGAGTACAGGACCAGATGCTGGCAGAGGGGAAGAGGACTTTGCTATCCTGAAAGCCCCTGGGGTGGGAGAGAGCCACAGTCCTCCTGAGGATGTTGAGGTGCCCTGTCTCCCCTCATACCTCCATGGAGATTCCCACCTCAGTGCTCCTTCTCTTGGTCCCTCTGGCCCCCAAGGTTCCATTTGCTCAGGCTGGTTAGATGGGGCTCCAGTGTCAGTTCCACTTGGTAGAGAAAGGTGGAAACAGACCGTGCTGTCCTGTCACTTATAAGAAAACAAAAGACCATCTCATAGATTTTGAGTTCAGTGTGCATCTGCCTGGGTCTCCAAGGCCTTTAGGCTGAGTGTGGACAGGCCAAGTGACCTGTCCACAAGATGCAGTGTGAATATGGCCCCCAGACTTTAGGCCTGCCTCCTTGTGCCCCCCGATAGTGAGGTGACCTAGAATATATATATATATATATATAAACCTGCTCTTGTGCAGAGGAGGGTGGGATTAGGCTTGCCCTATCCTCTATCCATTGGAGAAGGACACTGTCCTCCTCTCCCATACCACAAAAGGAGAATTTATAGGTGGTACCCTGAATTACAAAGACTGGCTTCCCAAATCAGCTAAAGGGACAACCAATGATGGGAACCCTGGCCACTAAGAAAACTAGCTGGAGAGAGATGGGCAGTCTAGGGTAGTCTTGGTTGTTGACAAGTCGAGGTAAGAGAGGTGGCTTCACCTGGCCTTGGTGTGGGTAACAGGAGTGTTGGTAGCCTCACTGCCCATAGGTACCCAGCCCGACTCCTCACTGCCCATCAGGGTTATTCTGGTCTGTCCCTCGTCGGCACTCTTTCCAATGACCCTGGAGCTGGGAGTCCCTCTGGTTGTGGACACCAGGGCTGAGATTGGCCTAACCCTCAGCTGTGCCCCAAGTGGACTGAGACTGCCCTGGTGGTGAGGGGTCTGGAGGCTTTTTTGTCTCGTCTCCACACTACCCTGACCGCCTGACACTTGCACCCTGACTTGAGCAAGTTGCCCAGGAGGCTCCTGGCCTCCAGCAGTTTCTTGCGCTTGCTGCCTAGCTTTAGCACTTCCTGCGCGGTTCTCGTCTCAGCCTCTCTCTCTCTCTTTCTCTTCCTCTCCTGCCCCCATCTGGAAAATCTTGCTGCCCCCAAGTGCTTTTAATCACTGTCACTGCCCTTCTCGGGCTCCTTTCTCGTCTGCTCTGTCTTTTGGGATGAGGTGCTGACTCTGAAAGCAGGATTCAAGGTGAGGACCCATGGGAGCCCCTGGCTCTCCGGTACGTTCCGTGGCTCCCCTGCTCTCCACCCCGCCACTCCTCTGTCTTCCCTGCGTGTCAGTGGCCCCTGCCTGCCTGTACCTCCACACCCTTCCCTGAGGGCCAGCGCCCACCAACCCAGTCCTCCTCCCAGGACACCCTGCTTCCAAAATGCTCAGTTGGGGCAGCACATTTGCCATCTCTGGGAAGGGTGTGCAGGACCTTTGCAAGGACACTGGGCTCCTCAAGGAGGTTGGGGCACCCGGAGAGCTGAGTGTTGAGGGAGCGAGGGACGATTTCTGTCAGTGAAGACCCAGCTCTCTCATTGGGTTGTATGCCTGCTCGCTGGGTCGTGGAGGGTGGGTGGTGTATCCGGCCTCTGCCTGGAGCAGCTGTACCCCCTCTTTAGCATCAAGGACATAGGAAATGCTCAGGAAATTGCTACTTAAGTGAAAATAGTGGGATGAGCCTGTCCCTGGGCTCTTGTCTGAAATGCTAAGTGTGTGGGGGCAAGCCTAGTTCCTCCAGAGTCTTGCTGTCCTTCGACTCAGCCAGTCTAGCAGGAGTCAGTGGCCGTGCTCTGTCTAGCTCTAGACACAGCTTTGCATTTTGCCTGGCAGTACGAGCTAGCTATCTGGGCAAATGGGTGGTGTGAACCCTGGACCTCTCCCTCAGTGGCCCAAAGATACTTTCCTGGTCAGTGTCTTGTGGCTCAGGACACAGGTGCATGGGGTGGTTTGTTCCTGAGGAGACCTACATGACTAGCCTGGACTCACTGGGGGTGTCTGGGTTGGGGGATCCAGGGCAGGTGGGAGCTCAGGCCTGTGCTGTACCGGTGTTTCTTGTGACTGCAGTTGCTGTGACTGTCCTTTGTGGGCCTGTCCTCTTCCTCACTGCCTCCTACCCTGTGCCTAGAGCAGCTCCTAAACCCAGCGTTGCCTTTCTTGTCCATCTAGGTCCACTCTTCTTCACAGGTGGAGGTGTCTGTGTGTCTTGGTGCCCATCTGCCCTGTCTAGCCAGTGTCTGTGGGCACGTCTGTTCCCCACTGGGCTTGGGTTCCTCGTGGGCTGGCCAGTTGGTATCTGCCTGGAATTGAGATCAGCCAACCGTTCACAAATAGGGTAGAGCTTCACTTTGCTGATGGGGTAGAAAAAATGGGGTCAGAGGGAATGGACAGTGTCACACCAGCTTGGAGTCCTTGGCACCCACCAATCAGAGAAGGCTGTGGACAGCAGCTTCCTCTTCGATCTTGTCAGGCTCTCAAGCCATGTTTTCTTAGACAGGAATGGCAAGCTGCAAGTGGCAGTCATTAAAATGGACCCAGTTGGTGTTCATTCCTGAGTCTCAGTGGCCAGGTGTGGTCAGTGGCTATCCCACTGGACAGCACAACTACAGACATGGTCTCTATTGCAGAACTGGGCCTCAGGTCCTGGAAGCCATGGAGCTGGGGAACAAAAGGGACATTCGTCAAAGGAGCTGGGAATGGACTACCTCTGTCTTTTGTTCTCAGGATGGACATCGGGGCCAGAGGCCAAGGGGCTAGGTGCTCACTTGCTTAACAGGCTGTTTAACCCTGGGTCAAGTCATAGGGAATGCTGCTGACAGAAGTACCCTGGAGTAAGTCGGCAGCATGTGTCCAGCCTTTGTCCTGCATCCCCAGGAATGCTACTTGTCTGCTTAGAGTACCAAATATAGTGGGTGCTTGGGCAAACTGTGGGAACTAACCTGCTCTCCAGAATCTAGTTCCAATTCTAATATTTATTTACACCGGTTAGCAAAGTATGTCCTTTATTCCTAAGAAGAGAGGCTCATGTGTCAGTGACATATAACAGAGAATAGAAGTGGTCTGAATAAATATGTAATGGAGAATGGCCCACTGGACACTTTTTTCCTGGGGCTTGTTTGTTTCTGATTTGAGATGGTCCTATATGTTGGTTTCCTTGGGTGCAAAGTTTGTAAAGTGCTGTTATAACTACACAGGAAGAGGGAAGGCCTGGAGGAAAAAAAGTGTTTTTTTTGTAATTTTCTGTTTTTCTTTTTGGTTTTTCAGGACAGGGTTTCTCTGCATAGCCCTGGCTGTCCTGGAACTCACTCTGTAGACCAGGCTGGCCTTAGATGCTAATTTATTCTTTCTTTCTTTTTCTTTCTCCTTCTTTTACTTAAAATTTTTGCATGTTCTAATGCAAAACAAATCTCAGGAGTTTGGGGGGAATCTTGGAAAGGGCCAATGTTTGCTAGGATTTTGCTGAGGTACCTCAGGTACTCCCTTGGAGCTCTGTTGGCCCAAGTCATGACAATAAAGTGGACTCATTGCATACCAGATGAATGTACTTGGTCGGTCCTTCTAAATACGAGTGTGTCCCCAAGCCTCTTCTCTTGAGCTTCCTTCTATTTGGGGGCAGCCACCGCCTCCTGGATAAATCAAAGCCCACTGCCAACAGGGCCATAGGCTGGTGTGGCAAAACCTTGCCGCTTGCCAATTGGTTTGTAAAGCTAAATTGCATATTTTTCCCTCCCTAAAAGGCGCATGCTTTACAGCGGTCACATCCCAGACTATCTCCATCCACATCTTGGTTCATGTATTATTATTATTTTTGTTGGCATGCATATAGCAAAAAATAATACATCTCTTAAAACATGAACCCACACTCTGGCTTTGGAAGGAAAGGGTATTTTTGGAGGAAAACCACAGGGATTCTTTTTCTCCAAAAATAGAGAACTGTTTTCTTTCCCAGGCCGCGGAAGACTTTCGCGCGCACTCCTTTCTCTCTGTCCCTGCTCAGACGCAAACACTGCGGCTGGGGGACTGTGAGCCTGAACTCCCTGGGTGGTCACAGTGCCTCAGTTACCTGCTCTCTGTTCGGGTCCTGTTGCCGCCCCCGGGACTAACTATGCTCTCCTCATTTCCAGTAAAGGCAGACCGTGCCGAGGGTGCCTGTGTGGATGCTGCCCGGGACACTCTAGGTACCACGCAATGCTCGCACGGACTGACCACGCTGCACGCTCCTGCCCTCCCTGCTTACTAGAGGTTCAGGATGAGCCGGCACAGTGCCCACCCAGCTCTGAGTCCCCTGATGCCTAAGCACAGGGCGGAGCTGGGTGCCTGGCCTCTGACTCTAGATGGAGCCCCCTCCTGTCAGAGCAGGGCTGGCTGGCCAGGGTTACTGCTGTAGAAAGAGTCGGAAGTCCTGCAGGGAACATTTCCTCTGGGGCCGGCCACTCTGGTACCTCTACTAGGCATTAAGGACCGACCCTTAGCCGGCACCTCACTGAGGGAGGCAGCTTGCTGTGTTCTGGGCTCTTCAGGGCCCCTAAAAGCCAGAGGCCATGTCTCCCCCTTCTGACTTGCAGGCCTGGTTTAGGGAAGACGGGAAACAGGATGGTGAAAAGCCTCCTGACCCTTTGCACCTTGACTACACCTCTTCCGTCCCATCCCCCTGTCTGTTGTCCATGTGTGAAGGCATCTGTCCTGCTTGCTCTGGGGCCCCTGCCTCCTGGTTGCCCTCCCATGCCTGTCCCTTTCCTGGCTGGTGCAACCCAGCCATATGCAGGCAGCTGTGGTGGCCCCCGCATGGGGGGGCCCCATCATGTGCATGTGGCCAGCTGTGCCAAGCAGCATGCTGTGCATTTGCACCTGTGCATGCTCCGTGTCCTTCTCCACTGGGAGAGGGGCTTGAAGGCCACTTCCCCACCCCACGGGCCTCTCTGCCGGCTCTGTGCACTGGAGGTGGGTGCTTGTGGGGAGAATGTTGCCGCTGCAGACAGGGAGATGGATGTCTGGACTGCCCTGGGAGGCAGCCTGCTCAGGTCCTGGCTGAAGCTGCCTTGCTTGCCCATGGCATTTGTGTCCAGGTGCTTCTGGCCACAGGTTGGACCTTCAGGGCAGAGGCTAAGGTCAGGCTTCTCGAAGACCAGAAGGACTGGGGAGGACGGGCCTGCAAGAGCCTGGCCGAAGTCCACCTTGCTCTACGTGTTCTTGTGGACTGTCCCTTGGGCATCCCCAGTCCAGGCACAGGCTGGGCAGTTCTCTATGGATGCTAGCTCCCTGCATTGCTGAATCTGAGTCCCCATGCACTGACTAGGGCGAAGGCCATCTAATGGCTGGTTTCCTTTTGAATTTCACTCTGCAGAGGGTGACAGGATGAGAGAGGCTGGGGTTTGCTTGCTTCCCCAGGGTCTTCCTGAGCTGACTCCTGGCTGATGTCATGCTCGTCACACACAGGGCAGTTCTGTTCATGGGTTCTTGCTGGGGCTTTAGGGGATGCTTTGGAGAGTTTCCTACCCAATGTTTGCTTTGATCTTGGCTTGGTGGCTTGGGAGGTAAGAGGGAGTCCCTTAGACTCCATGCCTCTATCCAGGCCCTGGAGATGTGGAAGGCTGTGTAGGGACTGAATGTCCTCGCACCAGCAATCCACTTTGTTCCTTTCTCTGTCAGGGCGTCCTTCTAAGGAAGGGACAGTGTGAAGAGTTGGAGACTAAGGGTGGGGTGGGGGGGTCTCTTTCCTGGCAGCGGCACCTCTGCTGTGGGCTGCAGCCCTGTGTAGGGCTAGAGTCCACCAGGCCTGCGTTTGTGTGGTTGATAACTTCTCTTGGTAGCTGTGGAAGAAATCACTACTGGGAAGGAAAAGTGGCTGACTTTGGGTAGCAGGTCCTCCTGGGAGGGACCTGTTTCAGTCCCTCTTGATGTGACAGAGGTTGGGGGTGGGAGGCAGTGAGACCCTGACTCCACATCACCCGCTATAGCGGCTCAGTGTGCCTGACAGCCAGAGTTAATGCACACTGATTATAAATTGTTGCAACACTGAGTGGCTCCTGGGACCCCAGCAGGAAGGCAGCTCTGTACCTTGATTCAGTATGATCAATGCCAGGCTGCTTAAGTGGTGACTCATTTCCCTTCCTTCAGTGTGTGAGCTGGAGTTGGGGGTGGGGGACAGAGGAAGAGCCCTTGAGTGATACTGGGAAGTGTGAGCTCTCTCAGCCTAGCTCCTATCCTATCTACCCTGGGTGGACCATGAGAGACACATTGTCTTGGGTCTTCAATAGTTCCTGTGACAGAGGTGCCCACAGGAGGAGAGAAGAGCATTTTGGAAGCCACAGACCTCTGAATATCCAGTTTTCCCTAGACCCAACTAGAATTCTCTGTTTAGAAAGGGATCAGAGCTGGGCAGTGGTGGCACACGCCTTTAATCCCAGCACTCGGGAGGCAGAGGCAGGCGGATTCTGTGAGTTCGAGGCCAGCCTGGGCTACAGAATGAGTTCCAGGAAAGGCGCCAAAGTTACTGTCTCGGAAAAAAGAAAGAGAGAGAGAGAGAGAGAGAGAGAGAGAGAGAGAGAGGGAGGGAGGGAGGGAGGGAGGGAGGGAGGGAGGGAGGGAGGGAGGGAGGGAGGGAGGGAGGGAGGGAGGAAGGAAAAGGGACCAGAAGGTCATGTAGATTCTGGGTGTCCCTGGCCGCTGCCTGCCTGCGTGTGGCCACCAGTGTTTCAGTTAAGCACAGAAGTCTAGACTCAGGGCCGTTTTCCAAAGCTAGCAGAGGCCACTAGCTCCTGATGTTCCCAGAACTGCCTCAGTTTCCCTGTGGGGGTTTCCTTGTCTTCCTCCTCTTTCTTTAGAGAGTTTGAGCAGACAAGGATGGTCTCTCAGTATCCTGCTGTCCCCGTGGGGTGGGGAGGGCCACTAGCCCCATCCACAGTCCAAGGTGGAGGGACTTAGCACTGTGGCCATCTTATCTGTGATAGTCAGCTCTGCATTGTCTGCTGAACACGTCTCGCTGGCTGGTGGACCCTGGTGGGGCACTGCGGCTGGGTGTGAAGTTGGGTTCTGAGGCACTGATGAGCAATACTGAGCACTGAAACTTCCTTGGAGTTATCCTTAGTACTGCTAGGTATTGTCGTGGGCCCTGTCTGAAGCTACTCCAGGAAGTCCTGTGGCTCCTATGTGGCTGAACAAGTGAGTCCCACTTCACAAGAGACTTGCTGCCTTCTGCCTCTGGAGTTATGGTAGAGTCATCAGTAGAAAAAAATAACTGGCCTGGACTGAAGCATGATGCCCCCAGAGTAATGGGTGGAGGCCACCTCTGTCTGGAGCAACCTAGTCACAGACCCTCTGTCTCTTCATGTCTATATCACAGTGAGCTGCTGAACTCTGGGATTATGAAGAGACATAGGGTGAGGGAGATCACAGGACCTTCTAGAGTCTGGAAACAGCAGCCCAGTGGGAGAAAGCTTTGAGCAGGGGCTGACCATCATCTCTCTATTTCTACATCCACTACCTAGGGCGGGCCGAGGCTTGGGACAGCCAGTCCTGTGAGAATAGAAGCCTAGCCTCAGAGTAAACCTCATCCCCAATGTCCTCCTAGAAACATCCTACGGGGAGAGGTCTGAAGCCCAGAGACCAGACAGTGTTGGGCATCAGCCACACATAGAGGCCAGGCAGCTTCTGGGAATCATAGAAAAGGCTGGAGCTAAGGTGGATCTAGATATATCAGCTCTAACTCTGATCTCGGATGATCCTGGAAGTGATGTGATAGTGAGGATACTCCAGGGGCAGTTGGAATGGGCAAGAGGGAAAGCTCTAGGGAAGAGATTCAGTCTCAAGTGTCTGGGGGTATGTCTAGAAGTCATTTGGGGAAGCTGACAGGACAGTGTGGAGAGAGCTCTGGCACCTTGTGGTGAGAGATGAATGATTTAGGAGCCCCGCCGTTGCCTCCCCAGGTCTGGCCACACCTGTGCGGCTCCTCACCTCTACCCTGTGCTTCCGCCAACCACTGCTCCCTGTTCCCAGCGTGGTTGGTTATTCTTTGGACTTGCATCTCCCTCCTAGCTTGGGGGGTGGGGGCATCAGCTGCAAAGAGACATGACTTGTTATTTCCAGAGTGATTTCTCTTGCTGTTTTTCTGTGTGTCTGTCTGTCTGCCTGTTCTGTCTGCTGGTCGGTTATCCTGGGAACAGTCAGAAGGTCAGTTTGAAAGATCGTGTCTTCTCCAGCCCCCGAGGCATGGCTGCCAAGGGGAAGGGGTCTCCCCAGGCCCAGGCGGTCCGGCGGTCCCCCAGTGCTGATCAGAGTCTCGACGACAGCCCAAGCAAGGTGCCCAAGAGCTGGAGCTTCGGTGATCGCAGCCGAGCACGCCAGGCTTTCCGAATCAAGGGTGCTGCATCCCGGCAGAACTCAGAAGGTGCGTCAGCACCACCCTCCCCAAGGCTGGTGGCTTCTGGGGGAAGGGCGGCAGCACTTGGCTATAGTGCACAAATGGAAGTCTGTTGGAGCAGGAAGCCCCCATTCTTACTCTTTTAAGCGACATCATGTAAGACGAGCCACTTTAGCACACACCGTTCCTCGGCGTCTTGTAATTCCATTACTTGCAGCGCCACCTCTGCAGATAATGCAGAAGAAGCCCTAAGCCCTCTAGATGTCACCCCAGCCTTCTCCAGCACCGGGCTCCATGCCTACTTCTCTCTGCCTCCAGTCCGTGCATGTCACATGCATGGTGTTGAGCCTTATATGGTCCATGGTGGCCATTTCACACTGAGCATGGTGTCTCCAAGGATCGTCTGTGTTGTCAAGCTTTCTTCATTTCTTGGCTGAACCGTGACCACAGTGTGGTCATCCATTCATCTGTTGTCAGGGATGCCCTTTTAAGCCCTCATGCTGCTCAGGTGATAGCTTTGGGTAAGAGACTGAGAACGGAGAGCTGCAGAGAGGCGGGTGTGTATACTCCAGTCCTGGGGAAGCCTGAGTGACCCCTGATGATCAGTGTGGGGACTGGACCCTGGTGTGATTGTCTGCTCACAGTCTGTGCTCCCTTCCACCCAGAAGCAAGCCTCCCTGGGGAGGACATCGTGGAGGACAACAAGAGCTGCAACTGCGAGTTTGTGACGGAAGATCTCACCCCTGGCCTCAAAGTCAGCATCAGAGCTGTGTGGTGAGGGACCCTCATCCAATCTGCATGAGAAGGCCCTGTTCAGTGACCTCATGGGGGTCTTGCCGAGTCACCAAAGGCCATAACTGGGAAGTCACAGGGAGTCCTGAGGAGGATCCATTCTAGCTCCTGTACCTGCTAGCTTGTTCCCAGAGGGCCAGGGAGCCCTGGTGGAGCTGTCTGGACCTGAGAGCCCAGCCCCTGACTGTATGGATGAAATGGAGGCCAAGGGCAGGAAGGTTTTTCAGACAGCCAACAGCTACCCCATACCCTTGGCTCCAAGGGAGATGGGACCTGAGGCTGAGCACTGAGTGGCCCTTGGTGGGGAAGGGTGAGTGGGTGGCCCAGGAGAGAATGGACACTACTTCCCAGGGATTGTGGTCTTGGAGCTGTTTGAGGGTGACAGGTGGATATGGGAACTGGCCCCTGGCAGTGTAGCCTCTGTCTGGAATTCATGATCTGTCCATCTCTGCAGTGTTATGCGGTTCTTGGTGTCTAAGCGAAAGTTCAAAGAGAGTCTTCGCCCGTACGACGTGATGGATGTCATTGAACAGTACTCAGCTGGACACCTGGACATGTTGTCCCGCATCAAGAGCCTGCAGTCCAGGCAAGAGTCCCTGCCTGTCCAGTTTGGGCATGAACAGGGCCCTCCGGGACAAAACCAGGCGTGGCACAAGGGGCACCAAGGGCTGGGTGACAGGTGTGCAGAACAGGGCCGTGCCACCATTGGAGGTCTCTTCCCACCGTGTGGCTTCTCGTTGCTTTCTGCTCTGTTTTCACACTGTCTGGTTTTTTTTTTTCTGCCCCTTCCTTTTCTCTCCCACTCACTTGCACTGTGGTGACAAGTGTGTGTATGTGTGTCTACATGTACATATGTATGCACATGTGTGTGAATGTGTATGTGTGTGGGCATCTGGATATACTCATGTGCATGCACAAGTGCATGCATGTGTGCATATATGTGTGCAAACGTGCATATGATGTGTGGATGTATGCATGAGCACCATATGCTGTGCTGTGTATGTGCATATGTGTGTTGGTGTATATGTAAGCATGTGTGTGGTATGCACATATGTGCTGAGATGGGTGTGTTTCTGTGAAGAGATGGAAACACAGGGCTTCTGTGGGCCCTGTCAGGCAGTGGCTGGGGACCCTGGAGTTGTTCCTCCAAGATACAGCCATCTGCTTCCTCATGGTGGGGTCCTACTTTCTGAGTAGGAAGTACATCAGAAACAACCCTTGGCTTAACTTCATGTGAGAATAGGCTTTTTTGCTCTAGAAGTTATATACACATGCATTGTGCACACATGAGTAAGGCCTGAGTCCTCCCCCACATACACATGCAATCAACATGTGCTGGTGTACACATACATATCCGTGGTTGTTTCACGGTGTTCACAGGAACACATCCTCAGATGCTCAACACACAGAAGTGTGCATTCTCCATGTGCAGGAGTACACAGGTATATGCACAGACCATGTCTACAACTATTCCAGCATGTCCCACTCCCCATGTTCCTAGGCACACACCCTTAGCCATGTACATCATTCACCTGTGTGTGTGTGCGTGTGCGTGTGCGTGTGCGTGTGCGTGTGCGTGTGTGTGTGTGTGTGTGTGTGTGTGTGTGTGTGTGTGTGTGTGTGTGATACCTGTGAGGAGCCTGTCTCCTAAGTGGGGGAAGCACAGCCTGCTTTCCAGTCCTGGAAGTGGAGCATGAGTTTTAGAGACAGAGTTAGGACAATAAAGACAGCCTGGGGACTCCTCATGGTCAAAGAAAGTTGCATCAATGGCAGATGTCAGGGGGGTAAGGCTTCTAGGCCATGAGCTACTCTCATAAGTGGAGGCCAGGCAGGTGCCCCCCAGCTCAGGCTGAGGCCTCTGACTGGCTTCCCCAGGGTAGAAGCAGTACATGTGCTGCATGTGGGTGAGTGAAAATTCACAGCCTCTAGCCTAGCGCCATGCCCATCCCCACAACTATTTGCTCTGTATCCTCTTCCGCTCCACACTTCCCTTTTCCTTCTCTTTCTGTCTGGGAAACAGACTGCCAATGAGGAGTCGTGTGCTTCTGGCCTCTGATGCAGACAGAGTTCTGTTGCTCTGCTTCTTCAGAGTCCCTTTCTGGGACTTAGTTCCCAGCACCAATCCATCCTGTGCTCCACCTGAGGTTCAGTGGGCAGGCTGGACAGTGCTTGGGACATGGGAAAAGCCTGACAGATGTGAGGGCCAGAGTGTGGGTCCACTATTCTGTTTTGAGCATGTTTTCCAGAAGAATCACTATTGTCAAGTTGTTCCATGTTTCTGTGCATGTCCAGCAAGTCACCTTGGGTTGTTTATGATGTGTTTTGCTGGTGTCTCTCTTCTTGTTTACGCTGCCAGGATAGATATGATTGTGGGCCCCCCACCCCCTTCAACTCCCCGGCACAAGAAGTACCCTACCAAAGGACCCACGGCCCCTTCGAGAGAGTCACCCCAGTACTCACCTAGGTTAGGATGCACTGCCTCCTCCCAACCATCTGTGAATGGCCAGCCCCTTTGCTCTGGGCCGCATGATAGCAGCACCTTGCACTTTTCCTTCCACAAGGCAGGGGACATTCAGGTTCTCTCTCTTCCTAAAGGGCATGTTAGGGAAAAGGCTGCTCCTTGCCAGGGCTGTTTGGTATCACCTGGATTGACTTTCCGTGGACTTCTCTATGACATCTGCTGAGGCTGGTAAAGCAGAGGACCTCAATGGCCAATGATATTGTGACCTTGACCAGTTCAGGCTCTTCACACCTGCCCATTACTGGGGTGACCACCATGCACATGGTCCTGACCTTGGCTCTGTGTAGTTTAAAGCAGATGGAGATGCTTTCCTGGGCTGCTTCTATAGGTGTGAGATGAACCTGCCTCCTAAATTGTTCTGAGGAGTAAGTGAAGGCTGAGGATGTAGCTTGGTGGTAGAACACTTGTCTGGTATGTGTAAGGCCCTAGGTTCAATTCCCAGCATTGCAGGGGGCAGAAATAAATGAGAAAATCCCCCATAGTATACCCAGCACCAAGCTGGCTCTGTCAGTTCTGGTATTATTTCAAGTTGCCACCACCATCATTGATGTCATTGATAAGAAAGGTGGCAGCCCACCTTCTGCCCCTCAGCTGATTGACAGATGGCAGATGTAGTCCAAGGAACAGTCAGATGGCAAAAGCCAGCTCTGGTGTGGTTAATAGAGGCTTTAAGACCTGGGTACCCTGGGTACCACTCAGATAATTCCCTGTCTCCCTCTGGTGGGCCTGATTGTTGAGGAGAAGTAGAGTTCTCAGGAGTAGGCTCAGGGAGGGTAGGAAGACACTGCCCTGTCTGTCAGCTGGGGACAGAAGAGCTCTGGGCAGTTCAGAGAGTTTGGAAAATTGGAACTGGCAGGTGTAGCATCAGGGTTGCTGCTCATGAGGTCAAAGGTCAATGTGATGAGCCTATCAGTCCATGAGAGAGGGACTCTAGGGGAGCACGTAGTGAGCAACTCTTGGTTAGTTGACATCCAGAGTGGCCCATGACACTATCTGCCATGAGACTGAAGCCCATCGTCTGGGTCTTTCTGCCAGTCGTGGCCACTAGTCATCCAGGCCATAGGCTGGGAAGGCCCTGCAGACCTCAGAGACCCTCAGCCTTCTGTGTTGCAGCAGGGTGATGTACAGATGCACACACAAAAGGTCTCACAGCACAGTTGGCACCCAAGAGGTGAGAAGCACCTGGGGATGGAGTCTGATGCCCGAGCCTGAACCCTGGGGGAGGAGGTAGCACAAGGTCCTCAGAGGACCCTTGTCTGGCCACCTTGCAGCAACTTGAAGCCCACCCCTGAGATGCACCAGGCAGATGGCTTGTCATGTGGCGGGGGTGAAGGGGCTGTGCATCTGTGCCTGGACCATGTGGACAGTGGAACAGCAGGGAACCTCTTCCCTTGCCATTGTCACTGACATCTGCTTGGAGCCAGAAGGTCCCTCCTGCCATCTCCCTCCCCTCCTTTGCATGAGCCCAGCATGAGTCCAGTGGAGCATGCAGAGGCTGCCCCTGGCTGATGCAAGCCTGAACCTTCCTCTGGATTTGCCACAAAAGCAGGCAGGGAACCCCAGTTTGTAGAAAGAACTGCTGACATGTACCTGCTGGAGTGTGCTTTGTGTGGGGCCATACAGCTCGGCTTGAGAAGTCTTGCCCAGCCATGCTCCAGGTGCAGTGAGCTTACAGGCTCTACACACGCTCTTCATCTTTAAGTGACCTGCAGCTCCCAGCCCATGCTCACTCTTGTGACACCCACCAGCCCTGCCACAGCCCTATATGCCCCCATGACATGCCATGGATCTGCTGGTGCCACACTGGGCAGATAGGAACCCCCATCCTCTGAGGGCAAAGGAATCCCTTCCCTTCTTTTTGGTATTATGGTATCATTACTGATCAGCTCAGTTGAATTTCTCATCTCGCCCAACACTTACAAGTGCACACATTCATTCACATGGGTGTGAGTATACCTCCCACATGTGAGTACACATGCATTACACTTGCATGCATGCATCAGCACACTTGTGTGCATATATACTCCCCCCACACACACCTCACAAGTCCCTGGTTGGCAATGCTCATCTCCCCACTGGTTTGCTTTGGCAGTTCCTATGTGGCCCTTGTGTCCTCCTCCCTTGTCCTGATGCATGGAGCTGACACTCACTGCTTCTGTTGTCCTTGATGCAGACATTTAACATTGTCCCTGTCATACCCATCGGGGTCCGAGGAACTCCATGGCACATTAATGTGGGAGTAAAGCTGGCAGGGGGTGGCTACATTGGGCAAAGGCACACCCTCTCCTACTCTGGTCCCTTGGGTGAATGCCCACCAACCACCTCTGACCCCCTGGGCCTCAGTCTGCTGTGAGACCAGTGAATCCCAGGCCTGGGAAGAGCTGTGAAGCAAGACCAGTGGAGATGGAGCCATGCTAGGGGGACCCTGGGGAGACATTTCCCTTTACTCCTTGTTAATGTGCCAGATCCCATGGGGATGGAACAAATAGGAAACACGACCCAAGGTGTCAGGAGGCAGCCTGAGATCATGAGGCACCAGTGTCCGTCTGCCTGGCACCTGCTGCCCCCCGGTCGGCTCTGGATAGGGCTCAGAGCTCGGATCTGGGGGGCTGTGGGTGAGCCCAGGAAGAAGGGGCAGGGGCCTGGTCACACCCTCCCAAACTCATACTTGGGGGCTGGGTCTCTATTCCCGCTAGAGTGGACCAGATTGTGGGGCGGGGCCCAACAATAACGGACAAGGACCGCACCAAAGGCCCAGCAGAGACGGAGCTGCCCGAAGACCCCAGCATGATGGGACGGCTTGGGAAGGTGGAGAAACAGGTGGGAGAAGCTTGGGAAGGAATGGCCTCTGCTGTCTCTCAGTCTCATTTTGTTTGCCTGTGGCTGCTGATGCAGCAGGAGGGGCCCAGCTCTGTGAGATGCCCCTGATCCCCTGTGAAGATCCTCTGATCTGGCACTTTCCATTCTCATAGTCAATATCTGTATCTTAGAAGTGTCTAGAAGGGTAGCTGTCAGGCATGATTTTCATTTGAGGGTCCTTTGGCAGGGGTAACCACTGGGGAACTTGCCAGAAGTTACCTACTTCTTCCCCCTTCTCCTTTCCTCGCCTTCCTGGAAATGGGTCCTTAGGAGCCACCTCATGAGTCGGTCCGTGAGCTGGCCTGAGCTCAGGCGCACACTAAGCTCAGAGGTTGAGCTGTTCGAGTCTGGGGTAGAAGAAGGGCGGCGTCCTTCCTCCGCCCCTTCTCACCTGCGTCCTTCCTGGGTCCTCTCCTCCAAAGCCCAGCCCAGCAGCTTCCACTCTTGCAGGTCTTGTCCATGGAAAAGAAGCTCGACTTCCTGGTGAGCATCTACACGCAGCGAATGGGCATCCCACCAGCAGAGACAGAGGCCTATTTTGGGGCCAAGGAGCCTGAGCCGGCACCACCCTACCACAGCCCAGAGGACAGCCGTGAGCATGCAGACAAGCATGGCTGTATCATTAAGATCGTCCGCTCCACCAGCTCTACAGGCCAGAGGAACTACGCTGCACCCCCAGCCATGCCCCCTGCCCAGTGTCCTCCATCCACCTCATGGCAGCAGAGCCACCAGCGCCATGGCACCTCCCCTGTAGGAGACCATGGCTCACTGGTACGCATCCCACCACCCCCGGCACATGAGCGGTCGCTGTCTGCCTACGGTGGGGGCAACCGGGCCAGTACCGAGTTCCTGAGGCTGGAAGGCGCCCCAGCCTGCAGGCCCCCTGAGGGTGCCCTGCGGGATAGCGACACATCCATCTCCATCCCATCTGTGGACCACGAAGAGCTGGAGCGCTCTTTCAGTGGCTTCAGTATCTCCCAGTCCAAGGAGAACCTGGATGCCCTCGGCAGCTGTTACGCAGCTGTGGCGCCATGTGCCAAGGTCAGGCCCTACATCGCAGAGGGGGAGTCTGACACAGACTCAGACCTCTGCACACCATGTGGGCCTCCTCCACGCTCTGCCACTGGCGAGGGCCCCTTTGGAGATGTGGGTTGGGCAGGGCCCAGGAAGTGAGACTGGGCTGGGCTGCTGGGCCCCAGGCCACACCCACTCTAGTTCCTGGTTTGGAGCTGGAGTTCCAGGGCCTTTGCTAAAGTGACAGAATGACACAGAGCAGTGTGGGTTGTGAGGATGCTCATGGGATCTAGATCTCAGGGTTCGCGTGGAGTGGAGGTGAGGCAGGGCTCCTTGGCATACATGGTAACATTTTATAGAAGTTCTTTTCCAACCAGGAGAGAGAGGCTGAGGCTGGGCCCTGGAGGCCCCTGGAGCTACCTATGGCAGCAAAGCTAGCCCTGCCCAGTCTTCTTGGAGGACAGATATTGCCCTGAGAGTGAGGAGCAGCAGAGTGATGGCGGCGCCTGTGCGTGGGGGTGTGGCTGGGATCAAGTGCATGGGAGACAGTGGTGAAGCAGGCCTGTCTACTGCTGATGGCCAGTCCTGAAGCCCAGGGGTCTCCTAGCTTAGGCTGGAGACTCAGGAGGTATAGTAGGTTGCTGGATATGGCCCACTCTCACACCTGACTGCTTACCCCTCAGTTTCTGACTGCCCCAGTAACGCATTACCAGGCCCACTGTTTGTGTGTGGCTGGGAAATGCCTCTTATCCCTGGACACCTAGCTAGAGAGCTGCCGGCCAGCATCTTCCTCCCTCTTCCAGGTTCTGTGGACCCTTCCATGGGAGCCACCCTTAGATCAGGACCCTTTTCCTGGAGTTGAGGAAGGGTGAGTCCTTAGGAACCAACCTGGAGCTTAGAACTGACCCTTGGATGCCCCCACCCCTGGCTTCCACCTCTTAGGGGAGGACCCAGTTCACAGCCTTTTCCTGAAAGGGATTCTTTGGGAGGTTCTGGCTGCCTCATCCCTGGCACTGTAGCCCAGGAGGTCTGCGTTGAGACCTCATGGCCTCACCTTTTCTTGGTGTGGCGCTGGTCTCCAGGCTGTGGCCAGTACTTCAAGAGAGCCACCTGGTAAACAGACCAGCACTGTCCTTAGCCAGGGCACCAGCTTGCCTGCTGCCCACTTGGCTCTACAGATCCAGGCAGGGCTGAATGACATGACATTGTCAAACTGCCAGCTCTTTCAACATGAGAGCATGGCCTCTGCACCTGGTCAAGGATCCTTCCCGCGGAAGCTGGCCATCCACAGTCATTCATCCACGATAGGTTCCTTGGCTGTGGCCTCTGGGTGTTTGGGGAATTGGGAACACCTTGTCTTCTACTCTGGTTATCAGGACTCTGTCCATCTTGTGAGTGGGCATCTTGGACCATATGGCAGCCAGCTTTAGAGGGAGACGAGGTAGAGTCCTCAGTTGTGGTCCTGCAACATCTGGCCCAGAGGTGTCTGGCGTTGGATGATAGCATTTTGGGGTGGGGGCCCCAGTCTCTCTGAGGCAACAGTTTTCCTGGCCACTGAGGGCAAGTAGAGCTTGAGCCTGGGCAGAGCTCTACCCACTTCTCCCACCCTTAAAAAATGTGTGTTCTGGCAGGGGTAGAAGCAGCTTGGGGGCCCATGCCCAGCAGGAGGCACCCTATCCCTGTCTCTGTCAGGGGAGCTGGGTCAGCTGTCTGCTGTGGTCTCCATGTCCTCCATGTCAGGGCTGCTAGGACTGCTAGCCTCTGCTAGGCTCCTGGTTGAGAAACACTGGTTCTCTAGGGTAGTGCTGTAATCAGCTCCTTGGAAGGAGAGATGTCTCTTCCTATGTGGGCATGGCAGGCAGTGTAGACAGGAAGAGCAGCTACCCCTTCACTAGCCTTCTCTTGGAGAGTTGAGCCCTGGTTCAGACCCTCCACCTGACACACAGGCAGACTCCAGGGCAGAGGGACAAGCACATCTGCCCTGGACAGACCAGCTGCCGGAGTACTCCTCCCCTAGACCTGGGTAGACCAGAGCTGTCTCAGCTCCAGGGAATGTGGGAAGGAGGTTTGTGTCTGTCCTACATGCTCTACACAGTATGTCCTGCCTCATATGTGTGGCCCCACATCCTGTCCCCAAAGCTGCCATAGATACAAGAGCCTGACCTAAGGTTTTGTAGGATGAAGGTGGACAGGCATGCCCTCCCCAGAAACCTTAGCCACACAGAATTTATCAGAAGTCCTTATTAGGGTCCAGCAAGAGGGAAACAGGAGGCCAAGGTCTGCTGTGCAGATGAGGAGCAGTGGTCCAGACTTCAGTGTCCGCTACTCAAGGAAGAAGTTCATCTCGAGGGGTGACATGAAAACCCTGATGTGAGAGATGACCGAGCCCCTTCTTAGGGACCCAGACCCAGGCCTGAGCAACACGAATGTCCACTGCCTTGGCAATCCCACCCTCAGGGAAACAGGACAGGATGGAGGCACTTTCTTGGGTATTCACATGTGACCAAGCATGGCTGTAGGCCAGCAGCTGCCCCATGGCAAAATTTTTCCCAGAAAACATTTGTCCCAACACATTCTCTCACATGCCTACCATCACATGCCCATACACTGGGCATGTATGTACATTCATATATGTGCACACAAAAGCTTACAGACCATGCTTTCATATGTACACACAAGTATACACACAGAGAGACACAAGTGTAATACAACAGTTGTACTTTCAAATACATATTCCTTGTTACATACATACACATAAAAGCTCACACACAGTTTGCCAGATCACACATATACACATACATATGAACACGTGAACATACAGGCTTATAGGCTATATGTTAATTCCACATATGCACATACAACAGGAACCCACTTTTATACCTGTATAATCACACATATGTACATGTGCACACATGAGTAACCTGGATGTATAATGTGTACACACACACACATACATATGTAGGCTTCCCCCCCTCACACACACTTGAATCTTTCTCTTTGGCTCTTCCTGATGGGAGCTACCTTGGGAGCTACTGTGGGCCACAAGAATGAATGATGAATGTTCTAAAATGTTGAGCGCTGACTGGGGTGGGAGCTCTCGGTATCTAGGGCTTCCGGGCAACAGTGGTAGAGGGTCCTCCTGGACCCCATTGAATTCCCACACTGCCCTCCCCTTGGACTAGCTGGTAGTTGTAGGTGCCAGGAGAGGCTGTGGCTAGGTCAGGGTGAGGGCAGTTCTAATGCCTACTGAGGTCCAGATCAGTCTTTGCATTGGGTCAGTCTTGGTATTGGCCAGTTCCTGGTGCCCTCCTGTGTACATGCCTGCTTCATCATGCCAGGCTGTGATCAGTGTTTCCTGGCTTAACATCTTCCTTTCTGATCTTTTCAATTATGGCCTCCAGGAATTGCACTCTTGTCTACCAGGGCCAGAACACCTGGGGTGAGGGCCCATCTGCTGTCCTCCATGTGGTCTGGGCAGACCAAGTGTCCTCTAAGCTAGCTGGTATGCTTTCACCTTTATGGGCCTCACTTGAAATCCGCACTAGACACTAAATGGGCCTCTTTGGAGGGGACTCTAAACTGTAGTCAGCCCCAGTCCCGAGACAAGGAGAGACATATCCAGGTCCACCTTCCACCATTAATGCACTGGTTTAAGGTTCTTTCTCCCCTTGAGCTACAGATTCAGAATGTGGAAAAGGAGGCCACCTTGCCTTGTGCCACCCCTACTGGGCTTATCCGATGTCTGGGGCACTGTGAAGAACACCCTCCTTTTTTGTGGAAAGAAGTGGGCCCAGAGATGTCTTCAGACCTTCCCCCAGAAGTGAGAGAATCTGAGATAGGAATGCTTTCTGAAACACCGGAGCTTGTGTCTTTCAGTTTTCTGGGTGTAAGTAGTGCACAGAGTAGAGGCTAACACATTTGCCCATGGCTCACACCCCGACACCAACAGGACATGTGGATCTTTGTCTGAGGTCACAACCTCTTGAAATAAACATGAAAAACTTGAACAGTGGGGCCCACAGTAGAGGGACTCAGATGTCTGGGGCACCTTGACCCCAGCAGGGTGGGCTGGGGTTAGAGTGGAGACTCTATACAGAATACCCCTGAAGTCCAGGCTCACATGGCTGGAATGATGTGGTCATCTGCTACCATGATGCAGAGAGACTGGCCTTCTGCTCCCCTGAGACCTCCTAGGGCATAAGATGTAGAGGTCCAAGAAGAGTCTGCAGGCGTGTCCACCTGGCTGTCCTAGGCTCTTACTGTGCCCCAGCTGAGCTAAGGAGGCAAGAGCTTCCCAGAGGAGGTATTGTGATGGAAATGAGGGTTTCTAGAGATCCAGGTGCCTCTTCTTTCTGAGGAGTCTTCAGCATGTGCCCAACACATGCCTTAGGGCTTAGGGGGCCCAGTGGCCCTGTGAATGAATTGGGGCCACAGTTGATGAATTTTGCTTGTCTATGAGGTGGTTCTAGCAGCAGATCTTGGGGGGCACCAGAGGGTAGAGAGAAGGGCTTACACCCTAGGAAGGAGACCCACCAATGCCTAGCAGTGCCTGGGTTTTTCGTTTGTTCAGAGCTCTGTCTTAGATGCTCACCTTGGTGTCCTGGCTGACAGAAGATACTGGGTCTGGCCCATGACCCACCCTGAAGTTCCCTCGGTGTCTAACTCCCTGTCAGAGAAGGGATAGTCCCCAGGCTGTTCTGGGACTCTCAGGCAGGAGTGCACATCGCTAACACCGCACATCCAACTGGGACTGGCTTTTACAAAGTTGTTGCCTTAATGTGTGTTGAGGGAAATTCACCAAGGTCACCCCTGCCTCTGCCTGATACAGACACACTGGACTCCACCTCCAGGTCCTGCTGCTGGAGAGGAGTGCTGGTATGATGGGCTGCCACTAGTAGTCCCACATGGAGGGGCTCAAAGCTGTGACCCCCTTGACATTGCCCATCTGCCTGGGACGGTTCCATATACAGTGCAGCGCACCCTGCGCTTCCAGCCCACACCTGCCCATTGCAGTCTTGTCCCCGGGCCGCAGCTGCGGCTGCAGCTTCCCCATCTGCGCTGTTGCCTTTGGCTGTCTTTGCACTTTTGTTCATGCTCCAAAGAATATTTCATAATGCCTTCATACTGATGTGCACCCCAACCATTTTGTACGTGCCCTTGGGCCACAGCGAATGGCCTTCTCCTTTTGGCCAGAGTGCCGCCACCTGCACACAACGCTGTCTTCTAGGGATAGACGCCCAGGGAATGAACTCTAGTTTTCTAACTGACTAGCTGAGATGCTAACTTGCTCAACATGAACAGAATGGCACTTGTGCTGTGTGAGCGGGCCAATGTGTGCTCGCAGGGAGCTTTGGGGCATAATCCCGCAGCAGGGATGCATGCAGATGGTTCTGGAAAGTTTTGCTGCCACAGGGCTAAGTTCAGATGCCCAGTGGACCTGTGCACTTAGTAAAACACAGTGATTCAACTTGGACTGGTCTCTTCATTTGCATGTGTCTCTTGGCAGCTGGTATAAGGGCTGGGGGTCTAGCTGGGGAGGCAAGGCCACTCAGCACTTCAACTTGGGAGCTCTCAAGTCCCAGGCTCTGTATTTCCTGAGTTGTTAGGGTCAGAGGCTGGGTCCTTTCAGTCTTAACAACCTAGCCTTGGCCACTCATCCTCAATAGGCCAGTCAGTCATGAAGAATTATTCAATGAGGCCACATAGGGAAGATAAAGAAGACAACTCACATCACCCCATCCCCACATACCAAATCCATCTTCAGGTTCTTGCCATTAGGATTAAGTTTAAATAGGAAGCAAGAGGTATATATGTAACCAAACAGTTTTGGTCAAAGTGTGGCCCTGCCCAGTCTTTAGTCTTTCATCATTCTACTAGAACAGTTACAGGGGCACCTTCAAATAGCCACAAACATGAAGCCATGAAACATCAGACATGCCCCCCGCCTTGGGAACCAGTCTGAGTCAGCACAAGTTCTCACCCTCAGGGTAGTGCTCAATGGTCAGGACAGCAGGATCCTGGAACAACAGGTGCCTCTGGTTTGGGCCATCCCATCTCCTGCCCTTCAACAGTGAGCTGGTTTTCATACTGACCCTTGCATCCACATGTCATGTCCTGACTCTGTGACCACCTGGACCAGCAGGGATCTATCTGGCCAAGCTTAATTTGTTGTTGTCACATAGTCTAGGCTCTGATGTCATCCTGGCTACTTTACTGTCCTTGTGTGCCCACCTGCTCTTCTTTTACACCTCACCCCTCCTCTGGCTTCTGCATAGACACTTGGTTGCCTATCCTCTGGCTACCCTGAACCCCAGCAGGGTGAGGTGAAGGATAGGTGGATATTCATCCCGTCTGTCTCTCCACTGCCTGAATGTTGGTGGAGCCTGGCTGTGGTGGGTTCTGACTTATAAGTTTGGGGCTTTGCTGTTCTGACCTCTGGAACTGTCACCCCACAGACCCTCTCTAGGCCTCTAGGGACAGCTGAACATGAGGAGCAGCTGGACTTGGCTTGGGAACTCCTCAAGGCCCTAGCTGGCCCTAGACAGATGCCCAGAGCTCTTGGAGCAGCTGGACAAGGCAACCTGCTTCTGCTTTGCACCATGATATCCAGAGAGTTGATGGGGTCATGTGTTCATGGCAGACATTGTGGACGCCAGTGAAGCCTGTTTTGGGGCGTTATGACCAGTCTGAGTTTGAGGGCAGTTGAGTGGCCTGACTCATGATGGCTTCCACCTTTCTGGGCATGGCCAGTGTCCTGTGCTCCTCTTTCTGGCCATGATCACTCCTCTCAGTGGTGCCTGCCTCATTTCTCTGAGCTTAGAGGTCTCTGTGGGATTAGAATTGGAGGTAAGAGTTGGCTGTGATGATTAGGAGAGGCCCGAATAACAAATGGCACTTTTTCCACAGAGAGACCACTCCAGTATATGGGGGTCTGCTGTCTTGTTGCTCCATTTTGCATGACTTCCTCCTTTAGGGTACCACCTGTCCTAATATGACCGCTGTAATAAGGCTATTACATCTTCATTGCAGTCAGAATATTGGGAAATGGACTCTTTCTCCTAGGTGCCAAAACCCTGGTTAATTATTAAGAGAATGGTAAAGATGACTGGGGGTCACTAGATGTGTCCACTTTGGGTGCACCTGATCCACACATCAGAGCCACATGGCCTTGGGTTAGACATTGGTCAATCAGCCAGTGACCATAGACAGAGTAGAGCATAGAGGATGGTTTCCTCGGTTAGAGCCATACCTGCCCCGGGCACTCTCCAACCTGTTCTGGTCATGGTGCCCTGCCCAGGATTCTGTGGTATGCCTATCTTTATAGGGCAGCAGTATCATCTATCACTCCATCTCACAGAAAGGGAAACCGGGGTATGGAAGCCTAAGAGTCTCTGGTCAGCATGGAAGTGCAGATGCATTCTGGAAAGTTCCTTCAAGGATGGCCATGCTGTGGACACTCTGGGAGTGTCCCCAATTTTCACTGTCACCAGGCAGTCACACTGTGGTGTCTTATTGGTCCCTTAGATAGCTAGAGACCTATGGTTTACTGGCCTGGTGGTGGGAAAGAATAAGAAGCAGGTTCCTAGACTGAGCCTGGGGCTACTACTATGAGGGATCCCATGGACAGTGGACACCCAGGGATGCTCTTCTTAGGGAAGCAGTGAGCTTGGGCATCCAGGGACAGTGTGTAGGCACAGAGGAACCCAAGGCCCCAAGACTCTGGCCTTGAGAAGCCACTGCATCCTTGCACCATCTCTTAGGGCATTTTGTGTTCCTCAACTCATGTATACACCAAGTCTATTTCCCTGATAGTGTCTTTCTCCTGATGCCTCCTCCTCCTCCTCTCTCTCTCTCATCCATGATCAAGTTTATCCCTTTAGCAGAGGGACCTCACCCAGTTGTCTCAGATGGTCTCTCCCTGGTGACATCAACATCCCACAGGGCTGAAGTAACATCCTACAGTGATTGTGAACCTCTGTAGACAAAGCACATATCTGTGCAAAATACACTATGACCTCAAATTCCACTGAGACCACTAAGTACTTGCCCATCACCTGAGAGAGAGAGGGGGGGTCCCTCATGAGGAGGCACACTCGAAGGGGTCAAATAGGGTGTGTTTGCAGACCAGAAGGGACATGATACATGTGGATAACTGCCAGCCAGGATGGCTTGAGGGACACTGGGGGCTACCTGTCTAGAGGCAGCTGGGGAATGACTCCCTAGGCCTATGATGGACCAGGCCAGCTGCTAGTGCTTCTCAGAGACAGATGTCGCAGATAGCTTAGGATGTTGGAGTGGAGGCCATGCCCAGAAAGGCCACCAGGTGGCAATGCTCACCAGGAGAAGACTCCTGCCACCAGTCACAAGAGAAAGAGCTCTGGACAGACAAATCCAGACTCCTGAAACCTGCCCTTCAGGAAGTCAGACCAGGCATATCTGCTACCTACTGCCTTTCTCAGCCAGGTTGACAAGGCTTGGTTAGTCACACCAGTTACTAGGGGCCCAAGGACCAGTGGAGGGCATGGGAGTTGCCAGCTATGGGATTGTGGTAGACTCCAGAAGGTCTAGAAGCATGGTAGATCCTGGATTGTGGGACTTGAGCCTAGACCCTTGAAGTTAATGTGAACCTGAGACAATGAAAGTCCAGTGCCCAGAGCCAGTGCCCAGAAAGGGCCTCTGTGCAAAGCTGGTCAATACACAATCTCGGGCCCCATCCTGACTCTACCCAGAGCACCAAGGCTCAGTCTGTCCTGTGACTTAGGAGGCAAATCTACAGGGTAAGGGCTGTTGCCACACCTACCATGGGGGTCTTGAAAGGACCAAGCAGACTCCATAAAAGGCTGCTCAGTCTTCTCTCAGAGATTGGGCCTCAATTTCAGTTTCCTGAGACTGAGCAAGCAGTTTCTGGGAAGGCCAAAGACATTGTCCTTGCAGTCGCTCCTTTTCTTCATGTACTCTGACTGCTCAAGGTTCAGCCAGTTGTTTACTGTCTGGGACCCCTCACCAACTTAGAGCTATGTGCATGAGTCAAGGACAGAACCTGGGCCACTGAGTCAGCCCCCACAGTCAGTACGTGCTAGGCCAGCCAGCCCCCATGGCAGCTCAAGGACAGAGCCTAGGACTTGTCCAGACCAGCCCCAAAAGGATAACTGTAACCCCCAACCAGTAAATTCAAAGGTTACACACCCTCACCCAATCATATGACGCCAAGGCTTGTACCACCCTGCTTACATTTTCTTCCCTTTAAAAACCCTTCACCCTGGGATCTCAGGGCCGTCCTCCTCCACCTGCTGTGTCGGAGTGTTGGACACAGACCAAGCCTGGGGTGGCTTGTTATCAATAAATCCCTGCGTGTTTGTCATCTGGAATCCGCTCTGTGGTGGTCTTGCTTGGGGGTCTCTCGACACAGGCACAGCAGTCTCACTGTAGGAAGTGACATTCTCTTGTCACCCTCAGATCTGGCTCCAGCCCCTTTTGTAGATCCAAACTGGAGGTGAGGGGACAGGTGGGCAGACCCGAGGGGATCACATGGGGTCTGTCCTCTGTTCTCATTGTCTGGAGTCAGACATACCCTGGATGTCCACACTTTCAGCCTGTCCCAGAGGGCCTCCACCCCTGCCTGTTTTGCTCCTCCCTGGGGTATGTACCAGTACTGATGTCCTCCACAGAGCCCAAACTCGGCAAGACCCAGCTGGGTCTGTCCACCATGGATCCCCACTCCACAGGACTTGACCTCCATAGGACCTGACCTTAAAGTAGCCTAACCTCCTTAGAGCCAGCTGGCTTGACTCCCTTGTGTCCCAACCTTTAGAAAGGAAGCTGTTCCTGGCTTAGAATGCAGATCCTAGCAAGCAAGGGCACTGGCTACTGGGGAGTACAGGGAGTAGGGGGATGGGGTAGGGCTTCTGTTCCTTGAGGTTTTGTGAGTCATCTCTTGGTGCTCCCTAAGTGCCTGGAGACACATGATCCTGTTCATATTTCCCTTATCAGCTTGAACCTCCACCAGAGCTGCTGGCCGCACATTCACCCCTGATTCTGCTGCCTCCTAGAACACCAGAGCGATAATAATCGGGCCCAAAGCATGGACCTGTTCACGCAGGGACCGGGAAACTGAGGCCAGGGAATTGGAACAATAATGTTGTCCAGGGATAACAACTGTTGGGAACAGAAAACCCAAGAGCCTCCTCCTTGTTGGTTCCTGCAATCCTGGGGTCCCTGATGGGAAGCCCCTACTGCCTCGAGCAGCTGTCTCAGGTATGTGTACCCCTACCCTGTGCAAGGAAGATAGGAGATTTCAGAGAGCAGCAGGCTACGTGAGGAGGTGCTGAATGGGCTCCCGCAGCAAGGAACCCTGGGTACACCAAGGTCAACAGGACACCTGGCATACTTCTCAAGCTGCTGGCTTGGAAACCTCACAGCCACCACTGTCACTCAGCCTGTTTTGTACAGGTCGATGCTGACCTACACCAAATTCTATGTCATTTTCTATGTCACCTGGTTGCCCTTGTACCTGACTGGGTTAGCGCCTTCTCCTTAGGGGCCAAACCTATCCCTCCTTTCTACCCTCTTTCACAAGGTCCTCTTCCCTCTAAATTTCCTCAGATCCTGCTGCTCCTCCAGCCACCACACTTCTCGTCCCTCAGGCACTGTGCCACACAGGAAGCCTTTCTCATGTAGCACACTCTTGCTCCTGTGGCCTCCCGCCTCTCAAATGGCCTCTTTCTGTGATCCTGTCCCTCTAACTGGGCTCAGGTCCTGGCATCCAGGGTTGGGGGCTTGTTGCTAGGTAGATTCTGGATACCTCTGAATCCTCAATACTCCCTTCCCAGTTACAGTTGCATCTGCTCTGTTACAAGGTGAAATGGAAGAGTGTTGTTATTTTGTTTTTTGAGACAGGGTTTCTCTGCATAGCCCTATCTGTCCTGGAACTTGTTCTGTAGACCAGGCTGGCCTCGAACTCAGAGATCTGCCTGTTTCTGCCTCCCAGGTGCTGGGATGAAATGTGTGCACCACTATCATCCAGTGGAAAGTTGTTTTTTTTTTTTTTAATTTAAAAAGGAAGAACAGTCCTAGATTCAGTTCCCAGCACAACATACAAAGTTGGAAGTGAGAACCTTGGGCAGAGCCTGCCAAGCCTGCAAGCCGGTAGCAGATAGGTGCCGCCCAGGCCAACACTGTGGCCAGGAGCATCTATAAAGCATCTACTGTATGACTGCCTGGCAGTGCTCACCCCTGGCTTCAGCTGCTGCCTGGCATTCTCTGTTCAATGTCCGGCCAATCTGTGGCTTCGGGACTCTTGTCACTGGGCCTCAGTTTGCCCTGGCCTGTCCACTATCCTCAAGTGTCATTGTTCTCATCCTTGTATACTGTTTACATTTAAGTAGCCCACAGGACCCCATCAGGTTTGACCCTAGTACCCCAGGGCACCAAATTTAGGTAGGGGCCTGAGAATCCTTGTAAGGCCACTGGGCCACATCTAGAGGGTTTGACTCAATACACCTTTTCCTTGTGAATCCACTCTCCGGCTTAACAATGAAGTCAGGGGTTGGTTGAGCAGCCTAAGATCAGACTTATTGGACCTTGTCATCCACTCTAGGTATAGCTATGTGTTGGGTGTTAAGCATCAGCTACAGCTAGAGCTAAGGCTCCAGTAGACAACTCTTTCCTGGCTGGGCTCTTCCAGATGTAAAGTGACCCACATCTCTGCTCACCGCACCCTGGAGTCTCAGCCCACAGGAGCTTGGCTCTCACAGGGAGCTGCAGACTGTGCTCCCAATCCTGCACAGAGCCAGACAGCTGCATCTGGGGCTATGCTTGACATTCAGAGCTGCTATTTTTCTCTCACACGTGGGTCTTACATTTGTGTTGGAATGGATTCCTGCTAACTTCTTTGCTGCTGTTGGCAGACAGTCCTCTGTGGTTCGTGCAGGATGGACACCTCACACCTGCCCACTGCTATCCCCCAAGGGAGCCTGGTGGGCATGGACAACTTTGCCCCTATCCTGACCTCTGCCCTCATCTGGACAGAGGACATAGCTCCCTTTCCTGCCCATAGCTCGTGCTGTGGTGTTAAGGTCTCTGAGCACACCTCCTTCCCCACTCATTTCCCTCCCCCATCAGTTCCGTGGAAGGAATGTCTCCAGTCTTTCCTTCCCAGGCGCTAGGGTACATTCAGCACCTACCAGCCCACTCTCTCTGTTGGGGCATTAGCTGAGCCACTGTGGGTCCTGGATCCAGACCTGCCCCCATCACAGTTTAATTTGATTGACAGTTGTTTTCTATTGTCAATTTTACTAGTTTCTATTCTAATCTTTACTATTTCCTTTTACCTCTTTTTGGGTTTAATTTTCTCTTCCTTTCAGTTTCTTTAGGTGAGAGCTCAATTTGCATATTGGAAGTATTCTGTTCCATGCAGGCCTTTGATGCTGTCTGTACCGTTCCTTCTCAGCACATTACATGGCTCCTGCACATTTGATGTGTTTGTCTCATTTTCATTTCAGTTCTAAGTATTTTCTCATGTTCTTTATGCTTTACTTCTGGGGATTTCTTGGGGCTGCTATTTAATCTAGTTTAATTTCTTCATCTTCATATTCTGGAACCATAGTTGTGTGAGTTCTGTTCCTTTCAACTTACTATAGGCTCTGTTTCATGGCCCAGGATCCAGTTTTCCTTGCTGAAAGCTAGGAGTGTAATTGGGAGGCATGAGTTGGGGTCTCTCTGAGCAGAGCTGCATCAGGCTGCTTGTTTGGGTTCTGCAGCATTTCAATGACTGCTTCCTCATTCTTTGTGACACCGGACACTGGTGAGGTAAGACCTACTGTCTCTGTTGGCTGTGCTGGCTTTCATTGTATACGGCTTGATTTCTTTCCCTTCTTCTCCCTTCTACCTGATAGAAAACAACCTCATGTTCTAGTTTGCTTTCTGTTGTTGTGAGGAAACACTGACTGAAAACAACTTAGGGAGTGAAGGGTTTATTTGGTGTACAGACTACAAGTCCATCATCAAGGGAAGTCAAGGTAGGAAGTTGGAGGCAGGAACTGAAGCTGAAACCATGGAGGAGTGCTGCTTCCTGGCTCACTTCCTGGCTCATGTTCAGCTACATTTCCTTTTCTTTTTGAAAGTGATAACTTATATTTGTTTCAGCTACAAATTTTAAAAATATTTTAATTGAAACAGAATTACATAATTTTTCCTTTTTTTCCCTCCAGCTCCTCCCAGGCTCCCCCTCCCACCCCCACACTCAAGCTGATAGCCTCTTTTTCTGGATTATTTTTGTTACATACTGTGATGGCTAATCTTGGTTGTCAACTTGATGACATCTGCAATGAACTAAAACCCAAGCAGCTGAGCACACCTGTGATGGACTTTCTTGACTGGGTCTGTCAGATGTGCAGCTGGCACAGACTCTCCCAGTCTTCAGGTTTCTCTTCACTTGATTGCTTCCCTAGCTGGACAGAGCTCATTTTAGTTTTAGCTCTATAATATATCTTGAAGTCTGGAATAGGAATACGTTCAGTGTTCTTTTTTCAGCTATATATCTTATACAGCCCACCCTCCTAGGAATGGTACAACCCACAGTGGGCTGGAGCCTCCTGTTGTAGAAGTAATTCCTATTTGATAATTGTTTTCGTTGTATGTAGTTTTACAATGTTAAAGTTAAAAAACTTTTTTTTTTGTTTAGACAAAAGGGGGAATGTTGTAGAATATTATTTTAAGGTGTGTTACTTTGCCTGTCTAAAACACCTGATGGTCTAATAAAGAGCTGAACAGCCAATAACGAGGCAGGAGAAAGAGTAGGCAGGGCTGGCAGGCAGAGAGAATAAATAGAAAGAGAAATCTGGGAGAAAAAGAGGTATCGAGGGAAGGAGGAGAACACCCAGCTAGACAGCAAGCCACAGAGTAAGAGCAAGATTTACAGAAGTAAGAGAATGGAAAAAGTCCAGAGGCAAAAGGTAGATGGGATGATTTAAAGTTAAGGAAAGCTGGCAAGAAACAAGCCAAGATAAGGCCGGGCATTTATAATTGAGAATAAACCTCAATGTGAGATTTATTTGGGAGCTGGGTCTAGATGGAAGTTTCTCTCGCCTGCCTGTCCCCAAATAATCAGTAGGTGCCTCCCAAATAATTGTCTCGGAGGCTTAATTCTAGTTAAGTCTTAAGTCTGGTTGCCCCACCTACACTTCTTGCCTGGCTCTGACCAATCAGCATTTTATTAAACCAGTTCGAGTGACAAATCTTTACAGTGTACAAGAGCATTATCCCACAGCAGCTGGGTAGCAGGACCCCTAAAAAAACCAAAGACCAAAGAGCCCAGAAGAGCAAAAACAACAGCCTCTTACATCAATTAGCAATTAAGAAAATACTCTCACAGACATGCCCACAGCCAGTCCTCTGTAGCCAATTCCTTAACTGAGGTTCCCTCTTCCCAGGCTTGACAGCTAGTAGCTGAAGCTCTTTGTGACAGGCCAATTCCTCCTCTATCTTCTGTGGGTCTTTTACATAGTTTTAATTTATAGCTTACAAGCATGAAATATGTTACTTCTGTTTTTGCTTTGGGTAATGGAGTATCTTTTAGGGAGGAGGGGATTGGACCTGCCTCAACTGAATGTACCAGGCTCTGCTGACTCCCCAGGGGAGACCTTTCCTTGGAGAAGGTGGGAATGGGGGGGGTGTCTTGGGGGGAAGGCTGGGGGGTGGGAGGAGGAAGGACAGGGAAATCCATGGTTGATACGTAAAACAAATAGAAAATCTCTTAATAAAAAGAAAAAAAAGATATAAGAGCTAGCTAGCAAGAAGCCTGCCATGGCCATAGTTAAAAAAAAAAAAAAAAAACCACAAGTAGAAATAAGAAAAATAAATTTTATTTCAGAGTCACTCTGGTTCTCATCACTTCTGGTGTGTTTATGTGCACCCAAGGTCTTGTTGCTGTGGTCCCTCTGCCTGAAGAAGTTCCCCAGTGTGTCTAGGGGAGAAGATCTGAGGTGATGAATTCTTTGGTTTTGTATGCCTGAGAAAGACTTTCTCCTTAATAAAGGGTCATTTGCTGCTGTTGAATTCTGGGCAGACAGCATGGTTTCTCAGCTAAGGCATCACTCCACTGAGCTCTTGCCCCAAGTTGAGTGTTTTTCGAACTTTTGATTCTTTGCTGTCTGTATGTGTATTGTCTACATGTGTATATGTATTTATATATGTGTGTGTGTGAACATATGTAAGGTATGTGTGTGTGTGTGGTTTTAAGTTTCTGTAGTTCATATGTGTATTGTGTTTACCTAAACTGTTCTAGTATTAATAAAAAGTCAGGAGTCAGAAATTGAGATAAAAACCTGATAAATCTAAGGAATGGCGGGAGGACAATTGGCTGACCCTACTCTCCACATTTCCCCCATCCAAAAGCCCAGGAAATCTCCCTCAGCCCCTTCTTCTCTTCCTGTCCCTCTCTATCTGACTTCCTTAGTCCTCCAACATCTTTATGACTAATCCCAGTCAGCCAATCGCTGACTCCGTCCTTGATTCAAAGTGTCTTTATTAGCATAGCAGTGGCAGTGTTCACAATTCTCCTGCAACATTTCCCCCTTTTGTCTAAGAAAAAAGGAAGGGTTTTAACTCTAACAGAAAAGTATATACAATAAGAATAATTATCAAGTAAGAAATACATTCACAATGTCCAGTCCATTAGTATTTGACAAATTCAAAGAAAATACTCCATTATCTATTCTATCTTGGTGAGTCCAAAGTCTTGTACCTGATTTACTTTCTATCAAAATTATGGAAAACTGTAACTATAACTGTCCAATTTTCAACCCCATCGGAAACCCAAGAAGGATACAATATTACCTAATTTAACAAGAAATGCAGAGGAAGCAACTTCCAAAACTAAGAAATGACAGAGACATCTGGCTGCCTGGACAGTCACCCAAGGTTCCTTTGCAACACTGGGGCATCCATCTTTAGCCTACAGGCCTAGAATATCTGACGGACTTTTCTGTGAAGCAGGAATTTTAAAGGACTGTCCTACCTTGTCTTGGCAAAGTCTGATAGTTGTCTTCTTTTGTGTCCTGCTTGTCCAATTTGGATTGTCAATGCTGGACTGTCAGCAGTCGAGGCAAGGGCAGTCTCTTTGCCCAGTGGCTAATTTTGCCACAAATGAAAGCAAACTCCATATGGAGGTTCTTTGATGTCCATCATCCTCTTTTGAAGTAGATTGGTGCTGCCAGGAGCAAATGTGTCACGCTGTCATGAAAAGCCTTATATTTATTAAAACATTTTAAATGCTATAATTCTGTAGATCTCTGAAGTGTTTGAAGACCATTTATTTAAAGTATGTCTCTGTTTGGCCTTGAAAACATACCCACCATGACTATAAGTTTGATTGCTATAGATAGCTACTAACCTGTATTTCTTTATTATTCTAAGTAGCTTTCAAGGACTGGAACTTTATGTTACATTTTTTTTAAAGATTTATTTATTTATTATGTATACAGAAGAGGGTGCCAGATCTCATTACAGATGGTTGTGAGCCACCATGTGGGTGCTGGGAGTTGAACTCAGGACCTCTGGAAGAACAGTCAGTGCTCTTAACTTCTGAGCCATCTCTCCAGCCCTATGTTACATTTTTAAATGAGCTGTGTAGGTACAATACCTTAAACAAGAAATAGAAACATAATACAGTATAACAAAAATCATCTTAAATTTGTATCAATATACAAAAATATCTTAAATAAGAGTAGAAACATATATACAGCATAACAAAAATAACCTTAAATTTGTATCAATATATAAAAATCCTAACCAATGTAACATATTTGAGACTAGTAGTTGCTTTTTTAGTTTGAAAGTAGATTCAGTAATCTACCCTTTTATTGTATCATTCCTATATCCCCTTTGTCTTTTCAGAACAAGATGTCTGAATCTAATTCTCTTTTCCCAATTTTCTCCCTGACCATGATCAATTAAAAAATTGTAACCAACCCCCCTAAACAATGGCAAACATCCATTGAATGACCAAAAACCACCCACCCCACCTCTTGGGATGTGGGTGTAGCATTCTTAAAATTACTTTCTTCTGTCAGGGGGTGATGGCATCTTTACCCTGTAAAAACTGAGGTAAAGATCAAGTCCTGGCAGACCCAGATGTTGTCCAGTCTCAGTGTGATGGGAAAGTGCAGGGCTTATCTGAAGTCCTGACTAGAGCAGTCTACGAGGCTGGACCATCTTAGCTAACCACTTTGAAGTTGTCCTGAGCAGTTCATAGTCCAAAGCTGACCTCTGGGTGGTGTTTGTCAGCTTAGTGGCATTACCACAATCCAGGTAGATTTATCATTGTGGGTCCCCATTATTCTTTTGGAGACTTCAAAGGTCACTGTTAGGAATGTTAGGTTCACTGCTGAAAACTTAAACATTTTAAATGTCATATGCAGTAGATCTCAGAGAGGTTATAGAACCATAATATATTAAATACATCTGAGGTATACAAGCTCTATGCTAGCCACAGAGAGTTAGCCAGAGGTCAAGCACTGGTGGCTTATGCCTTTAATCCTAGCACTCAGGAGGCAGAGATTCATCTGGATCTAGGTGAGTTCAAGGCCATGCTGGGCTACAAGAGATTAATCCAGTCTAAAAGAGAAACAGCCAGGCAGTGGTGGCACACACCTTTAACTCCAGCACTTGGGAGCACACACCTTTAATCCCAGCACTAGGAAGGTTGAGATGGGAAGTGATATGGCTCGGCAGAGAAAGGAATAAAAGGCAGGAGAAGATAGGAACTCAGATCTTTCAGGCTCCTGCAGGCTGAGGAGTTGGTGAATTAAAAGGTGGCCTGCTCTGCTTCTCTGATCTTTCAGTTTTCACCCTGATATCTGGCTCTGTGTTTTTATTAAGACCAGTTAGGATTCATGAAGCAGAGTCACATTTCAACTCCAAAGTCAGCTTTTAATTTTAGTTGAGTTGGACTACAAAAAGATCACTTGCCTTATATGTCTGTAGAGAACAGTAGAAACAAACATTTGTGGAGATTTATGAATTTTTTTCCTCTTGGAAATGTGTTATACTATTAAGCCAATTTATTCTTTTTCTTGGGACATTTTTTTTCTGGATGATTTGTCCTTCTTCTTCAGATGTCTTATTTGTTCAGTAGTCTTCAAATTCTTTAGTTGGATGCTTTTATTCTCCTGGAAAGATTAAAAACAAAACCCTGCCCCAGCCCTAATTTCCAGGAGTTTTCCCCTTTTTGGCAGATTATGTTTGAACAAATGAAAGACATTTGTTAGTCTTATAAGTTAATTTAGATGGAATGGCCATGTGTGTGGTGGTATTGTGTTCCCCAAAATATTGTGTACCCTAATAAACTTATCTGGGGTCAGAGAACAGAAAAGCAACTAGATACTTAGGATAGGCAGTGGTAGCACACGCCTTTAATCCTAGCATACCAGAGGCAGAAATCCATGTGTTCAAGGATACAGCCAAGTATGGTGACTCATGCCTTTAATCCCAGAAAGTGAGCCTTTAATCCCAGGGAGTGGTGGTAGAAAGCAGAAAGGTATATAAGGCGTGAGGACCAGAAACTAGAAGAATTTGGCTGGTTAAGCTTTTAGGTTTTGAGCAGCACAGTTCAGCTGAGAGCCATTTGGATATGAAGACATATGGATACAGAGGCTGAGGAAACAAGATCAGCTGAGAAGTTGGCCAGGTGAGGTTAGCTGTGGCTTGTTCTGTCTCTCTGACCATCTAGCATTTCACTCCAATAACTGGCCCTGGGTTTGATTTTATTAATAAGAACTTTTAAGATTCATGCTACACATGTGGTTGATGAACTATTGCCTCTCCTAATCAGGAGTTCTCTCCTATTTGAATCTAATCTTTATTAATCTTGATGGTAGCCATAGCTTTTCTTCTCCTGTGGAAACAAAAGCAAAACCTCTTTCCCAATGTAACATATATCCTAGTTTCCATTCTGAGGTCAAAACATCTTTGAAATATATAGGCTGATTTAATTCAGCAAGTTTTTTCTACTATCTAATGTCTCTCCACAGCTGTCATTCTTTTCTCATTAGCATTTAAAAAATTTAAAGTTAATAAAGCATTGTGCAATCTATCTCTGGGGGCCTTTATTACCCCTTTCTGTTTATTAAGTATATCTTTTAAAGTGCAATTAGATCTTTCTATAACTGCTTGTCTTGTAGGATTGTGTGGTATACCTGTAATATGTTTTATATTGTAATATGCAAAAAATGTTTTATTTTACTACAGACATATGCTGGAGCACTGTCAGCCTTAAGTTGTACAGGTATTCCCATAATGGCCATAATTTCTAATAAATGTGTTATTACAGAATCAGCCTTTTCAGAACTCAAAGCAGTTGCCCATTGAAATCCTGAATAAATGTTTATGGTATTGTGCACATACTTTAATTTTCCAAACCCTGAAAAATGAAACACATCTATTTGCCAAATTTATTTCTTTGAGTACCCTTTGGGTTACTTCCTGCAGGTAGTGGAGTTTGGTTATACCAAGAACAAGTAGAACATTTCCTTATAATTTCCTTGGTTTGTTGCCAAGGAACAAGTGATAAATAAATCTTTCTTTAAACCTTTGCTATTAACATAGTGTTTCTTATAAAATTCTTAGGCTTCTAGTGTGGTGGTATTGTGTTCACCAAAATATTGTGTACCTTAATAAACTTACCTGGGGTCGGAGAACAGACAAGCCACTAGTTAGTCAGTGATAGCACACGCCTTTAATCCTAGCATTCCAGAGATAGAAATCCCTCTGGATCTCTGTGAGTTCAAGGCCACATTGGAAATAGCCAAGCATGGTGACACACACCTTTAATCCCAGAAAGCCAGCCTTTAATCGCAGGGAGTGGTGGTAGAAAGTAGAAAGATATATAAGGCATGAGGACCAGAAACTAGAGGCATTTGGCTGGTTAGGCTTTTGGCTGGTTAAGATTTGGCTGGATAAGCATTCAGGCTTTTAAGCAGCAGTTCAGCTGAGAGCCATTGGGATGAGGACACAGAAGCTTCCAGTCTGAGGAAACAGGACCAGCTGAGGAACTGGCAAGGTGAGATAGCTGTGGCTTGTTCTATCTCTCTGATCTACCAGCATGGACCCCAATAACTCGCCTTGGGTTTGATTTTATCAATAAGAACTTTTAAGATTCCTGCTACATCTGGCGCCCAACGTTCGTGTTACGAATTCATGAAAAAGCTGTTTGCCTGTGGCCCTGTGAGCCCTAGCTCAGGCCCAAGCTACACTCAGCCGGTGGTGGTGGCTCATGCCGGTAGGATTTGCTGAAGGAGACAGAGGCAGGAAGATCCCGAATTTGAGGCCCGGCCTAGGAGGCTTGGGAGAAGCTTTAGCCTGGACTGAACCACAAACAGTGGTGGGACCATGGAAGCAGTGGCTACTGCTCCACGTTGCCAGCTCCTTCTCATCGTGTTGGTGACTGCGGTGATGCTGCTACCTGGGACGAAGGGTTTACTGCTGCTAGTTCAGAGAAGAATTGCCAGGACCATCGTGTTACAAGAAAGCATCGGCAAAGGTCAGTTTGGAAAAGTTTGGCAAGACAAATGGTGGGGAGAAATTGCTGTGAAGATTTTCTGTTCTAGGAAAGAATGTTCATGGTTCCGAGAGACAGACATTTATCAGACTGTGATTGCTCCAAGCCACAGAGGAGGCACAAAAAAAAAAAAAAAAAAAAAGTCTGCATGGAACCATGACCACACCTAACAGCAACTTTGAAATCTTCAAAAAGATGACAGGATCCTACAACGATGATTCCACATGGACTATGATAAAGCCATTAAGCCGATTAACACCATGGAAAAATCGACTTTGGACTACAAACTGGTCAGAACAATTTCGAGAGGACTAGTTGAGATGATCCAGCCTGACAGACTACTCAAACAAGGACTTGAAACAAGCCCTGAACTTTCCTATTATCCAGAGACTGGACAAACAATACAGGACTTGATGATTAACCCCAAAATTTTCTTTTCAAGATTCCCTAAAGATATCTTCACCCCTAGAAAGCAAAAAGAAAAAGAGAATATAGATATGAGATAGATCATTGAATCTACTCTGAGAAAAAAAGATAAAGAAATAATAGGATAAATAGGTGGATCATTGAATCTACACTGAAGAAAAAGGGGAAGATATAAAAATGACAAAAGGTAGACTACTGAATCTATTATGAAAAGAAAGAAGAGAAAATATGGATATGATAAGGTAAAAAGGGAGATTATGGAATCTACTTTTAAAAAGGAACTACTTGTTTTAAATAAGATAAGTAATGAAAATTTTTTGGTCTGAGTTTATCAGATGTTACTGGACTGGACATTGTTAATATATATAATGGAGTTTTTTATCTGAAAAATGTTAATGGACTAGACATCATTAATGTAATTTTGGCTGTATATATTGTATATGCTTATTGGATAGTTTTTCTTGTATTAGTTATAAGCTTTTTTAATTTTAGACAAAAAGAGAGGAGATGTGGTGGTATTGTGTTCACCAAAATATTGTGTACCTTAATAAACTTACCTGGGGTCGGAGAACAGACAAGCCACTAGTTAGTCAGTGATAGCACACGCCTTTAATCCTAGCATTCCAGAGATAGAAATCCCTCTGGATCTCTGTGAGTTCAAGGCCACATTGGAAATAGCCAAGCATGGTGACACACACCTTTAATCCCAGAAAGCCAGCCTTTAATCGCAGGGAGTGGTGGTAGAAAGTAGAAAGATATATAAGGCATGAGGACCAGAAACTAGAGGCATTTGGCTGGTTAGCCTTTTGGCTGGTTAAGATTTGGCTGGATAAGCATTCAGGCTTTTAAGCAGCAGTTCAGCTGAGAGCCATTGGGATGAGGACACAGAAGCTTCCAGTCTGAGGAAACAGGACCAGCTGAGGAACTGGCAAGGTGAGATAGCTGTGGCTTGTTCTATCTCTCTGATCTACCAGCATGGACCCCAATAACTCGCCTTGGGTTTGATTTTATCAATAAGAACTTTTAAGATTCCTGCTACATTCTAGCACAATTCTTACCAATAGCTGATCAATTTTATCGTTACCTTGTGCTAGAGGACCTGGTAGGCCTGTATGGGATCTGATATATGATGTGATGTGATATGTGTGTGTGTGTGCGTGTGTGTGTGTGTGTGTGTGTGTGTGTGTGTGTGTGTGTGTGTGTGTGTGTGTATGGGATGATTTATATTCCTGATTATTTATTTATAATTAAATAAACAACAAAGTTAATTCTGAATCATTTGGAATAAGTTCAGTTTCAATATGTAAAAAACCTCTTTCTGCATATTGAGAGTCAGTAACTATATTAAGAGGTTCTGGAAAATCTAATAATACTATGAGAATAACATAATTAATTCTGACTTTTGAACTGAATCATAAGGGCTTTGAGCCACTTTACTTATTTTTCCTGACTTATAAACTGTTTTTCCTGATTTATTTGCATCAGTATATAATGTAGGGGTTGAAGAAATTGGTGTTCCCCATACAATATGAGGAAGAATCCAATTAGTTCTCTTTATACAAAGTGGTCTCTTATTTTGGGAATATTTGTTGCTAATCTCTCCCAAAAAATTACTGCAAGCTCTTTGTCCATGTTCATTTTCTGCACATAATGAGGCAATTTTAGCATTAGTAGAAGGCACCACAATTTCTGCTGAGTCTATTTCTGTTAATTTATGAAGTCTCAATTTTCCTTTTAGAATCAATTCAGAAACTTTTTCTTTCTTTTCTTTTCTTTTCTTTTCTTTTCTTTTCTTTCTCTCTTTCTTTTTTTTTTTTCTTTTTTGAGACAGGGTTTCTCTGTGTAGCTTTGCGCCTTTCCTGGAACTCACTTTGGAGACCAGGCTGGCCTCGAACTCACAAAGATCGGCCTGCCTCTGCTTCCCGAGTGCTGGGATTAAAGGCGTGTGCCACCATCACCCGGCAAGAAACTTTTTCTACATAGGTCTTTAATTTTTTTACTCTGTTTGTGTAGTAAAAATATCAATTCTAATACATAATATTTTCCTCTGCATAAGAATTCCTGTAAGTGAATGCATAGAAGGTGGTATGACCAGGATACAATCAAGCTCTGTATTTAAGTGATCCACATGTGCATCCTGTAATTTTTTTTCTACCAAAGTCAATTCTCTCTCAGCCTCTACTGTTAATTTTCTTGGACTCTTTAAGCCCTTATCATCTTGTAAAGTTTGAAATAAATTACTTAGTTCTTGGCTACTTAAGCTGTAGCCAGTTAATGTCTCCTGGAAGTTTTTGAAAATCTTTAAGAGTTTGTAATTTATCTCTCCTGATTTGTACTTTCTGTGGTTGAATTTTTTGTAAACCTATCTTATATCCTAGATAATTAATAGTATCTCCTCTTTGTACTTTTTTGGGAACAACTTGTAGTCCCCAGCAAGGCAAAATTTTCTTTACCTCTTTGAACATTTTCTCTAATATATCCAAGTCTGAATCAGCTAGTAAAATATCATCCACGTAATGGTAAATTATAGATTGAGGAAACTGTTTACAAATTATCTCCAGTGGCTGTTGTACAAAATATTGACACAAGTGCAGTGGTTTAACATCCCTTGTGGAAGAATTTTCCATTGGTACCTTTTAACAGACTGAGAATTATTATAAGTAATTATTACAAGCACTGTGAAGGCATAATTTTCACTATCCTGTTCTTGTAAAGGTATAGTAAAAAAGCAGTCTTTTAAATCACTGTAACAGACCATCCTTTAATAAAGAAGGCAAGGGAATTCCAGGCTGTAAAGAGCCCATTGGCTGAATTATCTTATTGATGGCTCTTTAATGACAAATACAGAATTCCAAGAACTGGTCAATTCTTTAATATGTTGAGCATCTACCTGCTCCTGTACCAGCTGTTCTAGTGCCTGTAATTCTTCTAATGTTAAAAGCGTTGTTCCACCCACACAGGTTTGTCAGTTAACCATTTTAAAGAAGGGATGTTGTGCCTTTGAAAGACCACCAGCTGTTGTGCCCTGTTTATGTGCAACTTGGATGGTCTGTGACTGTTCTTATAATACCTTTTAATATTTCTCTCAGACGCATTCTTTATTTTATGGTTTGCTTCTGAGATTGGAGGAATGATAATATGTGATTTCCACTGCTGTAACAAATCACACTCATATAAATTCATTACTATGTTAGCTACAAATGGTTTTAATTTTCTTACCTGTCCTCTCGCCCTACACACTCAGCCCATCTTACACTTAGTTTTCCCTGAGATAAAGTTCCGGTCCCTAGAAGCTGAGTGGTTGCCTCCTGAATAGGCCAGTCTGGATGCCAAGATTTTGGTGATATTTATTGTTGCATCTTTCCCTGTGTCTACCAAACCTTCAATTTTAATGTCATTGATATGTATTTTTAGCTTTGGTATCTGATCATTTATAGCAGTTTGTCAATAGTTGTTTTCTGGTCTCTCCTGGACCTTTTGTTGTATCTCTAGAAGTTGTTCTGTCTTTGGTCACATCCAGAGCAGTGTGGTTTTTAACAACAGATAGTAACTTTTTAAACTGCTCTGTGGGTGAATTTCTCTGATGCTGACAGAGAATAATTGAGCCAATTTGATATTAGGGCCTGTGGGAGGCCCCTCAGGGCATTCCCCAGTGGCAAAGGGTTCCCTCACCTGTCCCGTGTTGACCTGCATTCATTAGTCCAACGCTGTTCTTTGCCACAGCTTCTGCATACTTCAAACGGCTGGGGCTTTTGAATTATCTCTAGAAAAAACATCGTTTCTAAGAATATCTTGCCTACACTCCCTTTTCAGATTACCTTGTTTGCCACAATTAAAACATCTGACATTTTGATTTTTCCTAAAATTTCTAGAAATTACTTCTCCTACCAAAGCAGCATCAATAACATGAGATCCAATATTAGCCGTATTTCTTTTTTCTCTATTTTTTTTATTAAGAAAAATTTTTCATTTATTTTACACACCAATCAAAGATCCCCCTCTTCCCTCCTCCCACCCTCCAGTCTCCCCCTCGCAACCCACCCCCTACTTCCCTCCACAAGAAGTCAAGGCCTCCCATGGGGAGGCACATCCAGTAGAGGCAAATCCAAACCCTTCCCCCTGCCTCAAGATCAGCCATATTTCTAATCCATTTGTCTATTGGTGCTGATCTTGCCTTTAAAGGCCTAATCACCCTTTTGTATTCTGAATTAGCACTTTCAAAAACCAAAGATTCAATTAATATTTGTCTAACTTCTAGATCTGATATCACTCTATTTACAGTTGAAGTCAATCTTTATAAAAAAAAAATCAGTGAAGTCTTCTTTTGGGCCTTGTATGATTTTAGTAAATGACTCAGTCCTCTTTCCTGATTCTTCAACCCTGTCCCAAGCATTCAAAGCTGTTATATGATAGAGTGCCAAGGTGTGTCCGATGTTCACTGAGAAGCTGATGTTGGGAAATTTCCATACCTCTAGCCCTACCTCATTGTTCTATGACCTAGCTTCCTCTTGGCACCATGTTTTTCATTGAACTGAGGACCAGCTTCCAATATTGCTGTGGCTGAATCTTTCCAGTCTTGTGGAATAATTCTGTGGCGAGTTGCCCATGAATTTAACATCTGCTTCACATGGGTGAATGCATACCATATGAAACTACTGCTCCTTTAAATCTCTTCAAATCTAAAGCTGCTACAGGATTCCAGTCAACTTCTGCATAGCCTTAAGAATGCCTGTCATCTGGTGGTTGTTCTTATATGGCAACTAGATAAACTAAAGTTGGTTTTCTAATAATCGTGGGCTGCCCCTCTTCAGGTTCATCATGCAATGGTGTGGTAGGTTCTGCTCTAAATTCCTGTGTTTGTGTCTGGATATTTTTCTTATTTTCATTAGTGGGTCTTTCTGAGGTTTGTATCTTACCAGTCAAATTTTCATATTTGGCACAGTCATCAAACCATTTTTTTAAGGATTAAAATATTACCAAACTGATAGTAATTAAAATTTGTAATATGTCGATCCCAGCTAAGTAGTTTATCCCCTCATTTTTTTTTTCCCATTTGCAAGCCATCCACAGTAGCACTAAACAGGGTCCAACTCCCTGCCTTGTGACACTTCTAATTCTCAGCCTGGGAAAGATTCTCCCCTCCCTTTTTTAAAAAACCTAATTTCCTAATTTAAGAATTCCCAGGTGTCTCGCCAGATCTGCTGGTGCTGACAGTGTTGGCAGAGTAGTGATGATGGTCCACTGTCCCAGCAGGGGGTGGGAACCGAGGGGTGCCCCAGCCAGCGCTAATTGCACACCTGGGCCGGAGGCCACTATGGTGCTCATGTGCCCTGTGGGGTAACCAGAGGAACTGTGTGGCTGCGATCCAGCGTGGGAGAGGATCGAACCTCCTGCCGTGAGTGTGAGAGCACAGGATGCACTTGGGAGAAGAAGACCAAGCTGCCTGTGTGGTGGTGGTGGCAGCAGGTGGCTGCCCAGGGAGCGCGCGCCATGCAGCTGGCAGTGTGTGGCCAGGCTGAAGACCCCTGCTCTGGCAGCAGCAGAGCTGAGGGGCATGCCCTGCTAGTGCAAAGGGTAGCCTTAAAGGCAGAGCCAGCTGCTGGTGAGGGGTGCGGGCCGGAGCGGCTGTGGTGGCTTTGTGGCCTAGCTGTGATCTAAGGTACACGTTGTACACCAGATACTGCGATGCCTAAATTATTCTAGTATTAATAAAAACTTGGGAGTCAGAAATTGGGATTTAAAACCTGACAAATCCAAGGAACAGAGGCGGGATGGTTGGATGACCCTACTCTCCATGTTTTCCCCATCCAAAAGCCCAGGAAATCTCCCTCGGCCCCTTTTTCTCTCTTCCTGTCCCTCTCTATCCAACTTCCTCAGTCCTCCAAAATCTCCATGGCTAATCCTAGTCAGCCAGTGGCTGACTCCATCCTTTATTGGCACAGCAGAGTGGCAGTGTGAACATAGGGGTATGTGTATTCATATGCATGTGTACAGGTACATTCACGTACAATTGTAAGTGTGTGTATGTGTGTGTGTGCATGTGGCTTTATGGATGTCATAGCACAAGTGTGGAGACATCTTGTGGGAGTTGGTTCTCCCTTTCCAGCATGTTGGTTTGGGGGATTGAAGTCAGATCATTAAGCTTGGCAGCAAGCACACGTTCCACTAAGGCATCTTGCTGACTTGGTTTTTAGGATTTTGAGGTAGATGTTCTCATCATAGTTCTTGGGCATTTATCCTGCCTGGCATTCTTGGATTTTCCTTGGCTCTGTTGTTTTGGAGTCTATTGTTAACTTTGAAAGCAAAATGGCTGCTGTTGCTCTAGATGGTCCTTGTTTTCTCTTGTGACTCTGCTCCAGTTTAGATCAACCCTTGGTCTGCCTTTGCCTTCTCTGACTTCCTTCAGCTGTGTGAGTCTCCTGAGCATTGAAGACACTGTTTTGTCCGAGTTGTTGTATTTCCATCTGGATCTTACTTCCAGGCTCTGTCTCTGCTGGAATAGCTAAGCATCTTGTAGGCTGTCTGCTGTCTCCATAGATCACTTACAGCTATTTTAAGTTCTCTTCCTGGCAGTCCTGGCATCTGTCACACCCCATCCACTCTGGTTTCAATTGTTGCTCTGCTTCCTGGGGGTGTTTTCCCTGCTCGTTTTAGCTCTTGTGGAGAACAATGAACACTGAGAGGACATCCTCACACTTGGCCATGAGGGGCTTTTCTTTTAAGGTGGTGATGTGGAGGTCTGAGAACAAACCAGAAGCAGGCTGACTTGTGGAAGCTGGTGCTAAGGCTGGTCCTCTCAGTCCTTATTCAGGCTGCAGCTTTTCACTAGAGGTGGTCTGAATGTCTTCCTCTCACTTTGTGCCGTTTCCTCCTACTGTACTAGAGAGAATTTTTACAGTTTGATTTCAGTCTAGCCCTTACTGGTGTCGTGTGGCAGGGCGGCGACTGTTACACATGTTTAGTAAGTCCCATCTTAGGCAGGAGCTGTGCTGGGGCTAAGCCTTTCCCAGTGCTCTGACTTCTCAGGGCCCTCAGCTGTGCTTTGGCTGAGCACTCTCTGCCATTCCTTCAGGGCAAGGACCTCTTCTCTTCCCTGTCCTCCTTCTGTGGCAATATCTTCTTCAATGTTCTCTGTGGAAGGAGATGCCTACTGCAGGAGATGGAGGTGGGCACAGCACATGCTGGTGTCCCCTTGCTCGATCAATGGCACACTAAGAGTCATGGTCCTTCATAATGTCCCTGGAAACACCCAGTGGGCTGTAAAAAGCGTAGAATACCCTAAACCTTTGTTGCCAAGCAATTTAACTGTGAGACTAGCCCATGCTGAGGCATCAGCAGTTTGCTAGCTTAGGGCCATATTGTTCTTGGCACCTAGGAGTATGTATTGAGTCACCATTGCTCAGGCCCTACACCTAACGGGAGTGGTGTGACTGCAGGTTCCAAGTGAGTGATCCCTGAGACCTGACATGTGATGGGGTTGAGAAAAGTTGATCATTTGTGTGTTTTGGGTTCCCAATGGAGGTTGGAGTGATTTCTGAACTGTACAGTAAGTTGAAACTCAGCCCTGCCTTTGTTTTTGAAGGATATTTTATCTAGGTATAAAATTCTAGGTTGACTTTTTTCCTTTTATATGCAAATATGTGTCCCCACATCTTCTTCTTACTTGTTTCTGTTAAGAAATATGATTAGTCTTAGCCCAGGTGGTAGCACACACCTTTAATTCCAGCAATCAGGAGGGAGACAGAAGCAGAAGGATCTCTGTGAGTTTGAGGCCAGCCTGATCTACATAGTGAGTTCCAGGACATCCAGAGCTACATAGTGAGACCCTGTCTCAGAAAAAACAAAACAGAACAGAACAAAACCATGTACCGAGCAAAAGAAAGAGTGGTCCTCACAGAGGGAGAACGTGAGCAGAAGCTCACAGGCAAGGCATTGCTGGAGAACGTGAGGGCCTGGACAGGGCTGCATATGCAAACTCAGCATAACACATACAAAACAACATACAAAAGACACTAACAATAAATTTAACCAAGGACACGTAGTACTTGTACAGTACTACAAAACACTGCTGGAAGAAACTGAAGACCGAAATAAATGGAAAGACACCTTGTATTCTCCAAGAAGACAGTGTTTTTAGGAAAGAAAGAAGGAAAGAAAGAAAGAAAGAAAGAAAGAAAGAAAGAAAGAAAGAAAGAAAGAAAGAAAGAAGGAAGGAAGGAAGGAAGGAAGGAAGGAAGGAAGGAAGGAAGGAAGGAAGAAATCTGCTATTCTTTTTGGAATTTTAATTTAAAAAAATTTTTTACATGTCAGAAATATATTTTATAGTTTTGATTCATGGATCTCTATGTTTTTCCTAATTTCAGTCTTGGCTTCTTTTTTTTAGTTCTTTTTTTTATTGAGAGATTTCCTATTCATTTTACATACCAACCACAGATTCCCCTCTCCTCCCTACTCCCACCCCCAAGCCTCCCCCCTCAACCTACCTCCCATTCCCACCTCCAAGGCAAGGTCCCCCATTGGGAGTCAGCAGAGCCTGGTACATTCAGGTGAGGCAGGTCCAAGCCTTTCCTCCCTGCACCAAGGCTGTGCAACGTGTCTCACCATAGGCTCTAGGCTTCAAAAAGCCGGTTCATGCACTACGGACAGGTCCCGATCTCACTGCCTGGGGGCCCCCTAAACAGTTCAAGCTAAACAACTGTCTCACTTATCCAGAGAGCCTAGTCCAGTACCATGGGAGCTCTTCAGTTTTTTTTTTTTTTTCTTCAGAGCTGAGGACCAAACCCAGGGCCTTGCGCTTGCTAGGCAAGCACTCTACCACTGAGCTAAATCCCCAGCCCCTACTCAGCTTTTTTTTTTTAATGTGTGGGTGTTTTGACTGCATGCATGTGTGTGTGCCATCTGTATGCAGTACCTGCAGAGACCAGAAGAGGTTATTGTATTCTCTGGAACTGGAGTTACAGAGGGTTGTAAGATGCCATGAGGGTTCTGGGAACCAATCCCGGGTCCTCTGTAAGAGCAACCCCTGAGTCATCTCTTCAGCACCATCTGCTCTTCTTCTTAAAATTTACTCTTATTATTTTAATTGTGTGTGTGTGTGTGTGTGTGTGTGTGTGTGTGTGTGTGTGTGTGTGTGTGTGTGCAGGTGTCAGTAGAAGACAGAGGCATTGGGTCCCTCTAGAACTGGAATGACAAGTGGTTGTGAGCTGCCTGGCATGCATACTAGGAACCAAACCCAGATCCTCTGTGAGAGCAGCATGTGCTCTTAACTCTGAGCCATGTCTCCAAGCCCAAAGTCTCTTGTTCTTTATTCTTCATTTGTTAACTTGTCTTTCTTGATCTTTGGCTGCTTTACTGATTGATTTCATTGAATTCTGTTAGATTTTCTCTTTGCCATAGACCGTGAGAAATTTAATTATGATGGGTCTACATGGGCTGAGTCACACACACACTCTGTGCTTGTAATGTGCTGAATTTGAATTCAGCACAATTTTAAAATCAGCTCTGTGCTGAATTTGAAGTATTGAGATTCAGAAAATTGTTAGTCAAGATTTTTTTGACAGAGTTTCTCTTGCATAGCCCTGGCTGACCTAGAATTCACTTTGTAGTCCAGGCTGGCCTCAAACTCAGAGATCTGCCTGTCTCTGCCTCCTGAGTGCTGGGATTAAAGGTTGCTCCACCACTGCCCAGCTTGATTTTTTTAAATTTTTATTTTATGTACATGAGTGTTTGCCTTAATTTTTGTCTGTGAACTACATGGGATGCAGTGCTCATGGAAGACAGAGAGGGATACTGAATCCCCTGGGACTGTAGTTATAGATGGTTGTGAGCTACCATGTGGGCACTGGGAATTGAACCTAGGTCCTCTGGAAGAGCAGTCAGTGTTCATAACTGCTGAGCCATCTCTCCGGTCCAGTTGGTCATGATTTTTTCAGATATTCTTTTCTGTCTTTTTATGGGGACTATAATTATAAGTGTATTAGGTCACTTTACATTGCTGCATAGATCACTGATGTTTCTTTTATTTCTTTTAAAATTCTCTTTTATGTTTCATTTTTAATCCTTTCTTTGCTGTCCAAGTTTAGTAGTCTTCTCTTTTGCCAAGACTTCTATTGCATTCTCTACAAACATCTGTATCTTTTCTATATTTTCTCTATCTCTATTTAACTTGTGAGTAAGTTAAATATAGCTATAATAACTTATAAATATTCTTGTCTGCCAAATCTAATATGAATGCAAATTTTGGTCAGTTCCAATTGTTTGTATTTTTGTTCATTTGCTTTGTTTCTTTGAATGCCTAGAAATCTGATTTACTGTTCTACATTGTGAATTTGATCCACAGTGATTCTTTTGGTGGGGGTACTTTTGCATGCCTGTGATTTTGACACTTGTTATGGGATGATGTTATGTTACTTGGAATACTTAGAGGTTTGGATCTTGACTTTAAGATTTGTTCATCATCAATGGATCAGCATTTATTCTGGTTCCAGCTGTCTTCTGCTGTTGAGAGTTCTGCCTGGTGTCTGTTACAACTTTCCTTCCATCCTTGTGTGGACACTTGCTCTGGCCTGACTCCTGCGTGGTTCTTTCTCCAAATACTGCAGAGTAGATTTCTGTGGAGGAGCACTCAGGCCAGAAACTCACAGATCTCTAAGGCTCTGGACCCTCAGCCCTCTCTCCTCCACGCACCAGCTACTTCTGCTTCTACAGACTTCCAGCTCTGCTCAGCGGGTTGAGGCAGCTTGGGAGGAATCAGTCTTGTTTACTTGCTGTGTCTTGTGTGAACTCTTTTGCTTGGTGTCCATGCCTCAGAGCTGCTCCTTTCTGCCCTCTGCCAACTCTTCTGGACCTTAGCTCTGCTTTACTCGTGGTAATCTCCTTGTGCCATGCCGTGCTGTGTGTACTTCCCCACCCTGGTCCTTTGCTCACACAGGTCTAGCTCTCTGGAGAGCTGGGGGTGGGGTGGTCAGTGTCATGGATGCCAGGCTTTCAGTGCTCGTATTTTTGCCGACAGTAAATCCTGAATGTATTGGTGAAAGCTACTGGGGTTCCTCTACCCATATGGTCCCTGCCTTTCCTGAGGGCAAGTCCCCGAGGTATAAGTTTACCTGTGTCCCCAGTGTCAGGCATCCCCCATCCTATACGCTCTGACATCGCCTAGAGCTTTGGGGGCTTGTGTACCCTGAGTCCCAGAGAACCCTGGCTGCCCTGGGGAACTGGCCTCCACGGCCATGCACTGCAGGGATGTGAGCCCAGAGCAGGCAGTCCATCAGGAGACAGTGGAGGCTTATACGGGGCAGCGCAGAAGGTGCTCCTACCCTCAGTCCCCAAGTCCCTCTGTACCCGTTATCCCAAGCACCCCAGCTCACTGATCCCGATAGGAGGGAAGAGTTGAGGTATGCTGCCGCAGAAAACTGTAGTAATGTCTCAGTAGTGGGAGACAGGTGGGGCCTTTCTCATTCTAATTACACGTGTAACTCTCGAGATAGTTACAAGTATCATGCATTAGTTTTGTAATTAAACAAGCAGAAAAGCAGTGAATATGTTGAGACTAAGGAAACAAAACAATAAAAAGAAGCGAAGCAGAGCTGAGAGTGATAAACTGCCCATTCAGGACAGGCATCGAGCCCTAGCAGGCAGGCAGGAGCTTCACCAGACCGTCTCCTGGGTTTGCGATCAGCACCCCAACCAAGCTCTCAGAGACTAGGTCTAAAGGGGTCACGTGGCAATTTAGGGTGTGAAATTAAATGTTATGTTCTTTGGGCAGCAAGAAGCAATCTGGTAAAATATTTTCTGCCTTAACCAATCAGCTGAGAGTTCAGCAAGTCAGATGGGCCCATGACTGACAGGACAGTGACATGGGCCTAGCTGGATCTAGAATAGGTTTTTCCTGCCTCCAGCAGGTTCTCAGTAGATCTAGGGATGGAGGGAAGCAGGGGAAGGTAGAGACTTTGGTTATAAGACTCCTACCAGGAGCAACCAGGTTCTTCCCTAAGGGAAGGAAGACAATGAAGCAAGAATGGAAGAGACCTACCTGTGGGAGGAGCCAGGCCTGGTGACAGCAGGGTGCAGGCTGGGGTCCTGCTAGCATAGGGTACAAGAGCACATTTACCTTTATAAGAGACTTTGGAAACCAAGGCATTGCCAAGTCCACTGACAACCTGGCCAGCACCTCCCCTGAGTAAGAGGAGACAGATAGGAATCCCTATCTAGGCTTTCTACTCCATTCCAACCTAAGAGGTCACCCCATCCCCAGGGGAGCAGGACTAGGACCACAGGGCCTGAGCCACCACTCACTGAAGATGCTCACATCACATAGGCACCTGTCCCTCCTGGGGACTTCTCTTCTGGTTCTCACTGCATATTGTTCTCCCTTCAAATGGATTGGCTATTGTTATTACATCTAGGGCGAAGGTGAGAGAACTGTATCTAAGGTTGAACGGAGAGGCTAGACTTAATAAGCAACCCAACAATGTGGTCCCAGCACTTTCATTCTTTCACAGGTCCGTTGCCCAGCACTTCCACAGATTTCCAGCAGGTGGCACTGCAGTCACACCTACTTGCTTGGCTCTGGTGAACCTGAAGCATGGTTGGTCTTGCGCCTGATTGGGTCAGGGTCTCTTCCAGGGCACCTTTGTAGAGGACAAGTCAGTTTTAACATCCATTTTACAAAATAAATCCATTGCCTACTTACGTTGGCACTGACTTCAGATTAAATAGTGTATCTGAGCTGGAGATACGTAGGGTATTCTGGGTCTCAGGGTTCTGAGCTTCCCTGGAGAAACTGTTTCCCTAGAAGCCTCTGCCAGTTATCCCTCAGGAAAGACTGAGTATCCCAGAGGTCGGAGGAAGCATGCACCTTTGAATTCAGTAGGGCCTCTTGCCCTAGGCCTTAATATGGCCAGGGATGTCAACACGACCTGGGAGTTTGGACAGGATGGGGATATGGAACTGGTAGAAGACATCACCTGGGTCACGCAGGGAGAGAAGGTGCAGGCTTCCCAGCTCCTCCTTCTCTGAGATGACAGGATTGTCAGCAGAGGGGCAGGTGTTTGGACTTAGGTTTACATCTTTATATTCAGTGGTCAGCAGCTCTCAGTCACCGGTCTCCTCGGTTCAGCTTATTTTGAGTGGGGTGTACAGGACTTGTGGGAAGTTGATGCTGTCATTTCAGCTACACTCCTGGGTTTGAGGCTAGAGACATTTCAGGGCCAAAGGAAGTGGAGAAAGCTGCCATGGGGACAGGCAGAAGTTCCCAAGGAAGTCCATAGGCCTATCGGGATGCCTCTGGGGCAACATCTTGGGCCCAGCATGCCTGGGGCCCATTCCCATGGGGCAGCCACTCATTTTTTCCCAGATCGTCTTTTGACTCCCTCTACACAGACCTCCTATCACGGCCCAGTCCGTGTTTCATCTGGGCCTGCTGCCATTTAAGAGCAGGGAAGGAACAGTCAGTGGAGAATGTACGAAAGGCTCATACAACCAGTTCAGGCATGGTGGCTGGCTGGCCTTTTGATTCTGTAGCTAGACCAAGCAGGTGCTTTCTCCTGCACCAGAAAACTATAGTAGATCCAGTCTCTTGTGTGAGCATCAGCTGTGAACAAACTGCTGTGAGGTTGCAGAGTATGCCCAGGTCTGGCCCCAAGCACAGGTGGCAGGTAGGGACAAGGGCCTAATGCACAGTGGGAGTGGGATGTATGTGCATCTGTGCCTTGTGGCCTTCCCTATCCAGGAAACAGCAGGCTTATGAGAAGCTCTGTGTCACAGCCCCTTCCAGCTTCCCATTCCATGTCAGGACCCCTAGATCAGAATGCCCATCATGAAGGTGTGGCAGAGCCTGTGGCACCCCAGGGGTCTCCACTACTCTGCCAAGTGTCAGCTGGCAGGGCTGGAACAGAGTGAGGGCTAGATATTGAAGTGAACAACAAAAGTCCCTGGGCAGTCATAGGGACACAGAAACACAGATGGTCTCCACTTTTTATTCCCTAATGGGTGAGTTCCAGTGATTTATTTGGGCTGAGGAATTTGCATCAGAAATAATGGTTTTACTACCAGAAACTGAAATGTAGAGTCTGGTATATGTGAATTGATATGAGTTATTCACTTGGCCTCAGGAAAGAATAGCCAGATGCTCACAAAGGAGCCTCTTCCTGTTGCTGCTTTCAGGATGCGTGACATGATTTAAGCCACAGGGCTGGGCCTCAGCTGGGCCTGTTATGGCCCGTGTCTGAGGGCTGACCCTTTGTCAACATTTGCTCACCCGGTGCTAACTCAGGATGCCCCAGATATCAACAAAGCAGATACTAAAAAACCCGATTGCCTTGCTATAAAGATGGGAACACCCCCAAGACAGTAATCCAGCCTTGCAGAGATGTCACCAGCACTGGGAAAGTTGGTTCCACTGCTAAGGTAGGGAGACCCCCCATCCATCTGTCCCCAGCCTCTCCAGGCTCCAGTGAGTGAGGGGGCAGTGAGTGCTCTTGGCCTTCTAGCTCCACGGACAGGCTTTGGGTAGAGGGGATGAGTGCCTATAATCTTAGAATTCAGGAGGCAGGAAAACCAGGGGCTCCAGCACAATCTAGGCTACATGGCACCTGGAAGAGGGGTTGTCTGAGCTGTTCTGCCAGGGAACTCCCTCTTCCCAGAGAGTTCCCAGCTAGAGCCAACAGTTGGCCTCTCACTGAGATACAAGAATCGACTGTTGTGTGTGTCCTGTGCTGGTTCATAGTTGTCATTGGTCATCATGATGCCCTTGTTCCTTTTCTTTAAATGGGAGAGCTCTCTCTGGATCTCTTTATCTGTTATATTAACCTGACCATTTATCTGTTACATGATGTTAATCCTGCTTTAGGATGTGCTTAGGGGAATGACATAGGGGTATGTGATGGAGGTACCTGCTTGCCCATGTTGTTGGTTCAAGGTCATGGTACCCCCACACTGGAACAGTTATGAAGTATTCAAGTCAGGGTGGCACCTTCAAAGAGCTCACTGTCTGAAGAAATGTGTCTGAGAACATGTGCAGGTTGCTATGGAAACATATAGGCTACTTGTTGTGGGGGATGGGTCCCGGAGGGTCGAAAGAAGAGGTGTTGAAAGATAAATGAGCTTTCTGAGCAGAGCAGGGCAAAGCAGAGGTGAGATGGAGGACACATCCTGAACAAGTAGGAAGCTCCTGGATGCTTGAAAACCTCAGGCAGAGGCCACCGTGTGTATCCACACAAAGCTACCAGTGTACTTAGAAAATCACTAACAGACTGGTGGACACAAAACTTCCAGTCCTTTCAGCTGGCCTGGGTGGCAGAGACAGAGCTACTGGCTACTGATATGTGATCTGTGGGTGCTCCTGCTCTGAAGCCTGGGTCTGCCTGAGCTCTTCAGGCTCTGGAAAAGAGCAAGATGATTCCATCTGTACCAACTTGTGTGGAGAAACTATGGAACCCTACCTCTCAAAGGTCCCAGATCTCAGGTTCTGAAGGTACACATATTCTCTTGCTCTGAATTATATTGTATTTCCCTAGGCAAAGTCCTGCACAGTGCATCTCAGTAGAAGCCGTTCAGTAAGGAGTGGTGTCCCTCCATGGGTGCAGCTCCATGGTGTGCTCCTTGGCCAGATGTAGGGACCTAGAACCTCAGAAATAGTCTGGGGTCTTCTAGCAGGCTCCTAGAAGAGCCATGTTATGCCCCTCCTCCTCCCTACCTTTGGCCCCACCCACTTTGAAGGGCAGGCATCAGCACTCAGCTCTTCCTCCTCAGCAACTGTGCTGTTACAGTCAGACTTCAGGAGACCTATGGGTCTGGGGGAGAGGTCTGCAGATGTGTGCATACTGCAAGGTGTAGCCTCTTGCTTCTCTTTCCTCTGGGACAAGCTCTCCCAACTCCTGTCTTCTGCATAGTCAGGGCCTGGGGGGTTATCTCAAAGTGGATCTGAGCAGAGACACGGCAGGACCATGGTGGGTTCCCTGTGGTATTAGAGAGACGGTGCTGAGGTCTCATCCAAAAGAACTGGAATAGTGCTTGTGTCCTGTAGAGAGAGGAAACACCACCATATGGTGGGCTTGCCTGGGTGCTGGCGTCCAGTGACCTTGGTCACAAGGGATCCTAGTTCATGTCTCCTTTGTGGAGGTTTTCCTATTCCCAAGAGCTTGCACCAGGCATTTCCTCATCACTGGGTCTGGAAAGTCTCCCCCCATTTTAGCCTCTGCTGTCAGGAATTCTGGGTACAAATGAACTGGTGTGCTTCAGGGCTAGGGCCCAAAGCCCGATTGCTCCCCTGCTTCCCAGAAAGACCACAGCTCAGATCCAGGAGTCTTGCTCTGACTGGTTATAAATGCAGACCTAATCTTGTTGATGATTTGGATTGTTTCAAAGGACATGGTATCCTGTGGGTGAAGTGGACATCTCTGCTGGCAGTGTCCCTCATCTCTTGGGAAATGGCCACACTGCACAGAGCCCCTTCACACATCTTCAACCCATGTCTCCTTTGTCAAGGCTTATGTGTTGTCCTCCCATGCATGCCTGCAGGACACAGCTCCACCAACCAGCTCAGACTTGTCCCCAGTGGGACAGAGTGTCATGTAGCATGAATCTTAAATGGTCTTATTAATAAAAACAAACCTGGAGCCAGGTATTGGGGTGAATGCTGGAAGGTCAGAGAAGCAGAACAACCTCACCTTGCTAGTTCCTCGGCTGATCCTGTTTCCTCAGACTGGATACCTCTGAGTCCTCATCCAGAATGAATCTCAGCTGAACTGCTGCTCAAAAGCCTAAAAGCTTAACCAGCCAAATGCTTTTAGTTTCTGGTCTTCATGCCTTATATATCTTTCTGCTTTCTACCATCACTCCCTGGGATTAAAGGCTCACTTCTTGGGATTAAAGGCGTGTGTCACCATGCCTGGCAGTTTCCAATGTGGCTTTGAACTTACAGAGATCCAGAGGGATTTCTGCCTCTGGAATGCTGGAATTAAAAGGTGTGTGCTACCACTGCCTATCCTCTATGTCTGTCTAGTGACGGTTCGTTCTTTGACCCCAGGTAAGTTTATTAGGGTGCACAATATTTCGAGGAACACAATACCACCACAGTGTCTCAGAGGTCTGATCCCCTAAGCAGGGAAGGTCCACACAGACCAGCATGAGGGATGCTCCCTCCTCACCAGCACTACATCTTTTCCTCCTCTCTGGCCATAGCAAGGAATACAATCAAGTCTCCAACACAAGGCTGAAGTCCTGGATGAAGTTCCTGCTGCTAGGAAAAGGTTCCCACACCACATAAAGGGCATGGCTGGGTGCAATGGAGCTCAGCTAGGCCTGGAAGACGGAGTGGGGGTGTCACCCCTACCCTTCTGCTTCAGCCTCCTCAGTCTTCCCATCTTCCCATCTCTACGGAACCTTTGAGTCATCTATCCATCTCTTCCTTGTCAAGGCTAATGTGTGGCTTGGACTTGCTCTGGTGCCAGTTCCAACCCTGGATGATCTTAAACCTAGTCCATGCTATCCGTGGACAGAATTACTTAAGGGTTTTGGCAAACTCTGTTTACACAGCACACCAGCTTTCTGCCTTGGTGGGATGAGTGTTTCTCCATGGTGCAGCCAGCTAGACTTGGAGCATCTTTCCTGGGGCCCCAGTGACTCAGCAGCCAATGAGGTTCTTATGCTTTGCCATGCAAGCATCCTCAGAAGATCCCCTGCATAGATAAGCTGAATTCTAGAGTTCTACTCAGAGTCCATCCCAGCAATCAGAAATCTCTCAGCCTTGGCATCTTTTCCTCCAAGGTTGCAGAAGGGGTCAGTCTGGTACATGTGACTCCCTGGGGACCCCTTATTAGGCCCATGACTTGATATTTTGTCTAGTATTCCAGCACAAGCTCCAGCTGGGAGCAGTAACTAGCATTTATTTAATATTTTTAAATGTCAAGTGATGTGCCAAGCATTTATTCACTTAGTCCCCACCACACAAAGAAGTGCCATCCTTAACCTGAGAGATATCACAGAGCCAGTTAGGAAGACTCTGATTTGGAATCTGGATGTGCTATGTTTCAGTTCTTGGGGAAACAGGGTCTCAGTCTATTCAGGACATATGGTGTAATGTCTTAGATTAGGTAATTTATAAACAACAAATTTGTTGCATATAGTTCAGAGACTGGGGAGCCCCAAATCAAGGCACCAGATAATGGGGTAACTGCTGAGATGTGTTCATATCAGTAGTACCTTTCACATGCCTTCACTAAATGAGGGGATAGGCTAAGGCTCCTGATATTACCTCGGGAGGTTCTGTTCTCGGGATCTTGCCACCTCCCAAAGGGCCTACCTGCAACATTATTGATTTGAGATTAAATCTCTATATATGAATGAGGGAGTGTGAGGTGCAAACAGACCAGAGCAAAGCTGGGACTAACTATTAAGAAAAAAATAGCAAGCAAAATAGACTGTCAAAAGAAGAGCTGTAGGACCCTAGTTCGGTTAGATGGGATGGGCATGCATTCTGCCTACCATGGTTAAGAGAAAGCCATAGAAAGACAAAAGGCATCCAGAGATGTGGAAGCATAGGAGGAGCTATGTATTTGGGAGGGAGATGAATACTGAAAACAGCATGAATGGAGCTATGAGTTCCATCATCTGCTGCTCTCCTGTGACTCACAGCTTAGCCTCAGGGCACCAGGCTAGAGCCACATGGCCTTGGACAGGGTTTTCTGTGGGATGGCAAGTGTCTGGGTCCATTGCTTGAATGTGTCTTTCTCTTCCACTCCCATCACGTTGAAGCTTGCCCCAATGTAGTGGGACTGATTCTAGTGGAGGTGATGAGACTGTGGAGTCCCTCAGGAGGGATTCTTGTAACTCTCATGTGACTTAGTACTCACAAGAACTCATGTGCTAAAACAGGCTACTCCACATGCACAGCCCCCTCTATATGTGGCCTCTTCTCTTTCTTCTTCTCCACCAGGTTGTTATATAGCCAGGGGTCTTTGCTGGATGGAGGCTGGATCTGTCTGTTGGACCTTCCAGCCATCAAAATCATGACCAAGTATCACAGATGGAAAAGTACTAAGAAGATTGTTGGCATACAAACTCAAGCTATAATATATAAAGGACAATATTATTATGACTAGCTGGGAAAACATGACATGTAGCTGGTTCACAGTCTGAAAATCGGGGCTGGAGATGGGTCAGTGGCTAAGAGAACTGCTGCTCTTTCAGAGTTTGGTTCCCAGCACCCATGTCAGCAGCTTATAGTTGCCTATAACTTCAGCTCAGTGGGATCCGACATCATCTGGTTCCCATGGGCACTTGTACACACATGCATATATTCACATCAACAGGTAAATAAACAGATAAATAAACAGTATGAAAATCATTCAGTATGATTCATCAGATTAACAAGCAGAAAAAGCATAGGACTATATAGATAAAGCAAAAAAGGCAATATTCAACATGCAGGCATGATTAAAAAAAAACTATCAGCAAGATATGAATGAAAGGGAGTGTTTTGACCTGGTAAGGGGCATCCACATAAGACAAATAATTTAATTAAGATGGGCTGAACATTTCCTGATTCAGTAAGGGATGTACAGGGACAGCCTCTTCATTTCGTTTTTCTAACATCATATGATAAGTCCCATCTGGTGTAATAAGGTAAGAAAAAGAAACAAAAATCACACAGATGAGAAAGGAAGAAATAAAATTTTTCCTCTTCTCATGCAGAAGATCCCAGGCAACCTATAAAAAGTTCTTAGAATTAGCAAGGAGTAAGCTTGCAAGGTTATAAACGCCACTGTGTTTCTTCATTGCGACCAATGAGCAGTTAGAAAACAGCAAAGTATTAGAAGTGCCACTCATGGGCTGGAGAGATGGCCCAGAAGTTAAGAGCACTGGCTGCTCTTCCAAGGACCTGGGTTCAATTCCTGGCACCCACATGGCAGCTCACAACTGTCTTTAAATCCTGTTCTAGGGGATCTGGCACCCTCATATAGACATACATGTAGGCAAAACACCAATGCACATAAAAAAGTGCCACTTATAATAAATAGTCCTTAGACTCTGGCTAGAAGGAGTCTAAGCTGGGCTACCAATTCAAGGTCCCGGCTGGCTTATTTTGTAGGAAGAGCCCAAGGTCTGATGATAAGGCTTTCCAGTCTTGTCTTCCTCAGATGCAAACTATCTGAGGCTCAGGCACCTGCCCTTAGCACAGAGGCCTGGAAAGGGACAAGCAACTAGTCATAGTTGTTACTAGCATTAATAATTAATTAATTAGGTAAGTGAAGCACCAGGCACACAACCAACCAATCACCAGCACCTGTCAGTGATCTTATCGGGGTAAAACAGAAGGTGGGAACCCAAAGCCCAAGAACTGATTCTTCCTGGAATGCTCATGCAGGACCTGCTGGGGCCCGTGAGCTGCTGGTTCATATGATGTCATGATGCTGGGGAGGCTCTGGGACTGAGACACTTTCTCAGTTTGTAGAATTCTAATGTACTTACACAAAGAGATATGAGTGGAGCAACTGAGGCAGCTCCAGTGAGGTCACAGAGAGTCAGATTAGAACCCAGACATCCTGACTACCACTGCCACTGCCACAGCCATCAACATCATCACCATTCTCACCAGCAGCAGTACCGACACCATCACCACCATCACCACCATCAACTACACCATCATTATCATCACCAGCATCATTTTCCTAAAGCAGTGGTTCTCAACCTTCCTAATGCCATGACCCTCTAATATAGTTCCTCATGCTGTGGTGCCCCCAACTATAAAATTATAGTCTTCATAACTATAATTTTGCTACAATTATGAATTGTAGCACAAATATCTATATTTTCTGATGGTCTTAGGCGACCACTGTGAAAAGGTCATTCAACCCCCAAACTGGTTGTGACCTGTAGTTTGAGAACCACTGTCCTAAAGCCTTGTCATCTGCACCACCAAATAAACGTTCATGGCACCCAGGTGTGTGGTTTTGTGTGTGTGTGTGTGTGTGTGTGTGTGTGTGTGTGTGTGTGTGTGTGTGTGTTTTGGTTGCTTCATTCTTAGGCATTGTGGGAGCTGCAGTCAGGACCAGGAGCTGGTTATCTTTATCTCACACCTGCCTATCCTGGCAAGAGGTTCCAGGCTTTGGAAATCCACCAGGGTTTAGGAGCTCTCAACAGTACCAAAAGTATTTCCATGTGAACGATGAATCGTGGGAGAAGTCTTCAGGTCTCCAAACCTTTGTACCCTGTCTCCTTTCTAGTTCCTCACTTACCTCTCTGTTTTTCTGCCTGTCTCTGTCTCTCCCTCCCTGTCCCTGTCCCTGTCTCTCTCTCTCTCTCTCTCTCTCTCTCTCTCTCTCTCTCTCTCTCTCCTCTCTCTCTCTCTCTCTCTCTCTCTCTCTCTCTCTCTCTCTCACACACACACACACACACACACACACACACACACACTCAGGTAACCCCACAAGCACGTACACCTTGGTGCTAAAGAAGCCTGCAGTATCAGGCTACCTTCAGATCAGGGATGCTGACAGTACTGAGAGTCATTAATGGTTCCCTTTACTTGGATTTTTTTTATATCATTTCCAAGTAAAATGTATATATATCTAACCATGGAACTGAAGTAAATTTAAATGAATAGATACAAGAGGAAAATCAAGTGTCTGAAAGTGCCTAGTCCACAAAACCTGAATTGCCACCAATTACTGAGAAAATTATCCAGATTCCTGAGTCACAAATCCCAGAGCTGATGGAATCTGGCCTGCTTCCTGGAACCCTGGCTTCCAGGGAAACACCAGAGTCCAGGCAGGTGGGTTATTACAGGGTAGAAGTGTGGGTCTGGGGTGCGCACAGGGCTAGTAGAGAGAGTAGTGTGCAGAGCCAGGGGTGCAGAGCTGATGCAGGGGGATGCAGGGCTGGTGCAGGGTGAGGGTGTGGGGCTGTTTGGCCTGTTTCAAACTTCCCAGCTGGTGTCAGGACAGCCCTGCCTTTTCTGTTTTATAAATAGAACTACCATGCAAGCTTTCTTTTGAAGACAAGTCCTGTGAACGGAACCACCTCCACCTGGGGCCACAGCCCACAGTGACTTCTCTGCCTTTCCTGGAGCTAGCTGAGGGAGGAGAGACCCCAGGCAGGGACCGACCAGTAGATGGGCTCAAAAGTGAAGGCCAGATGTGCTCTATCCTAGAGGCTCTGGCAGCTGTGGCCTGATGTGCTCCCATACCTTGCCAAAAGGTTATCTCTGTGAGACCCTGGATATCCTGGGAGGTGGGAGAGGGGTCCCCATAAACCCTGGGGGCTCCTCCCACTTGCTTACCTTCTATCCAGCAAGCATAGCCTCGGGCATAGGAATCCTATTAAAGTCATTCTGAGTGAAGCATCTCTGCCACAGTCATAGCCGCCTGGCTGGCAAACAGAGCACCCCCCATACATCCGGAGCTGTGGGAGATGAAGGAGCTCTGTGCGAAGCCTACAGGAACCTCTGTAGGAGATAGAGAGAGCCCGCTGGGGCTGAGTGGGTGTTGCTGCTAATTAAGTGGGAGGTAAGGGGCAGGAACCTTAATTAGCAGCGTAAGGAGTCTCTACCTCTCCAGAGCTTCATGGAGGTGGTTTATGAAACAGAAGTTCAATTTGGATGAGAACAGGTGTTGGAGAAGGGAGATGAGCAAGCAGCTGCCACAGCTAGCACAGCTGAGAGCCTGCCTGGGCTCACAGACCCACCTTCCTTCCGACACCACACTACTCCCCGTGACACAGACCCTCCACCATGGGGTGGTGGGGGTTTCTGAGGACTGAACATTCCTAGTGTCCAGGAGGTGCTGGTAAGGGGCTCCTGACAGAGACTGAGCAGTGCCCTGCTTTGAAAAAGAAACTCTGAGGCCCCAAACTCGCTTGGGTTCTCAGTTCTTCTCTGATGTGGTCACCGTACAATGACTACCTAACAGCCTGCTGCTGATGTCCTCCTAGAGCTAAAAGGACTGGCCCCAAGGCAGGGAGGGAACATTCTGTGAGCTCCCAATTTCAGGCCTTTGAGCAGTCCACATCTTTCTCAGCCCACCCCCCCACCCCCCCAGCAGACCAAGCCCTCGGTGAGAAGTGTCTCTTCTATCCCTGGCTCCCTAGAAGGTACTGCTCTAGGGCTTGGCTCTAAGCACAGTTCTAAGAAGCAGATGTGCTGTGCCAAGGCCCTGCTGTCTTGGGCTTTTAATTCCACAGCTGAGCACTAGGCGTTGATTGTCCTACTTACAGATGAGGAAATAGGCTTGCAGAAGTTAAAAGACCGCTCAAACATCAAAACCTGGTCAGTGTTGGGGCTGGACCTTGGCTGTTACCCATCAGCTGTCCACATGCCAACTGGAGACTGTTTCTTCCTGAGAGCTGGACCAGGGATTCCCAAAGAGAACAGAGAAGCCACTGTGTGTGGAAAGCAAGCTCTGGCTGCATATTTGGGCAGTAGCAAGAGACTGGTGGCAACATGGTTCCAAACTGGCCCTTCAGGCATGCTTAACTGGATCTCAGTGTGACCCTCCTATGTAGAGGGACAACACCAGAACCCAATCTGCCCTGGACTCTGCTAGCACACAGCAAGTTCTGCAGGTGTAGAGTGGGGAGCCCAGGGTATGGTTTCTGCTCTTTGGGCTGTACCAGGAGGCATGGAGATGGGCTGCTGTCCCAGAGCCCCAGCTGCTTGGCATAGTCCAGATGCAGACCAGGGCTGAAACCCAGTATGAAGCTGGTACTCAGACTGCAAAGCCTCTCAGAGCCACTTCACCGAGAAGATTGGGGTCAGGCACCTGGGGATAGTGGCTCATATGCAGCTCCGGGGCCTCCTTCTGGAATGCCAGATTGATTTCTTAGGGCAGGATTTTCAATATAAAAAAGTCAATTCCATGTTCCTCCTTTTAAGCCTTTTCAGCCACAGCTGGCTCCTCCATCAGGCCAGAGGGAGTGGGATTGTCCCCAATACCTAACAGCACCATGCTAGCCAATGCCTCTGTTCACCCCTCCCCCACACCATCTTTCTTTACTTTCAGAAGTGTTGTCATGGGCATGAGTCAGGATAACCAAGGGTGATGCAGCAGTGGCCCCCCTGTGAAGCGGGCAGCTCTGCTAAGGGCTCAGTGAAACAGAGCAAAGGTAAACATCAAGGAGCCTGGACTGTTGAAGAACTAACCATGCTCTTGAGAGGTGGGGCAGAATGACAGGTCAGAGCACTGATGTCCTTTTGACCAAGGACAAAGTTATATCATGGATCCATTTGTCTCCTCACTCAGCACAAGTGAGTCATCCTGATCTGAGCTCTGGGATGGGGTAGAATTATTTTGTTCTTATTTCTGGTGGGGCTGGCAGCATGCCCAGATGGTTGCTAGTCTGAATGGATGGACAGCAGACCTGCACTGACTGGATGCTCTGGGCCTTGAACTGCAGACCTGCTCCAGGGAGGGCCGGTGCTCACCAAAGAACAAGATCACAGAGCTGTGGGATGGCTGTCGTTCTTAGTTATCTTAGAGATCTCAACACATGCCCTAGGGACTTCCCTGGCTGGGCATAGTCTTCCAGGCTACTGGTGTTCCACCTCCTCCACAGCCCTGACGCCCCCCAAGCTTCTCCTTGTCTTTCCTGCTCAAGATGGAGCCTAGTTTCAGGATTGCAAAGCTAACAGGTAGCCAGACCTTAACTTCATATAGAAAGCACAGGAAGAGCTGTGCTTGCTGGCACTGGCCCATGGGAACATCTAGGTGCTCTGTAGGCAGTGATCTTCCTCAATAAACAGGTTCCTGTACTCTGATGTTTGATGCTCATGGCTGGGCTGGTGTTGATGGCCCAATTGAAAGGAACCTTCTGGCCTTCAACAGTGGAGATGGCTGTCCCAGCTGGGACCCAGCCAGCAGGAGGGAACACGTGCCAACCCATCAACATACCATAGCCAAATTCATGTTTCCAATGCCGAGAAATCGTATTTAAACTCTGAAGGGTAATTATCTTCACCAGGACTGGGATGAGGTCCAGGGCTCTCTGAGAACAGGGCAGGAATGTACCATGGGCTTCACAAAGACAGTGAGCTGAAACTGGCACCAGAACACAGGAAGGGAAATCAAGTCTAGCCACCCTATCTGCTAGAAGGGAACCATTTGAAGAGAGGTGCTCAAAGTTAGTGATTGGAGTTGCTGGGAAAGCTCCATTGGCTTAATTGGAGGTAAACTGGAGGGTGAATGTACCCTCAGTCATGAATATTCATGAGCCACATAGCCTTGCCTAGGTAGCCGCTGGCTCTGGCAGGCACTGAGTTGGCTCTGGGCTCGTGCTTGAAATGACACAAGCACTTCTGGATTTCTGGACTGGAGATGTGAGCAGCTATTTGTAGATGTCTTTGACAATAAGGCGTGTGCACTGCTCCCCTGGGCAGACATTCTCAGGAGGAAAAGGCTTCTACAGGTGTGGAGGGAGTGGAGCAGGTTAACAGGAGATTCACGATGCTGCCAGGATGTGAATGCCCCAGGTCTGGGGAATCAATGTCCAGAGGCTGTGATATAGGAGGGGGAGGGTCTCTCTTCCTTCTCCAATGACCTTGGCTTTGATATCATAGAAGTAACAACAATAATGTCACCTCAGATGTTTGTGACAATCCATCTGGTATGACAAATGTTAGAACATGCCAGAAATTGAAGGGGGAAAAGTGTTCCCTGCTGCAAATGACTCCTTTCTTACAGCTCGATTGAGATGGTTCGGCACCCAGGGCAGGTGGAGTCTTGCCCCACACCTGCTGGCAGGACGGCATTTCCATGTCCTGCCACCCCCAGCCAGTTGCACTAAAAAGGCTCAAGACTATGCTCACCTAGAGGCATCCTGCTGGGTCCTAGTCAGTGAGCTCTACTGCCTGTGGATCTGGGACCTGGTTTGAAGGCATTTTGGTCACTTAGAGCCCTCCTCTTGTTCCTTGGGCTTCCTTATCTTTCAACTTCCGTTTCTACCTGGATCCCTGGAGTTACTGCTAGGATAGACCCACTTGTCATCCAGCCCACCTGAATAAGGACCCTCACCATAAGAAAAGTCCCGGATGCTGTCATCAGGTGCTCAGAGGACCACATCCAGCTTGGTCCCTCCTGCTCTGTGGGAGAGGGAGTATCCACATCCACGAGAGGTATATCTGCCCCCAGGACATCCTACTTAGGATGAGTCAATTTCCTGCATAGGATCTTGAAAGAACTCTCAGCAGTGGAACACTGCAGCTTAGCAGAAACAGCCCCTAGTTCTTCAGGGCGCCCCTACCTGCCACAGGGATACAGGTGGCACTCATACCGTTAATAGTGTCCACTGTGCTGTGGCCTGGACAGCACTTGGGGGCAGTGGGAAGTGAGAAGGAAGGTGTGTAATTGGTAAGAGAGGAGGCCAGAGAACAGAGAGGGGCAGAAGAAACAGGGTCCTGTGTTGGGTGCTGGAGAGAGGCACTGAGTGAGGAAGAACAAGTTGGAGACTGGTGGTCAGGAGCCTCCTGGATGGTGAGGTCCACTATCAGTCTCCTAGTTTACTGGTGGGGAAGAAGATGCCTGAGCTATAGGCTGTGGATGCACAAAACAGCTCAGGAATCTTGGTTGCCAATCCCCTATATCAAGACACCCAAGGACACCCAAGGGCAGAGGGGTGGGAAGATTAGCCTACCCCTCATAGTTCCCTTTTCAGTTGTTTAACAAGGGAAATGTCTTCCTTGTAATGACCTTCTGGGCCTAGAGATCTGTGTCTCCAAGACCTGTAGTGTGAGCGTCCTGTTCAGATACAGGGGAGCAAACTGTACAGGTGGAAGCTAGGCTATCCCTTCCTGCAGAACCCCTCCAAGGGAAGGAAGGTAAAAGTGAGCAGGGCAGGGGCTGGGCCCTAGGGTCAGTCACAAGGCAAGCAAGGTCACAGGGTCACAAGGGTTAAGAAACACAGCTGGAGGACTGTAACATGTACTATGTACACATACCCTTTTTACATACTTATACTCCATGTAAACACACACCATGTACATACACACCATGCACAATTTTCCTATGCATGTACATGTCCTGTGTAAACATAAACACATACCCTGTGTACACACATATCCTATGTACATACACACCATGCATATACATCTCATGCACACACATTCCATGCACACACATACCATATATACTCTGTACACACATATTCCATGCAAATACACCCCATGTGCACACACATGTACATGTAAACTCCATAAACACACACCCTATGAGCATCCATACATCATGCACACATATGCCCCATACACACACACACAAACACACCCTCTGCAAACATATACCCAGTGTATATACACCTCATGCACACACACCACATACACAGTGTACACACATACCCATCCCATACATACCATGTACACACATCCATCCATACATATCCTGTACTTTCACACTCTGTACGTAGCTACCCCATGCAAATACACCCATGCACACATACCTCATGCACACATATATCCATGCACATGTAAACTGTCTGTGAACATACACCCTATGAACATACACAAACAACATATACACACATCCTGTATAAACACATACCCCATGCACACATCATGCAATAAATACATTCCCATGCACACACATCCTATGTAAACATATGCTCCACACACATACACATACTTCATATGTACATACATACTCCGTACATGCAAAGGGATTTTATTTGTGCTTTATGTGTCTATCAGCTTTTGGGCTGCAACTGTAACATGGTTTTAGTAGAAAGGGGGTGCTGCTGCCTAAGCCTTACTCTTCTGCCCACGGCAGGGTCTCAATGGGCTCTTGCCCCAGAGAGACCCTGACACTCGTGACCCCTAAAGAAGCTAGGTGGCCATGGGGTGCTCCATCTAGTCTCTATAGCCCGACAGATGTCATTCCCGTTGAGGTGGACACTGATGTGCTGCCTTTTCCAGATTGTAGGATGTGGGTCTCCAAGGAACTAGGCTGAATGGTCTAGCCCAGCTGGTACATGGCTTCTCTGAGGTGTGTTGGTTCCCAGAGAACCTGTGGCAAGTTGCAGTGATCTGAGAAGGGATCTGGGGGTCTTGCTCTGAGTCCTGTCCTTCAAAGAAGAGCTTTCTATAGCCACAGCATCTCCCCTTAGGCTCATCTGCTCTCAAAACTTCAGCTGTGGGGAACAGCATCCGCAGTTCTCTGTGGTAAGGAGGATCTGAAAGGATAGGAGAACCTGCTAAAGCTCTATGACTGGAGGGACACTAGCAGGGACACAGGCCTCCTGTCTTGGGGTCCTGTAACTCTCACATACCCCAGAGTGTCTGTGCCCAGAGGTGAGAGCATGGCTGGAAAGGACTAAGCACTGCCCAGAGACCAGAGAAGCAGCGTCTGTCCATCACCAGGGTCTGAGTCTCCCACTAGGCCAACACTGGCAGTTTCTGAGAGTCCAATCCTGACTCCATTCCTAGAGGGTCTCTCCTCCCAGGGAAGGTGCTGGCCTGGGACTTCATAGGTCATTGGCAATATATGGTCTGGGTAATATATACCTGAGAGTTCTGCTCTCAGCCACTGGTAGTGACTTCTCCCCACACCTGTGCTAGGAGGGGCTTAGAAAGAGCCAGACACCCACAAAGTCCATGGACCTGCAGTCCCAGAATGTGCATGCTGTCTCTTACAGGAGACCACAGGTGGAAAGTCCAGTGGTGTAGAGATACAGACTCAAGTCACAAAGGCCATATGATGATATCTAAATGGGAGCCATGTCTACTATGGAGATCACAAGGGTATGGACCACATGGGCAGTGAGGGGAATGTTGGGCCAACTTCAGTCATGGTGTTCAGGGTGACCTCAGGGGTCTCAGGGTCTCAGCTCCATGTGGGACCACAGGAATCCACCTGGACAGGCTTGGAGGAATAAGACAACAAGGTGAGTTGGAGGTGAAGGAGGAGAATTTATCAGAAGGACCTTGCATTCTCCCTGGAGGGTCACTTAATCCCTGGCTGGCCCTGCTGCTGCCAAATGCAGAGTGATTCAGGAGGCTGCCCCTCCCCCACCCTCCTCTACAGGGAAGCTATGCCCACTGCTTGTCCCTCCTGTCCTCCTGTCCATGTTCTTCAGAGTGCAAGCTGCATCCATCCTTCACAGAGGCAGCTTCTGAGGGACTCTGGCTGGAATAATTTACAGGCAGCCAGCTGGTAGGGACAAAGGGCTTTTCTTTGTCAGCCTGTCAGGACAAAATTCTTCACAAAGAGCCTGAGACCCACCACCTGCCTCAGCACCAGTTGCAGGACCCAAGCTGTGTCTCAGGACTGGGGATTATCAGGTATTGAGAGATTTAGGCTCTGGCTGCCGGTGGGGCCTGAGTGTGACTGTGGTCCCTGATGTGGGTCACGACCAATGACCCTCAGCCCTGGGCCCATATGGGATGAGGCACAAATCAGGTCACAGGGCCACCTCTTTGGGTTGTGTCATATCTAGTCTGTCCCATGCCTAGCCTCTGAGGGCACCTGCATTGTAGATCACAGATGTTGACACTGGGATTTTTCCCTGAGAGCCTCAAACTGCCAGGAAGTTAAAGGGCGATTCGATCCCAGGCACCTGGTCCCTACTACCTCCCTCATAGCACTGACAACACAGGATTATTACTACCTCATTCAGCAGCTGAGGAAACCAGGGCTCAGGGAAGTGAGCAGCTTGCCTGAGGTCACTGCATGGGAGGGGCTGAGCAGTTTTCAATCAGCTCTGGCTGCCAGCCATGATGCTGTCTCTGGGCCAAGAGTAAGACTTGGATCCAGCGGGGCGATCACTCTCATTCATCACCACAGTGCTCCCTGGAGTTGGAGCCCTCCTCAGAGTGTTTATAGACAATTAAGTGCTAGTGCAGAAGTGCCAGTGTGGGGAGAGGAGCAGAGCACTGACTGCCCCAGGCCTGCTTATCAATGGCCTACCGGCGAAGAGGAGCACCCACAGGAAGTCAGAAGAGGCAGGTTACTGAGACAAGGAAAGTGGGTTTTCAAACTCTAGCCACAGCCACAGATGGTCCTGGCTAGCATCCTGGCAGCTCTGACCCTGGATGGCATGTCCTCTTAATCCAGAACCAGACTGCAGGGGGCCAAGGACCCCCAGGCTTAGAGCTGGCACCATGGCACCAGGCCCAGCCTGTAGCTTGCCCACTCTGCTTCAGCACATGACCAGAACTTGGGAGGACCGCCAGTGTCCTGGGATAAGAACACCCGGGGCAGCCAGGGGTCAGGATGAGGCAGGAAATGCAGCCAGGCCCAGTGTACTCACAGTCACTACTGCAGTGCAGACGATAGTGAGAGTGAGTGCCCTGAGCCTTCCAGGTCCCAACATCTCTGCCTTGGGCTTGGGTTCCCTCCCTGCTCTCCCACTGCTCACTTTAGCCACCTGCCATGAGCCCTAACCAAGCAGAGAGACTCAGCCTGTTTAAGCCTGGTCCAGGGGTGGGGTTCAGAGTGGCAGGGCCCTGGAGGCAGATACTCCCTTCCTCCATTTTATTCTTCCCTCCTCCCCTCCCTCCCTTCCCCCCTTTTTCCTTCTTTTTTGTTATACATCCATTCCTCCATCTGCATTCAACACACATGCCCATCCACACTAATAGCCCTGCCTGTGTGTGAGGCCCAGAGCCTCCCTCCTGGACTCACATCCCTGTGGGACAGAGGCCTAGTGTAGCGGACACAGCTTTTATATGAATCCCTGTTTATACCAGCAGATGGTTACCATGGAAATGTCCTTGGGACAGGGTGGAGGGTAGAGAGGGCAGAGAGGGGGAGGGAAGTCCCCTCAGAGGCCCACATCCGCAGAACTCCTGTCCAGTTGGGCAGCAGCATCCTGGAAGAGCAGTTAGCTAGGGTGGGAGGCATGTGCAGGGGCTTGCCCTACCCCCACCCTCAGGGTCACAAGACTCTGGCCTCAGGGTCACCCTAACCTTCTGCCCAGACTGGTCTATAGACTTGTAAACTAGGCTTTTATTGCCTAGTGCCTGCAGGAAGAGCCTTACTCAGTGCCAGGATTCCCAGGGTCCCCGCAGTGCTTTCTAGTCAGCAGGTGGAGCAGGAGGGGCCCTCCAAATTAATGAGTGAGACTGATTAATCTGCTGCATTAGCAAATCCGCAGGGAAAGTCAACCAGCCAGGCAGATGTGTGTGAGCCAGCACACGTGGTCCACAGGGCTGTGTCAGCAGTGCCCTGAGGGTGGAGCTGACCCCCGCCTGGCCTTTTGCCCTAGGGGACACCCCTGCTGGTGAGAACCACTGTCTCAGACAGCTAACCCTGGAAGGCTGGGCACAAAGCCTGTCTCTAGAAGCTGTGAAGAGGAACAGGCAACAGAGCTGAGCTGCCCCAAGAAGCTCTCAGGTCCCCCTGACTCAGGCATAAGCTCTAACTCAGATATGGTCTGAGGCTCCTACGTCTGAGCTGTCTGTAAAGGGCTGGAGAAATCACAGGTCTGAGTTTGTATCAACAGTCTCAGGTAGTGGGAGCCAAGGTCTGTACACTAAACAAATCCTCAAGCACAAGTGGACAGCCAGCATCCACACTGCTCCTACGTGTCATCCTTACGGAGCCTCTGAGAGCTCACGCAACTCACCGCCCCCCCCACTCCAAAAACCACTGTCAAAGGAAGCCCAACTCAAGGCAGCCAAAAGCTGAAACTGTGGGTTAGACTCAAGATGGGAGAAAGCAAAGCGGCTTTACCCCAAAGGAGGTTTTGATTTGCCATGGGGCAGGAGTCAGGGCTCTCAACACTGAACCTAGGGAGCAGATGTTCAGTGAGAAGCCTTAGTCTGCCTACTTTTCTCCACAGCCATGTCTGAATGACAGCTCCTAATCAAAGTTCCTGGGTAGCTGGAAGAGGCTCCAAGGGACCCAAATCGTGGTTGGCTGCTTCTTTGTATTATGAGGATCTCACACTGTAGCCCAGGCTGCCCTCAAACTTACTATGTAGCCTAGAATTGCTTTGAACTTGTGGCAATCCTCCTGTCTCAGCCTCTGAGTACTGGAATGACAGGCATGCACCACCACTGCATCCATCTTTGGCTATTAATATTAGATGGAGTTGGCTCTGTGCACTGTCACGTAAGGTAATCCCTTTGTTCTGTGCTCATATGAAGCAGAGACGTCACATCAAGATGTCTGTAGACCCAGGTCCAGCTGCAGTTTCCCCACTTGGCACCTATTGGCCTTGCTGCTCTCCCCAGTTCCCTCCGGGTTCGCCTTGCCAGGCCTTACACAGGCTTGCCTTCTGCCCCACAGTAAGTGCTCAGCCACCAACTGGTTTTTAGCCCAAGACTACAAGTGTGCTTAAGAATACCCAGCTAGTGGAGGGATGGGGCTAATCTATGCCTGAAGTGTGGAGCCAGGGTATGACTCTTTGGGGGGCTGGGGTAGATGAGGACAAATTAAGAAGAGCCCCAAAGGGAGGAACAGCCCTAGTGGTGAGACTGCAAAGAGTGCCGTTCTATTGGGAAAGTCAGGCTTCCCTGGCTCCTGCAAAGACTCCAGGCAGAAAGGGAGCGAGTACCCAAAGAACATTCTTCACGAGAGGCCAGGGGCCAGCCTGAAGTTCAACAGCCTACTGAATGTGTGATCTTGAGCAAGTTGATTAAATCTTTTTGCACCCATTTCCCCTTAGGTAAGACATAGGTATGGTAAGAATTGGCCTTGGAGGGTACTGTGGGAGTCTGGCATACCTACACATCCTGATTCTTGGGCCAGCATCTAGGGAGGCACAGTGGGGGAACAATGGTCACTGCTGAGGTGGTCTGCCTAGGAGAATATTTTGGAAGGCTCTATTCACAAAGTATAGGCAGATGGCTCCTGTGACCTGGAGGAGTCTGAAGGTCCCAGAGTGGGTGTGTGACATGTATTCACCAGAGGGCAAGAGAGCTGGGGACACTAGTGTTGGAGAGGCAGACAGGGGAGGTGGGGCATGGTGGAGAGACGGGAAAGAGGAGGACAGGCGTGGGAGCAGGAGCTGGGCCGTGGAAACTGGCCCTGTACTGGTGTGGGTAGGTGCAGAGGGCCAGTCAACCTCAGAGCCACCATGCCTGGGGACAGAGGGGCATGTGCTACAGGGACAGAGACAGCACCGTCTTCCCTTCAGCTTCAGTGTCTCCAGTTTGGGGGCTCAGAGCCGGCTTCAGAGTCTCTGGGACAAGGCAAGGTTGGGCCACATCTGGCTTTTGGGGTGGGACAGGGCTTCTTTGGGAAACTCAGGCCCACAAACCACACCCCTTCTTCCAGCACCTGCTGCTCAGGCGGGCCCTCCTCCCTTGGAACCACAGCAACTGTGCACCTTGTTAGTGGCATCCCTCAGGACCACCCTCAGCACCCATCAGTTTTTCTCCAAGCACCTGTCCTCTCTAGTCAGTAGCTCGTTGCCCACAGAGTTGGGGTGGGGAGCTGCTTTCGTGCCAGCACAGTCCACCGGGCCGGCGAGGGTGGGGTGAGGGGAGAGAACATACACGCCAAGAAAGGACAAAGGTGGACCCTGGTACCGGGCTGGAACTGAGAGACGCAGGGTCCGGGGCACCGGGTTCTTCTCACTAAAAGGGCAGCGCTGGGCCTGGGCGCTGCAGGATGCTTCTTGGGCTTGCAGTGCAGGAGGAGGGCGGCAGGCTGATGGAGGGTGGGTTCTTTCCTCAACGCTGGTCTAGGGAAGGAGATGAGAGAGCGACTTGCTATTTCCAAACTGCAAACAGTCACGCTAAGGCAAGGTGGAGTGATGGAGTTAGCCAGAGCTAAGCAGGGTGTCCTCCTCTCGCGCACAGTCCCTGAATGTGCGCCCAGCAGTCTTCAGGCGGCCGGCTGGGTTAGGGCTGGAGACCAGGGTTGGGGGCTTGTTTCCTGAAGGCGCTGGGGTTGCTGGGATGACCAGGGGATCCCCAACCCCACTCGGCACGTCGCGAGCCTCAGGAGTACAAGGAAACTTTACCCCCACGAGGGGCCGAGTATGGCCTCCACCTACCCTCGGGGCCCGGTCCGCCCCCTCCTCCCGCCCGCTTCCTTCTCCCTCCCGTTCCTCCCCCTCCTCCCCTCTCTCCGGCGGCTGGAGGCAGCAGGTCCGGGCGGGGCCGCGCCGCGGAGCCCACAACCTCTAGCTCCCGCCCCGCCGCCGCGCCCCGCGGGACGAGCTGCGGAGCCCGGCTTGGGGACGAGCGGCCGCGGCGCGGGGCATGAAGTTGGGCGCGCGCGGGTCTCGGAGCGGAGGCGCGGCACAGCCGGGAGCCGCCCGCATCTAGAGCCCACTCGGTGCGCCATGGAGCTCGGGGCCCCCCGGGCGCCGCCGCTGCCGCTGCTACTGCCACTGCTGCTGCTGCTCTTAGGGGTCGGCCTCTTGCCTGGTAAGTTTAGAAACGCAGGATGGGCTTTTTTTTCTCCCGGGTCCTGGCACCTGGGACTCCAGGGCCAGGGGAGAGGAGGCCCGGGGCTGCGGTGCCAAGCCTCGGGTGCGCGCAACGGGATAGTCAGACTCCTCCACCCACTACAGCTCCGACGTCCTGCGGTGGTAGCTGAGCCAGTGAGGAAGGAATCAGCCGCCAAGTGCCGGGAGAGAGGGTTTGAGGGGAGGTGCGGGGCGGGGGGGTCTGGCTGCATTTCCGAGCTGCAACCAGAACCTCCAACTAAGATAGAGGTGGAGTCCACCTGGGAGGGAGGTTCCATCCTGCCAAATTTCGCAGCAGACCGCCCCCATGTCTGCTACTGGATTCAAGGATATGCTTCTGCCCCTGGAGCTCCCACCTTACCTTTCTGCCCCCACCCCACCACCCCCGGCTTCCTCCACCTCTTATTCTCTAAGGGCCACCTTTCCCCCTAACTCATTTAGGGGCTTCCGGCAGTTATTTAATCCCTGGCCTCCCCGCTGAGCAGTGGGGCTGGGCCTTACTAGTCCAAGGTATCTGGAAGAATGAGGCTGTGGGGGGTACTCTAGGAGCCCCCTCCTGAGGAGTTCCTGTAGCTCTCAGGTAAGCAGAATCCTGCAGACAGCAGAGGCTCCCCTCCCTCTTCCCAACCCCCTCTTTGATGCAGCAACTCAGCAAATGGAGGCAGGGAGGCCCCCTAGCCACGTGGGGGGCCGGTGGAGAGGACACAGATGGGCTGCTGGCTGGTGGAATGAGGGACCACCCTCTTCAGGCAGCAGTGTGGAGCTTCTCCAGGGCATCTTGTACCTACCCTGAACACCAGGCGCTAGTGGCCCTGAGGGTCTGCATTCATCGTCAGGGTGGACACTAGAAGCCCAGGCAGCAGGGCCTCTCCTGTGGGCAGGGGCTCAAGCTCCCTGCATTCATGAGGAGCAGCGCCCAGTCCTTTCATTCGTCCCCACCACTCTCGCTGCCCCCATGCACTTCTGCCCCCTCCCCATGCTGCTGTCACTTCATGTCCTTTGTCTCTGCCGGTCACTGGAGATAGGGCATTTCTATCCAAAGTGATTGTCTGCAGGGAAGCTGTATGCAATTCAGTGTTCGCTGTCCATTGCCCTGTTTTCCTGGTGAAGTAGAGGAGGGCCTGACCCATTCCGGGGGCACTGGAAAGGCTTCCTTGAGGGGAGTCGGGGAAATCAAGGCAGCATGCCCAGGGGCCCTGAGGTGGAAGGTGATGTGTAAGAGGAACCTGAAGGAAAGAAGGACTGTGATGGTATGGGGCTGGAGGGGCAGCCTTTGTGTCTCCTGTCCCTAAACCTCCTGCCCTTCCCACAGCTAGCGGCCACATAGAGACCCGGGCCCATGCGGAGGAGCGGCTCCTGAAGAGACTCTTCTCTGGCTACAACAAGTGGTCTCGGCCAGTAGCCAACATCTCAGATGTGGTCCTTGTCCGCTTCGGCCTGTCCATTGCTCAGCTCATTGATGTGGTAGGTGTGGGGATGGCCCGGTGGTGTATGGGATGATAGGGTCACCCTGAGACTCCATGTGGCTGGGTCCAACCAAGGTTGACAGGAAAATGTCATCATGAGCTTCAGCAGGTCCTCAGCACTGGGGGAGGGAGGTGGGCTCTGTGGCTCCGGAACTGTTCCATAGGAAAGCTACTGGCGATGTTTCCTAAAGTAAGTGGGGCACCTTTCGGAGTAAAGATCACAAAAGGCTTCCTGGGTATAGGAGGGCCAGTGCCCTGCTCTTCAGCAGCTAGGCTGTGGGAACTTTGGTTGTGCCACCCTAGTGTGGGCACTGTGGTTCACTGGGGGCACATTGATCTCAGGTGGATCCCAGAGGCCACGGAGTACCAACCAGTGTGGAAAACAGGGCTTGGGTGAATCGAAGTCAGAACCTGCTTACCTGTTCATTTTCCTAATAAGAGTCCAGGAAGACTTCTAGGAGGACATGCGTGAGCTAGGCAGTAGCTAGGCCCTGCTGCATGGTCTGGGGCCCAAGGGGTCCTGGAGGAAGCACCAGAGACAAGGTCTTGGCCCCGAGAAGCATACTATAGGAGGCTGCCCTTATGTGAAATGCTGTTAGCACCCAACCTTTCTTGGCCAGGCTCAGCTGCTCCTTATGGGGTAGGACCAGGCTTTGGGGAACCCAGCCAGGGGTTGGTGCACACCTGAGTTTCAGTACCACTCAAGGTTTTGCCCTTCATGCTGGGCCTCAGCATGGGTTCTGTCCTGGCTGGAGGAATGATGTTGGGAAGGCGTAACATTACTAGCGGGCATCCAAAGGCCACCTGATTTAGTAAGCTTGGGGTCTCCATACTGGGTTTTGCTGGGTTCAGGGACAGAGCCTGGATCCGGGGAGAGAGCTGTCCCTGCAGAGCCTTCTGGGAGGGACAGAAGGGAGGACAGAAAGGAGACTGCATGCCCTGCTTGAGTTCATACCCCAGCCCCAGTATCCTAAAGACCCACCCCACACTCGAGGCTGGCACGGAACATGCTGTGTGATTCCAGCCTTTCCATGTGCTTGCCTGATGTGAGCTAAAAGCACCTACACCCCAGGGATCCGGCTTGCTGGGATTGGACACTGAGAACCTTGCCAGTTGGCCCTATCAGAGCCGGCTACTCAGACTTTGATTCTCAGGCGGGCCTAGCGTTTGACCCCCGAATGGTTCCTGCAGTGTCCCTGGGGCTGAGGGACATCAAGGACAGTGCAAGATGTACAGGCCCCTCAACCTTGCTGAGGTTTGCAAACACCATTACCAGGTGGTGGCTGGCAAGGCAACTGCTGGCGGCAGCTCAAGGCTCTGGGTCTGCTGCCACCAGGCCAGCCTAAGCCTGCCAAGCCCAGTCTCTCTGCCTCCGGAGGCACTGAGGCTCAGAGCACACCCAACACCAAAATTTCTATAAGGGCCTGGCCAGGCCTGACCTCTGCCCTAGATCTAGCTAAGGCCACAGGTGAACATGTATACACATGCATACAGATAGCTCCTGGGCCTGGTTGGAGTGTGTCCCAAAGGTTCACCCCACACTCTGCCAGGCACCTAACTCTTTGCTACACAGGGCAGTGCTGGCTCCAGGCTGGCACTCTACATGTTGGAAGTTCATGGCCACATTGTAGAAAGATCTGCCTTGTGTTTGGCCTACTCTTCCTTCTTACACTAGGGCCTGGAATCCAGGTGTCCCATCCAAGTGCTTGACCTGCTTGTGTCCCTTGGTGAGCTACTACATCTACTACAGATGCCCTCTCTGGGGTCTACATCCAGTAAGGGAGACTGCGTGCCTTGCTTGAGTTCATACCCCAGTGCAAGCTGCAGAGAAGGCTACTGGATCCCCAGTAATTTCCTAACCCTAATGCTGAGTCCTTGTGAAATGTGCTCCAGAGCTCTGTGACATCTGTGGGACCCAAGGGCCCCTGGAGGGTGATGGCCACGTGGGGCTGGAAGGCGAGAAGACCCAGCCCAGCCACGCCACAGCCAAGTTTGTTCTGATGACTCTGGAGGCCCTGTGGGATGAAGCAAGCAGTCTTCCATCTCCAGCTTCCTTGGGTATAGGTCCAGGTCATGCAGGGATGAGGTTACTGCAGACTAGCTCATGCAGGCAACATGAGGAAGCAGCAGACGATGGCCTGTGCTCTGCATCCCATCTTCTCTTCAGAGTCCTTCCAGGGAGGGGGCTCACTCAGGCCACCTTCCTAGGTGACTGCACTGGAGAGGACCCAGGCCTGGGGCGTGGCATTCAGGGGGTGCAGTCTTCTCACACTTGATAGTCTATAATGTTTTTTGTGGGGTAGGAGTCATACACACATGCCGTGTTCTGGGCAAGACACTTTCTTGCTGGATGTCCTGGGATCTCCTTGGTTAGGTCCCTGGAGGAACCTGTTTGTCATGCTTAGGCTGATGATGGAAAATGTTGGTCCAGATTGGGACACATACTGCCCAGTATCAGGTGGCCTCTGATGAGGCCATGCTCTTCCACAGACTGTGGGCCTGAGTTCTCAGGCCCCTCCTGAGTGCTGAGTGGCTAGAAGGTATGGCTATGGCTGCCATGCTGTCCCCACAGACCCCTGTGCCTGCACCAGGGCTTGCTTGTTCTCCAGAAGGGTCCTGTCTGTTTTAGGAACTGACTGTTCAGAACATGGGTCTCCAACCTGCTGTTCTTCACCAAGGATGCAACAGATGGGCCCATTCATATGGCACAGAGGGGAAATAAAGGCATAAGGAGGACAGGTGGATTGGGGCAGTAGCTGTAAGAGACCTCACAGAGTAGTCTATGGCCTAGATCTTCTCAGCCTGACTGGTTGTTACGTGGTGACCTTGAGGTGAAACCACCAGAATCTCTCCATGACATCCACCTTGGCCCTGGGGGATAATTTTGTCAAGATCTCCCTAACCGGTGGCTTTGATGGCCATAGGAAGAGCAGCAGCACATGGATCTCATCTGCAGAAGGAGCAGTGTGGGTGGACATGGCTGACAGATTTCTGGGAAGGACACTCAGCCTACAAGGAGCCTGGGGTCCATTTGGAGCTGAGCTTATCCCCCATGTCTTTCTGGAAAGGTTCCAGGGTCTTTGCCTCCTAACCCTACCTGCCCTTAGGCTGCCGTCCCAGGCTAGGTTGCCTTCAGGGCTGAGACACTCCTTCGCTCCTGAAGTTCGGCCCTGGCTTGTCCATGCCTGTGGCTAGCTATGGATAAGAAGATCTAGGCAGGAACATATCTGTTACTGAGGGGGACCTCAAGCTCCTTTCTTGCTTGTGCCCTAGGATGAGAAGAACCAGATGATGACGACAAATGTGTGGGTGAAGCAGGTGAGTGGGGAGGGCTTCCCCGCCTCTGCCCTCTGCCCCATAACTCCCTCACACGTGGCTCTCCACTCCCACTCAGGAGTGGCATGACTACAAGCTACGCTGGGACCCTGGTGACTACGAGAATGTTACCTCCATCCGCATCCCCTCTGAGCTCATCTGGAGGCCTGACATCGTCCTCTATAACAAGTAAGCCCCGTGGGCCCTGGCACGTGGTGAGGTTAGGTAAGGTTAGGCTCCAGCCCAGCAAGGAAGCTGCTGGGAGCAAAGAGGAGCTAGGCAAATGGAGTGGAAGTCCTCCAGCACCTGGGGGTACCCACCCTGAGGTCTGGAGGTCTTCTACTTCTTCTGGTCTCCTGAGGGCAGAGAATGGGTTAGACACCCTCTCCTGGCAGTGACTGCAGGTCCCATCCCAGGCAGGTTTCCTTAACCCTGCCATGCACAAATCACAGTCTGGAAGACAAATGACGCAGGGGACTTTGGGAGCAGGCAAAGGGGTGCAGGAGAAGCGGCTGCTTCCCAAAGCCTTGCCTCTGCTCTTCTTGGTCCCACCTTCACGCTGTGCCCCACATTGGGCATTGGGCAGTGGGCAATCCCAGCTCTCAGGCTCAGCTCACACCCTGTCTCAGCTCTGGAAGCCGAGGTCTGCATGGAGACAAATGCAGTCAGAGGTGACAAGAAGGAGGAGATGGGCATCCTCACACTTGTTTTTCTGGGGACCCTTGCAAAGAGACCTGAGCTAGGAGCAGCTGCTTTCTGAGCTGAGGTGATGCTCTCCTCCCTCAGGGTTTGGGTGGGTAGCAGCTCCCACGGTGCTTGCAGACAAAGCAAACAGAAGCCCTTCTATCCCCTAGTCTCAGCCATCTGTCCACAGACCCCTCTAGCCCCTAGGGTGCCGTCTGACCTACAAATGCTCCTATTTGATTAAGAATGACTGGGATTCTCTTTCCTCCTTCATTAAGCGGGGTACTAGCCACATCCTTGGCTTTTAGAAAGAGCTGCAGGTGTTTTCCCAAAACGTGTTATGGGTGGGCTAAGAGTAAGCAGATGGCAGGGAACGTCAAGGTCCATGGCTCCTGCTCGTCCCTCCGAAAGACTCTCTGTCTCCTGTAGCTATCCAGTTGAGCCGTGAGCCCTGGAAGACTTCTAGCTACTGGGCCTTCCTGGGGCCTACACTCAGCTCGTTCCACCCTTGAACCGTAGGGTCAAGTACTGAATCTACTCTGGGGAGCCCACTGGATCCATGGCAAGGAAGGACATGCATTCCCTGGGTGGTATTGGGTAGGCAGAGGAGTAGGTGGGGGAGCCAATGAACAGCCCAGGACCAAGTTCCTGAGGACAGGCACTCAGAAGTCCCCACCCCTCCCAGGTCACCTTTGTCTCTCTCCTACCTGCTAGGATACATGCAAAATGGGCAGAACCCCTTTTCTGTGGGCCTGGGATAAGCACTTGAGATCTATCCAAACAGGACTTGGAGCTGGTGAAGGTTGAAAGGACTCTGTGCTGGCAGGGAGGAAGGCCATTTCTAGCAGCAATCAGCAGCTGCTAGCCAGATGGTTGGTTCCATTGCTGGACAGGGGGAGTCCCTACTCTTTGGTTGACTTGGGGCTCCCTCTCCTGGAAACCCAGAAGCTCAACCAGGTACGGGTCAAACAGATGGTCTCCCTTGCCTCTGAATTGCAGTCTCATTTGGTGGAGCCTCTTAGGAAGAGATAAAATCTGGGACTCACCCTCCCCCGGCTACTGGCCAGCTCATTGAGTCCAAAACTAACTTACATTGGACGGCTGGCTGTAGGACCCAAATGCTTGTACTTCCTCTGGTTTCCTGGGGGCTATAAGATGCAGAACTGGAAACTGAGGACCCATCATCTTCACCCTGCATCAGCAGCCTTGGCAGTGAAATGCCGACAGCTCATTTGAGGAACCTGCTGTCTGGGTGCATGGCTGGGCTGCCAGTGGTCTGGGACAGCATTATCCATGGGCATTCTGACTACCTTACTCTTGGCACTATGAGAAGAACAAAGCATCCGAACTACGACTCAGAGTGCTGAGCCCTGTGGACTGTGCTGTCAACTGGGGCTTTATGGGAGTATCATGTGGAAGCAGAGCCAGAATTTGATGGAGATGAGCTGCACTGCCGCCCTCAGAGACCTCCTTCCTCAGAGAGTGCACTTGAGACCTGTCTGCAAACACAAGCACAACAGCGACCTCAGAGGGATCCATCCACATAGGTTTAGGTGCTCTGAAAATCTCATGGGGGCTTGGGTCAGACTGGGGAGAGCAAGAGTGGTGAGTAGCACAGCTGGAGGCGGATGGAGCCAAAACAGCCTGAGCTAGGACTGCTGAGTCCCCAGTTTGTCTGAAGGGTGGGAAACCTAGACCCAGCAGCCTAGGCTGCAGATGGGAGCCACTAATTCAAGTGAGCCCTGAGGGCCCCTGTCTGCCAGCTGGTTGCAGCCTCTCCTGCCTGCCCTGCAGAGTGTTTGCACAGCAGAGGATCCACTCACTTGCTGTGGGGGAATTTTAATTTGTGCCTGGAGTGTTGAGGCTTTGATTTTTGGAGAGATGGGACTGAGAGGAGGGAACAAACCCAAGCCTGATTCCACACGGCCCGAAATGTGCCGCAAGATCCACCCCCATGTACCCGGAGGGAACCTCAGCTTCTGTAGAAGCCAGGCTGTGCACTCTGCATTGTGCAGCCGGGAACCTTATTGGGGAGCATGTAGCAAGCAGCTTTTCTAGCCTTTTCCACATGCAGCACAGCTGTGCAGGAGAAAAACCAATGGCATTGACCCAGGATGAGTTAACATGCAGGAGGGTCCAGGGTTGGCACCATCATGGGAGGCTCAGGACTTCTGGACCTTGTGAATGGTGCTACAAGTGATTGGTTATCATAGGAAGGGCCACTAAGGGTCCCAGGTGGCCACCAGGGGTCCTGGTCAGGATCTGAGAAGCTGGTCAGGGGAGCAGGGCCAGTTGGCTGATGAAATTCAGGGGACCTAGATTTCTCTGTCTAAGAACCAATGAGCTGAGCCTGTGAATGGAGGTGGGAAAAGGAACGGACAGAGGGGTCTGGGCACTTGGGAAAACAGAAGGTTCTGGAGCCTGTGACTCAGGGCTACACTGTTTTATGAGTGATGAGACCAAAGTGATGCCTGCTGGTGCCATTAGTGAGGGGTTTAATCAGGCTTCAGAGAGCTCATTAACTATAAATCGAGGTTTCCCATCAGTGTTTCTGAGCTGAAGCTGGCAGGGTTTGCCCAAAAGTGTTAGTGCATTGCTGCTGAGTCTGACGGTCTGTGAATGCTAATCTGGGGCCAGAGTGAATGGTCTGGTCCTGTAGAGAAGCCAAGGCCTAAAGAGTGGCACCCGGCCACTCCGGTTTCACGGGGAAAATATGAAATATGAGCAGTTCTGGGGAGGGCTGTGGAAGTAAGCAGGGTGAGAAAGGCTTGATGGAGTCTGCTTCCCAGTGTCATCAGGTTCCAACAATGGGTAAAACAAGGCATGGCATCACTGGTTGTGAAGCCCAGAGGTCAAGGCTGGAACTCTGATCTAGAGGAGGGGCTTGAAGGACAGCAGGCCCATGTTCCACTGCCCAACCTGGCAAACATCCCTCAAGGCAGAGAGGAGAGGCAGGATGCCAACAGTCAGACATTGGAGCCTGAATGAGGGCGGTAGCTGGAGTCCTCATCCAGCCTGTGTGCCATGGCCTATAGAGAGGTGGCCTCCAAATTCTTGGGGCAAGTAGAAAGGAAGACACCTTCCCAGTCTCCAGTGGCAGAAGGTCAGAACTGATCCATCCTGAGTGAGGGCCCAGTCCAGGGGGAATTCAGAGGGGTATTTGTCCTGGGAGGTACCTTGGGTAGCTCCGCACTGTCATTTTCATACCCAGGGTCCTCCATATGGATGTGATGGGTAGAGAGGCCCACTAGTCTCCAGCGAGATTATCCTTTCACCAATGACCTATGAAAAGCTGCTTGGTGTGAGACCTCCTTTTTCATGGATGATGAAGAAATCCTGCTTGTCCCACCCCTGTGATCCTGGGCCCAGCAGGCACCCATTCTGGATCAGGCCTGTGTACCCATTTGCCCTGTCCTGTGGACACATACTCCATACACAATGGGCTTGGTATGGTCCTACGAGGACCTCTGGGATACCCATAGCACACTGCAGAATCCAGTGGTTAGCTCCTGAACTGAAGAAGACAGGCACCTGCACCTTCCCTCAGTGCATGAGATGCTCAGGTGGTAACCAGTGGAAAACCAAGGAGGAACTCCCATAGTGTCTCAATCTACAAAGACACAGAGGTGACCCAGGCCCCTCTGCATCGAGGAGGTACAAATGCAAATTCATGGGGCAGTGGGAGCTTAGGAGAGAAGCCAGGGGTCTGGGCCCACCCCTGTATCCCTCTTAATAGTAATGGATAAGAGCTATAACACTAACTCTGCTCATTGGTGCGGGCACCATTCACACTGTTCTCTGGACCACATACCACCTTGACTCAAGGGTGATAAGCTGGAGCACACAGGTAAGTGATGGCCCAGAGCACATGACCACTACCCATAATCCTGCATTCTGCATGTGGCTGGTGGGGGTTGTTGGTCGGGCTGTGAGCCTTTCCCTGCAATAATGTTCATGGGTGTGGTGTAGGGATGGGCAGACCTCACTGCTCTCTCTCTCTGACAGTGCAGACGGGGACTTTGCAGTCACCCACCTGACCAAAGCCCACCTGTTCTATGATGGGCGTGTACAGTGGACACCCCCAGCCATCTATAAGAGCTCCTGCAGCATTGATGTCACCTTCTTCCCCTTCGACCAGCAGAACTGTACTATGAAGTTTGGGTCCTGGACCTATGACAAGGCCAAGATCGACTTGGTGAGCATGCATAGCCGTGTAGACCAGCTGGACTTCTGGGAAAGTGGAGAGTGGGTCATTGTGGATGCTGTGGGCACCTACAACACCAGGAAGTATGAATGCTGTGCTGAGATCTACCCTGACATCACCTACGCCTTCATCATCCGCCGGCTGCCACTGTTCTACACCATCAACCTCATCATCCCGTGCCTGCTCATCTCCTGTCTCACTGTGCTGGTCTTCTACCTGCCCTCTGAGTGTGGTGAGAAGGTCACATTGTGCATCTCGGTGCTGCTCTCACTCACGGTCTTCCTTCTGCTCATCACCGAGATCATCCCGTCCACCTCGCTGGTTATCCCACTCATCGGCGAGTATTTGCTCTTCACAATGATCTTTGTCACTCTCTCCATTGTCATCACGGTCTTTGTGCTCAATGTACACCACCGCTCACCACGCACACATACCATGCCTGCCTGGGTGCGCAGAGTCTTCCTGGACATCGTGCCTCGCCTCCTCTTCATGAAGCGCCCATCTGTGGTCAAAGACAACTGCCGGAGACTTATTGAGTCCATGCACAAGATGGCCAATGCTCCTCGTTTCTGGCCAGAGCCTGAGGGCGAGCCTGGCATCTTGAGTGACATCCGAAACCAAGGCCTGTCACCCTCCCCATCTTTCCACAACCCTCTGGGCACACCAGTCGAGGCCCAGCCTACATGCAAGTCACCCCCCCACAAGGCCCCTGATTTGAAGACATCAGAGGTTGAGAAGACCAGTCCTTGTCCATCACCTGGCCCCTGTCACCCACCCAACAGCACTAGGGTCCCAATGCTTGTCAAAGCCAGGTCCCTGAGTGTCCAGCATGTGTCCAGCTCCCAAGAAGCAGCAGAGGGTGGCATCCGCTGCCGGTCTCGGAGTATCCAGTACTGTGTTTCCCGGGATGGAGCTGTCTCCCTGGCTGACAGCCAGCCAACTGGCTCCCCAGCCTCCCTGAAGGCCTATCCATCTCAGCTTCCGCTGTCAGACCAGGCCTCTCCATGCAAATGCACGTGCAAGGAACCATCGCCTGTGTCTCCAGTCACTGTGCTCAAGGCCCGGGGCACCAAAGCACCCCCTCAACACCTACCCCTGTCGCCAGCCCTGACACGGGCAGTAGAGGGTGTCCAGTACATTGCAGACCACCTCAAGGCAGAAGACACAGATTTCTCGGTAAGTCCTTGCCAATGGCTATGCATGGGAGGTGTCCCTGGCCCAGATAAGATAAAATGTCTGGCATTTCCCATACATGGTCCAGAAACCAAGGCCCCAGACAAAAGCTGCACAACTTGAGGGTGCAGCGTCTCTGCCTAGCATCCTTTACGGGTCCCTAGGGCAAGCTGGGGTTAAGCAAAGCCCTGTCGTTGGTGGGGAGTAAACCGAGGGGCTGCCACCTCATCAGGTTGCAGGACTCAGCAGCCCTGGCAAGCAGCGGGCTGAGAGGCTGTTTCTAACTGTCATTCCAACACTCGCAAGGTCTTCCTTTGAAGTCTTCAGACTGTTGCTAGCTCCTTGGAACTCTTGCCCAGCCATGCCTGAGTGACAGGCAAGGTCCCACAGTGACAGGCAAGGTCCCACACTGGCCGTCCTCAAAATTCCATGGGACTGCTGCTGCTGCTGCTGCTGCTGCTGCTGCTGCCGACCTGTAACCCCAAGAACAGGTCTCCCTTGAGCTTCTACCTGGTGAAAGGTGGTCCTTTGAACCCTAGGCATAGAGAGGGTGTAGAGAAGAGGACGGGGCTGCCAGGAGCTGCACCCTATTCCCACCCTGTCCGTCCTTTGGAGGGTTGTGGGGTGAGGACATATACTGCCACACTTCATGGCCCTCAGGAACCTGGAGACACAGACGGCCGGTGCTCAGCCAGCCTACCCCCATGTGTTCATTATGCTCCAAACTTTGACTCTACAGAGGCCTGGAAAGAGTGATCATGTCCCTCTATAGGTGTTGGCCTCCTGACCCAAGTGCGGGCTTAGAGGCTCTTTTCACAGAGTGCCGCTCTGCTGAGCAGTTGGGCTGGGCAGTGGTGCCAGCTCTGTCTGACCTTGCCACCAGGGCATTGTGGGGTCATCTTCCCTTCACATTTATCTGTCTGAAACACATAAGGGTCTCCAGGACTGGGGTCTGGGCTGAGACGCAGGACTCCTGGTGCTAGGCAAGTTGCTTCCCAAATCTGACTCAGCCTGTGAGAATCAGAGTCTCAGTCAGAGGTCGGGTGAAGAGGTCATGGGGGAAGTCCGGTCCTGGTCGACCTTTGTCTCTGCTGTGTCGGCTGAAATGTCTGTGGCATCTGTCCTTTACATTGACCTTGCCCTGAGCTGGCATTTGCCACTGTCCCTCCTGGGACGTTGGTTTTGCTGGCTTTCTTCTCATCTTCCTACCCAGCCTGGGGCTTGCCTGTTGTCTACTTCCAGATGTCTGTGGTTTGTCTTCTGGAGCTGCTAAGCCCTGGAAAGAAAGAGGGCCGGTGCCCTACATCCCAGGAGTGGGTCTTTGCACCAGAGTCACCCCACTGAGTCTCAGGGACTCATGAAGCCATTCTGGAGTCTCTGGAACATTCTGGACCTCAGAGACCTGTCTGCAGGGAAATTTTGGTTCTGGGGCTATGTCTTGTTGCTGCTCTGGGATGAAGAAAGAGATCTAGGGATGAACTGGAGTGAGGCCACCGAGGGAGGATGGATGTGACAAGTTTAATTGAAATCCTCCTGAAACCAGTGCATTCCCAGCATAGTCCTGTAGCTGGAGCTCGTGACCTCTTCTTCCATCTCCACTGGCCTGCTGCAGCTGCCTGACCTGGTTCTGAGCCTGGGAAGCTTGCTGACTTAATAGGAACAGGACAGCAGGGCTTTGGTCATGGCTGTGGTGTTTCATCTTTGGAGGTTTGGTCCCAGGCACAGGAAGGGGCAGAGGAACACCAAGCAGCTATTTACTCTGAGGAGCCCTTGAGGGGCTTTTTATTTAGCAAAGATCTATTTGTTCTGAAGTTTTCTAAGTGAACATGGCTACTTACTTTTGGCCTAAACCATCAGGACACCTCTGATTGCTTTGAAAACTCGGGGTGGATGCCCTTGAAACTGGGGCAGCCGCATGCACTCTTCCCCAGCCCAGGCTTGCCAGGCCAAGTGTCCCTCAGTTGACTTGAGGTCTGCTTACCATGGCTTACTCCTGCTGCTCACATGTGCACAGACTGTGTCCCAGTGCAGCTCTGATCAAGCCTCGGGGTCATTGCAGACCCCTCTAGCCTGGTGACGTATTCACAGGACAGTGGTGTAACAGCCACCCTGCCTGAAGCACAAGGCCAGAGCTGCATGCTGAACTGTCTTCAGTGCAATGCTAATTCCCAGGCCTAGTTAGACCCAGGCAGCAATCCCCTGAGTGTTTGCTTCTGGAAACAACTTGAAGTGCCTGGCTACCTTGCATCGGCCCCTGGCAGAAAGAGTTCACGTTGTGGGATCCAGAGGAACCGTAGACAGAGCCAGTAGTCCTTTGTGCCTGTGGTCACCATGTGTTATAGCACAGTCCAATGAAGACTGAGTGGCCGCAGATGGTGGACATATGCATTGTGCTTTATGTGTGTTTGTTGCCACTGTTCACCCTCTGTCCCTGACCTCCTCCCTTCATGGGCCATCTGGCATCATTGCTTCCACACAGTGCCTGCTCAGGCTGGCTGTGCAGCACATGGACACTTGCCCAAATAAGAGGTGGGTATGGGTAGTCAGGACCAGGCCAGGGGGTGAGTGTGGACTTAGCCCTTGCTTTTGGGCACTTAGCCACTGTGGGATGGCCTTAGTGATCAATCCATTACCCAGCATTTTCTTTGCCCTTACCTTCTGGTCTAGGACACATGGCTGACATCTCTCTAGGATCCATTTTTTTAAGTTAGTTTAATTTTATGTTATGTGTATGGGTGTTTTGATTACATGTGTGTCTGTGCACTGCATGCTTACCTGAGGCCAGCAGATACCAGAAGAGGCTGTCAGATTCCCTGAAACTGGCATTTTGGATGGTTGTGAGTCATCATATGGATGATGGGAATTGAACCCAGGACCTCTTGAAGAACAGCCAGTACTCTTTAACCACTGATCCATCTCTCCAGCCCCCACTTTTGACATCTGCATTATGGGAAGGTAGACTCAACCTCCATGTTGCTACTCAGCTTTAGCAAACTTAAGACGAGCTTCATGTCATGGGCCCTGTGTGTCATTCAAAGTATGCCTGGTCCGCCTCCCTTTGAGTTCAGGCAGCCTGCTCAGCAGGTACGACCAGCTGGGGTACAACATGAACCCCAAGTCTCTTGTGGCAGTGTGAACTACCAGAAAGCTCCAGTGAGTCCAAATTCAAAGACCCCTCACATATACAGCCTTAGATATGGGCTCCGTAGATGCCCAGCCCACCCCTTGTGGTGTCTCCCTCTGCTCTGTCCTGCAGCAGCTGCTCTGCCCCAGCAGATTCTCTGGCCGTAGCTGGACAGTTGCATTCTCCTTCTGCACTTGTCACTGCCCACAGGGGTGTGTGCAGATGTGTATCTGATTGATGGGATATGCAGAAACTGTGACTCCTAGTTCCATGTTCCAGAAGTTTCTCTGGCTGCCCTTGGGCTCTGAGAGCTAGAGTGACCCATGTCTGTGTTTGCAGGTGAAGGAGGACTGGAAGTACGTGGCCATGGTCATTGACCGAATCTTTCTCTGGATGTTCATCATTGTCTGCCTGCTGGGCACTGTGGGCCTCTTCCTGCCCCCCTGGCTGGCTGGTATGATTTAGGGACACAGCACTGGACAGGCCTGCTTGGCCCAGCTCCCTGGTCTCTGCAGGGCCATGCTACTTGTCAGTTACCCCCATCTTCCAAGCCTGCCATGAAACACCTAGGAGAGAATGCTGCTTCTCCGGACCTGGAAGCTGGCACTGGTTCTAGTCCAGCCATGGGCCTGGTTGGAGCTAGCTGAGGGCTGGCACAGGGCAGAGTTACAGTCTGAGCCCCTGTTTAAATTTCTCTAGAGCAGGTGACAGTCACCCTCTGGCTACAGACAGCACACACCCATCTGTGTCTCAGAGAATGATCCAATGTTGGTCTCAGTTTTCTTGTGGGGCCACAAGAATTCATCCCTCTTCAGCAACCAGAGCCCGGGGATTCATCAGACCTGGGAAACGCCCACTGTGCCTCTGCTGGCCGCATCCTCTCCCTACTCCATGGTGTGCCCCCTCAACCCTCCAGACTGGGCTGCTCTATGACACAGGTATCAGGGCTGAGCCCAGGCAGGTTCTGTTTTGTCTAGATTGGGGTGAATTGGGAAGAAGCAGAGCACTGTGCTATGTGGATGGGCCCCACTCACAAGAGAGTGCAGGCCCTCACAGCAAGACTGAAGTCCCATGGGAGCCCTGCATCCACCTCAGGGTCACAAGGGCTCTATAGTGAGTACTTCCTAGGGACCAGCAACCCCAGGAGGGCAAGAGCACTGGGAGTCTCAAGGGTGTGAGGGAACCAAATCACGCCCAGGTCCTGGGCTGTAGGTCCCCTCATGGATCTCTCTTGATACCCCTCTATGTTTCTGCTTCTTTGGGATTAAAAGACTGAAGATAGGACTTCTCATCCTGGCCCTGTGGTGAGGCCACAGTTCCCTTGAGCACATCTTGTACGAGAGACCTGGGACTCTCTAGGCCAGCAGGAGTGATAGGAAGCTCCTACAATGTTATGGAATAGGGTAGATTGCCAAGAGGCTTCTAAGCAAGTCAGGCTCTCTAACTCATTGTCTTGAGAGCCACAGACCCAGTCTGCCTTGCACTTAAGTTGTAGGGAAGACCTGGGGGCTCCTCTTCCCTTTCCCAAGACAGCACCAGGCAACCTGGAGAATCCCCAGTGATGGGGTAGGAGAAGCACCAGCTGTGCCCACCTCTTTGAGATTCCACTGGGTGAAGGGCAGAACATGGGAGACACCTAAGAAATCATCCTGTGCCGTGGTCGCCTCTGCTGTCCCCACCAGCCAAGTGGGCTTGGCAGAGTGGGCCCTGCACCCTCAGCCCGTTTGTCCTAGGCCCTGAAGCTGAGGTCCCTGTTGGGATAGTTCTGGGGACTGAAGAAATGAAGAACTTAATGAAGTCTGGAGCCAACACACCAAGCTCCCTGTAGATACAGCTGCCAACCCATGGTACTACTTGCCCATTCCAGCTGAATGCTGTCAGGACAGAGGTATGCCAAAGGGCCAGTGCTGACTTTACCTGTACCTGCAGGCAAACCTGCATTTAAACACAGAGCAGCTGGGCATCTCAGGGTGCTGCTGGGGAAGGAACCCTGAGTTGGAGACCCCAGGACATTCGTGTGTACATGAAGGGCATACAAAGGCCTGGGTTTGAACCCTGGATGTTCTAGGCCTCCCCTGGAGTCCTAAGGGCATCAAGGACCCCATCTGCCATGTTTCAATCTGCCCTCACGTCGCTGATTGACTGGGTCACTATCCCCTACACTGGAGCCCTCAGGACATTGCAAGATAACCCTGGTGAGTAAGTTTGTCCCAGAACCTGGGAGCCAAGGGGAACACAAGCCTCGGTGAGGAAGGCAGCAGACACGCCTGTCAGATGTGAGCTCTACCATCACGTGGCTCCAACCACAAGATTTGCAGGCAACAGTAGAGCTCAGCAAGGTCACGGTGGTACACTGTGCAGGGCTGCTGTGCTCTTCTCTTCTGGTCAGAAAAATCGAGTGGCTGATGTTCCTGACAGGCCATCCCCACGTGCACCCAGAAGCCAGAAAAGGAAAATAAAGCACCGTCTTCTCCCCAGGCCCTTCAGCTGTCCTTTTGTCTGCTTGTTTCCAGTGATCTATGGTCAAGATGAAGTTCCGTTAGGGCAGAGTGCTTGATTTGAGGCCTTTGGGCCAGTGAGCTTTAAAAACCAGACAGCGTGGCCCCAGTCCCTCTGATATGTAGACAGTGTCTCCCCAAAGTTCCCAGCCCTCCCATTCTCCTCCTTCCCATGGACAGCATCAACTCAAATGTGAATCCTGGAGACCAGGAGTGCTGGCTCCTGGTCATGTGTCCGGGATCCCATATTGGACTCCGTGATGTCTGGCTTCTTTCACTTGTGTGGCCAGGGCTCACCTGCAGTGCCGTGTGCACTAGACTCATTGCTGTTGTGTGCTTGTTGGTTCTTAGTTGCTGTTTGTGTCTGAATAAACCGAGTTGTGGTGTCTCTCCATCAGTGTGTAGCCCTGCCCTCATTTCCAGCTGTCGGTCAAGGTGCTGTTGAGTTCCTGCGTTCATCTCTGTGGGCACATGTTGCCATTTCTCTGTGTTAATCATGTTTCCTTGCTTTCTGTATGCTATGATGTCTTGACATGTTGGGGGCCTATCCGACTCAAGACTGCTGCTTCCATGGCTGACCAGTTTCTGGTGCTCAGCTTGCTTGGCGCCTACCCACCTACATGGCTGATGATACAGTGGTACCTATTCCTTACAATACTTACACCAAGAGACAGCCACAAAGGCAAAGGCAGCTAGGGATCCCTTTGTAGCCTGGCGTCTGAGGAGGTGTCCCGACTATCACAGGCTGTTCCCTCTATGCAGCCTGAGCCTGTGAAGATGGTACCGCTTCCTTCCCTCATTCCTTCCACCTACTGATGGACCTGGTATCCCCTATCCCAGGCAGCTGCCTGGCATGACAATTTCTTGGTAATTGCAACTGACACCCTTCCTGTAGTGCCATCAACTATGGGAGTCTCTCGTCTCCCTGGTAAACTGAGATTTGGGCACAGAGCCTTGGCATCCATCCCCAATAGATAACTCATCCTACAGGGTGGCAGTGATCTCACTGTTGCCATACTCTTGGACACTGGTGCTTTTCCACTAGAAATGTCTGAGAGTCCAGGGCTTCATACTCTGGGCCACCTGCCACCCATACAAATTGAGATCCATCGGCACAAAGCCGCTAACTGGTCCTGGAATTGCCCTGACCTTCAGGGGGGTCGGGGGGGGGGGATGTACCTGGGAATCCCTGGTATGTGTCCACGGTATACGCACAGGTTTTGGTTTTTGTTTTTCCCAAAAGCTACCTGAGAACATGCCTGGGCTCCTGCTGCTTGATTCTCGTTTCTTCTATTTCAATCTGTAGAAAAATGCCAGTTGAAGCTCCCCAAATTGATTTGCTGACCCACAGCTGGAGGCAGGACACAATGCCAAGGGGAAGGGTGGAATTGTCAGGCACTGGAGTTTGTGCTGGGATTTAGATGATTCAAAAACACTTTCCACTCGGATGTGCTGTTTGCTCTTTCTGTTTGCAGGTAGGAGTTTCCATTACTTTAATCCTGCCTGACATTTCTTGCTATTTGCTGACCTCCCGGGTAACATACAGATAGAATACACAGACAATCAGCATGCGTGCATACACTTTCTGACTGATTGCCTATGCCGCCAGTACCCAGAAGTTACCACTCTCCACTGAGTGTATCCATTTCTGCATCTAGCTTGTGTGGGTTCCATCCTGTGGGCTGTTCTCCTGTGCCTGGCTTCCTCTCCTTAGCCTGCTTAGGATTCATCTATTTACCATGAACAGGCAGTTCTTATGTGCTCACTGTATGGCTACTACACCATTCATTCATTCATTCTTTTGGCAGTGAACATTTGGGTTGTCCCAGTTTGTCGTTGTATAAGAAGTGCTGGCGTCGAGGTCTGCATACTTGCTTTTCATCCCAACATTGGGAGGGAGAGGCATGAGGGTTACCCTCAACTATATGTTGAGTTTGATGTCAATCTGGGCTATATGAGACTTTGTCTTGAATAAACCAACAACAACAACAACAACAACAACAACAAACATGTCTAGGGCTGGGGAGGCTGCTCAGTGGGTAAAATAAGTGTTTGCTACATAACCATGAAGACCCATGTTCACATCTCCAGCACCCATGTAAAAGCTGAGAGTGGCGGCAGCCACCTGTAAACCCTTCAAACGTTTCCTGCATTCCCCTCAGGCAGGCAGGTCCTCCGGGTTTGCTGGTTAGTCACTCTAGCCAAACGGGCAAGCTCTAGTTTCAGTGAGTAACCATATCTCAAAAAATAAGGTGGAAAGCAATAGACATCAACCTCTTGTCCCCACAAATCATAGGCGCATAAACTCATGCATGCACACACAATAATAAATTATAATAATTAAAAAATGTATTACATGTTTCTATTGGGAAAACACACAAGGCTAGAGAAGACTTGAACACCATTGTTGTCAGCTGGGCCTGGATAGCATCTCCAGAGCCTTCTCTAAAATAACAGAAAGCATGTTTACTCTTTTCAAATGTACATGGGACTCTGGCCAAGCAGGAGCATGTGCTCTTTTTGCACTGAGAAGAAGTGTGACAAAGTTGAGGACTGTGTTAGCAGTCTATTACCTGACAAGTGACAGATCAACTAGAACACCATGTCTTGTGTTTCAGTGGAATTTGGAGAGTTACAGCGATTTCTGCCACACTGGGAGGTTATTGTTTAATGCGTTCTATCCCCTCCACAGAGGAAAGCCTGATCTAATTGGCCACTTTGGACACTTACTCTGCTGGTTCTTATTCTAGAAGCTGCTCCTTGCTTATAGCAAATACTTGTGCTTCAAAGCCTTTCTGTACTGATCAGAAACATCACTGTGCCTCCACCTTCTGACAGCACATAAAATGATCTTAGACTATTGCTGTATGACTGCCCAAGGCGGAGGGAGGTTGCTGCCCCCTGTTCACAGTTTCCCTAGTCCTTTGCAGAGGTCGCCATGGACTCCCTCCTAACAAAAGCTTCTTCCCATGAGTTTCAAAGTGGGTTTGTGTGTTACACCTGGAAGCGTTGCGGTCCTTGAAATATCCTTTGTCCTAATCCTTAATATGAAATTCGGCATTTCCCCTCTGCTCTCCGGGAACCTCATTGCTGCCTCGGATTTTCATTGTCTGGTAGTTTGGGCTATAGGTTCTCCTCAGGAGGAGTTCTCAATGAATGTTCCCAGTCTTTGCAACATGTTGTATGACATCAAGGACACACTTCACAACCCACTCGTCAGCTCTCATGCCCCGTCATCAGTCTGAGATCTTATTCCTTTCTCTGCTGCTCAAATCTTCAAAGTCTTGTCATCCCAAAATGCCAGTGCTCCGTTTATTGCTGCTGCTTCCCTCTGGGCCTCACGTGAGGCTGCTGTCACAAGCTCCCTGCATCTCTCCTGACACCCAGACACTTCTCCCCTCTGATCCTGCAGCTTGCTGATGGTTTCAACAGCATTCTCATCTCACTGTGTCTACTGCTGACCTGGTTCCTGTTTCTTTTTCACACACAGTCCTTCCTTCATTTATCCCTGTGATTTGGGGCTTCATGTTATTAATGTCCTTCCTTTCCTCTGTGGTCCATTGTGTGTTTTAAAAATTAATAGACCAACGAAAACAGAAATTCCTCTTCATCTGATATAGACTGTCCATTTGTTTCTGTTTTTATCCTCGGCTGTTTCCTCCTCCTTGTCAGTACACGCCTAAACCTGCATAACTGCAGTTCATGATTGGAGTGTGAGGGTACATCTATGTACATGTATATATGTGTCTTAGAATGTATGTGTGTACATGCAGGTCCAGGAGGGAACTACTCATTGTTTATAACAGCTTCTTGAGGACCAGTGCTGCACACATGTGCAAACACATGCATACATGCAGTGACATATGTACACACAGAGACATGCATGCACATAAACATATGCAACCATAGGCACAGGGAAACATGTATGCACACAACATTGCATAAAAACACATGTGCATATATACATAGATGTGCATGCGCACAGATACTATACATGCACAAGAGACAGTCATGTATGCAGGCATTAATGCATACATGTACCCACACACATTGAGTTGTGGTAGACTGTTCCTTCAGTCCGTGTCAAACGTCTCATGCTCCTTGTTAAACATTTCCCCTTACCCCGGTGATGTGGGTTTCCTCTTAGTTTCTGGACTTTACTTGCTTAGCTACACAGATGGAAGTGGTGGGCCAATTACTTAATATTTGTTGAAAAAGGAAACAGAAGTCTCTGACTCAGCTGTGCAGGACTGGGAATGCAGGTGTCATGAATTCATGCCATCCCGGACCCTTGTCTGGAATGGTGGGGTAAGATGGAAGGCTTGCATGATCTCTCAGGGTGGAGAGAGACCCAGAGCTGAGGTGCTGTTGAGGGACAACCTTGCTCTGAGACCCTGAAGACAAGAGGCCATAGATACCAAGTCTTCGAGTGACATCACCGCGCTAGGATCCGAGCACAGAGGCTGAGGGAAGTGAAGGGAATCTGGACTTCTTGGACTGGGCACGGGGGGGTTGCTCACACCCAGAAGCAAAGGGGACTGAAAGAGACAGAAGGACTGATGTGAGAGCACTGCTCTGAGGGAGACACTGTCGGGAATGGAACCCTGGGAGAAATGGAAGTCACGAGCAGGTTTGTGTCTTAATGGGGAGAAGATGAGCAGTGAATGAGCAGGTAGTCATCTGCTGCCTTGGGTGGAGAATGAGAAGGGGCCAGCACAGGATCCAGGCTGAGCCTTGATGAGGCCCAGGGGAAGGAGTCTGGGCTTTGAGGAGGCCCAAGAATCCTGGAGTTTTAAGTGAATAGGCAACATGAGTGGTGGGAGGCAGCTCCCAGCAGTGACCAGACACCTCACATAGGCTGATGAGCAAGCAGAGGTTTATCTGAACTTGGACGTGCTACAGAGAAGGGGCTTGAGAGGCGCCACCCTTTCCCCTCCCGACTCCTGCTGCTTCAGTGTCTTCCTCTGCTTCCCCTCGCCATCCCTCCAGGACACAGTTGTTCTTAGTGTTGAGACGAAAAATGTGGGTGATGGTGTTGGGGCAGTAGAGTGATTTGGAGTGGCAGAGGAAGGTCCTGGCAAGAGAGAAGGGCAGACACAGCTGGACTGCAGCCTAGGAGAGCATGGCCCAGCCTCCTGGCACCGTGAGCGCAGGCTTCCCCAGAGTGACAGAACTCGAGGACTCCACACACTAGCTTTAGGTGTGACATGGGAACAGAGCAGAACTTTGGGTTGTTCTCTGGTCTCCTGGATAGGGACAAGGCTGCCATACTCACCCAGTGCTCTAGCTTGTCCATTTGGTGGCTCCCCACTCCTGCGCCTCGGCACCCCTGAGCCCTTGTGCCTGCGGAGTCTGCTCCCAGACACCTCCACCTCCATCATCTACTTGAGACAATGCTGTCGCACACGTCTGAACCCGTGTGAGCCCGTCCATGCCCCTTGTGCTCACTTGGCTCACCTGCACTTGTGTTCATAGAACTTACCTGTGCTTATCTGTACTCATGCCCACCTGTGTTCACTGTACCCCGCCCCCCACATGTGCATCTGGAAACACCTCCTCAGGCAGGTTTGTACATGGGAAGCTTGCTCAGGACATCCAGAGACAGGAAAGAGGTCATCGGTGCTGGATCCTGCCCACCCCCATCTCAACTGTATCACCCACACTCAGAACCCCCAAAGTACTCTGTCTGAGACCTCAGGAGCTCTCAGCTGGCCAGGCCGTCACTGGGGTGCCTTACTGAGCCTCCCGTATGGGGCTCCTCCAAGGCCCATGAGCACCCACATTCCAGCAGCTCAAACCTCTGCTCTACTCTGTGGCTCCTCCATACTTGCTGGCCCAGTGGGGGTCTGCAGGACAACCAGCTTCACAAGTGCCAGCTCTATCCCACTCTCATATTCAGTGCCCCTTAGATGGAGGCAGCACCATCTCCCACCCTCACACTGTGCAGCCCAAGCAGGTATCTCCACTCCAGCTGCCCCTCCTTCTTGCTCCACGGCTGGCATGGTGAGAGAAATTCACCTGTTCACTCCAGGGGTTCTGGGGTCTGCCCCTCCTGCAGTCCAGGGCTGCCCATGTGGCTGATAGCTGCAGGCTCACCTGAGAGGAAGTGGGGACATTGCAGGACCAGGAAATGTAGCAGCTTCAGCTTCCTGTTCTGTGCCCTGTCTGTCCAGGGAGAGGCTGGGTCCTCTCAGGAGAAGCATGAGGCTCAGCCCTTGGCCAATGGCTGAGCACTCATGACAGTAGCACATCATGTCTTCGAGACCCAAACAAGTACCTTAGTGTGGGTTCAGTGGCCATAGTAGAGACTTTACTGCTAAATGAGGTAGGGTCACCTGTGGATACCCCAGGCTGTTTCTGGTTCATTAAGACATCTTTGGGGTAAATGGACTGATAAGGAGGAAACACACACACACACACACACACACACACACACACACACACACACACACACACACACACAAAAGTATATACACCCATGTGTGTGCAAAGAACTAACCACTGTCTGCTTCTAGAATCCTTCCTAAGAGCAGGAAGCCTTGTACCTTGGTCCTCAGGATGGTGGACATGTCCCCCGTCTCCAGGAAGTAGAGCCTTATTATGTGATCCAGGAGTCTCTATAGATCCAGGTTTGCCTGGCTGTGCTGTCTCCACCATGAAGGGCATTGGGGGCCGGGCATTCTCATTGAGGAAGGAATTCAGCTTCAGCACATGTGCTGAAGAAGAAGACATCAGCTGGGCCCAGCCTTGCCGGTAAGGGTGAGGCGGGGCGGGGTGGGCTTCACTCACTCTGTATGGCCGACTCGCAGGCCTGGCTCACCAGCTGGAAGATGGTGGCAAGGGACTGTGGCTCTCCCTGGAAGGAGGACATGGCTTTGGGACCCATGGCAGGTGCCACTAGGGAGTCCCAGTCTCCAGATTACGGCCATCACCCACCTTCTCTCCTCGTTCACCTTTGGACCCTGGTAGACCCTGTAGCAGGGGTACAGGGAAAAAGCCGTCAGCACAGAGACAAGGAGCTGCTGGCATGCAACATGAGGCAGGCTTGGCTGCACACAGGCCACTGTGGTGCCAAAGCCCAACCCAACTACCAGGGTCCAGGAATGTTTGCCCTCAGCTCCAGCCCACAGCAAGCAAGTGAAGCTGGACATCCACAGCAGGAACAGTCCCAAGTGGAGCTGGGAGGGACCTGCAGAGAACCATCCCAGCTGTACATTTTGTGCTGGGGAGTATGGGCAGAGGTCCCAAACAGCTGAAACGCTGCCTTGAGAACAGACCCTCCTTGACCCAGAGGCAGGCCTGAGCCAAGAACTACTCATTGTCCTGCTTCTTCTTCTATGTTATGCCCACACCATGGAGCCCACTTAAGGGGCCCTGAGCTGCTGAAACCCTACTCCTCTTGCTTGAAGGCTAAGGTGGCCACCTAGGGAGCTGGATCCCCAAAAGTCAACTGCTGCCTCCTTCCAATTGTCCTCATGAAGCCATGAGAAGCTCTGACCAGGCGGATCCTCAACTGGGGAACCCCTGAACCTGTGCTCGCACCGTCCCTGTCACTTGGCTGCCTTGCTGGGAGGTAGGGGGCACTTACCGTTGGCCCCACAGCCCCTGGGGGTCCTCGCTCCCCATTGGTGCCCCTGCCCCCTGCCAAACCATGGAACCCCTGCAAAAAATGCAGATATCAGAGTTTGAGCCCCAAGGAGTCTATTCCCTTCCCCAGACTTGGCTTGATATCCAGGGTCCCATTGTACCACAAGATTAACCCTAGCTGCTCTCAGGCCTTGCTCTCCTCCCCAGCATGCTCCAGGTCCTGTTCCCAAACCAGTGTCTATAACAGACCATTAGTCTTCATCCAGCACCCAGGGCAGACCCTACCTATGCTCAGTACTCCGTATAGGCACTCCACTCCTCACTCAGTATCCAGGGTAGACTACCCACCCCTCACCCAGTTGTCCATCCAGTTTATTCTGCACTGAAATGCTCCCTGATAGGCTCTGGGTGCTCTGGCAGAAACATAGTGGACTTCCCCCAACCCCAGAGAGTAGTCCTTGCAGCATATCCTGGTAAGTTTCAGCTTCTGGCCTGAGGTACCCTCCCAAAGGTTCATTGGGTACAGCTCAGAGTAAAGAACCCTGGGATTGAAGAAGGAAAGTCTTCTCAAGGTGAGGAAGCTCCAGCTTTTCTGCAGGGTCACAGGGCTGCCTTTGATGTCCCAGCTGCTGGGAAGTCTGACAGTGTGAACAGCATCACGTCCCCATAGTAGTCTAGCCACCTACCCCTACCAGGCCCAGTCAGTCCTGGCACCCCTGCCCTGTAGAGTTAGGGTATAGGTATGATTGGGCCTGTACAGGGCTTATTTCCATAGGAACCTGATCCAGGCGCAAGGGCCTTTTCTGGGGTAGAGTTGGGGTGCTCCCAGGTACAGACATTCAGATGCCAGCAGAGCCCTGTGGAAGGCTGCAGCAGGAACAAGTCCCTCCTCCAAAGTGGTCTGGACAGTGGCAGGTGATGTTCAGTGCCTTTCTCCCAAACTAGCTTTTCAGCTCCAGGGAGCCTTGGGGATTCTGGGCAAAGCCTACCCTGGGGCCAGGTGGTCCAGGCAGGCCAGCAGGTCCTTCCAGTCCCCTCATTCCCTAATGGGCAGAGGAGGAGAAAACTGAGATGGGGGCTTATGTCAGTCCTTGCCTTTTACAGTGCCCACCCACAGCCCCTGATAAACTCTTCTCATTGGCATTCTCTCCTACCAACTTGTTGCCCTTTGGGTCCAGGCCAGTACTGTACCAAGAAAGTGACACACCCTAAGAGGGTGGGATGTACAATTGCCCAGCTTTGATTAGAGGAGCTGCCTCCCTTCACCCCACCCCAGGGTGGCACCATTTTATCCTTAGTGTGGGCGGAGATGGCTTTCTTCCATGAAGCCTCAGGTGGAAGAGGAAGCCTCCCCACTTCCTCGCTCCCCAGAGCCTCTGTCTCCAAGACTCTACCTGGGCCCACTCTGTCCCACTCATCACCTCCTAGGCCTGGAGCCAGTACCTTTGGTCCTTGTAGGCCATTTTTCCCGGGGAAGCCTTGCTGGCCAGAGAGGCCCTGGGAAGGAAGAGGAATGGTCCACCAGGCGGAGGCCAGCATCACATGCAGAGGAGGGTCCTACCCATATCCTTTCTCTGCCACCACCCTGACCCATTACCTGCAAGCCTGGGAGTCCATGGTCTCCTTTCTCTCCTTTGGCTCCGGGGGGACCCTGGAGGGGAAGATGGGCTGAGAGGCAGGGGAGAGAGACAAAGCAGAAGAAGATGGGTACAGAGCAGCACCTACCATAGGTCCCTGGACTGTGCGGCCCTGGGTCCCTGGTGACCCTTGCTGACCTCCAGGGCCTTCAGGTCCTGTCTGCCCAGGTGGCCCTGGCTCTCCCTGGAGACACAAAAAGCATTGTAAGGACTGAGAAGGCCTGTCCCCTATCCCTTCCTGTTCTCTACCTGCCCTCAGCACTGTCCATCATGCTGTCGTTTTCCTACCAGGCCACAAGCACCTTCACTGGAGAACAAAGGCTCCCTTATGCCTACCCTGAGTGGGTCCTGAGGGGACCCTATCTGTAGGGCACCATCAGTCCATGGTCATTTATCCAGAGCCACAAACAAGCCAAAATGGCATCGGGATTGAAGCTAGTTCTTCCCATCCCAGTTTTCCTATTCTGCTCCGGTTCCAAAGGGGCCAGAGGAGACGTGCACAGAAACCACCAAGGGAGAGAAGGAACTCAGTGGACTGATAATGGGGACAAAGGTATCATCCCCTTAAGCTATGATCCCCAAACACCAAACTCAGTTCTCACTAGATAGCTAAGCTCTAAGGGACAGGTGACACCAGAGATGTTTAAACTGAGATTAGGGGGAACACTTCCAAACTGTTTTTTAAGTTAAGCATATCAGTGTTCCAAACAAGATACAGCAAACTGTTCAGTCTTATTAATGCACAACTATAAATAAAACACCACCATGCAGAGCACTGCCACCTACTGAACAGTGGTGAGGACTGTCACCATGATGGCTTCTTAATGACGCAAGAGTACTTAGCATGTGGGGAAACAGCAAAATTAATAGGAAGAGCTTCAAGAAGAAAATTGCTTGATCATGTCTATAACCACTGAAATAAATGATACATTTTATTTAATGTCTTTTTGATTTGTTTTTTAAAATTTCAAATAAATTAAGATTAAAGGAATGTTGTTATCCCATGAAAATGAATATCTCTTTCAGTGTCTGAATCAGCACTGCATTTAATGAATTACTATTAAGCCAAGACATCTGTATCACCACATGACACCATTTGACAGAGTTCTGAACTATTCACCAACACCACCAAGCAAGAAGAAAAAAAAAAACAACAAAGTTATAAACATTGGGCAGAAGAAGGAAAAGTAACTATACAGGTGATCTCATGTGAGCCTAAAAAACAGGGATATAAGTAAAATACACCACAAGACAAGTAGGAAACCCTCAGGAAAGAGCCTGTACATACACCACAAGAGAAGCTGTAATGAGAACAGAGACAACCACTTTCACTAGCAGCAAAAAGAAGCATATTTAGGCATGAACCTGAGCCTGTCAACAACAGGATGCCATGCTCCTGGATGATAAAACACAAACTCTACAAGTACCACTTCTTCCTAAGTACAGCTACAACCTGAACTTGGTCCCAGTGAAAACACCAACTAAGGACAAATGAGAGCTACAGTCCACAGTGAATAAGCAAAGAGAACCAGCAATGTTCTGAAGAGGATCAGACCAGGCTGGTAAGATGGAACTCGTGTAAAGGTGGATGGAGAGAACAGATTCCACAAAGTTGTCCTCTGACCTGCACCTGCAAGCATCCACACAACCTGCCACTCAAGGGTTGAGTCTGCCCTTGTTGAAGTTGTAGGTGTGGAAGCCAACTGTCATTCATGACATGTGGATTTGTCCAGTGGACAGGAAAGATTTGGTCAGGCTAGGCTTTGGCCTGGTAGACAAACCAGTGAGGAAGGTAAAGTGTGCTTCGGAGATAGGTCTAGGTGAAGATGGTACTGGCCAGCAGGGATAAATCCTCAGGGGATAGGGGATAGAGGCTAACTTTTTGAGACTGGACATAGCTCCTCCCAACTTACACCAAGCAAGCTGCGGATGAACCAACACGTGCAGCTCTAAAATGCCAGCATCCAGAGAAACCAGAGGATGTCCACTTTCTACTCGCAGACCAAGGGGCCTTTTAAATTTAATTGTATTTAATAGGCAGTTATTAGTGTTGTGGACACGTGTAGAGGTCAGAGGACAACTTGTGAGTGTCAGTTCTGTCCTTCCAGCATGTGGGTCCTGAGAATCAAATGCATGTAGGCTAGGTAGCAAGCACCTTCACATGCAGAACTATCGTGCCCACCTTGAGAGGCCTTTTAAAATAGCCTACAAAATTCAAACCCCAGAAGAGACAGAGCAATGATATACACTAGACAAAAATTTACCTAAAAAATCTGTACAGATAGCCGGGCAGTGGTGGCGCACGCCTTTAATCCTAGCACTTGGGTGGCAGAGGCAGGCAGATCTCTGTGAGTTCGAGGCCAGCCTGGTCTACAGAGCGAGTTCCAGGACAGACTCCAAAGCTACACAGAGAAACCCTGTCTTGAAATACCAAAAAGAAAAAAAAATCTGTACATAAACCAGTCACAAACAAGGTCAAAGGGCATACAACAAGATGGCAAGGAAGTCACAAGTCACTTTAGCAGCACAGCTGACTCCAAAAAGTTAGGACTCCCACTGAAAAGCAAGTAACAAACAGGACAGTGGAGAGTTGGAGGACACACTCCTAATAAAATCCTGGCAGCTTCTGAAAGGCACCTAAGCTAGCATAGCAAGTTCCAGGCTAGTGTGGGCTACATAGTGAGAGCCTCTCACAAACAAACAAAACCTTCCAGTTATGTCCATTTTTACCCAGCAGACTGCCTAACATTAGCTAGTTATCTGGGAGAGGTCTGGAGAGCAGATGGCTCACCATGGGAGAGCAGGTGCATGTCGTTCAGCTTCCAAGGACAGCTGACCTCTAAGGACACAGGCATCCATCCCTGAGGACTCTCGAGCTCCTGCAGAATGCGCCCACACAGCACCGCGGTGCAGGGCCGAACACTCATTTCCCTGATCGAAGGCTGACTATCTACGCATGTCCACAGTACAAAGACCTCAGCCGGCTCTGTCCGAGTTCACACAATCCTTCCCAAGAGGCACTGTATCAGGGTCAGGGCAGGACAGGATATGGGGTGAATTCTTACAGACACCCCAGAAGGCTGAAAGAAGTGAAGGTGTCAGCGCAGAGAAGCATATTCCAACAGCTGCCACTGCTTGAATGCCTTACACTCTGTGCATGTGGCATTGTGGCCTACCAGTCTAGAATCAAGCAAGAATGGCACCTTGTAGGCCACTGCGGGGGGAGGTGGCAGTAATGCTATGAAGTACACTGCCTTCCACTTCACATTCCTCAGACCAAGACCCTTATCCCAACACACAGAGACCTCCTAGAGCCAGACCCTACCCTGTGTAATGAGACCGCTTCTCCCGCTCCTAGCCAGAGGAAAATCATGCTTCAGTGGACTATCATTTAGCTGGATTATCTGCCAGACTCCAGTAAAAACTCTGTCATTTCCTCAGCCAGACTGTTTGCTGAGACTAGCAGAATCCCTGATAAGGGTAATGGAGCTCACACAAACAATTTTCCCAGAGTTAGCCTGATTTTTTCTGTGCACCATGCATGCCGTCTGAACTTGCTGCTTTGACAGTAGGCAGCGTTCTGAACCCAGATTCAAATGGAGGGCAAAAGACTGTCTACATTTGTCTCTAAGTAATCCCTAAAAACTCATTTTACTCATAAAGATCAACTTTAATGAGTCATTCTTTGGGCTGTTGGTGCCATCCCAGTTGGTACAGATATAAATTTTACATCTTGCCATACTCTGACACACCCACAAACCTCTGCAGAGTCAGACCCTCTCTCCAACATGCCCATAGACCCTGTAGATGACACAATTCAGAGGCTAACCATGTCTGAAATCACTTTGGAATTCAGTCTCTTATGTGCTGTGGATGGAGGAGTTACCCAGTGTCTATGGAGGGGAATGATGAGACAGTTGAAGAGCTAGGCAATCTGGACTCCCACGCCTCAGTTTCCCCACCTGTTCTATGTAGGTGATCCTGCCTATAAAAATAAGTGAAGAGCAAATATCCACTAAATACTAGGTTCAAGGCCAGATGTCCTACAGGTGATAGAGGAGCCCCGAATAATCCCTGATTTCCTTGTGATATCACACCCCTGCTTTTCTACAGTGGGAAGCCCTTCCACCTGATACAGAATGCCATGAAACTTGATCTCTGTGCTCTGAATTCGTGGGGCCCTCCCGCTGCAGGTCAGATCAGGCTTATTGCTCCTGTACTTCATAAGACCTACCTTGGGCCCCGGGTGTCCCTGCTGTCCCGGAGTGCCATTCCTTCCAGGGAGGCCCTGTAAAGATACAGACAAGACTGAATATTAGCCCCATCATAATCTTTAGTCCCACTCAGCTACCCCCCATACCCAGCCTCCACCAGCCCTGAACTCCTATGTGTGTTGCTGGGAGGAAAAGGATCCTCCAAGATCAAGGGTATCCTTACTGACCTCCTCTTCACTGCTGGGTACCCACTGGATTAAGGCAGATCTGAGGTCACACCCTGGACCTATATATAATGAAGCCTGTGAACCACCAAGTGCAAAGTAAGTGCTCTTAACAGGTGTCCTGCAACCACTGACTTTGGAAGCATTTGCAACCTTGCAAGACTGGCCCAGAAGCCTTGGGCTTGCAGAGAGAGGACCAGAAAAGGTATAGACATCCTTTGAGGATACCATGGCCTGCCCAAGGTAGAGGGCTTATGGTGCTGGCTAACTCCTTTCCAGTACCTAAGGCAGAGCTGCCTGCAAGGCCATGGCTCACAGTTTGCCACATCATAGCTCACCAACCACTACCAGCACAGTCCTGGAGACCAGTGGGACCTGGGCTCATCCCATCAGGAACATTGGAGAAACTTTTGATTTCCTGGCAGAGAAGGACCAGCATCTGCCCACAGATGGAGGACATATATAAGAGAGAAAAGCTCAAGTAGTATGCAGAGGGGCTGGCCAGACTGGGCTTCTGGGCCTGATGGCCATAAAAGAAACCTAAGGAAGCCTATCCTGTGTGTAACGTGGCTGGGGAGGGCTGTGGTGGTATTGTGTTCCCCAAAATATTGTGCACCCTAATAAACTTAGATGGGGTCAGAGACAGAACAGCCACTAGATACAAAGGCTAGAAAATGGTGGCACTCACACCTTTACTCCCAGCATTCCAGAGGCAGACATCCCTCTGGATCTTTGTGAGTTCAAGGCCACATTGGAAACAGAAAGGCATGGTGACACACGCCTTTAATCCCAGAAAGTGAACCTTTAATCCCAGAGAGTGATGGTAGAAAGCAGAAAGGTATATAAGGCGTGAGGACCAGAAACTAGCAGCGTTTGGCTGGTTAAGCATTTGGCTGGTTAAGCTTTCAGGCTTCTAGCAGCAGTTCAGCTGAGATTCATTCTGGATGAGAACTCAGAGGCTTCCAATCTGAGGAAACAGGATCAGCTGAGGAATTGACAAGGTGAGGTGGCTGTGGCCCGTTCTGTCTCTCTGATCTTCCAGCGTTCATCCCAATACCTGGCCCAGGTTTATTTTTTATTAATAAAACCTGTTAAGATTCCTGCTACAGAGGGCAGCTGGTGGGTTTGTTTTCCTGAAAGCTGGTGTTGAGGTCCACCAATAGCAGTAGAAGTCCTTGGTCACCCCCAGGGGAGAAGATGCCAGACTCACCGGAGGGCCTTGGGGCCCTGGCGGCCCAGGGGTCTCAGAGGAGCAGGCACAGGCAGAAGGCAAGGCCGGGCATGTCTCTCCATCCCTCTGGAAAAAAAGAAATCATTTGTTCAATAGACCCTCCTTTGGATCTCATCCAATCTTTAGACTCACCATGGCCAAAGACACCTGACTCTAGGACACTTCTAGAGTCATTGCCAGAGGCAGGTCAGGTCAGAATGAAGGCTGCCAAGTCCTGTGTATGCAGAAGGCTCAGTGTGCCCCCTCCTGGATCCCCCTGGGAGCCTTATATCTCCTTTTCCCTTCTCCTCCCACCCTCTTAGCACAGCCAAGTTCAGGGTGGGTTCTCAAGGGCTAGAGAAGAAAGCTGCTAAGTCCTCAGCAGACCTAGGATGGCCCCACAGCCTCACTGAATGAGCTTCTACCTGAGTCTATAGAGAAGAGGGAATAGCTTCTCCTTAGAGCTGACCAGGGACTTCTAACTGGCATACAGCTGTTATTGACAGAAATGGAATGTCATGCACATGTCACAGTCATGGCAGCTGCTATAACTGCAGATGAGGCTTCTTGGCCTTCCCCCAAATGCCTGTGGGACTTTCCTATTCAGGTCCCTGGCCACCTCATCCAGAAAGTCTGCTTTCACCTCTCTGAGCACGGGTCTATACAGGCCATCTACCCAGACTCTGTAACCCTTAGTGGCACTCTCACAGGGCCAAGGTACTGTGTCCAGGACTGTTTCCACTTACCAATGCAGGGAGTTCACAGCACCTGTCTTTCTCTGCCCAGGTATCACTGCACATGATTTGCAACATCTGAAGCTGAAACTGTGAAGCAGGGGGAAAGTCAGTCCCCATAGGAAGAACCCACCCATCCTACGAGACAAGGGCCAGACTCACTGTGGCTGAGCTGCTCCGTGGCCCCCTGGCCTTAGCCAGCCTCCCTAGTGTGATAAAACCAGCTGTGGGTGGGCTGCCAGCATCCCCAATAGGCCGCTCAGCTACCTTCCGACAGTCCACGTAAAGTCTGACCTTGGAGTGGCCCACAGCCACATGTACCTGCAGAAACCACAGCAAGTTTCTCACCCCAGACCAGGTCAAAACAGATTAAGGGGGCCCAGCATGTAGGGCCTGGGGTCAGATTCCGACTCCACTTTGGGACCTACTGGGTCTCAGCTTCCCCAGGGAAAGCTACTGCAGGAGCCTCCCAAAGAGAAGAATTTGCTCTCTGACCCAAATTAAAAAGGGACCATCAGAACAGAGGAGCACCAGGGTCAAAGGCCCTAGATGGATCAATGCTTGACTCTCAAGGGAGACAACCACATGCAGGGAAGGCCAGACCAGAGGGTTGGGGCCTGCAGGGTTCAGGCAGACAGTTCCCAGGACCTTGTGGAAGCTTCCGAAGAAAACCTTCTTTGCATCCTGCAGGTCAAAGGTGATCTCCTGCAAGGCTGCCCTGGGATCATGGTTGAAGTAAGTCAGAGATTTTCTGCCAGCTGCCAGGGAGGATAGGGAGCAGACGAGAATGGTAAGCTGGAAGAGGGTGGCAGTGACAGAACACAGGTCCTACCCAAGGCCCAAGTAGGGTCTCCACAATGCAAAGCTATGGTGCTATCCAGGATATCTGCTCACACTGATGATGATGGGCTTCCATGCCTAGTTGCCTAGGGACACCCACAGCTTGGCCAGCCTGTTGGCATCTTTATATGCCAGGAGGTAAAGAAAGTAAGCAGGGGTTCCATCCCTCCCAACTGCCAAGGGTGATATGGGGGCCAGAGTCACCATCCAGCAAAACCCCAAGGATGGGCTGGAAGTCCTCAGCCATCATCTGCCACAGTGCAAAGGCTTCTCGGGGTGTTTCAGGGAGTAGGCGCACCAGGAAGACAATGGTATGTTCTGGTGGCAGAGCTGCTGGGTGGATATCGCTGGAGAGACAAGGGATTGGAACAGATTTCAGAGGACTGAACTAAGGTATTCCTGTCTCAGTTTCTTCATAAGGAACATGGGAGTGTAGCAGAGCATCCCCTCTACCCACAACTGTTAGCTTTGAACAAGAAGTGCTGAGGCCCCTGGGCCAACCGACCCTCTCCTCTCTGAAGCCAGGCCAAGGCTATAATGGAGGTCACTGTGCAAGGACTGCTGAGACCCTTATGCTCAGTGGCACTGTAGGTGAGGGGCCCGACCAGGGAGACTCCACCAGGAAGGTCCCTGGAGCAGTCCTGGGACTCAAGAGCTGCTCCCACTGAGTATATATGCTGAGGTATCTATCAGACTAGGCAATGGGGGGATCCATGCCCATGCTGATCCAACCTATCTAAGGGCAGTAAGAACAAAAAAATGGAGTCTCGAGTCACTCAATACAACTATTCTTATCAATCTGCAGCCTCCCTGTTTGACCTTCACCTGCTCTTAAGATAAAATCCTAGAGCTAGAAAAATACCACCTCAGCCATGATCCTGTAGTTCTTTTTTTCTTAGAGACAGGAACTCACTACACAGCCTGGGCTGGCATTAGACTCATGGTGATCCTTTCTCAGCCTCCTGAGTTCTAGGATTCCAGGTGCCAACACACACAAAACAATATAATTCTCCAAACACAATGATCAGCCTCTACATTCCACCACAAGAAAGGATTCCTCTACTCTCAGCAGCTGTCAGGGTGGGGGCCACTTGGACTAAGTGAGCACTCCAAGGAAGTTAGTTATCTGTCCCACCCTCTTTTGGAGCCCCAGAAGAGAGAGCTCCAAGAAAAGTCACTCATTTGAGGAGAGGAACAATTAAGGGGAATCACTACTGAGAATGTGGGAGGCTTTAATTTAGGTTTTGTGGTAAGACTAGAGACAGGGACGGCCGGTAGCAAAGACAAGGGGGGAAGGAAGAGGCTGGTGAAGGAAACAGATAGTCATTAAGATGAGGGACAGCCAAATATGCCAAGCCTACATGAGGGCCAGGGACACTCCATGGCAAGGTCAAGCACAAAGTATGTGTGGCCATGGCCATGCCTGCCTCAAAGGACACTTCTCTCAGAAAAATGTAAAAATAGATCATGCAGATAGAAAAGCTCTTAACATCACTGTCACTGAGGAAATGTAAAAATAGTGAGATACCACCTTGCTGTCAGGAAAATAAAATCTATTGGGTGTTGGTAGAGTGAGAAGAACCTGGAACAGTGTTGAGACTGTAAATTAACATAGCCACTGTGGGAAACAGAATGGAGGGTCCTTGAAAAACTAAATAAGAACTATCAAATGATCTGGCAAGTCCATTCCTGGGTGAAAAGGAAATGAGATCAGACTTCGTGATCACTGGTGAATAGAGCTAAGAAATGCAATCAGCCAACATACCCATTGCATGAGAGATGGAGCCAGGCTCTGAGGACAGAGTGGTATGTGTACGCCTCGGGGTAGGACAGTGGGGTAATGGATGAGAAAGCTATGGAGAAGTAGGGGAGGGAGTTCATGAAGAACTAGAGTGTGGGTATACAGAGTGGTGAGTTTGTGTGGGTCTCAGCTGAGTGAACAAGAAGGGCCTCCCCAAGCTCTCTGCTTGACTAGGAGGCTTCTGCATGCACCTGACCAAAGTTTCTAACTGTTTTCATGGAGGAGCATGAACAAGGACAAAATCTCCAGCTTGCTGCCTGCACCCGGGCCCCAAACTGCTGTGGGAGCCCATGGGGCCATGCTCTGTCCACTCATGGACTCCTTTCCTGCTCATGGGAGCATGTGGTAGTGGTGTGAAGGTCAGAGCTTTTCAGTGCTCCTTGCATGCCTCTGTGAGGCCTTTTTATACTTTTGTTACATGCCCAGGTCTCAGTTCTTTCGGGGTGTGGGAAATGAGCCTACTGCTCAGTCATACTGTATGCATCAAAGTTCAGGTTAGTGACTCATTCATGGGATAAGCAGGAATTAGTGTCTACTAGATGCCAGGGACCTCATTGCCTTCTCATGGCTTCTTGGAAAGCACCTACTTCTCACAAATCTTGGATGGTGGTAGATTTGCCCAATGAAGATACACAGCCACTTAGAGGGAACAGTGTCATGGTTTAAATGCAGAATTTTGTGAATGTGAATGATCCCTGAGCTACATAAGGATGGCTTCAAGTTATGCTGGACATGGAGCCCAATCCCACACACAAAGACTTCATTAATCTGTCAAAAGAAAATTTCTGGAGTATATAGGGCTGAAGCCAACCAGTCTATGGTCTACTGACACAGTGTCAGAGGCTAGTCAGTTTTGGACCAGGGTCATGGCAGAGCCACAAAGTATGTGGCAGGCCCCACATTGAATCTTCCCACCCCATTTTGTACAACCTCTTCTTGTACTCCCAGTTCTCTCAGCCCCTCGCACCTGGCTCGCCGCATGAGTTGAGCATCCTTGAAGACCGTGAAGGTGGGGGCCACACCCAAGGCTGAGGGTTCCATGGCCACACCTCGAATAGAGGCATACTCCTTTGCCACAAGACCAAAGGCCACCATCAGGTCAAATCCTGGTGAAACAGGGAACGATGACTAGGAACAATTGGGGAAGGGGGAGGAACAGGGACAATTCCACTTGGAGAGGGGTGGCAGGTTGTAGAAAAGAGGGCCTGAAAAGATGGCTTGGGATGGGGTCACCAGAACAATGAGAGGCTGGATCAGGGTCTTGGAGGTGGCCATGGGCCCAGCACTGCCTTGCCCTCCAGAGGAGAATCTAGCTCCTTTCTAATCAGGCTGACATCTATCCCAGGCCACTCTGTTCCTCTTCCTCAATTCCAGGTCTGACACTGGGGAAACTGCTCACATTGGAAAGCTATATACAGGACACAGTGGAACCCCTGACACTCAGACCCAGCCACCTGCCTCATACACCTACCAAACAGCACACACACTCTGCCCCAACCTAGCTCCAAGGTTGCTCTCTTTAAGGAAGACCTTGCTGAATTCCCCTCTAGCCAGCACAGAAGCTTCAAGCAGCCTCAAGAGCCTGAGGACTCTCTATGGTTCAGACCCCTGCTACAGGCTGAGGCTGGCATACAAGTCACTGGGATGACCAGTGTCATGGTGGGTCCTCCAAGTACCAGCTCCTTTTACAGCATTAACTGGCACAACTCAGAGAGTGAAATCACACATGTATTTGGTGTTTAACTGTGCACAACTAGACCCAAGGGTGCAGAAGCTCAGCCTTTCTGGGGCCTATTTCAAGGCCCTGCATTCCACGGGCCCTACCATTCACTGATCTCACCACTCACCATCCTTGCCAGTTTCAGGGCAGTAGAAGTCCCAGACAGACTCTCTTGCTGGGATGTAGGTAACATACAGGCTTCATATCACAGAGCTCTGTACACTCTACTTTTAAGGCCCTCCCTTGGTGGATAGAATCCCCTGACATGCCTCATGCTAAGCATCTGTTCTCCACCCTCTTGCATAGTACTTATGAGGACTCCAGGCTTTGCATGACTTAACCCACATGCCTGGCAGCAGGGCCCTAGTGGAGCTAGCCAGCTCTGCCTCTGCCCTGCACATGCCGATATTAACTTTGGATGAAGCAGGAATAAAACTTCCCTGACAGCCTCGTGGGCTACCTGAGAAGGTACAGGAATTGATCAGTACCCTATGGTTGATCCTAGATCATGAAAGGTCTGTCCCAACCTTGGAAGGGTCAAGAAAAGCAGAGCAGGCAAATGACAGAGCAGAGCTGGCACAGATATACAGAACTTACCTGAGAGGGAACTGTCTGGGTGCAGGGCTGGACAGGCTGCTGAGAGGACACAGAGGGTCCGGTGAGTCACATCAAAGCTAGCCCAACTACCAAAAGGACCACTTCCCGGGCAATGTCAGGCCTCTGGTGACAAGGCAGACCGGCACAAGCCCCATTTTCCTCCTTTGTGCAATGCCCACCCTGAAGTCTCCATTCCTCACTGCCATGCCAGGACCTCACTGAGTGAGCAAGTACCCCTGCCTACCCTGTGCACCCAGGGCCAAAACCAAGGTTCCCTGGGGACCACACCCAAAAAGTTATGGGCCCAAAGTGAGCCCCAAGTACAGAAGGTAGGGCCAGGAAGATGACTGGATACAGTGAGCAGCACAGGCCTGGAGGCAGAGATACAGGCTGACCCTATAGCTAGATACAAGTCAGATGAAGTCACAGTCAGGACTCCAGGCATAATGGTCATCCACTGAGCAGTGAGGAACCAATCATCATAGGCATTTGGGCTATAACTGAATGATCCAAGATGGGGCACTAGAGTTGAGGCAGTGGTTTCATGGACTCTGAAGGCCTTATGCCCTGAGCAGCTGTGGCTCTCAAGTGATTCCTCACAGCTGAGTCTGCCCTTGTGGGTTAGAGGCTACCAGGCCACAAGAGACCTGACTATGTCCTGTGGCATCAAGGACAGGTCTCTCCTAGGTCAAACTCTCCATACTCTCTAGCCATTTCCCAGTCATTCTGATCCAGTCTGTTCTGTTTATTTTGAGTACCCCAACTCTCTGTGGCCTCTCCATAGTCTGTGTTGGGCCTGGGGCCTCACTGGCTCTGGGGTCCACTGATTTCTGAGGTCTCACTGATTCTAGTATCTGGCCTAGTCTGCGGTCTGACCAGATCTGAGGTCTGACTAGGTCTAGTATCTAGCTTGACCTTGAGTCTGGCTTGGGTTTAGGGTTTAGAAGGAGCTGCCTACTAACCAGTCTTGGTGCCTACTAACCTGTGCGGTATGTAGCAGACACTGCTATACTCTCCCCTGCTCCATAGACAGCTGAGACCAGGACTCTGTACTTGGTGGCAGACAGCAGGTCAGGAAGTACAACATGGCTCCTGGTGCTTGGCACAGAGATCTGGGGGGGGGGGGGTGAGGGGAGGCCTCTGAGCATTCCCTCTTAGACTGCCTTCTTCTTTCAAGGCTGTACTCCTTCTGCCCATCTTTCCCTCTATAAAGAAGCTGCTACCCACAAAGGATAGATAAAATCAGCATCTAAATCCCTGGGTAACTCCCTGCTCTTTATAGACTCACCGATTTCTCTGGTCCAGAGCCTGATGCCAGTGTATAGTTGAGCCGGTAATGTAGAACATGGCTACTTGGTGGTGTCCAGCTGACCTGTAGACTGTTGGGGGTCTCCGAGGACAAGACCAGGCTGGATGGGGGGCTCCTGCTTGCTGAAGCTATCCAGTGGCATAGACAATGTGGAATTCAAGGCTCTCCAGAATGGAGGTACCCATGGCCAGAAGGCCAGCCAGCCAACCAGCCAGTCCTCATCATTATCTTATGCTCTGCCCTGCCCAACCCTAACAATACCCCTGCTGAGTCCCCCAGTACTTCTAGGAGGTCTTGCACAGAATCTGTGTCACCCATGCTGGGGAATCTGGACCTTCGCCACACCAAGAGCCTGAACCCTTTATGGGCTTGGATCCAGTGGTCCAGCCCAGGGTCTCAGGGACTCAGGGAGCCTGCTTGCCAGTGGGAGTATGAGACCCCGGGCATGTGGATCCAGGAGGATCTGGGTCCCCTCTGTGCTGCTCCTGTCCCAAGCCCATCTGAATGGAAGAAAGGCCACCTACAGGGGATGTAGCGGAGGGACACAGGGTCACTGCGAGTGCCGTCCCTGTAGTAGGCAAGGATGGTGATCTCATATTCCACATGACTCATTAGGCCAGGTAAGATGGCTGTGTCAAGGGTCCCTGGGACAGAGATCTAGAGAAAGGAGAGTCCAGGGATCCACCTGAATCATAGGGAAACTCACCTCAAGAGGCCGGCTCACAGGCTATGGCAGACAGGTATTCCCAAGATATAGGACTTGGATGGACACACAGAGTCTAAGCCCCACTTGGCCTTAGGATCTGGGGCCATAGCAAATTCTCTGAAAGCTCATCTGCCCCTTGTCCCCTTACCTCATGGGCCTTCCCCTCTCCCAAGGGCATCCACTTGATTTGATAAACAAGTACACCAGACAAGGCGGTGGCCACCCATGACAGCTTGACTGCATCTCCCTGGAGCTCCGTTACAGACAGCTGGCTAGGACTGGGAGCTTTCTCTGGAAGATGGGGTGTAGAAATGGAGTCTAGAGTGCTGAACTGAGCTGTTGCTTTCCGATAAGGGTCAGTCATATTAAGGAATGTCCCTGACCTCTTGTCTCTCTGCAGACCTTCTATCACATCTGCCCAGATGCTGGTTCCCACCTGGCCTAGCACAGCCAGAACAGATGCCCAATACAGGCCCTTCAGCAGACCATAAAGACACAGTCCAGCTCCACCCCAACCTTGACTTCAATGACTCACTTGTGGTCACATGGCCAGTCAGCATGGAGGAACCAGCCCCGAAGTAAAAACAGGTGACTCGGACGATGTACTTGGTAGAGGAAGAAAGGGGACCCAAGGTGGCTGAGGTAGTATTTCCAGAAACCTGAGCCTGTGGGAGGTATACAGAGCAATCAGGTACCTGAGCCCCTGACAGGATGGGGACCCAGGCTCAGGACCTACAGCCATGGCTAGCCTATGACTCCCAAAAGAGGAAAAATGTGATCAGCTGTGGATCCCCAGAATGGCTCATGAGTGGAGACTCCTCTCCCTGCCTCACCTTTTAACTCCACAAGCCATTCCACCTCTAAATCTGGCGTGGCCACAGTCTTAGCATGACATCACTATTGCATGTATGTACACATGTGTGTGCATGTGTCTTTGCTTCAAGTCTTCCCCCAATTCCTGACAGACACAGCCTCCTTGAGGGCTGGGACATTATCAATACTGTGTCCTTTGCACCATCTCAAAGGCTGTGTAGCAGGAGGCTAAACAGATATGGAATTAAGGTGTCCATAGGAAGAACATGTGGAGCGAGAGCCTAAGGATGTGCTAGGCTTCCAGTGCCTGTGTGAATGCTCAATCAACCTAGGATTCCGAGTCCCCCAAGAGGCCCTTGGGATTTTTGAGCCCCTGCTCTTACCTGCCCAGAGTGGCTGCCATCACTGGAGACATAGCTGACCTTGACCAGGCGCACAGGCCTCTGGGCTTCCCAGGACACACAGGCTGAGTTGTAGCTCACATCTGAGAAACTCAGGTGTCTTGGGGGCCCTGGGGCAGCTGCAGAGCATAACAAGGCCTTAGGGGCTGGCATTGCTATGCTTGGGACTGGGAAAAGGAAGTGCTAGGACTGAAGAACATATGGGGCATCTGTGGTCACCTACCCTGGAACAGGCTAAAAAAATAGAGCCGAGCATCTACTATGTGAACAAGTGGCCTGGGAAGGATACTCACTGGTCCTGGCATTGATGCTCCGGACCTCACTGGCCTCTGGTCCCCGAAGGCTCTGCACTGAAATCTCATAGTCCCTGCCCGGCTCCAGGCCATCCAGCAGTACCTCAGGCTGCCCCACGTGTACCTGGCAGGGATATGGCAACACATGTCTCAGCACCAAGCCCCACCATCTGCCCCACCTGTCTCCCTGCCCCCACCTCTCACCTCTCTCCTCTGCTCCTCCCCAGGGGAGGCAGCCAGCAAGTACTGCACCAAGTACTGAGTAGCTCCAGCAGAGGGCTGCCAGGTGAGGTGGAGGGTTCTTGGTGTCACTGAGGCTAGGGTTAGTGCCCCCGGTGGAGGCAGGGGTGCTGGGGAGGGGATGACCATCAGGGGACTCTTGCGAGTGTGGCATATGCAGAACTCATAAACATAAACAAAGGAACCCCTCTTTTTTCTAATGATAAGACTTTCACTAGGTAAGGTTATACAGATAGGGCACAGCCAGGTAGGCAACCACCAATCAGAGCACAAGATTGAGTCACTTGTCTTAAATGTCAGTGGACTCTGTTTTTCAGCTCACAATTCTGGGGGAGCCAGATCATCTTACTGGCCTAAAGCAATTTGCTACAAAGGTAGTGAAGGATGTAACCTCCAGGTTGAAACACACACACACACACACACACACACACACACACACACACAACATGTAATACATGAAGCCATTCCTGTGAATGACCGGAAGAGGCAAATCTAGGGGCAGAGTGGAGTCGAGGTTGCCAAGGCTGAGTAAAGGACCTGGGGTGCCAATGTAATGTACAGTTTCCTTGGGGAACAAATATGATCTATGATGGCCTTAGTGTAAACAGGCTTGAATATACTGTGCTGTTGAATAATCCTTCTGTACACTGTGTGAATATATGTCTATATGATTGGTTTAATAAACAAGCTGACTGGCGAACAGCTGAATAGGATAAAGTTAGGCAGGAAAGCCAAACTGAGAATGATGAGATGAAGAAGAATGGAGTCAGAAGAGATGCCTGTCTTGAAAAAAATCCAAAAAAAAAAAAAGAAAGAAAGAAAGAAAGAAAGAAAGAAAGAAAGAAAGAAAGAAAGAAAGAAAGAAAGAAAGAAAGAAAGAAAGAAAAGAAAATGAGGTAACAAGCCATGAGCCATGTGGCAAAGCATAGATAAGAAATATGTGTTAATGTAAATGTAAGAGTTAACTAATAACAAGCCTGAGCTATTGGCCAAGCATTTATAATTTATATTAAGTTTCCAAGTCAATTATTTGGAAAGTGGCTGTCAGTTATTGGGGAGCAGGCTGTTAGGACAGGAAAACTCTACCTACAATACTGTTCTTTTTTGTTTGTTTATATTTTTGTCTTTTGAGACAAGGTTTCTGTTTGTAACCCTGGTTGTCCTGGAACTCACTATGTAGAACAAGTTGGCATTAAACTTACAGAGATCCACCTGTCTCTGACCCTCTAGTTCTGGGATTAAAGGTATGTCCATCACACCTGGCAAAGTCCTGTGTTTGCTATCCCATGTTCCCTGTAAGTGGGTGAGCATGAGTATATGCATTCTATCTCAATGCAGCTGTTATCCAGGAATCATGGTGGGTCCAGCAACAGCTGAGAGCTAGTGGCCTCAGCCATGTGCTGTTGTTAGACAGGATGGGAGTCTTAGGATATCTTTTTGTTTGTTTTTTGTTTTTCGAGACAGGGTTTCTCTGTGTAGTTTTGGTGCCTGTCCTGGATCTCACTCTGTAGACCAGGCTGGCCTCGAACTCACAGAGATTCACCTGCCTTTGCCTTCTTAGTGCTGGGATTAAAGGCATGTACCACACCACCAGGCTGCTTTAGGATATCTTAAGCAGCAGTAGTAATGAGCCATGTGCGACACCACTGCATTCAAAAGAGGATACCAGGGTCAGAGAGGCTTGGAATGGAGGCTTGTGGGAGCAATTCAGACCCAGGTTTACCTGTAGTTGTGCCCTGATAGTCCCCAAGGGGCAGGACTAGACAAAGGTCACCCCTCTACCTGTGGTTGCCCGGCCTTGCAGGCTCTTGCCAACCCCACTCTCATAGACAGGAAGCACAGAGACCAAGTATTCTGTGTTGGAGGTCAGGTTTCGAAGCTCCATGGATGAGACAGGTCCCTCCACCACCACCTGGGCAGGAAAATCCCATCAACAGGGTATAGGCTTGGGAGACGTGGTACCATCATCCTGAGACATTAGGTCCCTCCACAGAACAGAGTAGCACCAGCCACCACAGACACAGGAGAGATAGTAAAACAATGCATTTGTCTATCAGTATGTCATCAAAACCACATCCAGGTGTCTGCAGTCACTGCCCAGCACTCCTCACCCTGACTTGGTCTGATTGGGTGCATCTGTATATAGCTACCCACTCCCAACCCCACCCTCCTTGGCTTTCCTTTCTCATGTGGTCTTAATCATCTGTAGACCTTCATTCTAGTGCTCATCCATAGCTCAGCAGAACCCACCTGAGCCATGCTGGTAGAGTCCTGTCAGCTGCCCCAGCTTCCAAGGAAAGGCTGAACCAGGGCCCCCCCCCCTTACCTCCTTGGGGGTACCACCCCTAGAAGGCTGCCATACAATTAGATACTTGAGGGGTGGGTATAAGGCCGGAGTCCAAGACAGGTGGACACTGGATGAGGTGACGTGGGTCAGGACCAGTCGGGTGGGCATGGGGAAGGGGTCCAGGGCCAGAGTAGCTGCTGCTGGCTTGACTATGGGGAAAGGTGGTCAGGGAACAAGTAAGCACATCTATTTGCTCCCCCTGGTGGCCATGTACAGGAGGGATGGGAAAATCCTCTCAACATATCCAAGGACAGATTTCCCCAGGTTTAATCTACAGACCCTCATGAGCCATGGAAATTGGTGTGGCTCCAGTCTCCCTGTCCCGTGGTCACTGTGGTGTTGTATTCTTACCTGGGCCCCTGCCCTGGATTTTTTGGCAAATGAGGCGGCTGAGCAGAGCAGCTAAGGTGGCCAGCTGAGGGAAGTCCAGCACATTGTGGACAGTGATGTCCAGTGGCTGGGATGCCAGGAGCTTCAGCTCGGCTTCATCGGCATTCTTCACACCTGCTTTGGGGGAGTGTGTGCCAATCTCTCTGAGACCCTGATCCTATTTACAGACAGGACCATAGAGGAGAGACCTGCCAGAGTCCCCAGCATATGGGAGGGCACAAACTGATGCCATGTGTCCTAGATCCCATGGGGTATCAGTGGAACAGGAGAGGCCAGGAGAGGCCAGTGTGCTTAACTCTGGGAGCTCTGGGAAGAGGACCAGACTATGTGGATGCTGGTGCCAGGTGCCCACGAAAGAGGGGAATCCTGGGGAGAGAGAGCCTCCTAGAACAACTTGAAGTTTCCTTCCCATCAAACAGGGCAGTGAGTGTGGTTGATGCCCCAGGGAGCACCAGGAACAATCCTTGCTTGGGGGGCAGAGGGGGAAGGTAGAAGGGTTGTCAGACACAAGTCAGCTGCCAGGCAGGGGACCAGTTTGAAGGCTACTTGGCCGTGTGAGTTGAAGGGTGGCAAGGAGTTAGGGGAGTGTCGTGCAAAGCAGGCAGGAACAGACTTTGCAGATGCTGCTGCAAGGTGCAGCCATGCACCTCTAGGGAGCAGGACTTACTCTCTGGGCTCTATGGGTGTGGAATGTGTCTGTGACCCAGAGCCCACCCTGGCCATAAGCATTCCAGCCCAGGGCCCAGGCACTATGTGGGCTCACCCACGACAAAGACATCAATGTCCTGATCCTTAAGAATTCGGGCAGCTGTGCGCACATCATCCTGGGACTTGCCATCTGTCACCAGAATCAACACCTTGGCTACCTCTGGACGGGCACCTGCTGCTGGCTTCAGGTTCTGACCCAGGACATGGGTTAGGGCGAGGCCTTAGGAACATCAAGGACAAAGTGACAGGCAGCCACTAGGACTTCCTCCTCAGGTACCTTCTCAACCACGGCTGCTCCCAGCACTTGATCCCAGGGCTCTCTGTTCACATGTCTTGTCTGTCCTGCTTGTCAGGCTAAAGACACTTGAGATCAGGGACAGCTCCTCCTGTAGAGGGTACCCATAACCCAGCAAGGCCACGCTTATGTCTTCTAAGAAGCCACCTGCAAGGCTGACTGTCCAGCTGAGTGGGACCCTGACAGAAGCTGCCTATGAACAGTGCAGACACTTACTCTCAACAAGATGCCGAAAGTTCTCCACTTTTGCTAAATGTTGGGGCGGGTGGTAGAGGTCGAGTTTGCTCCCTGAAGTGTGAAGTGGGCTCAGCACCCACCCATCGCGCAAATGTTCACGGGTGGAAGGGGCATAAAAGGAGGTTGGCCAGAGGCTTCAGAACAGCCAAACCCAAGGCCCAGGCATACCTGTGAACGTGTTTCCTCCCCTGTAGCGGAGGCTGTGCACTGCAGCCAGCACCTGCTCCTTGGTGTGGAAGGACTTCAGGTCCCACTCGGTCTGGGGGGCTCCACTGTACTGAGTCAGACCTGGGGGTGGACTCTGGTTGCTGGGCTGAGGGTTTTTTGTTTTGTTTTGTTTTTTAATCTCTGTCTTTTTTTGCAGCACCAAGGGGCTAGCATGCTAGGCAAGGGTGCTACTGCATCCTCAATGCCAGGGCTGTTTAAAGACCATATCTACAGAGTTGCCTGCTCTGGGTACAGTCTTTGTGGGTCCCATTCCCAGGAAAAGACACATTTTCAGGGCCCAAGGCTTTCATAGGGGTATCATCAGAGGGGCTGACTGGGAGCCAATCATTCCTGCAGACTATAACAGCAGCCCTGGTTCACAGGGAAAGGGAATCAGACACATGATCCGATCCAGACAAGTAGGCTTCCATCAGCCAGGTTTCTCAACTCTCTTGGCCGGCTTATGGACTCTGGGAGGTTATAGCATTTCCCATCCTATTATGAGGGCAGCTACTCCCCTTCTGCTGGTGAGGACTTAAGAGGTCCAATTTCCCCCAAGGCAAGGCAAAGGAGGTGGTACCTACCTACTTGGACTTTATCTGGTCCTATTTCAAAAGGTGTGATGATGCTGGCCAGGAAGTCTTTGACCTGCTGGAAGTGGCTGTGACCGATGCTCCAGGACCCATCCACCAGAAAGATTATATCAGTAGGAGTTGGGGGTGTGCAGCGGAACTGGGTGTCAGCTGTGGCAGGTAAGGATGGGTGAGACTTATGTCCTCCCCAGGACACCTGAGGTATTGTAGACCTGACTGAAATCCTCAAAATATCCTTCCCTGGGATCTTGGGGGCAAGGGTTTCTAAGGACTTTGTGTCTTACCAGGTTTAGAAAAGCTCTCATGCATCCTAATTTGGGGTTTCAGCTCTTCTAAGTCCCCGCAGAGAGGGCTGATCACAGTCTCAGGTCTAGGGGTCACCTATGCCTTCCAAGGCCCTTGGCAGCACTATGTCTGAACCTGCAAATTTAGTTCCTGAGCTGATCAGGCTCCAGCATCTACATTTCCAGGCCCAGTTGCCTGTAGGTGGGCACCAGTCATGGGCAGGAGTGTTAGCACCACAGATAGGCCAAACTGGGTAAATTGGCAGGAAGATCGGGCAGTGCTAGTAGCAACCAGAAACTACTTCTGTGGCCTCGGGATCTTCCATCTTTATGGATAAAATGCTCCCTGGGGCCCCATCAATTGACACAAACTGCACCTGGCAGGCCTTACAAGATTTCTAAACACAGCCAGGTGATTCCTCTGTGGCTTCTGATCCTCAGTCTAAAGGGGGAGGCCCAGGCATGCCTGTAAGGCCCTCAATAGGAGGGTAACACTGTAGTAGAAGACCCAATCCATAACAACACAATAGGGCACAGGGCCTGGCCAGGAGGAAGTAATACCCAAGTCTGAGGACAGAAGCCCTCCCACAGCTCCGTGTTTGGTGGAGAAAGTAGTGTCCTCCTGATATGAGGGGGGACAGGTGAGAAGATACCCTCACTGCATCTGACCCCACAGTACAGAGAGTCACCTTACCTAGCTTCTCTCGCTTTCCCACAGAGTCTGCAATGTGGCTCTGCCTCTCCAGGTCTGTGGTTGGCTGAGTGGGATCCTGTACTCCAAGGCCCTGCTTGAGTTTCCTCTGATCCTTATTGGCCACTCCTGGGGGCAGGGGGAGGGGTCACAGCTGCTACCATGCACCTCCCAGACCTAAGCTAGGGCTCTGGGGTACCTGGCCCCTATACTCGAGATTGTGAGTCCAGGAATATGACTGATAAGCCTAAATCAAAGCTAGAGCACATGGTCAAATACAAACAAGAATTTCTGGCCATATGACGAGAGTCACAAGAAGCTTCAGAAGGCTCTCCTCACTCCCAGGGTTTGATCTCACTCCACTCTGACCCACCAAGAATGGGCTGGTCTCTGCTTGAGGTGAAGGCAATACTGGCCTCAGGTGTTTTCTCAGGGTCTGAGGCCCCCAGAGGGAAGGAGGTGAGTTCCGGGGTGGGTTCCACCAGTCTCTGACTGCCTCTGCTCAGAGAGTGGCTCTTCAGATCCTCAACTGCAGAGAAAGGAGGGACTGACTGTCAGGACACCAGCCCAGAGTGGGAGCAAGGGCTTGGGGTTTGAAGGTTTATGGACCTCCCAGACCTGCCCACCTCATGGGAGGAGAGCAGCGATGTCAGGAACAGGAAACAAGACCCAAGTACCTTACAGGCAAAATGCCTCAGGTCACAAGCCCAGGCCATGAGCTCCCAACCTGGAGGCCTTCCACTCACATCCACCCCATCTGTGTGCAGGAGGACTTACTCACAAACTCCCTTCGTGCCAGAAGGACAGGCCCAGAGTCAGTGAGCTCGAAGATCTGCAAGGTGTAGCCCTTGGAAGGGCTCAGGCCACCCACAGTGGCCTTAGGCGTCTTGGTGGTTAATATCAGCTCCTGCTCCAAGTCCCCTAGGTGGAGGTGGAGAATTGTTGAGGTTGCCAAATTTACAATACATGTGTTCATACATGTGGGCTGATGTGTATGCATGCTGACATGTGTTTACTGTACATGTTTGTGCATATACATTTGCATATGTACTATGTGTGGAATGCAAAAGTGTATATGTGGATGTGAGTGGATGTTTATATGTGTGTGTTTTGCATGTTCACATATATATGGAATGTATGAATGTGTGTGTGAATCCTAAGGTAATATTCATGTATTCATGTACATGTGGCTAGGTATATGTACATTGCATGTGTGCATTGCATGCATGTAGGTACACAAATGGGCATGTGTGTATGTATGAGTTATGCATGCCTTTCATGCATGTGTACCATACATGTATATATATACATGCCTATGTGTACATATGGGTGTGTGCATTGGGTGCCTTGAATGTATGTGTACCATACACCTATCCTTACATATGCACATGTGTACATGGATTATGTATATAATGTAAGAAATCATCCAAACTAATCCCTCTTGAGGTTAGGGAAGAGAACAGGATGAGGGTTGGATTGGAGAGCCAGGGATGGGAAAGGAAAGAAGTTCTGTCAGGGAAGAAGTTTCTTCTTCAAAACCTCTGCAGCGGAGCCTGTCCTGTGGGGAAAGGTCCACTTTTCCTGCTCTGGAATGCTGTCATCTAAAGACAGGGATGGATCCCAGTATTAAAAATCACAGCCAGGCCTGGTGGTGCATGCCTTTAATTCTACCCATTGAGAGGCAGAGACAGGCAGATCTCTGTGAGTTCAAGGCTAGTGTTGTCTATATAGCAAATTCCAGGCTGGCCAGGACTATACAATGAGACCTTGTCTTAAAAAAAAAAAAAAAGTCATACTATTCCAAAGAGAACTATGTGGGGGCAGGTGGGGTGGAGCTGAAAGAAGTGACCTCATAATGGAGCTGGGAGGTATAACGAAACTTATGGACATACTCACAGAGCCTCTGGGTCTCAAACACCAGGGAATAAAAACACTTCCCACCTGGGAGGAATACAACAAGGTTTTCAAAAAGTGGGCAATCCCCAGACCTGCACCCAGTCCCACAGTAGGCAGTGGCCAGACAGGGAGGCATGGGCTAACATGCTTCTGTAGTTTATAATAATGTTAGCAGAAGATGGGTTCCAGCTGGCTGTGGTGGCACAGACCTGAAGTCTAAGCATCAGGGGACTGAGGCAGAAGAATTGATGAGTTTAAGTCTAGCCTGAACTATGGAGTGAGACCCTATCTCAATTAAATAAAGAAAGGAAAACAAACTAAGATATGAGCCCACCTTCATAGATGTTATGAGATTTAATATATCTACAGAATTAGGATTCACGAAGCAGGATAGACAGAGATGTGATGTTCGGTGGTTGCAGCGCCACCCATGAAACGTGACACAGCTATCAGGCTTGCTACATGTTTATAAGGATGTGTGCTGCTGTGTCTAAGGTGGTCACCAGGACATGAACTCTTCATCCTACACCTGCCAGCCAGCCTTAACTCTACAGTAGAAGTAAGCACTGTGGACAGCCATCTGCCATAAAACAGAAACACCATACCACTAGCAACAATCTTCACTAGCAAATACAGCCCAACTTGAACCTGACCAAACTTCAGGATCCAACTACCAATCTGCAGGAGACACAGGGGAGAGAGGGATAAGTCATACAGCTTCTCAAAGATGCCATTGCTAGACAAGGACACAGGGATCTGGCTTCTCCTACAAGTAAATACCAAGGGGAAAGAAGAGAGGAAAAATTATGAGATGCACAGGACTAGTAAGATGTATGTATACCTCAGCCTAGTGTGTGGTGCATGCACACTTGGCAATCTCAGTATTCAGGAGGCTGAGGCGAGGGAATTGTGAGCTCAAGGCCAAGCTAGGCTACACAGAAAGACCCCATCTCGGGGGAGGGGAGGAAGAAAGGTATACTCGTTTGGGGTCCTAATTAAGACTGCTCAATTGTAGAAGGTATTTATTGGATGAGCTGCAAAGTTGTGGTTTTAATGTGGAGGCATACCAATAGCACTTGAGCTGTGTTTGAGTCCTTCCTTCTTCAAGGTGAGCAAACACAGATAGACTTATACAATGTCTCAGCTTTGCTTTAAGATAATGCAAGGAGGGAAACAAAGCCGGGCACCACATTACCTGTGGAGCTTAGTGCTGAACACCAGGCTCCATCACACTCTGCTGCCTTCCAGGTATTTAAATTTTTCCATAAAAATCTTAGACCCAAAGAAGAAGAGAATAAAAGTATATAAAAAGAAAACAAATTGGAAGAGTGTAGACTTAAAGCCAAATAAATCAATTACTTTGTTAAATAAAAATAGATAAAATGTTTCAACTAAAAGATAAAGATTGGCTGGGCTACCAAGTGAGCTCCAGGAAAGGCGCAAAGCTACGCAGAGAAACCCTGTCTCGAAAAAACCAAAAAAAAAAAAAAAAAAAAAAAAAAAAAAAAAAAAGATAAAGATTGGGGTTGAAAAGACGGCAGGCAGTTAAGCGCATGGGCTACTCTTGTAGAGGATGAAGTTCAGTTCCTAGGCTATGTTGGGTAGCTCACAGCTGCCTGTAACTCCAAACCCAGGAGTATCTGTCTCCTCTGGCTTTTGAGGGCACCTGCACTCATGTGCATGTGTGCGTACACACACACACACACACACACACACACACACACACACACACACACAAATTTAAAAAGACATTGTCTCACTGGCTAAAAAGAACGCTCTGTTGCTATTCATTTAGAAGCTTTTCTAAATAAAAAAGAAAAATCAGAAGAGTGTAGATTTAAACTCAAATCAATTACTTTGTTATTGATTTTATTAGTATTATGTTATCTATTTTATTAGTATTTTATAAGATATTTTTTGGCTTTGTTGATTCACTTCATTTTATGTTTTTTTATTTCTATAATTTATTCTCTTTTCTATCATTTCCTTCTAGTCTACCTGAATTTCTATATAACTTAATATGGATGCTTACATTCTTAGTTTTTCTTTTTTCCTTTTTCAATACTGGGACTCAATCACACCAGGGCCTTACATAAGCTGGACAAGCACTACCACTGATCTACATCCCCATCCCTGCAATTTTTCTTTTATAACTAATAGAGCTAAAGCTAGTCATCTTCCTCTAAGTCATAGGAAAAAAAACTAAAGACAGCATCTATGTAGCTCAGGTCAGCCTTGAACAGGGGGATACTCTTGTCTCGGCCTCCCAAGTATTAGAATATAGATGTAACCTCACCACACACAGCTTGTAAGCCTTTCCTGTGTCATCATGACCCTGCCCCTGTAACTGGAAAACTAACTGCTCTCTCACATGCTCACTGCATGCAGGATCCAGGCTATTCTTAAAACCCCTGGGAGTCACTTCTTCAAAGCATGTATCCTGAGCACCTTGTGTGTGTGCTCATGCTGGATATAGGGGAATACAGAGGCCTCTCCTACTGCATCTGCTCCACATGATTGAGGCTGACAGGGGAAAGGAACATAGGAAATGCAGAAATAGCCCTGCCAGAGAGTGGGAGCCACTGGATGGTGTGAGGAGATGCTAGCTGGAGCAGGCTCAGTGACCACCTGTTAGGAAAGCACCATTCCCATTGCTTTTCTTACGTGGAAAACCTTGGTCCTACAGTTGTGAATGAAATGCACTGTCTCTTCTAGTAAAGCATTAAATGAGACAAAGGAGTTCCATCTTTAAAGAAATTTGTCAAAAAGGCACATCTGGGAGGAAAAGTCCCTGTCCGCCATTCAGCCTTTTCCTAAGATCCAAGTTTGTGTTCAAGGTTGCATCATACTCTCAGAAGTTGTCCTCTGTTAATCAGCTGTTGTTTTAAGTTAGCCCATCTGTAAGAATGTGAGACCCAGTTCTGATCACAGAGTGCAGTACAACACTTCTTTGGTTAGGAACAAAAATACAGTGGGGCCCCTGACTGGGTGTACTCACTTACTTGCTTGCTTAAGCTTGGCTATACACCATTCTGCAGAAGTAAAATTTCATGCTTTGCCAAAATACTTTGGACTGTGTGGTCATTTTCTTGAGACCCTAGACCCGTTTCTGACAGTCCTAACAGGGAAGAGGCGAGAAAGCCTGGTAGGGAGACATGAGCTCCATACCTTCCATAGGTGTCACCTGCACCAAGTAGCCAAGGCCACTCCGCTCTGCTTCCCTCCACTTCATCTGCAGCTGGTCCTCGGGTAGTACTGCCAACCTCAGACGGCCACTTACTGTAAAAACAGGGTCGGAAGTTGGGGTGCGAGACAGACTTACCAGTGACCAAACAGAGGGAGGCCTTCCCTAAGAGGTTTGAAGGGACATAGCCCTAGGTGTCTGAAGAGTCTGTGGCCCCACGAAGATCTGTGGAAGAAAAATCCTACATCCTTGGGATTATCTATGACAAGGCCACACTGTTAGCTTCAGCAGGAGGGAGTCTAATTCCACCCAAGGGAAAGCTCCTGCTGCAAAGGAGGCTCAGATCAGTACCCGGGGGGCAGTGTCTGCCATGTGATGACTAGAGGTGCAGAGATAAAACAGTAGCTGCTGACCCACTGCCCAAGGTCTTAGAAGCTGCCTTGGGTCTCCTAGTCTCAAGAAAGACTGTAGAAGCAGCTGTGCTTCTGAAGACACTCCCCCGGCCCCACAACTGCCAAAGTCATGCTAGGTTGATGCATCCTTTGTGGGCAGACTAGTTAAAGGACCTCAGCTGGAAATGTGGTGGTGGCTGTCTGCTTATGTGCACTCGGCATGTCTGTGTGCACCTGTGCCTATATGTGGGCACGTGTAGGATGCACACCAAAAGCCCTAGGGATGGCAGTATGATGGTTAGTATTGTCAGCTTGACAGAATCTAAAAATCAGATTTCGAGTACACCTGTGGAGGATTATCTTGATTTTGTTGGCTGATGTTAACAATGTGGGAAGACACATTTTAATTGTAGATGGAACTACTCCTTTGGCAGGAGATCCCAGACTACATGACACTGAGGTAGTGAGTTGAGCACAAGCATACATTCGCTCCTCTTTGCTTTCTGATGGTGGATGCAATGTGATCAGCTGCTTCCAGCTCCTGCTACCTTGACTTCCCTGCCATGAAGAACTATACCTTGACTGTGAGCTAAAATAAACCCTTTCTCCCTTCAGCTTTTGTCATGGCAACAGGAAAAGAAACAAAGACAGGGTAATCCTGTCATGGAAGAGGGGGAACCCATGGTCAATGGGGAGAAGGCGCAGTGGGGTCTGTGCAGACCTCCCAGAAAGCTTCCGGACTCTGTGGTGCAGGCAGCTATTTTTGGGAAATGGGGACAGAGGCCTCTTCTAGTCTCCTCAGCATGTGCTGGGGAACAGAAAGATGGGCAAAGACTGAGGGTGTCTGCAACAGACACAATGACCCATTCAGAATGAACTGTTTCCGGATGGGCTTGGCTGCTCAGACAGTGATCTGCTGAAAGGCAAGAATGTGTCAGGATAAGGTGGGGGCTCTGACAGGCCAGCTGTGAAAGGGGCCCCCAATTCTGCCCATGAAGAGCCTTCTGTTTCTCCCCTCTTCCTGCAATGTGTTAGAGGCTTTTTAGAACTTCCCTCTCAGAGATAGCACAGGCACGTGTTCCCCTCCCTAACCTCAGCTGCGCCTCCCAGCTGGTTGCTGAACATGTGGACCCTGTCTCTTTGATTAGACTCTGAGACCCCAGCCCACCCAAGCCATGCAAAGGGCTGATGAGGAGCAGCCTGTCATGCTGAGACCTGAGGTGGGGGAGCAGTGCATTTGTGGGTCTTGCAGAATCACTTAAGTTGGTCATACAGTAAAGGCTTCCTTTTTTTTTTTTTTTTTAGTTTTTTGAGATAGGGTTTCTCTGTGTAGCTTTGCGCCTTTCCCAACACTCGCTTTGGAGACCAGGCTGGCCTCAAACTCACAGAGATCCGCCTGGCTCTGCCTCCCGAGTGCTGGGATTAAAGGCGTGCACCACCACCACCACCACCACCCGGCAAAGCTTTCTTATTGAAATCCCAGCTCACAAGCCCACCTTGGGGTTTCTCTGTCTGAACAAAGGGAGCTGAGGGACATTCCCATATAGCAGTCACCTCCCTGGATGAGAAGACATGCTGGGAAATGAAGTCTGCTGGGCTCCAGGCCAACCTGAGTTGGAACCCCTACAGTGCAGTGGGTAGTAGTGGCAGGAAAAGATGTTCTTAACTTGGGTGAGGCTAGACCTTGATGTAACCCCAGAAACAGATTCAAACCAGCCAGGTGCTAGGAGGGACATACATATTGCTCCTGGGAGCCAGGTGTAGTCATGAGCGTGAAAGCTATAGGGACACAGCAGCCTGCCTTCCAGGGATCCGCAGCAGCTCCACAAGAAGGAGTCTGCAACACAGACCCTCCCCAAGTGCACATCCCTTGGAGGGGATAGAAAACACCAGGAGAGCCTTTCCCAGGGAGAGCAGTTGGAGTGGCCAAAGAGGAAGGGACCAGATGGAAACTCTTGTCTCAAGACTTGTACAGAGTAGAGGGATGCACCACCTATCTAAGACAACACAGGAAGGCGTTTCTGTCTTAGAAAGGAGGAGGCAAGAATCTTGCTCTCTATTAAATTGTGTGTGTACTATCTGAAACAACGTTGAAAGGTTTACAGAATAACTAAGCAAAGCATTGATACAAGATTAAATTTGAAGTATGCCAGTAATCTTGAAAAAGCTGAGACAAAAAAAAAAAAAAAGGCCTCCCCAGGCAAGGCTGAAAGACCACAAGGCCAAAGGTCAAGACAAAAGCTAAGAATGAGGACTCTCTCCCTTTGTTCCGACAGCTTGCCTGTTGCTGCAACAGCTCTTATATAGGCATTTAATCTGCGAGGAAATGCCAGTTACAGAAGGTCAAAGGCTTACAGCAGGGTTCCTCCTGCAGGCAGCGGGGGCATTGTCTCCTTACCTTGTCCCTGCCCCAGTGCCAAGGTGGCACCCAACAACATCCAGAGGCAGAAGTGGAGGTAGGAGCCTCGGAGGCTCATGATGAGCAGCCTGTGGGAGGAGAGGCCACAGCCCTTCACTACTAATTCATCTGTCTGCCCCCTCCCTGACCAGAAAGCTAGTTTTTCCATCCATTCCCATGGAGCAGCAGGATGTCTCCACAGACATGTGTGTGCCCAGAGGCCTATGATTTGTCATTATGGGGATGGTGACAGAGACTGAGGATCTAAGACCAGCCCTGAAGCCATACTAGGCCACCCCACTGAACAAAGGGCCCTTAACTGCACAGCTTCCCTGTGTGCTCCAAAGTGCCCTCTGCAGGGAACCAATTCCCCGAGTGGGGTCCAGTGCAGCACACCTGCCCGTGCCCCTGCTGGTGTTCACATCCACAACAGATGTACAGTGGGGATCACCTAGGGTGGCAAGAACTTGGGGCCCCAGGAACCCCACATGGTACCTGGGATTGGCTTGCACAGAATCCTACCATTAAGGCCCTCACATTAGGTGGCTTGCCCTCAAGCAAAGGAGACATTTAAGACCAAATTCTGATTAGAGCAGATGCAGGAGGGCACATCAGGGACACCGGGTAGGCATGAGAAGTATTGGGAAACCTTTGAGATCTCTCAGAAGTTGGGAAACAATGCTTGAGAGGCCAATGGGGTAGAGGTCCAAGAGTCCACTGCCCAGGGGTGGCACTTTGGAGGAGGGGACACAAGCATGACCCAGTCTAGAATGTGTGAATCTGAGGTGACCAGAGTCCTGAGGAATCCAGATACCCCACCCCACTGAACAAAGGACCTGTAACTGCACAACTTCCCTGTGTACTCAAGGGTACCCTCTGAAAGGAAAATCCAGCTCTCCTTGAGCAGGGCCCAGGCCTGCAGGAAGGCAGAGCACTGGTTCTCAACCTAAGTTGTGACCCCAGATGGTTTGAAAAGCCCTTTCATAGGGATGGCCTAAGGCCACTGGAATACAGATACTTACCATTCATAACAGTAGCAAAACTAGTTATAAGTAGCAACAAAAATAATTTTATGGTTGGGGGTCACCACAGCATGAGGAACTGTATTAAAGGGTCGCAGCATTAGGGAGGTTGAGAACCACTGCCCTAGAGTGAATATACGTATCCATCTTGGGAATTAAAACTAAGGTCTCAGTGCTATGGACCACTGTCCCATCTGTCTACAGGACCCACATAGATGGCCCTGACCTTCTGGACTTTTGGCCAAGGTGGTCACAGTTGATAAGCCTCCCTCTGCTGGACACGTCTTTTTTGTATACCCACAGTTCCAAGTGTCATCTGAGATCCTCACAGGATCCCGAGAACCTGCTTAGGTGTCCAGGCTGGACTTGGTCTCTCTACTTGTGAGGTCTCGGCACCTATCCCAAACTTTCCAAAAGGTCAAAGTCACCCTCCAGTATAGCCCTGAATGGATTCTCCAGTGGCTCCCTCACCCACCCACCCAGCCCAGGGCCATAGATGAGTCACTAACCTGCTGCTCCAGAGACAGTGTTCCTCACTCCCCAATGCCTTTTGATCCTCCTGGCCCAGCTGTGCCCACTGGAAGACCGGGGCTTATGAAAGGTCCTCTTCCATAACATCACTTGTCCCGCCCTCAAATCCTTTCTCCTCCCCTTTTCTGCTGCTGCCTGGGGCGTGTTTCCAAGAATGAGATGGTGGTCCCAGCACAAAGGACCCCATTGCATGCTACAACGAGAGTCCCATTAGTAGTCGTAGGGACAGCAAAAGCCTGTCCCACAGGCTTCTTGAGAATAAAGGCCAGTGTGTGTGGCCCTGGGTGCCAAGTTGGTAGGTGCTGGGCATTAGGAGTCTCTGCCAGTAAACTTGGAGGAAGGACCACTTAGACTCTACCAACCACTAGGGTTTATGATCTCTATTCCCTTCCTTCCTGTTTGCCCTAGAACCCAACAAGTGTTTACTAGGAGTAGGCCCATGCCTACACTACCTGGGATGCCCTTGCACTCTCTACCTTCCTAAGCCACTCCAGCCTGAATGGGTTAGGCAAGTTCTGCCCTCAGCAAAGCTCTCCTGATCCATCTTGAATCCCCCATGGTCTAACTCCTATAACTCTTAGCAAGCTGGCCCAGCAGACTAGGCCTGGGATAAAGGACCCCTGCTCCCACCTGAAGGCATGGCTTGTGAAGCAGCCACTCTAGAGTTCCCATGAGTCCCGCGCAACTCCAGCTTTGTTTTCAACTACACAATGGCTTCAACCCACCATATCCTAGCCTGATCCAAGTACTGCCTCCCTTACCCCCACCCACCCTAACCCCTACCTTAGCCCAAGAACCCAGCAGGATTGGAGGTTGTAGAACTGTAGCCTTTCCTGTCTTACAGGACCCTGTGGGTCTCCCTATTGAGTTGCCCAGATAAGAACTCATACCCAGGGATATGTTCCTTGAAGCTGGATGACTTACATGCCACTTGATCAGATTCATGTCTGTGGGAATAACAGTTGCCAGGCACCTCCTGCCTAGGTACTCTTCTTTGAGCTCATCACCTCCCCTGCAGGTTAGGTATGGCTGCCAATTGTTTATAGCAGCCCCTCATACAATACCGCCCTGGCCAGAAGACAACCTGAGTTACACATGGCCTAGGGCAAACCTGGCCAATGACCAATATGTAATCCATGCAAGTGGGGCAGTCTTCTTTCTTGATGCCATGCTGAAAGCTCCTAACTCTGGGACATAGCCCTGTTTCTAGGACCCCAAACAACCCCCCACAACCTGAGATCAAGGCTCACAGTCTCTGCAGACTTTCACCGTGGTCAGATGAAGGAATTCATCCTAGTAATCTCTGGGTATATGCATGTATAGCCACAGCTCACAGGCATCTTGAAACACCTACATACATTTACAAACACCTCAGCACTCCTCTGCACTACGGTCCTCAGGTGGCCTACTCTGTATCTTCTACCTCATGCTGCCTGGTGATGCCCTAGAAGTTCTTAAACCAGCCCAATGGTCCTGCTTCCCCTAGCAATGGCATGTGTACACCCCATCCCCATGCTCTGGGATCCATGCCAACTAAACCAGAACAGAGTGCCATAGAGTCTGCTCATCTTTCTTCTGGACCACAGCCTGACAGAAGGGGATACCAAGATGGGCATGACACAAGCAGTGATGACTGTGATGAAGTGGCTAGCAGTCACTCAGAATACTGTCTGAACGGTTTCGCGAAGAACAAGGCTGACCTAAAGTGCCCTCTTGTCTGGCTGGTGTTTTGGGCTGGAAGTCTGGAGCAAAGCTTGACTTGAGAGACAGATGCCCCTGATGGTCCAGCAGGTCAGTTGCCCCTTTCAAACTAAAGCCCACACTTACCACAGCTAGCCAAAGGCCAAGACCAATTTCAGCTAAGCACTAACTCCGCCAAGGATACTTGGTGGGAGACCACGCATCAGTATCAGCATAACTCCCAGCCCTTTAGTGCTACCCATGGACAAGCCCCTCTGTGGGCCATTACTCATACAGGGGGCTCCACACTTACCCACTGGACAGCTCTTAGCCAAGGACAGGAGGATGGAAGGCAGAGGCCAAGCCACCACCTGCCCCAAGAATGTGGAGTCTCTGGTAAGAGCCCACCAACACGGCCCAGAAATGGCTACCCAAGCCACAAAGCTCAGAGCCAGTCCAAGATACCACCAACTTCTCCTCCTCCACCTTCCAAGCTACCTGACCAACCAGAGAGGCAGCTAGGGCTGCTCAGGCCCTTGCCAGGTCACCTAGGCCCAAACTATCTGACATTAAGTCTAACCAGGCCTATCCTGGAACTGTTGCCTCCCTGAAGCCCAGAAGTACATGGCATGTGTTTGTCCACGTATACCAAAGGGAAGGAGTCCTCTAGGGTTTGTGTATGTAGTATATAGTCTGGCAAGTTCCCTACATACAGGCTCCAAAAACCAGCCAAAGGCTCTAATACCTTGACCTAGGCCTTACTCATCCTTTTTTTTTTTTTTTTTTTTTTTTTTTTTTTTTTTTTGAGGGGTTGCAGAAGTGGTCTGGAGGGTTCTGAGTTATGTCAGAACAAGTCTCAAAATTTGCAGTCCCTAAACACAGTACCAGAGGAAACTATAGGTAGCTAGGGCCATTTCCCATTCCTCAAAAGGCCTAGAGCAGGCAGCTTCCCAGACCAGAACCAATGCATTTCATCCCCCTTATACAACCCTATATCCACTGAATCACAGTCTCTGCTCTGGGGATATACCAGCACTGGTGTAGGTCCTTCCTCCATGTTCAGACTTCCTTGGCTTCTGATCGACTTTCTATGTGCTCCCACAAATCCCATCGCTTCTCACCCCAAGTCTCTAACTCTGATCTCATCTACCTGTGGTTGCTCTGTCAGTCATGAGTTCTGGATATCTCCCCTTGCTTTCCTAGCTCAGAGATGTTCTGAGACCTGAATACTTCATTTCTGACCGAGCAGTGTCATATTCACCTGAGGATAAAGCACCTAGGCTCCCCAAACCTAAGGCCTACCAGTTCTGCAGAGAACTATGACTTCCCAAGGCGAGACAAGCACTGGAACCTTAGGGCCCAGACAGCTCAGCTCAAACAGGAAACATGACACACACAAACCACACAGAGCTTAGGTCATGCACTGCTGGTCAAACTGAAGGTCAAGACAGGAGTGGGTTTAAGGAGACAGAGACCCAGCTGGGCTCTCCAGCCACAGCACACAGCAGTCACGGAATCCTGGGAGGAAAAGGCTGTCACTCCAAACACTGATAACACATGGGTCTCAACTGCAGTGTTCCACAAAGTCCACAGGGTGGGAAATGGGGCTGTCTGGAGGGACAGCTGCATGCTGAGGAGACATGACCTAGTGTGCTCTGACCCTGAGCACCCTGAGCAGGCTGGAGAAGGCCTGGGCTGTCGTAGACACAATACATGGCAAAATACCAACAGGTGCTCTGCCTGGATGGTCCCCATCAAGATGCCCCCACCCTGGGCAATGGCAGCTGGCCCTCAGCACGCCCTCCGTGTTCAGGCTCCCCTGGACCAGGTGGGAGTGGCAGATAGGCTGACAATGCTCCCAGCCCCTTTACTCTCCTCTCCTCCTTTCTGAGCCATCCAGGACTGGCCAAGTTCAAGTCAGGTGTCCAGGGAGGGCCAGAGCCCAACTGCCATGTGTGGCCATCTGTGGAGAGTTGTCCCATGAGACTGAGGGCTGGACAGGCTGATGCAGGAAAGGCAGAGGGTCACAAAGTGAGTCTCACAGCACAGCCACAGGCCGTGGACTTAGGTGAGGGTGTCGGTGGCAGTGCGAGCTCCAGTATTGCTTCTGTCATTTCGTTTCCAGCTTTAAGACTCCAGGCATTTTCTTCAAGGAAAAAAAAAAAAGAACTAGAGCAAACCTTTCAAGTTTTAAAAGACATTTCAACAAAAGCAGATGTCTGGCTTGGCTGACATTGCACAGCACTGCAGTTCCAGGCTGTGCCATGGCTGCAGAGATAGTGCCTGGGTCCCAAGAACCCAGAGTTCAGGAAGGCTGCTCAGAGGACCCAAGAGGCAGATGGATGACATGTCCTCTGCGGCCTAAGAGAAAGCCACCCCACACCAGGCAGGCAGCACCGACTCAAGTCCTGCCTGAGCCACTGTCTCCACACTGAGGTCAAATGAAGGAGGAACAAGAAAGGTAAAGTGCAAACATAGCAGTCTCCCAGCAGAGCTGGGCCAAGATGCAGCAAGGCTCCTACCAGTTCTGGTTGTCCCAGCCCTCGTCAGTGGCCGTAGATGGGGCAGCCTTCTTGGTGGCCTTTGCCCTGACCTCCCCACTGGCTCCCTCCCAGCTCTCCCAGCCATCACTATTGCTGTTCTTGTTGTTGGATGCGGAACCCGAGCCCCAAACATCCCAGCTGTCCGAGCTCCTCCTCCCTGTCGAGGCATCTGCGTAGGTCCAGCTGTCACTGCTTGGGGACTTGGCCTTGGGGGGCTCGGCACTCCCGAAGGTCTCCCAGAAGCTCTGGTCTATGGTGCTGTTCTGGGAGTTGTCTCCACTGCTGTTTTGGTAGCTGTGGCCCTCTAAGGGTCTATTACAGAGAGGAACAAAATCTCAATAGTTGTCACAGAAAGATACTTGTGCTGCCTGTATCCCTCAAGCTGCCCAATCTGCTCAGGTCTCAGGGGCTCTCTAGAACAAGATTCACCACTTCATAAGCCCAGCCTACATTTGACCAGGGTGTGGCAAATGCCTACAACAGCTCCATGCTCTTCCTAGTCAGACAGGTTACTGCCCTTCCATGTGCTTCCTAGCCACCCTTGTAGGGTCAGAGTACCCAACTAAGTGAGGGTCCCTTTTCTCTGAGAGTTAATTTGGCCTTGGTAAGGGTCCACCCTGGTGCTGAGAGCATGGAACTTTTAGAAGGGATTGAGTTCCTCCTGCTACCTCGATCCATATTTCCAACCATCACCCAAACCGTAGGGTATTTACTAGGGCCCTGGGAAAGAGCACGCAGCCTCTGTCCATGAGCTCTGGTGAGGGGCTCTGGTGGTAAGGGTGAGAGGGCAGTCACTCTGTCTCTAGTAAAGGACGATGTGGACAACACCGGGCAGAGGGTGCTAGGCAGGCCACCAGCTATCTCTCAGGAGCCCAAAAGACCCAGGGCCTGAGGTGGGGACATGGCCTACCTGTCCGATGTGTCTTCAGCTTTCCCAGAAAAGAAAGTAGTAACATCACGCCATCCCTTGCTGCCAACTCCCTGGACCTACAAGGAGACATGAAAAGAAGCTGGGACCCCACTCTACATAGCACCTCTGGCTCTATAACATGAACAAAAATGGATGTTGCTCTGCTGAGAAGACCTGGACAAAAACCTGGAAGAGTATCCCATATAGATGCATGCACACATATGTGTACAGTAACAGAGCAGCAGTGCTGAAGCAACACTAGTTGTTGGCTGCGTAGTTAGATGCTTACAGCATCTCTCTCTACCTTCTCTGCAGAAGCAGCTCCTATGATGGGTGGGACAATTCGAAATGGATAGTAAAAAGCATGGCCTTACACCAGGAGGTGGTGGTGCCTGCCTTTAATCCCAACACTGAGGAGGCAGAGGCAGACAGATTTCTGTGAGTTTGAGGCCAGCCTGGGCTACAGAGTGAGTTCCAGGAAAGTCAGGACTGTTACATAGAGAAACCTTGTCTTAGAAAACCAAAAAAAAAAAAAATCATCAAACAAACAAAAACCATGGCATTCCCAATGTCACACTCAATACTTTGAAAGTGTTCAAAAGTTTCAAGCCACCACAGGCCTTGTCTTTACCACTATGCAATGAAGGTCTTCAGGAGGTGTCCTCCATTGCCATCACACTGGGAAATCTGATGACCCCACCCTCATTCCACCAAACTCAGAAGAGGTCACAGGACCAGCAACAGCTAACAAGGGCATCGGCACTTACCGAAGACAGGCCCACAGCAGCCAAGACAGAAAAGAAACACAGGTTAGTGGCTGGCAAGTCCCCAGTAACCAAGCTGTTTCCATATTCCTCAAGCCCCCAGAAATCAGAGGGAGTGGCCACTGCCTCAGCTGGCCCAAGGCCCTGTGGGGCTCCAGTGTCTGGAATATGGAGACTGGCTTTGGCTGTGCAAGTCAGCAGGGTCACCCTACCTTGGATGCCAACTGAGAGACCCCACTGGACACATCATCAAAAATCCTTCCCTCCTTCACCTGCACAATTTAAAGGGCATTGTTAGGAGGACTGAAGTTTCAGAGTGCAGAGAGACCTGTCACTTTAACTTCCTCAAGTTCTACCAGGAGCCCATCTGGCTTCAGCTTCGTAAGACCTTATCACTACCAAGAGGACCCTGTGCCTTCCTGGAGAAGTCAACTGCTGTCCAGACTCCTGTTGTGAGGAAGGATGGGGACTACTGACTCCTCTCAGGGCTAAGAACGTTCTGAAGATAAGCACCACTGCCTGTGGCCAGGACACTGGGATAAAAAAGAAGAGCAAATTCAGAGACCCCTTGGGAACTAACTGGAGGGACTAAGGAGCCCAAAGCCACCCTCAGACCAGAGAAAATTATAGGCAAGATTTTGCTGATCTCCAATACACCCATTTCCCCAGTCAATAAAGAGCCTCAGTGGTACACACAAGCACCTTAACCATTGGTGCCACCCATACCTTCTCCTGTGCAGGCTTGAGAACATTCTCATTCAGGCTGTGGCCCAACTCCGAAGCCTGTGAGAAGACATACTATGTGAGCTTTACATGCAGCAACATTAGTTGCTGGACAATAAGCACAGGACAGCACAAGCTTTGCCAACAGAAAGGAAGGCAGTGGGACATGGATACACATGGGGAATCAGGGTCACCAGAATGGAAGAACCAAGATATGAAGGAAGCTCCCACACAATGCTGGAAGCAGCTCTGGCTCTAGTCCACAAGGAGGACAGACATGGACCTGCTCACTGCAGGCACCTCTTCATCCATTTCCTGAAGCGGTCTCTGAACCTTACATGGAAGAAAAGCCTATGTGAGAGGCTCGGTGGAGATGGAGAAAAGGTTGGGGCACAGCAGTAGCAGACAGTGGGTACAGCTTTTCCTGGTGCCACCATGGTTAATGGCCATGAAGCTTTGAGCCACCTTAGGAATATGACTTGTCTAGACCTTAACCTCAAAACAAGACCAGATAAAAGGCTTGAAGGGGGATAATTCATTAACAAAGGAAGGCTCTTTTCCAGTAGGGTGTGATTCCAGGAGTTATCTGGGTTGAGATAATTAATCCATGAAATGAAAACTGAATTAAGCAGCCTTTCTCGCCAGAGCCCACACGGCCCAAACAACCTTGCTAAGGGAACATCTGGGCTGTGGCTCTTGGGGAAGATGAGCTTCCAGCACCAGCAGGTTAGGAAGGTGACACTGGTGACCAAACACAAAGGGAGATACAGCCAGGAGCAAAGCACATGCTTAGCAGACATGGGGCAGCATGCACCAGTACAAACAGGGTTTACCGGCTCTGATTGCTGCTTGTAACCCCAAAACTTGACCCAGTTGGCATGAAGGCAGTTACAGAGAAAGAGCAGGCAGTGGGAGTCGCATTAGCAATGCCCAGAAGTGCCAGAAAACACACCCCTCACCTTAACTTTTTTCTTTTTTTTTTTTTAAAGAAGGGTCTCACAATGCATCCATTTAACAATCCTCAGCTACCTGATTGCTGGCATTACAACTGTGTACCACCATACCCTTTTATTACCTGTATCAGAACCACACCAATCTACTTTGGACCCTGGCATCATTATTTCTTGGCTCCAAAATATCACAGTCTAGACTCCATAATATGCCTGAGGAGCCGGAGTCTACCTTAGAAGCTCTGAAGCAAAGCCAGGAAGGCTTCTCCAAGGTGGATCACTAGGGATGGTGGGCTGGAAAAGGCCCTGAGAGGCAGAAATGCATATGAATAGAATGCTGCGGGCTACAAGGACCTAAAACCCTGCCCGCCTCACCATGGAGGACAGACGACAAGAGCTCTAAGCATGGCAACTATTCTTATACTCAGCTTGGAAGAAAAGCAAACTGCCAAGCTGAGACTGTCACTGCTGACCACACAAACCAAGCTGCCACGTGGGGATGCAGTGACCCCTTTCCAGCTGAACAGCCCAAGGCTGAGAGCCATGGCCTAGACAATTCTTCCCATATAAGGCAGTTATGACACAGTGGCTTCATGTCTATCAGTGGCTGTGGTAGATGAGGAAGCCCTGAACACAGGAAGCCCCCTGCTCGCAGCAGCTGGAGGCAATAAGGATTCACAGTGACACACGAGGACGGAGGAGGAGGAGGAGGAGGAGGAGGAGGAGGAGGAGGAGGAGGAGGAGGAGGACCTTCTTCACTAGGACCTCAGAACCTGAGCATTTAGCCCAGTATGCTTCCAGACACTGCATACAAGACTGAAGAATTTTATTTTATTTTATTTTATTTATTTATTTTTTTTTTTTGGTTTTTTTCGAGACAGGGTTTCTCTGTGTAGCTTTGCGCCTTTCCTGGAGCTCACTTGGTAGCCCAGGCTGGCCTCGAACTCACAAAGATCCGCCTGCCTCTGCCTCCCGAGTGCTGGGATTAAAGGCGTGCGCCACCACGCCCGGCGAGACTGAAGAATTTTAAAACAGAGAATAAAAACTTCCCCTTTTTACCTTCTGACTTGCTTGGGATCCAAATTTTGTAGCCTAAAAAGGAAAAACAAAAGCCAGCATTTTGTAGTCAAATGTCTTGACCCTGATCATAAGGCTTTATCTATATGGAGCTCAAATGGAGTTAGTTCCAGAACTCCCTCCTGGCAAGTACCCAGGCAGTCAGCACCAACCTGGCAACAGTTCTCAGGGACCAGGTTGCCTGGCTTAGCAGATGCTGTAACAGCCCACAAACTGCTGGGATAGGACATGTTTGGGCCGAGCAGCCACCCCTCCCCCTACTTGTTCAACATGTGGGCAGCACAATATCTAACTTATCTGGACATAAAGAACTACTGACACTTGAGAAAAAGTAGGCCTTGTCTACAAATGCCCAAGCTGGAAAATAACTACACCTCCCCTGGCCCCAGCCTTTCTAGAGATGAGGAAACACACCTTCTCAGCAGCCAGCAACTTCTCCATGGCAAATGGGCAGGAAGGCAGATACAATGGCTTCCAGCTTGTTTGGATAGCTATGGGCACTATTGGTCAGGTTCTTGTGGACCAGTGGGCCAATTTACCTCCATCCCTGTTCCTCGTAATACCATGACCACACAGCCCAACCCAGGCTGAAAGCCTGTATCTTCTGGTTTCTTCCTATCAGTGCTTGCCAACTAATTGCCAGAGTCAGAAATGCTCCCTATGCAGCATGGTCTATCCCAACAAGGCCTTTCAAGTTCTCCTCATTGTAAGTAAGAGTGAGGGAGAGAAGCTCGACTATCCCAACTCTACTCTTAAGACCTAAAGGCAAAAATTCAGGCACAGGTACCCATCAGCTATTCACTAGTACTGTGTCTGTCTCCACCCACATGAAGTCAAGTCAACTTCTGCAAGTAGTTTGTCCTGACACACACAAACCACCTTCTGCTACAGTAAGTGTTCCTGGGCCATCTTGCAGTGGACAAGGCCCCATGCTTGTATGTTAGAAGGGGGACCACATGTAGAAGGAGCCCAGAACCCTAGGCCAGTGGTGGACAGCATACACCCCAGAGTTACTTACACCCTCCTTCGCTGCAGAAGCAAACTTGCTCGCCCCAGTGGTAAAACTGCTCCAGCCCTGAGAAGACAACAGAGAAAGGTGGAGCATGGCTTTCCTAGACCTTGCACATGACATACTCTTGACACTTAGCACAGCAAGGCTCCACAGAAGGCACATCAAACACCTTTATAGCTCTGTGACCAGCCAAAGGCAGCCAAGTGCTGCAGTATCCACAGTCCCCTTGCCAGCTGCAGCATACAGAACACTTTTGTGCTGTCCTTCCCAAGAGGAAGGACTCAAACACCAACCACGGCACAGGACGGCTACCAGGCCTCTTGGGCAGATATAAAAGGTGTCAGCAAAGCTGCACTCACTTCTTTCCTTACTCCTTCCTGCCTCCCAGAGGAGCAGACAGTGGTGGGAAAAGGCCTTCCTCTAAATTCAAAGTTATTTCCTCACCAATACCTTCCAAAGTAAATTAAAGCTACTTCAATATAAAAACATCTCACTTAAACCACAACTGGCTTTTGTCCCCATAAGAGTGCAGAGAAACCGATATACTTTAGGAGACATCTATATTCATTGGTGTTCCTTAGAAAAGGTCATCAGCAGAAGACAGGGAATACAGCTTGCAAATAATGAGGGGCTTTAAATAAAGCTCTACAGGGCCTGACATGGTAGTGCACACCTTTACCCCCAGCACCTGGGAGGCAGAGGCAGGTTGATCTCTGAGTTTGAGGCCAGACTGGTCACGAATGAGTTGTCAAAAAAAAAAAAAAAAAAAGAGAGAGAGAGAGAGAGCTCTCAATAGCAATATGCTTTATGATAAAAGCCTGCTTTTCTGTCCTAAAGACACAGTGTGATAGCAGGAAAATGACTGTCACTGCCACAGTCCTACAACAACACTCCCTGGGGGCAAAGAGGCAGTTTAAAGCAAATCTTTGGTTTCTGAGACAGATTCTCACTATGTAGGCCAGGGTGGCTCACTGCAATCTTCCTGCTTCAGCCTCCCTAGGGCTAGGGCTACAGGGGTGCATTACAATTCGACTTCAGTTTTAAAACGATTTTTGAGCCAGGCCTGATGGCTCATGCTTGTAATCCCAATATGCAGGAGGATGGAGCAGGCAAAACATTGCAAATTTGAGACCAGCTTGGTCTACATGAGTTCAAGGAGGCCACACAGAGCTATAGGCAAGATTCTGTCTCAAAAAAAAAAGTAAAAGATTCATACATTCATGATACAAAAGAATGCTGGTCTTTCATCTGTGCCTGTCAGTCTAGACTCCAGTGCACATGGAGAGCAGCAAAGATTTCTGCATTCTGTCCCTTTTCACAGTAAGCATTTATTCCTCTTATGCATTGTGCTTATTCATTTGTATTTTGAAGATCCGGTATCAATATAAAAAGCCTTCCCTCCTCTTTTTTTTTTTTTTGAGACAGGGTTTCTCTGTGTAGTTTTGGTGCCTGTAGACCAGGCTAGCCTCGAACTCACAGAGATCCACCTGCCTCTGCCTCCCGAGTGCTGAGATTAAAGGCCTGTGCCCGGCGCCTTTCCTCTTTCTTATTATTAGTTTGTTGTTGTTGTTTTTGGTTTTCAAGACAGGGTTTCTCTGTGTAGCCCTCGTTGTCCTGGAACTTGACACTGTGCCCTGTGTCCTGGAACACAGGAGGCACTCTAGACCAGGCTAGCTTTGAACTCAAAAGATCTACCTGCCTCTGCCTCCCAAGTGCTGGGATTAAAGGTGTGCCCTACCACATCTGGCCTATTTCTTCCTCTTTTCACTTGCAGCATCCAGGAATGGAACTATCATCTGATATTTAACGCAGCCCCTGCCAGCCCTTCAGGATGCTTGCATTTATGATTACTACAGAACACAGCACTGCAATGAACAAAAGTAGCTTAAAAAAGATTAGTTTCCTTGGAAAAGCAAGCCTAAGACACCACACTCTGAACTTCTGACCTAGAGCTTCCAAGTTGCCTTGAAAGCAGACAAATGGCCCCAAACCCAAGCATCACACTCCAGCAGAATACCAGAACCTTGGGCAGTCTCTGCTCGGGGCATCACTTCCTCACTAACTGTGTGAGGCTAGGTTGGCCTTCCACTGAACTCAGGACATAACCTGGAGATAAGAAGTACACAGGCTCCATAGAAAACTTTTAGTGCTTTGAGGTAATCTACCTTGGTAAATCTGAAATACATGTTTTATGGTCAGAGTAAGTAAGTGGCTGCATACATCTGGGATATGAATAAAAGGCCATTTTTTAAAAGAACCATTCACTGAAGGTAAACAAGAAGGGGCCTTTAATCAGATCAAAGGGTATGTGCCCCAGGAATGAATACCCACTCTGTCCATGAAGGCTCCTCCTTGTCTTGGTACCAGACAACCCCTCTGGCTATGCCTGCCACAGGAGGCACTCTGCAGGTCTGCTTACCGAGTACAGGGATGACATGGCGTTGTTGAGGAAGTCGTCTTCTCTCTTCTGAGGTGGCACTGTGTTCCCAAACCCTACGTAGCGATTCTCCTGTGCCCTGAGAATAAACAGACATCACTAGCCACAGCCATGAACAGGCCAGCAGGAGAGGTGCCTCCTCCCTCTCACAGGACATACTGCATTCTGCACAATGGGAACAGGAACTATACAGATACTTTTTACCACATGACCTGAGGTTCCTCAGCAAGACCCAATCCCAATAAGTGGGGTTACTGGAAAGCATCATTTATAGGCCAGGGAGATTCCAGGAAGAAAATGCATCATCTTTAATATTAGGGTTTCTTCATATTCAAAACTTCCACTCAAACATGGGCCATCTTGGGGCTTACCATAAGTGAACCCTGGATTACACACACTATGGACACATATAGGAGTGGGCCCAGCTTACCCTAAAGGAAAGAGCCCCAACCCAACGGAGTAAACCCCTGCAGAGTGGCCTGTCAAAGATGCCCTCAGCTGCCTGTTTGCTATCCCTGGCTTGAGAGGCCTTACCCCTGATAGGAGCCCAGGTCATCATTCAGCCAGTCTTCAAAAGCCTTGTCCCCAGAGGCAGTCACATTCTGTGGCTGGCCAGAGGGTCTGAAATAGAAAGTTAAAGGCCAGTAAGGCCTTGACAACACCAAATGAAACCACACAGTCTTTGTGACATTTCATATCATATAGGGGGGTTAAGCATCAACCAGCTCTGACCCACAGGCTGCTCAGCCACATCTGAGTACAATGGTTCTCTGCCCCAGTCTAATAGCAGCTGACAGTGAATTCTGCACTTGCCAGGAAGGGCTCAGAGCTGGGAAAGAAGACTGAAGCCATCAGTGGTGCTAGGACCTTCTGATCAAATTCTGCAGGACCTGGGAGTGGAGGATGTGCTGTCATTTAGTACACAAAGTCATCTCCTGTGCCTCGTCCATCTTACACCAGCCTCCAGAGGGGACACTCTTCACAGTGGAACTTGGTGTGCACAACAGGGATCTGTACCATCCTGGGGCCTATTCTATGGTATGACCATATGGTAAAAAAGACACAACCCACATCCCCACAGGTACTGTTCCCAGGGTTGTACGACACACACATAGGGTTGTATGAATCAACCCTCCTGCAGAACAGGTTGAGATGCTACTTCTTATTTGGGGTAAATTTTTATTAGAAGTTTGCACTGTTTCAGAAATGTTAAAAAGCTACTTTTCACTGACTTCTGGGAATAGCTGACAATTGGAGCTCTTTCCACAAGTGGAGGAAATGAGGTTTCTATGGGGATCCTAAGCCACCACTAACGCGAGGGTGAAGCTGAGATCTGACCAGCAGGTCAGAGGAGCTACCGGTGAGTAGTGGACTGCAGCATCTTGGGCTGAGGTGGGGTCCAGTTCTGTGCAGGCGATGACTCCAGAGACCACTCTCTACCTTCTGCCAAAGTAGCCACCTAACAAGATGACACAAGACATAAGGGGATCTACCATCTACTCAAGCATGTCCAACTCTACAAGCCAGTACCACGAAGCCATGAACCAGGGCTCTTATGACGATGAGAGTGTCAGTGACCTACTGGCCACTATGGCTGCAACTTTAAATGCACAAGAACTCATTAATTTGACCCTCAATCTGAGGAAGGCCAAATTCTCAGAGGGTCTGCAAAATGAGCTAGTCTAAGGCACTATGATCACATAGGTTGTTTGTATTACCTGTGGGCAAGAAAAGCCTGCCCTAGGTTTAGTAAAGGCCACTTGTCCTTGTCTGTTCTTGGACAGTACATGGCCTCTACAGATGCTGAAAGTGACAAAAGAAACCTGTCTCCCAAAGCCACTAAAGCCAGATTCTGGCCACTATGAAAATGTGTGCTATGCATTCACCTCTGTGTATGAAGCAAGCTAGATTAGCCCTTACCTTATCCCTAAAGAGTGCTGCGGCTCTGCTGCTGTACTTGTCCTGCAAGGACCAGTTAGGCTCATAGTCCTCTTGTGCCTCCAGGAATTCTCGGAACTTGGCATTCCCACCAGCCTTCATCTTCTCGAGCTCGATGTCCTTCCATTTGTCCATTGTAACAGAGCGTACAAAGCTAGAAACCAAATATCTGATCTGATTACCAAGTATGAGGGGCCCCAAGTAGCCTCCCAACCCAAGATCACATCCTGAGCTAGATACAAGTGCCCCCTTTATTGAGGCAGAAGCCAGAAGAAGCTTCATGGAAGCAAGCTGGACAACGGCTGATAATCTTGGCAGGGGTTAGTGGAGTGAAGACCATCTAACAGGTGGACAACAGCTCCCTAACACCTGTCAGACAGCAGTTTGGGCAGCAGGCCCCACAACACGAAAAGTAGGACAGATGCAGGATGTGCAGGGGCTAACTGGCAGGACACTGACCTGAGGTGCACCCCAAGCCCACGGTGTCTCCCAGAGCATTCCAGGCAGATCCAGATGCCGTAAGTCACGCTGACCCACTGAGGATTGAATGCACCACACTCAAAGCAAACCTGCAAAGGGAGGCCACACGCAACTCACCAGGCAGCTCAGGGTGGGGTTAGGACCCCAAAGACGCCCCAAAAGGATGCAGAAGAGGAGCAGGACACATGTGCAAAGACTGAACTAAAGAGCTAGTACCAATAAGCCGGACAGGGCTGCTCAGGGTGGTCAAAGGATGCGGGTTCAGAGCAAAGCTTCTGCCGAAGCTGCCTAGAAACTAGCATACAGATAAAAACCTCTCATAAGAGAAACGTTCAGAAAGGAGACCGGGCATCCTCAGCATAGCCTGAGCAGCGTGACAGAAGTCCCATTCCCTACAGCCACATGAGTGAGCACCAAGAACAGCCGGCTGCTCCGCTATGACATGATCAGTCTCTCCAAGGAGGGACATAACGATAGCCTCATCTGACACCAAGACATTCACCAGTCTACCCAAGCCCAGCCCAAAGGTTCACACTCACATTGTTCTCATCCTGTGCTCTGACTTCTTTAAGTACTTTTCTGGTTCTTGGGCTGGCCATGGTACTGCAAGGAGGAAAACAAATCCTTACTATAAGAGAAGGAAAATGAATTGGCAGTGCAATAACATTGCATAGTGATGACTTCTTTATAACATCTGCCACAAAACTGCTGATCTGACAGTGGTAGTCCTATACAGTACAGGAGCCACTTACCAAGAAGGCACTTCATATGGGAGGAGGGAATCTCAGGCTGCAACCAGCAGTAAGAAGTCAGGAATGATGTACAAGTTCAGCCACTCTGTGCCACCAGGCAGCATACTGGCTAAAAAGCCCTGTCATTTGGTGATATAACTCATAAGGAGTAACACACGAAGATTAGCAACTAAATCTGCTTCCCCACTAAAAAGGGCAGCTCACTGATGGAAGAGAGTATTTTGTACTTCCTACCTCTCCGCCAGCTCTCCAAGTTGGTGTAGGAAGCCCTCAGGCTGCAACAAGGGCCAAGGAAGTATTCCTGGCAATGGTGTTAGTCTGTAAATAGGTCCTCTATGAGGACATCCTGACAGATAAATGTGAAATAATAGGATACAACAATGACCACAGACCACTGCCTGGTGCCTTTGGTGGGAACAGAAATAAGGCTCAGCTAAAGAGAAAAGCTCACTTCCTTTTTTAATACTCTCTTCCTTCCTTCTCTTCATTTGTACCTGTCCATCCACATGTATGCCTGTGTACACATGTGGAGACCAGAGGAGGACACAGGTTGTCTTCTTCAGATTTCCATCCTATGTCCTTGGGATACTGAACTTGGAGCTCGGCTGAAAACAAGCTCCCACAATCTTCCTATTTCCATCCTCCAATGCTGGGGTTATAGGCATGTGCAGCCCTGCCTGGGTTTTATGTAGGTACTGGAGATTTGAACTCAGATCTTCATGCATACACAGAAAGTGCTCTTACCCCTGAACTGTTTCCCTAGTCACTATTCTTTTCTCATATCCGCCAGTTTCAGCAATGTTTAGCTTTAACTGGTGGTCCATTTAATTCAAGACTCAAAAAATAAAGCAAAAGCAACAGACTGTGCCAACCACAAGGCTGGGTGTAAACTAATCCCATTGTTATTGCACATACCAGCACTGAGGGGACTGGAGGCAGGACCTGGGCCTCTAGCCATCCCCCTTGCCAGCCCACCAGTCAGGTGTGGTCTTTCCAGAACTCATCCATTGCAATGGACCCATGCTGTTTCCTCTAATTCACAGGGCAAACACATATAAAAAACAGGTGAGCACTCTAACAAAAGCTACAGGTTTTCAGTGTTTCACCTCACTACTTACTTGCTGTTAAGACTGAAAATGACCATTTTCTATTCATGTGGTTCACATTTAAAAAAAAAAAAAAAGCCTCTGTCCTAGATCCCATATTTCATTTTGAATTTAAATCTGAAGAAACATGGTGTTCAGTAAAGGGAATCTTGACTCTCAACCCACCAATTCTCCTGCATCTTGAAATTTCTATCTTTTAGCATAACTAGGATCCCCTTTTTTCTGATGTTAGGAAATACCTGTTTTCTGTAACTGTTTGAAACTAAATCCTAGTTCACTCTAGCTTCCTTTTACTGTATTAGCTACATGTTAGAATGGTACCCTAAAACCACGAACACACAAATGCAGACTCCTGCATGTAGGACTCGGGCCCTGGCATGACTCATTCAGACAGAACAGTTAGCACCCCAATCATCTACTCATGCACACCCCCAGACAGTTCAGAGCATTTGGGAAGACAGAGGTAGATCTGAGTTTACAAAGCCCTCTGCATTCTTCTCCAGTAGCTACATGAACAGCCATCACCAAGACCAATGCAGGTTTCTGTACTCAATCTCAATATTCAAAGCACTGTGTCTGCCCTCAGAGGCTCACAACTACACAACAGAGGCAAACAAAGGCAAGAAGTCAGCATCTCATGACACAACTCTGCACTTCTCACTGTGTAAAATAAATAAAGGACAGTCGCAGCCACAGGAGAAAGTAGATGACATGGCTTGGATTTTGTTTGTTTTTGAGACAGGGTCTTTCTACATAGCCTTAGCTGTCCTGGAACTCACTATGCAGACCAGGCTGGCCTCAAACAGAGATCTGCCTGCTTCTGCTTCCCAAGTGCTGGGATTACAGGTGTGCACCATCATCCCTGGCTTGGTTTGGATTGAAGGAACTCTCCTGTGTGGCAAACTCTGGGTATTACTTATCTTAAATATTGTTTAATAACATAAAAACAAGTATCTGTTCACTTTCACCAGCCTAAATATGGCTCAAAAAAGGTTCAAGAATCCTTTTTTTAAAAACATTTCTTTCTTAGGTGTGTGTACAATGTGTCCACAGTACATGCCTAGAAGCCTAGAAGGTGGGAGTCTGCTATTTCCTTCCACCATGTGAGTTCCAGGGGTCAAACTCAGGTACTCAGTCTTGGTGGCAAGTACCCTTACCTGGTAATCCATCTCTCACCCACCCCTAAGAATTCTTAAAGCTGAAATAAAAAACGACAAAATACTCTTCCTTCAAGCACACATAACCAGTAAATACTGAAGCAAATAAGGATATTTTCAGACTTTACTAAGCTACATGTCACACTACAGAACATTTGGTTCTTAAAATGGGACATGATGAACCTTTGAGGTCGAAAGGGACACCTGGGAACATAGTGTGGCCCAAGGTTACACTATGGGTGACAAGGAGAAATACTAATTGTCTTTCTCAGAACTGCTCAAAGCACACAAAGAACCCATGTCTAAGGCATGCTTCTCCGCTCTGAAGAACAGGTGGTTTCAGAACATCACCTTGCCCAGGACTACAGACAGGGCTCCGATGCTGCGAACACAGCACAGCAGAAATAGGAAGCCTGAAACGGAGTGGATTATTTCTGACGTGTGGTGCCAAAGAGGGCAATCATAAGCACATCCTTCTAAACCCAGGTAAAACTGAGAAAAGATTTAGAAGGCTGGTCCTTTGGGGGTTTTATTGTTGGTTTGTTTTGTTGTTGGTTTATTTTTTTCCACTTTCGGCAAAGTACTCACTTTAAAGGCCAAGAAGGAAAATGATCAACAAGCTGAGGCTAGGCTTCCTGGCACCTCTGGACAGAATCTTCTTTCGAAGTGAAGAGTAGCGGCCCTTTCCCGGGTAACTGGGCTGTGCAGAACCGGTCTGCGCCCGAGATCGCCGAGCGACCACGTAGATGCGGGTAACCGCTAGGCTGAAGAGAGGCAGGCTCAGAGGCCGAGGGGTCTGGACCGCCGCGGCGAGGAGGTCCGCTCACGCAATGGGGCGGCCGCTGGGGACCGAGAAGGGCAGCCTCACACAGGGATCCTGGAGTTTGGGGTCCCAGGAACAGGAACGTCACGGGTCGGGGGACTGGAGAGTCCGGGGCCAGGAAGCTAGGGAGTGGGAGGTAAGGGGCGCGGGAGGAACCGGGAGCCGTGGAGTCAGGGATGAAGACTGGGGGCGTCGGACAGTCGGGGTGTTAGGGGACCAGGGCCTAGGGGCGCAGTATCGAGGATTAGAGGACCGGGAACCCGGTAAACTGAGAACCGGAAGGTCATGGAACTGAGGGTCCGCGGGTCTCGGGTGTCCGGGCCGCGAGCTCACCTGCTGCCCTCAGGGGGTCGGGTCCGGCCGAGTTGCCAAGCTGGACTAGGTGCTCAGATTCCCCCACCAGCCGCCAGCAGCTTCCGGCTACGTCGCGCTTCGAAAGGACTCATGGGAGGCCTGTGAGGGGGTACTTCCGCTTCCGTGCGCGAGCCCCGAAGCGGGGCTTTCTTCCGGTCTGTCCAGCCCCTGGGCCTGGCGCCGAGTTTGCTGGGGCGCTCCGGGGTGGGCGGTGCCGCATAGCAAGGCAGAGCGGATGGATCCGGGTAGCGGTCACGGCAGTCGGGCTTCTGGGAAATCCACGATGCCGACCGAGGCTGGACCAGAGCAAAGAACTGCCCGCGGGCACTGTCAACTCGAACCGAGGACTCGTGGTCTAAAAACAGACTTGGGCCGGCTGTTCTGGTCAAATCACTCGGGTTAATTGCTGGTGGTTTTTAGTTTCGTATACACTTTGGGCCTCTCTGTGCCATGTATTCCTCCCTCGTCGACTGCTTGAATTTCTGTTCTTGTTTTGTTTTTCGAGATGGGGTTTCTTTATAACCTTGGCTGTCAGCCTGGCCTCGAACTCAGATCTGACTGGCTTTGCCTCCCGAGTGCTGGGACTTAAAGGCATGCGCCACCACCTCCCGCGTTGTTCGACTTTCAGATTGACCAAACCAAACCAGACTTACCTGCAACGAAACGTACAGTGAGGCATTTTGCCAAATACTTACGGTTGGTACCCGTACCACCGTCAGGGGTAATGCGTCCCTTCTTCCATCCACTGTTGGGGTTTCTGTCACAGGTTCAGAACTTTGTATAAATAGAATAACGAAAAATGTAGTGTTAGATGACTTATCCAGAGCCCGATTTTGTGGCTTGAGACAGGCTCTCACACTGTAGCCCAGTTTAGCTTGAGACTCGAAGACCTTCCATGGCAGTATTTTCTTCCATCGACTCTCAGGAGACTGGGAAGAGGAGCTGTTTCTCATGAAACCCGAAATGGGCTGACCTGCCCCCTGGAGGCCAGTCAGGGCTACATGCTTCCTGAGTTCTGTGACAGACAAAAGTGTAGGGTGCAGACCTGGGCTGCTCCCACCCACGGCCTTCAGGTCAGGCTGGCTGAAATGCTGCTTGGCAGGTGGGAACCTTGGCCAGTGTAGGTTGTGGTTCTCAAGCTATCCCCATCCTGACCAAGTCATCTCTTCCTGTTTGTGTTTGCTAGTTTTGTGTCAGCTTGATATAAACCAGTTATTGGAGAGGAGGGAGCCTCCAGAACAGCGGTTCTCAACATTCCTAATGCTGCGAACTTTTAGTATAGCTTCTCATGTTGTGGTAACTCCCAACCACAAAATTATTTTGTTGCTATTTCATAACTGTAATTTGGCTACTGTTATGAATTGTAATGTAAATATCTGATATTCAACCCCCAAACAAAGGGGTCACAAACTGCAGGTTGAGAACTGATGCTCTAGAAAATCAGGCTGTAATCAGGCAAGCCTGTAGAGCATTTTCTTAATTAGTGATTGATGTGGAAGGCCCAGCCCATTATGAGTGGTACCACCCTGGGCTGGTGGTCCCGGGTGCTATAAGAGGCAGGCTGAGCAAACTATAAAGAGCAAGCCAGTAAACAGCTTTCCTTCATGGCCTCTGCATCAGCTCCTGCCTCCACATCCCTGCCCTGTTTGAGCTCTTCTCCTGATTTTCTTCAATGATGATCAGTGATGTGGAAGCTAAGCCAAATAACCCTTTCCTCCCCGAGTTGTTTTTGGTCACTTTTGTCACAGAAATAGTGGCTAACCCTAAATAAAACACTGCTCCAGGAAGCACTAGTGCTAGTATTAAACAGCTCAAATGTGAGAGCCCTCGGGTGTTAATGTCACTCTGAAACATTCTCCATAGTGGGCTCATTCTCATCTCTGAACTGGGATGTTTCCCACCAGCATACAGTAAGCATGTAGCCCTGACTGGCCTCCAGGGGGCAGGTCAGCCCATTTGGGGTTTCATCAGAAACAGCTCCTCTTTCCAGTCTCCTGAAAGTCTATGGAAGAAAACACTGCCATGGAAGGTCTAGATAGTTCTGGCCAGCCACCAGGATTGGGAGGCAAAGAGTGGATGCAAGGAGGACTGGGCGGGTGCAAGTGGCTTAGGCCCCAGACATGGAAGGCTCTTGCCTTGTGTAACAACTGGAGTAAACTGACAAAGAAGATCCTGGTGACAAGAGGCCATAGTAAGGAGCCTGCTTGGCCTGAGCTGGGGCCCTTCCAGCCAGAGGGCAGAGCTCAGCCCTGCCATGTCAGGCCTACTGAGGAATTCAGAGTTCACAAAAGCAAAATAGTGGGCAATCCTGAGTCCTCATTTCTGGACCTGTTATTTATCTCCAATTGCAAGTGTACCATACAGATAACACCCTGAAATAGACAGCAGAGTAAGCACAAGGCCTCTGCAGGTTACTGCCAGCCCCTGTGCAGAATTGGAAACCCAGTGTCTATACCTACATCCTCTGTAATGTACTCACCATGGGCCTTCTGGGTGCCCATAGCATATAGCACCTTTCTCCAGAGAGCTGGCCTCTGGTCTCTAGAGAACATATGCCAGTCCTTAGCCAGCACCCAAGAGGTGAGAACACAAGTGCCCGCCCCCTCCTCCCCTGGTGAGCAGGGTTGGGTCAATTGAGGCTTATCTCCATCTGAGGACATAACCTGCTGCGTCATACCCTCCTTTCTCCTGGGAGCCTCCTACACCCTCTTGAAGTTCAGATTGTTCCCAGTGCCTAGTGTAGTAGTTACAGCCTCCCTCTGCTGGTGTCATCAAGCTCCTGTCTTTGCTGTGTGCTAGGCAGAGCTGTACCACCTCCCAGTGAAGATTTTACTTTTTTTTTAAGTGAGGCTGAAGCTAGGCAGCAGGCATTAGCAGTTGTATACCCAGTGAAACCTCTGCTTTCCTGGTGTGTGTGTGTGTGTGTGTGTGTGTGTGTGTGTGTGTGTGTGTGTGTGTTTCTGTTGATAGCCTACCTCCTCCAGATCCTTCCTGAATCAGGAGAGAAGAATGTGAGATGGCTCAGGTCCACCCAGATAAGGCTGTTGCAGTGTGAAGCAGCCATGATGGAGAGGGCCTGGGGTTGGGACAGAGGGAACTGGAGGACGGTCAGAGCAGGCGACACTGCAAGGTCAAGAAGCCATGAGAGCTTCGGAAGTGCAACTGTCCTTAGCAGTCTTGGGCCATCTTCCATCCTAACCCTCCAAGGAACCTGCAGCTGTGTTGAATCACATTTGGTCACAGTATCTAAGAATATGCCAGGACTGGCAGCTCCTCAGATTAGAGGCTTGATGGTTCAGATCTCAGGACTGTAAGGGTCAGGACCTAAATACTCCCTGTGCCTTAGCCCCTCCCATTCCTATCTTAGATGAGATTCTTCATCTAGTTGCTAGAAACAGAAACCCAATCTTAAATTGTGGACACAACAAATGCACTAATTCAGATGAAAGCTGGCCATGGAGAGCAGACAGTCCACAACCTCAGTGCAGAGCTCCTCTGTGCTCCTTTCCTGCACGCTTTCCCTGCATGGTGGGGGTGCTTTTAACTTTGTGTCACCAGATCCAGTAAGTCTACAGCCTTCCTGAGGAAAACATTGATGACAGACTGGTGGGACTTTGTTGGTCTTTTCTGTTCTCTACATGTGTCTTAGATTGGGCTATTCTCCTTCGGATCCAACCATGAGAGAGCATGTGCTAGACTTGAGCAGGTAGAGGTTTGTAGATCTAGATATTGGTAACAGCATATACACATACATCAACTGTCCTGTATGTGTACAGGAGTCTCAGTGTGAGAGCCTCTGAACACCCTTGTCCCAGAGACTACTGCCTGGGAAGAGGAATGGCCGAGGTGTGGTAGCTGCACCTTGCCCTGTCCAGGAGCTGAGAGAGAAACAGGATACTGACTCTTGGCTGAAGTCATGAGAAGCTTGCTGGAGGCCAGAAGGCCCAGGAAGACTAGTTGATAGGAGAGTTGGAGCCATGACTTCAGACTTGGTTATATCCAGACCTAGGTACCCAATACCAAACCCATGAGCCTGGAGTTGGCTTACAGAGAAAATACAGCACTAGTGCCAGATCTGTGAAGAAATAGAGGCCCCACAGGATGAGACCCTAGAAGAGACCCTAGGGACTGTGGAGTTAGTAGGTAGAGGAATTGGTGCCCACAAGGAAGCTGAGAAAGGAGCCAGTGTGGCCAGAGGGGACTTGGGATAGTCAACAAAGGACTCAAACCTACCCCAAGACCAACAGGACCATGGGTAGAGATCGGGCTATAAGAGGTCCACACAGGCCATCTAACCAAGGCTGGCACCCACCGTGGTGTTGATCAGATGAAGGCCTGTAAGCTGACAGGCCCAGACAAGTGAGATCTGTCCCTAAGATAAGGTATGGGCTGTGCACCTCTCTTCTGGGTATGTGCTAGAGTGGCCTTGGCACCTCCTGGCTACTCTCTGTCCTAGTCCGGACTCCCAGGGGCCTTGGGATGTTCTCTTTAGCACAAAAGTGCAGTCTGTGTCCAGCTCTGAAGTTGAAGAGGCCTGGTGTCAAATCTTGCCTCTGTCATTTGCAGGCTCCAGGCAAGTCACTTAGGATGAAGCTCCGGTGGAAGAAGATACAACACTAATCCACAAGGACTTTGCCAAGCGGTGGTGGTGCACACCTTTAATCCCAGCACTCAGGAGGCAGAGCCAGGCGGATCTCTGTGAGTTTGAGGCCAGCCTGGTCTACAGAGTGAGTTCCAGGAAAGGTGCAAAGCTACACAGAGAAACCCTGTCTCAAAAAACCAAAAAAAAAAAAAAAAAAAAGAAGAAGAAAGAAAAGAAAAGAAAGAAAGAAATTTAAAAAGCTGTCAGGCTGGCAGGGACTGTGGGGACCACTACTATTGTTGCTGCTGGAGTGGGGTCTTCCCAAGTGGGGTGCCCTGCAGAAGGAAACAAAGCAGAGGGCCTGGGAAGAGTGTCCTGTGTTTTGTCCAGCGAAATTAATGCATGGCCCACAGTGAAAAATGTCCATGATGTGATTCTGAAGCTGAGTTTGCTGGCTAGAAGGATCATTTCTATATCCTCCTGGGTACTCCCTGCTATGATTTAATGATGAAGTCCCTCTAGAATTCATGCCAAGCCTGAAACCTCAGTGTAAGAACTTTTTTTGTTTTGGGGGAGTTTGTTTTTTTTTTGTTTTTGTTTTTGTTTTTGTTTTTGTTTTTTTCAAGACAGGGTTTCTCTGTGTAGTTTTGGTGCCTGTCCTGGATCTCCCTCTGTAGCCCAGGCTAGCCTTGAACTCACAGAGATCCACCTGGCTCTGCCTCCCAAGTACTGGGATTAAAGGTGTGCACCACCACTGCCTAACTCAATGTAAGAGCTTTTAAGGTGTGGTCACAGAAGGCTGGATTAGAAGGCTCTGGCCTGAGAAATGGCATAGCATTCTGTAAAAAGGCTCTTGTCCTGCTGGCTGCTGGGAAGCACAGTGGCCACACCAAACACAAAATCTAATGAAGCTAGATCTTGAACTTCCCGCTTCCTGAACTGTAAATAACAAGCTTCCGTTCTTTAAAAACTACTCTAGCTCGGGTCTTTTATCTCAAACGTTGGTTTCTTGTCAACATTTAGGGATCATGTTATGGGCTCCATCGTGAGAGACAGCTCAACAGGAAGAAACAGAAGTGGGGGCAGAGGAAATCTGTATAGGATGCACTGAAGGGGAGCAGCTGCTAGCCTCAGGAGAGGGCAGAGGGATCCAATGGGGCCTGCAGCTGGCTTTTGATCCCTTTGAGTTTGTTTAATAAAGCTAATGTTTGAAAGCTTGTGAGAAAAATATCAGCCTCGCCTGCCTCTGCTTTGCTCTGCTCTTTGATCTATGAGTTTCTAATACTAAAGATGAGATCCCAAGACATCCTGGTCAGATCCCTGGCCTTGGGCTCCTATGGAGAAGTTCTCAGAAACCCAGGTACGTGGCCACAGGGAAAGGTCTTCTCCCTCATGCTGTTAGACTCCAAGCATGGGCCCTTCTGCTGCAGGGAGTCCTAGTTTCCCAGAAATTAGTTGACTTTTACAAAGGATAAGTGGGCGCACATCTATTAACCCCAGATAAAGTACCAACTACAGACCAAAGAAACTATTCCATCTAGGTCTAGCTTAATTAACAAGTGAGCTTATAGGGTTTACTTACAGAAGCGTAAATGATGGGCTGCTTACAGGACCAGGGTGATTCAAACACAGCTGCATTCACAGGAAAGTCCTCCTCAACATGACTACTCATGCGTGAGCGCTGCACCCAGAGAGTTCACTGCACAGCTTGCAGACAGCTTCCTGGGAGAATCTCCTCAACTCAGCAACTGTTGCTTATGTAACCTTGGGGAGTGCCTTGTGGATCTGAAAACATTCTGAGCTTCCTGAGCCTGAAAAGTGGCATGTGCTTCCTCTTCACTCCAGGAGAGAACGTTTCAATTTAGAGGAAAAGGGTCCCAGGCTTAAGGCTTCCTCTGTAGCTGATCATGCTGTCTGACAGCCTAGTGAACTATTAGAAGTGACTGGCCTCATCTGGCTTACCTTGCTCTGGTCTGGTGTCCATAGTCACTCATGGCATCACTATCACTGACTGCCCTGGGCTCCATTCTACACTGCATTGTCAGTGGTCTCAGTACTTGTACTTAAATTTCTCTCCGCCCTGGGACCCAGGGAGGCCCAGGCCCATTGCTCACCACTCAGCAACATGTACGGTTCTGTGAGAGCAAATGTGCACTGCGAGATTCAGCCTACACTTTCTCCTCCTCTCAGCTGTGTGATCGCCCTCACACAGCTTCCTCATCTGAAACGAGGATCAGACTACCTGCTCCAAGAATCAAGCAAACCAGATGAGAAGACAACCCTCTGTCCCTGCAAGGCCAGCCTACCTTACCCAAGCTGTATTAGTAAAATTCTCTAGACTCTAGAGTAGTGGTTCTCAATCTTCCTGATGTTGTGACCCTTTAATACCCTATAATACAGTTCCTTATTGTGACCCCCCCAACCATAAAGTTATTTCATTGCTACTTCATAACTGTAATTTTGCTACTGTTATGACTAGTAATGTAAATATCTGATATGCAGGATATCTGATATATGACCCCAAGAGGAGTCACAATAAGTTGAGAACCAGTGCTCTAGAGTGTATGTGTACATATATATTCTGTCAGTTATGTTTCTATTATGTAATATATGTATATGATTTCTTAAAGTGGCTCACAGGATGTGGTCCTGCTAGTCCAACAATGGCTGCCTTAACAATGGAAAGTCCAAGAATCTAGTAGTTTGTTCAGTCCATGAGGCTGTCTCAGCTGGTCTTCAGTAGACACTGGAATTCCAAAGAAGTAGGCTCTAATGCCAATGAAGGAATAGACTTTCCAAACGAGAGTGAGGACGATCAGGCAAAAAGAGAGAGGGTGCTTCTTTCTTCTGGGTACTTTATATGGGCTGCCTGCAGAAGGCATGGCCCAGATTAAAGGTGGATCTTCTCACCTCAAGAGAGCCGGGTTAAAAATGAGTCTTTATTGCAGATAATCCACAGATACTGATAAAAGAATTATTTATTAAGAAATGATACTGGGGAGAAGAACTCACTAAACAGGATAAGGCAAATCTGTTGCAGAGTCCTGGAAGGCTGATGGCCAGTCCCATGCTGCTTCTGCCGCCTGAGTCAATCCCCACCGTCCAAGCCCACGAGGGAGAGAAGAAAAGGGACTGTGTATGTACCCCTCAGGTCTTAAGCTAGCTCAGAGGCCACACCTTAGGGGCTGGTACTTCAAGGTCATAGGTGGAACAGGTATCCACTACAGGTCTTCCCATTTTAAAGTATTTAATTAAGAAAAAAAATCTTTCATAGTTATACCAGCTGCTTCAATTTTAGTTGATTCTAGATGTAGTCAAGTTGACAAGGAAGAATAACCACCACAACAGGCAGTGGTGGCACACACCTTTAATCCCAGCACTCGGGAGGCAGAGGCAGGCAGATCTCTGTGAGTTCGAGGCCAGCCTGGTCTACAGAGCAAGTTCCAGGACAGCTAGTGCTGTTACACAGAGAAACCCTGTCTCAAAAACAACAACAACAAAATAGCCACAAGTCCACTCCTTGTCAACGTGACACACAGATTTATCTCTTTATATCATGTTTGATTTCCAAACAAAAATAATAACCAGTTCATAAGTAGGCCTATCATGATTAAACTATACCACATACAATTGCAAACAAATTTTATATTTAACCACATCACCGTTATGTCTAACATGATATAACTATCCTGCATATAACCAAAAATGCATTATCAATTTTAGAATAGGTGGCAATGTCCCTTGAGGGACATTCTTTACCATTCATAAGAAAGGCAGTCAATGGTTTACCCCAGTAATCAGATTGGTGAATACCCTGTCATCATAGAGCCTTCATCCTGTAACTGATGGAAGCAGATGCAGAGAGCCACAGCCAAGCACCAGGCCGAGCTCCAGGAGTCCAATCAAAGAGAGGGAAGAGGGATTCCATGAGCAAAGGGGCATCAAGATCATGATGGGGAAAACTACAGAAGCAACTAAACCAAACTAGTGAGACCTCATGAACTTTAGACCAACAGCTGGGAGCCTCTATGGGACTGGACTAGGCCCTCTGTATAAGCAAGATAGTTGTGTAGCTTGATCTGCTTAAGGGGCCCCCTAACAGTAGGATCAGGATCCATCCCTGGAGCATGAGCTGGCTTTTTGGAGGCCACTACCTATCTATGGTGGGACACCTTACACAGTCTTGATGCAGGGGAAGGGACATGGACCTGCCTCAACTGAATGTATTAGGCTCTGCTGACCTTGTTGGAGCAGGGAATGGGGAATGGGCTGGGGGTGGGAGGAGGGAAGGGGGAGGGGGAATCTGTGGTTGGTATGTAAAATGAATAAAAAAAATTTTAAGAAAAAAAAAGAAAGAAATGCAGTCACAATGCAACGAGACCCGCTGGTCTATAAAGATGGAGCTTGGCACAGGGAGTGGAGGCAGATCCAGAGAGGGATGAGATTGAGCATGTGCCTAGGTTTGGCATAAAGTCACACTGTGACACAGATGAAATGTGTGGATCTGGTGTCTAACTCTGCCTGCCCTTCTATGTCCCCAAGGTGCACTCCAGGTTAGGAAGTTGGGATGACCCAGAAACTTAAGACGGCACGCTCCTGCTCTGTATGCAGAAAGGCGAATTCCCACAGACAGACCAAATAGCTGAGGCGAAGCCCTGGATCCCAGTCACCCCTGAGCTACAGGGTGTGTCAGGAAGACTTCACTGTTCTGTTCTCCTGTGAATAAGAACACCCCTCTTGTCTCAGAGTGAGTCCTAAAGAACCTCAGGGAGATGGCGAGGTGGTGGTGGCACATGCCTTTAATCCCAGCACTCAGGAGGCAGAGCCAGGTGGATCTCTGTGAGTTCGAGGCCAGCCTGGTCTACAGAGTGAGATCCAGGACAGACTCCAAAGCTACACAGAGAAACCCTGTCTCGAAAAACGGAAAGAAGAAGAAGAAGAAGAAGAAGAAGAAGAAGAAGAAGAAGAAGAAGAAGAAGAAGAAGAAGAAGAAGAAGAAGAAGAAAAAAAAAAAAAAAAAAAAAAAAAAAAAAAAGAACCTCAGGGAGGTGATAGCCAAGACTCAGGACCTGCAGACACCAGAAACAAAATGTCTGCTGTCTACCAAGAGAACTGGGAAGAACACAGGCTGGGCACTGTGGTGATAGTTTGTTGTACTCTAATAAAATTTGCCTGAAGATCAGAGGACAGAACAAGCCCCTAGATTAATATAGAGGTCAGGCAGCGGTGGCACACACCTTTAATCCTAGCACTGGGGAGGCAGAGATCCATCTAGATCTTTGTGAGTTCAAGACCACACTGGGCTACATGTGATTGATCCAGTCTAGGAGAGAAACAGAGCCAGGCAGTGGTGGCACACACCTTTAACCCCAGTATTTGGGAAGCACACATGCCATTAATCCCAGCACCAGGAAGGTTGAGATAGGAAGTGAAATGGCTGGGCGGAGAAAGGCATATAAGGCAGGAGAAGACAGGAAATAGAGCCTTTTTGGCTGAGGACTCAGAGGCATTCAGTGTGAGGATTCGTGGAGACAGGATCAGCTTAGGAGTTGGCGAGGTGAGAAGTGGCTGTGGCTTGTTCCTCTGTTTCCTCTGATCTTTCAGCATTTACCCCAACATCTGGCTCCAGGTTTTTATTATAAGACTATTTAGGATTCGTGCAACAGGGCACCCACCTGGTTGGAGGTATGGAGGTATAGGCTTGGACCATAGAGTATGCAGGTAGGGTCATGCTAGGCTCACTGCTTAACTCCGATGTCTGGTACAGTTTAGGTACCATGGTAGTTGGAGACAGACAGCAGGCTGCAGAAAGAATGTGTGCTTGTATGCAAAACATGCAGTGAAGCCTGTGGCCCCCACACATGGCCATGGCGAGAATGTACCCAGAGGTGTGCACAGTGTCATGTGGTGCCCTGTGCCATCGAGCTGTCTCCACAGTATTTCCCTTCATATGACACCAAACCCACACTGGAAGGGACTGAGTGGACATTTGTCCACACTGGAGACATGTGTAGCTGTCACAACTAGAGAAGAGTGCCATATCATGGTAGAAGTTAAGGTGCCACTAATGTTCATTCTACTCAGCCCAGGAGGGCCCCACCTCAGGAAATTAATCCAACCCCACATCCAGTCAAACACTCTGGCACATTGCCCTGTTACTGAGTAACTTTCCATGAAAACCTGCCCAAGAAGTCCTGTTATCATCTTCACACAGCTTGCTCTGATGATCAGGACTTCTATGTAGCTCCATCTCTTCCCCAAGCCTAGGTTGCCCCATTCAGGACACAGCTGTTGAGTCTCTATCCTTAGAGGGAGCTCATGAACCCCAGTTCAGTTCCATCAAGACTACTCTGAGTGGGCAGGGGCGAGTGGATGTCCCATTCCCTTGTCTGCTTGATTTTTGCCTCTCATCAGCCTAAAGTCTATTGTCCTGATGACACACACACACACACACACACACACACACACACACACACACACACACCCCTCTCTCTAAACGTTCCCATTTGTTGGGTCTGAGACTTGTACTTCTACAAGCTTGTATTAAGGATCTTGATTGGCTTCCTCCCCAAGGCTGTAGGACTTGACTTGCTTTTCTATGAAATGGGCTGGCACAATAGGACCCTGCAGTGCCATCTGACTGTTCCCCAAACTGAGGTAAGGGGGATGTGGTAATTCATAAAATAGTATGAACAGTTCAGGAGTTAAGTAGCCACAGGAAGTCACAGGTCATTTCTCTGTGAGAAGCCAGTGGTGAGAGGGTGCTCTGTGCACAAGGTTGGCACACAGAGGAAGGCTATCCACAGACGTTCTGAGCATCCCCATGAGGCCAGGTAAAGCTGGGATTTGGCTCTCTGTCCTGGACTGCTCAGGTCAAGGCCAAAGCTACCTAGACTCAGCTTCCTCCGAAGCCTCTGGCCAAACCACCTGGTGTGAACTGCTTTTCCTATCCACCTCCTCTATCTTCCCACAGTGAGCTACCAGGTGCCAGACTGGTACCTTCTTCCGCTGCTAGCACAAGATTCCTGCCCCAGCTTTTTCTTTTAAATCATTATTCACTGGAACCTGCACTACAGCCCAGTGCTTCCGTCTGACCAGGACATCCATGCCAGCCTGGATGTGAGGCTCCTCTACAACCTAGCTTAATCCCATTTTCAGGCCGCTGTGCAGCAGGGCTTTCTGAGCACTGCTGTGGACAGGACACCCACTAGAGCTCCTAATGCTGTTCCTGAGCAGACCTGGACTAGCCCTTCCAGACAGGTGAAGTACTGATGGGTGAGCGCATCATTCCTCCTGCCTCTGTGTCTTCACTCTCAGATTGGACATAGAGCTCTGGACCAGGTCAGGACTTCTTGGAGACTCACACTGAGAATGCCTCGTGGATGGGGTGAGCCTGAACCCCACAAGAAAGGAGTTTGATGGCAACAGTGCAGAGGTCAGAGGTGTCTGTCCCACCAGAGGATTCTGAGCAGGCACAGGAGCCAGGCCGGAAGGCTATTGGAGGGAGACTCGGTTGCTAATTCTTCTGGACAGACTCCTGGGCAGGTCGAGTTTGTCTGTAGCCACGGCTCAGCCTCTCGCTGCTCTTTGCTGCCAGAAAGCCGTGTCATCGCCCCTTTAAGAAGGGGTCCCTCGCCCCTTCTCCGGACGGCTTGAAGCCCCTAAGGGCTGCAAGTACTAGGGGTGTGTAAGTGTGGAGACAGACACGGAGCAGCTGTTACCCAGAGGGGGAAGGGGGAGGGGATGAGGAGTAGGGAGGGCGGGGTCTGAAGAGAGGGTGGGCAGGGGCGGGATCTAGAAGGAGGGGACGGACACGGCTGGGGTCTGCTAGGCTTACCCGAGGCAAGCTGGGACGGACTCTACAAGCTGGAAAGAGGCGGTGTCGGCAAGGCAAGGAGGGCGGGGGCGCGGTGGACAGAAGCTTTCGCACGCGGAGGGCTCCAGCCCACTCTGGCAGCAAAGGTGCCCACGGGAGGCGTGAATACCATGGGCTCTTGCTCCGGCCGCTGCACGCTTCTTGCACTCTGCGCTCTGCAGCTGGTGAGTCCTGGTATCCTGCGTGGCTCTCCCGACCAGCAGCAGCCCAGGGAGGCCCCTGGACGGCTTGAACCTGGCTGCTGCGGCCAATTTTCCCGGCTGACAGGCATGCGAGGGGAGCGGCCACTGTGGGGGATCTCGGCTGTGCCCTGCTGTGTTTGCTTGGGAAGCGGTGTCCGGGCTAGCGGGGACAGGTGCTGGGGAGCTTCTGGGGCGCCCCGGCTGCTAGGAACAAAAGCTTTCGGGCGGGGCTGCCCCTGGAGCTGCGCTCAGGTCCAGAGTGCATGGTCCGGGGATCGTGGTCCGTGGTCCGTTTGATGCGCGCACGCTCTGAAGGCGCCTGTGGTCAAGAGTGCGCGTTTTACTGTCGTGGCACCAGTGGAGGAGCCTGCAGCAAAGTTCAGTGCCTGAGTGTGGACATTAGAGTCGGATGTACCAGAGAGTGTAATCGCCTGGCACTCCCATCTTGTACTTGAGTACTGTCTACTTGGGGTCTCCCAATCTCCCTGACCTGTAGAGGGATGAGGCTCTCAGGTGCCTAGGGTTGAGTCCCTGTCCCCCCCCCCCCCGCACACGCCCCCCCCCCCCCCCCCGCTCCCTAGTTGAAGAGCCTTGTCAGAGAACTTGGACGACACCAAGCAACTCTGCAGCTCTCCCTGAGCTTGGAGCCTGGAATGTGGGTTATAGGGCTGACAAGGAAGGGGCTAAAACAAAGGTCGCTGGGGAAACTCCTTTGCGTAGATGCTAATGAGCCCTGGGTATCTGGTCTTAAAAAGGAAATGTAGCTTTGTTGTCTCTGGGCTGGGTGTGGGCCTGGGCCCAGCTGGACGGGGTGCCTCCTCCACTGGCTGAAGCTGGAGGTGCCTAAGGAAGAAGAGGTTGTTTCAAAGACGCTGTAAGGCGGTTTTGTGTCTTGTCCTCCCAGCAGCAGAGGGGGTGTTTTGTACTTCCAGTGACCACCAGGCATAATGTGGGATTGCCGGGAGGTCCATGGTTCAAGTATTTACAGTTCTGCAGGTTTCCACTGGGCAGGTCAGGCTTGAGAGAGCTGCTTCCAGCCTTGGAGCAGTGTTGAGTCGCCGTCTTTCTTTGAGGTGCCCCCTTAGGGGGCTCCTGGGAGGATAGAGGGCAGTCTTGCAGAGTGACCAGGTAAAGGACAGGGATGACCTGGCTGACTATGAGGTTTAGAACCTGCCCAGTATGGGAGTCAAGAAACACAGCAGCTTTGGGAAAGGGGGTGACTTTTGTTTCCTTGCACTGCATTTGGCCTGACAGTGTTCCCTGACATGTGGTTGAGAGAAGCAGGTGCTCGTCCCATCTCCAGTTCAGGGATGTGGTCCTGGGATGCAAGGGGGTCAGGTCAGGGCCTATTCCTGCTTGGTTGACTTCTCCTGGATACAGGTGCAGGTCTAGGACAGGCTTTGAAAATTTAGCTGCAAGTAAGAGGAGGGGGTCATTTTGGTGCTTGGGTTATAGGGCTTCCCTGGACAGGGCTTCTCCAAGACTGAGTCTCAGCCAAGATAAGCCCCAGGACTTTGTGGAGCTGTACTGAGCCCTGTCTGTACCCTTGCTTTGTCCAGCAGGGCCACAGCTGAAATGCCCTCAGGGAGCTGTCAAGGGTCTTTTGTCCTGCCCTGGCTGGCAGTTGGGGGCGGGCCACCCTCCTGGCCTCTGGGAGGAACAGGCCCGATGCCACCCACTGCTCTGGTCTCTGCATGGAGTGGAGAGCAGAGGAAGCTGGGAGTCGCATAGGAGTCCTGAGGCTTTCCCTTTTTTGACAAGCGTGAGAGTTTTCTTGTTACCAAGTTACTGGACAAAGGACCTAAACAACTCTCCCTGAAGAACAGCAGGGACTTTGTCGGCTCCGAGCCAGCACTATGCTGAGACCGTTCCCAGACCCCGCTTTGCTACGATGACAAGACAGGATTTGGGGCCCATGAAGGGATGTGCAACTAGATTCTGCAGGGCCACTAGCTCTAAATTACCAGTCTCCATGCAGTGGGAGAGTCATACACAGTCATAGAGCTTCTGGGCATGTTAGCTCAGAACTGAGAAGATGCAAAGTACTTTCACCTCTTACAAGGTTTCTATTCCTGAGACAACCAGGGGCTACTCTTCAGACTGAGGTCCTCTAGCAGACATGTGCAACTGATCCAGCCTCCAGCTGGGGCCTCACAGAACAGTGCTTTGGGTTTCTTAGTGGACCAAGGGGACCATCTTCACCTCCCCTTTCTTTTTCTCCCTGGGTGGGATGAAGACTAGTCAGAACTAGTCATTCATGAAAAGGCTGACCTCTGTCCCCTGGTGCTGTTTTTTTCTTTTTCTCCCCCCCCCCCCAGATTTGTAATTTTATATGCAGGCTCCTCCAGGAACTAGGAGCCTGCTAGTATGGGGACATCTGGGCTCTGATACTTGAGATTTATTCTGAATCATGCATTTTCATGTTGTATGTAGAAATACTGTGCCTTTGGTTAGTGCTTCTAACAGTTGAATGGAACAAGTGTGAACACAGACCACCATGTGACTCCTTAGGACACATGCACTGTGGAGAAGGGGAAATCCTACCACTGCCTGCCTGGGCCCAGGGTAGGAGCTTCAAGTTGCCTGTAAACATGCAGGTGTGGAGACCCTGAGTCCTGCTTAATGGAAGGATATTCCTGTCCCAGAAAATGAGGGAGTGCATCAGGGTCTGAGCTGGTGGATGGCAGGAGAGGTGAAGGTGTATGATCGCCTGAGTAAGGGGCTTGGTCTCAAAGGCTGGCTGCTGTTAGAGCCTTATCCTATGGGTCAAGAGCAGTCTGTGGCCAGGGCTGCATCAACAGTCCCTATCTTGAACATTCAAACAGGCTTCTGCTGCTGTCCATTGTCTGTTGGGATGGACAGCCATTTGGTGCCTCCTTAAGGGGGATTTTTGTTGTTAGCAGAAGTTCTGTAGCCTGACTCTTCTGGTGAAATGAGGAAGTACTCACCAAGGGCTTATCATGGCAGATCTGACAATGCTGAGAGTCCTAAGTGCCTCCCCAACAGTTATGTGTTCAGTCACACCAAGAATTCAGCAGTGAGCTAGGGGTGCAGATCAGTGGTTCAGTGATTGCCTAGCATGTGTGAGTCCTGGGTTTGATTCCAATACTGGAAACACACACACACACACACACACACACACACACACACACACACACACACACAGAGAGAGAGAGAGAGAGAGAGAGAGAGAGAGAGAGAGAGAGAGAGAGAGAGAGAGATTGGAAGAGTTGGAAACATTTCATTCCTTCTGTTTCCTGTCACCACGGACACTCAGAGACTGTCTTCTGAGCTATGTTACAGATGTATGCTGCTTTCTGTGGCCTTCTAGGAAGCTGAAGGTAGAAAGGGGATGCAAAGTGAGAATCTTCAATTCCTAGGCCATTTCTTACCCATATGGGTGCCCCAAGGTGGCCTTCCCATCATTCTGACACACCCTGGAACTAAAGTTTAGAATCTAGACACAGATCCAGAACCTAATAGCTCCTGGGATCTCTGACAGAGGAAGTGGGGAGGGGCAGGAATTTCTGTGGTAGCAGAGAGTCAGACACCAGAGATATCTTTTAGGATTGCTGGAGCTGTTGCTTTTCTGGGGTCACAGCAGCTCTGTAGACTCTCTTGTGGTGTAAGGTACTGGCTAGGCAGTGGGCAAACAGCATATGGGAGGGGTAGCATGGTGACCCTCTTCAGAAGGTTGTGCTGGTGGGCATCAGTCATTCTGCAAGTTTATTGTGGCCTCAACATACTGTGTTTGGCTGCTGCACTTGACTTGTAGGCCACATCAGGAGCATAGTAGGGAGGGTCAGCAGGGGCAGGGCATACAATAGAAAGGAGTTGACTGGGATCTAGATGGCCAAGGACAGAGAGAAGGATATAAATGAATTCTCAGATCAACAGAGGAAAAGGAGCCCTGCCTGGCAGGCCAATTCTGGTTGGAAGACTTAGAGAAACAGGCAGCTATGATCAGGGCCATCCTAGCAGGATACTGGGCCCACTAGATCAGGGCAGCTTATGACAGCCTGGAGAGTAAATGCTAGTCTTAAATAATAGAGGGAGAAGCTGATAAGGCTGAGACACCAGGTAGGTAATACTGGGGGTTTGGGGATTGGGGTTGCAGAGGCATGAGGTACAGGTATCTTCCAAGCATGGGCTCTGAGACCTTATACTCAATCTGACTATTGAGAGCTCATCTTGCAAGGACTCTAGGTGGAGGCAAGGCAGGGCTGAGTCCCTACCTTGGAGGCTTGAGCTACTCCTTGGGAGGGGCCACCAAGAGTGCATGCTGCGTAACTCCCTTCTTGAATACCACTCCTCACTCCCTGCTCAGGGAACAGACTGTGATTGACAGTCCTGGTGTTGCTAAACACCCCACCCCCCACCCTGGATCAAGCTCACTGAGTCTCAGTGACCCTGCATTCCAGGCCCAGAGCCACCAGGGTGCGTCTAAGCTGGAGGAGGGGCAGGTTCTGAAGGAATTTGGCAGATCACAGAAAGAATCTCCCTCAAAAAAAAAAAAAGTTATAAAATCACCCCCACAGGACAGTAAGTCTGGGAACAACAGGGCCAGAAGCACTGACTGGGTCTGTCTTTTGGCTTCTTCCTGCCTGCCGCTGCACCATACACATGCACACACACATGCATGAACAGGTGCATGCACATACCTGCATGTGGATGTATGTACACTTGGCTCTATATTTTATACAGATATGACCCACATATGGCCAAACCTACCTGAATCCCTGAATTCTTTGCTTACTTCTGGGGACAGAGAGCATCTCTGAACAAATGGCCTAGACTGGGTCCAGACAGCCATTGAAATGGATCCTGAGGGACTGTTTCTGCCATCTATTGGAAGGGAGCCTGAGGAGATGGGGCCTCCTACCTGCTGTGTGCAGCCCTGGACCTGAGCATCCATTAGTCCTATATATCTCCTGTGGGAGAAGAGAGACCAGGGACTCTTTGGAAAGCCACAGAAATTCTCCTAGATCTAAGCTGAGAACAGAAGCCTGGACCATCTCTAGAAGGGGTACAGAAGGCAAATCCCCGTTCTAGGCATTTGTAGCTATGCAGCCAACCACAATGAAGAGGTCAAGGCCTGGCCAGGGGGGCTGCCACCTCAGTCATAAGTCCTGCTTCAAATGCAGTGCCCAGTGAGTATTGGCATTTGTTGACCCCCTGATCTCCAACACCTTCTAGGGAAGTCAGCATGGCTGTCCTGAGACTATCTTCTATTGGGTTGTGAGCTACTGTCCTTTCCACCCTGGGTCTTACTAGTTTAGTCAGGACCCACCTATAGCTGATTCTCCTAGACAAAGGCTTCTAGGCTGGCCCTGACTTCCCTGCTGTTCCTCTGTGATCACTGGGTGCACACTGGCTCCTGAGGCCCAAGGTATCTTTGGAAGGTACAAGTGTCCTAGGCAGTGTGACCTCCTTAGGTCTTTTTACTTTCCACTCAAGTGGAATTAGTTTATGTCTGAAGAGGGGTTCCAGGGTGGTGCTCACCTGTTCTCTGGAGGGAACAGAAGCCCCACTTACTTCTGCCTACTACTCCATTCCCTTATATTAGTGAGGTTTCAAAGAAGGATGCAGGTGGCTTGATTATGAGGTCAGACCATGGAGGCAGGCCAGGCAGCTTACCTGGAGCATTAGTTATTTTTCTCATTGTTGTGACCAGATACTTGATGTGAACAACTTCAGGGAGTAATGGTTCTGAAGCCATGAACCAAAATAAAACCACTCATGTGGCTCTCTTTGGTGATAAGAGCATGTCACAATAGCTGTTCACATGGCTGTGACCAGAAAACAAAACATAGGTGGGAACCTGGAAACCAGGGCTGAGCACAACCTTCAAAGGTCTGCTCTTGGTGACCCACTTATACCAGTTAAGTCTGACCTCCTGAAGGTTCCACCACCTCCTAAAATAGTGTCATCAGCTGGGGAACAAACATTCTAACATGAGCCTGTGGGGGACTTTCAGATTCATCCCTAACACCTGGGTCACTGGCTGTCTCTGCCTGTGCTGTTTTCCTGAATCACTTCAAAGTCACATACTTGGGTTTCTTTACTCTTTAGTGTGCATTTCTCTTGTGTAGTCCTAGCACTGTTTACATTAAGACTGTCTAATGCCTTACCACAAGGTTCTGATGAGAAGGTGGCTGCTCCTGAGCTGTCCTTCTTGTTTGGGGCCTCTAAGACTGTCTGCAGTTTCTGCTGTGGACAGTGCAGTGGCTACAGCATCTGACATGCCTGTGTGGGGCCAACACCTATGAGCACCTGCTGTATATACTGCACAGGCCAAGCAGGGTCTGGCACCACTGTGGGTGTGGAAAATCCCAAACTTATATCCATGGTCAGGAAAGGACTAGCCAGGGTGAGCAGTCCTCACCTCAGGCAAAGCCCCGAGAGGCTTAGGGGGACCCTGAGACCAGCCATCTTCATGTCACTCCAACACCAGCTTCTGCTTGTTACCTGCAGGCAGAGCAAGCAGACTTCTAACCAACCCTGGAAGGATTCTTGGCATATTCCAATGAAAAGAGTGTCCTGGTTGAGACACCAACTCCCAATTCCTTAGAGATGATGTAGCTCCAAAGCAGACAGATGATTCCTTGTCAAAATAAAGCAAAGCTCTTGCAGAGCTCTCCAGTGAGCCCTCCATGCATGCCTTCCATGTGAAAGTCATGTAAATAAAGAGACAGGAACCATCAGCTAGATCAACTATGTCTGCCCATAGAAAGTTAGTGATGGTCCCATCCTCTTCCTCAGCGAAAACAGCCTGTCAGACCTGACCAGGAGCCAAAAGTTTGGCCAAGCTGCTCTCTGTGAAAGGCCAGAGATTTGAGCCGGGCAGTGGTGGCACACATCTTTAATCCCAGCACTCGGGAGGCAGAGGCAGGCAGATCTCTGTGAGTTCAAGGCCAGCCTGGTCTACAGAGCGAGTTCCAGGACAGGCACCAAAACTACACAGAGAAACCTTGTCTCAAAAAACAAAAACAAAAACAAACAAACAAAAAAAGTTGATCCTTGAGAATTGACAGTCCGTAAGTAACTGCTCCAACTTCCATATGCATCATTAAGGGGTTTACTCCTATAGGGAGGCACCTTCTCCAGGAGGCTAGCATTGTGAAGGCCTAGCATTAGGAAGGGTCTTTGGAGGTAGGAACTTGGTTAGCAGAGGCTTCCTCCACCAACAGTTGCAATCATGAGACATGTTACAGACCCACTGGGGGCTAGCAGGTGAGTGCTTTGTGACACAAAGAGAAGACAGGATATGTTAACACTGATAGAAGAGGGGCAAAAGTGGATCTGTGACAGAGTAGGGCAGTGGCTATAAGCCCTCTGATGGGAGATGGAGCAGAGGGTATGAACTCTCTGGACATGGGGAGAGGATGGGTATGGAAACTGATTGAGCAGGGAGCAGTGAGTATAAGCACTTTGTGGCTTTTATGGGGCCCTTCTTAAATGGATTCTGCTGGGTCATTCTTGATGTTGACAAAAAGTCTGCCCTTACCTTAGCAGCCCGACCCAGCAAAGTCCAGACTCCTGTAGAACATGCTTGCTAACAGTCCTCTTTTGAGACTCTTTGAACTTTCCCACCACTCCTGGGCCACTCATAGCTGTCAGGGCAATGCCAGAGCATTCCCAATTGCAGGTGTTTCCTGGGTGCTGTCAGCAGACTTTGGGTATCAGTCCCATCATACAGACTCCAAGCAGCAGGGAGGAACCTGGGTACCTTCACTGAAGTCAGTGTCTGAGGTCAAGCAACCCAGTGACCAAACTGCTCAGCTCGAATGTGACACAGTGGCAGGAGGTCATCTGGGATTGGAAGCAGCCTGTGCTCCCAGTTGCAGGTTCAGTACAGCCTTTCTCTTGATCTCAGCTCATCCAGCCTTGAGGAGGGCCTTCACCGCAGTGTGGAGACTTGCCTTAGGGTTTCTATTGCTGTGATAAAACACCATGATCATAAACAGCTTGGGGAGAAAAGAATTTACTTCAACTTACAACTCTCAGGTCATACTCCATCACTGAGGGAAGCCAGAGCTATTCAAACACGGCAAGAACCTGGAGGACAGAGCAGAGGCAGAGGCCGTGAAGGACTATGGCTTACTGGCTTGCTCATCCTGCTTTTCTACAGCTCCCAGGACCCCCAGCCAGCGTAACCACCTACAGTGAGCTGGGCCCTGCCACATCAGTCATCAGTTGAGAAGATGCACCATAGGCTTGTCCACAGGCCAGTCTGGTGGGGACATTTTCTCACTTGAAGTCTCCTCTTCTCAATAGACTCTGCCTTGTGTCTAGTTGTGTCTGTAGCTGGAACAAGACTTGCTTCTCCCTCTCATACTAGAAGCCACTCTAGGTCAGGGAACGCCTCAGCATTTCCAGTGCTGACCCAGTGGCATCCTGTGAATGTCACAGGCTCAGGTCCACTGTGCTGCTCCTTTAACATTGCTTCTCTTCCAGAATGTAGCCCATCCTTTTTAGTCTTTCCTTGGCAAACTTTCGTCATCCCAAACACAGTGGCTCCAGAGAAAGTGTTGTGACCTGGTGGATTCAGCCACACTTTCTCTTCCTTCACCTATACCTGCACATGGGATGGAGTCCAGTGAAGGATGGATGGGTGGGTGATGAATGAAGGGTGAACAGATGGAGCCACACAATACCTACTCAGGGTTATGGCCAAGAAGGAGTTTGTGGCCCAGCTGGTATAGATATTAAAATAGATGTGAGGGGTGCTTAGGAGGGAAGCAAGACTTGGAGGTGGCTCCTTAGGGTCCACTGTTCCTCATGGGCCACCTGTTCTTAGGTCACTGCTCTGGAACGGCAGGTGTTTGACTTCCTGGGCTACCAGTGGGCACCCATCCTGGCCAACTTCGTCCACATCATCGTGGTCATCTTGGGGCTCTTCGGCACCATTCAGTATCGGCCACGCTACATTGTGGTGGTGAGTCCACTGTGCTTGGCTGCCTCTATGCAAGGAGTAGAAGCCCTGCCACTCTTGGTGGCAGCTTGGGCAGAATGTCTTAGGTTGACATCTGTCCAGGGTGGGCTTAGGTAACCCTTTTCAAGCTCAGCATTGGGAAGATCAGACTCAGGGAGTCCTGGTTTTGCAATGAGTTCAAGGGCTTTCTTCCAAGGCATTAGAGAAAATCAGATATCTTCTCTCTGAAGCTGGGTGGTTCAACTTCTGCCCTGTTCTTTCTGGCCTCCCTAGTATGCTGTGTGGGCAGCTGTCTGGGTTACCTGGAATGTCTTCATTATCTGCTTCTACCTGGAAGTGGGGGGCCTCTCAAAGGTGAGTAAAGATGGGAAGGGGTTCATCCACTGGGTCTTGGCCAGATCACCATGCGATTCTTGATGCTGTTCATTGCATGTTTCCTAATGATGGTGGGAGCTTGATGCATAGTGCTGACCCCAGCACCAGGATTATTTGGGCTGTGATCAGTGCTTCAGTAAGGTTTAGGAAGACTGTTTTACAGGTGGTAAGCCTTGTTGGTAAGGCATTGTGAGTATCAGTGGGCCAGCACACAGGGTGGGTCTCCTGGAAGAGGTCCTTGGGACCAGGCAGTACCAGGGAGGAGTAGGAACTAAGTAGATATCTGGCCCACATGTGTAGGTGTGTCCTTCTCAGGGATGGTGGGATTGGGGCACAAGCAGAGACCTTCCTCTTGTGGCCACATGGAGTCTTCTACCCTGGCCAACTGACATGTGTTTCCTGAGGAAGCTCTGGACTGGTACAGCTTTGTTCTCCTACGTAGAGTAGGAGACTCTAATATGTAGTGGTGTGGTGGACTGAGCTAGCCCTGGCTGGAGTTATGCCAGTCACTGACATGAGGCCCCAGACCCACTGTGGCAGCTTGGTCAGGGACATGAATGAGGGTTTTGAGGAACCTAGATACCATAATAGTGAGTCCTGAAGTCTGCCCAAGGCAAGGGACCTTCCTGGAGGAAGGGGTATGGGGGCTGAGGGCCAAGAAAACCAGGCTTTCCCATGGAGGAACAGTTTGGGGAAACTTGTTCCTGTCCCACACAGCTGGAGAGGAAAAGGTAGAGGGAGACCTGCCACCTTCATCCTTTCCTACTCCAGGCTGTGGTTGGGAGAGGCTGGCTGCCTCCTGATACTAACTTGTCCTGTTGCTTTGTCCCTAGGACAGTGAGCTCTTGACCTTCAATCTCTCCCGGCATCGCTCCTGGTGGGAAGAGCATGGGCCAGGCTGTCTTCATGAAGAGGCAGCCACAGCTAGACTGGGGGTAATGCATGGCCAGTCCTTGGTGGTAGATGCTGGCTGTGCCATGGCGTACAGCTATATGGAAACCCTGCACAGTGGTCTGCAGATCCTGCTGGCGGTGAGTGTGGGGACAGGTACCCAGGCTGGAGGCTTAGTCTACCCGGGGCAGAGTCAGGGCCTTTCCTTTACCCAAAGGGACCAGCTTGCCTTGTGAAGCAGGACTGCCTCCATACCCTGCAAGAAGCAGAAGAGCCACAGGTGGCTTCACCCTTAAGCCTGTCTTAGTCCCTGTTCTGCTGCTGTGAAGAGACACCATGGCCAATGCAACTCTTGTGAAAGAAAGCATTTAACTGGGAATTTGCTTACAGTTCAGAGGTTTAGTCCTTTATCATCATGGTGGGCAGCATGGCAGCAGACAGGAAGGCATGGTGCTGGAGAAGTAGCAGAAAGCTACATATTGCTCTGTAGGTGGAGAGAAAGAGACTGAGCCTCATAGGCTTTTGGAACCCCAAAGCCCAGACTCCCAGTGACATGCTTCCTCCAGCAAGGCCAACCTAATCCCTACAATCCTTTCAAACAGTGACTAAACATTCAAATATATGAGCCTATGGGTGCCATTCTTGTTCAAACCACCACAGAGCTTCATTGTTCTTGTAAGACCCACTTTCACACCTCAGCCTCTGGTGATACTATGGCGACCAGGCAACCAGGAACAGCAACAATGAAGGAGCAGGTTAGCGTGACCAAGATGAATGCTCCCATAACTCCCTAGCACAGGGTAGTAGAAGCAAGGAAGGGATGTAAATACCCCAAGGCTGACCCCAGCGAGACAGTGAAAGGGAGTTAGAAGCCCCAGACCAGCCAATAAGGCTGCAAGTGGGCCCCACTGATGGCATTGTTTAATCTCAACAGATCTGGTGCATTAAGCTAGCATTTCAGTGCTTTTCCCTGAGTCTCAGGGCCCTTGGGGATATTTCACAAGTTCTCACCTCCCCAGAGAGAAAGCAGGATATGGTGCATACTTCCTGGCACACAGTGGGCTGACTGGGCTGGCTGTGAGCCCACAGCCCTGAGAAGTCTGCCACAGACCAGATCCCGTGAGACGAGGAAAGTTTGTGGAGATCTGGCTAATTTCCCAGCACTGTGAGATACCACTGATCTCCAGGAGTCCTGCTCTGTGAGCAGCAGCACAGGTCTGTGCCCAGATAGCTCCTATGTTGGTCATAGGGCAACTTTCTCACCACCCTACTAGGCAGGTAGAACGGTTCCTTAGCAGCGAATCACTAGCAAGTGTCAGGTGCCACCATCCTGTCGATGGTTGTATCCCCTTGGACGCAGGTTGTCCATGAAGAGCCTAGAGGAGATACAAGTCTCTTGAATTCAGAGATGCAGAGACTCCATTATTTTCCACGTGCGTCTGGGAACTTAATCGAAGAGGAAAGATCCGAGAAGGGCTGATGGCACTCTACAGCTGATGAGGGAGGGTGGGAGGCAGAATTCAGGGGTGCATATCTGTGGGTTACAGGGGATCTGGGGTTCTGAACCCCAAAAGCCTTTCCCCAAGGCCTTAGCCTGGGCATTCAGCTAGCCAGGGAGCTACGGAGAGTGCAGAAAAAACAATATGGGGGGAGGCCCATGGAGGCATCTGGGGGGCTGGTGCTGAGGCTGGGCTCCCTGCTGCTCTCTGTCTTACTACTATGGCAACACAGGTGGCCCAGGCTTCACCCTCCCTGCAGGGTCCAGGGTTTGGACTTGGCATGGTCTGCCAAACACAGGAAGTTGTGGCATCTTTGGGGATGGGGGATATATGGCCTACATGTTTTCTCTAAGACTTCACAGTTGACACAAGGACTAAATCCAGGCTGGACTCTTCCTTAGCTATCGATAGAAAGAAAAGTATTGAGACAAACCCCCACTCAGGAACAGCAGGTGGCAAGGAGACTATGAGGTCCTCAGGCTGCCTATCAACAGCACCAGCTGCTGAAGACCAAGCTAAAGGCACAGGACCTTTCTGAAGAACACCATACCCAGAGTGGGCATCAGGGGCATGCAAACTCCCATCACAGTCTCCAGCTCTCTCTTCGCTCTCAAGGCCTTTCACACTCCAGTCAGGTGGTCCAGGTGAAGTGCCTCTTTCCAGAACACTCAGCTTCAGGGGCCTCTCTGGGTCCAGTATCAAGTCTGGGCTTCCTCACTGCCAGTCGCTAGACCTCTTACCATGTCCCAAGTTCTATCATTCCAGGACAGAGCCTGGTATAGTAGAGCATCTTGTCCTGGTGCACTCAGGGCCAGCTAGACGTTGATACTTTGGTTATGTGTCTGGATTTGCATTGGTGCAGAGACTAGGGTCTTGGAAAGACCAAGAAGATGTTGACTCATGAACTCTGCCTGGATGGTCATGGAGAAAGATGATGTCACCAGGAACCTTTCTAAAATTCAGTCAGGGCCTTATCTAGCCACACCTCATCCTGCATAGAAAAGTAAGGGACAGGAGAAGCTGCTACAGATGCCTTGAAGCCCATTGAACCTGGATCCCTATACTAGCTTCCACTAGGCAGGATTGTCTGCTACCTCACTATGGATCAGGGTAGGGCCCTATACATTTGGGCCCTCATAGAGACCAAATTCTGGCTTTATGTCTGTATAAAGTCTATAATAACAACTAACCAGACTGGAGAAAGCAGGCATAGTGACACAAGCCTGCCATCCCAGCATGAAAAACTGAGGGAGGAGGATCACCAGTTCAAGGTGAGCCTGCGTACATAGTGAGACCCTTTCTGAAAAATAAAATAAAGCAGGGCTGGGATGATAGATCAGTTAGCAAGATTCTTCCTTTGCAAGCGTGGGGACCTGAGTTCAATCCCCTAGAATCCACGGAAAAAAATGCTGGACACCAGATAGATGGCTCAGTGGGCAGCAGCACTTGCTGCACAAGCATGAGAATCTGAGTTCAGATCCCAACACCCTGTCTCAAGCAATAAGGTGGAGAGTGCCAGAGCAAGACACTTGGAGTTCTCGTCTGGCCTCCACATACACGAACAGGTGCACACACTTGAGTAGACGGGTGTATATACATCATACATACACACATAAAATAAATAACTATAACAAATTTTTTAGATGAAATCTCACTAAATAGCCCTGGCTGTCCTGGAACTCTGTGTAGGTCAAGGTCACCTCAAATTCATTGAGATCTGCCTGCCTCTGCTTCCCAAGTGCTGGGATTAAAGGCATGAACCACCATCCCTGGTTCATTAAATACAATAAAGCACTTTAAGAGATGGAATGATGGTGTGCACTTGTGATCCCAGTGCTTGGGAGGTGAAGACAAGTGGATCTGTGAGGCTCACTGGCCAGCCAGTCTTGCCTGTTTGGTGAGTATCAGGACAGTGGGAGATGTCTTAAAAAAAATAAATAAATAAAAAGGTGGATGATACCTAAGGAATGATATCAAAGGTTGTTCTTTGGCTTCTAGGTGTACATGCACCCTCACACACACGTACCCATACATGTATACACACATGCACACACATACACCCATGCATACACACACACACACACACACACACACACACACACACACACACACACACAATAACATGCACATACACTAACATAAAATAAAAAAGCCAAAGGGGACCAGAATAGAAACTTGCTCCCTCACAGCTCAAAGATCAGAGCCTAAAGCCAAGGAATTAGTGAGGCTTGTTCTCTCTGGGGCTCTGAGGAGAGTGGCCCAGGCTTCCTCTAGTCATGGGGCCACAGTATTCTCTGGCCCGGGGAAACACCAGCATCCCTACCTGTCTATACAGCCTTTTCCCCACATGACTGTCTAAGCTCCCTCCTTCCTCCTATAAGAATACCAGCTGGGCGGTGGTGGGGCACGCCTTTAATTCCAGCACTTGGGAGGCAGAGCCAGGCTGATCTCTGTGAGTTTGAGGCCAGCCTGGTCTACAGAGTGAGTTCCAGGACAGGCTCCAAAGCTACACAGAGAAACCCTGTCTTGAAAAAAAAGAAAGAAAGAAAGAAAGAGAGAGAGAGAGAGAGAGAGAGAGAGAGAGAGAGAGAGAGAGAGAGAAAGAAAGAAAGAAAGAAAGAAAGAAAGAAAGAAAGAAAGAAAGAAAGAAAGAAAGAAAGAAAGAAAGAAAGAAAGAAAGAAAACCAGATTTTGGTTTAGGGTCACACCACCCTATATAATCTCATGCTGATGGTTTGTGGACCCTATTTTTAAATATGAACAGATTCCAAGGCACCAGAGTTGGGCTTTGAGGCATGTATTTGATATATGGTTCAACATACAACTAAACACAACTTCTCTAGACCTTTGCCTGGGCTTTGGCCCCTGAGGACTCGTGTGGCAAGCCACTACCTGAGAGGACTACTCCAGATCCATTTCCAAAGCTGTGCCCTGCTTGTAGAGAAGAGGAAAGTCTCGGCTCATAGACCCACCTTGGCCTTGGTGGTTCACTGTGAAATAGGAGCATGTGCCCTCCTGACAAGTGGTCCAGTGGGTCCCATCCACTTTTGTCCTGCCCGCTTCCTTCACTGTCCCCAAGCCTGTGATGACCACAGAAACCAAGAGATGACTTTTTCCAAAACTTCAGCAGGAGCCTGGTGAGGATGCCACCTCCCAGCCATGTCCCACCTACCCATAGGTGTTACACGGAACTAAAGAACAGCCACAGCTGGTGAACGTGGAATTGATTCTGCTGACCTCTCCAGCGCTGCTCAAATCAGTAGAGAGCAGTGGGGAGAGAGACAGTTCCCAGGTCCAGGCGGTGCCTCCTTCCTACTTGTGTGCCTCAGTGAACCACTTGACCTCTCTGTGTCTTAATTATCACCTCTTAAAATGAATGCGGCTTTGATAGATGGACTCAATGAGGTGGGAAGGAGAGGTTTAGGCAACTGTGTAGAACAGAAGATGCAGCAGCCCATAGGATTGTGGGTGCCACACCTGGGGCACATTTGGGTTAGACCATGGAGGAACCTGGTCACATACCAAGGCTCCCCAATCTTCCCAGCACACACAGTGATTGGTAGAGGACAAGTTCATAGTACAATCAGCAACTGATGATAGGAATTGAACTTACATCTGAGGACATCCAAGATGTGAGAAAGCATGCAGCAGACAGTGCGGGTAGCTTTGCAGTCCTCACTACACCTCCACTCCTACCCTGGGCATCCTGCTTAAGCTCAGCCTCCACAGTGGGAAGCTGAAATCAGGTTTCTCTTCCACTGTAACACATGCAGAGGCAAGGGAGGATCCCTCTTACCCCAAAACGTGAAGGAACCCAGTATGATCCTCAGAAGAGAAAGAACTGATTATTCAGTGTTCCTGTCAAGAATTCTAAAATTGCAGACTCTTAAAAGACAATAACCGGAAACTAGAAAGACAAATGAAGGTCTTGTGGGGTACAGAATGATTTTGGTGAGACTGATACTGGAGGAAGGAAATTTGGCATGCCAGTGGGGAGACAGCCTTCTGCCGTACTTTTTCAAATGGAATGCTAACTCACAAACCAGGTCTGCTCATGCTTGTTTTTCCCGTTTTTTTAAAAAAAGTGAACTCTCTGCTGTCCACTTTGAATAGTGTAAGAGAGAAAGTGTCAGGCTTAGCTCTTACCAGACACTGATGAGGAAAGGCCAAGAAGAGAGAAAGCTTCCAGACGAGGCCGAGTGGATGGATGCTCGGGATGATCTGGATGAACAGAGTGCAGAGTGGAAGTAGTGGGGAAAGAGGCAAGAGTGTGCAGGTAGGGTGTCATGAACCACCAGGGATGAACTCAGGCAGACTAGTACAGAGCCTCTTCCCAAGGAGAGCCTGTCTGTTTCAGCACCGTGGCCAGCTCTTCATGGGGGCCCACCCTGGAGTGTGACTCTCTACCTCAGGCTGTCCCATGGAATCACAAAAGACTGTGTGAGAGACCTTTCAGGCTCTCTTCACAGTGAGGAAAATGACTTCCAGGCTCACCTCTAGACTCATTTCTAGACTGCTGTAGTTCCAGGGGGACTGTGGCCTGCACCTGAGCTAGGTAGGGTCTCACAGGCATTGAGATCATGCATCTCCAGCTTTGGCCTCATAAGTGCAGCCCCCTTTGACAGGAGGGTTTGGTGGCCTCTTGTGAGGCTGCTGGGCCAGGTCAGTGTGGAACCATGGCTTAGAGGGTAAGTGGATCCTTTGAAGCTGCCTGTTGCTTTGCAGAGGGACCTGCCGCATATCCAGTCTTGCTTCCTTCTAGTCATACTCACAGCCACTGGACAGCTTCCTGTCGCCTCTGCAGTAAGCCTCCAATGCTTTCACCAGTCAGGCCCCTTCTAGCTGTGGTGCCCTGAGACACCTCCCACTATAGCTCCTGCTTAGCTAGTACCTTTTGAAATATTGGTGTGCACCAAATCATTCAGGGTCCCAGCAAGACAGAGACAGTTTTCCCAGACCAAGCTGTTGCAGGTGGTGGTGTTGGGGGTGGGTATACACAATATAGGTGTTATGTTGGGGCCCACAGGGGACAGTGCACTCTCCTGAGGTTCATGGCAGCATAATACACAAAGACTGCATTGTCAGCACAAGGGGAAGGAGGCAGCTTTGCAGGGAAGTGACTAGTTGTGGGGCCTTATTTTCCTTCTCTCTGATGTTCCGGGTTCTCCACTAGCCCATCTAGTCAAAAACCAGCCTGTCTACATAGCCAGTCTGACAAGCCAGGAACAGAGGCTATATGTGGAGGGAGGATCTGTACCATGGGACTCTCCTGGAACTGAGTAGAAGGACATTGTATGATGACGTGGAGAATACAGGCCTGACCATCTAGGTTCAGAGAACAGAGGGCATGACCTTGCCCCCTCAAAGCTACCTTTCAGGTTTCACGTTGCATAGGGAAGTCCAGCTCTATTTTTGCATGTCCAGCCCTCTAAGCCATGAAATGGGAAATGGCTAGCATCCTTCAGACTGGCAGGGTCACTTCCTTACCCAGGTGTTGCCCACTGAGTGTGTCAAGGGACAACTGAGATATCAGAATGTAGGCATGTGGGAAGCCATACAGGTAGTGGCACAGTTCCATTTTTTCAGAGGAGGAAATCAAGGCTCAGAAGATGCAAGGCCTCCATCAGATACACATGGGGCCATCCACACCATCCCTATGTGCTGTGGGATGTTCTGTATGGCAAATGTGTTGCTCTGATTGGTCAATAAATAAAATACTGATTGGCCAGTGGCTAGGCAGGAAGTATAGGTGGGACTAACAGAGAGGAGAAAAGAAAGAACAGGAAGGCGGAGGGAGTCACTGCCAGCTGCCGCCAGGACAAGCAGCATGTGAAGATGCCGGTAAGCCACGAGCCACATGGCAAGGTATAGATTTATAGAAATGGATTAATTTAAGCTATAAGAACAGTTAGCAAGAAGCCTGCCACGGCCATACAGTTTGTAAGCAATATAAGTCTCTGTGTTTACTTGGTTGGGTCTGAGCGGCTGTGGGACTGGTGGGTGACAAAGATTTGTCCTGACTGTGGGCAAGGCAGGAAAACTCTAGCTACACCTATGCTACTGCTGTAATGAGATGGCTTGGCATGTCTGACCTCTTGGTGTCTTTCAGCTCCTGGGTTTCGTCTATGGCTGCTACGTGGTCAGTGTGCTTACAGAAGAAGAGGACAGCTGTAAGTGTACAGCTAATGATAGTGACAGCTCTGAGTGCTGTACTATCTGGGGTAGGACCTGAAGGTGGCTCTTGGTGATGACCCATGCCCATTGGGTCTTCACTTCATGCCACAAGCCTGACCATACAGGTGATAGTCCAAAGATCTGAGAAAAGGAGGATCTATGAAGAGGGGCTCAGGAGCCCTCAGGTCCAAGAACATCTATCCTCATGACCCCACAGTGGCCCCAGGAGGGTCTGAGTCCTCAGTAGCATGGGCCACTCTACCTGCCTGACACACATGTTGATTGACATTTACTACTAGGTAGGATCCATTTGGACAGATTATCCTTTTCTCTCTTCATGTAGACTCCTTTCAATTTAACTTTGATTTGCAATGTAACACAGTAATGGTTCAAGCTATCCCTTTGGGAGCTCCCAGCTCTGACATAGTCTTATAGGAAGTCCCTGCAGAGAAGGGATCGACAGGGTGGGTGGGCAGTCAGGGCTCCTGTGGCTAGAACCTTCCCCAGAGTCAGAACTGGAATTCAAAACCATCTGCCCCTGAGAGTCGGGCCATGGAATCAGCTGTTCCCATGGTCAAGAGACTTGGTTTTGATTCTGGAGGCTGGTGAGGGACACGCCCCTGGTGCTGCCTGATTACCGAGACGGCAGTTGGCTGCTGGGGATGAAGCAAGAGCTCCACCTGCTCTTTGAATTCAGAACTGCAGCCAGCCTTGAGCTTCAGGAATATGTCCATTTTGCCCAACAAGCCTAGCATCCATTAGTGTGTGGGTGGCTTCACGGGACAGGTGTTTGATGGTGGTGAAGGCAGGGGACAGTGAAGGCAGGTGGGGTGCAGCCCCATCCAGGCTGGAGGTCCTTGTTGGCCTCCCCATCTGACCCCCTTCTGGGATGGTCCATTCAGACCACAGAGCCAGGAAGTGGGGCACAGTACCTCAGAGAGATCCCAGCAAGATTTGTGATACAACAGGGGACTGATTTGGGGGTGTGCCTGTACCCCTTCACAAGCCTTGGCAATACTCCTCTTGCTGGGAATCTGCCACTGGGAATGTTTCCATTCTGCCATCTTTTCCATCATTTGGGTTTTATTTTATTTGGGCTTGATTTCTTTCAGTTGATTTCATTGGTGGATTTGACCCATTCCCCCTGTACCATGTCAATGAAAAGCCGTCCAGCTTCTTGTCCAAGCAGGCGTATTTGTAAGTATGGCCCACTCAGCCTGCATTAGGGTGCTCACAACACAAGGCTCTTCTCCTTGGAGACTTTATCAGGCATCTGTATGTCAATCTGTCTATTCATCTATCACCCCCTAAGCTCATGCTCTGGTTAGGCATCAGGGTGCAGTGGCTGTAGAACTCAGCCCGCATGTTGAGCTCAAAGCTCTGCAGGGGTCTATTCTTTGATAATCTGGACCAACTCAGCACTGAAATCTGGAGTCTCAGGAATAGGAGGGATACCAATAGGCCACTCTCCAGGGGCTTCAGTGTTTCAGTAAGTGTAGAGGGTGTGGGTATCTGTTTCTTATATTAGGCAGATCACATTCTTTCTCTAAAGCAGTGCCACAGCCCTACAGATGCCTTGGCTGTGCCTGGGCTTCCTGGAAGTCCTGGAATTGAGGTCAGAAGGGCATTGAGGGGTTCTCTTGGTGAAGCTGCCTTCAGCAGACCTGGTCCCAAAGATTCCTAATGCCTGACCTCAGAGTGTCCTAGACTATTGTGGATAATGGATATCAGAAGTAGCAGGGCTTCAGCTCCTAGGATGAATGAAGGAGGAAGTATAGACCTAGGAAGGGGAGGAGTCTCTGCAGGCTGCCGCTGCAGCTTCTAAGACAAGCCTGGGCTCAATAGATCTCCATCAATAGGGGTAGCCCTTGGGAGATTTCTCTTCAGTGGGGAGTCTGAGTGGATGAAAGGACCCAGGGTGAGACTCTCACTCCACTTCCAGCCCCATAGGAATTGGCCAGGGTCATGCGAGGATAAGATCAGTGCCTGCCCTGGGCGTGGAGAAGCCTAGTCCCTGGTATATTTTTGCTATAGCCTGAGCAACTATCCCTTCCTTGGTTCTGTGTCTTTTGCATTTGAAATTCCCCAAGGGAAGGGATACTGTCCTCCTTCTCTCAGGTTTCTCTGATCTCTGCCTTCTCCACAGGCCTGCATAAGTGAGGAAACAGCTGACCCTGCTCCTGCAACCCAGCTTCAGCCACGGGAACAATGAGGAGACTCCAGGCCTGGAGTCACAGCCCCGCTTCCCTGCCTGCAGAGCATTTTTTCCAAATTCCCCTTGGATACCAGTGAGGGGAGGGGGCACTGCAGGCCAGGGGGAGGGGGCACTGCAGGCCAGGGTGTCTGCAACTGTGAGTTTGTAATTTTTCTTTCTTTTTTTTTTTTCTTAAAAAAAAAAAGTAAGAAAAGACATAAGAGAATATAGAAACCAACAAATTGCATCCCTGGTCTTCTTGGGCAGCTAACAAACAGTAAGCCTAGGCAGTTTTCCCAGGAGTCCCCTGAGTGCTCTGCCCTGGGGTTACAGGGCCTACCAAGGGAAGGGCTCATCAGAGGACAATAAGAAGGTTCAGTCCCAGCCCGGTGGCAGTGGTGCATGCCTTTAATCCCAACACTCGAGAAGCAGAGGCAAACGGATCTCTGTGAGTTCGAGGCCAGCCTGATCTACAGAGAGAGTTCTACAGAGAGAGTTCCAGGTCAGGCTACAAAGCTATACAGGGAAACTCTGTCTCAAAAAAGAAAGAAAGAGAGAGAGAGAGAGAGAGAGAGAGAGAGAGAGAGAGAGAGAGAGAGAGAGAAAGGAAAGACACTTCAGTCCCATCACAAAGTCCCTCTGAGCCACCAAGAGTGACAAAGGCCTTGAATAAATACCGTAATACCCTAGCTGCAGGTCTTAGTCAAACAAAGGCCCTTGCCCCACTGAGGCCAGTGGAATGAATCCCTGGAACTGGACCAGGAGCCCTGCCACTCCCAAGCTAGGAGAGAACCATGAGTGAAACATGGAGCCTGGGGATATTACATAGACTCTTCTTTGTAGAAAGTGGATGGCATCATTCAGAAAGAAGGACCTTGGGCAAGTAGCCTGAGAACACCTGCCATATTGGAAAATACACAAAGTTGGTGGGTAATTAGAAGTGGGGATCTGAAGCCAGTCTATTCTGAGGTGTAGAATACAGTGTAAGATCACAGAAATCAGAAAGAGTGTTTTTTTTTTCCCAAAGTGGGGAAGAGTTTGTGAAGTGTTTAGAGGTAGCTGGACCCCTGACAGGTGCTGCTCTGCTGGTGAGGAGCAGCAGAGACCAGCTCAACATGGACTAGTAGACATGGCAGTGGGCATATGAGATGGAGCCTAGCTGAGCACTGAGGTGAGATCTTCTATTTTATTATCTTCAGATAGATCCCAAAAGCTACAACAGAACCACTCCTCACACCAACCAGGAACTCTTGCTCCATGCTGTACTACGTTTGTGGTAGATACTGAGTGTCCCCAGCAGACCCACTGTATGGTCTGGGACAGGCTGTGGCAGGCAGGGTGCCCATTCTGCAGTGTAGTACCTGGAGAAAGAAAAGGAAGCATATATGAGTTCTGTTCTTAGCAGGTTGATCTGAGCCAGAGGCCATTGGCCTCAGGAACTTCCTTGATCTACCACTTTGTTTTTCCAGAGAATTATCAGACACATCTTGGGGACACACTGACCTCTGAGAATATAAGAAGGCCATGCATGGCTCCTGTCTCTCAGCAAGGACGGGGTGTGACACGTTTATGTAACACTTGATATCCATGTGCCCCTTCCCCCACCCCCGCATGACCACCAAGCTTCAATCTAGTCTGTGTGCCTCTGAAGCTGGCCTCTCCAAGCCTAGCTTAAGCCCTTGATGACCAACTGGACAAGAGGTGACCCCCAGCCCTCTTTCCCTCTGACTCCACCTAGGAAGGATTCAAAACAGTGGGGCTGGGCGGTGGTGGCGCATGCCTTTAATCCCAGTACTCGGGAGGCAGAGCCAGGTGGATCTCCGTGAGTTTGAGGCCAGCCTGGTCTACAGAGCGAGATTCAGGACAGGCACTGAAACTACACAGAGAAACCCTGTCTCAAAAAACAAAAAACAAACAAACAAACAAACAAACAAAAAAAAAAAAAAAAAAAAAACAGTGGGATTGACTGGTGGAGGGAGTGAGGGGTGTGACCTGGCCGTCTCTACAACGCCACTTCTAGCCTTAGGAAGCAAGACACTCAGGTTACACCCAGGCTGTAGGAAGAATGCTGGGAATACTCTGGACCTTACCTGGTTTAGGACAGGAAGGTGCGTACGCAGCTACAGATAGGCACCCTGCAGATGGGGCACACCTGCAGGTTGGGGGCACACTCTGTACAGACTAAGTGGCCACAGGGCACGAAGACTACAGATACAGCTCGATCCAGGCACACCTTGCATGTTCTCTCCTCCTGCAGCTGTCGAAGCTGCTCCTGCACATCCCCAGCTCCTGGGGACTCAAGAATTCACCAGCACCCTCAGGGCCTGGGGTACTGACTCCTCCAGGGGAATGCGCTTGTTACACGACCCGCCCTCTTACCCTCCATGTTCCCTCTGCACCCCCTCCACGAAAGAGGGTGGCCCATCCACTTCAGGTGGATCCCAACTATACCTGGCTCACTGGCATCTTCAGGCTGCGTCTGTCTCCTGGATGTGAGCAACTCAGGGCCTCCATGGGCAGGAGCTGTAGAGAGTTAGTAAGAATGGATTCAAGGCCTAGCTTCTGTGGAGAAGGGAGGCCGAGCCCAAAGAAGGTCCAGCAGCCACCAAGGACCAGTTCTGTCCTAGAGAACAGAAAGGTTTGCATGGCACTCAGCTGTTCATGAGCTCAAGACCAGAAGCTTCCTGGAGGCCACCAAAGAGCCTGCCTTCCACCAGGGTGCTCTGCCCACCCAGCCCATCAGACTAGGTAGTCATAGATTGTATATACTTGGCATTTGGGGAGGACAGGAAACAAAGGGTGATGGATGCCCAGAGGAGTAAGACAAGGAAAGACAAGTCTAGAATGGGTGAAGGTACCTCTGGCCCTTGCCATCTGGCCCTCATCCTCCTGGAGCAAGTCAGCCATCAGTTGTGAAGCTGGTGTGCTGGGGACACCTGGGCTCTGGTTCTGGTTGCCCCTGGTATCTTTAAGGGAGAGGGGGAGAGAGCGATCTTGTAGAGAAAGGCTGGTGGTCTGTGGCATGGATCTGTGTGTTCCCAGAAGTCATTGGGAAAGGTCCAGCCCTCTTACACTAAGGATGCCACATTTCCAGAGCCTCTATCTAGAGGTGCTACCATGACTAGGAAGGACAGTAAACAAAGCCCTGCACCAGAGTGTCCCACAGACTCGTGTTTTTAAAATGGGTTAGTGTTGTCACATCTCACAGCAGTGAAGCTCAGGAAAAAAGCCACTTGCATGTGGCCACAAAGTTGGCAAACAGATCAGGTGGTCCTTGAAGTCAGAAGTCCCCTTAGGGGTCCCTGAAGAACCTCAGACCCCTGTCCCATCGGGCCCGGGGAAGAGATTTGAAAAGCTGTGTCCTCCATAGCTCTGTTCAACAGGCTTCTAGTTGGCTTTCAGAAGTTGTGGCTAGTGCCCAGGAGAACTAGCCCAACATGCAGCTACATTTCCAGGTTTGGCTGCTGTCTTTAGCAGCTTACTCAGTGGGAACAAGGGAATGCAGTGGCCTGACCTGTGCCTTGGACATCAACATGTGTGCACAGTCCCTCCCTGCTCACTGGCAGGTGGGTACACTTAGCAGTCTTACCTACATATAGGCTGCAAATGCCAATGAAACAGTAAGGGTTCTGCATCAGGCCATCTCACCTGAGGGGGTGGCAGGAATTGTATCTTCTGGTTCTTCCCATTGGTTCTGTTGGAAAGCCATCAATGCCATAAGTAAACAAAGTAGAGACTGCCAACCCACCTGAGTCCTGAGGACAGATGGACTTACCCAGGAGCTAAGCAAGGGGGTGCAGGCCTGGATTCTTTCCACAAAGTCCCTTCCTTTTGACTGTAGCAGGAACCGACACCTGGAGAAGAGATCTCAGAAGGCAGGACTGGACTCTTAGTGCTTCACTGTTATATTCAAGTACTATGAACCATGCCTTCTGTTCCCATGGAACCTATTATTCCCTATGGGAGGTAGTCAGGGATGTATCCCCCCCAGGGGACCTGCTGGGAAAGCTATTCAGGAGACAGGCTCTGAGCACCTAGAAGAGGATAGCAAAGGAGAATGCCCACCGTAGCTGCCTTTCCAGAGAGAGCTTCATGAAGAGTAGAGTTGTCTGCTACCTTAGAGAGATCCTGATGTCCCAGGACTGTGGGAGATGAGGAGGCTGGACAGAGTTCTTTAGGGCCCTTTTCATTAATCGGAACTACAGCAATCCACATGGCCCTTACCTGGGGAACCATCGGGCATGCTCTGTCCAGGGGTCATCCCCGTGTTCCCAGCTCTGCAGACCCCCATAGCAGAAGAAACATCTCACCTTGTCCTGTTGGCCTGGGTATGGCAGAGACACATGGCTGGTAACACCTAACTGGCAACCCCAGGGTGTCCCTTCCATGACCTGATATCAGAGCTTGGACAGACAGGGCTGGGGTCTGTCAGCAGGTTAACAAGAAGGGAGCAAGGCAATGGGCATCTCTCTTGTCTCAAAGGCAAATAAAGACAATGCCTAGGGCATGTGTCAGGAGGGCCCGAGAACGCTCTGGAAAGGCTGAGCTAGCATTTATGTTGTTCTCAGAGCATGTGGGTAGGGTAGGGCCAAAGGCTTGGAGCATCTGTAGCCTGGGAGATTCAGGGCATCCCAGAAAGATTCCTATTGACAGGATACAGAGGTGACCCTCCCATACTGGTTCATAGCCAGGCGTGGTGTTAGTGGCTCAGGCCTTCCTCCTCTCTGCTCTCTGCCCATCCCCCAACCATGGGAAGATGTGTCCTTCATGACCTTGTGCAGAAGTTATAAACAGGACTGCTTACAGGCATATCCCACAGCAGACACCCCAGTCCACAAAATTCTCCTAACATCTGTTGGCCTCGGGGACACTTCTTTTCAAGGAGGTTCTAACTGTCCCAGCCATTAACCCTTTATAAGCAGTGTCCAATTGTCCTAAATTGATTTGGACTCTCGACTGGTCAGTGCAAGAAGAAAGGCCAATTCTCCCCTGATGGCCCCACTGATGACAGTTTCTCTGGCTACGTTCATACTTACAGAGCCCTTCAGTGGGTCTTGCTGCCTCTTTTTCCTCAGCCAGGAAGAGAAAGAGCCAGAACCTGACCCCTACCATGAGTGAGGAGCAGTCCACGCTAAAGGAGTGAACTATTTGTAACTAGAACAGGTACTCAAAGGATTTGAATGGAGTTGATCCTTGCACTGGCCTGGTACATGGGAAGCCTGGAGGATTACCTACAAGATGGGCACAAATCAGGATGCTTAAGGTGACCACTGCATCCATAGGATACATTGTTTTTGTCCCTCTAGGTCCTGGAATGAAAGAGACTAATCACCTCTGGCCAGGCAGGATAACAGGACTACCTTTCATCAGCTCCTCCCTCAGGGCAGGAATGCACAGAACTCTTGGCCTGGAAGAGTGCTAAATAGCATCCAGACCACAGCAGGAAGACCCCAAGACTTACCTGTATGGAAGAAGCCAGCAGCAGCCAATGGCTCAGGCTGAATCCCAGCAGTAGATGGCCAGTCGTAGAAGGAAGCCAGACGGAGATCCTCTGAATCCATCTCAGGGAAGGCAGGCTCCCCAAGAAAGGTAGCCCCAGAAGATTCTTCCTCTTCTGACAGGGTGCGCAACTGGCCCAAGATCTGCCCATCTAGGCAGTCCTGGACTAGGACGTGGCTACGTGCATGCTGGGGTCCACACTGCTCCTGTGGGGGGCCGTTGCTATCTTCCCTGTGACTTAGCTCTGGGCCACAGAACAAGTTCCTGGCCCTACCCTCAGGTCCCATGGAGAGAACCGCAGCTCTGAGCAAGTCTGCAGGAGAAAACATCACCACTGGAATGTGCCAGTGACTTACTCTAGCCCTTTCTAGAAACTGCAGTGACTCCTGCTTCTAACTACAGGCAGATGCCACTAGATGCTCAAATGCTGTAGTGTCCAGGGATGTGCCACTTTCTAAAAGAGGCCAGAGTGGCAGCCACGTGCTCTCTGCAGCCAGTGTGTCATGGGGCCTCCTGGCAGGCACATAACAAAGGCAGTACTCCACAGAGCAGAAAGCATCTCTAAATGGGGGGAGGGAGAAACAGCTTGGGGATCCCTCCAACAGCATCCCCTAAGTCTCTGGAAATAAGTCATAGACACTGACAAAAATATAGAGGAGGGAGACTCCAGCCATTCAGGGTCCAGTTCTGGCTAGAGATAGATCCAGACAGGGCCTGCAAGGTAGAGAGCTCGATTGTCCAGGACAGTATGCAACCTCAACCACATTCTTTCCATACCAAGCCTGTCCTGATGTTCAAGGATGACATCACCTGCTTATCCTGTCCCTAGCTCTTAGGAGATCCCTGCTTGGCTCAGCCCGGACTATCCTATCTGGTCTCAGGCTACCCTCTTTCTGTCTGAACAGTCTAGAGTCAAATCGAGGGTGGTACGCCCTGGGCCTTGGTCTGGGAGGAGCTCAAGGTTTAGAATGTGTTTGCTCCAGGCCAGACATCTCTATCTGCACTGTCACAGGGAATATTGCCTCCCTAAATGAGCTCTGCCTAGGGACTGGTCCTAGCCAGCCCCAGGTGAGAGACTCCATTGCCACAGACCTAACAGAACAAGGAGGAGGGTCATAACCCCAGAGAGGCCATAGCTACAGGTTAGTAAAACAAAAGTCCTCAGGACTACTGGAAGGGGCAAAGAAAAAGATCAAGAGGCCAACTCTGCCCCAGCTGGCACTGTACCCAGATAACTGCACAAACCCTTCGCCTATAAGCAGCTCTTCACTGCTGGTGAAGCTTTTAACTTGGTGAGTATATGTATCCCAGCACTCAGGAGGCAGAGGTAGGCATATCTCTAAGTTTGAAGCCAGCCTCATCTACAGAGTGAGTTCCAGGACAGCCAGGGCTACACAGAGAAGCCATGTTTCAAAAAGAAAGAAAGAAAGAAACTTCAGACAGTTCATTTTGGTCATATTCACCCCTGTTTCTCCCCTACCTCCTCCCAGATCCATCCCCGTCTCTCCACTCCCAACTTCATTTCCTCTTTTTTTTTTTTAAATGTTTAATCTACTGAGTCCAATTTGTACTGTCTATCACTGTGCTGTCCAATTGTGGTGCAGCGTCATCCACTGGGACATGGTCAACCTACCAGGGGCCACCAACCTTAAAGAAAACTGACTCTCCCTCTCCCAGAAGCTATCAACTGTCAATAGTCCCTCAGTCAAGGGTTAGATATTGAGAGATACAGTGAGGGGTTGGGGCTTGTAGGGTAGGCATGGTGGCTCATGCATGCAATCCTAGCACTCATGGGGCTAAGGCAGGAAGATTGCTGTGAATATAAGGCCAACCTGGACTACACAGTAAGTTTTATGCTAGCCTGAGTGAGACCCTGCTTCAAAAAATTAAAAATTAAAGTTTGTAAGGAATAGAGAGAGCAGAACAGATTGGGCAGGAGGCCTACCTTCTCAGGTGTAGGGGGAGACCATCCTAGAACTCTACTTCACAGGCCTAAGGAGACACCGGGCTTGGAAAGGAGATCTGGGTCCCAAGCTTGCCTATGTGTCTTACCCTGCTCACCTTCCACAGGAGAGCCCCCGTGGTATGCAGAGTCCATAGGCAGCTTTTCCAGTGTTCCTTGGCTTTAGAATGCCCTGGGAGGACCATGTTTCACAGAGCCCCCATTGCCCTTTGAGAAAGACACAGGGTTTTCACCATTTCAGAGATGTGGAAACTGAGGCAAAGAAAGGGAAAGCAGGTTCACTGAGAGCAGAGGCATGGGAGATCAGCCTAGGAGATGGTGGCCTAGCCTACTCCGTTCCATACCAGATCAAGCCCCAAAGGGCTGGAGTCCCTGGGGAATCCACCATCACCATCTCAGCAGATGTATCCCCACATGGCACAGCAGGGATTTAGGACCCTGTCTCATCCACTTGCTGGGCTCCCGTGCTGCCTATACTTCTATCTAAGGCAATAGAACCTTCTAGAGCATCCCCTGGGGACCTCACTACCCTTGCCTTTCTCTCTACTTGTAAGCAAAAGGGCAGAATCACAGCTTTGGTGTTTGAACCTTTCCAGGCCCCTTGCTGGACTAGGTTCTCCAGGATTGAGGCCAAAGGGGAGGATAAAGGAGAATAGGGGCGGCTTCACCAAGCTCTTTCTCTGTGCAGGTCCAGGCCTGGGTCCCTGCGGGTCTGAGTACTGGACTCTGGACCTGCTGCCTGGGCCTGAGGATCTGTGACAAAGGACAGTCTCTCCCAGCCAGGACCACAAGTATTCCCTGACAAAGACAGCTGAGCTATCCCTCTTTCCTGTTCGAGAGCCCCCCTGGCAGACAGGAACATCCTTTACCTGTGACCACAGAATGGGGATCTCAGGGCTCTCAGCAGTGCATGAGGCCTATGAGAGAGGCCAGCAATAACATGGCGTGTGCTGGAGGGGATGGGAACAAAGCGCCGGGGTAGCTGTGCCAGTTGCATCCGTGCTGGGACTTCATAGAAACAGTACTAGTCTCTACAGTGCCTCGCCTGATGCCTCGGTCTCTGCCGTGAGCTCACACTGCAAGCTGAGTCCCTTGCTAATGCAGACAATACCTAGGTGGTGACAAGGCCCTGTAGCTCATAGCATAGCCAGGATGTGACTTTGGGTCAGCTAAGGGCCAGTATGAGAGTGTGGGGACTGTTTGTGCCATCCTCTGTGTGGTCAAAGCCAAGGGGGAGGGCTGGGGGTTCCTGGATGTGGTAGGGGAAGAGATAAGAGAAAGGGGAGACAGAGGAAGGCCAATGCCACTATCCCCCTCTACGGACCAAGGGAATTCTTTCTGTTTGGTTCTGTAGATCTTCTGCCCTACTCTGAGCTCTACAGAGCAGACACTAAACAGTCTGAAGCATGAGTGTCGTGTCGAGCATCCTGCTGTTAACATTGGACTTGTTCCTGAAGGTCACTCCCCTGGGCACTCTGAGTGTATTTTTCAGAGCCCAGAGACTGTGGTATCCAGCCAAAGGAGAGCACTTAGGCATCATGGGCCAGCTGAGATAGCAGTCTTCTGTTCCCGAAGTCCAGGGGAACCCAAATGCCCCACAGGTCAACACTTTAGACTATGTACTTCTGGGCCCAGACTCCAGCCAAGGGGGAATCCAGGGTAAAGTTGGATTTGGCTTCAGGAAGAGCTAGATCAGGGAGCTCCTGGGCCTCAGGAAGGGCTGCAGGGTAGGAAGTGGGAACTATAGCCTGCAAGGGACAAGCTTGATGTCACTTCCTCCAATTTATTTTAATCGGAGTTGCTGGCGGGCTTGTGGATAACCAGGTTCAATGAAACTGAGTGTCAGGCTCATCTGTGAGCCTACTACACATGCAGGCCCCCAACTTTTCCCAGGGACTTGGAATTTGAGTGCCCATGCTCTGGATCCTGGCTAAGTGTGGCCATTTGAATCTTGTTAAAATGAAATAAAATGGAAAATGCAGTCCTTACAGTTCAAGTACTCAGTAGCTGCACAAAGTCAGTAGTTACGCTGTGGGACAGAGTAACCTAAAAGGTCACAGCACTCACCCACTGCCCATGGGAAGAACGTCAGTAGAACATCAGTCTCCGGAGGGTGGAAGGTGAGGGAGCCTGAGGTCATAACGCCTGATTCAGAGCACACCCTACTGGACATGAAGGGGATGACAACACAGGATCAGACACCAGGTCCTGGAGTGTTGTGGAATTAGTCACCCATAGGTGGACTAAACTCTTCAGAAATGCAGTGAGATAGATGAGTCCCCAGTGTCATCTGACTCTAAGGCAACAACAAGAACAGGGTCCAAATGCCTGGAAGACAGCTAAGTGACTTCGGAAGGGTGGAGGGGAGGCTGTAGGGACAGGAGGCACACTTGCAACCAGTGTCTGGGAATTGCAAGAACATGAGGGAGTATGGAAACCTGGAGACCAGTCAATAGGTGTTAGAGGAATGGATTGGGTATCTAGGCAGACACCTTCCCCTGTGGAACTCTGGTTGCATTAGAATTGCTATCATATATTGTCATCATTGTGACATAAGTGCAAAGCTTCAGCAAAAGTGAAATGCATTAGCTCACATGCAAAGCCCAGGGTGGACTGCCTCAGGCTTAGCTTCATCCATATGATCAGATAATGCCATCATTTGCATACCTTTAGCTCTCAGGGATAGCATCACCTCTCGGTAAAGATGGTCATGGATGGCTCACAACTCAGCATGAGTTGCTCACAACTCAGCAAAGTGAGGGAAAATGCATCTCATTTCCCCAAAGGCACAAGCTTAGGACTGAGAAGGACACCCTAAGTGATACTAGCATGCAATTACCAGACTGAAGGGTTATTGGGCATAGGGGTGGTGGTAAGTGGAGACATGTAGGAGAGTCTCCTTCAGTCTTCCCATTCCCTGGACAGGTCACACTCCTTCTCTGGGGAGGGGTGTTGGTTGCATGTCTGGTCAGGCCCTCACTCCAGGTTAACAGTTTCAGCAGTGCTCAACATTCCTCCAGCTGCCACATGCATCTTCATATACTCCTTGCCCCAACTGGGCCCCAAGCCCCTCTCCCTCATTAGCCCTGCACACTCTCTTTCCTGCTTACCATGTTGACCCTTGCCAGCTCCACCCGGCTCTGTGCATCCCTGATTTTTTACCACAGTCATTACTTGACTACTAGGATGCCAACTCTGCATAACTCCAACAGGGCCTTGGAATCCTTGTGGTTGCCAGGACCTACATAGGCACCTTTCATATCAGATGATTCTTACCTAGAACGCTGTTGTGGACAGTCTTTGAAATTGTTTTGTAAGTGCTACCGGCTGAGATGATTAGGCCTGGGCAGGACTTGGTGATTCAGACCAGACCAGCCTCCATTTCCCCCAGAATCAATTTTTGAAGCAGAAACCTCTGCCACCTCTTGTTCCGGCAGGAGCCTAGGTGTGGGCACAGTATACTCAAGGTCGGTGTACGGATGTTGCAGGGTGACTTGGGTGACTAAAGGTCAGCACCATTTTACCTGAGGAAGCATGGCCTTAAATATCAAGTCAGTTGAAAAACAAACAAACAAAAATCAAATAAAAAAACACCACGACAGGTCTAGAGGGAGTTGGTAAGGGCAAGAGGAGGAAGTCTTTCTTGTTTTTTGAACCAGAGTTCCTGGTTTTCTTCTTGCCCTGGCGGAGAGCCAGACTTGATTGCCACATGAGTTGAATGGATATGCCTCCTACAGCAGCCTGTGCTTCTTGACTTAAGGTCAAGGCCTGAGGCTTACATGATCCTAGAGTACCACATACTTGCTTGTTCTTCCTCAGCGTTGAAGCTGATATCCTGGAGATGTTTGGATCCTAGGCCATCTGGTACTGTCCTGGGGAATAGACAAGCACAGCCATAGTATCAGAAGTCAGCTGCAATTCCTGGAAACACAGAGGCAGCCAATAGGCCATGGCACCCTCCATGGATGGTAGGTTTCTGGTCCAAGTTAGGCTGTGGGTTTTTAGGTACTGTGTAGATGGAAAAGAGACAAGGGTTGGACAGGGGCCAAGGTTCATGAGTCAGTTGAAGTTCAGATTGGCTGGTTGTGCCCTGGCATTTGCTCTAACTTCTTGGAGGCTTGCTTTCTGGTTCAGGACCACAGAGCTGCTTGGCTTTTGAGAGGTGGGCTACATGATGCATCTGCCACATGCTAGCCCAAGCACCTGCATTCAGCCATGGATGCAAGAGTGGCCCCTGATATAGGGAGCTGACCTTGGGTAAGTAAGTGTCTATGTTCTGATTCCTGCTGTTCCAAGAGCACCCTGAGCCAGTCAGCACGCACTCACTTAGATTCTAGTTAAAGGACATTCTAGAGACCAATCCAGAGACTTCTTTTCTCATTCCTCCCTGTCCTGGCTGCCTGCCAAATCATGGGTCTGATTTATGGTGACTTGGTTAAACCACCCTTTTTGTGTCTAGGTTGAAGCACTGGGCTCATTTTCTGTCCCCATGCCTGTGAACTTCTGGTGGGTAGTCAGTGTACAGTGAGGCTGAGCAAGACTGTGTAAGCCTCCCTCCGCAGGAAGCTACAAGGGTAGGGACCACTGGCACCCCAGTACTCTGTATATCCCAGGCATGAAGTAGGTGATCAACTAATGCCTTTCAATAAGTGACTAATGGACATTTAGGGAGAGGAGTTGTGAGTCATAGGAGCCTCTCAATGTTGCTGTTGAGCGGCAGAAGACAGAAGGAGCCTCAAGGTGGTTTTCCTGGAAGACAAACTAGGCACCCCAGAAAGTATGGAAGGACAGGGTATTCAGAAGGAGGTCTGCTGCAGGGAGGTTGTCCATTCCCAGAGGGCATTCCTAGCGAAGGGGTGGGGGCTGCTGCATTTGAGCAGCTGTGGCTGTCGTCTGCATGGACAGGCGTCTTCACTGCTGGCCCCCCAGGGCAATTTTTGGGTGAGCTAAACCCAGCACACAGCAAAGGCTTGTTCCAGCCAGGTGTCATTTGAATACAGGACTTATAGGCTCTGGACCCTATCCTTCAGCTATCCTAGCTGGAGATTTCAACACGGCCTCCTTGGGGGACATCTAGCATCTATAAAATGGCCAATAGGTGTGCCCCTCAAACCAGTGATTCACCCAGAGGTGCCTCTCTCTTGTGTCCTCCTACTAATGACATGTATCAGAGGCTAGAACATTTACTCCAGCAAAGCCAGGGACCAAACACTCCCTGGAAGGGATGGGTAGGTGCATCTTGATGTTGGTGCCTAGCAATGGTCTTGTTGAGGACCAATGTTTGGTTCCCAGCACTCAGATGATGGTCCATAATTACCTGTTACTCCAGTTCCAAGCAATCAGACAGCTTTTCTGACCTCCACAGGCACCAGGCACATACACAGTGCACATATATACATGCAAGCAAAATACTCATAAACATAAAATTAAAAAATATTTTAAAGGGGCTGAAGAGATGGCTCAGGGCTTAAGATCACTTGCTGCTCTTTTAGAGGATCCAGGTTCAATTCTCAGCACAAATTTGGGGGTCAGAACCATCTGTAACTCCAGTTCCAGGGCATCTGGCATCCTCTTCTGGCCTCTCTGAGCACCAGGCACACGTGGTGCATTTACATACAAGCAGTCAAAACACACATACACAGAAAATAAAAGTTAATATATCGTTTAAAAATTACATTTGACAGATTTGTTTTATTTTATATGTGTGTGTGCCTGCTTGTCCGTATGTGCACCAAGTGCATCATGGCACATCCAATGCCAGAAAGAGAGTTTTGCAATCCCTGGGACTGGAGTTACAGGCAATTAATTGTGAGCCACCATGTGGGTGTCGGAAACCAATCCCGGGTCCTTTGTAAGAACAGCACGTAGTCTTAACCACTGAGCCATTGCTCCAGCCCTCGATGAAAGTGATATCTGCTGTGGGTGTAACAGGGAGGAGTGTGTGTGTGTGTGTGTGTGTGTGTGTGTGTGTGTGTTGGGGCTCGCGCGGGGGGGAGGGAGGGGTAAACAGGTTCACTAACCAAGGAGCCTGCCTGAAAGTGAATGTCTAGTGGGGTGAGTTTTGTTGGGGACTCTTTGAGGAGTGAAAAATGAGCTGAGTTTTCTCCACGAATTTGGAGCCCAAAGGGGGCTGTCTAGCCTTCCTCAAAGGCCCCTTGTCTTTTCCTCTTGGGTGATGGAATCGGGTTCAGAATCTAACGCGAACACTGGTCACATACTGGCACTCCCCTCTTAAGCCCAGATTGTTGCAGGGCAGCGGAAGAAGCCTGCACAACACAGACAGAACTCTAGCCCCACTGGAACAGGTGTAGCTTAGCCACAGCCACCCACCTCCTCCTCAATAGGCACCGCCCCAGGAGCCCCACGTGACTCCCCGACTCGCCCCGCCCCTTCAGCGCGAGACTGAGTCCCAAGCGCGAAATTCTGGGCGAGGAGCGACGACGCGCAGGCGCAATGGTGGCGACTCGACGGCGCTCCCGGCCTGCCCCGCGCGCTGACGTCGCGTAGCCTCGTCCCCGCCGCCGCGGCCGCCATTCGAGTTGGCTACCCCTCAGCCTGTCCGCTACCTCCAGCTATCGCCCGCTGTTCCGGCCCGCGTGCCCACAGCTGCCGCCGCGCCCGGCCGCGCCCGCAGAATTGGCGGCGGGGCCCGGGGCCGCGCGCGGCGTGACAGGCCCGGCCTCGCGGGAGGCCCGAGCCGGCGGCGCCCCGGTCCCGCGCCGCGCTTTTCATGAAGCATGTCGGCCACCAGCGTGGACCCCCAGGTAGGGGCGCCTCGGGACTACGGTCACGAGGCCAGTTCGCGGACAGAGGCTGTGTGGCCTGGGCCGCGCCGGGGACCTGAAGGCTGGGCTGGGGGTGCGGGGTCCGGGCCGGGAACCGAGAGGCCGGGTCAGGGCTTGGGGCTCCGGGCCGAGGACCTGGATACCGGGCCGGGCCGGAGTCATGGGTTCCGACGTCGGGGCCCGCTGGGCCTGGCCGTGGTCAAAGTATGGGAGAGCTGGAGGCCGGGCCGGGGTCGTATCGCCCTCTGTGGACATTCTGCGGATAGTAACTTGTGTGTTTCCTTTCCCGGACTGGGTGGTGTCCACCCGCATATCCTGACCTGCGGCGACGCAGAGAACAAAAGGACAAGATAATAAAGGTGAGGAGAGTTCCGGGAAGTCGACTTTGGAGGAAAACGGGGCAGCTTGTCAGTCTGTGTGGACAAGAGAAAGTCCATCAACCTTGCCTGGAATCGGAAACTTAGTTTCCTCCGCCAGTTCGGAGGAGATGAAACTTTCCATTTCCGGGATATTTGACAGATTGGAGGGGGACTAGAAAAAAAGGCGTACCCGGAGTAGTTAAGCCCTTCCCTCTTCACTCTGCAATAACAGTTACCTGGTGGGGAAGGAAATGGTGATAAGACATCCTCTCAGAGGTTGGGGGCTGAAAGACGGTCGTCTGTTGCTAGGTAGTGGATGGCTCTTGGGGAGAGTCAGCTAGCCTGTGGGCCTCGTAGGCTCTGCCCTCCACCCTAAGTTACAGTCATTGTAAGTTTATTGTCATCTGTGATATTCTGGCTTGTAATAAACTCCCAAAACTCAGTCTTGCAAAGTGACACTAAATTTTTAACCAGTGTATGTTGTTGTTACTTGGGTGTAACCAAATATGGTTCATCGTGTTTTAAGGTTGGAAAAGGCCCAGCACTTTATTTACCATTCCTTTCCTTTCCTTTACTGGCTGTGCACTGTAACAGTGGAAAGTAAGTGGAGAATCAGATGATAGTGAGCTTGGGTTACAGCCCTTTCCAACTGAGCATCCTGCCCTCTTCCGGTCTCCATGCATAACTGGGCTCTTAGAGCATGTGCCCTCTGTTTGCCTGGCATAGATCTGAGACCCTGTAGATTTCATTAGCTGGGGGGAGGGGGGGGGCAGTGGTAGAGCATTTGCAGGCATATTGGAAGCCCTGGGTTCAGTTCCTACCTCTGGGGTCAGGGCGGAGCATCAAAAGTCTGGCTGTAAGTTTCTTGCCATTTATTTTATTTGCAACAAAATGACCTGACCAAATTATGATTATATCTTTATAAAAATGTAATTTAATTTATGGAAAGTTGTGCAATGCCAGTCTCATAAGGCATGTAAACATCAGCTCTCAAGAGTGTGCCCATTTTGAAATAAGATCATATCTACTAAAATTTGAAAATAGACTTTACTAAGGTTCCCATGCTTAAAAGTAATTTTTTTGGCCGGGCGGTGGTGGCACATGCCTTTAATAACAGCACTCAGGAGGCAGAGCCAGGCAGATCTCTGTAAGTTCAAGGCCAGCCTGGGCTACAGAGTGAGTTCCAGGAAAGGCGCTAAAGCTACACAGAGAAACTCTGTCACAAAAAAAAAGTAATTTTTTTAAAGCCTGAAGATAATATTTTGCAACTTCTTGTTCTAGTACAAAATGGTTCTTTGCATCAGAAGGATACAGTTCATGACAATGACTTTGAGCCCTACCTTTCTGGACAGTCCAATCCGGTGAGTTTATTTTATTAGTGTATTTTTTTTTTAAATAATTTTGTTTGTAACACCTTTACTATCATATTTCTATTTTTCTACCCTAAACAGGAAAGAGGCAGGCTAGAAAGTATTAAAAATGATCAGTCTTGAAGAGTTGAGCAGCAAGTCTCAACCTCTGAGCCATCTCTCTAGCCCCAGACAATTAAAAAATATTTTTTGTATTTATCCTTTGAATATTTCATATGTACATACAGTATATGTTGATCAAAAGTTTCACACTTCCCCAGCATGCCCCTTCCACCTTCATGTCCTCTTTCCCCTGACCTACTAAGAAGAGACTGTCTTGCCTGGGGCATTTACTAGTGAATGTAAACCCAAACTTGTTCCTGGCCATACAGAGGAAGGTGGAGGACTTTCTTTATCTGGAGGAATTTCTTTATCTGTTTAAGCAATTTACTAAGGAGCAAGTAAAGACCACTGCATCCTTTCACTGCCTCTCTGGGGAGCCGTAGTGGTAACAAATCCCTCTTTACTGGGTACCACCACTGGACTTTTTAAGGGAATTTAACCACAAAAATCTAAGCATTGTTTTGGCTGGTCCCTGCACTGTAGGATCACCAGTTATTATCCCTCGTCCCTTCCACCCACTAGATTCCCTAATTAGTTTCCCACAAAAATTGTCTGCAAGAAGTCTTCTGGCAATAGAATTGCCCTGGTTAAAAGCCATCAGCAAGCTAGGCATGGTGGTACACACTTTTAAACCCTGTACTCAAAGGTAGAGCTAGTTGGATCTCTTGAGTTCAAGGCCAGACAGGACTGTATAGTGAGACCTGTCTCAAAACAAAAAACCAAAAAACCATAGCCAATTTGAAATTTAGGTTTAACCATAGTGACTGCTACTTTTAAATGCATGCTGCATATTTAGAGTAAAGCAAGATTTTGCCTGGTCCTTGTACTGGAAGGAAATGGATTACCTGCCCTTTTTTTTATTTATTTTCTCCTTATCTGCCCCTTCTAGATCATCTTAGAGCATTTTACAACTTTTCTCCATCTTCCTTCCCATCGCATTCAGCGTGTCAGAAGCCCAAGAGTCTGAAGGAGCCTTAACCTATAGGGTTGTATATTGTTGCCCCTGAATATCTGGGCACTATGGAGTTGCAGAGCTGACTTGGCTTTAGTCATGGGCTGTTGGCCATGGCAAGGACAAGAAGTTAAACAAACCTATTCTTTTGAATATCGTATTTCCTGGTTTTCTTAGTAGTGGTATGTACCAAATATTAACTAAAACAAGGAACTAGGGTTGCTTTACTACATTTAAAATGTGTTTTTATAAAGTTGGGACTCGAGGTTTATTTAAAAAGTGGAGTTGATTCCCTCCGCCCCCTGCTGTCAGTTGGGTGGCATTGCAGTCTTCTCTTGCGGAAGCCATGAAAAGGAACATTCTTCAAGGTAGCACTCCCAAGTGAATAGCTTTAAAGTGGCTCTTTGGTATCTCTATGTTCAGATGTGTACTTTTAGCAAAGTACTTAACCAGCACATTAAGAGTAAATGTGTGCTCCTGATGGCAGATTTTCTAGAAATGCCCAACTTTATTAAGAGGTAGGTAGGAAGCAGCAGCACAGGAAGCTTTCAGCCTTAAGAATGAAACAGCTGAGGACCAGCATGATGGCCATTTACCTGTTTGGAGAAGCTGGAGCCTTTAGTCATTCTTCAGGGGTCTTTTGTCTTTCATGTTGCTTGTTTCTTCATTTGGGACCAAAATGCCATCTGCCTCCCTGCTTTCTGTAGTACATCCTTGTGCCCAAAGATGGTTCAGAATCCGAATAGACACTGTCACTTATGTTGTTTCATGTGGCCACATTGAAATTTGTACCTCTGTATTCATTTGTGAGGAACTGCTGGCCTTGGGAGTTTTTAGCTTATCTTGAAAATTGAGCCTACCCAGTCACCAAGTTTTTTGTTTAAAATCAGGCTTTTTTTGTGTGTGGGTTTTTTTTTTTTTTTTTTTTTCACCTGCAGCCCAGAGTGAAGTAAAGTTAAATAATGCTGTGCCTTGTTAGGGCATATGCAGCCTCTGTTGTTTGTGAAGATCTGGGAGAAACTTGATACCTGGGTTACTGCCATGTCTAGGCAGTTCTGGTAGGCTCAAGATTAAGCACATATGTGCCTGGCTATCAAGCCTGTGTCTGGCTTAGATTTTTGTGGTTAAATTCCCTTAAAAAGTCCAGTGGTGGTACCCAGTAAAGAGGGATTTGCTACCACTACGGCTTCCCAGAGAGGCAGTGAAAGGATGCAGTGAGTCTTTACTTGCTCCTTAGTAAATTGCTTAAACAGATAAAGAAATTCCTTATCAGAAACTGCTGTCTCCGCATGTTGATCAGCCAGATAAGGGACTGGCATTTTAGTCTCAGAAGGATCAGGATCAGCTTTGAAGAAAGACGAAGAAAGTGCCTAGCTGAGTCAGTGTGTAGTGTTCAGGTTTTTCTCTAAAATTTCCTCTGTCTGTGGTTATCTCCTGAAACAAATATGGTCCTGCTGCTTGACAGAGCAGTTCCCAGAAGTCCTAGTCACTTGGTCACTTTTCAGCTTTGCCCTCAGTGCTTTCCTGTCACATAATTGATTTGATTCAGTGAAGTACATGTGTCTCAGCATGCTCCAGAGATGATCTGCTGGGCTTGGAAGAGGCTGTTCTACATCTCCTTCCAGTGTCAGTCACCCAGATGGTCTCAGGATCCTTTCCTTCTTGGGAAAAGGGCAGAGGAAGTGTTCTACTCATTCAGAGTTGTTGTCGTGTGTGTGTGTGTGTGTGTGTGTGTGTGTGTGTGTGTGTGTGTCCATCCCCCATCCCTCTCATTTAAGGTAATTAAACTTGGAATTTTATTTTTTAAAGTTCTTAATTCTAGAACAGATTTATGGCTTTATTATACTTTACTGTTTCCGAATAACCTAGGGATAACAGCCATGGTCATAATAAATTCTCTTTAATTCTTTGGAATATCTATTTTGTTTATCTAATTTTCCCAGTTATCAGGAGGAAGAGACCAAGTTGTATTGTCATCTGTCAGTGACCTCTGGCTTTGCCTGGAAGATGTGTTTGCCTCCCTTGTATAGTTTGTTGTACCCAGGCTTTGATTAGAAGTCTTAGATATGGCACTACCCAGTAGTCTGGTAAGAGCTGTGGGAACCCAAGTGTTCTTACTCAGAGGTGTTTATATGTGAAAAACAACTTTTGGTTTTGCTTGTGTAACTTATTCAGCTGTGTCTCTGATAAACCACTTCTTACTGGTAGCTTAGACTACCCTGTGGAGCCACCAAGCCAGAAGAGACTGTCTTGCCTGGGGCATTTACTAGTGAATGTAAACCCAAACTTGTTCCTGGCCATACAGAGGAAGGTGGAGGACTTGGACAGACTCTGCATGCTTCGCTAGCAGCCCCAGTGTATTTCCAGGGTATATTTGAAGTAAGTTGTTGCATATCTAGACTAGAGTAGGCAGCATATACTAAAGACTGATGGGAACCACTTCCTTCCCAGGAAAGGTATATATCATGAACTGGCTGGCATTCAGCCTGGCTTACAGAGTTGTGGAAACAGCAGCTACAGGTTTCCTCTGCATAAAATGGCCTGGTTGAAATAGCTTCACAAAGTAGCCTGATGCTTCACATTCAGAAATTGAAAGGAAATATGATAGATGTAATAGGAACAGGTCTGTCAGTGGGGTTGTGATAAAAACTGGGATTGGGCTAAAGTACAGTTTCACAGTGCCTGTGGCCTCTCAGGATAGAGAGAATTAGGAGAGGTGAGGATACTGATTCAAAGGGAGAGGGAGGGTGTGGCTCAGTGTTTGGGCAACCTCCTGGATGCCTGCAGCACTTTTCAGGAGACCTTAGTAAACAATGGCCTTTTTATCTGTGATTTTACCTTTTCTGTGGGGTTTAATTTTATCATTGCTTATTCCATCCTCCATCTGACAACTCAAGCAATGAGGTCTCCCACGACTGTGCCTTCTGGGCTGCTGACTGCTTCTCTTCTCTGCTGCCTCGCTGCCTCTGTCCTACATGTGTATTTCTACATGTACATTTTTAGTTGAATCATCACACCCTTGTCTTGAGGTGGGATGATTTTTTGCAAAGAAAGTTACCTAGGATCTTTGTGTAAGGATCTGAAAGAAGCACAATTTTAGGATTTGGGGTGCGATGTTAGGAACGTGTTGTGTGTGAATCTACTGTATTCAAGGAGCATTTCAGCAGTACAGACTGGGGAATAGTGGGGGCCACCTCTTGTGTGATGTTGAGTATGTGGTGGGCTGTTTGCGTAGCTCTGTTTGTGACATGTGTGCTATGTCTGTTCTTTGGATGGCTTTGAGAGATATGCTGAATGTGATGGATTATAATCCTAAATTGTGTCAGTCTCAGATAAGGCTTAAGTATAAGTCAGAGTGACTCGAGCATCTTTTCTGAATCCTTATTGCTGTTTCTCTGTTGATTTGATGCCTAGTGGGTTAGAATGACATACCACTATCTTCCCTTCTATTTGCCTTTCTCATTCATTAAAGTGGTTACTGAGGTGGGCCAGTCTTCCTTTGTATCCATGAAAGGAATCTGTATGATTACCTCATAGAGGAAGGCTTCTTCTACCCAGACCTCATTGATTTCTTCCTCCTGTCCCTGCTGCTCAAACTCTTTTGAAGAGTGCTGGGAGGAGGCACACAATAGGAGGTTGCAATGGAGGAACCAGAATCACTGAAATCCTTTCAAGAGAAGATGAAGTCAAGTTTTTTTTATGTTTATAGAACATTTATGATGACCCGTTTGTAGTTGCTAAAAGTTTTCATTAACAGGGAAATAGTTACTTCATGTTAAGTGATAGTTCTGAAATGGTGTGGTGCCAAGTGGAACTTTCTTACTTCACTAGACATGTCTACCTGAGCACAGGTTGCCACTTGAGGAAGATATCTTCACTTACCTCACTGATACTTCACTTTCAGAGATTGAAAAGAAATACAGTGGAGGTAATAGAAACTGGTCTGTCAGTAGGGTTGAAGTAAAAACTGAAATTGAGCCTAAAGCAACTCTTTTATGGTGCCTGTGGACCATGTGTGGGTAGGGCCTGATTTTGACCAAACCTTAGCTAAGTGTCTCCAAAGACATTTGTTATCCTAAAGCTGCCAACTCCCAAGTCTACACCTGCAGCCTCTGTAACTCCTTAGAGTTGTAGAAAGGCAACTAGGTCAAGATGGTGAAGCATTCCTTCCTCTCTCATATCATTCTGCCCTGTAACCTATCCCTTAAAGCCACTCTCAGAAGCTCCTTCTGCAGATAGAGTTAGGGCTTAGGAAGACTCATAGCAGGGTTCTTAAACTCCAAGGACTTGATATTGGCAAAGGTGTTGGAACCAGCCAGGTAGCATCGTGTTCTCCTCTGAGCACCCATGAGTGTGCCTAGGAAACCATGAAAAGTGAAGAACAGACCCTTAGAAAACCCCAGCTGGGGTAGCTATCAGGAATGTTGTATAGAAAAGGGTCTTGAAGAGTGACCTTGAATACCAATGCCCGGGTGTGTCAGTAGGGCCAGTGAGCTGGAGCCTGCTGGTCCTAATTGACTGTTGGAGCCATCTCAGTGCACTGTCCTCATGTTTTACTCTGTTATCAGTGTTCATTTATAAACATTACTGCTGCAGGCCTGGGTTGGATTCCTCTGATGGTGAAAGCAAAAGGACTGGCTGGGTCATATCACCTGAGTTCAGGTCATTTCACCTGAATTCAAATACAAAAGAGGCTTTATATTTTTATATTTTGATTTTTGAGACAGGGTTTCTCTGTAGCCCTGGCTGTCCTCAAACTCAGAGATCTGCCTGCTTCTGCCTCCTGAGAACGGGGATTAGAGGCATGGGCCACCACTACCCAGCGAGGCTCTTTATATTTTGAGGCAACAGCTTGGGTTGCATTTGTTACCAAATTTTCTGGGTCTGACTTTTGTTTTGACATTGGTAACCATAGCTTTCTTTTAGGAAAAAATAATCCTGTGCTATATTAGGCTTATTTCTGCTCTGTCTATGTATGAGGTGGTTGGCATAACAGACTGTATGACAGGAATCTAACTTACCACCTATTTTGTTTTTACAGAGTAACAGTTACCCCTCGATGAGTGATCCTTACCTGTCCAGCTACTATCCACCATCCATTGGATTTCCTTACTCCCTCAGTGAGGCACCATGGTCCACTGCAGGGGACCCTCCCATCCCATATCTCACTACCTATGGACAACTTAGTAATGGAGACCATCACTTCATGCATGATGCTGTTTTTGGGCAGCCTGGGGGTCTGGGGAACAACATTTACCAGCACAGATTTAATTTTTTCCCTGAAAACCCTGCATTCTCAGCATGGGGGACAAGTGGTTCTCAGGGGCAGCAGACTCAGAGCTCAGCCTATGGGAGCAGTTACACCTACCCACCAAGCTCCCTTGGTGGCACAGTTGTTGATGGGCAGACAGGTTTTCACAGTGATACCCTCAACAAGGCCCCTGGGATGAACAGTCTGGAGCAGGGCATGGTTGGCCTGAAGATTGGGGATGTTACCACCTCTGCAGTTAAGACAGTGGGTTCAGTTGTCAACAGTGTGGCACTGACTGGTGTCCTTTCTGGCAATGGTGGGACAAATGTAAACATGCCAGTTTCAAAACCAACTTCATGGGCAGCCATTGCCAGCAAGCCTGCAAAACCGCAGCCTAAGATGAAAACAAAGAGTGGGCCAATAGTGGGGGGTGCGTTGCCGCCTCCACCTATAAAGCATAACATGGACATTGGTACTTGGGATAACAAGGGCCCTGTTCCAAAGACCTCGGCCCCCCAGCAAACACCATCCCCCCAGGCTGCCCCACAGCCCCAGCAGGTAGCTCAGCCTCTCCCTGTTCAGCCCCCACCCTTGGTCCAGCCACAGTATCAGAGCCCTCAGCAGCCACTTCAACCCCGCTGGGTGGCTCCTCGAAATAGAAATGCAGCATTTGGGCAGAGTGGAGTGGCTAACAATGACAGTAACTCTGTTGGAAATGCCCAGCCTACTTCTGCCCCAAGTGTAGAATCCCACCCTGTCCTGGAGAAACTGAAAGCTGCCCACAGCTATAACCCTAAAGAGTTCGACTGGAATCTTAAGAGTGGGCGGGTATTCATCATCAAGAGCTATTCTGAGGACGACATCCACCGCTCCATCAAGTACTCCATCTGGTGTAGCACTGAACATGGCAACAAGCGCCTGGATGGCGCCTTCCGCTCCATGAGCAGCAAGGGGCCTGTTTACCTGCTCTTCAGTGTCAATGGGAGTGGACATTTCTGTGGGGTAGCAGAGATGAAGTCCCCTGTGGACTACGGCACCAGTGCTGGAGTCTGGTCCCAGGACAAATGGAAGGGGAAGTTTGATGTGAAGTGGATTTTTGTCAAGGATGTACCCAATAACCAACTGCGGCACATCAGACTTGAGAATAATGACAACAAACCTGTCACAAACTCCCGTGATACACAGGAGGTACCCTTAGAAAAAGCAAAACAAGTGCTGAAAATTATTGCTTCCTATAAGCACACAACCTCCATTTTTGACGACTTTTCTCATTATGAGAAGCGCCAAGAGGAAGAGGAGGTGGTGCGCAAGGTAAGTTGTCCTTAGGCACCTGTTAAGCAGGTGTCTGCATGCCAGGTGACCTGCACAGCAAGCTGGAGTGTAGTGAGCAGTCTATTGATGGTCCAGTGATATGTTCCCAGCTAGCCTTAGTCAGAGTAGTCTGAGACAGTACAAATGTCACCTCTTAACTTAGCTATCACATCACTGGGAAGAACCAGTGGTATGATGTTTGAGTAGATGTCGATAAAAATCTGTCACTTTCCTGTTATGAGACATCGTAATCTGAACCACTGTGTACATACTTAAGAACAAAATGCAGGGAAGCTACTTCTGAACATGATCTTGGTTCTTTCTAGCTTCTGTCCAGTCAAGCACTCTTAGAAATTGGTGTTCATGTGGTGCCAGGGAGGCCAAGGAGACTGCCCATGTAGTAGGCATTGCTGTGCCTTAATGTCCCACCTGCCCAAGCATTCATGTTTGAACACTGCATGTAGCAGTTAGAAGCTCTGGGCCTAAAGGTCATTTTCTGTCTTCCTTATAAGGAACTCAAAAGGCCTGCAGTTTGGGGAAACTTAAACCCACATCATTTAAGTACTAAGAATGGGGGGAAGCAGACTTGGGATCCAGATGTTTTATAGTTAATGATTATGGTTATATGGCTAGGTCCATTTAGCTGGGAATGGTCCTAACTGATGTGAGGCCATTTGCTCTTCAGAACAGAAATGGTTTTCAGAAATGAGACAAACGGTTTCAATATGTATTATGAAGCTTTTATTACCCAAGAGCATTCATCCTGAGATTCTTTCTTTTATGAAATGTCAGTCAGCATGGGCGGGTAATCATTGGATTGTCTTCCAGTCTTTCTGTTTTCTGAGTTAGATGACTTGCTTGTGTGAATAAATAAGTAAATATTTTGAGCATAGTGTAGAGAAGGCCAGGTGGTAATACTGCTGATAGTACCATTAAGTTAACCCTCATCCCAAGTAGTGATAAAGCATTAAGGAAGGGATAACATTTATTTCCATAACTGAAATTATATAGGTTTAGCTTTTTAGGTATAAAATAACAGGCATTCCTTAACAGTAACATACGTTCTTAGAAATGGGTTGTTAGTGACTTTGTTCTGCTAGCATCATTATACACACACACACAAACCAACCAGAGATGCCAGGGGGCTGGGGAGATGGCTCAGTGGTTAAGAGCCCTGACTGTTCTTCCAGAGGACCCAGGTTCAATTCCCAGTACCCATGTGGCAGCTCACAACTGTCTGTAGCTCCAGTTCCAGGGGACTTGACACCCATGGCAAAACACCAATGCGCGAGCACACACACACACAAAAGTAAATAAATTTAAAAACAACAACAGAAGAAACCAAAGATCCCTGGGATATCTGTACATCAGACCATCTGGAACCACTGTCTTAGCACAGTATTGTTAGTGCAGCATCTTCCTGCATTAAAACAGGAATAGTGAGTGAAACTTAGGTCCTTTTATGTAGTAGCTAGCTATTTGTGTACACATGTGTTTATACTCAGTTTTCCTTTACTGAATCTTTAGAGTTCCATTAAAATGCACTGGGTGGGGCTAGAGAGATGGTTCAGCGATTAAGAGTATAGGCTACTATTCCAGACCACCTGGGTTTAGTTCTCAGCACTCATGACAGCTAACAACTGGGACTCCTGTCCTATGGGATCTGACACCCTCTAATGGCCTCTGAGGGGACTGTACTCATGTGGTCTGGTACGAGTATTTGAGGCAAAATACTCATACACATAGAAATAAATTTCAAAAAACAAAAGAAAAATCAGTTCTTTAAAAAAAATGTAGTAGATCTTAGAGATTGGTGCTAAGCTTAGGGATGAAATTCTGCCCCTCATCTGGTTGTGTCTTAAAAATTCTAATATCTTTTTTTTTTAACTGTACACCTGAATTTTGTTAAGTTTTTATATGTATGCCTTCATGAGTTTACATGCATCACACGTGTGCAGGTGCTTGCAGAAGTGAGGCAAGGGTGTCAGATCTCCTGGAACTAGAGTTAAGAGGTGGTTGTGAACTTCCTGATGTGGGTGCTGGGAACCAAACGCAGTCCTTGGCAAAAGCAGTGTTAGCCCCTAATTCTACCATCTTATACTATTTTCTTTCTTTCTTTTTTTTAATTCATCTTTATTTTATTTGCATTGGTGTTTTGCCTGCATGTATGTCTATGGGAGGGTGTCAGATCTTGGAGTTACAGACAGTTGTTAGCTGCCATGTGGGTGCTGGCAATTGAACCTGTCTCCTGGAAGAGGAGTCAGTGCTCTTAACCACTGAGCCATCTCTCCAGCCCCCTAATTCTACCATCTTAAAAGTTAAATTATAAACTTGGTTCTTAGACAGCAGTGTCTGTCAGATCTCTGGTTAACTCTGTGGTCTTGTAATAAGCCTTTTGAGTGACCTGCAGGGATTACAAGCTATTGGCATTTGGTCAGGATCCCTGGTGGTCCTTATACCTTTTGAAGTATACTAGAGTTCATCCTGAAGAGCATCTTAGGGAGGACTGGTGACTCTTACCCAAACTGTGATGGCCCAGCCACAAAGCTTTTTATCCATGGAGTTGAATGTTAAATTTTGTTATTGAAGAAGACAAATGAATAGTCTGATTATTGAAAAATTATTCTAGCGGAATTTCAAGGATCTCTTTACCCAGTTGTGGGACAGTCCTTAGATGATTCATACTTTTGCTGTGCCTTATGCCAGCTGCCTATCAGGTACTCCATTTTCCCTCCCAAGAGGCTGGGCTATTGGTTTATCTAGGAGTTGGAATCTCAGGTGTCTTGGGATTGAGTCTGGGCTGCTGAGGAATGCCATCTCATCTTAAGAATGAAGTGGGAAGCTGGGCATGGTGGCACACACCTGTAATCCTAGCACTCAGGAGGCAGAGGTAGATGGATCTCTGTGTGAGTTCCCTGTCTCAAAAAAAAAAAAAAAAAAAAGTGAAGTGGGATGGATAGAGTGAAGAGCTTCTCCTTCCTCTGGGCTAAAATGTGCCTGCAAAATGCTTGAGGCCCCTGGAGACACACCCCCTGCCCTCCCCTCCCCTCCCCGCCCCCAGGTTCTCCTTACCTGAGGACAGACCATCTTATATTCATCATTAACAGTTAGACCTTACCACTTTTAAGTAACATCTGGTGTTTAGAAAGCAAAACATAGCTAACAATTTCAGTTTTCCTTTCAGAGTTCTCTTTCTCTCTTTCATTTTTCGAGACATGGTTTCTTTGTGTAGTTCTGGCTGTTCTGGAACTCACTTTGTAGACCAGGCTGGCCTTGGTTCTAATAACTTGGGTGCCCCCCCCCACACACACACACAGGGTCTCTGTTGTTTTGTTTTTGAGATAGGGTCACAGATACCTTTTTTTTTTTTTTTTTTAATTTAAATTTATTTTTACCTACTACGTTTTACACATTTATTTGTGTGTGTAAAATAATGGGGTTTGGTTCGTTCCTTTTGTCGTGTGGGTCCTGGGGATCAAATCCAGGTTGTCAAGCTTAGCAGCACGTGTCCTAGCCTGCTGAGCCACCTTGCCATCCCTATACAGTTTTGTTTAATCTATAAACAGGCTTTTCTTAGGATATATAAAATAGTGACAGTTGAGTGTTCTGCATAATATCTACTGGTTGGAAATATCTACAATATTCTGACCCTAGTCTGACAGGCCTCAGGGATATGTCACATACACATTCAGCGGATCAGCCTTTGACTTTGGAGACTGGGTAGAGAATTTAAGGAGCATACTCAAGCATGTTTTCTGGGCCTCTAAGGATGACCTGTACTTCCTCTTTCAGCAATGCCTCACTCCCCTCTCAATAAAGTTTATGAGTAATGTTACTTCTTTAAAGAGCTGGTGGCAGACTTTGTAGCCATTGGTAGGGCTGAAGGAGCAAGACATTGTCTCCCTCCTCCAGATGCTTTACTAGCAGCCATTGCATTCAGGGGAGACAGGCTTCTGCTTGAAGAGAATTTTCCTCTTTACACTTCATGGTAGAAGGTTACAAATTTTTAGTAGTAATCCACCTACTCATTGATCTAGGTGCTTTGCCACTTCCTTGAGATTAGAACCACACATAGGTGTGAGAGGAACACTCACAGTGGCAAGGCCTCACTTTGGACTTTGGTTAGTAGTCATCTCTGTGCCTGGCATATATTTAGTTCAGCTTAGCCCCAAAGAAAAGTATCGCTGTTACTCTCATACTCTTGAGAGTAGTTAGGTGCGGTGACATACCTGTGATTCCAATGCTTAGGAGGTTTGGGCAGGAGGATCAGGAGTAGTTCAAGGTCAGCCTTAGATACGTGAAACCCTGTCTCAAAACAAACAAAATTCAAACTGAGCAAACTGTGGGTACTTTGCTAGCAGCTTTCTCTTAGTACGCACCTAGGATGACCGTACTAGGAACCCAACCTTTAACCTCTAGGTGTAGTATTTATGCTCTTTCTCCAGTAACATGAATGACAGTGGTGGCACATGAGGGAGAATGGGAATGGGGTGTGTGAGTGTGTGTGTGTGTGTGTGTGTGTGTGTGTGTGTGTGTGTGTGTGTGTGTGTGTGTGAGTGAGAGAGAGAGAGAGAGAGAGAGAGAGAGAGAGAGACAGAGGCGGGCAGAGAGGCAGGCCGGCAGAGAGGCAGGCAACACGACTGCTTTACAGAGGGTCTTAGAAGGGTTAGGACAGAACATGGTGCTTGGTGTGTGGGTGTAGTGCATGCTCCTTGCATCGGAGACACTCTTTGTCATGGGCTGAATTTAGATGCTGCATTGTTAGGAAAGACAAGGTGGCTTCTAAACCCACTGATCAGAAACCAGGCAGGCAAACAGCAGGAAAGAGTTGTATGTAAGTCTCAGATTAATGTGTCATGCATGCTGGGGGTGGGGAGCTGGCTGTAGAAGTAGGGGGTTAGCCCAGTTGAGGAGTTATGCCCTGATTTGGTCACTACTGCTGGAGGCCAGAGGGAACTTGAGCTGGTTGGTGCAAAGGGCTTTAACTAGATGGATCTAGCTTGTCTTCCTGCCCTTCTACTTAGCCCTAACTTGGAGCTTACTTTTAGCCTGTTGCATAGACTTTGATGTTCTCTGAGTCATTGGTTTTTTAAAATGAGAGAAAATTTAAGAAAACTATTCCTGTGTAGCAGGCATGCTGGAGTGCTCTGTGCACGCTAGTCCTCCCCTTGAGTGCAGATGCTTTACATAGTTCTTCTATGTTTCTTTAGTAACATAATTGGCACATGAGGGAGAGCTGGCTGGGTTGGGGGAGGGGAGGCATGAGGTGAGTGGCTAGGGGACACATGATTAGACACAACCTCATGCCTTCTGTGCAGAGGGCCTTCTTGAGAGAGGATAGGACAGTGTGTGGTGCTTGAATATAAATGGTGACCCCTGCCCTGGTCTGTGGGACCAGGCTCCTTGGTAGTTCAGAACCAGGTCCATAGGGATTACCAAACAAACACACATCCCCATCTTTGGCTGCAACCCATGAAGTGGCCTCAGGCCTCACCTTTGTGTGCCTTTACCTGCAAATCATGAGCTAACCTCTTCTCTTCTTTTTGCAGGAAAGGCAGAATCGAAACAAACAATAAGGACAAACCATTTTGTTTTTGGTTAATGGTTGACTTTGAAAACAGAGTTTTAAAGCTGTATGCTTGGTGCTGTCTCCGAGTCAGCTCCAGTGTCGTCCTCGTGCGGGGTTGATTGTTGCATCTTTGTCTTTATAGTTCATTTTTGCCAGATGGATCTGCATTCATTTGTATTTTTCTATGTATTATAATATTGTAGAACTCACTAATAAAGGAGTATTTTGTTTGTCAGCTTATCAGTCAGATTGACCTAATGCAAAATATAAATATTCTTCAAAAACAAAGCACCTAATACATCCCAAAGATATTTTTATTTTGGCAGAAATTATGTTCTTACTCTTATATCCAGTCATTTAATATCCCTATAGGATATTTCATATTTCTTGCCCTCTACTGCTTTACAGTAAACAAAGAGCCCATTCAGCATGTGCTGTTGACGTCTCCTCACAGTACTGAAGTGGCTTGCCATTTTATTATCTGTGGTATCCATCAGAATGCTAACCTGCCCTTTTGAGTTTCCTACTAGACAGATAACTTTTAGTTTTCAAGTGTGACCACAGCTGTCATTGGAGAAGCTGTCCATAGTTCAGTGCCCACACAGAGCGCTCTCCTTGCCACCATCTGCCACTGCATGAGGTTGGGGCTGTGTGGCAAGGAACTAGAAGGTGTTTTAAGTCTGGTTCAGCATTGTGACATTCTTAGTTGTTCAACGATCATTTTTAGTCGTCCTCTTTCTTCACTTGAGAATCCTGATGCTGTCTTAAGTTTTTATACCAGTAACGCTAAGCTTTAAATGTAGGATCTGATAGTACAGGCAGTGTGATGGATGCTGCTGCCAACTGTAAATTTCACTGTGTGTCTAATTTTTTTTTCCTGTTGAATGGGTGAAAAAAAAAAGCAAAAACAAAAAATTCTTTAGAAAACGAATTTGCTATCATGTTTTGTGGAATGAGGAGCCGTGGAGGAGCTCACTGCCACCTGGAGTTGGAGTTAGCATGAAAGTGGTGCTCATGCCCGACGCCCTCGCATACTGAATCTGCACGCGCCCACTGTAGAGGATCCTTACTGTCTTAGAGAGCAGATACCTTCTAAAACTATTTACTCCAAAAGACCCTCTCCGTTACCATTTAAGCTGTATTATTTAGACTTGTATTTAGAACGTGTCACTTCCTTGAGCTGTTACTGCCTGTACGGAGTCGTGGACAACATCGGATACCTGTCCTCTAGGAGAATACAAGCCTTAATAAACACCTGTTGAGCAAGCTTGTGTGTTCTTGTCTTCCCTGCTGCATGTGCCTTGTTTCTGTTACAGATGCAAATCTGTGGAGTGTGCTCTGAGCAGTGGAAGCCAGAAGCTGCAGTTTTGCTTAACCCTGGGTACTGAAAGGACAGAGGAACTTTCATAGTTCCATCTATAGGATTTAGGATTCAGTCCCCCAACCTTGTGAGAATTTGCAGATGCTAACAAAGGTGGAAGAACTCTATTAAGCAGCCAGATATCACCTAGCTTGCACAGCTGTCCCCAGAATGATACTCTTTGATCTCTCCCTTACCGTCTTCATTCTTACACTTCCTTTTTTTTTTTTTTTTTTTGATTTTTCAAGGCAGAGTTTCTCTGTGTAGTCCTGACTGTTCTGGAACTCACTTTGTAGACCAGGCTGGCTTCAAACTCACAGAGATCCGCCTGCCTCTGCCTCCCAGGTGCTGGGATTAAAGGTGTGTGCTGCCACCACCTGGCACATTCTTATATTTTCAAGTTGTAAGCATTGATTGTACTCCCTCTAGTAACTAAATCCTACATACTAAGACATTTAGACCGTGTGTGGAGGTCAGAGGACAACTTGTGGGTGAGCCCATTTATTTCTTACACCATCTGGGTTCCAGGGATCAAACTCAGGTCATCAGGTTTGGAGCCAGTACCTTTACCCACTGAGCCATCTTACTGGCCCATTAATGTTTTCATGTTTGTTCACAGCATTTTTCTTGCAGGGGAAAATTGTAAATGAGACCCAAAAATTCAAGCTTTAGTATGGTTAACTGCCGCCGAACCCCCCCCCCCCAAATGGTCTCGTGTAACCCAGATTGGTATTGAATTCCCAATCTTCTGGTCTCTACCTCCCAGCTGCTGGAATTGCAGGCTGTGCCTCCATGCCAGTCTAGAGCTGTTCATTTTGATACATGATTCAGATAGAGAACCTGGGCATGGTTTTTCATGCTTTCCCAAACACTAGCTGCCTCTACCTGGAAGATTACGGCTAGCAAGGAAACAGTACAGGAGTCTGGCTTTAACTTATCTGTATTGCAACTCCAAAACACTCCCTGCATTTTAGAAAGTATCTTGTAAAGCAGGTATGGTTTATATTCTCATTTGTGTGACATGTGTGTAGTCCTTGAGATCTAAAGATGAGGAATTCCTGGTTTTGAGAGCAATTGACTGAGAAGTACACAGAGGTATGGGCTAAGAACAGGATATCCAGCCGGGCGGCGGCGGTGGTGGTGGTGGTGGTGGTGGTGGTGGTGGTGGTGGTGGTGGTGGTGGTGGTGGTGGTGGTGGTGGTGCACGCCTTTAATCCCAGCACTCGGGAGGCAGAGCCAGGCGGATCTCTGTGAGTTCGAGGCCAGCCTGGGCTACCAAGTGAGCTCCGGAAAGGCGCAAAGCTACGCAGAGAAACCCTGTCTCGAAAAACTAAAAAAAAAAAAAAAAAAAAAAAAAAAGGAACAGGATATCCTCTGTGGGATGATTGGAGGAGTCTTTCCATGGGTGAGGTGAGCAGGATCACTACAGAGCTGGAGGTGGTGACAGGGGCTCTAGCTAATGGTGGTTGACTGGTTTTGTGTCATGACTAGACAATGCCTTTGCCCCCTTATCCCTTTTATGTGGAGTCAGGATGTAGGCCACTGGGGAAGGGAAACTGAAGGCTCAGGCTTGTTCTGTGAACTTCAGTAATTAACACCGACACTTTGTGAGAGACTGTGTTGGCATTACTAATGCCCTTACTGTTACATTTCCAGAAACCAGATTTAACCTCTGACTGTCTCCAAAGCACACAAACCTTTAGCAAGGTGTGTTGGTTGAAGTCTGTCTCTAGATACTACTTAGAGGGCCTATGATGCTGGCTATCACGTCTGCTGCCCTTCACTGGGTAAGCTGGAGGGCACATGATGGACATGCTCAACTTGAATGCATTTTTGGACCCCAGACTCTTAGTTGGCCATCTGTTGTCCCTCTTGGATCCTTGACATCCAGAATTGGTGAACTCTTCCATCACTTAGGACAGAAATCTCTCTGGCCAAAGACACATGAGAAAGGAATTAGTTGTCACTGCTGTGTTTCATAGGTCGGTAGATGTTGCCTTATAACTCTAAAGAAATGGTTTGTCTTTGACCTTGTTCTGCAGGAAACAATGTGGATGTGGAACAGTAGTCCCAGACTCTACAGCAATGTATGCAAATAAATTGTGGGATTATCTCCCTCACTATGCGGCCCCATGACTGACAGTTTTCTATAGCTTTTAGAAAAGGAATTTGAGCAGTTACCCTTCATACTATTTTAAGCATCATCCTGTGAATTGCAGTCACACAGAATACATTTGTTTAAATGAATACCCAATTCAAAGTTTCTTCAACGCCACCAGGCTTCTTTTTGCTATGAGTCTTCAGTTCATAACCATCCACTGAAGAGTATTACTAAGAACCAGGAGGAGGCATGGAAGAGGGGCCACACTGGCCTTTTCTCTCAAGTGGGGTATAGCAGTCTTAATTCCCTCCCTACTTGTGGAGTGTGGAGCTAGGTGCCTGAGTTGGGAACACTGATAAGCTTGTTTCCCATGTTGTATCTAGAACTTGAAGGAGCCAAGCTTGCCAAATCACTAGTCTGCCCATCTTCATGTAAGGAGTATTGAATCCAGGCTTCCAGTGGTCATGCTAAAGAGCAGCTTGAAGTGAGCAGGTACTCACTAGACCTGGTTGCTTCCTATGGTGTAGTCTTGGTGTTTGTTTATGGTTAGCATTCTCCTTTCCCAAGTGTCCAGGCCACCCTGAATCAAAGAGTGACCAATAGCCATCAACATTGGAGTGGAGCTCTGATGCCAAGTGTGCTGTGGATGAGATATGTGGTCACACCCCATCCTCCACAGCTCCAAGGCCTAGGGGAGGTTGAGCCATGTGAGCTCTACTGTATGGTAGGTTATCTGGAGGTCTTTAGGGGTGCAAAAGACTGGGGATAGAGTGCAAGGCTAGCCATTTGTGTCTGGGCTTAAGGAAGAGTGAGGGCATGAGATCTGGGTGGGACTCCACAGTCTGCAAGGAGGCTAGAGCATGGTAGGTCTTAAATATAGCCTTGAGATGAGTGAAGCCCCCATCTCTGCTCAGTGGAGCATCCTTGGGCTAGTCCCTCAGTTGGTCTCATCCCTATCCCAAACTCTGTCTTCCTCATCTCTCTGGGAGCCAGCCTTCTGGGGGGGTTCCTGACATTGCACAGGCTCAAGAGAGTGTGAATGTTGACCACAAGACAAATTGCCCGACTTGGTCACCACTCTTGATGGGTGTGTTTGGGGAGTGGAAACTTGGGAATGAAGAAGCTCTAAGTAGAACATCTGGTTAGAATGTCAATTAGAGGCTGGGCGGTGGTGGCACACGCCTTTAATCCCAGCATTCAAGGGGCATAGGCAGGCAGATCTCTGTGAGTTCTAGGCCAGCTTGGTCTACAGAGTGAGTTCCAGGACAACCAGGGCTACACAGTGAAACCCTGTCTCAAAAAACAAACCAAACCAAACAAGAATGTCACTGCGGGCAAAGGCTTCTAGATAGGAGTGTTGCTGAGTGTCCCAGTCCACTACACTAGGGGATAGAAGGTCTTCTTACCTTCTTACCTGTGTACCACATACAGACACACCAGTCTAGGAGAAACCTTGGAAGTGGGTCTTTCCATGGGCTGTCAGGTCCTTGGGCTCTTGGGATAGCAGGAGGGTTATGAGGGGCATCACCACTGTCCATTATAAGCTAGGAAGAAAACTACCCCAGGTACTCTGTAGTTCTCTGGGTGTGGAGTGATTGGAAAATGCCTTTGAAGGTCTTCCCTGACCTTTTGAAAGATTGAAGAGAAGGATTTGGAGATTGTCAGAGATGATCTGGGTCAAGGGCTACGGGGACAGTACTGGCCGGGGTCTCCTGGTGTGGAGAGCTCTCTTAATGTGGGTTTGGGACCTGTACCATGAGCCCACTTCACTGCTCAATTCTATGTTCTTAGCTGTACTGTCACTATCCCTTTTGTCCTTACTATGTTGTCATCTAGGTTAACCAGCTTTCAGTTACTGTAATAAAATGCATGAGATAATTAACTTTCAAAGAACAAAAATTTATTTGGCTCACAGTTTGAGGGGTTGCAGTCCATGATTGGGTGGAACCCAGGCTTTTAGGCTTCTTACAGGGGTGTGGATGGCCATGGCAGACAGTGGTTGGTGCTGCTCACCTCATGACCAGGAAGCAAAACGAAGAAGCAGGAAGGGTCCAAGGCTCCACCATCCCCTTCGTGAATACATCACCAATGACCCAGGTTCTCCCTACTTGGAACCTCCTAAAGGTTCCCCACCCTAAGGACAAAGACTTTCAGTGATACCACCCTGAGGACAAAGACTTTAGCATCTGTGGGATATTTATCTGAAACATGGCACCTTTCTAAGAGGTTTACAGGCCTCTAGAGTAACCTTTGGTGGCCACAGTTCCAGTGCCACATTTTCATTCTGCTGCTTTGAAGAACTGAAAACAGGACCAGACAGGAGTATTAAAAAGCCTCACCCTAAAGCTTAGATGATGGCAGTGACTGATAAAGATGATGATGGAGATGGTGATGGTAGAGGTGATGGTGATTATGACATGATGATAATGATGATGGAAATCATGATGGTTGGATAGCAATGATAGTGATGATGATGATTGAGACAAATGATAATGGAGTGATGAAGATGGTAATGATGGTGTTGATTACAGTCATGATAACTTCATGTTTACTCATTGGGCATGTCTGAACTTACCACCCAACCACAGATGGGGAAACTTAAGCACAAGTACAGTAGGGTGAAGAAACCAGGAAAATCCTGGCTCCATGAGTCTGAAAGCACATCATTAGATCTTTGTGTTTTGTGGCTGAGGGAACCACTTTCCTGCTTACTCTCATCCCGCTTTTCCTGTCTCAGTTCTAGCAGGTGTCAAGTGAAGTACATGTTGCTTGCTCAACAGGGTCTTGTTCACTGCAGACTTGTCTAGACCTTGGCAGCACTATTGGCCTGGTCCCTAGAAGAGACTCAGGAATACTTAAGTGAATGAAAGAACAGGGAGCATGCAGAAGTGCAAGGACCTCATCCTGTGTGCTCCTCCCATGGTATATATTGAGGTAGGGCTGGTGTCTGAATGAAGATAACTCTGTCTCCACTGTCACTGTTCATAGTGATTGAGTTTAACCTCTGTTGTCTGGGCAATGCTCAAGATCATTCTGGGACCTGGTTCTCCATGGTGTCATTCACCATCCCTGTCCAGGTATGGAATCCTGAAGCATCTCTGAGGTTCCACCTATGGTAAGCATAAGCATCTGCAAGGACCTTACCCCCCCCACACACACACACACATACACAGTAACAGGTATGTGCTGAAGTATTCTGTGTGTGCCTCAAAGCTTTGTGCTGCTTCATTATACTTCAGACTGCCTGAGCTTGGTCTATGTGCTTTGTACATAGTCCCATCCTGTTCCAGCAGAGACGGTTCACACTGGTGAGTTTTGGTTCTTAGTGCCATGTGGTCCAGGTACAGCCTGGGACTGAGAAGTTTCCTAAATCTGATCTAATGGGCCATCCATCTATGTTGGCTCACGCTCTGCTTACAAAGCTAGGCTTTATTGGGGGGCAGTTCAAGAATCTTGATTCTGGATATCTGGAGTGAAAATAGCCCAGGTCTCTTACTGAGTATCTGGAGCTACTGGTATAAACTCGTGGTGGTGTGGTTCAGGGAACAAACAGGTTGGAATGCCCAGTCCACCAGATTCCAGGATATATCCAACCTCTGCCCATAATCAGTGGTAATTTGGGTGGCAAGTCAGAGAAGGGAAGGACTACATAGGGTGGGTCCACAGACATCTCTGGGACAGCTTGACAAGACATGCCTAAAGTGGCTGTGAACCAAAGATGGAGCCTAGCTCCTGGGGGAGTGCTGTCACATGAGAGAGTACAGTGTGCTCCTGTCCTGCTGTTTCTATGCTGGAAAGGCCTATCCCTTCCATCAGAGCCTTAGTGGAAAGGGTATGCATGTGTATGGAAGGGTCATGTCTAAGTCATGTCTTACTCTCATCTCCAGCACAGATGATAACCCTATCTTATCTCCCTTTTGAAGGCTTTCTGGGTGGTAGTGACTGCCTTGAGATCAGGCTGTGGCAGACAGGAAGTGTAGAGCTTGGAAGGGCAAGTGTGTTGCTACTATTAACCTCTGTTGCTGTTACATTTTTGGCTGATGCTGTGTACCTAAAGAGAGCTAGGGAAGTATGTACCTAAGCTCTGAAGGAATAGGAACAGCTGTGAGGGTGTAGGTGGCGAGAGGTACCTGCCTGTGCAAATGGGTCCTTTTCATCCTCCCTTTGAAACAACTTCCACCTGGGCAGCACTACTATGGTTCAGCTTCCAAGGAAGCCTAGGCCTGCTCATTTGACTCACCAGGAATTCCCAGGTAGCCATGGGGATACTGGTTTATCCTTCGAGTCAAGCTGAGGAGAGCATGCTGTCTAGTAGACTCTGATGCTAAGGAGGAGCCTAGGCCTCTGCTGGTGACAAGAGTCCAGGAACCTCTGTCAGGTGGAGACAGAATCCAGGTGAGGTAAAGGTAGGAATAGGCAGGCCTGGGCTGGGTAGAGACCCTGTATCCTGGACTCCCATGACTCTTTGTGCCCATGGGAGCTGCTGCAGATGAAGCTCCATTATGGAAAGTTGGCCTTGTGCACCATATGGGCTGGGCATAGTCTGGGGCTGGGAAGCATCCCAAACCTGGGAGGGTACGTGTGTGTGCACTTGAAAAGATCCTACTCCAGTCTTGCTTTCTCTTGGATAGGGTCACCATGCTAAATCAGACCCTCGTTCCTCCTTCCTGCCAATTGAAGCTCTTACCATCTTTCATTTCCCTAACAAGCTATGGCAACAGCACTTTACCATTTTACTTTTCCTTCTGAAGCATCTCTGCCTGCCCTGCACCCCACTCCCACCCCCAACACCAGGAGTGGAGGTTGGGATGCTAAGGGGCAGAGAGGTTAGAGCCTGGTCTTCACTCAGCACTGGATAGAGACTCCCAGAATCGTGAACCTCAGGGAGAGAAGTATGAGGCTCCTAGATACTGCCACATGAGGTGCCATGACTAGGAGATGAGATCAGGAAGAGCCCAGGAGATGGAAGTATGGAGAGAGGAAGCTGTATTCTGAAACATCTCAAGTCTCAATAGGCCAAAAAGGCCAGAAGTGACATGATGACCTCCGGGGAGAATTAGGGTTTTCCAAAGAAGCTATGAGGTGGCTGCTCCAGTACAGGAGCTCTGCTGGGCTTCACTTGGAGTGGAGATGTGCTCACTTTTGAATACTTCAGTCATGTATCTCCTTTATGTAGTCCCTGTAATGAAGAGGGCCCAAGACTCAGGGGTGGGGGTGGAGTGAATACTATGAGCCCTCTGTCCAAGCTTGCTGTTGATCAGGTTGGCACCCAATAAGCCATATGCTGAGTCTTGGCTTCTAAGTGGACCAGGCAATCTGTGTGTAGGGATGAGTGTGTTCTAGGATGAGCAGGGGGATGGACATCCAAGCTTGGCCACAAAGGACTAGGTACAAAGCACAGTGGGAATAGGCTACTGGCCCTGAGAGTCTCTGAGCAATGCTGGCACTCAGCCCGCATGGATAGAGCTGAGCTGGTTCCTAAGTCATTTGTATGGGGCCTGCCCACACCTCAGCAGACAGTGCTGCATCCTGGGCACAGTGAAGTCTGAAAGATGACCTTCCTACTGAATGTCCTATGTCTGTTGTCCATTCCCAGTTCAGTTCTGTGCCGCTGAACTGGAGCCCCTGTCCTCTACTGACAGTGCTCCTTGAGCTTCTCAGTGTCCAGGGCAGCTTACTCTCCAGCTTTCCTCCCTCACCCCCTCCCCATCCCAATCTCTGCTCACAGCCCAGGTCACCATGGTCAGGAGCCCAGTCTCCAGGAAGGGCAGTGGCCCAAGAATGGACCTCCAGCTCCAGAAGAGAGGCAAGGGAAATCTGAGAAAATAGCTAGGCTGTAGGGTTTAGAGCAGCTTCAACAGAGCTCAGGCTGGACAAGGGACACATTTTTTGTGCCCCCCAGGAATCCTTATACTAGGGGACTGCTGCCTCTACCAATTCTTTCAGCAGTGCCTTGGATTCATTCACTTTGGGGCCCTACTCCTTGGAGCCAGAGCTGACCAATCTCCACCCACTTCTGAGAGAGGAAGGAAAAAGAGACATCAAGCTCAAGGTCAGTGCTGTGGTCAGACCAAAGCTTGCTGGTACCCCTTCCCCACCCTCCAATGGGTGGAGGTTCTGTGAAGGCTCTGCTTTGGGGGTGGGATGCAAAAGCACTAGTGGTCTATGACCGTGTGGAAGTATGAATCTCTCCAGAGAGTACTGAGGCAGGTTCTCTGTGGTGTCTCTTTGTGCTCCATGTGGGTCCTTTTGTCTGCTACCTGAATAGGACTTGGGACTAGGAGAATTTGGGGTGACCAATACTGGCTCAGGGTCAGAGCCAGCAAAGGGGCTCATACTCACCCTGTGAAGACGAAAAGCAGGTCTGGAGATTGCCTGAGGAGATGTGGGTGCAGAGGTTGTGACCTCCTCTACTGACAATCACCCTAGGTCAGCAGCTCTCAACCTGAGCATTGCAACCCCTTTAGCAAGCCTCTATTTCCAAAAATATTTGCATAACAGTAACAAAATTACAGTTACGAAGTAGCAACGAAAATAATTTTGTGTCTGGGACTCACTACAACATGAGGAACTGTATTAAAGGGTTGCAGCATTAGGAAGGTTGAGAACCATTGCCCTAGGTAATAGTGCCTGTAACCTTGGGAACTGGGAACCATGCTGGGATGAGACATGCCAGTGCAGAGTCTCATACCAGGACGCCAGCAGGTGGCGCTGGCTTCCGAGGACGTGTGTGTGGGGGGGAATGCCTGCAGCAGACCTGAGTGGGTGTCACTGCGGCTGCAGATGGTGGTGGGGGAGGGAGGAGGAGGATTTGTCATTTTCTCCCTAGGCTGCAGAGCCTCACGTGCCTCGCGTCCCGCATAGCTGGAGAGAGGTTTGGGGGCGGGCTGCGGTCCAGTTTATCCACCCAGATTTAGACATTGGTGCAAATGCAGATCTCCCACTTCCACAGCGCGAACCTCAGCCCAAGGTGCAGAGGTTGCTTCAGAATCTCAGGGGGCATAGTCTCCACCCTGTGCCCCCCAACTGGAGTGGCTAGGGGACAGACTGCAGTGACCTCAGACCCTACCCCACCTTTCCCAGGTTGCCGCGGCAACTGTTCAGGGCCCCCTGGGTGGGAACAGTGGCTCTCAGGACATCCCTTCGTCCCACGCGCATCAGCGCCCTGCCTCTTTTGGTGGCTCCACCGCCAGCACCGCGGACAGCGCCCAGGACTGCCCGTGGGTATCCGGGCACGCCAACTCAACCTGAGAGGCTGCACGCTTCCCTCCCAAGCCCCTTAACCCGCTGCTCCCCCGGCCCCTCCCTTTGTCTCCTGGCCCTCGTCCCCCTCTTCGGGATCTCGAGCACTCAGAGCTGCGGACACACGTGGTCAGGGGCTGGGTGGCCACAGTCTCCCCCGCGGTCGCCCCCACCCTCCCCGTGACGTCCTAGGCATGCGGGCCCCTTTGTGTCCTGCGGCCAGATCCCCGGCCCGGCAGCTGGGCCGCCCTCTGGGCGGGCGCATTGTTCGCCGGATTTGTCCGCGGAGCGAGGGGCCGCCGGGGGCCGGGGCTCGCCTTTTTCCCGCGGGAGGGGCGCCGCGCCGGCCGGGCTCGCGGGCTATTTCCATGAGAAAGGAGCGGCGGAGGCGCCTCTCTTGGCATTCACCGCGTGCCTTAATTGTATAGACATTAAATCAAGGTCCGCTGTGAACACGCAGAGGGGCCCTCAGGGCTGCGGCGGGCGGCGAGCGGCTGGGCCAGGTCGGGGCCGGGGCTGCGGCTTGCGTGGGGTCCTAGCCTGAGGGGCGCGAACGCTCCAGCTTCTTCGCGGCGGGGCGGGCGGGGCGGGGCTCCGCGCTAAGCTGGCAGTGCAGCCCTGGTCCGCCCCCAACTCCGAGGAGCCCTCTCTCCTTCCCCTCCCCGAGGTAGAGAAGGGCCTAGGCAAATCCCTTGAGGCGTCCCTGCAGCAGGGACCCCTCGGAACCGCAGCGAGAGAGATGCAGGAGCCGGCCGGGGTGAGCGTGCCCATGCTCCGGCCTTCCGCGGTCTTCTGAGGGGTGCAGAGCCCGCTCCACCCCGGCGGCGCAAACCTCTCCGCAGCTGCCCTTCCCTGGCTTATCTTCCGGACCCCACTAGGAGCGCGTGAATGCGGTGAAAATAAAGAACCTCGATGTTCGGAGATGAAAAGCAGTCTCTTTTTTACAACCCGCTGAGCTCTCTTCCCTTGCGGCTCAGACCGGCTAGAAGCTGCTCGAGGAGAGAAAGACGGAGTGACCCGAGAGGCCGCTTGCGGGCTCGCCCCGGCCGGGGCCGCCAGCGCAGTTACCCGTCCGGGCGCGAGCCGCCGCCGCCGCCTGCTGCTCGTCGGCTGCCGTCGCCTCCGCTCCGCAGCACCGCCCGCGCTGTCGCCCGCTCCCGCCTCCGCCTCCTCCTTGGCGCCCGCAGGACCCGTACGCCACGGCCCGGGGTGGAGGAGAGCGCAGGGACATCGCCAAGGAAGCCGGGCAAATTCCCGAGGGCCGGCTGGGAGCCCAGCGTCCGCGAGGTCGGCACTGCGGGAGTCCGACTCCCACTCTCCTGGCCCAGCCCGGGTGCAACCGTCCCCGCGCTCGCCGCTGCCGCCGCTGCCTCCGCTCGTATCCGCGCTCGGCTCCGGCACCGGGCGATTATCACTGGGGCGCGCGGTGACGTCACCCGGACACCGGCTCTGCCGCCTCCTCTCGGAGGTGTCCTTGAGAACTGAGGGGCACGCGCCCCGCGTACACGCGCACTCACGCACCGCGCGACCGGTGCCTCCCGCGCACACGCTCGGCGTCCCGCTCGGCGCGCTCCTCGACTCATGGACGCAGCCCTCGAACACCTTCGATTGTGCCCGGCGCCCGGCGGTCACACGTATGCGGAGAAACCGCCTCTCCTACACTCTCGAACCGCTCATACTGTCCTGCCGCACCACCCACGCAAAAGCTTCTCCCGCAGCCCACCGACCGCAGCTCTTTGACACCCACCAGCCACACCCCGCTGTGCAGCGAACACACTATGCCTGCCTTACACCAGCGGCGGGTCCTTCCAGAATAACCAACCTCTCAACACAGTGGCTCCAGCGCCCCTCTCTGCTGGGGGAAAGAAAGGGGTCCCAGCCTCCTGCTGACGGCCTTATATGGAGGAGAGAGTTAGACGTCTCACCCAACCCCCATCAGAGACTGCTCCCCTCTTTCACCCTTTCCTAGCTGGGTAGGGAGTCCTTGCCTACAGCGATGGGAGCACAGTCCACACTTCACAGCTGATTGCAATCGGATCTACTCCTTGCAGCCTATTGAAGGGTGGCTATTCTGATCTGGTGGTCCTTTAGGACTAGGGATCAGCGGCTTTCCCCAAACGCCACTCCAGGCCTCCCAAGCGGCCTTTGTTCCTGGTGCAGACTGGAGGAACCGCACAGAAGCAGGCAGGCCTCTGGCCCCTATTTTTCCTCCCTGGGCCAACCCAACCTTTGAGCCATCTGCCCTCTAGCAAAAGCTAGGTGACCCAGGATAAAGATTCTGCCGTCCTTCCTTTCCAACCTTCTCCAGCCCTGCGGGAACTCCGAAGACACTCCGCTGGGAAGGAGGTGATCTGGAGATCTCATGTTACTCCTGGAAGATCCTCAGAGGGTCGAGACACCTCTGCTCTTCCAGTCCACGATCTTTCCCTTTTCAGGTGTCAGACGCTACTGACGCTGGAGAATCCCCACTTACACAGCCAGCATAAGCCCACCCTTGCTTATGCCCAACCCCAAACCAAGGAAACTACCCACAGCCTGCCAGCACCGGTAGCCCCAGGGACACTGACTAGGGGCTCGAGACTGAAGGATCTAGACTCCCGAGCAGAGGCTGCTTCTCGTTAAGAGTCAGCTCCGCGTGACCAGCGGTCCCTCACCCTACAGGGTACTGGGGCAGGTCCCTAGGACCGTCCAAGATTCCGCAGCGCAGTCCAGGACCCCAAAGCTACAGGGTCTGCTGTCCATGGTGTTGAAGGCATAGCCTGCAGGAACCTCTTCTCATCTGCGGAATCTCGGTCCTCTCCCACTGAGGCGCTCCCAGGACCGCAGACCCTTTACCTTCCCTCAGCCCCACCCTCCGTTTTTTGCAATGGTTTAAGACATCTCGGCTTCTAGCCTGCCCAGAGCTTGTTTCTATTTGGAGGGCGCGCGGGGGATGGGATGGCACTCCCAAGAGCCTCGGGTTTAGGAGCGCGCTTGCTACGGGGCCGGCTCCGCACCGTGACTCCTCAAAGACCAGTTCCCTTCCCAAGCCAAGGACCTCCCCTTAGGCCTCCCCTTACTATTTATGGGAGATATTTACACCAGACCAGAGAGTGGTGCTTGGGGAGTCTGGAGCTGCACCCCTTCCAGGGGTCAGACCAAGTTTATTTTTCGCATCTCCGCCGAAACGTGCCTGAGCTTTTTCTCCTGGTACTTCTATGCGTTCAATCCGGAGCACCAGTTAGGACCCCTGGCTCTCTTTTTCCAATTCCCTGCGTCCTGCCTCCTGGCCTGGTGGGCTGGGGGAAGGGCTGTCCTAGGCGTGGGGGTGGAGCTGCCTGTGCGTTGAGAGAAGGAGAGCCCACCCCAAGCATTCCGCTGCCTGTTCTTCTTAGTCCTCCCGGTAGGGACCTTTTTGGTGACCCTGGAACCTTCAGAGGTTCCGTAAAAGTCAACTTACTGATGCTGGGCCTTGGCTCAGATTTGTTCTCCCTTGGACTCCGTATGGCCCAGCCTCACCTCTTCACGATCCTTCTTTCCGGCGCAGCCGCCTCTCCCCAGCACACTGCAAATTTGTGTTTGTGGATTTATTTATTTGCTAGCTCCTGGGTACGTGGGGAAGAGGATGGGGCACGAAGGTGGGGCGACATAGTCCAGTTAGCTCAGGCTCCAGGTTCCAGGCCGCTGCTCCGCGCTCACAAAGGCCTTGCGCGCCGCAGCCCGGCAACTTTGAGACGGGTCAGGTGGCTCAGGCAGGGTGGGGGCGGGAGGAGGAAGGGAAGGAATCAGGCTCGACCCCCTCCTTTCCCTCTTGCCCTCCATCCGCGAAAGTCTGCAGCAGCGTGGGATTAAACAGATCAACAGAAACCCGTGAAGAACCCCCTCCCTTTCCGCCCTTTCTTCTTCGTCACACCACCGCCCCCTCCTCTGCAGGAGGCTTGTCATTCCTCCAGAAAGGGGAGGTGCCTTGATCCACATCTGGGAACAGCTGGCCCACAGTCTCTTGACCCTTGATCCTACCCTGGCTTCGAGGGGAGGAGAAATGGGGGAAGAAGGCCTTCAGGCTGCCACAGCACCGACATCCAGCCCCCTTTGCATACATGGATGGCCTCGGGAGCGGGTGGTAGGACAGATGCAGGGCCCACAGTACAGATGTGGCCAGCAGAGGGAAGAAGGGATCAGCTTTGCAGGCCCCTTTGCACTCTTTAAATGGTCCATAGCGTCTCAGATCTAGCTTGATGGTCAAGGTAGCTTGAAGGCCTTCACCCAGGAATGTCACAGGCCTCAGCTTCTTCATACCCAGTGCAGGTGGCTTTAAACCTCTCTCCTGAGGGTAACTTGTCTCCTAATGTAGTTGGGGTTGAGAATGAAGCTCTCAAGGCAGGGCATATACTTGATACCCAAGGGGAAAGGCCCCTGAAGGCACCCCCTCCCCAGGAGCCTGGGAATACTTCACTGCCTGCTTTACCCTGCTATATCCGATAGTATAAATGTGAGTGACTCCCATACAACACTCAGATGTTATGCTCACTACCTGGAGATTCAGCTAACTCTGGCTGCCCCTAAGCTATGGTCTGGGTGAGGCCAATGGGGAAGGAAAGATCTGGCCTTGCTCCTCCTAGCCCTTTGTAAAGGTGGGGGGGCGGGACCCCCACCATGACTGAGTACTGAGGGCGGAGCCAGCCACCACAAAGACTGCAATTGTGAATGAGGCCTGGTGCACAATGGAACGGGCTGGGCCCTCCACATGGAAATGAGGCCAAAGCCCCTTTTTCTCCCTCCTCTGTCTGGCTTCTTCCTCCTTCTTCTCCTCCTCTTTGGTCTTAGAGAGCACCGTGGACAGAGCTCAAATGAAAACACTGGAAGTGAAACTCAGCTTGGTCCAGGGTCCCTCAGAAGCTCCACCAAGGCCTTCAACATTGCTTAGCCTTGGAAAGGCCAGGTAACAGCAGGCTGGGATGGGGGTGGGGAGGGAAGGAGGATTACAAACAGGGCTGTCCAGGGCAGGACAAAGAATGAGGGATCCAGGCTGATCTTCTGGCCTGTGGCGGCGGGAACAGGCCTTTTGTTCCTCAGGGTCCAGCCTTTTGGCTAGTGGAATATCCTTGGCTATGCTCTGATACTCCCGTGAATCCTGTGTTTCCAGGTGACCCCCTAGCCACCCACCAAGGCAAAGATGACAAAATCTGCCCCCCTTCAACTCTGTCCCTTTCAGAGTAAGTTTTGGCTCTTATGAAGAAATTTCTCTTTACCTCTAGGGCAAGCCTGAGACCCCAGGCAGAATGCTGTGGGAGGCTGGCTCTACTCTAGGGATCTTTTACTTTTTTAGTAAAAATTATTTATTTATTTATTTATTTATTTATTTATTTATTTATTTATTTATTTAGTGTTTGTATTGGGGAATAGAGAACACAGGGGAACTTGTGGGAATCAATTCTCTTACATTGTGTAGTATCAAACTCAGGCTTGGCACAAGTCCTCACCTGGTGAGCCATCTTACTTCCACTTAGGAACCTTGATGTCAATAAAAATCACCTGGGAGCTAGGATTCAGTACTGCTCCAATACTAACCAGAAGAAAGGGTCAAGTATCAGAGCAGGAACTTGGGGAGGATGCTTTCTGGTCTCCTTGGAGTTCCTCCAAGATCTACAGAGTCTTCTGATGGGCTTCATAGGCCCACTTCAGGTATGAAAAATTCCTGGCAGGGTTACCCCATTAGAGGTTCCTTCTTTTAGAACTTAGACCTCAGAACAGGCTCCTCCTGAAGAGCAAAGGCAAAGATTCCTGGGGCCCAAGGTGTCTTCTCCAATGGGACCCTATCCTTATCTGACTGCTCATCTTAGAGCCAGGCAGAGGAAAGATGCAATGAAGACATCCTAGGCCCAGGGCCCTTTACCCCCTTAGGTTCTCTGAGGCCCCGGACCTCGAGGCCCCACCAGAGGGAGCCCCTGCATGATACCTGCAATACTGAGTTAGCTTGACCTGGAATCTGACTGAGGGTTCTGAGCTGTGTCTTAGTTCAGGAGTAGTGGGGAGACAACAGTAAGAAGCCCTTGCTTGGGCTACAGGACTATCTTGTTAAGGTATGCCGTGAAAGGGCTTGCTCCAGCTGCTGCTTCTGTAACACATCTGGCTGTGTTTTCCCTCCCAGACAGCCTGCTACCCTCCCAAAGGATACCTGTTCTCCTTGGTCTCTACACACCTACACAGGCTCCGATAGCTGTGCTGGGCTGCTGTCCTCTCTGCAAAGGGTTCCCGGAAAGGTCCAGGGATTGCTGCCTGCCAGGGGGGCAGTAGCCCTTCCTTCCCTCTCTTGGGATATGCCAACCTTGCAAATTACCTACCTCAGGGTTGCCCATGCTGATTACCACAGTTCCCTGTGTTTTTCTGGTCTGGGTCTCTGGAAGGGGAGAGAAGAGAATGGAAGGGAAAGCCCTGGATAGCAGGGTAGGCTGCGAAGTGAACAAATGCCTTGGCTCCGCCTACTCCGGTTACAAGGAGGTTCAAGAACCCTGGCCAGTGGTGCAGAGGTCCACGTTATAATCATTGACTGAAGGAGGGTAGTGGAACTCGTCTGTGGTGAGTGCTCAGTCCTCTTATGTGGGGGGTCTGGGAAGGACAGGCTTGCCTAGGATCGCAGCATAGGCAGCGTTGCATAAAGACTTATACCCTGGGCAAGTATGGACAGAGAAACACTCAGAGACACTCTTTGACATCCCATGATCAGGCTAGAATGTGGGCAGAGGCAATTTGGCCTATTTGTTCATAATTGTGTTCATTTTAAGGTATTGTTCACTTAGGGCAAGTGGCAGTGGTGTTTCACTAATTGTAGAAATAAACTCTCTTTAAACACAGGTACTTAAATAAAAAAGAGTGGGTGGAAGAGATTTGAGGTCAACAGCAGGAGGCAGGTGTCTGTGGGTCAGGGACCCAGTGGTGTGGGAACAGCTTGCAAGGGGTTTCTGTGTCTCTATAGGGTCTCTCCACCTCTCCACCTCTACACAAAGGCTCCCATCAGCTATAGTATCTCACATTCTGATTTGTGACTTTTTTATACCATTTTTCCCCTGGAGGGTACTTGGAGGGCTCTATTGGATTTGGCCTTGGTATATCTAGAATGGGTGTAGTGGGGTGAGAGGTTGACCCTGGAGTTCTCCAGGACACTGGCCTTGTTATTGGAGGTTCCTCAGGTTGGACAGGGATGAGTGCAAAGAAGATGTGTTCCTGGTGGGAGACCTCTAGGAGAGTCTAGTGGTCCTTCGTAAGCTCTACAGAGGCTGGTTTGCAGAGATTCAAGGACAAGAGCCACTAGAGGATAGATAGTGATTCCTCAAGGACCTGGAATCTGTAGGGTGGAGGGACTGCTCTGAGAAGAACAGGCAGGCGGAGGTTTGGCAGCTGCATAGGTGCTCAATTCATAGTGTGTACTAAAAGCAGGCCCTGACCCTGGAGCTTTATGGGACCTGTTTTGATACAGGGAGGCAGGAGAGATGGACATATCTCTATAGACTGAAGGATATAATTTAGTGTGCCTTAGCCCAAGAAGGGCAGGAGTGTACTTACAGGGAATAACTCAGAGGAGCATTGTGCAGCGTTGAGCTCTGCCATCCCTGAAGAGAGATGCTGCAAGAGAAAGGATGAGGCCAGGCCAGGTCCTTGACTCTGGGAGACTTTCTTGCCAGAAGTCCAGGTGTCCTTCTTCTGTTTGCTCTTTTCTGAGTGTCTGCTTAGGTCCCCTGAGGCCCAGAAAGGAACCAATCCACCTGTCCATTCTGTGCTTGGCATCAATTCTGACCATGGGGACAGATGTGACCCTACATGGTGAGCAGACATGTTTGCACAAGGGCTTTGCAATACTCAGTTCAGAATATGGGACTCTTAGTCCCATCTCGGTCCCCAGAGCTGCTGCTCTTGAGCCCTGGAAATACTCCTTGTACCGGGTCAGCCTCAGTGCTGGGTACTGCAGCCAGGGGAATCTGGAGGCTCTGAAGGTGCAGTCGGACTTTACCTTCTGCGGGCAGCAGACACCAGCCACCCTTCTCTAGGAGTGTATGTCCTTGCCTCTGAAGAGGAATGGTTACTACAGGGTGCAGAGCTTAGAGCAAGGCAAAGAGGTGCCAGGTGCCATGAGTGTACCAGACCTCTGCCACACATTGGCACATATTGTCCCTGAATTCCCTGCTAGAGTCTGCCTAGATCTAAGGTGAGGAGGGCAGTTGTCTCAAGGCCCTGCCTAGCAGCCTCCTGTTTCCCTGATAGCTTCCAGCTCTCTCTGATAGACCCCAGCCCTCTTCGTGGGCAAATGACTACTGGTTCCAGGTGGGAGGCTTTCTTTGGGGACTGTGGGTCTCATGAAGCTGGAGCAGAAAATGCTACCTCGGAGCTGGAGCAGCCCCTTCCTGCCACTATAGGGTCTCACAGTATCTCAGGCTTCCTCTAGAAGTCTTGCCTTATAGAGGCCCAGTGACAGCTCTCTGTACATAGCTCGAAAGTGAAAATGCATCCTCCTCCATATTTCAGGGAGACTCATGTAAACCTGATGTGCAAGGGCTCTTCCCATTTCCCGACTCCTAAACCTCCCTCTAGCCCTCTTTCTACCCCTACGTGTATTCCCCGGCCCCTTTGTCTCCCCTTTGTCTCTGTCCCCTCTGCCCATGGATCTTTATGTTTTACTCTCTTCACCATTACTACTGAAAGGCCCAAGCTACAGGAACTGGACATTGGTCTCCAGGATTCTCCTCGGCCTCTCGTTCCCTTCCTGATGTCCAGGGTCTCATGAGTGTCACCACAGGCCTTGCCACCTGGCTTGCTCCATGTCCCCTCTTCTCCATTTGATCCTAACTTTGGAAGATCCCCAGTGGCAGCTGGACACCTGGCTTCAGGTCCACACCCATGCTGTCCATGGGCAGAGGTGCAGTTTCCTGGGTCTGGGAGTCCACCCAGACCTAGGCTGTACCATCTGTGAATGGAAGCTGGAAATGAGGACCCGTGACCCTAGTGAACTCTAACCTGTAATGATCTCTGCTGCCCTCACTTCCTGGTCTAGCCCCCATTGCAGGAGCCGTGTGTAGCCTCCTCTCCTAGCTCACAGTGCTGTACAATGCTGCCTTCCCGTGGTTGCTGTAACAGATTCCCGTACCATATGGTCAGGACTACTTCTGTCTCTCTCCCTCCTGCGGGTCAGGGTCAGTGGGCTTCCCCATTATGACCGTTTAAAATTGTTGTGGTCATTTAGCACAGCTTCCAGTTGTCACCATTGATGAGTAATATGGAAAAATCATTATTAATCCAAAACTATCTCAGGCTTCCTCAGTTTCCCACAATGTCCCTACCTGAAGTTCCCACCTGTTAACTTAGTTATCCTATTTCCTGGACTATGCTGGGCTACAGCAGCTTCTCAGATGTCCTTGTCATGGACAACCTAGCAGTCTCCAGGAGGACTGACTAATTCATGGAACATGTCTGCTGATATATTGAGATTTGCTCCCAAAGGGCTCTGAAAGTATCCTTGGAGGAATATGGCGAAGGCCAAATGACTTTCTTTATACATCCTGAAAAATGTAAAGTCTCTGGCCCTTGTAAGGAGTCCGAGCCAGCATCTTCTGAGTATCTATGTGCATGCAGCCTGGGCAGGGTGGGGGTGCTGGGGATGACTCAGGTTGGCCCTATCATTCAGAGTGTAGGTGAGGGGGCTTCTTCCTCATGAGGCACAGGCAAGAGATAACTGGCCAAAATGGGGACAATGTGAGTGAACTGATGATTGCTAGAGGCGGCCCTGGCTTTCAGAGCCAGCCAAGGGTGTGGTTGTCTTTCCTGCATTCTCAGGTAGGTTATTTAAGCTCAAGTCTCTGGCCTCACTACTCACTCTCATTGAGCACATGCAGAGCATGAACTAAGGGGGGAGCAGTGGGCAAGAAAGTCCCCAGGCTTACTGTCTGGGCAGGACCTTAACCCATTCATCTCTGCATGAGCCTGAGAAGTGAATTGGCCATGTCTGCACTCTTACCGGAGGAACACCTGCTCTTTTTCAGGCCTTGAAGCCTCCCTAATACCCACATCTCTGCCTCAAAGCTGGCTCAGCACTCTGGCCTCTTTTGGACATCTGCTTAGCAGGACCTGAGCTGTGGCCAAGCAAGTTCCTAAGAAACTATCAGGGCTCAGTATGGAATCCTTTTTTTAAAGGACCTCCTTCCAGACCTGTGCACACTTTTGTGAGTGGAAAAAGCTTTCACTTCCTGGGAAAGTGCTGGAGAATCTCAGGCTTGAGGTCTCTCAGGCTCTTTTTCCTATTACTTCAGACAATGGGGTTGGCTATAGTTTCTTCTCTTGATCAGCTGCAGATTCATTTTTGAAGTTGTACAGGGTTCAGGGTGAATAAGATCATCAGAGGTCACCAGGAAAGAATGAAATGAAAGAATAATACAGACCAGGCCGAACCTCCCCCTACCTGCCCCTGTTGTGGATTCTGCCTGTGCTTCAGGTCTTTAGAACCCATCACAGGAACCAGATTTCATAGCCGGTAACTTGTGTGGAACCAGTTGTTTTTTGGACCTGCTTCCTCACCAACTTGACCAACACATAAGCTAGTGAGAAGGAAGTGGGACTGTGGCCAGGAGGGAGGTCTCGCCGAGTGGAGTGGCCCTGGGCTGTTCCTGAAACATTGTCTCCAGAGCTGCCTCACCTTTCAAGGTCTGGGGCCATTGCTCAGGTGTCTGTCTGTCCATGGTCATTGAGAGGGGGAGGATGGACAGACCATCTGCAGGGGCCTTTCCCTGTATTAAACCAGATGGGAACTGGGTCTCATGGCATCCAAGGGGACAATGTAGGACCAATGGTCTGTTCCATGTACAAGTCAGGGACAGTTTCTACAGAAACAGCAACAAGCAGCGCCAGAACCCACGGCAATGCCAGGATTGGCCAAACACAACTGGGAAGGTTGGAGAGCTTCTCTGGACAGCAGGACAGTGGGGGAGCCCTGCCCTATCCAGGTGCCTTGCCTTACCCTGCCCTGTGGTGGCTAAACAGTTAAAAGAAAAGAATCAGGGAAACCAAGCTGTCAAGTAGTTAATTGACTTTTCCTCAATCAGCTCGATGAATATTCATGAGGTGGCTGGTCCTCCTCAGGCCTGTTGTCACTGCTGCTCCTCTTCCTCGGAGCTGACATGACATCCTGCGCCAGCCTCTTCCAGCCCACAGTTGTCCCTGATTGGCTCAGCTGCACTCTTGAAAATGCCATAGCAACCCCTGGCTGGTTGCCTAGCAATCCTTCCTTCTCTTTCCTCCCCCCCCCCAAAACCTAAGCTAGTAATCCATAGGCTTAGGGTGGAATCATCTTCATGTCATGGTGAGCGTGTGCATACATGCGTATGGATGTGTATGTGGGGGGTGTGTATGTGTGTAGGTGTGTAAGATGAGGAGGCTGAGGGGGTCTTCTACTTCCCATTACTGTCCTGGCTCTGCTGCCACAGATTAAAGATATGAGGCATAGACTCCTGGCCAGGCAGGTCATCTTGGGATGCTCACCACAGCACCCAATAACAGACCCTCTAACCTGAGTCCACAAGGAATCTATTTACCACTGCCCAGATATCATGGGACACAAGGCTTATCTTCAGTACTTTGGCTCTTCAGTGGAGAAGCAACGGTATCCTCAATTGAAGTTACTTACCAGCATGAAGGATGATGCTAAGCTTCTGTTGTTTTATGAATAGTCTGGGTACATATATCTAGGTGACCTGCTTTAGGAAGCTGCTGTCTGGGATGGGATGGTAGATGCCCCCTTTCAGGCCATGAGGGTTGTCAGGTGACTGTTCTTGGTGTGCATGTGTTAGAGTAGCCACCGAGAGACTGTGAGGGCCAAGCATTGGCCCAGGAGCATTGTGAACACTCTAACTTGGGTCCCTCCTCCCATCCTTTGCACAGGTCTTGGAAGATATGCTGTGCTCAGGCCTGGGCCTGCCTTCAGGAGGCACTTCCTATGGACATCAAGGAAAGGGTCAGACCTCAGGAGGAAACTAGAGAACACCCCTGACTGGCATTGGTTTTGTTTTTTTTACAAAGATGGAAGATTTGTGGAAGTACCATACTAGGGAGGTAGGAATGTTGCCTAGACTGAGATACAGGGCCCCAGCTACTTGCTGTGTGCTGACATGGAGTTGGCACTGGTAGATCTAGGGTTGGAACGTAGTGTCTGTGGATTGGATGCGTGAGGGGAGGATGTGGGGCACATCCAAGGTGCAGAGTCCTGTTAGACCTAGCTGGGACAGGCTTGACAGTATGGCCTGAGTGTTAGGCCCAAAGAAATACAACTCTAGCACTACATCAGGGCATTCTGGCCACTGGAGATGCCTGATATAATTCCCAAAAGATGTAGGAGGAAAATTAGTGTCCTGATGAGGGACGACAGGGGAGAAACAACAATAAATGCTCAAGGGACAATGCTACTCTCTATGACCACAAGATACCAAAGCAGTACACCACGATCAAGAAACCAGTGAATGGAGGCAAAGTCAGCTGCTGACATGTAATCATCTCCCATATCCCAAGTTAGAAAGAACTATGCATACATGCACAGTGGCAGATGCCACCTATGAGGGCTGTGAGTGCTTAGGCTTTGCCTCCCTCAGATATGTGTGCCTATGTGAATGTACATGCAAATATGGGTGCAAGCCATTGCGTGCCTGTTCAAGTGTGAATATGTAAACATATGTGTATGTATGCCTATGCACACATGCCCATGTATGGACTTTTGCATATGTGTGGATATGTGTGTGTATGTGTACATATTTTCATGTTGAATGTATCTACATGCATGGATGTGTGTGCATGCTTGTGCGTACATATTTGTGTGTGAAAGTATGCCTATCACTGAGGTGTATGGGTGCATGTATCTGTATAAGTGTGCATAGATTACACTCAGATGTGTTGAGTGACAACAACTGATATGGACACTTTATTTTTGACTGATGGAAGCAACATAACTCAGGCTCCCTGCTGAGCCCTGCTCTGGTTTCCCTGTTAAACACAGCAAACGTGCGTCTCCAATAAAAAGCTACACAGCAACTTAATCTTCAATCGATTGCAAAGAAAGGAAAATAAAACCCTGCTCCCTGGGGCCCATGCTGCCTGATAGGCAGTTGTTCTTGATATAGAATGTGGGTGATAGGTACATTAAATATAAATGGAGGTACAGAGGGGATCAATAAACCCTGCTTCCTCCATGCTAATTGAAAACCAAGTCAAGGTTTGATTAATGTGGAGGTCCTTTGGGTGCAGCAGAAGCCTTGAGTCAGTTCACGCCAGAATCTCCCTCCTCACTGATGGTCAGGGTCTATTCTCCATTTGGGGCAGTAGGTGAGGTCTTTCCAGCTAGTCCTAGAGAAACAGGGGTGGTCAGCCTGTGAGGAAGGGTTAAGGATGATAGTTCCCTAACCTCATAATCTCAGGGACTAGAGTTCACCTTTGTGGCTTCTGGTATGTCTTAACCAGGGAAGATCTGGGTAATCCTTGTCTGGAGTCCACAGTGGGCAAGATTTAGGGTGTATGAGAACTTGTATCCCCCAAGGAAACAAAGGCAGTGATGGAAGCCATGAAGACAGCTGCTGTTAGAGTGCTTGGCCTGGCACTGATGTAAAAGACAGATTCCCTGTCCTCTAAGGAGTCTAGCTACTCATGAATCTACTTCCCAGGACTCCTGTAGACTCTATATCCAGGTACCTAAGCACAGGACCTCATGTCAGAAAGGACTAGCCAGCCTGAGCATGGCAAACATGGCTCTGGCAGGCCTTGCCCTTCTCCCCCACCCCCTCTGCCTTGCTAAAATCCATTAGATTATATTCCTAAAGCTAGCCACCAAGGTCTGTTCCCTTATTTGGCTACTTCCTCCTCCTGAGGCTGACCACCAAGGTCCAAGGTCCAGCAATCAAAGTCTAGCAATCAAAAGCCCCCTTTGACTCAATTAACATGCCCAATCAAAATTAAACACCTCATCCTGACACAGGATTTCTCTTTTTACCTTTATAAACCACCATTTTCTTATAGGCCACATCTGTCTCCTCTCTATCCAGAGGCAGTCTCTTGTGTCCCCCAGTGGGGGACAAATACCCCCTTTTCCTCTCCCTTATTCCCTTCCCCTCATCCTCTATCTCCTGTCTTTGTCTCTTATTCCCTGCCCTTTGTCCCTCTGGGGCAAATAAATCTCTGTGCTGAGAACTTGGTCTTGTGGTATCTTGAGCAGATATCGATCCCTTTAGGAAGGGTGGTAGGACATTCCACTAAATTGCATAGACCCTCACTCCCACCTCAATGAAGTGAACAGGAAATTTCACACTTAGAAGTTGGCTCCTGGGCTGGCTATGGGATAGTGAGTCTCCAGAGGTAGCTAAGTCCCTCTGAGCCCACCTGGGATAGGGAGGCACCCCACAAAGGGCCTGGGCTAAGTTTGCTGCCCAGGGATTTGGGGAGCTGAGTCCCTCTTGAGGCTGTAATTTGAACAGTGGGGTGCTTGGTGTGAAAGCCAAACAGAGGACCTTGTGGGGAAAGAGGTAGACAAATAATGTCTACCCACGTCATCCTTTGGGAGTATGAATAGGTTGCATTGGCAGGATGGGCCCAACCAAAGACTACAGGAAACGATGGCAATGGTGTCAGGGATAGCCCTTTGATCCACTGCCTACACATAGATCCCATGCTTAGCCTGGGAGCCATGAGAGTTCTGGTCTTATAGTCTAGGAATGGGGAATCTTCAGAGGATTTACTGTATGCATGAGTGTGGTAAAGTCGTGTACATATGTGTACAAATGTACGGTATAACATTGTGTGCTATAGCTTGAATAAATAGTATCACACACGTTAGGGACTTAGCCCCCACTTAGTGGTGGTGTATTGGGAGGAGCTGAAGACTGTAGGAGGTGGGCCTGGCTGGAGGAAGTAGACCATGGGGGAGGAGTCTACTTCCTGTGTGCCATGAGATGAGTAGCTTCTGCCACATGTTCCTGCTGCCATGATTTTCTTCCACACCATGGGCTGAGAAGCAATGGAACCAAGTGACATGGACTAAATCCTCTGAAACTGGGAGCTAAAACAAATCTTTCCTCCCTCAGGTTGTTTTGTGAAGTATTTTGTTAGATCAGGAGAGACTAACACAGCGTTGTCATGGTAGGAATCAGGTAAATAGAAGCGGCAATCACTGCTTGCTGAGTCTTGTGTCTCCCCTGGAGTAGTCCAGTGCTGTGATGTACTCCCCCAAAGACTGACAAAGAGGACATTGATGACAGAGACTGGTGACGTTAAGGACTTTACTTCAGAGAACTTTCTTTTTCTTACTGACTTACTGATGCAATTACGTAAAATAGACCTTGTTCAAGTAATGTGAACAACAAGGTTCAGATGATGTCCATCCTGGAGGCCATCACCTCAGCCATCAAGACCTGGGAGAATGCTACATCATCCATGGCCATTGCACAGATGCAGGCACTCTGGGCCTGAGCTGTGTCATGGAGGTCCACTCATGTCCTTTAAAGGTAGAATTCTGAGGCATGGTCATCCAGCCTGGCTTTTTCCATTGTTCTGTGTAACTATGTTACAGTATGACTTCCTGTTTCTACTGGTTGCTGAGCTGTGCGCTGTCACTGGTACGCCATGGCTTGTCTCTAGTCTTCTGTAAATAGACGTGTGGGTGTGTCTGGGTTATGGCAGTTGGGTATTTAGCTGCTGTGAGCATTTTCATAAGTGTGTATGTGTTTTCTCATTTCTCCTCTGAATACCTGAGAGCCAGATATCTATGCTCAGTGATGGATGGATATTTAACTTCTCAAAATTCATATGTACAGCCTGTCAAACTTTAGGGTATTCACAGTAATGGTTAACCATCACCATTCTATAGTTCTAGAATGTTCTTATCATTCCAAAGAAACCCCTTGTCCAGCCCTGGCAATCACCAATCTACCATCTAATTTGTCTGCTCAGGATGGTTCACATGAGGCTTTATGAGGTGCTGACACTACCCACTTCTATGGTGGAGGGAGGTACTAGGGCCAGTTAAGGAACATAGCGCCTCCTGGAGTTGGGGAAGGTAGGAAGCAGTTCTCCCCAGGACCTCCAGAGGGAGCACAACCCTGCCTAGACTGAGGTTTCAGTTAAGGGAGTCCTGTTTCCGACTTGTGATCTCTAGCATCATAAGATTAAAAAGTGTGTGCTGTATCAGCCAGCTGAGTATACAGCACTATGTTCTGGCAGAGAGGGGAACTAAGAAAGAAGTTCTATTTTCCAACTTGATCACAAATGAGTTTTGGTGAAAAGTGTTTTCTACATTTATTGTGATACTTACGAGTTTTCCTTTATTTTGTTAATATAGTTGATTATATGGATTGGTCAGGGCAGACAAGGTTAGCTGGCAGCCTAAGAGCTCTGGGCTTTCTATGAGTAGGGCCCAGAGCCTCCTTCCCTTTTCTTTTCAAGAGCCTTTGTAAGAGAGGACAGTGCCCACTTGGAGGTTGGGATAGTGGAGCAAGGCTACCTGGGGAGAACCAAGGGAAGGGAGCTCTGGGGACTGGTTCTGGCTTCAGATCTGGGTGGGGATGGCCTGGACTGCTGTCCTGGTCTCAAGCCAGTGGGAGCCCCACAAAGTCCTTCCCAGCCCCAACTTCACCGTGGATCCTCTCTTGTATTAGTCAAGACTATCTAGAGGAACAGAACTGATTGAATGAATATTCAGTCATATATATACAGGATTCTTTAGAGTGGCGTACAGGCTGTAGTCAAGCTAGTCCAACAATGGCTGTCTCCCAACAGAAAGTCCAAAAATCCAGCAGTTGTTTAGTCCATGAGGCTAGATGTCTCAGCTGGTCTTCATTATACACTGTAATCCCAAAGTAGGCTCTAATGTCAATGAAGCAAGAACAAGGGCAAACAGGCAAAGAGCAAGAATGTCTTTCTTCCTTGTCCTTTATATAGGTTCCCATGGGAAAGTGTGGTCCAGATTTAGGGGTGGGTGTTTCTACCTCAAGTGATCTGTATCTAAGGTGGATCTCTCTTCCTCAGGTGGCCAATTAACTAAAAATCTCTTACAGGTGTGCCCAGTGACTTTTTAGTTAATTCCAGATATAGTCAAGTTGACAACAAAGAATAGTCATCACTCACCCACCCCCACGCCTACAGGTGCAGCCAGGCAAGGAGATGTGGCCATAAATTGGAGGAGTGACCAAAGATAGATGGAGGGGTCAGAAGACTCAAGTGGGCAGCATTTTTGCAGGACTCTTGTAGTCTCCCATGGTAAACTGAAGTCCAAACAGTAGGCTCTCATCGCCATGTTTATCCCACTGAACAGGAGCAAAGACCATCACCAAAATTCTTTGCTCAAATTTGCAAGCTTTCTTTTCTGTCAGACAGGGATATCTCCTGTGTTTAGGTGTTTATATAGTTCAAAAAGATGGTGTTTATCTAGCTCAAAAAATCTTCAAGACTAGGGGTTTTACAACATTTGGGGGATTTCCAGAGGAATTTTGGTTATATAGGGACTTGTCTGAACACTTCAAAATTATTTGGCAGTACATTTTATCTTATCAGGTGGAGGTTAGGGTATAGGGTATGGAACATGTCAAATTTCAGAAAATAGGTCAAGACACGCTCAAACCAAAATTTTACAGAAAATAGGAATGACTTATTTTGACCTTGCAATAAGATAGTTGGCTTATAATCTTAATATGGAGTCAAGCTGGTCCATCATCCCTCCCACTTGTCTTATGTGTCCCTTTCAAATCCTTGATAGGAAATGGTTAATTTTATCTGTTGTATGGGCTGATAATGCCAGAGGGAGGCAAGTAGTTTGTAATTTTTATTTGGTGAGAGACAAAGTTTGTATCATGGCTAGGGTCTCTGTAATTTTGTCTGATTGGTTAGCATAGATGGAGTATATTTTGATTAAAGCCATCCTTTTTGTTCTACATTGAGCAGGTTGAGTGCCCTAGCATATTGTAGAACTATTTCAGCCAGTGAGTTTACTTGTTGATAGATTTTGGTCTATTTGATTTTAACAGATACCTTTTTACAGTGAGAAGCCTGGTATACCAATAGGCACTAAAAGTAGCCATTTTGCCTTTTGCCAGGAAGTTTCCTTTGGATCTAACATAACAGCCTTTGCTGAGGATAAGGGGCAACATATTTTCTTCTGAAACTGCTTCCCAGACGAAATGAGGATGCTGTTGTCAGAGACCAGAAAGGCTAGAGTATTAGTTAAAGGCTGGAAGGGGAAAGGGGGAATGAATGGGGCATTCATCAGAAGCACCTGGTTCATTGACCCAGGTGAGGAGAAAGGAAGCAATTATGATGGTTGGACCAGTTCATAACAGCTTTTAGCAAGTCAGGGCTCTCTGGTTTTGTAGAACTACTTGGGTCTGGCATTTTTGGTTTTTGGAACAATTTGTAGTCTATAGTCCACAGCTGATTTCCTGGATGGTGTCTGTCAGCCGAATGGAAGTCTACAGAGACAGAGGTAGACTAGGGACAGAAGTTAAAGTTAAGGAACTTAAAGGACAAATCTTATATTTGGAGCTTCCTCTTCAGGAATAGGCAATAGGCAGGGAAGCTTAGGTGTTTATTGACATGAGTACTTATCTTGAGTCCATTTGACCTGTGGCAGGGGGATTCAGTTGCCCTCCCTGAAGCTTATATGAATCTTTAAGTTTACAAAGAAAAAAATTAAAGTTTTAGATACATTAGCATTGCCATTGTTGTTGAAATGCATATTGTAGAAGCAGCAGCTAACGGGTGCCTGTAAAACAGCTGGGTAGACTCTTGTCTTCAAGTCGTGTAGCACAAGCTGTGGCTCTGGGTTAAAAAGCATGACTTCTTTTCCCTGCCCAGAGGGCTAGGTATATAGATTGGACAGAGATGTTTTTAGCATGGAGAGAAGCATTTTTAAGTCTATACTTAGAAGACAACCAAAGGAAATTTAAAATCTTGAGTTTGTGGCTGGTAATAGTAGTCAGTGCTTTCCCAGCTTATCAGAATTCTATTGATCAATGTTAAAACTCTGAACCTCTGAACCTCTTAGTATAATAATAGCATAGAAGGGGAAGAAATCTGTAGCTAGAGTTTTCCTGCCTGGCCCACAGTCAGGACAAATCTCTCTCACCCGCCAGTCCCACAGCCGCTCAGACCCAACCAAGTAAACACAGAGACTTATATTGCTTACAAACTGTATGGCCGTGGCAGGCTTCTTGCTAACTGTTCTTATATCTTAAATTAACCCATTTCTATAAATCTATATCTTGCCATGTGGCTCGTGGCTTACCGGCATCTTCACATGCTGCTTGTCCTGGTGGCAGCTGGCAGTGTCTCTGACTCAGCCTTCTACTTCCCACAATTCTTCTCCTCCTTGTCCCACCTATACTTCCTCCTGCCTGACTACTGGCCAATTAGTGTTTTATTTACTAACCAATCAGAGCAACACATTTGCCATACAGAACATCCCACAGCAGAAATCTGATACATTTTATTTTAAATTATTTTTATACCTTTATTATCTGCATTTATGTATCTTAAATCACTTTCAGACCCTTATAATTTTTGTCTCTTCAGATGTTTATAACTTGCAATTCTATACCTTAACTTATTTTTAGACTTTAATTTATGTAAACCTTAAATTTTTTATCCAATTATTTACCATCAGACCTAAGTGGCTGATTACTGAGAGTAGTCTTTGCAAAGCAAGTTCTTTTTAAATAAAGTAATAGTAAAAAGTTACATCTGAAACCTGTTCATCTTTTAATATAAGCCTGTCAGCAAGGCAAGCCCATCTGTGAGTTTGCCTCTCACATCAGGAGACCTAATAGCTCTAGGAAGCCTCTTATATGAAATGCATTAACCAGGTAGGTAGCTGTTGTTAAACTGGTAAAGCTACAGTTAGCTATCAACACTATCAGAAGTCTGAGAAAGATAAATTATAGCAAGAAGTATAAACTAAATGGTTTCTATATCAACTAAAATGGCACAGACTGCTGGGTAATGGTGGTGCACACTTTTAATCCCAGCACTCAGGAGTCAGAAGCAGGCGGATCTCTGAGTTCAAGGCCAGCCTAGTTTACAGAGTGAGTTCCAGGGCAGCCAGGGATACACAGAGAAACCCTGTCTCAAAAAACAAAAAAACAGCAGCAGCAGCAGCAACAACAACAACAACAAAAAAAACCCAAACAAACAACAACAAAAACGACAGAGACTTGCCAGCTTCCTATACAATTTAGGCTCCTATAGTGGTCTCAGTGGCTTCATTGGGGGCAGAAGTAGTTGGTCTTTGACTGCCATATAGAACAACATTACATCATCAGTTGCTGCATAGGACAGCATAGGCCTTTGGCTGCCAGACCAGAAGGTCCAAGAACTTTTTCTGTGGAGGAGGAACTTGGAAAAACTGACCTGCTGTGAGGGACAGGGCAGTGCAGTCAACCCAACAGTGCCCATAGTGTGTACAGGGCAGTGGCAGCAGGCGAGGCATGGGGCAGCTTCTTCCAGTGGTTAGCATCACCACAATCCAGGTCTGTGCTCTATCATCTTCTTTGGAGACTTTCAAGTCACCTCTAGGAACTGGAATTTTCATCTGCAATAGGAAGGTTTTTTCATTAAACATTTTAAATGTCGTATTCAGCAGATCTCTGGAAAGTTTTGAGGGCCATCTATTAAGTATACCTGATTTGAAATAAATTTTACTTGCTCTTAGTTATTTGCTTTAGGCTTAACCTTGAAAAAATACATAGAAGGCTGAACAAAGTTTATTCCTGTAAAGCAGTGACTCTCAACCTTCCTAATGCTGTGACCCTTTAGTACAGTTCCTTATTTTGTGGTAACCCCAAAATCTAAAGTTATTTTTATTGCTATTTATAACTGTAATTTTGCTACTGTTATGAATTATAATGTAAATATCTTTTTTTCTGGTGGTCTTAGGCTACCACCATGAAAGGGACATTCAACCCCAAAGGGGCCACGACCCACAGGTTGAGAACCACTGCTGTATAAAGAAATTGCATTTGTATTTAGCATGACTATAAGTATAATTTTGAACATATTAAAGAATCTGGTCACTTATAAGGTGACTATTAACTTGCATGTTTTAATTATTATTTATAATGAGTTGGTAGCTTTTATAAGATTAAGATCAAAGTTAGTTCTAAACTGATTATCATTTACATTTTAACGTTAGCCTTTAGAAGTGTTGAACTTGTAGTGGAGATTTCAGACTGGGTGTGCTGTAGGCCCGGAAGAACTCAACAGGAAACACAGTAGCCATTGGTGTTCCACCTTTATCCAGCAGGAAGAGCCAGTCCTTGGCTTTTGCATAGTTTGCTCCCAACACCCAGCACCTGAATATCAAAGTATCTAGGCTTTCAGCCTATCATACAGTCCCTCAGAGCCAGCCACAGGCTTGTGCACATTACCAAACTCAGAGCCTTTGCTCTGGAGTCTCTGTGACACCAGCATTTCTGAAATCTTCATTTCCCTCTCTTCCTTCTTTTCTTTTTTCTTTTCTTTTCTTTTCTTTTTTCTTTTCTTCTTTCTTTCTTTCCTTCTTTCTTTCTTTCCTTCCTTCCTTCCTTCCTTCCTTCCTTCCTTCCTTCCTTCCTTCCTTTCTTTCTTTCTTTCTTTCAAATTCATTATCTTCCTACTGTTTGTTTTGGAGCACTTTTTAGCCATGCTCATCTAGACCCTTCTTTTAGGAGCCTGCTTCTATGAGGAACTTTTAAGACATTCATTGGCTATTCAAGTGATGAAAATAGCAAGCATATTTGTAGATATCTAAGGCTACTTGGAAACCATTTCATGTAACATCCTGGTACATCTGGCAGCAAAAGTCCTCCTTTTTTGCACAAAAATAACAAACAGGAAGTAGCCCATGGGGTGGAGGGAGACGCTTGCTGGGTGCAGTGACAGACTTCAGTTGGGCCCGTGTACTTTGTAAAAAAGAAAATGTCTTAAGTTTTTGTACTTATAGTTGTGGTCCTAATTTTTTAGCTTTTTAAAAAAATCTTTTATCTAGAATAATACAGATTTTTTTTTTTTGCCATTTCCTGTCTTGTCCAAAATCTTCACCAGATCCTGCCTCATGACATTAAACCTCTGTTGGTTCTGCTAAGTTATATTTTAATCAGAAGACCTAATAGGGACGCCTGTGTCTGCTAGTGACTATCAGGTTGGCATCAAAGTTGGCCAGAGAGGCAAGCAGCCCTAAGCCAGGAGGTGGCCTGTGCTGATTTTTTTTTTCCTCCGTGAGAAAGTTTCTTTTATCTCCTCTCTTACTTGGTTTTGCTTTTGAGAATAATTTTGTCTTGACTTTTTAAAATGGATTTTTTTAAGGCTTAGTCCTCTAAGTATAAACTAGAACTGGCAAAATTAATAGAATTTTTACATATATCAAATGACAGTGTCTCTGGTTTAATAAATGCAGACTCAATTTGAGGACATTGAAGGATAAACATTTTGGTCCAATTCATGACATTTGAGAAAAATTGACACCCAGAAGACCTGTTATTTAGTTTCTCTTTGTGGGATAGTCTTTTCGTACATTATAAATATGTGTCTCTGCCTAAGGCACCTTTTGATTGGTTTACTAAAGAGCCAAATGACCAATAGCTAGGCAGGAGAGAATAGGCAGGACTTCTGAGGAAAGACAGGACTCTGGGAAGAAGAGAGGTAGAGATACTGGTGAAACACAGAGCAAGTTGGACATACAAAATGTTAGAAAGGTAAAAAGCCAATGGCAGAATGTAGCTTAATAGAAACAGATTAGTTGAAGTTAGAAGAGCTAGTTGGGAACAAGCCTAAGCCAAGGCAAGCTTTCAGAATTAATAAGTCTCTGTGTCATTATTTGGGGGCTGGCAGCTGACAAGAAAGTCTGACTACAGTTTCTTTTTAAGAGCAAATAGTTATTGATTGTAGTAAACAAAAGCTTACTTATGTTATGTTGATTAAGGAATAAAAATCATTAAAGGCTTTTATTTATATTTTTAATTATTATAGTATTTTAGTGTTGTTTCCCAATTTTTTTCAAATAAGAGTTGAATCCAAGTTATATATACAATATGCTATAGTAAATTAAAATTACCCATGTATAGATTTTTAATTATCAACCTTTTTTGTTATAAGTTTTAAGTTAACATTTTGTTATAGACTTTATAAATCTTTAACTATGCCCAATAAATTTACAAATCTTGAGGTACATAAAGTTTATGTAGTAATATTACAAATCTTGAGATAAATTTTATAGTTCAGCAAAAGCCTTACAAAGTCAAATGAAACCATTTTTGTCTGTTTTGGTCTTTCTTTCTGTCACAGTCAGGTGGATCACCAATCACAGGACATACAGGAAACTTTTGAATAGGCATGTGTGGGTCTAGAGCAGGGAAGCCGGAGCCCAACACCAGCACCAGGTTTGCAGTGAAGCAGGACAGCATAAAGCAATGTTTTCAGTATTATCCATACCTAAAAATTGAACCCATTGACCAGGCAGAGCAACCCGAGAACAGAGAGGGCTTGAAGATAGAAATTATGAGCTCTGGTTATTAAATCAGCCGCGGCGAGTGACCAAAGTGGCCGCTGTGTCGGTCGGTCTTCTCCTGCCAGATCCACTCCTCCCTTCCCTTTTTGGGCAACATTTGTTTCCCTCTGTGCTTCCCGCTGTTCACCCTCCTGCCTGTGTAGTTTTTCATCCCAGCCAGCACCTAGCAGCAGACTCAGGAGGGAAAGCAAAGCCACACAAAGTTTTCTGGCAGCTGAGATGGGGCAGGCCCCTGTGGCAGCTTTAAAGACACAGCAAGAAACAAAACAATAAACACAGAACACAAAGCAATCAAGGGATGGAATCAGCAAAAATAAAATCAGTAAACATAGTACACAGAACATTCACATAGTCAAAAGGGACCAGTCAAAAACAAAATGTGCTGGCCAACTTCATTCATATATTTAACTGTGTTTGACCAATTTGCATCTTGAGTCCCAGTATCCAAGAACCAGGAAGGCAGAGTGACATTTTTGTTTTTGTTTTTGTTTTTGAGATGGGGTTTCTCTGTGTAGCTTTGAGCCTTTCCTGGAACTCACTCTGTAGCCCAGGCAGGCCTCAAACTCACAGAGATCTGCCTGCCTCTGCCTCCCGAGTGCTGGGATTAAGGGTGTGTGCCACCACCTCCTGGTTCAGAGTGACTTCTTATTAGTGCCCTGGGCAAGAAACAAAACACAGGGGACCAAGAACCAGGTGTCACAAACAAACAAACAAACAAAAAAGGTGGGCAGTACAGTGTCTTGCTAGTGCCCTGGACAAGATTTTATGTACCTCATAGGTAGTTCTCATGCCCCCAGACAGGATCCTACCAGAAACAGCACCAGATGCCACAGAAGGAGATACCCTCTATGACTTACTGATGGAAGCCCCTCAGACAGTTGCTTGCTAGTTTCTTTTTAGTGTGGCAGTTTGCTCCAACAATCCACCAAACCAAAGGCCTGGCTCATAGCCTTGAAGGTATCTTTAAGGTACACACCTCCTGAGGCAGCATTCCCATCCTGGAGTCCAGGAGTGAAGGTCTGGCTTCAGAATTTGGGTTGGGATCATGATCTTTCTGGGGCCTCTAACTGTTAACCCCATCCAATAAGAGTAAAGACTATTACCCAAATTCCTTGGAGATTAAGGGACTTTATTTTCTGTCAGACAAGGCTGTCTCCCTAAAGCAGGGTTTGAAAAAAAATAGCATTAAACTCAGAAGAAGGTGTGGGTTATATAGCCCAAAAAAAACCCTGCAAGACTAAGAAGTTTTCAAGTGTTGGGGGATCTCCAGAGGAATTTTGGTTACATAGGGGCTTGGCAGAACATTTCAAAATTATTTGGCAGAAAATTTTATCTTATCAGGGTAGAGGTTAAGGTATAGAGTTGTGGAACATGTCAAATTCCAGAAAATTGGTCCAAGACATGGTCAAACCCAAGTTTTACAGAAAATAGGAGTGAACTTATTTTGACCTTGTAATAAGATGGCTTTTAATCTCTTTTTTTATTTTTATTTTTATGATATGTTGACTTTTAATCTCAAGACGGAGTCAGGCTGGTTCATCAATTGCTCCATCCATGGTGGCTTTGGGGTTCTTGTCACAAGCCTACTTACCCTGCCCTTCATTGGAAGCCCTCAGTTAGACTTGCTCTGTGTGTCCTGGATCTTCTTCCATGCAGCTCAACTGTATGTTGATGAAAATGCTTTTAAGGGGTCTTTGGCCTGCTACCGAGTCCAGAAGATTCAGTGGTGGGCATGAGGCCTGAGACACTGTGTGCCCTCTGCACGAGGAGGAGGAGGAGGAGGAGGAGGAGGAGGAGGAGGAGGAGGAGGAGGAGGAGGAGGAGGAGGAGGAGGAGGAGGAAGCTCAAAGAAAGACCTGGGGGAGAACTGAAGCCCTTCTGCTTCAGTCTGCCTCTTCCTAAGGTCCACTAGTCAGCTATCCCACACTCCACCTGAGGGTGGGGAAGTGGGGTCTTGGCCTGGGTATCTGTGACCCAGTGAACAGGAAAAATTATAAACAGAAGACAATCTATCTGGGGCCTCAGCTGAGCTGGAGCTGGGCTTCCATTCCCGAGGCACTAAGGCTGCTTTCAGGCTCTTGGGGATGGAGATGGAAGTGTGGGTGTGTTTTGCTCCTCTGCTATCTCAAAGGTGCTCTGTGCCTGTGTATGTGTCTGCAGACTGCTCCTGTCCTCATCGTATTTGCAGACCATCTCTGCCGCTGTTCAAAGTACAGAGTAAGTCTTTGTGAATAACAGGCCCCTAGGCGTGAGCTAGCATCAAGCAAGTATAAAATAGCAGGAATGGGGTTAGACTTCCAACTGGGGGACACCAGGGAGATCAGGACTGATCACTTCCCCAACTCACTGGATCTTCCATCACCTCATAGGCCTGCCTGCGGAGTCTCCTGCTCTGGAGTAGCTAGCTTTCTCTCACCTTATTCTTCTTCCCCTGTTGGTGGTCCAGCATAATAATCTGGGGAGGCAGGTGTATAGATGCATTCCCTCTTGCTGTGGGACTGGTGGAACTCCAGCAATGACCCAACCCCTTCTCACGAGAGGTTATCCATTCCAGTTCTGAGAGTTTTTAGAGATTTGCAGAGTTATGGTTTTACATAGTGACTTCACAGATCTTCCAGCTGCCTCAGCCCAGCCCTTGGTGACACTTGAATTTAAAATATAGCAGCCCCTCCTCTGGACACCTGAGGCAGGACCACACCTTCAACCTGGGCTCCTCAGTAGCTGGCCCTGCCTCCTGCACACTGGCCTTTATTACTCTGTTAATTTGGAAAACAGGTCACTGGAAATTAAATTTCTCAAAATAGATCATCAATTATAACTACATTCTATTAAAATAAGAGTGTCTGAACTCTTTCTTACTCTAATGGAAAGCCACATTCTTGCTGCTGAATTATTGCTGGTTCTATGTCTTATCTTGCAGACACCCTCCCTCCAGACTGCAAAATGCTCCTGGGAGACCCTGACATGGCTTGGAATCTTCAGAAGTCACTGCACTGACAGACAGATCACATGAGAATAACAGGTAAGATACTGAGCCATCAATAAAAACAGACAAGTTATATTCATCAGAAAAATGGGATCTTCTGATCTCCATCCTCAAAACACGGTGGTCTTCGGTAGCAAGGACCACCCTTGTGTGGCCTTGGGCCCAAGTCAGAGCTACTTGAGAATGCCTTTGATCATTCAGGTAGAGAGCCAGGGAGTCTGACACAGAGACCCAGCAGGAATGCTTCCATGCTCTGTGTCCACATCCTCCACTCCATAGGAGCTTATGAAAAACAAGTGTAGCCATGAGAAGGCTGAGGAACTTGCTCAATCACACAGCCTTATGTCTTGACCCCTCAGTGTGTCTTCTGAGGTCCTTTCTTGGATGGGTAAGTCCTATTTACTCCTTAAGAGAACAAAGAGCATGGGCCTACCGTAGCTTACATAAGCCACACAGTTTATATTGTCAACTTGACAGGAACTAAAATCACCCAAGAAAGGAGCCTCTGGGCTTGTCTGTGAGAGACTTTTTTCTTAAAAAAGTTTTTAGGTTTATTTATTTTATAAGTGTTTTTCCTGAATGTATGTATGTGTACTACATGCATGTCTGGTACTTGTAGAATTTAGAAGAGGTTGTCAGATCCCCTAGAACTGGAGTCACAGATGGTTAGGAGCCGCCATGTGGGTGCTAGGTGCTTGGAGTCAAATCTTGATCCTCTGCAAGAGGATCTTAACTGCTGAGCCATCTTTCCAGCCCTGGTATCTTTGTTGGGTTTTCTCTTGCTGTGATAACACATCGTGATCAAAAGCGACTTGGAAAGTATAGAGTTTATTTCATCTTACATGACCAAGTAAAAGTTCACCACTGAGGGAAGTCAGGGCACAGATTTAAGCATGGCAGGAACCTGGAGGCAGGAACTTTAGCAGAAACTGTAAGGAGTGCTGCTTACTGGCTTTCTCCATGACTTCCTCAGCCTGCTTTCTTATAGCACCAGGACCACCTTCCAAGGGATGGCCCCACTCAGTTATCTGGGCCCTCCTATATCAAACATTAATCAAGAAAATGCCCTGCAGACTTGCCTACAGGCCAACCTGATGGATGCATTTTCCTTCCTTCCTTCCTTCCTTCCTTCCTTCCTTCCTTCCTTCCTTCCTTCCTTCCTTCCTTCCTTCCTTCCTTCCTTCTTTCTTTCCTCCCTCCCTCCCTCCCTCCCTCCCTCCCTCCCTCCCTCCCTCCCTCCCTCCCTCTCTCCCTTTTTTTTCTTTCAACATGGTCTCTCTATTATACAGCTGGCTCTCCTGGAACTCACTATGTAGAAAAGGCTGGTGTTGAACTCACAGAGATCCACCAGTCTATGCCTCCTAAGTGCTGGGATTAATGGTGTGTGCCCCCACACCCAGCTAGGAGGCATTTTCTTGATTGAGGTTCCTCTTCTCAGATTGTGGGGGACCCAAAACAGCTTGACCATATAGCTGCCATGATAGGCTCTTAGAAGCTCAGACAGAGCTTCTGGCAAGCAATCTAGACCCAAGAAAAGCCATAAGCTGACCCCACCCAGGGAGGCCTGCATCTAAGGGGAAATGCCTGACATTCCAAACATTCCTTAGACCCCAGAAATCCCTTCACCCCAACCTCTGCTAAGATAAAAACCCCACCCTGCCTGGGCTTGGGGCTTCTCTGCTATCACTGCTGCGTCGGACAGAGAGTCTAAGCTCTGAGCTTGAAAATAAAGGCTCTTTGCTTTTATATATAGGATTCAGTCTCTGTGGTGGTCTTTTGGGGGTCCCCATGATCTGGGCATAACAAGATAACTCTAGCTTGTGTCAAGTAGACAAATAACAACAATAAACCGACAAGCAGAATACCCAGTGTTTTCTTGATCAGGTTGACTGAGTTCAGAACACTCATCCTGAATGCAGGTGGCATATCCTGTGGGCTAGGGTCTTAGACTGAATAAAAAGGTCAACGGGAGGTGAGCACCAGCTTCCATCTCTCTCTCTGCTTCCTAACTGCCGATGCCATGTAACCAGCTGCCTCACACTCTTCCTGCCATGCCTTCCTCACCATGATGGCATGATCTATTGGTGAAATTATTGAGGCAACTCCACGTAGTTAAAAGGGAGGTTTATTTTGTGGGGTAACTCACAAATGAAGGGATAGGTAACAGGGTCTGGGAAAGGTGTAGTGCAGTCTGACGGTGTTCTCTGGAGAACTCTGCTCGGTCTACCTCCAGCGTCCAGGGTCCAGGCACCAAGAGAGGTGGCCCATCCAGATCTCAGGTCTTCAGGGACCTCTCTTGGCCCCATCTTGTAGGTGTGACAATTACCGAAGCCTCAATGGAGGTTGGAACCTTCCAGATCAAAGCTGGAATGGCTACCCCCTTTTGTCTAAATAAGAAGGTTCTAACCTAATACAAGACTATATACAAAGAAATGGTTATCAAATATTGTCCAGAAGTAATGAGGGATAATGACCTAGATAAGATGGAACTACAACCAATTCGAACAATATCAAGCAAGAAACAAATACTAAAATCCAGAGAAGTCTAGAACATAGGTAAATGCATGTTACAAAGATCATTCCAAAAGGTGTCCTATCCTAAAGAACCTGAATCTAATACTTAATATGTTCTATTTAAGATATTTTATATATATACTAAGTTGTAACTATAACTGCTAGTCTTTAATCCCATCAAAGACCTCAGAAGGAATGTAATGGTACCTGAGAAATGGAAGATGGATGCAAGCAACTTTCAGGAATCTTGTAAGAGTAGACAGAGACAGCTGGCAGCCTGGACAGTCACCTAATGATTCTCAGCATTGTTGGTGTATTCAAATTGGCTACAGGCCTAGGGTATCTGACAGACCATTTTTAGAAGCAGGAATTCTGAAAGACCATCTTACCCTGTCTTGGCAGAATTCAGAAGTTACTTTTTCTTGTGTCCTGCTTGTCCAGAAGGATAGCATTTATACTGTTAGCAGTTGAGGCAAGGGCAGTTCTTTGTCCAATAGGCCATTTTGTGCCAAGAAGACAAACTTCCAACTGGAAATGTCTTAGAAGCCCAACATTCTCTTGGGATCAAATTGGTGCTACCAGGAACAATTGTGTCTCACGTCAACAGAATTCTAAGTTATTTAAATGTCATATTCTCTAGGTCCATGAAGTGTTTGAAGACTACCTGTCCATCGGACCTATGTTATCTGTGAATCTGGATAACCTAACTAACGTAACTATAGAGATGACAAGCATAGGTGACTATAAATCTATAAGTCTTATCTACCTAAATAACCTAAGGACTAAGGCTTCCCATAAACAAGATAAACAGTCTATAAGCAAATGTATGGTAAAGGACGATATCTTCAAAATTGTGACAATACACAGGATATTTATAAAAGAGGTAGGAATGTATAGTGCAATATGCAATATGACAATAGTCTTAAATATATATCAATATACAGAATATCCTAAACAGAAGTAGAACATACATACAGTATGACAGATATAAATTTACATTGTATCAATATACAAATATTTCAAATAAGAGTAGAAATACATGTACATTATAACAATATAGTTCTGTAGTTGTATCAATATACAACTTATCTTAAACAGGAATATAAAAATAGTTTACATTTTTATCAACATATAAGAATCCATAACAGTGCAAATTACAGTGCAAATTATCTAAGGCTGTTATTTTACTAAATTTGTTTACTAGTATATATAATAATCTACCATGATATCTCCCTAAGTTGCTTTTGCCAGGGTATTTTATCACAGCAACAGGAAAAGTAACTAACTCAAGAAGGCAGAATTACCCTAGAGACTCACTTTCTGGGGACATGTGTTGAGGTTATAGACACACAGGAAGACAAATAAGAAAAATGAATTTAAAAAAATAAATAAGTATAATTTTGCTCTTTAGTTGAACAAAACTACCCTTTGTGGACAAGCTCTTCACTGGCAGGATTGTGCTAATTTTATTGCAATTTGTTTGCAGTGTTATGTTCTGGGTTAAGAGCACTCTGAAAATGATTCTTTTTAGAGTGCAGTAGAGGAGCCGCTGGGCTGACAGGCTGATTGCCAGGCTGGCAAGTGATGTATTCAGTGACGTCAGTTCTTTCATACTCCTGCAGCAGAGCTGATGTTCAGGTGCTCAGTCAATAGGCTGGCTCAGAAGCTCTCCATGGAAGTGTCTTGGGATACCGAGACTATACACTTGCTTTTCTTTTGAGCTCCCGCTAAGGTTCCTAAAAGCTCACGTGGACAAGCTGATAAGAGGCCTGGTTTTGAAAGCCTTTCTGACAGCACAAGGGGTCCCTGGTCAGCAGATGATGGGGGGACCCTTCAAGTTTCCCCAACTCCCTCCCTGCATCTCGCTGGTGGCCAGATTTGAGGACAGTCAGGACAAACACAAAGTGAGTTCAGTATCTGTGCCTTTGTTCTCTTAGATCAAGGACCCTACAACTAACCAGGAGTACCAGGCTTGTCTTCCAGTGTTTTATGCCAATTCCTGTCTCTCATGGGGCACAGACCTCCAGTGTCTAAATGATGAGCACTGAGAACAGAATAGGTGATGCCCCAGAACTGCAGCTTTGTAGGGGTGAGGCTGTCCAGGCACATGCTGTGGACCAGCTACAGAGCTACTCTTGACCTGGCCTCTCCTGGACTTCTGCCTGAGGCAGCATTTAACAGGTGAATCTGTCTTGCTCAGAGTTGCCTTCTTGATGAAATGATTTGCTATCCCCACTCCAGTATATGGAGCTATGGTTTTTGGTGCTCAGGCTGAGCCTCTCTGCTGGAAGCCACTCTGGCAAGCTGGAAATAAGAACCCTTGCCTGAAAAGAATGGTGTTGTAAAATAAATAAATAAAAAAATAAAAAAAAAAAGAACCCTTGCCTGTTCACTGGGGAGAAAGAAACATTCAGCTAAATTTTCAGCACAAATTACTATGCTTGCATTGAACCATGGGCAAGCAGCACTGACCAGCCTGCATCCTCACAACAGAGTCAGATGTAGGCAGCTGGTATGCCTTGGAAGGGGTGGTAATGCTGTGGTGCAGCTCAGTGTAGATTCAAGCATTTAAGTATTCATCTCCCCTCAGCACACATGTCTGGATTTATTTGGGCAAAAGATTTGGGGTCAGGAAATCTAGGCACAGCTGTGGTTCTCTAGAGCTGCCTACCAAACATTTGCAACAAGAAAAACAAACAACAACGAAAATCACATAGATGCCTTTGCATCCTCGAGGCCCTGAAAATGAGCGTGAAGAGTGGCAGGGCAAGGAGGGCTGAGGGGAGGCGCCTAGGGCTTCTGTGCACAGGGCCTCGGATCTCACAGTCAAATGCCTAGCTGTAGGGAACCCTGACTCTCTTCTACGTTGAGAAATCCTAGAAGCCTTCGTGTTCCCAACAGTGTGTGTCCTTGGAGTGTGTCACTACTATGCATTTGACCACGAGTTCTGCTTGGGTTCCAGGGATGCCATGGAGGAGTAGTGTGTGCCCTACCACTTCCACCTTGTACTCTAGGGTCAGTGATTAGCCTCTGCTCCCTGGAGGCTTCTCACAACCCCCCATTTATAGGAGATTGTATCAGGCCTGGAAATACCCAGTCATGGCCCCTTAAGCTTCGAAAGCTTGATACTCATCTGGGCCTTTCCAGACTTGGTCTTTCAGAGGGTGTCCAGTCTGTGGGTGCTGAGTAAGTGTGTGAGATAGTCCTCATGTTGGCCAAGACCTGCACCCACCAGCACCTGCGACTGAGGAGATGGGAACCCTGTGGACAATTTAGATACAGCACCAGTCTCTGGGACTACCATGATGAGGAATCACAAACTGAGTGGATTAGGTAATGGAAATTAATTCCCAGTTCTTGAGGTCAGGGCTATTGGATGGAAATGTCACAGGGCTGTCTTGGCTCTGAAAGTTCAAGGGAGGGTCCTTCTTGCCTTTTCCAGCTTCTGATGGCTCCTGGCATCCCCTGGTGGTGGCCTCATCACTACTGTCCCTGCTGATTTTCAAGTTATCTGTCTGTGTATTTCAGATCCTCCTCTCCTTACAAAGACTCACTCATTGGGTTTGAGGTCACCACAACACAATGTGACCTCATCTTAGGCAATGACATTCATTGGCAAAGAGCTGTAGGGTCAGAGGACCCCCAGCCTTCTGCAGACCAGAGAAGACCCTGGCTTCTGCTTGATTGTCTCTTGCACTTGTTCTTATTCTCTTATTTTTCATGTTTGTTTGTTTGTTTGTTTGAGGCAGGGGTCTTGATATGGCCCAGACTGGCCTCAAACTCTAACTCACCCTTCTTAGTCCCCTGAGTTCTGGAATTACAGGCAAGGGCCTTTTTTAGTTGTTGTTTTCACACAGGTACTCATGATGTGTCCCTAGCTGGCCTGAAGCTCTCTGTGTAGTCAGGCTGACCTCAAACTCATAGAAATTAGACTGCCTCTGCATCCCGAGTGCTAGAATTAAAGGCGTGCACTGCCACACTCAGTGTCATAGACACTGCTCTGTTACTGTGAAGAGACAACATGACCATTACAAAAGAAAACAATTGGGGACTTGTTTACAGTTTCAAAGTTTAGTTCATTATCATCATGGCTAGGAGGAGCATGGCAGCACACATGGTGCTGGAGAAGGAGCTGAGAGCTTTACTTTCTGATCCTGAGGTGGGGGTGGCTTGGGCTTTTGAAACCTCAAAGCCCATTTCCAGTGACACACTTCTTCCAACAAGGCCACACCTAATTCTTCTCAAATAATGCTACCCCCTGATGACTAAGCATTCAAATATATGAGCCAATGGGGGCCATTCTTATTCAAACCACCACACCCAGCAAGGACATCTTTTTATTGCAAAGCATATTCTGTCAAAAGCAGCCACTTTTTTCTGTCTCCCTGCTGGAGTCTGTTTTGATTCTGTCAACTTTGAGCTGCCAGTAGGCAGGAGTTGAGACGCTTAGTCCTGAGCACACTTGGTACTTCAACATACCCTTAACCATGACAACTCAGCAGCTGGCAATTGAAGTGTGTTTCAACAGTTGGTGTCCAAGTCAGCTGCATGCTTTCTCCATATGATGTTGAATATCCCATCTCAGATGAGAAGTAAGTCAGTCTGCTAACTTCCAAGTTGTGGAGAGCTGCCAGGTGAGCTCACAAATAACACCTACATCACCTGTGTAGACTCGGACTAGCCAGATCTCTGCACACAGGATGATGCCCTTGCCTCTGTGGCAGATGCCAGTAGATACTTGGGCTGGAGAGCATACACTGGAACTGTGAGCATTAAGCCTGCAAATTCCTGGAAAAATCTAGAACAGGGACCACCTCATCTTACAGTGCAGCAGGCCAGCATCTAAGATCCTAGTACCTTCAACACAGAGGGATCACCACCTTCACTGCTAAGATGGGGCTGAGTACGTGGTGAGGATGCAGGTGAGGATGTTGCCTTTTAAATCCAACAGCTCTGTGACCTTGAAGTATCTCTCACCCTTAACATTTCATCTGACATGTGTGGTGAGACAAAAATTAAACCCCAAACAAGTGAAAAAGGAAAATACTGATAGGAACAGAACAAAAATCAGGAAGCAAGCAAACAACATGGCAAGTCAGAAAAGCTGCAAATCGACTCTGAAAAGGTGATGCAATTAGTAAAAGTGATCAAAAACAAAAGGGAAGACATGTTTTCTACATCAGGAACAATACAGATTTTGGAAGGTGCTATGGTTTGAAGGTGTTTGACTGGTCACCAGCTGGTAGCACTGTTTTGAGAGTATGGAACCTTTAGGAACTGGGGGCCTAGCTGGGGGAAGTGGGTAGTTGGATTATGGGTTATAGCCTAGCCTTGGGTGTGGCCTGAGCACTCAGCTTCCTGATTCACTAAATGTGAGTAAGCAGCCTTGTACTCTGACTGCACTCCATTCTACAGTCATGTCTTCCTGAAACCAAGAACCCAAATAAGCCCCTCCTCGATGTGCTGGGTGGTTTCATGTCAACTTGACACAAGCTAAAGTCACTTTAGATGAGGGACCCTCGATTGAGAAAATGCCTCTGTAAGATCAGGCTGCAGTCAAGCCTACAGGGTATTTTCTTAAGTAGTGATTGATGGGGGAGAGCCCAGCCCATTGTGGGTGTTTCCATCCCTGGCTGGTAGTCCTGGGTTCTATAAGAAATCAAGTTGAGCAAGCTGTGAGGAACAAGCCAGTAAGCAGCACCCCTCCAGGGCCTCTTCATCAACTCCTGCCTCCAGGCTCCTGCCCTGTTTGAGTTTCTGTTCTGACTTCCTTCAGTGATAAGCAGTGCTGTGAAAGTGTACGCCAAATCAACCCCTCCTCTCCAAGTTACTTTGGTCACCGTGTTCCGCTGCAGCAATAAAAACCATAGCAAAGATGCTCAAGTTGTTTACCAGGCATTTTGTCATAGTGGCCAGATAATAACTAATAAGGGAATATTGTGAACAGCCTCAAGCTAGGAAATCTCATCATAGAGAAAATGGAAAATCCACTTAAAAACATTATTAACCAAAGCAGAAGCAGGAATGAGGAAAATTTAGAACTATATAAATAGTTGTAACCTATGAAAGGAACTGGAGTCAAGCAAAACAACCTCGCCACACCAGACTCCAATCTCAGTGGATAAATTCTGCATATACCTAAGGAAGAGAGATTACAAACTGTAGTCTCTTTCAGAAAATACAGGAAGGAAAACATTTTGTTTGTGAGTCCAAGCTATGTTTCCTGGTAAATGTTTAACGAGTTATTCTCCAGGACGGGAAGGTGTGATTTGTAGTATGTTCATGGCACAAGCGCTTACTTGCACCTGCTCATTTCAGGCACTCAGGGTAGCACCGAGGGCACATGGATGGTAGGAGATCACATGGCTGGCCCTCAAAAGGCAGCACAAGTTGGCTCCTGTGTAACACCAAAGCTAGCATGGTCTAATTCCAAAGCTGTCAAAGATATTACAAGTAATGGAAGTGACAAACCAAATGTTTCTTATAAATGGAAATCGTTCACAAAATACTAGCAAGTCAAAACCAGCAATACAATGCCTAAGGACTGCTTCTCCCTAGAATGAATGCAAGGTTGGGTCAATGCTCAAATGTCAATTTATTTTTACCATATTAACAGATCAAGGCAAAAGTCTATGATTATCTAGCTAGAACAAAAATAAAATCACCATTTTAAACACATTTCCATAATAAACATCTATTCATAAGCTGAAGTTAAAGAGAAGTTGATGTGATAAGAAGCACACACTGAAAACTTACAGTTTTTCTTTAAGACTCAAAGTCATGTTTCTGACCTTGAGATAAGCAATGAGCCCGTTGGAAGGAAACACACACACACAAATACCCCTTAACAAAACAAGGGGGAGCTGGAGAGATGGCTCTTCTGGAAGACCTCAGTTCTTGTCCCAGAACTCACAGAGTGGTTTACAATCATCTGTAACTCCAGTCCAGGGGCATCTGACACCCTCTTCTGGCCTCCATGGGCACCAGACATCCAGGTAGTATACAAACATACATGCAGGTAAGACACCCATAAACACAAAAACAAATTTGATTTTTAAAAAGTGTGCAAAGGGGCTGGAGAGACAGTTCAATGGCTAAGAGCATGTTCTTCTCTTGCAGAGGACTGAGTTCAGTTCCCAGCACCCACATCAAGTGGCTGGCAACCAACTGTCACTCCAACTCCAGTGCATACGTGTAATGTGTGTGTGGTATATGTGCATATTTGGGTATGTGTACCTGTGCATGCATATGGCGGAGGACAGAGAAGGATATCAGGTAGCTTTTTCTATCACTCTCTGCCTTATTTCCTCAAGACAGAGTCTTTCCCTGAACCTAGAAATAGACTGGTGGCAGCAAACCCCAGAAGTTCTCTTATGTCTGCCCAGTACCTATGGGATTATAAGCAAGTGTGCATTCATGCCCAACTTTTTTTTTCACATAAGTACTGGAGATTCAAACTCAGTTCATCATGCTCTGACCCACAAGCCACCTCCCCAGCCCACGAAAGCTTGTCAAAGGCATCTTTAAGAAAATGAAAAGACATGTTAAGGTTAGGAGAAGCATTCGCCTATATGTGCTGAAAGACTTATATCCATAACATTGTGGCTCACTTCAGCAGAGCAGGGCAGAGACAGACACTTGACAGTGACAAGAAACCAACACCCAGTAAGCCTAGGAGAAGCTGGTTAATTCTATCGGTCTCCAGTGAAATGCACATGCTGTCACCAGCTACTGTAAGACCCAGCCTGGAAAAGACTGATTCGACCTGGCCCTCTCACTGGCAATTGGGACTTTAATCCATTGTCATGGGTATGGTCCCTTTGCATAACAAGTATTTTTTTTCTCATAAAACAAGACTTCCCCCATCCTGTGATCCAGATGGTCAGGTAAGAGACACGTGAATGAACATCCACACAGATGGACGTTCTCCTGAAACTTTGTTCATGGTGTCTTCAGATGGTGACCTTGTCCAGTGAGTTCTTGTGGCAATTCGTTTGAGCCAGAGTACTTCTCAGCAATTTCCGTGAAATAGACGTTGGAGTCTTACAGGTCATGATGACTCCCTGGGACATTGTGCTGGAAAAAGAAACCAGACACAGGACACATTTAATGAACTCACACAAGGAGTGAAGTTCTAGAAACATACTGGACTAGCAAAACAAAACAAAGCCAGAAGGCAACTGCCTGGTGTCAGATGCTGGCTAAGAGGAGGCACAAGGCACATTCTGGGTGCTCATGAATTTCTCAGGTGCACAGGTTTGTAAAACCTCGGTTACACCTTCTGTGTATGTAAATGCAGCAGCAGGAACACGGAATGGAATTGCTGGGTGGTGGGGTGATAGTTGATATTGTCAACTCAACAGCATGGAGAATTACCTAGGAAATAATACTCTGGACACATCTGTGAGGGAGTTTCTAGATTGTGTTAATTGAGATGGGAATATCCAGCCTAAATCTTGGTGGCATCATTCTACGAACAGGGCTCCTATGTTTATGAGCAGCAGCAGCATATCCCCCTGCCTCCACTTCATGGTCTTGCTGCCACATCTTCCCAACCATGATCAACTGTACCCCCTCAAACTGTGAGCCCAAATAAGCCCTTTCTCTAGGGCAGTGAAGAAAATAACTAATCCATGGACAATACCATTTTTCACTCCCAACAGCAGTGACTTACAAGTTCTGCCTACTTATGTGTGGGTGGTCCCTTACACACAGTTGTTGTGTTGGGTGTGTAATGGCAACTCATTCTAATATGCAATTCCCTGGCTTGCCAGAGCAGGTGGGGCATTTGAGCCAACAGTAGGGGCACCAGCCAGGAAACCAGATGTTGGGGCCCGAATGAGACCCTGCCTTCAGCTGGACTCAGGCTGCTGACCCATCATCAGCTTTGTGCACGTGTGTGAAGCTAATTACAACCATCTACCAAATCTGAGGATTTGCCGTACAGACAGCACTGATGGCATCAAGCCTGTTGCAAAGCAGTTTTTCTCAGCAAGATATGGCTGAAGCAGAGGCTATGGAGATATGGAACAGAGGGAGGGCCGACCACCTCAGAGCACTGTTCGTCCACAGGCAAGGTGAAACCCTGGAGGACAGCGATATTCACACCTCTTGATGACTATGTGGCCATGAGTGTGTTAATTGAACACACTTTCACTGTGACTCGAAAGGCAGATGGGTGTGCAGCTAAGGATGTGCACAGCTACTCACACCACCCTCCAGTGTATTTTGGATCCCCAGAGCTATAGTGTGGAAGGTGACTCTGGGAAACACTGTAGTGTGCAGGTAGATGGCTTCACTGCTTCCCTTTCTCTGTCAAGGCTATTGCCATTTCTTCTGCCTTGCTGTGCAAACAGATTTAAAAATTGCTGTTATGACAATGAGGCTTTTTAATCACTTTGAATGTAAGATAAAACGATACCAGAATAACAGTTGCCAAGCCACATGCCCAGATTCCGGGCAGCAGAAGGGCCTCCCGTGACACATGCTGAGATGGGCTCAGCGTCTTACTTGCCTGGAACAAAGCAACGCCTGCTGTCACTTTAAAAAAAAAACCACACACTTGTTATTTTGAAGTAATGATAGACCCACAGGAGGCTGAGGACAGACGGCCCAGCGATGTCCGCTGCATATCTCACCCAAGTCCCTCAGTATCACTTGGGGAAATTGTGATCCCACATAACACCCTGGATGTGATGTCCCTATAGTATATCTGTCCTTTCTATATAACCAACACCAGTGAGACCTAGAGTTGCCCCCTAGCTACCAGGCTTTCCTCCCCCACCCTGCCACTCCTAGATACCCTTCGCAGGCACATCCTGCCCCTCAGGTACTTGTGTGTCCCCCAACTCTGTATACTAAGTATTATGAGACAAAGAAGGCAGGTCTGGACTGAATTCAAGCTCTGAGGACAGCTTTCCCCCCTCAGTACCCCCTCCAAGATCTCTTCTTGCTCTGTATCAATGGTCACTGTTCCATAGCTGAGTAGTGGCTATGATGTGCTGAGCCACAATCCTTTACCCATCACCTACACAGGACATTGTTTCTAGTTTCTGGCCGTTAACGACATAACTGCCATGAATAAGCTGAACAAGTTTCCATTTCTCTGAATAAAACCTCAGAACTGCAGCTGCTGAATAGCTCAAATGCACACACTTCTGCAGTGGCTGTACCATTTACATTCTCACCAACATTGTATGAGTGGCCACACTTCCAGCCTTGTCAGTTTCTTGGACTGACCTCTAGCTCACAATCCTCCTGCTTCCATCCTGAGTGCTGGGATCCTATGTGTGTGCTGCCAGACATGGCTCCATCTTTGTTTCTATCTCAGCCACTCTGACTGGGGCAAGCGGAGCTTCCCCATGGTCCCACTTGCATTCCCTGGTGGTGGACACTGAGGACCTTCGCATGCCCCATTTCTCCTCTGGAAGCCTTTTGGGTGGGATGACTCTTCATGGTTCTAGTTTCCGTGTGGGTTGCTTGTTTTTCACTATTGAGCTTTGAGAGTCCCTCTGCGTGTTCACCGGTCCATGGTTTGCTGATGTTTTCACTCTGCCTGTAGCTTGTGTTTTCATCCTCTTAATAGTCTTTAATTTAAACTAATTTCTTCAACTAACTTTAGTTATTTCCACTGCAGCTAGTGAGGCTTCAGGAATTTCCAGGCTATAAGTAAGGTGTTTTCCTGGCTGGTCATCCTTCCAACATGGTTTCCCTGGTAACCTGGTTCCTATGAGCTCAATTGGTTTAAGGCAGCTGATAGTGTGTCAAATTCAAATGTAATTGTTTTCTCCAGGAGACTTGATCTGTATGCTAGACAGAATGTATGCTGCCATTGTTCAGCATCAAAAGTTCCTCCTGCGGAGGCACACCTGCCTTCACTCCCTAGAGACCATGATACTGAGAAGCAGGAGCAGGCTGGGTGTTTGTAGAGAACAGAGGTGACTCTGTGCCATATTCAGATCCATACAAATGCCACAAGGTGGGATGGAAGCTACTTTGTGCTGCCCTCCAGCAGTCCCATGGGGCCTCACCTTCATGAGTCTCTTTCCCATCCTGTTAGACTGTTTTAACATTAGTTCAGTCAAAAGCTAATGGCCACATGACTTTTCAAAGGTGTGCAGGTGGCATATCTATCCTTAAGACCTTGTCAGGGCTGAGGAGACCCAAATGGGCCAGTCACTCTACCTCTAAGTCTACAGTGAAAATAAGGTGGGCTTAGTTCACCTATGAATGTATCTCGCCGTGACACCCTAACTCCACAACTAGCTCAGCTATCCTCAGCACAAGTGTATGCACCAGGGACAGTACACAACAGTGCCTTCCTGTGATCCTGCATATACACTGTCCCTCTGTTCGTGACTATGACTGCTCCATTGACAGGTGTCAGGAGGGGTCAGGAGAGCAATGTGTCATACCACAGTGAGGGAGGCCATTTTCTTCTGTAAATGATTTAATTTTTCATTACATTTAAAATTTTATTTCTCTGTGTGGGCTTATGTATGCCACAGTGTATGTGTGGAAGTCATAGGACAGCTTATACAAGCTCTTGGGTCCTGGAGCTAAAACCCCAGATGGCAAGCACCCTTACCTGCTGAACCATCTTGTCAGACCTATTTTTAACATCTTTGAAACAGAAGCTCAGAATCTGCACGCAGCACTGGTGGGGATGTAAAATAGTGCAGCTGCTTTGGAAAAGCTCATGGATCTTCAAAAGGTTAAAAATGGGAACACCATGTGATATCACAATTCCACAATGCTCATAGCAAAGTTGCTTAGAAAAGCCAAGGGATGGGAACAGCCCAAATGCCCATCTCCTGATGTGTGGACAGATAAGATGTAGGTTCATGTAAAGAGGAATGTTGTTCATTCACAAAAAAGGCCATGTGTATTGCCATGTGACCTGAGCCTCCAGGACATGATATGAAAGAAATGAGACACGGAAGGCCATATATCAAGGCTGGGAGATAGCTTAGTGGGTAAAAGTACTTGCTCTGTAAGTGTGAAGACCTGAGTTCGAGTTCCCAACATGCGTATATAAAGCCAGGCATTGTTGTACCTGCCTGGAGCACCAGCACCACGGATCAGAGACAGGCAGATGTTGAGAGTTGACTGGCCAGCCAGCTTAGTTGAAATGGTGAGCTTCTCACTTGAGAAAGACCCTGTCTCAAGGCAGTAAGGCGTGACAGAGGAAGGCACCTGACATCCTGTTTTGGCCTCCACATGCACATCCACACACTCACATGCATGCCCAACACACATATACAATACACCATAGTCACACACACAAAGCAGGCCATATAACGTGTGAGTCCACAGACATGGAGGACCCAGAGCACACAAATCTGTACACACAGAAACAGATGATGGAGCACCCCCTGATTCTCCTCAGCCTCTGAGGGTTCAGTAAGAATATGCTACCACAAGGTACAGGATTCTACGGATCTAGAGTTTGCCAGTCTGCTAGTTCCCCACCAGGACTTCCCAGGCCCCAGGATCATAAGGAATGAATTCCTGTTCTTTGCAGCTCAGTGGCCTGTGCTACAGCAGCCAGAATAGAAAGGAGCCCCTCAGTCTACGAGAAAGGCCAAGATGGGGCACTATCCACCATGGTCCTGCAAATTTTCACTGATTTGACTGACTCCTTCTCCAGCCCAACTCATTGAGGCCTTAGCCACATCCCATGAGCTCATACCCACACTTTAGTCAGGCCTTGGGGAGAAGAGCCACTTGGCCTCCATGTCTTATTGCCTCCTGCCCAGGGGTTGGCCAGTGGGTTCCAAAGCCCACAGCATCCTATGATGCCCAAGTCTTAGAGGAAACTATTAACCGGGGAACTCATGGCTGGACATTGCATAATCAATTCATAGGAACCAAATTAGCCCTGAGTCCCAAATCCTCAAGTTACAGACCAATTGGGCTAAGCCAGAGTCACAGATCTTGAACTCAGAAAATGGCTTTTCCAAATGGTTTATCTGGCAGCTTTTAAGTTCATTATTAACTTAAAGTGTACCTTCCTGGTTCGTTTTTAAAGAAAGCCTTGACCAAGCTTTGTGTTGGCCAAGCAGGTCCTCTGTACTCCAGCGAACACTTTCAGCATTAGATTTGGACAAGGAAGGGCTGTAGACAGTTCTCACACCCTCCTGGCCCTTGCCCTGCTGACCTCCTAGTGGCTTCTCAGGAGAATCACCCTCCGTTGGGGGAGGAGGTTAGGAATTCTGATAGTTTTCTTACAAAGGCAGGCTGCATCTGCCTTGTCCTCAGGGTTGAACAAAAGGTTCGAATGGCCAGAGTGGCTGAGATGTCCAGAGCCTCTGCTGTGAGCCCTGAGCACAAGTCTTTCCTCACTGGGCAGAGCGTGGTGTGGGGTCCTCTGCAGTGTTGCCAAGTGGCACGAGATGGCACGTGCCAGAAACAAAGGGCCTGGGGAGTGGGTGTCAGCAACAGTGCTGGAAGAGCCTCCCACTTGGCAGAGAAGCAAAGCAAATGTGCTGGGGAGCATGTGGGGCATTCTGTCACCCAGCCTTGCCCCGCCCTCATCCTTGTCCTTGGTCTGTGTGCCGCCATGCAGCATGGCATTCACAAGGAACTGCTGCATCGTGCTATATTTAAGGACACACCCACCTACCCAGGCCACACAATGCAGCAGAAACACACCGTGAGGCTTGAACTACAGAGGAAGGGGCCAAAGGACCACCCTACCATACAACTGCCAATACCCCAGCCTGTGGGATCTCCGGGGTTCCACCTCCAGGCTGGATCCATAGGGAGGGCCCAGGAGCCCAGGCTTTACTCAGTCTTTCACAGCAGCATTTATTTGGGTGTTTTTAGAAAAATTTTAAATGAGGATATGGACCTACTGTGTTGTAGCACAAGCACTCCTAGCTGTCTGGGTAGTGGCATGTCCATAGCTAAGTCCAATTTGGCTCAGGCAAGGCTGGAAGCCGTATGTGTTAGCCAGCATGATTGTACACACAGCAGAGATCCTGCCTCTAGGGTCTGCTAGGGCCAAGCCTCACCTCAGGCCTGCCCAGTTAGACTCTCGCTCCTGAACATGTACCATTCTGGAAATGTGACCCTCACCCATGTCCTTGGAGTAGAAATCAGTAGGATTCTATGCAGTTACATGCAGGTGTCTAAATGCACACATGTGAGCATGTGTGCGGGTGTCTGAGTCCACACACGTGAAGATGTGAAGGTGCCTGAATGCATGCATGTGAGCACGAGTACATGTGTCTAAATGCATATATAATCATGAGTATGCATGCAGATGCCACTATTGGTGTGTTCATGTGTGTGTGTGTGTGTGTGTGTGTGTGTGTGTGTGTATACAATCCCCAGCAGACCCTTTACGTTCTCTCTGCCTCTCTTTTTTCCAGACTCAGCTGGAAGAGGCACTACTGGCAAGGATCAAAATGTCCCATGCAGTCCCAGAAAGTGAAGTCTGTGTGGCTAATAGACAAGTGGGTCTCCAGGCCCCTTGGAGGAAGAGCAGACAAGCCTAAAATTTTATGCCTGAGAGCTCCGCTGACATGTACTGGAAGGCAAAGGCATTTATCACCCAGTGTCACATGGCAGGGTCATAAACAGTTAATCTTCAGCAAAGCGCAGAAGGAAGCATTGTTGGAGACCCCTTCCAACAGAAAGAACACATTAGGCTTAACTACCAGGTGCATCTTTAAATGCCGGTTACTACTCACATTGCCGCACAGACCCGTCTGTGAAGCTAGTGGGTGGAGATGCTGGGTGGTATCACCGGCTTCAGAATTGCATCCCCCAGAGTGCCTCTCTGGAGACTAGAAGAGGGGAGGGATCCTTGGGGTTGGCCATTCTTGCCCCAGCTTTTTATGTGGTCTGCATGGGAGCAGCCACAGGCTAGGCTTCCCTTTTTGCTTGGATTTCTAACCAGACCCTCTTCCTGCAATGCTAAACTGACTGTTTGTTTCTGCAGGGGTTGCACCCAAACAGCTATGGTCTGGGCCCCTCATCACCTGAGACTTGAGTCTGAGAATGGCATGCGGTGCCTCAGCCATCTCAGAACAAACACATATCTGGGAGCTATGGCACTTTTGACTTTCCTAGTGGCCTTTACCTCTTGTCATGATCTCTGCATAGCTCCAGGCATACCTTGTCCCAGTTGTGAGCTCCTATTTATGGCTATTCCTGCATATACTGTTGCATGATATGTATTTTGCATGTTTTGTAAGAAACAACCTCTGAGTTTATTTTTTCAAAATAAAGATGGAGACAGTAAAGATGCGGAGGGACCTTGAAACTACAGTCTGCACCCCCTACTTGCTGGTCACAGGTCTGTCACATCTGAGCTGCTGTGACCTGCAGCATGCTCCTCTCTGGCCATTCAGGCGGGAGGTCCTGAGTCCTTGTCTCCTGCTGGTGGGCTTCTATGTATCCTGGGACAATGGGGGTGATGACTAGCTTGTTTTGGAGGAGGGGTCCTCAATTTGCATTTCAATGGTTTTTATTAATCCACCTGCACGCGCACGAGTGCGAGCACACACAAACACACACACGAACATACACACTCCATTTCTGTGCTGTGCAAGGCATAATTTCAGCAGCTTCAGAAATAAAAGGGGACAAATGGTATTGTTCTTCCCAATCTACAGATGTTTACTCTGCCCCCCTCTATTTCCACTTCTGTCTAGTCAGTGACGACATAAACACGACGTGTCTCCTTGGTGTCTCCAAAGGGCTTTGTTTCCCGGGACAGCAGCCTATTATGATGTCACACTGCGGGACAGTAATGACGCCCCCGTGAGACAATGGGGAGACCTATTGTGAGGCAGGCAAAGGAGGAGGCTGTGAAGAAGGAGGGGAAGCGGGGTCTCGTAAGGAGAGAAAGGATGGGGGTGGGCAACATAGCCCACTGACCACAGGCTTGGTGGCAGAGGCTTACTGAGGGAGGAGGTGGGCTGAAAGACAGGACTGCAGCAGCCTTTGGCTCCTCCTCTTGGGATAGGGTGTCAGGTGAGGATCCATGCTGCACAGCTGCTGCTGGCACCCCAGGAATCCACCCAGCAGGTGGGTTGGAGACAGGGCTGGGTTTGGACCCACAGCAGTCATATGGGCAGGCAAGTGGCAGTCTTTTGTGGAGACTCTCAGGAGACTCCCGGGATGATTGTTATAAGAGATCTTATTTTCTTTGTGGGTGCAGAAACAATATGATAAAATAAAACTTCCACTGAAGACCAAAGCCTTACAAGAGGAGGATGGCCACATGCTGTTTGGTACAGAGTAGGGTATGGATCTGCTCCCACCACAAGCTGGTGAGAACAGAGGCACCAACTCAGCAGGAAGGACAAGGAGAATCAGACAAGTGGGAACTCACGGATACCCAGAATAGCCTGTAGTACCAGTACAGGAATCCCAGGGTTTCTACATTTGAGAGAATCTACAGAAAGCAATGAAGAGGGACAAATGTCAGGAAAACCATTCACAGTGTCATTCAAATATAAAGCATAGCGTGAATACAACAATTAATTGAGTATCTGTGGGAAATACCAGCAAATCACCAACCAGCAAAAACAGCTGGACATACAGAGAGAGAGATGATTCTGTGACCAGACTCAACTCTAGGTGGAAATAATACCAAGCACCCAATGGGTTGAAGATACAATTGGGGAAGAGGGAGAAAAATAGAGATATAGAGAGACAGATATTTTGAAAAAATTATCTTTAAATAATTAGACTGTGGAGAGTGGCTGGGCATCCTGGAAGACCAGATGGACACCCACACTAGTGGGTGAGCCAGAGATGCTCTGAAGCCATAGTGAACAAATCTATTAACAGACAGACATGCTTGCCTGTGCTTGCTTCAGATCGGTTGTCCCCATTTCCACGTTTGGATCAGCTTTCCAATGTGGCTTCTCTGGTTGTCCAACCTTATTGGATGTATGTGGGGCCAAGCAGCTGTGAGACCTCTCAACAGCTGTCATCCTGAGCTAGCAGAGGGGATATAGTTGCTTCTGCCAGAACAAAACTATTCTTCATCCAGGCTCCCCACTCCCCGGCCCTGATGGTGAGTGCTCAGGAGGACTGTTTTGGCTGATGGATGATTTACAGGTGTCTAGCTGGCAGAAGCTTCCACCCTGTGCATTTCTGTTGGCTAATTTAACTCACAGCACAGCTGATCATGGGAGGAAATAGCTGCACTGTAAGTCTGAGCCAGGTTTTTATTTGCTTTGAAATTGGCCTGCTTCATGTTGCCTCCATTAACACATACTACCAGGCCCTCACTCCAGGCATCTAAATGAGGCCTCTCATCTGATGCTCCCACACACACACATTTGAGTGACACATGGCACACAGACATGACACATGACACCACACATGTGGAAACAATGTACCCCCTGCAATGCCCATGAGCTCAGAGCACACTGTATACATGTGTACACGTGATCCATGTTGCACAGTGTATGCAGATGCTGTCTTCACATCTGGTTCACTCACTGCTAAGGAGATTGTGGTAAAACATTCAAGCAGGCATGCTGTGCCAACCTCTTCAGCCCTGGCCGCCATTCCCAGCATAGTGGCTGAGGATCAACTGCTTCCTATGTAGTGGCAAGCTCAACGGTGAGCTGTTAATTGCTCCCAGCAGACATACTTCCCAGGACAACACTACTTTATAAAAATGGTCACTTGGGGGTGTGGATGATCCAGTGTGACTAGTTAGGAGTGAGAGTTTCACTGCAGTAGTTTTGGGGATATGGTCCTTCCTTATGTGCTGTGGGAGACCAGTTCCACCTTTTCCCCAGGGTACTCTTGAGGAGAGAGGGATAAGAGATTTAGACAGAAGGATAGAAGGATAGATGCACTGGCCCTCACTGTCTCGTCTAAAGGGCTATTTATAGAAATGCCAAGGGGTGGAGCAAAGACCTCCCCTTAGCACAGCCAAGTGCAGACCCTTCCAATCACCTAGTAACCATGTCCATGGTCAAGCAATCCTCTAATGCAGCCCTGCTGAGTAAAGCAAGCTCAGATCTCACTAAGAACCTTTGTGGGCCTTCACACATTTGGAGCAGGTGAACTTTTTGGGGTCATGGTCTCATTATCTGTGACAGATTTGGGGAAGCATGGGATATTATCTCAGTCATGTGTGAAAGGGATGTGGTCACAGTCCTCACAGCAGTAGACAGAGGTCCAAACTCCCTTCTCTGCTCCATTATATCATAAACTCACAATCATTCCTGTATCCCTTAATTCAGGGTCACCAACACTGCCACTATGACCTTCGTCAGTCTCCAAATGCATTCTGTAGGGATGACAAATACATCCCAACTGCCTTTTCCTTGAACAATGGGACTCCTGCTGCAGTGTACACCAAGGCCCCGGAAACTGCATAGAACCAAGAAGTGAGCTTTCTGTGGGGCCTTGTGCACACAGATGTGTCCACACATACATGGCTGGTATATGAATATGTTGGCATAGAATATACTGAGCAGACATACATGTATGTACACAGTGGGTACACATGTGCATGTTATGTGAGTGTATACATATGTATATATCTGTGCCCATATGTATAGTGCATGTGCACATGTGCATATATGCTCCATATATGCATGCATTCACATAACATTCACTATCTATGGTTGTATGAACATAAGACAAGTGTTTTCTGCTGCTTGAGGACTTCCTAAAGGGAACAAAGGCTGTCATACTCTGTGGTGCAGTAAACATAACCATTAAATCATAGAAACATGGAGGCTGCTGGTGTCTGTGAGCCGAGCGAGGGAGTAACAGGCTAGATCTTGCCTGAGCCCCAAGCAGCAGGGCACTTGTAGTCACTAAGACATCTTTGGTATTAGTTCCTTTTCCATTGCTATGACAAAACACCAGGACCAAAGCAATTTGTAAAAGAAAGAGTTTAATTTGGCTTGAAAGTAGGAGCAAAAACTCACACTGGGAATGGTGTGAGTCTTCTGAAACCTCAAAACCTTAATGGCACACCTCATCCAACAAGTCCACACTTCCTAATCCTTCCCAAACAGTTTCACCAATGGGGGACCAAGTTCTCAAACATATGAGCCTATGGGGGCCATTCTCATAGAAGCCACCACACATCTCAAATGCCATCTGTAAGAAGCAGGGAACACACTGCTGTCCTCTGTGGGCCATCGTGAAGATGTGATAGACTCCATAGAAGGGCGAGGCTCACAGAGCATACTGTGTGACCATCCCAATACTCCCTTGCAGAGTCCAGATGTTTCACACCTGGACATCGATATGCAGGCTTGGCATCGGTGTTTAGAAACATGGGCTCCAGGTCACGTCAGCGCAGGCAACAGTCAGTAGAAATCACTGGCCGCTTGCTAGGGGGCCCTGGGCCACTCTAAGATCTGTCCTTGCTCAGCAGAGAACTGTGAGTGTGTGACTGACTCACAGGCCCGTCCACAGCCCATTAAGCTGGCCTGGAGATGTAGAGGGGCCGTTTGCCTAAATCCATGGGCTGCTCTAGTTATGCTGCTGCCTGGGCCTGCTGTGCCGTGGGGCACCTTCCTGCCCCACCACAGTCCCTGACCATCTGCTCAAGATGTTCCCAGAGGCAAGATGAGGTCCCAGTGGAAGTTGAAGACAAATGGATACATCTTACATACCAGTGATAGAGATATATTTGAGGGGTGGGTGGTGGTTTGGGGAGTCTTTTAATGGAGGTCACACAGAAGCATAAAGCGCTTCAGGCCGCTAAAAGCCACAATGTAACTTGTGAGTTAGGCTGACTGAACACTTAAGAGGGTTAGCTGCAACATGTCCTGAGATCATGGTGCCAATTCTGCCACTGAAGAAAGGACCTTGATCCAGAGTAGGGTCTTCAACATGAGAGCAGACAGGAGGACTGCTGGGCAGGGGCTGAGGAAGAGGTCTGTGAGGTCCTTAGGCCTGGGGCCAGGTAGTTCTCCCACCAGGCTCAGCTTCCCTGTGTCAGCGCAGATGTGTGATTGAGAGGAAGGTTTGTCCAAGTGCTGAGGCCAGAAAGCCCCAGGCCATGTTGGTCAGCCCAGGCGGCTGGGTCAGTTCTCTAGCAGCTGGCTGCATCAGGGAAAGCAGGAAACTGAGTATCATCAAGACAAGCTGTTAGTGGAAATCTTGAAGTCAGAGCTGCAACAGCCACACATGTGAAGGAATCACCCAGCAAGGGGTTCGGGAGTGAGGCCTAGACTGCAGCGTGTGAGCTGGGAGAATGAACATGCATTTTTTTTCCTGAGGTGCCATTTGATCCTGCTAAGGGAGCTGAACCCACATTAGAGCCCTCAGGGAGAAGGGCAGAGCAGGAGTAAGATACATACATACATACATACACACACACACATACATACACACACATACATACATACATACGTACATACACACACACATACACACACATACATACATACGTACATACACACACACATACATACATACACACACACATACACACACACACATACACACACACACACATACATACATACATACATACAGCCAAGCTTTCTCAGGCTCTCCCCCAGAAGGCTCTCCCTCTTGTGCTCCTAGGCCTCATATTGCAATCTAGTAGATGCTTGCACCTTTCATAGCTTCAGGGATATCAGCACCTTCTTCCAACATCCATGGGATGAGGGGCCTAGTGTGTGATCCCAGCAAGGGACATACAGACTTACTGCAGTGTCTTACCTAATGTTCAGAAGTTCCCTGCAGTGTGCCCTTGTGCCCATCACCATCAGAATCCCTGTGCTGTAACAGTCAGTGGCCCTGCCAACCGGAAGGCTGCACTTGTAACAACTCACAAGGCTCTGATCCTGGTCCAGGCGCTGCTGCAGCAGAGCAATGGAGTCCCATTAGCCACCTTGCCTCAAGGACTTGTGTTCAGCACACTGGTGGAAGAGCTGTTAATGAGGCCGAGGAAGGGCGGACTGTCTCATCAGCTCTGGCCGTCTGAGGCTGCCAGGGAGGAGAGAGCATGAAGATTGCTTCTTTTTAATTACTCTGTTAATTGACATAAAACAAAAGGGACGCAGATTAGTTGCATGCAATTAGCAAATTAATTCTCGGCAATTACAGGCTTAATAATGGAATGGTTTTTCGGTCACATGTTGGCCTCTGTGGCTTATTGATGGTGTCTTTCTAAGGGAAAGATTTATGAAGAAGATGTGAGCAGGACCCTGGCAGAGGCAGGAACAGGTCCTGCTGAGGTGTCTATGAATGCAACAGCTTCATGCCATGGCAGGAAAGCAGCCTCACGTGGCTGGCTGCTCCAGGTTCTTCTGTGTCTGACTCTGCGGCTCTGGTGCTGGCCCCGCTGTGAGCCTGCCAGCACCCCTTGTTCTTGTCAAATCAGTGGGACCCAGCAGTCAGTTAGCAGTCACTCAGCTTGTATGTGCTGCAGTATTTTGTGGATGTGTGCATGTTTCCCCTGTGTGGGGTATATGTGCATATATGTACGTGTGTATATACACGTATTTGGACAAGCAGAAGTAGTTCAGCTTAGAGGCTCCTTACTTAGGGGCCCAGGTGAGGTGGGCCATGGGGTGAGGGGACAAGGATGAGCTCTCCTTGGAGTTAAAGGCACTCGTGGAGCAGATGGGTAGAACTAATGCTCAGACCTCAGGGGAGATGGTACATTCAATGTTAGACACCTTACTAGGAGGAGAAGTCAGATGCCTATCCTAGGCTGCAATGGCGTGAGGGGTTGGCCAGCACAACTGGGAACAGGCTGAGTGGTCTGTGAGTCCAGCCCAGCAGGTGCTCCGTGTGTAGCAGGTACTGGTAATGTGGAGTGCATCCTGTCCTTGCTGCCTCAGAGCTTCCCAGAGTCTCTGGGGCAGTGCAGATGTTCTTACCCTTGCCATGTGCAATGAACTCAGACACAGGACTTACTAGTGTGTGGTGATACTGTGTCCCCCAATATATCGTGCACCCTAATAAACTTACCTGGGGTCAGAGAACAGAACAGCTACTAGATAGATATAGAAGCCAGAAAATGGTGGCACACACACCATTAATCTTAACATTCTGGAGTCAGAGATCCATCCGGATCTCTGTGAGTTCAAGGCCACACTGGAAACAGCCAGGCATAATGACACACACCTTTAATCCCAGCACTTGAGATCTCATGTCTTGCTTGGAAAAGACACATATCATTAATCCCAGGAAGTGATGGCAGGAAGCAGAAAGGTATATAAGACATGAGGACCAGGAACTAGCGCTTTTAAGCTTTTAGGCTTTGAGCAGTTCAGCTGAGATCCATTTGGGTGAGGACTCAGAAGCTTCCAGTCTGAGGAAACAGGATCAGCTGAGAAGTTGTCAAGGTGAGGTTAGCTATGGCTTGTTCTGCTTCTCTGATCTTTCAGGATTCACTCCAGTATTTGGCTCCTGTTTTGTTTTTTATTTAATAAGACCTTTTACGATTCGTGTTACACTAGTGTATTCTGCTGGCTCCATCTCCATGGCTCCATGCATGCCTTCCTAGAACTTAGGATATAACCTAACTTAGAAATACTGTCATTGTACATTTGATTGGCTAAAATCATGTCAAACTGAATAGGTGAGGTCCTGAATCTGATGTAGCAGAAGTCTTCATAGGAGGAGACCAGCATCACACACACTGCAAAGACAGAGAAGGATGCTACACTGACTGAGGGACACTTGGGGCCACCAAAGCTTAGAAAAGGCCGGAAGGTCCTCCTCTGATGATTAACATGGGCGCATGATCCTACCCCACCTGGATGTCAGAGGCTGACCTCTAGCATTACTTAAAGCCCCTAGGTTTTTGTATTTTATCCCAGAAACCTCAAGAGACAAGCATAGGTGTACCCAGTCTATCATACATTTGCCACACATTCTTTTGGGGAGGCTTAGCATGCTGGTAAGTGCCTCTCTTTCCCTAACAGGGAAACCCTCAGTCTAGGATGTCTCTCCTCTGCTTCCATTGGAATTACCAGTCATCTGTGATCTACACACAGGAGTACTGTGTCGATTGGCCGAGGTGAACCTAATCACCAAGCCCTGTGCTGGGACTAGAGAAAGCCAACCATTCTCTCTGGAATGGGCAAAGTACTCAACTGGGAAACCAAACAATTTACAGGTCTGTTTTTCTTTTTTCACTTTGAATTCCTGCAGCATCCAGGAGAGCTGGGATGCTGGAAAGATAAAGGAAGTGTGATTTTTTTTTTTCCAGCCACTATAGAAACAGCATTTCTCATTAGCCTCTGTGCCAATACAGGGCTGACTCCAGGACCCAGGTAGAATGTATGACAGATGATGATGTCCCGGTTGTGGGTGAACCAAAGACTGGAAGCAGATTACATGCAAGGGCCCACCAAGTTTCAATTCCTCTAAGAGGGAAGAGACCTCATTCTCTTTCAGGAAGCTGAGACTCGGGAGTGGAAGAGTACCACACAACTCACAGCAAAGTGGATCTGAGGTCTGTGTGTGTGAGCCAGAGATCTTCTGAAAGTATAAAGCAGACATACTGGCCCGGAAAGCTACACCTGTTGCAGCTTTCTGTAATCCACTCCATCTGCAACCCTAGGTTCCCTTTAAAGAGCCAGTCCAGAGCCTAGTGCTGAGAAGACTCCAGAGACAGCTGTGGCTGTATTCCAAGGTGGGAAGAAATGGAAATGCCATTTCTGTCTCCAGATTTGACCCTCAAACATTCAGCCCCGTGGCTCTGGACCTATGCAGCCACTCGACCCTCACAGGTGTGCTGCAGTGGGTGATCAAGCCCCACTGCAATGAACTCCAAGCACTGGTGAGGCTTGTTTTTCCCAGTGGAATAGTTATTGTATTAGTGAAGTGAAAAGTGAATGGATAGCAGGCTAAAAGCTGAAGTGTCATTGTGCCCTGCACAGCTTCAGGCTACATGGGGTTTAACTGCAGGCTGTTAGGATCCTGCCCTTACTCCTGCACATGCACAGCTCGGGGTCTTGTGTCTTACGTCATCAGGGGCGCTGGCAACTACTTACTTGTGGCGTGTTCACACAATCTGTGCCTTAAAAACCGGATGCAGATCCCTCTCCTCTCAGCTCTGCTCCGCTCCCCTCTCCCCCCTCCCTCCACCCACCATCTTTCTCTCTCTCCAGGCCTGTCTCTCCTCTCTCCTATCCCCTCCTTCCTCCCAATAAAGCTCTCTGTAACTCTGGTAGTCATGGCTGTGGCTCGTGACTTTTCTGCCAGCTGCTGGTTATCATCCTTTCACACACACACACACACACACACACACACACACACACACACACACATCGCAGGCTTGGCCCCCAACACCATGGAGCTCGCAGTCTGAAAGAACAGGCTGTCCAAACTCCAACGACCAGGTGACAACACTTAGCACAAGAGCCACTAGGGAACATGTCTGCACTAGGAGAGTGCAACACCCCCAACCTAGGCTGGGCCGCCCAAGCTTTTCTGAGCAGATGCCACTTGAGATGAAGGTGCAGTTTGGTTGGAGGCTGAAGCGTTTCCTGAGAAGCAACTGTGTTCAGCACTGACTGAAGTCATGTGGGCAGGGAAGGAGCAGAAGGCCAGAGAGAGACCTAGTCTCTTCTACACCTACCCCTGCCCTTCTGGGGATATGTGTTCCCTGAGGGGAATAAAGAGCTGAAGTCCATGTAAGTTCCTTGAGGAGTTGACCTCAGCACTTCTGGGGACTCAGGGCAGGTTCCCTGAGGGAAACAAGGGCCTCTCTCTCAGTAACTGCACTGACGCGTGTACAAGTGCCTTGAAACTGTTAATACTAGGAAGTGCCAAAGCTGACTTACATCTATGTGGGTGTGCTGGCCTTACCCCCTCCCCCATCTAGATACTTCTCAAGTCCCAGCTGATGCCCATCTGCCCTTCTGTGCCCTAGGCATGGAGCAGCAAACACTAGGCCACCCCTCCTAGGGTGGGGCCACTGAAAGGTTTTAGCCCTCCTTCATAGGTAATACTGACTTACTTGACCCTCATGGCCCTCTCATCTTCTGCCTCTCCCCAACATTATGATCTATTTCCTAGGATAAAGCCTGCATGAATGGCTTGGGTGTGATTCTGGGGCTCTAGTCAGGGTGCAGGTCTTGGGGTGAGTGCTAAGTCACAGGCCAGCTCCCTGCCGGAGTACAGCCTAGCACTGGAAGCCCAGCTCCACCAGCTGGCCAAGTTCATTCCCAGCTCTGATTCTAAAGACACGCATTGTGCCCTTGAGAGCTGATGCCTCATTAGACTTCATTCAGGAAGCAATTTTATGTCTCTAAGTACCGTTATCCCCTTGCCTAAATAAAAACATCTCAGAGGTCATCTTGACACCTTACTCTAGCAGTGGAGGAGGAAAGAAAATAAAAGCCCAGAGGAAATAAATGAGGATATTCACCTCAAGGTGTGACCTCAGCTAGTGAGTTGGAGCCGTGGATAGAGGAGACTCACTGGGCCTGACAACCTGAGTTCCATCCCCAGAACTCACACAGCGAAAGGAGAGAACTCATTCCCCCGAGTTGTCCTCTGACCTCTTCATGCACACTGGGGTATGTGTGCACATGTGGTGTGCACACACAAGTGTGCACACACACACACAAATAAAAACGAAAAAAGCACACTTCACCAATTACATTCACTTCTAGATTTCCAGTTCTTATGGAAACTTCAAAAATATTTCTCTTTCAATTTTTTTTTTTTTTTTTTTTTTTTTTTGGTTTTTTCGAGACAGGGTTTCTCTGGGTAGCTTTGCACCTTTTCCTGGAACTCACTTGGTAGCCCAGGCTGCCCTCGAACTCACAGAGATCCGCCTGCCTCTGCCTCCCGAGTGCTGGGATTAAAGACGTGCGCCACCACTGCCCGGCTCAATTTTTGGTTTTTTTTTTTTTTTTTGGTTTTTCGAGACAGGGTTTCTCTGTGTAGCTTTGCGCCTTTCCTGGAACTCACTTGGTAGCCCAGGCTGGCCTCGAACTCACAGAGATCCACCTGGCTCTGCCTCCCAAGTGCTGGGATTAAAGGCGTGCGCCACCACCGCCCAGCCGTCAATTTTTGTTTTTTGAAATTAAAATATAAATATGTTGTTTCTCCCCTTCCCTTTCTTCCCCTTAACCCTTCTTTGTCCCCTGCTTGTGAATCTCAAATTTATGGCTTCCTTTTCCTTAATTATTATTGTTTTACACACACACACACACACACACACACACACACACACACACACACACACACCTAAATACATAAATTCAACCTCAGTTCATTTAGTGTTATTTATATGAGTACAATTTCAGGGCTGACTAATTGGTATTGGATAACTAGTTAAGGAGCTCAAAGAGACTGTTTTTTAGAGCAGTCAGGTTTCCTTGTCATTTTGTGCATGCATGTGTGCACACGTGTGTTGATCTGTCATTGGTGCCCTCTGTGGGGTGAAATGTGTTCCTGTCTCCATCTCCCCTGGACAAGTTGACTCAACACTAGCTTCTCTGTGGAGTCTGCAGCTTCCTTCCTCCTGAACTCATGCTGACCTGGCTTGGCCCACCTGTCCTTGTGCCCTGCTCATGAGTCTTCCTATTCTGCATCCCACTGTCACCCAGAGCCCTGACTTGCTTCAGTGCTTGGACAGGTTGTAGAGGTCAACAAACCCCAGCTGTGGCTCCTGCAACAAGACCAAACATTATGAGGAATGAAGAAAAACAAAAATAAGATGAAAAAAATCACAATACGTTCTGCTTGCAGATACAGTACAAATTTTTTTTTGTTTGTTTGTTTGTTTTTTCGAGACAGGGTTTCTCTGTGTAGCTTTGCGCCTTTCCTGGAGCTCACTTGGTAGCCCAGGCTGGCCTCGAACTCACAGAGATCCGCCTGGCTCTGCCTCCCGAGTGCTGGGATTAAAGGCGTGCGCCACCACCGCCCGGCTTACAGTACAAATTTTAAAATCCATAAATCACTTTGAGATGTTTACATTGATAAAACTGAAGATGTCAATGGAATAATAAGCTTATAGAAAACATATTGCAAATGAACCCCAAAATATCAAAACCAATTTCCCCTAGAAAAAAAGTTGTCAGCTGAAGCCCTGTCTCTCTCTTGTACACCCACACACACATATGCACACACGTACACATTGTCGTCTTAATCTGGGTTTTTACAGGCAAAGCCCACATTGGGCAAATGTTTGCCAAACTTTCTAGGAGCAGGACATCTTACCGTTAAGAGTAATTCAGGGGGATATGGTGGTGTATGCTTATAATCCCAGAATTCTGGAGGCAAGAGGATTACCTCGTGTTCAAGACCAGCCCAAGCTACATAGTTAATTCCAGGCCAGCCTGGCCTATAATGTAAGACTGTATCTCAAACAAATGTGATTTGTAGAAAAGTAAGAAAACACCCAAATAATTTATTGGTATGATCTTGATCTCAAAACAGGACCAACAGCTAAAAAGCTGCTAGCAAATCAAGCCTACCACTGTCTAAAAGGTGCTGTGATGAGGAAGGACAAGAGCTGGCTCAGAAATCCTCTGTTGTGAGTACAAATTGCCACAAGAAGAAAGCCATTGTATTAGTGACTTCCCACTGTTGTGACAAAACACATGACCAAGGCCACTCACAAGAGAAAGCATTTTATTGGGCTTATGGTTCCAGAGGGTTAGGGTTCAGAATGGCAGAGATAAGGTATTGGCAGCAGGAATAGCTGAGAGCTCACAACTTGAATTGTGAGCAGGAAACAGAGAGCACACTGGGAATAACATGAGTCTCAACTGGACCTCAGCCCCAGTGACACACCTTCTCCAACAAGGCATTGCTTCCTAATCCTTCCCAAACAGTTCCACAAAATGGGGACCAAGTATTCAAACATACGAGCCTATGGAGGCTGTTATCACCCAAACCACCACAGCCATGGTATCATCTCAGGAAGACAAGATGTAATCCAAAATCCCAGCATCCTCCCAGGCTGGGTACAATGCAGAAATGCATAACAAACACTGTAACATAATAATGCATTTTTGTAAGTCTTATTGATCCAGTAAGAAAATGTCCATTATTTGCTTCTGTTTGGTTTGTCTTGAGTGTCCTTGCCAAAGTATTGAAACAAAACAAACAGGGCCCTGGAGAGTGTCTCAGCAGTGAAGAACACTTGCTGCTCTTCCAGAGGACTCAGGTTCCCAGCAGCCTTAAGGTGGCTCTCAAGCCTCTATAACACCAATTCCAGGGTCCAATAGCCTCTGCTGACTTCTACAGGCACAAGTCACTCATGTGGTGCACACATACATGCAACGAACTCTCATAAATATAAAATAAATAAATATAAAAACCTTGTGTATGAGTGTTTTGTCTGCATCTATGTATGTGTACATGTGTGTGCCAAAACAAATAAGCCTTTAAAAAACAACTGGACTAGAAACTAAGGAAGACAGAAATGTCCCTTATTTGTAGAAAACTTTAGGGAAACACATAGATAACCATGAGGACCAACCAGTTCAGCTAAATTTCTGGGTGTAGGATCCACAAACAAAAGTCAATACCATCCCAACTTCCCACCAGTTTAAAAAAAAAAGAAAAGAAATCCAGCCAGCACTGGTGGCGCAGGCCGGAAGGATTTGCTGAAGGAGGCAGAGGCAGGAGGATCTGGAGTTTGAGGCCAGCTTGGGCTACACATTTTAAGCTGGGCGGTGGTGGCGCACGCCTTTAATCCCAGCACTCGGGAGGCAGAGGCAGGTGGATCTCTGTGAGTTCGAGGCCAGCCTGGGCTACCAAGTGAGTTCCAGGAAAAGCGCAAAGCTACACAAGAGAAACCCTGTCTTGAAAAACCAAAAAAAAAAAAAAAAAAGAAAAGAAAAGAAAAGAAATCCAGCTATGCAATAGGAATAAAAGCCCCAGCAAACACCATGCAGAGGCTCTAACGAAAAGGTCTGGTTAAAGTGCAAGCTTTGTGGTTAGTGGGATTCAACAGCATTAAAGCTGTCAGCGCTCCTCGACTCCATCTCCCAACATACTACATTCCCAACCAAACTCAATGACACTTACAGGTGGGTAAATCAAGGACTTCTGTCCCACCAGCATGAAACAGGCTTCCTGCTCCCAAGTTCTCCCTCCAGCTAAAATGCCATGTATAGCAGGAATCTTAAAAGTTCTTATTAATAAAATCAAACCTGAAGCCAGTTATTGGGGTGAATGCTGGAAGATCAGAGAAGCAGAACAAGCCACAGTTACCTCACTCACCAGTTCCTCAGCTGATCCTGTTTCCTCAAACTGGAAGCCTCTGAGTCCTCATCTAAGTGGATCTCAGCTGATTGCTGTTAAAAGCCTAAAAGCTTAACCAGTTCCTCATCCTCATGCCTTAATACCTTTCTGCCTCCTGCCATTACTTCCTGGGATTAAAGGCTCACTTTGTGGGATTAAATGTGTGAGTCACCATGCCTGGCTGTTTCCAGTATGACTTTAAACTCACAGAGATCCAGGTGGATCTCTGCCTCGGGAATGCTAGGATTAAAGGTGTGTGCTACCACCGCCTAACATCTATGTTTAATATTGTGGCTGTTCTGTTCTCTAACCCCAGATAAGTTTATTAAAGTGCACAATATTTTGGGGAACACAATACCACCACAGCCATGAACACAAACAGCCACAGTATCAAAAAGATGAGAGGTTGTGTAGGAAATCCAGTGCTTGACTTCAAGGCAGAGAGCTCTGGGATTTCACCACTCACACATTGTGAACAGGGTATTGTAAGAAACTCCAATCCAGAACTACCAACAGACAGGGGTTACAAAACTTAAAGAAAAAAAAAAGCTTCTCTCAACCATAGGGCTCAGGAGAGGGTGGTTAATAGCAATGCACTTTTTTTTGCTAATACCTACCCTACTTTAGTTAAAAAAAAAAAAAAAACAATGGGGAAACCTACCCCAAACCCTGTGGTCAGAGTGTCCACTCTATCAGTCTAACCCAGAAGCAAGGGGAAGTGCTGTGATTTCCCACATTGTTGTCAACAGGGTGGGCAGAGAGAGTGTGTCTTTTATCTCTTACCTGGTAGAGGTAGATGGTAGTGGGAATCTCTTGCAGAAAGGGCACCAGAAAAGCCTCTCACGGAATATCAAAGGAATATATGCTATGGGCCAATGAGTTACCTCAGTAAAGCGAGGATGGCACAATACTCAAATTTAATCAGCATAACAGACCACATTTAAAATGTTGATCTTTAAAAAAAAAAACAGATGAGCATCTCAGATGAGACATTAAAAAGCACTTGAAAAAAAAAAATCCAATCCTTCCCAGCACTAGCACTTGGGAGGCAAAGGCAGGTGGATCTCTGTGAGTTTGAGGCCAGCCTGGTCTACAGAATTCTAGGACAGCCTGGTCTGCAGAGTTCCAGGACAGCCTGGTCTACAGAGTTCCAGGACAACCAGGGCTACACAGAGAAACCCTGTCTTGAAACAAAAACAACAAAAAATATCCAATCCTGATAAAATACTAGGAATAAAGGTAATCTCTTCAATATAATAAAGGGAATTAATTTAGAAAAAAAAACTACTTAGGGGAGGGAGAGTCAGTTTTCTTTAAGGTGTGACCCCTGATAGGCTGACCACGATTCGGTGGATGGCCCCACACGCAGGACTGTATGGAGCACAAACTGTGCTTGATGGGTTATTTTAAAAAAGAAGACATGGGCTTGGGAGAGAGGGAAGGTAGCAGTGGGTCTGTGACTTAAGGGGAGGAGGAGGAGTGAATTAAGTAAAAATACACATCATGAAATTTTCAACAGTTTAATAAAAATATTTTTTAAAAGAAAAAACCCACAGTTAACATTATTTTCAATAGTGAAAGATTGAAAGTTTTGTCTCTAAGGTCAGGAGCAAAATAAGGATGCCTTTAACTCTCAATGCTAATATTCAATACTGCAGTGGTAGTAACAGACAATACAGTTAAGGGGGGAAAAGAAAGGAGGAAAAGAAATAAGAGGAACTGAAATTACAAAGGAAGGCACACGTGTGTATGTATGTGTCTAGTGTTACTCTTTATAAGTTCCCTAGTAGTTGATTGTGGCCTCCACGATGATGAACCTAACAATATCCCAAAGGCCCCTTCTGAATATGCTCTCAGTGATTCAAAATAGGGGTTACATTTCAACTTGAGAGGACTGAAGAGACAGCTCATCAGTTTAGAGCACTAGCTGCCCCTACAGAGGACCTGGGTTCAATTTCCAGTATCCACATGGTGGCTCACAACCATCCATAACTCCCATTCCAGGAGATCTGACTCCTTTTTTTGGCCTCCACAGGCACCAGGTATGTAATGTGATGTACAGACACACATGCAGGCAAAACATTCATATGCATAAAATAAATAAATCATTTTAAAACTTCACAATGAAAATCCTGGGGGACACTCAAGCTGTGTGCAAGCCGCAGCACAGAGTTGTGTTCCTGTGCACCACTGAAGGAGACTCAGACAGTGATCACATTTGCAATAGTTTCCAAAAAAATAAAATGCCTGGGAGTAAATTTAACTGAGGAGGAGCTTGGGAACACATTGAGCTGAGGTTCCGGCTCTGAGAACCTGGTTAGGTGCTACACAGCATCCCAGAGTTACCCTGGCCAAGGGACCACCATGTGCCAGTGCTCCAGTTGTTCTTCCTGGCTGTGGGCAGTCTGCCATCCAGCTGCTGCAGGTCTCTGTGGCTCCTTAGGCAGCTGTGGAAGCCACAGTCCTCACAGCCAAGGTCTGCCTGGTGCTTGGATGAGGTCCCTCCTGCATTTGTGAGATGTGGGCATGAAAGAACTGCCTAGGAGGGAGAGAGACGCTCAGTCCCAGTGCTTCGAGACGTTCCTGGTAAGCCTGCAATTAAAGCTACCATGCTGCGGCATCTCAGAAAATGGAATTTGCATAATTTGGAATTTGAGGAAAATCTCTAAATACTTTAATTTTGATAGAAACCATTTCCACTGCTGACATGTGTCTACACCTATAATTTCAGCTGATAAATTGCTGTAATTTCTCCTCCATTTCATGTTCTTTCTGAACATTAATTGTCACTTGCCGGGTAAAAAGCTATGGAAAAGAAAGGAAGAGAAAACGCCACAGTCAGGAGCATGGAGTGACTTTGTGGGTGATTATGCAGCTCACACAAGCAAGTAGAGTGTGAACCCACCTGACACACTGCTGCAGCCTGAGGCGTGTGTGGGCAAGTACACCCTGTTCACCACATACCCAAACACCCACACACACTCCCAAAGACACACCCCCACACTCCCATAGACACCCACACACACTCACACACATAAACATCCTTACACCCCCCATTTCCACAGATGCACCCACATACTCACACATTCACATAAACACCCCCTCACACCCCATGGACATTTCCATATGCCCCCTCACACTCTCCTACTTGCCTTCACACACCCACAGAATAGTCTCCTGACTCTCTCATCAGCTTTCCTGTGCTTATCGATAATTCTTCCCAACTGTGGGAGGCTAGCAAAATGGATGGCTTTGTCAAGGAGAAAGCACGAAGCTAGTTCTCACAGGTGTAAGAGGTGAGAAACACCTGATCCTCAGGACTGGACAGGCACATTTAGAGGGAAAACTGTAACTTTCTATGGAAAATGGGATCATGTCAGGCTGGTTTGTGGCAGGCTGAGGCAATGCCTGGCTACTAAAAGTTCTTGGGAATGCTGCCCAACACTTACCCACCAGTTCTTTCAGGCTCTTCGCCCCTTTTCTATTGACCCCTCCTGGGCACTGTGACACTCAATTCTGCCCTCCTCCCCCAACTGAAGCGGAGCTGTTCTCACCAACTGATGTCAGGGGTCACTGCTACCCTATCCCATCTATCCATCATTGTGTTGAAAAACCCCTCTGAAAACATCCCCCTCCCCCCCCCCCACTGCAGATACCCAAACATAGCTGAATAAAGCCCCTTCCCATGGACCTCCTTTTAGCCAGAGCCATTCTATCAAAGCATACTGAAATTAAAGACTAATCACTGGAAGGATGTTACGTCTTATAAACATACGACTAAGGTCCTGAGCTGAGTGGGGCAGGACAGGAGCTGGCCATTAAGCAATACATGAAGGGGCCTCCCCATCCTGACAGAGGGCCACAGAGGGCCACAACTGCAGCCAGTTTCTCCTCTGCCACACTTCCTCTAGCTCAGCTTTCTTTCCTCTGTCTTCCTTCTCAGTCCCATATCCAGGAGCTCAGAATTGAGCATCTGGAGTAGCCCTGGCACAGAATGGGGGTGTTTTCTGCTAATGACTCTCTCTGGTCCTCTTTCCTTCCCTCTCTGGATGCCCTCTCCATATGGGATTGTCAGTCCCATCCCAGGGCCCAGCAGCCCCCGAGGGTCTTCCGGCATCTTGAGGAAGTGAGACATTCTGTCCCCTCTTCTGAGTACACACCTGTGTCGTTGCAGGCCCATGGCTTGGCAGATGGCACACAGGCAGCTTCATCTGTCCAGCCTCCATCTGCCTGGCCTTGGCCCAGGAGAAGGGGATTGGAGCCTGAGTGGGGCCCCTTTTATTTCACTGACCCACATCTGTGCATATCTCTCCCATGCTGGTGCCTTACTAGATTTCTGAAGAGAAATGCTTGAGAAATAGTCCAAAACAGGTTCCCCTCACAGCCTTGTCCCTGAATTGGGTCCTGTTTCTTCTCTTGCCAGAAAGCTGGGAAGGGAAGGGCCTCCTCTTCCCTTCTCCCTTCCTTATTATCTTTCCCACTGTCCCTCCCTGGCACCTGGTCTTATCAAGCAGCCACACTGTGCAGTAGGCCACACAAACACAGCTGTCACTCAGCCACACCCCTGACCTGTGAAGGGAGTGACCCTTCTCATGTATAGAACAACAAAAGGACTTTGTGTAGTGTGTGGATTCAGGACCTTAAGGAGGAAATGACCTGAAGTGGTATGTGACCCACTGTGTCAAGCAAAAAGAGGTGAGAGGCATCCACCCAGGTGGGTTTCCAGTCTGGACAGTAAGGCTAAAAGGTACCCACCCCAAGTGCCAGTCAAGTTCTTATATGACAGGGTATTTCCAAGGGGAAATGTTTTCACCATTTCACACTGACCTTCTTGCCCTGCTCCTAATACCACATGGGCCATGCCATCACTTCTGGGGCCTGGAGAAGGGGCAAGGACAGGTGGAAATAGGGCACAGAGAATGGAGGAGGAATACCAGAGACGGGAGGAAGACAAAGAGAGCAGGAGGGAGGAGGGCGGACATGTGACAGGGAGAAGGAGACAGAAGAGGGAAGAGGGTAAACACGTGAGTGGAGGAGAGGCAGAGGAGAAAGGAAGAAAAGCACAGAAGAGGAGAACCAACAGAACCATGCAGAACCAACAGCCTGCAAGCTGCCGGGTTTTTATTACTGCTCCAGGACTGATACATTTAACTGTCCCTTTTCCCAACCACTAAATTGCCAGTTCCCTGAGCTGCTTGTGGTGTGCTCTGGACTGGAAGCATTCACGTAATTTAAAGCACACTGGCCTCGTCTTCTTACTCTCTCCACAGTGACTAACTTTTCAGTGTGTGCCTGGGAACGCCTGTGGAAACCCCACTTCTCCTTTCTCTGAGGTTGGTTAGGAAGACCCGGAAAGTCGAGCATGGAGGGCTAACCTGGGGTTCTACTTGTACCTTCTTGGGGTCTGCTGAGGGTATCAAAACTGCAGAGGAACTTTTAGAGAGGTCTGTCCATTGTGTCCCTCACCTAAGACTGAGAGAGGCAATTAGAGTCTTGGCTGCTGACAGACTCCTGGGGCAGTGCTGGCCCAGCCTGTGGCTGGCCATCTCTACAGTTGTTTCCAGATCTCCTGGCTCTTGTGTCAAGTCTTCATCCTTGGTGTCAAGAGACATGGTCCCTGCTAGGATTCCATCATGGCCCAGAGCAGTCATGTCCCACCCGGCCAGACTCATAAGCATGCCCCAGTGTTAGGGATACCAAAGCCTCAGGTGATGCACAAGGCCACACAGTACAAACATTTCACGGAGTTTTGGACTGTCTCATACCTCACACTAGAGAGAGAAGCAGCTTTGGGGACCTGGAATACTCTAAGGTGAGAACAGAAAGGATACTCAATGGAGAAAAGTACCTGCTTTTCTTGGTAAGGTGTGGGGCCGAAAGAGGACATGTGAGCCCAAGCAGCAGCCCCACCACACAGAACCCTGTAGGAAAGTAGCACCAGGTGCTTATACTATGCCCAAGCCTTTGGTCAGGTCTGAGGAACATCTCAGCTGATGTGAGGCTTGTGGACCATTATAGACCCTGTACAAATACCTGCTGTGTTCATGAGCATCTACTGCATGCACAAGCACCTACTTCATACACAGACATTTACTGTGTACGCGGACACTTATTGTGTGCATCAACACCCTATTGGGTGTATGAGTGTCTGACACATGCATGAATATCTGCTGTGCTCAGATATCACAGCAGAGACATGGTGTGTGTCTGGGGGTTGTGGCACCACAGCTCAAGCAAAACACAGATCTCGACCTCCCTGGTTGTACTCTACACCTGGAAGCTCTTAAGTGGTCCAGGGAGGATGCCTACTCATGGCATCTAATACATTTAATGCATTTCTAGCACCAATGTGTATTAGAAATAGTTTCATTAGAATATCAAACTATAGGTTATCTATAATCCACTTCCTAATTGTCTTGATCTAAACCAGTACAACTGACTTGAGTTAGCAACCTTCTCACACAAAGGGTCAATGTGAATGTGGTCATCTCAGAGGTATTTCCTCCACCATAGCTTCTGGGCTGTCATTATCAGAGAGGACATCCAGCACAATGTGGACTGTGGCAATGCCTATATGACAATAAAACTTTATCTGCAAATGTGCTGCAGTTCAGTTCATTCTGAGGATAGTAAATCTCCCGAAACTGTTTCTGACCAGGGACTCTCACTAGGGTGATATTTGCTTCTGGGAGCAGTTTGGAAATGTCTAGAGATATTCTCTAATATTATAATTGAGTACATTGAGGAAAGGGTGATGAAGGATCCCACAGGCAGGATGAGGATTCTCCTAAATGTCCTCCAGTACACAGGACACCCACTTAGAACTCCCTACCCTGGTTGTCAGCCCTAGCCAAGCACATAGCACATAGCCCATTCCTAATGATCAGACCCTTGGTCAAATCTCACAAACCTCCATCTGTCTCCCCAAATGGGCCTCAAACTTAGCATTGAGGTAAGCATGAGCATCACTGAAAGAGTGTTATAAACATGAGTGAGCATGGGTGAATGCATACACAAAGGCCTCCTGCACACTGATAGCCATCCAGGCTGGGGTGGAGCCAAGGGTCCATGCACCTTTGCTCCTCCACAAGATCATCTTAAACCTGAAATCACAGGTGAGATGAACAGTGCTGGGTATCCAGGTGTGAGCTGAGTAAACCGCTTACTGTCCAGCATGTAGCAGAGGCCATCTCTAAAATGGATTCTGAGGGAATCGTCTTGACCTAAAGCCCAGGATGCTAGGAAAAAGAAATTTCTGGAAGTGTGACAGGATAGAAAGATGGCATCCCAGAAATAAGCTCCCACCCTGGAGCCCGAAGTCTCTCACCAGCTGAGAGTCTAGAATTCCAGCACATGATGCAATAGTGGTAAACATGTTATGAGAGCAAACAACCACTTTTTAAAACCAGATTTAAGGCCCACTCTATGAGATGGAGCCCATGCCTGACACTGCCAAGAACCTGAGACTGGATAGATTATGGGCATAAGGGAAAACCTACTACTATTATTCTTCTAAAGAAACTTGGCAATAAAATGACTCCTGATGACATATTATTGTACCTATAAACCAGTGTCTTGCTCAGTTTTAATCAGAGAAGTGACTTCTTGTAGTAGATAGTAATTAACACAGAGACCCACAACAAAGCAATGTGGAGAGAGTGAGAGCCTTTGGACTCAGTCCTACAGGGCATGTCTTCATCAAACACCTTCCCTAAAAGCTCAAGGATCTATTCAGAAGGGAAGGTGGAAAGACTGTAAGAGCTAGAGATGATGGAGGGCTCCAAGGACACAGTGTCTTCCGGACACAATGGGGTTGATGCACATGTGAACTCACAGAGACTACGGCAGCACACACAAGACCTACAGAGGTTCAAGCCAGACAGTTAAGAACTCTTCCAGGGGATAAAGCCAAGCCTCAAGGAGTCTTGGTGATAGTAGCTTAAATATATTAGCCAGTTCCTGCAATGATTTTCTTGTGTGCTATGGTAGTTTTCCCAATTAATTCTTTTTCTAAGAACTCCTAACAGTGTGGTTGACTATTCTTTGGGCACAATTTCCCCTATATTTGGGGTATTTGGATAAATTCCCCCAATTGTATTGACAACAAGTCACACAGCCAAGACCCCTCTTTTCAGGCTTTTGTCTTTATTTTTTAGGGTTAGACTCAGAAGTCTGCCTTTCTATAATTACCATCATTAGCAAGTATCCAACCAGGGCCATTTCCAGACAAAAGTATTTTATCTGAGATATCTCTCATATATCCAAGGAGAGACTGCAGATAAGAAAAGCATCCAGGCCACCTGCTAGTCTCCCGAGTTAAGGTAAATATCCATACTGAGACAACTGCCAAGGCCAGGCGGATGTGAGGTACAAGCCTTGTTTCTTGTGCAAATTAAGCTAAACCCGACTTTCTCCCACAGCCCAAGTGGTATCTCTAGATTTCCTCTTTAATAAGTAACTCAGAACAAAAGGGTTTTCACACCCCAGGTACAGCAAACTGTGACACAGGCTGCCTAGCTACCCCTGCCCTGCCAGAAAACATCACAGCCTCCATTAGGCTGAGACAGATACGGCTCCAAAGGAAAATAAGGCAGTTTTATTTTCACCCGTGACTTAGAGAATTATAGGCTCTTAACATTTTAAGAACCACTTCTAAGAATATAGTTTGAGCACATAAATTCCCTTTTTTAGATCCACTAACCAAATTTAGCCCTCAGTAGATTCTATTCCCCATTACTCACTTCCCTTTTGGGTTGTAAATGATAGCTGACAATTACTGCTCTTTGTGTGGATCTTATCACCCCTCCTTTTGACCCTGAGGGAATTCAAGCCTGCTGACCTTGCCTTAGCCAGAGCATTGCTGTTGCATGGGTATATAACTGTGAACCTCAGAGACTTGGAGAGGACTAGTTTGAGGAGGACTAGACTGGGGAACAATGATGGAAAGAACGAGATGGGGAAGAACTAGATGGTAAAGAACTAAGAGCAGAAAAATGTAGAGAGAATCAGACAAGAAAGGAGCTAAGTATGAGAGCAGAAAAGAAGCTGTGGAGAGAGAACTGACTCAGAAGAATAAAGTGAATAAACTAAAGAGTTTCGTGTACATAGATTTATTCAAGAATCCCTCAGATTAATTAATCTGCCACTCTTCTGGAACTTTAGGGAAAGACTATAGAGGGACTGGACCCAAATAGTTTTTGATAAGTTAGTTGGCCAACATAAAATAAACTCAGTGGTATTTTTGTGGGGTTTTTGTTTCATTTTGCTTTGTTTTGGCTTTTTTTTTTTTTTTTTTGGTCTTATTGGTTTTTTTACTTGTTTGTTTTGATGTGTGTGTGTGTGTGTGTGTGTGTGTGTGTGTGTGTGTGTGTGTATGTGTTTTGGGGGAGGTGTGTTTCTTGGGGTTCTTTTGTTTTTGAGTGAGAGAGGAAAAAAACATAAAGTTGGGTAGACAGGAAGGTACGGAGAATCTGGGAGTAACTGGGAGAGTGGAAAAATATGATAAAAATATATTATATAGAAAAATATTTTTAAAATCCAGTATATTTGCCATGAAAGTTGCCAACATAGAGAGAATTTGCCTCTTATAAAGAGATGCCTTACACTTTTCCTAGCCATAAAAGTGAACTCTAGGAATCTCCCAAGAAGCTCCTTTCACAGTGAACACCTACCCGAGACCCCTGTGCAACTTTCGCGACCCGTGGTTGTACCTTGTCAGCAATCCTCCTTGAAGATACCTCAACGACCACCTTATACTCACACTTACTGAAAAGGGTTAAAAGGAGATTAAAAAGGAAAAAAATCCTAATTAACCCTTTGATATGTGACTTCAGAAGCTACCAAAATCATATGATGGCTACTGTGTAAAGACATGTAAGCAGGTTGGTCTCTTGAGGAGCCCAAATCCATACTTGGGTGTGTCTTGATCTTTTTTCTGAATACTCTCATTCTATTAAACCTTTTGCTTGAATTTATATTAGAATATCTTCCTAATAAATTCTGACTATGCTTCATTCTAGCTTATCCTGAAATTCCTTTCTGCATCAAAATCAAGTATCATGACTTTGCCTGAGTACAAGTCTTGAGAAAGGATTTGGGCTGCTGCAAGTGACAGCATGAGCTATGACACTAGAAGGTGTCTACCCAACTGCCTTGATATTCTAAGAGTGACTTCATTAAGCCAGGATCACTGGTGTAGAGTCTCAGGTTCCTTCCCTCTGGGTAAATGGCCATGTCAGCCAGATCTCCATCACTCTACCAAAATACTGAGATAATCAAGTTAAACGGGAAAAGGTTTGTCTTAGCTCACGGTTTCAGAGGCTTCAATTTATGGTATTTTGGCCCTGTGGCTTTAGAAGGGTAAACCATCAGGGTGCAGAGTGTGTACGAAGAGGAAAAGACTTGACCAAGATGCACCTTCATCAAAGGCATGCCTCTGGTGACCTATTTCTTTGAATCAATCCCCACCTCCAAATAGCCTGTTCAGTATCAACTATCAATGGATTAATCCACCAAAGAAGTTGGCACCTCAAGAACAATTTACCTCTCAGTACCACCAGCTGAGGATCAAGCCATCAGAACTTGAGTTTGGGGAGGACACTTTATATTACCCATTACTGCTGATATCTGGTAATCACTGTAAGGAAGTCATTGATGAAAGTCCTTGGGACACAGAGAAGGCCAGTCACCACTTGTCATATACAATAACGAGATCACACAACCCCATGTTTGAACTTCCCGTCCCATGGTTCACCTGATTATTTTATCCAGAATTAGCATGTGACTAAGCCTCTAATTGCCCTGAATAATTGTTCAATCTCATAGTAACACTTTAATTTGCAAAGCAAAAATAACCATGTGATTACCCTGCAATTATATGATAGTTACTAATCAATTACTTCTATAGAGTTTCTGCATGTTTACATACTGGTTAATGCCCACATACCCTTTCCCAGAACCCTGCTTCCTACGTGTCCAGCTGACAGTCACTCGCTGAGTCCCATCTGTTAGTAGCAGAATCTAATTCAGGGCTTTCTGTTAAGCCCTGGGCCTGTGAATACCCATTGCTGCCTGCCTCCCTGGCTCCTCTCTCTACTCCCCCTTTTACCCCCCTCTTCCAGAGCCTGAGATTACAGGAGCATTAACACTGCATCAGTGGTGCAGTGGGGACCCTGCTTTAGCCTGCGGCACCAAGGATCATTCGGTTCAGATGTGAGAAGCAGAGCCAGTGAGACAGGACACTGAACCCATTTAAACCCAAAGCCTCCTCTGACTGAGGAGAGGTAAACTTAGAGTCCACAGTCCCTCAGTAAGTGGTGAGTAAGCTTCACAAGCCTGTGCCTTCCCCTGGAGAGTCGGTGATTAGTATCTGGCTCCTTCAGTCCCTACCATGAGCAACTACCTTCTAAGAAATAACAACAGGAGTTAGCAGGATGGCTAAGCAGTTAAAAGCACTGACTGCTCTTGTAAAAGACCCAAGTTAGAGTCCCAGCACTCACATGGTGGTTCACAACCATCTGTAACTCTAGTTCTGTAAGATCCAACACCCTCTTCTGGCCTTTGTGGGGGCCAGGTAGGCATGTGATGCACAGATGTACATGCAGGCAAAACACCAATATTCATAAAATAAAAATAAACTTCACCAGGTGCAGTGAAACATACCTTTAATACCAGCATTCAGGAGGCAGAAGCAGGTGTATCTCTAAGTTTGAGGCCACCCTGTGCCAGCCTAACTAGGGCTAATAGTAAGACCCTGTCTCTAAAATCCAAAATAAATAAACCTTTTTGAAAAAGGAAAAGAGAAGAAAAGAAATACCAACAGACGTTGTCTAGGTTACAGAGTGACCACAAGCAGGGACAGAACTAACAGCACAAGTGTCCAGGCATGCAAATGCCCTCCTTTCTCCTGGTGTAGATGTAGATGAGAATATAGGCAGAATGGAGTCTCTGGTCTGTAGTAGAGAGCTACGACAGCACAGAAGGAGGAGGACGTGAGGCAGGAACAGAGTGAGAGACGAAGGATTGCCTAAACTGTGTGGCTAGTCCAGGTCTCTTCTTAAGAGACTCCTGTGCACGTAGAGGGGTGACCATAATACTGTGTAAGATGTGGGCATAAATATAAACATACATGTGCACATGCATACGTACACTTACACCTAAAGCTCCATCTTCTGTACAAACTGGCTTTCCTATTGAATGATGTCTACCCACCTATTTTAGATCAACATGTAAAGCAGGTACCTGGTATAGCTAGTACTGAACACATGGGCCCCACAGCACAGGACCCCATGAGCCGATCATAAAGGACCCTACAATCATCCCACACTCTGTGCCCCACAGCCTCAGTAATACCATCTTTTATGGCCCATGTTAGAAACAAAGAGATGCCCAAGTTTCACTTGAGAAAGCAAATGACCTTTGAACCTAGTGTCTGATATAAAGAGCAGGGCTGGAATGAATCTGGTACTGTGTTTAGTCACCTGCAAGGAGACCACTTGAACATAAGCCGGTTGAACCATGAGGAGTCCTAGGTGGAGGCCAGGGACTTGCTGCAGTTCACAGCAAGGGCCGTAGGCTAGAAAGGAGACAGCTTTGGAAGAGTCTAGAGCACCCACTAGAGAGTCAGAGCTTTTTAGAGCAAACTGAGCAGGGGCTGAAGAGGAAGTGGAGCTGGGATTCTTGGTTCACCTTGCAAGCCTCAGCTCAGTTCAGCTTTCCCTACCCTGTGCGCCAGCTGCTTTCAAATGCAATGGGGCCACACTCATCCCTTCCAAGCCCAGGGCGCAGCAGTCTTGGATTTCAAACAGTCTGAAACCCGAAAGAAGAAACAATCTATCTTAGGCAGGCTCAAAATAAACTGTAGTGCGAGGCGCAGTGAGGCGCACTGCAGTATTGTTGGTTGCTTCCTGCTTTCCTTCCCAGGGCAGGCAATTCTCTGCAACGCTTCAGTGCTTGCTTTAAATCAGTGTCCAGACCCACTAGGCAGGTTCCCAGGAGCTCTTCTTACTGGAGAATGTGAACAGTATGCTAGGTGATTAACACACGCATAGGCACAGGCACAGGCACACACACACACACACACACACACACACACACACACACACACACACAGAGAACAGATTTAAATGTACTCACAAATATAGATACACTTAAATGGGTGCCCACAGAGACATATGCACACAGATACACCAAGGCAGGAAGAGGCAGGAAGGCCCTGAGATTCTCAGGGGAAGCAGCATCCTTAATGATACATATGATAATTAAAGAATACAATAAACACAATTACCATGTTTTAAACAGTTTATTAGTGAAGCTCATCATAAAGTCAGAATAGAGTGCTCTGGGGTGGGGTGGGGTGGATAGCAGCTTCTAATCCTCAGAGTCTTAAAATCTCTGACTTGGAAGAGATGGGCCTTTCTCAGCGATGGAATCAGTGGGTGTGAATGGAACAGAAACAGGACCAGCTTGAATGTGTCCAGTGGAGGGGAAGCTAGCAGCTCTTTACTGATCAGCCAGCCAGCCAGAAAAGAGACAAGAGTGTGGCACAGGCTGGGCCTGGGGGCAGCATCCGCAGGTATTTGGGAGGGTCACCTGCCTCTGAGGGATTCAGGATGCTGGTTTGCTCCGTGACTGAGAGACTGGCAGATGCAACCGGGTTCACCTCAAAGCAGAAGAGGATGAGACCATGACTTGTGAGAGGCAATAGGCTTTATGCCTAACTGAGGATTTTGCAAGTCACGACGGACACTGTCAATAGACTAGAAGCTTAGAATTCAGCCTAGACCTCCCTAGCTCGGGTCCAGGACCAACCTTGAGACCACTATCTCTCCATTATGACAAACCCAGAGGGAAATGTGTGCCAGGCAGGCTACTGACAAATGAAGGGCTGCACCAGGAACAAAGTAAAGAGAACTCTAGTCAGATATAAGCAGCAGGCAGAAGACAGCTAGCTACAAGCAGACATTTGAATGCATCCATGCAGTAAAATTGCAACTGTACATTAGGACTGAACAATGTCACCCAAGTGAGCGCAAGGAAGCCACAGCTCTGCCACCTCATCCTGTGCTCTGTGTTCTCATTCTGAAAAGAGGCTGCTGGTGTTTTGGCCATCTGGAAATATCTTAAATTTCAGGCCTGTGGGAGGCAGAGGAAAGCTCAGGGCTGGGAGGTGACGTCTCTTTTGCCTGGGGAGTCAGCCCCACCACAGAGTTCCCACGCCTTCTGTGAAGGTGATGAAGCCTGTGAGTCCTGTAAATTATGGCCCCGAGGCTCAGTCATGGCATATGAAGGAAGTCACACAGGGAGCCCCACAGGGTATCAGGACTGTGTCTGGCTTAACAAGAGAACCAGACCACCAGAGCTCACTGAGGCCAAAAGGCAAAGCTTTATTCAGGGTAGTAACTGCTGGGCTGTCTCCAAGAGAAGGGAATGTAGGAATTTGGATTTGTGTATCATGTTTTTATCTGGAGTGTGGTAGGAGAGCACTGAGGGAAAAGGAACTGTCACCGGAAGTGACTGTAGCAAGCAGTTTTACGGGGGCAGGGAGGCTGGCCTTTAGAAAAGCAAAAGACTGGTCAAGCTGTTCTGCTGAGACAAGGGGTCATCAGACTTCTGAGAAGTGTAAAACGTTGTTGAAGGGGTCATCCATCTTGGTGTCCTAGATGACTCCATCTTGAGCCAAAGATCTGGGCCCGCCCAACAGACTGTCCCTCAGCATTGTGAGGGTTGTGTCCCCTGTGGCTCACACAGGTGATCAGGATTGTACCCAGTCCTGTGAAAGTATGTCCTTTAAGGAGAGTAAAGAGCACTTTTTCAATTTGATTTTTATGATCAGGAGCCAGGCTGTCTCAAGTGATCAGGGTCTCAACTCCAACACTGGAGGTACCCAGAAGGCCAATAGGCCCAGTCCTGGTGACCAATGTGACCCAACGCCAGGGGCAGCTCTCTAGACTCCTGGAGGGAATATGGAGTCATTGTGACGGCAGGAGGATCCATGAGCTCTGATCTCAGAGCCACAGCTGTGGGAAGACCTTGGAGCAGGACAGGCTGTGCTCTAGACCCCCATACACAACCTGTCCTGGGAGGGTTCTGTTCCAAGGAGCTACCATGAGTAGCACTTAGGCTAGGGTAAGTTCTCAGTGGCCACACCATTGGGCAAGTAATCCTCTCATGGGGGAATGAGAAGACCCTGCAAGAGCACATAAACTGGCTGTTATGTTCCTGTGCCAAGGTGGCTGGTCCACAGAGCTGGGTCATCCATCAGAGCAGGACTTCATGCCTCAAGAATGAGTCCTAAGACCAGCCAGTGCTGACATTATGATTGTTGGTTGTACAACAGCCAACAAATTGCCCTGTGTGCAATGTTCTCACTTTGTGTGTCAAACAGTGGGTGACCATGGTGAATGAGGAACTACGGCTACCCAGGCTGGATAGATGCCCATCCTGTCTACCTCACCTCTATGGCTGGCTGTAGGTAGGGAAGCTCCAGGCCTTGTTGCCACACAGATCATACAGCTGAGACCTTGTTTAAAATGTAGGGTAAAGGTCTGATTCATGCATCATAGTTTGAATATTGGCTGGGCCTCAGCCCGATGGCCCTTCATTCCTCATCAACACAGAGCCAACTCTGTGGGAGAAGGTGACTGCCTTATCTTTGGTAAGCCCTTCTCACCGCCTCAACCTATGTGATCTTGGGCTGGAGTGCATCGTGTCACCATGAGCAGAGATTCCGGGATTTCTATCATTTGTATGCATAGACCTGATTCACCTAAGCAGAAGGAGAGACACAGATGTTTCCTGGACACAGGACTGTGGAGCAAATGTCGCTGACTGAACCTGGTTTCTCTGTGTGAATCCCATACCCCCTTTTCCCCAGCCAGCCTGACCTTGTTGTCTATTGGAACCTAGGAGCCCAAATCCACCCAGTGTTTGGCATCTCCTGTGGCCACAAGCACCAGGAGCGCCTGTTTTCTCTCTGCCCTGATCTGCCACTGCCTCTGCTGCCGCCCATCGCCTCTTCTGTATTAGTTTGCTTTTTGTTGCAGTGATAAAATGTGGACAAAATCAACTGGCAGAGAAAAGATTTTATTATAACTTACAGGTAGTCATTGAGGGGAGCCGGGGCATCAGTTCCATCAGGAACCTGGAGGCAGACACCAAAGCAGAAACCATGAAGGAATGCTACTCTCCAGCTTGCCCACCTCCCAGCTTTCCCAGGTGTCTTTTATACAGTCCAGGCCCACCTGCCTGGAGAAGACACAACCCACAGTGGACTGAGCCTTCCACATCCACTGGCAATCAATAAAATGTCCACAGTCAGTCTGGTGGAAGCAATTCCTCACCTGAGGTTCCCTCTTCCTGGATGACTCCAATCTGTGTCAAGTTGACACAAACTTACCACCATGCCCTCACTGGGACTTCTACGGCCCCAATCACTCCTTTACCTGTGCCAAAGCCAACTCTGGTTGAGAGAAGTGATGTCTGGCTGAATTGCAGCCAAGCATTGCAAGGATTGTCTATCTTTTGGTGCCGAAGTTTACAGAGATCAGGGAGGTGTTTCAGGTGGCCTACTAAAGACTTTGCTATTTCTGCTAATTATTTATTGGCTGAGAATGTACCTTGTTCCCCAAGTGGCCTGAGGTCTTTGAAAGCAAAGGCCATGTTTCTGCGATAGTACATTAGCCCTCCGCTCCAGGGCAGAGAAGGTCCAGGATGAGAACTCAAAAACCCATGCCATCTTCCCTTCTGTTGCAGAGCTTGGGGTGACTTAACAGGCAAAGGCCCCTTTTCTCGGTGATGTCTAAGAGCCCTGATGTGAAGGACATTTCAGATGCTAAACCCCTAAAGCTCAAGTGTTTATAGCCAAGCCCAGGCCCACAGCCATGCTGGGAGAATTACCCCTGTGGATATGTCCTGCCATTCTTGCAGTTTGGATCCAGTTTACCTCCCATCTATTCAGGGGAGTGGACTTGTCCTCATACTGGGTACCCCTGAACAGGCAAAGGAGCTGTGGCTTGAGACATGGTTTGGAGCAAAGCTCAGGAACCTGAAAGTAAAGGACATTGTAGAGTGCCTGTCCCACTTATTCCTCTGCCTTGTCTCCTGAGGATGTCATTTGTATATAAGCCATAATCTCAAGAACATTCTGCTGTCCAGGGTACTGCTCTCGAGCAACTTTGCTGTCCCAGAACCTGAAGACTGTGCTTGCTTCTCTTTGTATTCCCAATTACAGGAGCCCCTCACAGCAACAGAAGCTATGTCCATCCTGATATGGGGTCTGGCAGAAGGGACTGACTATCTTCCTGTGTTACCTCACAGAATACAGCTTCCTCAAGCATAGCTCTACCCTGGTACACGGGGACCCTGAGGGACCCATCTCTTGCAGAGACCTTTCTTTACCAGGGATCTTGTATCTATCTGCATGTCAGCCATTTTAGATAGTTCACATCCTGGGTGAGGCAAATTTTCTATTTATAGACTAAAAACCTTCCTATCTCATTGTCTAGTAAATCTGGGGGAACCCAAGAACTGCAGGCTAAGCCAGTGCTGCCGCGGAACTGTGGTGATATATTGTGTACCCCAATAAGGTTTATCTGGGGATCAGACGACAGAGCCAGTCACTAAATTATACATAGAGGTCAAGCAGTGGTGGCACACACTTTAATCCTGTTACTCGAGAGGCAGAGATCCGTCTGGATCTCTGTGAGTTCAAGGCCACACTGGGCTACATGAGAGAAACAGAACCAGGCAGTGGAGACACATACCTTTAATCCCAGGAAGTGATATAGCAGGACATAGAAAGGTATATAAGGCATCAGGAAACAGGAACTCACTCTCTTGAGGCTGAGGATTTCATAGAGGTAAGCTAGTAGCTGGCTGTTCTGCTTCTCTGATCTTTCAGCTTTCACCCCCATATCTGGCTTTGGGTTTTATTATAAGACCTTTTAAGATTTGTGTTACATGGAACCCTCAACAAGGGCATACCAGAGTCAAGCAGACTAGCTTCCTGACAGGGCTGACAGATCTGAAGTTCAAACTGAACTGAGGGAATCTGATGTAGGCTTTGTATAGGCTACAAATACAGAACTTTATACTTAGGAAGGACTGTTTCTTGTTTTGGTCCTGGATGATGGAGGGTCACTAATTAGTGACCAGGGCTTTCTCCTACTGTCCTCTTGGTCATCACTAACTTGGAACATTGGATAAGTATCAGTCCTAGTAGAATCAGCCTGACCATGTAGCCGGTGTTAACCGGACATTTCCAGCAGTGGGATGTTACGGTCAATGTGGGTGTGGATATGCAGAGGCACATAGAGCAGGCTGCTGATTTTCACAAATAGTCCTTCTCCTCCCTATGGTGCCATGAAGGAATTGGCAAAGGCTTATGGGAAGCAGCGAGTCCCAAGAGCCAAAGTCGTGACTGTCATATTCCTCCTTCCCACACAGAATGCAGCTAGCATGTGTTGTCTTGGGGAGGGTGTCCCCAACACAGCTTAGTTTTTCAGCAAGCATAGAAACTGATGTAGCTCCCAGATGCAGGCAGCAGAGGGCTCTTTGCTCCTGGCTTTCAGCTACACCTTGAAATTAGGCTCCCACGCAGGCCATAAGAAGGCCAACTCTGGCTCACTGGTGTCTGAGGAACTGCAGGACTTGCCTCGGTAACTACCATTTCCCATGGCTAGGCTAATTCCTCTACCTGGAGACCCACACATCATCACCCTAACAGAATGTTAGACAAGACAGTGAGGAGACATGCCTTCTCCACGAAGAAGTGAACAGAGTGGAGTCTGTTGAATATAACAACTGCACAGCTGCTTCCTGCTGTCACAGGAGTATTGGCCCCAGGTCATTCCCGGCCCAGTCAGGTCTATGTTAAGACCTGCCTGGGACTGATGGAGTACATTCCCCAGCAAAACCAGGTTGTAGGATCTGAGGCTCATCTTCCTATCACAAGAGTCAGGTAATGGCTCTTCCTCAACACCACGAGTCACTCTGTGTGGAGCTTTCCAGCCCACTACAGCTCCGTCAGCCTTCCTTACAGCACAGGAGTGCTTATTGATTCCTCGAGAAAGAGGAAGTGTTACAGGCACGATTGGGAGCCAACCTTCAGGATCAAAATGATGCTAAATGAATGAGGATAAAAAAATACAACTTCTAGTACTAATGCCTCCCAAGGGTTCTGACCCACAGACCAGAGATGGTGAGAGACCCTGGGAGTCACATTCCTTGGGATTTGATGGAGGCCACAAGATGGAAGGAAATTAAGCAAGAGTGCTACCTAGATGGCACCTCACCTGGTTAGGTGAGGCGAGAGGTCTACATCAGTAATCTGTGTGGGCCACAGAACTTCAGGAGTCATATAGCTGATGATTCAGGAGCTGGTGACAAGGCCCACACTTGTCAAATGCTAGTGAGAAGACACACCAGTTAAAACTCACTACCAGCAAAACTATTGTTCAGTCACACTGAGTTCAAAGACTCCAGCAGATTTCCACTTCTGGCTTCAGAAGAATGAAATTTGCCTGTCTTCCACATAGAAAGTATTCCTGCTGGTCTTCTTCAGGACCTAGGTGCCCACACAGTTATCCCAAGCCCTCTACTGATAGGCTATAATGATCAAGTTTCTGATTCTAGCAGCAAAGAGAGACCTTGCATACCTCTCTGCTGGTTCTAAACGTATTTTGTAAGTCAACTGGAATCAACAGCACATGCAAAGGCCCTGAGGTGGGAGTGGGGCTGCCCCACTAACTCCTCAAGGTTACTTTTGGACTCGGACTACAAATAGGCTAGCTCCTACTCCTTTGCCCAGTAACCCTCTAGAAGCCAAAGCTATTCCTGAACTGTAGGAAACCTGTGGAGAAGCTGGCTGACTAAGCTGAGGTGGCTCTTGCTGTGATGAAACATCATAACTAAAGGAACTTGGGGAGGAAAGGGTTTGTTTGACTTCCATTTTCACAGTAGAGTTCACCGTAGAAGGAAGTCAGGACAGGAACTCACACAGGAGCTCAAACCTGGAGGCAGGGACTGATACAGAGCCCATGGAGGGGTCCTGCTTACTGGCTTGCTCCTCGTGGCTTGTTCAACCTGCTTTCTTATAGAACCCAGGACCACCAACCCATGAATGGCACCACCCACAATGGGCTGGGCCCTCCCCCATCAATCACTACATAAGAAAATGCCCTACAGGTTTGCCTACAGCCTGGATCTTATGGCAGCATTTTCTTAATTGAGGTTCCCTCCTCTCAGATGACTTTAGCTTATGCCAAGTTGACATAAAACTATCCAGTACACTGGCCTTCTCTTCAGCCACAAGCAGCTAAGGCCTTTCATCCTGAGGGAACATGGTCCAGCTTCTGGCCAGCCTGAAACTCCTCTTCCAGCAGTGAGCTCTTCTGTCTTTGGGAATGCCTGTCAGACACAGGCTGCCTGTGCATAGGCATGAATGTGTTGTCTGTCTGCCCATCCTCCCATGGCATAGTTAGGGTTACTGTTGCTGTGATGAAACACCATGACCAAAAGCAACTTGGGAGGAAAGGGTTTATTTCACTCACAGTTCCATGAAACAGTTCGTCATCAAAAGCAGTGAGGCCAGAGACTCAAGCAGGGCAGGAACCTGGAGGCAGGAGCTGAGGCAGAGACTATGGAGGACTGCTGCTTACTGGTTTGATCCTGTGGCTTGCTCAACCTACTGTCCTGACCGTGGGCCAGGCAGGACTAGCTACAAATGGTGCCCAATGGATTGGCAAGAGTTTCCACCTAAAACCTGAGAAAAAAGATTCTAAAATGGAGCTAAAAACAGCTTCCTAGTTGTCTTTCTCAAGTTAGCGGCAGCCTATGGGTTTGAGCTACTCTATGGCGGGTTCTTGGCCTGTGTGCGGGCTTGACCTACGCTATGTTACACAGAGGTATCTCCAAACTGTGCACTATGCTGTGTGTTGGATATAGTTTTTGCTAGTTAAAAAAAAAAAAAAAAAAAAAAGAGGTTTCTGGGCTACATGCTGCTTTGATAGAAGCATAGACCCACTAAGAGTTGATGGCTCCCAGAGCTGGTGATAAACTTATCACCGCCATGTTGGGAAGCTGAGGTAGGTGGAGCCATCAGCCAAAGCTGCTATTTTAGCCCTAGGAATGCTGCAGTTTAAAACAATAGATTCACAATAAGACAGATTCAGATGGAACAAGACTTTAAATGCTTTACAATGTGTGTAAAATATGCATAGGCTTAAAAAAGACAAAAAAGAAATATATACAGTTATAAAAATAGATAGTTTTAAAAAATAAAGTCTTTAAAGAGACAGTAAAGGTAATATAAAAAAATAAGTCACGTAAAGATGGATATTACACAGAGAATCTGGATTGTGTTGTCTTTGGGATTTTTTTTTTTAGATTTATTTATTTATTTCTTATGGATACAGTGTTCTGTCTGCACATATCCCTGCAGGCCAGAAGAGGGCACTAGATCTCATTATAGATGGTTGAGAGCCACCATGTGGTTGCTGGGAATTGAACTCAGGACCTTTGGAAGAACAAGCAGTGCTCTTAACCTCTGAGCCATCTCTCCAGCCCATCTTTGGGATTTTTAACTGCAGAAAAACATTTGATCATAAAAGCTGTTGAGTTAAGACAATATGTATATTTTAAAGATACCGTGACTTCAAAATTTGGATCTAAGGATATGTTACTTTGGAAAGGAGGCTCTACTTTTGTTTCCTCAGAAAGCAAAAGGCTATGGATTTGTTCCAGATTAAGATACATCAGGTTTGACCAGCCAAGACCCCCTGAAAGGTCTCTGATGACACCATGGCCCAGAAAATCCAACATCCAGAATGGTTTCAAGGTAACTGGCTCAGACAATACACCCTCACGGATTACCCCATAATCCTAAAATTTTCTTTATGTCCCCATAAGATACAGCGCTCCCATCCAGCAGGAAGTAGATAAGAGAAGCTATACCCAAGTTCCCAAATATACCAAGCTGGCTTAGGAGATGGAATTGGCTCACTCCTTCTCTAAACCCAGGCATATTGCTAAAAGAAAAGGTTAAGAGATTCAGAAGAGCCCTCTGGTGTGGGACAGAGAAAAACCAATATCTTTATTTAAAGCAGGTTGATTATAAATGCAATCTCCTTCTAAAGAAGAAAAGGGGACAGTATAGATAATGATAGGATGAAAGGGTAGATTAATGAACTTACTTTTAGAGAAGAACAATTTGTTTAGAAATGTTTTACATTGCTATGGATTTTAGTTTATTGATACAAATTTAAAGTTAATTTTGCTATACTGTGTGTATATTTTTACTCTTGTTTAAGGTATTATGTTTATACAACTCATTTAAATTGTAATGGAACAATTAGTCTTCTATGATAGTCAAACTAATAGTCATGTTAAGTTTTCTAGGTATACATAGATACATTTCAGATAAATAGGTAATCTTTAAATACTTCAAAGACCTACAGAATATGGCATTTAAAATGTTTTTAAAAATTTAGACTTTCTGGACAGTGAGACATGTCTGCTCCTGGCAGCACTGATTTACTTCAGAGAGGAGGATGGGCATTAAAGACACTCTACATAGAGTTTATCTTTTTCTTGGCAAAAATAGCCATTTGGGCAAGAAACTGTTCTTGCCTGGACTGCTTGATCGACTGGACATGCAGGACCCATAGGAAGGTGACCACTGAACTTTGCTTGGCAAAATGGTCCTTCAGGTTCCTGCTTTGCAGAGGAAACTGCCAGACATTCTACAGGACACAGAGAAAAGTGACTGAGAGACTCTAGGCCTGTGGGCTGAAGACAGATGCCCCAACTTTACAAAGGAATTTTGGATGACTGTCCAGGCTGCCAGCTAACTCTTTATATTGTAGTAAGACTCCTGAAAGTTGCTTGCATCCTTCTCCCATTTCTCACATAATATTATATCCTTCTGAGGTCTTTGATGTAGTTAAAGACTAGATAGTTATAATTTCCTTAGTTATGATAAAAGATAAGTTAGATATGAAATCTTAGACTCACAAATGTAAGATAGTAGGATATCTTCTTTAATTTTGCCAAATACAAATAGACTATATATTAAAAATAGACTAGATATTATAACTGTAATTCTTTGCTTGATAATTGTTTTGTTACCTGTAATTTTACTATGTGAAAGTTAAAACCTTCATTTTTGGAAAAAAAAGAAAAGGGGAAGTGCTGTGGGATATTCTGTATGTTAAATGTGTTGCTCTGATTGGTTAATAAATAAAACACTGATTGGCCAGTAGCCAGGCAGGAAGTATAGGTGGGACAAGGAGAGAGGAGAATTCTGGGAAGTGGAAGGCTGAGGCAGAGAGACACTGTTAGCAGCCACTATGAGAAGCAGATGCTAAGATACTGGTAAGCCACGAGCTACATGGCAACTTATAGATGAATAGAAATGGGTTAAGATATAAGAACAGTTAGCAAGAAGCCTGCCACGGCCATACAGTTGGTAAGCAATATAAGTCTCTGTGTGTTTACTTGGTTGGGTCCAAGCGGCTGCGGGACTGGCAGGTGAGAGAGATTTGTCCTGACCGTGGGCCAGGCAGGACCAGGGAAACTCTAGCTACAACCTACTTTCTTTTGTTATTTATTTATTTTTAGTTTTTTGAGACAAGGTTTTTCTGTCCTGGCTGTCCTGGAACTCACTCTGTATACCAGCTGGCTTTGAATTCAGAGATCCGGCTGCCTCTGCCTCCCAAGCGCTGGGATTAAAGATGCACATTACCATGCCCTGCTCTCAACTTGATTTCTTATAGAACCCAAGACCACCTGTCCAGGGGTAGCTTCACCCTTGTGGGTCAGGCCCTCCCTTATCAATCACTAATTAAGAAAATGCCCTACTGCCTTGCCTACAACCCAAGATTATGGAGGCATTTTCTCAACTGAGGCTCCTTTCTTGTGACTCCAGTTTGTGTTAAGTTGACATAAAACCAGCTTCCACACCTCACATACACACCCCCACCCGCTACCATGAAGCAAGAGAGTAAGGTGAAAAGTGAGGCGGAGAAGGCCTCACACTAAGGCTAAAAAATTAGAAAACAAGAAAAACAAGTTGGCAAGAACAAGGTTGGAAACTCCTACCCAAGGCCTACTGGAGCTGATAGAGGCCTCTGGTATAGGTGCAGAAGTATCCAGAGAGTCTGAAGATGACCTGTGACCCCTGGGTGGGGGTTTAATATGGTATGCAGGTGGTAGACTAAAAAAGCCTGCTCCTTACCTCCAGAATGTGAAAGGCATACAGCCAGTTGGGATACTGACTCAAGCCCCCCTCTAGTTCCACAGCATCTGGGACATGGTGCTGTGGGATCTCCATATTGGAGACCTTTCCCTACAAAGATTCCCAGACCTGAACAAAGCCACCTCAAGTCCTCAGCACTTTCTTGGGGCTCCCTTAACACCCTAGTGATTTATGCTATTCTCAGACTGCATACTCCACCCACAGTACCTCTGCAAGCTGCCCAAGGAGAGGAGCTGGGTCTCAATCTGTCAGTCCAGCTCCCTAGGACACAAAGTCCTCTTGCTCTGTCTCCCAGAAGCCTGGGATCTGCTTGGTGGCCCCAACCAGGGCTTCCTGCTAAAGGGACAGATCAGCTGTGGGTCCCGTGGCTGCGGGAGCCGGCCTGAGGTGATCAGCAGGCAACGTTATTATCATTACTCTGCTAATTAATTCCCAGCTCATTACATTTCCTGTGGCTAATTTGTCCTCGGCTGATTTGATTAAACTCATCTCTATGCTAATAAATGTGTTTTCCATTTGTTTTAGTGGCTGAAGGAAGCGGGTTCGATATTTACATATTTTTGACGTTTATCAGTAAAATCACAGCATCTGAATTAATTTCTCTCTGATTTGTAGGTTTGTGGAAGAGATCTTAAGTCAGGCAGGCCCCTTGTCCTCTGTGCCCAGACATCCCTCCTGGCATGGGGTCTCTTATGGCCCATCCTGGGAGAGCATCTCTTGGATGGAAATGTCAACCGTGACTCTCTGACGAGAGGCAGCGGTGTTTGGGGAATAGTACAAGCCCTGCATTCACATTCCATCAGGCCCGACCCAAGCGCCCGAGTAGCTGGGAGCAGAATTTCCTACACCAGCCTCATCTTGAGACGAGAATGAGGGACAGGAGTCCACTGGCCCCCATTCAGTGTCTTCTGGGCCTATGAAGTGGCTGCAGGTCACAGCTCCTACTTGTTGACCTACTCCATGTAGTTCCCGCCTGGAGCTGCTGTCCTTGAGCCTGCCAGGCTTGGAGAAGAAGTGAAGAAAGAGACCAGTTTAAAGTCATTGTTTGGCACAGGGAGTGGGCGGGGCAGGAGGAGGCGGGGAAGCCAAGCTTCTCTCATGGCTCCAACCCTTAGCATGAATGTGTCTGCACCTCTCTCTACCACCTGTACTTCTCCCAGTTTTACCAAACCCATTCTGCTTCAGCTTATCAAGGTCCTCTTGATAAGCTTCTCCTTGTCAGTGCAAAGGCCTCCAACTGCTGGTTTTGGTTCCCACTTTGGTGCTGACCGCCTTCCCTGGGCCTCCCTCCCTGCTGGTGATCTGGCCTGAGAAAGGTCAAGAAGACCCACTATCCCAGCTTAACATAGAGTTTCCCAGTACCTTGCAGGCTACAGCCAGCCAATCCCTGTACCTGGGTCCGAGGGTATAAGTGTTCAGGGCCACGATGTAAGTGGATAGAGGTGGAGCCTTGGGCTTCTCACACTCAGGATGGGACCCAACTTGGAGATTCAAGTTGACCCCTTTTTTTGGCCAGGAAAAATCTCCAGGGGAGTGAATAGTTACCCAGGGCAACAGATGGTCAGTGACCTGTGTGAAAATCCAAAAGCCAATGGAGCCACAGCTTCATGGAAGCCCTGGCAGAGGATGATGAGAGATAAGAGGGTAGGCATCTAGCCACCAGGAGCTGAGTGCTGCTGGTGACTTCCAGATACAGGGAGAACTTGGTCAAGACATATGGAACATATAAGAATACCTCCCTAAAAGGACTGGGTAGGGCAGAGAGTGGAGCTAGGAAGAAGGTAGGGTGGTAGGTCAAGAGGGTAGGTCTTGGACCAGGGAAGAGATGTAGGCAGGGCTGGGGAGAAGGTTAAGTGGGACCCTGAGGTCAGGGCCAAGAAGGAAGGCAATATGAGTGGGTGAGTTGAGCCAGTGGATCTTCTTAGCCCTTCCTAGGCCAAACCCCTAGAGAAGAAGGATGCCCATTAAAATGGAAGCCAAGGCCAGCAGATGGGAATCTCTGCAGTGATAAGGAGGAACCTATCAGGAAGACTCCAAACTGATCCAGAGGCCCTGGGCAGGGCCTCCCACAGAGGGAGTCAGGATGTCCTGGAACAGCCTTTCAGGATTCAGTTGGGTAAACACTTCCATAGGATCATTCCACAGGAACAAGTTTAGGTTTAGGGTCAAGTGGCCATTGACCCCCAGCTCCAAAGGCTATGAATCAATCTACATTTCCTGTGGTAGTCGTGAGCCTCAAGATCTGTCCTGGCCCCTGCCACACAGAAGAGGAGGCTAGGACATCCCACAATGGCTGATTTTCACTGTGCTAGGGAGGGAGCTGTGCATTCGATCCCCCAGCTCTGGTGGGTGGGGAGATAAGGGAGACCTTTGAGACTTGCGGTAGGAATTCTCAGGCTGAAGTGCAGGGGAGGGAGGATGTTAACTTAGTCCGTGTCTGAGCCCTGACTGGGTAAGCCCCCGTGGTGCTTTACAAATGAGGAAACTGGGAAGTAAATAAATGATTTGATCATCGCGGCTTCTTGAGGTCGCTCCCTTCTCACAGCCTTCACCCGCTCCAAGCCATAGTCAATCAGAGTCCCCAGCCTGTGTATGTGGTAGGGCTATCTTCCTCCATCCAGCCTCTCTGTCTAGCTCCAAATCTACACACATGTGCTTTGCCAGCCAAGTTTGATGGCCTTGAATCATGCTCCACCCTGGCCTACCCAGGCCCATCCTCACATTTATCAGCCCCTCTCAAAGCTGAGGCCCAAGGAACAAAGTCGTGACAACAGGGCACTGGGTACAAGGGGGCAGGAAGCTATAACATACACTCAGCCAGTGCAAGCACCCAAGCCATGTTCTCCATCACAGCCTGGCCCTGCTTCCAAACAACAGGGCAAATTTCAGGTACGTGAACATGGTTTCATGTTGATTCCAGGAAGAATAGAGATAAGTGTTTGGCTAAATCTCGTGCTTCACTGAATGGGATGGGGAAAGAGGGCAATGGCTTGGTCCCTGAGAGTCTACACTTCATGAATTGGTCTTAAGACCAGCTGATCAGCCAAAAAGCATGGGCCTGCTCCTTACGTTAACAGAATTTGGGGATACACCTAAAGTTTTTCAGTATATGTCTGTTCTATCCATTTGCCTGGATCTCAACTCTAGAGGATGTTAGACATTGCAAGTCATTTTCTCATAGGACCAAACAGATGAGGGGTCTCCCTCTGCTGTGGAAGGCGCAAGTGAGAAAGAAGAGGAGACAGAAAAGAAAGTCATCAAGGAAGACTCAAGGTTAGATAGAGGATAGAAGAGAGACATGTTACCAAGTCATAGGGAGAAAGCATCAGCCCTGTGCATCACAGCCAATGAGGCCTCTGTATAGATGCTGGCAAGAAGGAAGGGTGGGAGATTGTTGTCAGCACCTTTGAGAGGGTTCCACAAGCACACACTGATGTCCCAACACTGTGGACAATAAACTAGGCCAGCTCCATAGCCTCAGCCTGGAGAGCACAAGTCCCTCACTGCCAACCCCACTCCCATTCCCATGCCTGCTCTAGGCAGAACTGGGAGGAAAGACAGCCGCATCTGGCCTTGCAGCCTGTCTCCTGTGCTTCCTGGGAGTTGGCTTCTCCTCCAGGGCTTTCAGCCACGTGCCTCTGATGAGAACCTGCAATGACAGCTCAGGACCCTGAGGAGCGGAGCCTCTGAGCCAGGCATTTTAACTAGCCTCTGGCCAGAGTTTTGAGTCAAGAATGTGTGCACAGAGAAGGCCCACGGCCCTCAGAAGCTATATGGGTGCATGTGTATATAAGGACTTGTGTCCTCTAGCTGCCACCTCTGCTGGTTGCAGGGAACTTGATTTGTCTCCTGGTCACTACAGCCCCGCCCCTGTGGTGTACGTATATACAGAAGAGATGACACTATGTGGCTATGTCTGAGTAAGTGCTTTACCCATTATCAACATGCTTTGTACTTATTGTCTCTTGTGGCAGGAAAATCAAGGGCCGGGGTGGTGTCTATGAATCCAATAGGTACACCAGATGGTGTAGACGGGGTAGGTGTTGAGCCAGGAAGCCTGGGATGCTGGACCAGTGTTCCTGTGCTGTTCGTAGGCATTCATCTGCTGTTCTAGGTAGCTGCTAGCTGCTGCCTTCTAGATGCTGGTGAGGGACAAGCAGGCTGGCTGCTCTATCCACTGGTTTTCGGGATAGTGTAAGCAAGGGGGCCTCATTTGGTGGAAGGAAATAGCCCATGAAGACATTGGCCCTGTATTCAGGGCCTCTTTCTGGGATGACCTTCCTTTCTCTACCTAAAAGAAATCAGCTCAAGCCCAGGGAATCGGCAATCAGCACGGACTATTTTGGACTTACCCATCCCAGAACTCACCCTTGATGGCCTCTTTCTTCTATTCCTCCTGAAATTTCAGGTGCTGTGTTTGCTCAATGTGTACATGCCTCCAGCACACCACTTTATCCTGTCTAGATGATCAGTTTTACTTCCTGCCTTCTTTAAGAGCCCCTGATCCTTAGACAGTGATCCCTTGTTTTCTCAGGGAGGCAAGAGGCAAGCAGATCCCCTTCTGGGTCGGGGGTCGGTTAAGGACCTAGTGTGGCTGAGAGCGTGTGCTTTGCCCTTACCACCAATTTCTGCAGATGTGCTCCATTTTGTCTTGCTTCCTATGTGGGCCCACTCATAGCCTCCTTTCCTGGACTTGAATGCTAAAATCACCTCCATAGCCATGCGAAGTTACAGTGGGTGCAGAGGAAGCAAGGATGCAGAGACCCAGGAGGGCAGCGGGAAGGTGGGTAAAGACCATGAATTTCACTCCAGTCGTGGCTTCCACATCTAATGCTAGCTCTACACACCAGGGTCCAGCCGTCAGTCATGGAGAGGGCAGAAAGTCCATCGCAAAGGCAGGCAGCGAGGGCTGCAGCTCCACCCCACCATCTAGTACGCTGACTGTTGACAAGTGAGCAGGAGAAACCCTGCCATGAGGCAGAGCTGGAAAAATGTCAGGTGCGTAGCTTCATCTCTTGCTCGATGCTTTAAACCAGCACAGCACTTACCAGTCTGGGCAAAGAGTGAAACCACAAAAGCTGTCCATGATCAGCCTTGGTGCTGAGTATTATTTCTCTTAAAATAACGGGACAGTCTGGCGACATGCCTGCTCCAGAGCTTGGGGATGTGGCATGGGCTGCAGGATCCGCACCAGGAAGGCAGTAACCACACTACTCTGAAGGCCTAGATCTTCTAGGAGACAAGACACCAAATGAAGTCTGAGCCTACAGCATCTTTACCCAGGGTCTGTCAGACCCAGATGCCTCAGGGGAAAGCATTGGGAATGTGTCTGTTCTTGTGTCCCCTTTGAACCCGTTGCTCCGAGGACCTGGCTTCCTAGGGACAGCAAGAGCCCAAATGTTGCCAGCAGCACCCCACTAATGACTTCGATTTCACTCACAGTGGCTCCCACTGAACACCCAACCACAGACCAAGAGGAAAGAGAAGGTTATTTGGTGACAACCAGGTACATCTAACCCCAGCTCGCCAGCCAACAGACTCAGACCTGATCGAGGGTCAGTGGCTTTGGGTGAACATTTCTTATGCTGAGCCCCAAAGAAGACAACATCTAAAAGTTCATGAACAAGACCATCCCAACTAAAACTCAGCCTGATGTGACAAGTCCCCAGCTGCCAATGACTAACATCACAGCTAGATGACAGAGCACAGAAGGCTGTGTCTTCGCCACTGTGGCCATTGTCTAAAGCATGACTTAAGGAGAGCCTTTGTGTACTGGTCATGTGTCTGGTCAAGAGTGTAATATACCTACCTGTCTCTCAGAAACTGAGTGTTCCTGACTTGTCAGGCCCCCAAGGAAGCCACAAAAGCAAGATGGCCAAGTGAGCTGCAAGTCTGGCTTCCAGCAGGCCTCTAGGACATCAGTGCTAGCACTGCCTTTTGCCTGCACAGGAACACAGGAACCAGGGACTCCTTCAGGCTGTGTTGCCCACTGGTGAGTGCACATGCCTGTCTGCCCCTGCTAGCGGCAGTGTTTTGTATACTGACTTCAGACTACTGGAGATTTTTATCCATGAAAGACAGATCTTACAGATGGTTGAGGATTTCTGGAGTTGTTTTGGTTCTGACATCTAGGGAAGGGATCAGAGCCTAGGCTGGAGACCAGCCCCTGTCCCACCCTTGTCCCTGATAACATCCACTATTGCTAGTGGCTGGAGGGAAGACCCAGGAGAATGGCCATCTCTCAATCCTGGAGCCAGGCATAAGTAGGGGAGGAGAACAGAGCTTCCATGTTTACAAAAGCCATGCCAGCACTAGGCACCTTGGTCCAGGTGGCCACCATGTCTGGTACACCAATGCTTCCTGCTGAGGTGGCACTATGTCTACAGGATAAGGGGCTGTGTGTCCAACAGCATAGAGGACATATATGGACTGCAGAGACACAGGATAACCCAAAGCATGGGCAGGCTTCAAAGTCTAGGCCACCTCTCTACCTTATGCCCCAGATGCTGCTGGAAAGGAAGATTTCAGGGCCAGTGCTGATGCCATCCTGAGTCCACGACACAGCCTGACTTCTCACCAATCTGGCCACACAGCCCACCCTCAGAATATTCTTTCTAAATGGCTCTTGCGGTTCCTGTAAACTGTTTGTTCCTCCCTCTTGTGATGGACAGGTGAACTGCCCAACTCCCCCAGGGTGAACATTATAAACACAGAGCTGTTGCTCGGACATATGGATTCTGATTTTAAAAACTAAATCTCTTCAAGACATGATTCTGAACAGAACTGAATGAGAAAATGTCTCTGATTATACTACTAGGCAGCTGCATATTTGGGAAGACAAAGTATTTAAAACCTTTTCTTCCAGCTGCTCAGCTCAACAAGGTCAAAAATGGTAGAAACACCAGGGATACAGCGTTGACGTCAAGTGACCAGCCCTGAAGTCCTCTCTGTCTGGGGCCTACCTGGATTCTCTCTTTGTGTAGTAGGAAGCTGGGGGCACATTTAGGCTGACAGCTCTGAGAGATAAATGAGAAAGTCCTTGGCTTCCGTGGGTCTTGGCTGATAGAGTTCCTGAGACCAGTTTTGCTGCCTCCCTGGGATTCCAGAAACTTCTGACCCTGTTCCCACCTCCCACTTCACCCTTCCTGGCTGCTGGGAGGTCAGCCTTGATTTCTCTGCTTTGGGGCCCCTGGGACTACAGTCCTGATGTTCCCCACTATGACTGGGGTTCCTCCTTGTTAGTTCCTTCCAATGGATCTCCTGTGAGAGGACTGAGCTGTCCAAACTATACATCACATTCTGACACAAGTGGGATTCACTTTGCTGGTGTAGAGGAACCCATGCAAGCCAGTGGGAAGAAATGCCAGAGAGCCGTGCCGCACTCAGAGTCTGGGCCTCCTCCGATGAGATCCCAGGTATGTACCCTGAATGTATTCCCAGAAATAAGGTACAACACCCAGAAAATACCCCACAGTGCTGAATTTGACTGCCACTTCTCAGATAAGATGCCAATGGCATAGATAACAAAACACACAAATTCTGTTTCCAGTCGGCCATTGTGTGCAGAGACACTCATACCTGTAATCCCAGTATCCAGGAGGCTGAGTGGGAGCGGTGATGACAGCCAGGCCACACAGTGAGATCTAGAGAGAAAAGAAAGAAACAAAAGATACTATCAACAGAATGAGAGGAGAACAATTGTATCTTAGATGTTATATGACACAGTTAAATATAGGAAAGGACTCGAATAGACACAAGTGAGGAAAACTTGTGAAAAGATGTCCCTCATTCACTCTTAGGAAATTCAGGCCAAAGCCATGACAAGATGTGACCTCTCACCTCAAAAATGGTGATTACCAACAGACTGGAGAAGAGCCTCAGTACTACTAGCAAAGATTTAAAATGATGCAGCCACTATGGAAGGCAGTACAGAAGTTCTCCCCCAAAATTAAAAATATAATTAACATTATTAAAGAAATTCCACTTCAGGGTAGAACCAGAAACAACTGAGTGCAAGGTCTTGAGGAAATATTTGCAAGCTTCTGTTCCTAGCAGCACTACAAAGGCTAAAAGCAGAACCACAGGGGTCCGCAGGCAGGTGAATGCAGAAGCGAAATGGGGTCTGTCCACACAACGGAAGATGATTTGGGCTCAAAAAGGGAATTCTGAGGCCCACTGCAACCTGGGTCAGCTTGAGAGCATTATGCTGAATGAGATAAACCAGTAACAAAAGGATGCACGCAGCATGACTTCTCACATGGGAGGTTCCCAAAGCGATCAGATTCGTAGTGCCAGAGTAGATGGTGGGCGCCAGGAACTGGAGCAGATTTGGAGGCTAGGGAGCTGGCATTTCTGGACACAGTATCAGTTTGGGAAAGCAAGAGTCTGGAGGACTGTGTTCCGTTTGGATGTCATGTGATGAGCTCAACAGCACTGAGCTAGGGTGGCCCTAGGAACCCCAGAAAGAGTCTCCTGCTCGCCCTCAGGACCCCCTGTTGCCTTCTCGATCTGATCTGCCTCAGTGTCCTCTCTGATGTCCATCCTGTCTTCTCACCTCAGCCAGACAGGCTGTCTGCAAAGGACCACAGAGAGCAGATAACTTGTCATGAGACATGACTGCTTAGCCAGGCTGGGCTGTGTCTCAGGCTAAAGTGCCCCCCAAACCCACACCTTGAGCCTACTCTGGGCTGGTTCATTCACCACTTCCAGGAAACCTTACTTATATCTCAGACCCCACTTTCTCCAGACCCCCAAGGCAGGGAGTGGAGGAGGGGACAAAGAAGTCACGATGTGGGATGGGCCCCACCAGACTTGATCATTAGTACTGCTCCATGGTGGGGTTTTTCTGCAGAAACTTTTGGGCCAGACAGCAGGACAAGGGGGTCCCAAACTATTTCTCCAATGGCCCAGGGAGGAAAGGGTGAACAGAATGACAGAATGACATCAGTATAAAATCTATCTATCTATCTATCTATCTATCTATCTATCTATCTATCTATCTATCTATCTATCTATCTATCTATCTTTCCAGGTAAGTGTAAGTCACAAACAACTTGGGAAGAAATAATTCATTCTTTGCAAAGGTGTTCAGTGGCTCCATTGAAGAATCAGAAAGAAGGTCACTGGCCATCCACTGGCCATAATGGACTTAGCTGTTTTAAGATCCCAACTGGTATTTAGAATCATCCATCCCAGCTATCAAAAGCTATGACCCTCCCACTCTTCACAAGATGTCATCTAGAAGAAGCCTCTGGCATGCCCCTCACCACTGTGACCTCAAATGACCTCATCAAGCCCTCTAAGACCAAGACTCCTTAAAGGATACAAGAGCTGATTGGGGCTTAGGAGCTGGACTACCTTCAGAACATTCATGGGGTGTTCATTGGCATGATGAAGAGATCAGACAGTCAGACCTGATGCCCCTACCTTCTCCTCTTCCCAGGATGCCACAGGCATGGTCCCAGTTCCCCTGACCAAATGAGCTAGCCCTCGCTCCATCAGGTGAGCCTCAGATGTCAATTCCCCACATTAGCAAAGAAAGCAGGAGATACAGTGGGGGAGCCTGGCCCAGCTAGATGAAAACTGGGCCATACAAACGGTCTGAAGAACATTGGGTCGCCAGTGATCCCAACATCTTCTACCAAAGACATTTGAGGCCAGTTCACAGGGTAGCCAGCGACATATTCTTAAAGCCTTTTGCTGGCATCAGATGAAAGTGATGGGCACTGACATCAACAAGAACATCTGTGGTGGACCGGAACCAGCCAGAGAGAAAGGCCAGGACAGTGTTGTCACAAGCTGCAAGGGTTTGCCATGTGTAATGAGCATAATAAAGAAAATGCCTTTTAGACATGTAAAAACAGCTTAGTCGGAACCCCACTACACTAAGGCTGCACCTGACAACCAGAACCCATTGACATCACTCACCCAAGATAACCAGACACAGTCTTAGACCCCATGATGCCCGCTGGGCAGTATATAAGCAGAAATCAAGAGCAATGCTAGGCTCTCCACATCTGGAGAGATGCCAACTTGGTCTTTCCTGCAGCTGTAGAGTCTCCCCCAGGATCCTGAGCCTTGAATCAGAGACTTCTGTTAAAGAATGGACCTGACTTCCAGCTAAGATACGTCATACAGGTGAGCAGCCTTGGGAAGATAGGCTTAGGGTCGAAGTTAGGAACTTAGAGTGTGAATGTTATATGATGACATTCAGCATAATAAAATATAACTTTAGTTATACGAACTACACATGTGTACTTTCTTGCTTGTGACACCTTGTGTGCACACACTTTTTTTATTCTCACTAAAAATTGCTCACACTCAAGATTGCATCTTGTCCTAGAAGAGAAACACACACCCCAAATCTGAACGGCTGAATCACCCCACAGGCTCCCTAAGACAGCTTCTGCCTAATAGGAAAGTTACATGACTGCTTGCCTGCTCTCTAAGAACCTGTAGTTACATGTCCAGCTTCATCACTAAGGTCTGGACAAGTCTTCAGAGTTTAGTTACAATGGGGAGGGGGCAATAAATGGTAGCCCTGAAGTGGAGCAGGGTCCACTGAGTCACCTGTGGACAAGAAGGGAAACTGAGGCTATTGAACAGGCCACCATACTGGTCCCAGCATGGTTGCTATGGCTCCACTGTAACTGGCCTCCCACACTAGGGACCCAATACCAGCCCTACCAATGTATGTAAGAATATGCACAGAGTATGTGCACACCGCACTCCCAAAGTTCCATCTACATCAGCTTACCTCTCACTTGCCAGATCCAGAAGGCCAAGGCTAGGAGTGTCACACTTGCAGCCCCCAGGGAAGGACACAGATAAGAGTTGGGTCCAAGGCCTGTATTTCAGGTAGGCTTCCAGATCTTAATAAGCTGTACAAGAACTCTGTCCCAAGCCATGGTGTCAACCACAGTTAGAATGTTCAACCCATTGCCTTGACATTCTCATAGGAATATGATCAGTGTAAGTAATGGATGTGTGGGCACTGTTTCCTTGTTTCTTCCTAAATATTTTTCATCCTTCATTAGATGAAGTCCTTGAGCTGGACAAAAACCACAGGAGTATTTTGTCATCCATAATGATGGAAGTGAACCACAAAGAGAGGAAGGAACTTCAAAGAATAAATGATCCAGAAACTGAGGCCAAAGGAAACATTGTAGCTGTGAACTCGGGACCACTTGGGCCCCTTGCAGACCAGGAATTATTTGTTTAAAAACCACTTCCTGGACAGGTTCAGAAAGATATCTATCCCTGTCAGTGTGTCGAGTGAGTAGTGAGTGAATGAATGATTATATGAATGAATGAGTGCACAAATGAGTAGAACAAATTAGTGAACGAGTTAATTACTGAGCCAGTGGATAGAGGAGTGAAAGGGTTAAAGAATGAGTGAGAACTGGGAATCCGAATGGCCCAGTCCTTTGTCCCATCGTCAGCTGAGGCCATGAGCGGCCAGTGACCATCTTCAGAGACTGGGGCTAGCGCTCACCTCTTCCCTGAGTCCAGTCAAAGACAAAACACTCCCAATTCCAGGGCAAGCACTTCTGCTGTGGTAACGCTCCTTCTCATCCATGTAGACACAGTTGGGGAACACAGAGACCCCAAAATTCAAGGTGTGACTTCTCTCCAGGCTCTCTAATCCCTTCCTGCAGGCCAGGAGCTGGTCCACTGCTGCCCTCTGCTGGCTAGCCTTGCCCAGAGCGGGGAGGGAGGGGACCACAGGGGCGAACTGGGGCAGTATCTGCTCCTTCATGAGCCAGATGCTTCTTGAGGCAGTTGCTAGGGTGACAGACTGCCTGAAGAGCCCTCTGGTAGGCAGAGAATGCCACCATCCTTCTTCTACAGGAGCCAAATTCCTCACACTAGCCCTCCTCGGAGCATCCCATGTGACCCCCAGGCCTAGGGAAGAGGAAACAAAAAGGCTGTGGCACCCTGCCCAGGGAAGGCAGGCACACTAGCATTTTAAGCCTGGTCTCTAGCGATACATGTCCCTGCTCCTACATCACGGGCCGAGGCCTCCAAATGCACTTGAAGGCCATAGCCCCACAAATCAGACATGGAGGACCCCCCCTCCAGCTCTGTCACTCCCCACCCCTGTTCCTGGAATCTGTGGGTTTAGCCAGGAACAGGGGTGGGGAGGCTCCATCATGGAGACAAGGAGACGACTTCAAGGTCCATCTAAGCCCAGCACCTCAGCCTTGTCCTGAGCGGCTGGTGCAGGAAACCTGAAAAGGAGTGGAGGCAGCTGGCCCTGGCCACAAGCTGTATGATGTCAGTAGCTGAGGCCCAGTGGCTCAGCCTGCCCCAAGCACTGAGCAGTGACCCTCCAAGGACTTACCCCTGATGGCAACTCCTCAATCTGCTGCTCTCAACCTTAGGGAAACACCAGCCACATGCCCCAGCGTCAGGGGCTGCCAACCAGTGACCACCAACCTGCCAGGCAGCAGCTGTACCTGCTCCATCAGCTGCCAGCAGGCAATGGGCAGGGAGGAAATACAGGTGGAACAAAACCTGCTGGTACTCACCTGCCTCCCAGAGGGCCAGAGCTTTCAGCAACATGGCATCATGACTATGGCCTCTGTGCGGGGAGCTGCCCCCTGAGGACTGAGGAAGCCCCTAACGCAGGGGCCTCCCCACAGCAGGAAGCTCACAGAGATTTCCCTCAGACACATAGTTGTTTCTTCAACACAGCTCGCGCCTGCTCCACCAGCCATTACTTCATGTAAACAAACACAAGCCACTGATTCTAAATGAATCTGTTTGCGTGTGGATTAATATATCATATTCGCTCCTGAAACAGAATTATTTGTCTCTGGAGGAATCATGTTAAGTCTGACATGGGGAAGGGGGTGCCTAACTGTGTCATTTGCATATGCAAATTATCCAGCTCTCAATTAAAGGCTGTGTGTCAGCAAATGAGACTAATTAGATTTGTTTATCTATGATAATCAGCCTTTCACAAACAAAATAGATCACCCTTTCGATGATGCCGGACAAAGCAGGCACCAGGGTGGACCTGCCTAATGGGACCGAGGAGAGGGAGGAGACAGAAGTGTTTAGAGGGGTGTGGTCACCAGAGGTGGCCTATGATGCTGGTCTTTCAGGCTATGCATCCTAGCGGAGGGAATGCCCCAGCAGGCATGCATAGCTGTCCTCAAGCAATCTCTACCTTCTACTCCAGCCACAGCAGGATGCAAAACTCCAGAAAGCATAGCTTCAGCCCTACAGAGAATAGCAGGAGATGGAGAGATCTCTGGGTGTTTGAAGACCCAAAGAAAAGTCAACAAGATGTGTGTTCCCGGAAACAAGAGGTGAGTACATTTCCCACACAGGGACAGCAGAGCTAGCACTCAGAGGACTCTACACCAGGGCTTGGCTGCTGGAGTCTGGTACTAGGTATTGCTATGGGCCTTGGCCCAATCCGTCCGTGTTTCTAGACATCAGAGGATAGTCCCTTCTGAGGGACCAACAGAACACATAGATCCTGTACCTTGGGGCTATAGGCATTGATGCCATGAAGAGGGAGCAGTACTGTAGGAGGATGGTAATGCTACCATGACCACTGTAGTCTCTGTTCTATTCGTCCCTGCTTTTCTCTGGGCCTCTGATGCTCTTGGCTGTGTCTCTCATCTCTTGTCCCTTACTCTTCAAAGGCCTTCCAGGAACATTGACCCTCATTTCTGCCTGTTCCTGAACTTGGTGACACTTCCTAGCATTTGTCACTGTTTGTGACAAAGAAATAAACCCTTTGGCAGAAGGAAGCGGCTCTGACCACCCAGCCTGAGCCCCATCTCCCCCATTGCAGTTTGGGAGGCCCCTAGAGGCACCACTTTCCTGTGTACGAATCAAACGCACTGAGCCACGAAGGGGAACACCTCTAGGGTGCCTTCAGGGTTCCGAGGGCAGCCTGCTCATCCAGGCCCATCTCCCTTCAGGTCCCTCTCAGTCATCACTCTACCTGCCATAGCACCGGTTGAATGGGGGATATCAAAAGCCTCTGTTTCTGTCTCTCGAGCCCAGGGCTGACATTTAGGGAAACACTTACTAGTTAAATTGCCTCCAGCCTTCGACAGCTCAGGTCCTCCGTGGGCTGCCAGTGATGGCCACACAATTCCCTGGAAGCTGCTCTCTCTGTCCTTCCTGAAGTTAACTTCTGTAACTTGGCAAGACTCTGCATGGTGCACAGTCTATCAATGCCATGAAGACTCAAGGGACAGGTGCTTGTGGGACACTGAGGCAGGAGAACCGGGCCAAGTGCAGATCAAGGCCAAGAAAAGGTGTGGAAGCTGGCCGTGGTGGCACACACTTTTAATCCCAGAGGACTCAGGAGCATGTCTCTCTGCCCCTGTCCCCCGAAGTTATTAGAAAGGCTGTTTCCTAGCCAGGCATGGTGATGCACACCTTTAATTCCAGCACTTGAGAGGCAGAGGCAGGGGGATCTCTGAGTTTGAGGCCAGCCTGGTCTACAGATCAAGATCCAGGACAGCCAGGGCTATACAGAGAACCCCTGTCTTGGAAAAAAGAAAGAGAGGGAGGAAAGGAGGGAGGGAGGGAGAGAGGAAGGGAGGGAGGGAGAGAGGAAGGGAGGGAGGGAGGGAGGGAGGGAGGGAGGGAGGGAGGGAGGGAGAGGGAGAGAGGAAGGGAGGGAGAGGGAGAGAGGAAGGGAGGGAGGGAGGGAGAGAGGAAGGGAGGGAGGGAGGGAGAGAGGAAGGGAGGGAGGGAGGGAGGGAGGGAGGGAGGAAGGGAGAGAGGGAGGGAGAGAGGAAGGGAGGGAGGAAAGGAGAGAGAGGGAGGAAGGGAGGGAGGGAGAGGGGAAGGAGAGAGAGGGAGGGAGAGAGGAAGGGAAGGAGAGGGAGGGAGGGAGGGAGGAAAGGTGTTTCCTTAAGAGACCCAGATCCTTTGTTTGCTTATAAACTCTATCACAAGTCACTGCTGAACCCCTATCATGTGTTGGTCAAAGTTTGACTCACAGACAAAGTGGGGGGGTCTCTGGGGTCTCCAGAGGTGTCTGTAAGGGTCAGAATGTTCTCTGAAATCAGGACTGACTTAGTGCTGGGGTGAGTATGGGGCAGGCCTGGCCTCCCTGAGGAGAGATCATGAGGAGAACAGAGCCCTGAGAGGTAGGGCAGGAACCCTGGGCAGAGGGAGATTCGGTCAAGACCCAAGGGAGCACAGTGTAGAGAGCGGTGGGATTGTCTGATGGGCAATGACGCCTCTTATACTGAGTGAGGCAGGACTCTGACGGGGAGGGAGCCAATTGGTGCTATTTCAGAGAATTGCTGGGACCCTTATGTAGACGGCAGCCTGCAAAGGTAACACAGGGGGCTTGGGAGCCATTTCTGGAGGGAAGGAGATTTCAGGTTTCAGATGGGATGTCCTAGTGGCAACAGGCATATATGCATGTACGGTGATCTCAGTCTCCTTCACAATTACCCTGTGAGCAGAGATGGGGAACTGTGCATGGGGTGGCTGCTTAATTCATGATGTCAGGAGCAAGTAGGGTAAGTGTCCTTCTAAATTACTCTGGGACACAACAGATTCCCCCCCCCCATGCAAATATCTCCATTGCTTTTCTTGCTTAACATCTGACTTCATTATTTTAATCTGTTCATAGTGCATAAGAGTCAGCACCCTGCAAAGTGACACTGGACTGACATCACTGGTTACAGAAGTCCGTAAAGTGGAGATCTCCAGTAGATAGCCTGCAGTAATAAGTGAGTCTTTGCTATGTACTTGCCTAGTGTATAGGATTCCAGAGCCCTTGACTTGTCCTCATTCTTTATCTACAATCCAAAGAGGAGCTCCCCTTCCTGATAACAAATCCCCTGGGCTTCTTAGACAGTCTCTTAGGAAGAGACAGAACAGTATTTGAGTATCCACATCCAGCACAAACAAAGCTGAACTCCTCGACCTCCTGCAGGATGCTCAACAGAGAAGCCCTTACCACTGTCCATTCCTCTTTAACTCAAAGCTCAGCTCAGCCATCTATGCAAGCACAGGCCTTTGTTAAAAAAAAAAAAAAAAAGTGCTCTTCATCTCTTTGACCCTCTCTGCTTCCTCAAGTTCATGTATAAACATACAGACAGGCTGGGGAGATACCTCAATCAGTAAAGTGCTTGACATACAAGTGCAAGGACTCAAGTGTGATCCCTAGAACCTACATTTAAAAAGTTGGGGATGGCCGAGCATGGTGGCGCACGCCTTTAATCCCAACACTAGAAAGGCAGAGTCAGGTGGATCTCTGAGTTTGCGCCCAGCCCAGTCTACAGAGAGTTCTGGGACAGCCAGGGCTAAACAGAGAAACCTTATCTCAAAAAAAGGTGAAAATGGGGCTGGAAAGGTGGCTTAGTAGAGCGCCCACTGCTCTTGCAGAAGATCAGGTTTGGCTCCCAGCACCCACATGGTGGCTCACAACCATCTGTAACTGCAGTTCCAGGGCATCCAGCATCCTCTTCTGACCTCTGTGGGCACTGCATGCATGTGATGCACATACATACACTCACATACATATAAAATAAAATGAATTCATAAATCTAAAAATGAAAAGGAATTGGGAATGGTAGCACAAACTTGTAATCCCAGCATTTTGAAGCTGAGACAGACAGATCTCTGAAACAAATTGGGCAGTCAGTCTGGACTAATTGGTAAGCCATAGGCCAGTGAGAGGCCCTGCTGCAAAAACTAAGGTGGACGGTTTCTAAGAAATGACATCTGAGCCGGGCGGTGGTGACACATGCCTTTAATCCCAGCACTCGGGAGGCAGAGGTAGGCAGATCTCTGTGAGTTCAAGGCCAGCCTGGTCTACAGAGAGAGATCCAGGAAAGGCACAAAGCTACAGAGAGAAACCCTGTCTCAAAAAACCAAAAAAAAAAAAGATATCTGGGGGTTTCCTCTTGTCTCTAATCACATGCATATTTGTAGATATGTGCACCCATACACACACCTACCTACACACAGAAAATAACATACAGACGCATAAACTTGAGTACATAATGCATGAGTTGTGAAAGACACCCCAGAAATGATATCTTAGCGACCTTGGTTCTATGCACCAGTTCATTCTGATAATAGTGGAGACAGAAATTGTCATGATGGTAGAGACAGTGGTGGTGGTGATTATGGTAGGGGAGGCAATGATAGTAATGGTCATGATAGCGGTGGTGACGGTGATTGTGGTGGTCATGACGGTGATGGTGATGATGATTTGGTGATGACAGCAATGATGGTAATGGTAGTGAACATGATGATGGTGATATTGGTAATGATGATGATGACAATGGTGCTGGTCATGACAATGAGTGGTAATGGTACTGAGGTGATAATAATGGTGCTATTGGTGATCATGATAGTGGTGGTGATGATTATGGTGATGGCAATGGTGGTGTAATGATGGCAGTGATGATAACCATAGTAGTGATGATGGTGGTGAAAATGGTGATGGTGATGACATTGAGGGTGATGATGGTGGTGATAGTGACTATGAACTTGGCCCCTAGTGATTACAGATAATTGGCCTAACAGTAGTCCTCAGTCTTCACTTCCTTTGGGATAATAAAACCCAAGTCTTCCTTGACTGGCTTCAAATCTCCCCAGCATTTCCCCGGTTCTCTTCTCCTTCTTGGTCACCCCTCTTCCACATCTTACCCCCAGAGACAGGAGGCCCGGGTGCCTCTTTCTAGTTATCCAACTCCTCAGTGATCTCCAACCTCACAACCAACAGCATGGAGGTTCATGTCTGCAGGCCAAGCCCAGGGTCCCAGGAGGCCGCTGGTTCAGACTGTATAAAGGTGTCATCATAAGCCAAAGCCAAAGCCTAGAGCTTCAGAACATGCTGGGCAGCACGTCCAAACTAGAAGGGCCAAGGCCTGCAGAACAACATGGGTGAAGGAGACAGGGCCTGGGCAGGAGTGAGGGCCCCACACTTGTTATGAGGCCTTGTGTTGTCTTCAGACGACCTGGGAAGACAGGGCCACTGGCTGTATCCTCATAAGGCATTAGAGCTCAGCATACTAGTGCCCTGGGTCTCTACCACCTGCCCACACCTCCTCCACATGACTTTCCTACAGGATAGACGCCATGCAATCAACTGAGTTAATATGTTACCCTAAACAAGTTAATTATATTATTACTTTCTGATTCTGTAATCACAAGATTTTTATGTTTTGATGCTAAATCGGGTAAAACTTTAAATTACGGTAATTAAATAATTAGCCATAGGTATGACAAGCTAACAAACAACTTTTCTCTCCTCTGACATTCCCAGTTGGTGTTGCTTGCATGAAAAATGCCTCAGAGAGCACATGTCTACAACCCAATCAGTCTGGTCAACAAGGTCCACCACTGGCTGCTGCCTTCCCTCTCAGTCGGTGACTGTGTTCTTGGAGCATCCATCCGTTTATCTGACTGTCAGGGTCCCAGAAGAGTTTATCCATTTGTCACTAGAAAAGGCAGAGCCTAATGTTGACTGTGCTACAAAGTATCACCATCGTTTACCAAAACATCACTATAGAGAGTAGCCACGCTGTTGGTGTTCAGACACGCACAGCTCACATGTAGGAGCCGCTGTCATGGAGAGCTAAGGAGCAGTTCCAGCTTAGGATCTAGGGAGCCCACAGCTACCCTTCCTCTTGGATCTTAGTCTTCATTCTCCCTGAGGATGCAGCAGATCCTCAAACACCAAACTACAAAGTGCACAAAGAATGGGTGCTGGACTCCCGGGATATTTTGGTTTCTAGACTGATGTGGCACAGGAATAGTATAGGGACTGGAGAAACGGCTTAGCAGTCAACCCAAGTTTGGTTCCAGGCACCCACTTCAGGAGGCTTACAACCGCCTGAAACTCTAGCTCCAAGGGATCCAAAGCCCTGTTCTGGCCTCCCTGAAACCCACACTCACATGCACATACCCTTACACAGATAGACACATTATATGTGATAAAATAAAATGAATCTTTAAAAAAAAAAAAAACAGAAAAAAAATACTAGAATGTGAATGTTTAAGAAGCAATACAAGGCCCGAGGCTGTGGTTCAGTTGGAAGAGTGTTCTCCAGCATGCTGGGTTCAGTCCCCACATAAACTGGGTGTGGTCAACACTCTTGTAATCTCAGGACTTAGGAAATGAAGAAAAGAGTGGAAGTTCAAAGTCATCCTCGGCTACATGGCAAATCTAGGCCAGCCTGGATACATGAGACTCTGTCTTAGAGGGACGAGGAAGAGGGGGGAGCAGGGTGACAATAATGATATGAGCTATAGATTTCTACCACCTGGGAGCTCATTTCTCTTCAAGCTGGCCAAAAGACAGAACAGCAATTGAGTGTGACATCTGTTTCCTTTTGGTTTTAGATGTGAGCATTGGAGTGGGGCTTCACTTACCTACCCACTCCTGCAGCCTCAGTAAGGCACTCCAGCCAGGCTTTACTTGGGACACAAGTGGGGCTGGTATTGACCATAGCTCCATGAATCCGTGGTACATCTTTATAGGACATGTTAATTTAGGAGGGATCTCCAGTCATCCATTACTGTGCAAAGTGATAGCAGCCGATCCCGGCTTCACTATGCAGCCACTAGAGAGACAGACAGCAGATGAAAAGCTGGTACTTCTCTGATCCTGGCTTATAGGGCTGTGGAGAAAGCAGAGACCAGGGATGAGGCCCACAGAACTCAACACCTGCTCTCCTGAGCCAAATGCCAGCTCATCTGGGTCCTCTGGGTCCTTGGACCTTCTGTCCTCCCTATTGGGAGGAACTCCTGGGAGATCAGTTAGTTCCCAGGGCTGAGATGGGGGAAGCCATCTTTCCATGTACAGGAAGGCTTCAAGTGTCAGAGCTGGAGAAATAGTCACAGGAATTGCCCCCCTCCAGGCTTTGGATCCCTGTACATTCACACAAGGCCATCTGGATCAGATGTCCACATTAGTGCACAAAGAGACAAAACTGCCTGTTAGCCTGGGCTTAGGAGGTAAGGAAACAAAGTAACTCCCCACACTAGGAAGCCAGACACAGTCCCTTCCCCAGGGACAGCACAGGAAGGCCAGAGAGCAGGCCCTATCACACATAGATATGCAAGCCTAGCGTCCCCACCATCAGTCTGCCTGGACCAGGCCTCTGTGACAATCAGGAAGAGCCTGGTCTTGCGGGTGGGACCCTTCCGCCCTGGTCCAGCCTTAACCTACTTCCTTCCTTTGTTCTCATTTGATTTCTAACTGCTGCATTTGACTCTCAAACCAAACAGTGTTAAATTAGTTCCTGACACGGTTGTCTGGCCCCAGGCCCCTCACCTCAGTCCTTATTCGGGATTTCCACTGTATGATTTACTTCTGCCTGCTCTGTTCACCTCTGGGCATGCAAACAGCCAGCACACACGTGGCGAGGTGGCAGAGAGCTCATCCATAGCAAGGCCAGGCCCACCATGAGTGCCTACTGTGGAACACTGAGGTGGTGATTCCCATCTACCCCACCTGCTCCACACTCCCAGCCACCAAAAGAGAGTGGGAGAAGGATATTTATTTTCCTCTTTTCCTACCAGTGACCAAATTAGAACACACTATTTGAAAACTACATTTGCACTTTCTACCCCGCAGCCTGTGATGATCATACTGTCATTATTAGTCTCTCCATTAATAATAATGTGGCATTTTCCAATCTGGCATCTGATTAAGTGGCCATTCTATTCAGTCTAAGATTCTGGTCAGATAAAATCACTGTAGATGGGACAAGTCTACAGGGTCCTCCTACCCGAAATGACCCCTGGGAACTAGGACTCAGCTGTGCCTAATTAAGTCAGTGCAGATGGAATCTCCCCAACCCCCATCAGAAGGGGAGGAGAAGCATAGACCCTCCACTTCTGGAGACAAGATTTCCCCCACAATGGAAGCCACTGCCTCCTCAAATCACCCCATACTTTCCCATACTGAACCACCTGGGTTTGGATTTCAAAGAAAGGAAGTAGAGGTACTGGGAAGACAGTTCTGTGGATGAAGTGCTTTCTGGGCAAGCATAAGGCTTCGGTTGAATCCCCAGCACCCACATAAAAAGCTGGTCACATCTACGTGTGCCAGCCTGCTGAAATGTCAGGCTTCCAGTTCAGTGTTTGAGCAATAGAGGATGGACACCCATCATCCTCCTCTGTGCATGTATTACCCATACACCATACACACACAGCACACACAACACATAACACACACTACACCATACACACAACCACACACACACCATACTACCATACACACACCACACATACACTACACACACCATACCACATGCACACACCACACCACACCAAGCCACACACACATCACACACCATACACACATACCACACTACCATACACAAACACACACACCACACACACATCATAAAACACAACACAACACACCAAACCACACAAGTCACACTACACATACTCCACACTACCACACACATATACATACTATACATACATACTATACCACATACACACACACACCACACCACACTACCACACCACACACACACCACCACACCATACCACACACACAAATATACACATACCATATTTCCACACACACACATACACACACACACACACACACACACACACACACACCACCACCACCACACCACACACATAAATATACACATACCATATTACTATACACACACACACACACACACACACACACACACACACACACACACACCACACCACACCACACCACACCACCACACACAAAAAGGAGGAGTCATGGCAACTCTACTAGGATGGAGGCCTCTACACTATCCAGACCAAAATCTCCCACCTGGGAGTGTCTTGGACATGTTCTCTGTCTCCATGGGATATAGAGACCCCTTTCCCTAGAGCTAAAGCCTTGCTCCCTTGTGACTCGGGCTCAGGCCCCTCCCTATATGCAGCAGGGTCGGGACCTCCCTGTTGCTCCTCACAGACCCTTCCAACTAAGAAGGAAAGAGGAACTCACCAGCAGCATTCCTCACCTGGAGGGACCAGCTCTGTGCACTTCCCTCAAGATACAAAGGAACATTCTAGAGTCCCAGCATGTGTGCAGGCCCCAGGGCTTGGCAGAGAGGAAACAAGGTCGTGTGAAACAGGACAGCTTTATTTCTTACTAGTGTGTGTCAGCACTCACAGGTTCCCCTCCATATCAGACTCCACCGTGGGAGCGAGGGTGCAGCTTGCTTCGAGAGGGTATGAGCATGGACAATCCTGTCCCCACAATTCCCATCTCATACCTGCTGCATAACAGGCCATGTATCCCCCAGATATGGGTCACGTCCCTGACAAAATGGCTGCTGACCCAGCAGGACTGAGGGTAAATCTCAGGCTGGTGATTCATCCTGCTCCCAGTCCCTTGAGATGCCCTTCAAGTTCACCATCAAGTCCACTGGGCTCCAGAACATTCCTTCCAAAGGCCACCGAGCTCAGAGAAGGGGTTTGAGCAGGAGGTTCTGTTTCCACATGGGGATGTAGAAGTATGTCTTCTCTACATGAAGAGGAAACAGCCTCCAGGAAGCCTGAGGCCCCTGATAGTATTTGTGGAGAGCCAGGAAGGAACACTGCATTTTGGACAGCCTGGGGGTGGGGTGCAGATTTTCTGTTGTGCACATCACTTTAAAAATAGACACCTGCCCTATTTTGATGGGCTTAACTTGTGCTATCTTCAAAGCAGTGAATGTAGAACCGGCACCTTCCAGCTGTCTGCGTGGGCAGAGCAGGCAGTGAAATCAGCGCAGCCATTTCCCCTGAACCCAAGAATCAAAGGCTGCATGGTGATCTCCAAGCTGGCAGGGTGGAGGGATAAAACTCACTAGCTGGCTGGCTGGCCAGCAGTATATTCTTCCCACATGCCCGTGTGCTTCTGCTCTCAAATATTTCAGCTGGTTCCCAGAATGGGGATGTTTTTAAGCTTAAAAAATAGCAGAAATTTTCTCAAGGTCATTTTGTGTTGTGTTTCCATTCTCAGTGATATGGATAGGCTTGTTTGTGGCATATGCAAAACACAAGAGAGGAAATGACACTCACTTGTCACAGTCCTGTCATATTCCTAGCTAGGAACCCAAATTGAAAAACCGAGGCCCCACCCTGGCTCTGCAGAGGCTAGAAGTACTCAGGTACATGAGGACCATGTTGGGGACCCCAGGGCATCAGAAAGAATCACAGAACAAGCAGCATACAACCTTCACCACAGCTCTTGCTTGGCTTAAGCATCCCCAGGGGCTCAACCCTTTCCCCAAAGAGTGAGGTCACCAGGCCTGTCCTCAGGAACCCCTTCCTGGAATGGTAGCATCAAGGCCAGCCTATGAAAGGTTACAAGCAACTGTGGGTAGCAGTGACATCTTCCTGCCCACAGCTGGGTCCCAGCCAGAGTACGAGGCTGGCAGTGGACACAGGGTGCCCAGAGGCACCTGTTTTGTGGAGATGAGTGGCTCCCTTTAGGATTCAAAGCACAGCCAGAAGCCTGAAGAACCAACCCATGAAGATGCTCTAAAGGTGATGGTGTCAAGAGCATCCGAACAGCCCTTGAGAGGAAGGATGAGTTGAGCTGCAGGGCCTCGCAGTAGAGACAGCCTCACTTAGCTGCATAAGCTCTCCTGTGCTGAGAGCTGAGCTGCAGGGGAGTGACGGCCTACATTCCACAAGGTATCCAGGAAACATGGCCTCTGACTTTGTTCCGTCCTAGTTGGGCTAGCTAGTGTTTGGGCATTGTGGGTGCTAGTAACACATGGTGCTGTTCCCAGGTTCAGAGGACTCCAATCCTAGCCCAGTGGAGAAGCAGGCTCACAACCAAGATCCTAGCGGTCAGTCTTTGCAAGTACATGGACAAGCAGTGGGCATCTTACTTTGTTGATACTGCTGTACTGCATCTCACATTCTTCAGAGTTTGACCCTATATGGAATATATAAAATAATTCTGATCTCTCATTCTCCTTAAAAGTCCCATTTATGAAGCCAGGCGGTGGTGACTCAGGCCTTTAATCCCAGCACTCGGGAGGCAGAGCCAGGTGGATCTCTGTGAATCTGAGACCAGCCTGGTCTACAAAGAGAGTTTCAGGACAGCCTGGAAAACCAAGCTTGAGAACCAAGTCTGAGAACCTAAGTTAGACCCACACAGTGCTTCGAAGGAGAGAACCAACTCCCCAAAGTTGTCCTCTGACCTCTCCATGTGCATGTGCACACACACACATAAATAAATATAAAAGAAAAAAATTTGAAACAGGGACTCATTATGTAGCTTTGGGCTGACTTGGAGCTCTCTACATAGACCAGGATGGCCTCAAACTCACAGAGATCCACCTGTCTCTGCCTTCTGAGTGCTGGGATTAAAGGCATACGTCATCATGCCTGCCTGAAAATATGTATTTAATCACTTTTGCCTAATTTCAAATCTAGATGTCTGAGCAGACTAGCACTTCCCACATGTCACCACGAGGTGGCACTACAAAGGATGGTGACTGTCTCTCCTCATCATCCCGTTCTCCCTTCCCTAACCCTGCACAGCGGAGGCCAGGGAAGGGAGGGGACTAATGGGGATTAGGAGGGATTCCCACAGGAATCAGAGTCCTGGGGTGGTTCTAGAAGAAGTTAGGGTCCCAGAAGTGAGTCTCAGTGAAGGTTGTAATCCTGAGAAAGGGGTCTTACCAGGGGTTGGAGTGCTGGGGCTTTCCAGCAGGAACTGAGGTCCTAGTGGGGGCCCAGAAGAGTTCAGAATCCTAGGAGGGGTCCTAGTGATGGTTAAGATCCTGGAAGAGTGTCCTAATCGGACTTAACATCTGGTGGGGTCCAGAGGAGGGTCCCAGTGGGAGTCCAGGTCCTTGGGGCTCCAGTAGAGGTTCAGATCCTGGAGGGGGTCCTATAAGGGTTCTGGGTTTGGGGGGGGGTGCTCCCAGTTTAATAGACTTTTCCTGGAGTTGTGTGGTAGAAGGCAATACACCACACACACACACACACACACACACACACACACACACACACACACACACCTGTCAAGTTCTCCCCAGCCAGTTTCAGATTCCCCTCTTGATTAGAATGTAGGTTAACAGTCAAAGCCCATACACTTGACTGACCTGACCCTTCCTGGCAGCCCCCAGAAAACCAGTCAACCGCTTGAGGAAACAAGGTCGACTGCATAGGATGAGGCAACCTGGGTCCAGCCCCTCAGTGGGGTAAGTGCAGATCCCATTGCAGAGGAGGCAGGAAATGGGATGGAGGTTGGCAGGAGCTTAAGCTGCCCTGAGCCCAGAGCTGCTTCTACCTCACCTCAACCAGGTTGGGCAGCAATGCACAGAACGGAAAGGCACAGCAAGGAGCTGAATAGAGAGGCACAGCATGTCTGTGCCAGCTTCTTCCAGTGCCAGGGAAAAGCGCTTCCCACAGACATCAGCCCTCTACCCAAGTAGGATGCAGCCCAAGTGGCTGCCTTCTCTGTGAAGTCTTAGAATCACATGGTTACATGACCGCCCCTCACCCCGGGCCACTTCCTTCCAGGCTAGCATAAGGCATTCATGGGGCATGGTCACTTGAGATTGCATCAGCCTTCGTGGGCATCTCTCTTTAGGCTGCCCTAAAGACTAGGATGAATGGAATCTCTCTGCGAGGTAGGGAGATCCTGGATGCTAAGCCTGGAGTGGGCAATGGTCCCCAAATCATAAGGACTAAGAGAGAGAATGAGACTCAGATTGGGAGTCCAGGCCAAAAGGAAAGAGATACCAGAAAGGAAAAGCAGCTTCAGAGCCAGCAGGCGGTCAGCCTGGAGCTGCCGGCAGCTGTCACCTGGGGAAAGGTGGCAGCTGCGTGAAGGTGAATATGGCAGGGTGGGGAGGTGGAGTCAGTGCTAATGTTTCCATGTGGATGCTTAGATCCAGCTGTTCCTGGAACCCTGTTGGTTCACAAGCCTATAGACCCTTGCAGGATTCCTGCAGTTGGATGCCCAAAAGAAAGGTGCATCTTGTTCTGACAAGTGGAGAGGAAGCAGAGTTCCTGAGAGACAGGGTAGTACCCAGTCTGCATGTAAGCCCTGGCCTGACTCCTCACTGCCCCATAGCTCACGCTGCTGTACTCTGCTTCCCTGGAGATGTGGGTTTGTATTTAGACCTCTCCTTTGATCTGTGCATCTGGAAGAGCTAACACCAGAGTGCCTGTCCCCCTTGCCCTGTGTTATGGAGGGTCTGGGTTCCCTTGAGGAATCTCCCCTCCTGAGTACTCCCTGACTTTACAACTCAAACTGAGTCCAACAAACTTGCTGCTGATGACCATTAATAGCAGTTTTGAAATTGCAGCCTACGCACATTTTCAGAGTCCTACAATGTCTCTTTCTAATTTTTCTATGCATTTGCATTTAATCTCAGCCAAGTGCAAAATCATCCATTGAGCAATGTGGCAACCACAGGGGAGAATCATTGACAGACAAATTTATGGCCCAGTGCATCTCCAGGCATGTGCATCTCCTCAGACACTGCAGGAGGCTCGGGCTCTGGGTGCTGCAGCCAGGGTGTGATTGCCAAGGATTAACACAATAGCACTGACGGGTATGCCAGTGCAGGCAGCCTCCTATAGCCTCTCTCTGCAGAACAGTCAATGAGCCCAGCTTGTCTCCTTCACAGATCTTGAGGGGATCTGGCTCTCTGCCCCCTGTCAGACTTATGGCCCCTGTCATATGCTCCCTCATGCCTTCCTGCCCTCTCCTGCTCAGGCTCTGACGGCACACAGATGAAAATGGGGGGAGGGGGACAGAATACAGACAGGAATCAGATATACCTGAGCTCAGCCGCCTGAGTTTTCCCCACAGATAAAAGGACACCGTGCTCACCATTCCACGATCTGTGCTCCTAGTGGGCCAGCACCTCCCCCCCCCCACCCCCGCTCCCACTCCCGCCCTCCACCCCCGCCCCCCACCCCAGATAGTGAAAACTGGCTCTGCCAGTGAGGATCTGGATTCACTGCAGCCTGTCTTCCTCCACTGGGAAACACCAGGAAACTAGGTCACTGAGTGCCTGGCTTGGAGTTGTCTTGTCAGAGGTCACCCTACCATTGTTCAGTGGACCCTAACTGAACCAAGTCCCTTTTCCCAAGTCCCACACCAGTGGAGGTGGAGGTGCGGAAAGCCCAGACAGGTTGGCCAGTCACTTTGCAAGAATGAGTTTTGACAAGAACCACCCTCCTCATCACAGGCCAGAGCCCAGGCAACAGCTTAGTATTCACAGGGATGTGCAGGGTGTTCACAGGGTGGTGAGTGAGCAGTGATGGATCACCATGTTCTGGGATAGCCCTGCCAGCGGTCATGGTGGCTCACGGGGAGCCAACAAGGGGTGAAGAGCAGACTTGAGAAGAAGCCACTGTACCCAGAGCAATGTCCAACACTTCAAAAAGGTTTCAACAAATCTGCTGCCAGCGATGTGTCATCAGAGACCCCCTCCAGTCCAGAGCAGCCAGGACACAAAGGAAAATAATCAGAAAGGGAAAGGCTGAGTAATGTGCTTGATGTGCAAGCAAAAGGACTGAGCTCAATCAACAGATCCACAAAAATAATAATAATAATAATAAAATTCAGATATGGTGTCACACTTGCAATCCCTGTGTCGCAGAAACAGAGACAGGTGGATTCCTATGACTTGTTAGATAGCCTTGCCAAACTGGTGAGTTCCAGGCCAACTAGAGGACCTATCTCAATAACGACAAAAAAATGTGGACAGGGCCTGAGGAATGTCACTCAAGGTTGTCCTTAGGCCTCCACAGGCACATACCACATGCGCGTGTGCATGCACATACACACACACAGAGCAAACCTGCCAGCCTAACACACTAACACAGTTCTGTATCCAAGGAATGCATCCCCACAGAAGCAACAAATAAAGACGTTTTTAGGCAAACTAACCAACCAGCTAAAGGCTAAGAGAAATGATCACCATCAGTGTGTGCTGAGGAAGCACTAGCACCATCCAGGCAGGAGAAAAATGATTCCAGATGGGTCCATACAAAAGAATAAAGAGCCAAATTCGGAAAATATTGGGTAATACAAACGACTGCTTTATGAGTTTCTGTTTGGTTTCGTTTGGTTTTGAGATGTGGTCTCATTCCGTAGCTCTAACGTGTAACTTGCTGTGTAAAGCAGACCGGCTTTGAACTTAGGAGAGATCGCCTGCCTCTGCCTCCCAAGCGCTGGGATTAAAGGCGTGCGCCATCATGCTCAGCCTGCCTGCGTGAGTTTTGAAACTCACTGTCTGCTCCTGGCTGCCTTTCATTCTGTAGAGAAAAAAATCATTCCCACAAGGCTTCTGAGAGGACACCCAGGAGACAAGTTTAGAGGGACACACGGTTGTAGTGGGTAGTCATTCCAGCTTGGATCTGGAAGCTCCAACCCCCATTGAGACTCTGGCAACTGTCACGCCTACGAGGCGGGGCGAGGGGAGGTGCTGGAAACCTGAGAGCTGGATGGGCAAGCGCTCGCTCGGGGCGCGCTCTCTGCGCCTGGACCCTGGATGGTGGAGATTGATTGTGCAGAGCTCCAGAGAACACCGCTGGATTGCTAAACGCCTTCCCCAGACCCCCGCGACCTATCCATTCTTTCATTTGTAAGTCATCCACTAAATAAATCTTCCTTTTAACTACGTGGAGTGGCCCTTATAATATTCCCCAATATCTGGCGCCCACGTGGGTCAAATTCCAAAGGTCTGGGCGGCTCCTGCCCTCAGCCTGTTCCCCGGCTGGCGGGTACCTAAACCCGCCTGCAAAGTTCCATATAACCAGTCCATTCCCGAAAAGGGGAGCAGCTAGTCCGGTCTCAGCTCCCTAGCTTAGCCCCGAGACCAGTGAAAAACCGCTGCGAGTGAGGTATCCGCACCCGGCTCCCGGCCATCCCGCCATCTGCCTCCAGCTGCCGCCAGCCAAAGTCGCCAGCAGGCCCTGCTTTGGAGCTGTACCAGCACCGCCTGCTGGTTGAAAAGCGCTACTACACCCCCCATACCACAGAAAGGTAAGATAAGCAAACCAGCATTTTATTTCAAGTAAAAGTACTTGATAATTTTACATCTTAAAATTGACTAACAAATTTTGAGTAATTCTTGTAATATGGCTGACAACATTACCTCACAAGAATTTAAAAACCTTTTTGCCTGTATGATGAATGACATTCTCCTGGAAATATATGACCTTCCTCAGGCATATTTGGCCTGTACCATTTTGGCATTCATCGTAATAATTCACACAGTGTTCAAACACTGCTTTAATAATAAGAACAAAGATGAGTCATTATTGGGACTGATACAGGCTTTAAAAGATAGCAATGAAGACTTACAGAAAAAGAATCTCTTTCTGGAATCTGCTTTCAAAGATAGCAATGAAGGCTTACAGAAAAGGATTCTCTTTCTGGAATCTGCTTTAAAAGATAGCAATGAAGACTTACAGAAAAAGAATCTCTTTCTGGAATCTGCTTTAAAAGATAGCAATGAAGACTTACAGAGAAAGAATCTCTTTCTGGAATCTGCTTTCAAAGATAGCAATGAAGGCTTACAGAAAAGGATTCTCTTTCTGGAATCTGCTTTAAAAGATAGCAATGAAGACTTACAGAAAAAGAATCTCTTTCTGGAATCTGCTTTAAAAGATAGCAATGAAGACTTACAGAGAAAGAATCTCTTTCTGGAATCTGCTTTCAAAGATAGCAATGAAGGCTTACAGAAAAGGATTCTCTTTCTGGAATCTGCTTTAAAAGATAGCAATGAAGACTTACAGAAAAAGAATCTCTTTCTGGAATCTGCTTTAAAAGATAGCAATGAAGACTTACAGAAAAAGAATCTCTTTCTGGAATCTGCTTTCAAAGATAGCAATGAAGGCTTTCAGAAAAGGATTCTCTTTCTGGAATCTGCTTTAAAAGATAGCAATGAAGACTTACAGAAAAAGAATCTCTTTCTGGAATCTGCTTTAAAAGATAGCAATGAAGGCTTACAGAAAAAGATTCTCTTTCTGGAATCTGCTTTAAAAGATAGCAATGAAGGCTTACAGAAAAAGAATCTCTTTCTGGAATCTGCCTTCAAAGATAGCAATGAGGGCTTACAGAAAAAGATTCTCTTCCTGGAATCTGCCTTCAAAGATAGCAATGAAGGCTTACAGAAAGAGATTCTCCTTTTGGAATCTGCTTTCAAAGATAGCAATGAAGGCTTACAGAAAAAGATTCTCTTTCTGGAATCTGCTTTAAAAGATAGTAATGAAGGCTTACAGGAAAAGATTCTTTCTCTAGAATCTGCTAATCAGGATTTACAAAACAGGCTTGTACCCAAAATTGATTTTATTGATAATAAATATGAATATCTAATGGATAGAACACTAACTCTCCAGAGTGAAGTTATGGCTACTCAGACATTGCATAAGGAAGAAAGATTATCATTAATTGATAAGATAAGGTCCATGGAATCATGTGCTTCTGAGGAAAATAAAAATGTCTATGATTCCATGAGAAATCTGGAGTCCCTTGCAAGAGAGGAGGTTCACTCCCTAGAACAGACCCTAGGTGCTCGTTTGCAAGCCCTAGAAGAAACTCTCAGTAAACATGACAAGGGAACTAATAAGCAGAAGGTCAAGACCATAGAGGTTGTAACATCTCCAAACAGCTCTCATACAATGGCTTATCCTGTTATCGTCCATGAGAAGCCAGCAGATGACACACACCCCGAGCCATATATGACATATACATTACAACCAATTTCAACAAGGGACTTTAAAAATATAAAGGAAGCAGTAGTTACGTATGGGATACAATCCACATACGTAAAACAGATGTTAAATTCATGGTCTACCTCACATAGAATCATCCCAGATGACTGGCATCAGTTAATTTCAGCTGTTCTAGAATATAGCCAGCAGCTACAGTGGAAGAGCTGGTTGAGAGAAGAGGCAAAAAATTTAGAACAACAAGGTAAACTCAGAGGTTTTGTGATCTCCCAAGATCAAATACTTGGTGAGGGATGTTTTGCTGACAGGAATGTACAAGCCACTTATGATGAGCATACAATATCCCTATGCCGTACAGCAGCTCTAAATGCTTGGGAAAAAATTCCAGAACCTGGAAAACCAACTGAGGTATACACAAAGATATTTCAGGGACCACATGAATCTTTCACTGATTTTTTACAAAGGCTGAACACAGCTATAACAAAAGCTATATCAGATAAAGAATTAAGAAAAGTATTAACTGAGTCCTTGGCATTCGACAATGCTAATGCAGAATGCAGAAGAATACTTACACCACTAAAGATCAGATCAGCTCCTTTGGAAGAATGGATTCAGTACACTAATGGTGTTCAGTCTCTTAACTACAGTAATGAGGCTTGGATAGGAGAGACAAATCCCAGAGGTGAAAGAAGGCCCCGTGTTACCAAATGTTTTAAGTGTGGTACACCAGGGCATATAAGTAAAAACTGTACGTGGGGTACTCCTAGGAGTAATACTCCTTCTAGGAATAGCCTACACAGGAGACCCCAACCACCTCCTGGATTATGTAGAAGGTGTGGCAAAGGCCAACATTGGACCAATGAGTGCAGATCAAAAATAGATATACGAGGCAACCCTTTACTGGCGGGAAACGCCTCAGGGGGCCTCTTGCAGGCCCCCAAATCAAATGTAGTACGAACATTCCCAGCCACTGTGGAAGAAATTCCTCTCCAGGACAACTGAATAAACCAATGCTTAATGTAAAAACCGATACTGCAATGGATGATAAAACAGCTTTGATAGATGGATCACAGTTTACAAAGAACACTGTAAAACAAATATTTTGGCAGACTTCCATAAATGAACAAAGACCAAAGCTTAGAATTCGAATTAATGGCCTGGTTCTGGAGGGCCTGGTAGACACAGGTGCAGATGTGACTATAATTACACCAAAATCATGGCATCCGAATTGGCCTCTTCAAGAGGTAGATGTCCAACTGTTAGGGATTGGCACCCTATCTCAGATAAAACAGAGTTCGAGATGGGTTGAATGCATAGGGCCAGAAGGACAGAGAGGAAGGCTGAAGCCATATGTAGCAAATGTAGCAGTAAATCTTTGGGGCCGAGATCTGTTACAACAGTGGAATACCCAGATTAAAATTCCTACACTTTCAGAAAAGGAATACAGACCAATGCATGTTTCTAGGAATAATATCATAACATGCTATAAAAATCAGTCACCAACCATTCAGGCTGTTCACAAACAGAGCACGACTGTTGTTGAACTCTCAGAAGTACCAACTGCCTTACCTTTAAAATGGCTAACTAATAAACCTGTCTGGGTTGGACAATGGCCTTTGACAAAAGAGAAGCTACAAGCTTTAGAACAGCTGGTTCAAGAGCAGTTAAATGCTCAACACATTGAAGAATCTACCAGCCCTTGGAATTCTCCTGTATTTGTTATTAAAAAAAAATCTGGTAATTGGAGAATGCTGACAGATCTGAGAGCTATTAATAAAGTAATTCAGCCAATGGGCTCCCTACAGACTGGGATCCCCTTGCCCTCTATGCTACCAAAAGAATGGCCTATAATAGTTATTGACTTAAAAGACTGTTTCTTTACCATACCCTTACAGGAAAATGATAGAGAAAAGTTTGCCTTCACAGTACCTAATTATAATAATTCTCAGCCAGTCAAGAGATATCAATGGAAGGTCCTCCCACAGGGAATGTTAAACAGTCCTACTTTGTGTCAATACTTTGTGCAGAAACCATTAGAGATAATTCGTGTAAAGTTTCCACAATCCATAATTTATCACTATATGGATGATATCCTATTAGCTGATCCAAAGTTAGATACATTAGAAAGCATGTTTGAAGAAGTAAAAAAAGTTTTGCCTCGCTGGGGACTGCAAATTGCTCCTGAAAAAATACAAAGAGGAGATTCTATTAATTACTTAGGATATAAGATAGAGCTACAAAAAATTAGACCCCAAAAGGTACAACTAAGAAGAGATAGATTGAAGACTCTTAATGATTTTCAAAAGTTATTAGGAAGCATTTCCAACTTACTGGGTATCATGGGAATACCCAAAGATGGACTAAAAAATTTGGCTAATACTCTAGAAGGGGACAAAGAATTAAATAGTCCAAGAGAATTATCAGCCGAAGCTGAGAAGGAATTGGCTCTAGTAGAAAAGACAATTCGAGAAGCACATGTGGATCGTGTGGATCCAGAACTTAAATGCATTCTTGTCATATTCCCTTCCAGACATTCCCCAACAGGTATTTTGATGCAGAGGGAAGATATTATATTGGAGTGGATATTCCTACCACGTAAACCAAATAAGAAATTAAAGACTTATATAGAAAAGATCTCTGATTTGATTCAAAAGGGTAAATTAAGACTTCGTCAGTTGACAGGAATGGACCCAGCAGAAATTGTAGTACCATTAACTAATGAGGAAATTTCATCACTATGGAAAGATAATGAATACTGGCAGAGAGCCTGCAGTAACTTTTTGGGAGAGATTAACAACCACTATCCCAAAAGCAAGAGAATAGAATTCATAAAGAAGACTGAATGGGTCCTTCCTCACATTGTACGACAAAAGCCAATTTCTGGAGTCCTCACATTCTACACTGATGCAAATAAATCAGGGAAAGCAGGATATAAATCAGGAGACTTAAGTAAAGTGGTACAAAGTCCATATAACTCTGTACAAAAGGCAGAACTGTATGCCATTCTTATGGTACTGATGGACTTCACAGAACCCCTCAATATAGTCACTGACTCTCAATATGCAGAGAGAGTTGTTTTACATATTGAAACTGCTGAATTTATTCCTGATAATACAGAATTAACTTCATTATTCATACAATTGCAGGAAATCATCAGAAAAAGGGAACATCCTATATATATAACACATATCAGATCCCATACAGGTCTACCAGGACCTTTAGCACAAGGTAATGATGAGATTGATCAGTTACTAATAGGTAATGTGCTAGAAGCTTCAGAATGTCATAAGAAACACCATGTAAATAGCAAAGGTTTGAAGAAGGATTTCTCCATCACTTGGCAACAGGCTAAGGATATTGTGAAAAAATGTCCTACTTGTTCCATCTATAACCAAACTCCATTACCTGCAGGGAGTAATCCAAAAGGTATACAAAAAAATGAAATTTGGCAGATGGATGTGTTTCATTTTGCAGAATTTGGAAGATTAAAGTATGTACATCATACCATTGACACCTATTCAGGATTTCAATGGGCAACTCCTATGAGTTCTGAAAAGGCTGATTCTGTGATTACACACCTATTAGAAGTTATGGCCATCATGGGAATACCTGTACAAATTAAGACAGACAATGCCCCAGCATATGTCTCCAATAAAATGAGACAGTTCTTTGCTTATTACAATATAAAGCATGTTACAGGTATACCACATAATCCCACAGGCCAAGCAGTCATAGAGAGATCCAATCGAACTTTAAAGGATATGCTAAATAAACAGCAACAGGTAACAATGACTCCTAGAAATAGACTGCATAGTGCTTTATTAACCTTGAATTTTCTCAATGCTAATGAGAAAGGAACAACAGCTGCGGAGAGACATTGGACGACAGACAAAACTCCTGAGCTAAACCAACCAGTTTATTTCAAGGATGTGCTGACCTCAGAATGGAAACCTGGATATGTTCTACGTTGGGGAAGGGGTTTTGCCTTTGTTTCTGCAGGAGAAGAAAAGCTATGGATACCAACAAAATTAATAAAAATCCGATTCGAACAGGAAAAACCCCTTGATGAAGAGAAGTAAAAGATCATCCACCAATGTGACATCTCTACAAGTTGTAAGAAAAATTTAACAATCAAAGGGTGGGGTAGGGTTCTGTTTTTGTCTTTCCAGGATAATGGAAATACCCATCTTCCAAAACTCATAAGGCCTTGGATATCCGGATCTTTACAGCAGAAAGGAAGAATCTATTGGTACCAATCTATCTACACATGGTAAAATCTCACTGTCTAACATCTTTCTCTCTATCAATCTAGAAAAGTTGTGGTTCCAATTCAATTATAGCCAAGCTGGCTTTGGAGATGGAATTGGCTCACTCCTTCTCTAAACCCAAGCATATTGCTAAAAGAAAAGTTTAAGAGATTCTTCAGTCCCATATCAGAAGAGCCCTCTGGTGTGAGACAGAAGGAAACCAATAAAAGGGACCATTGTCTTCTAAATTCTAATTCTCTCCATGCTTACTCTTGATTTCTCAGAATCCTTTCTTACATGCTATGTCCTCTTTAAATCCAAACCTCCCATTTTTGATAACAAATAAGTTTTTCCAATAGCAACCTCAGAAGTCACCAGAAGGAAGATGGGGCCCCAACAACAACAACTCTACCCAATCCAGAATGATGCCATGGTAATCATCATCATACTACACTTCTTGCCAGAATTTCAGACAATCTTACCCATTACTCTAAAACTTGCTGCAGAACCTACAGTTAGTCTAACTGAGATTTAACTATCTGAGCTTTCTCACAGTACCCAACAGAGATAACATCACCCCCTAAACGGCAGGAAACAATTCTTAGAAAACGACGCCCCTTCTCCCTTAGGTTTCATAATTCTCAGGGTTATGGATGACGGTTGTAGGGTTGGGGGTGGAAAAAAATATTAACTCAGTATTGTAAAAAAAAAAAGGGGGGGGGGCGGAAGAAATGGAACGGATAGGTATAAGATATGATGGTAAATCATTGTATATACTAGTAAACAAACTTGGTAAAATAGCAACCTTAGACAATTTGCACTGTAATTTGTACTGTTATAGATTCTTATATGTTGATACAAATGTAAACTATTTTTATACTCCTGTTTAAGATAATTTGTATATTGATACAAATACAGAACTATATTTGTTATAATGTACATATATTTCTACTCTTATTTGTAACATTTTTATATTGATACAAATGTAAATTTATATCTGTCATACTTTATATATGTTCTACTTCTGTTAGGATATTTGGTATATTGATATATATTTAAGATTATTGTCATATTGCATATCGCACTATATATTCCTACCTCTGTTATAAATATCTTGTGTATTGTCACAATTTTGAAGTCATCGTTCTTCACCATACATTTGCTTATAGACTGTTTACCTTATTTACGTGAAGCCTTAGTCCTTAGGTTATTTCGGTAGATAAGATTTATAGATTTATGGTCGCCTATGCCTGTCATCTCTATAGTTACGTTAGTTAGGTTATCCAGATTTACAGATACATAGGTCAGATGGACAGGTAATCTTCAAACACTTCATAGACCTAGAGAATATGGCATTTAAATAACTTAGAATTCTGTTGACGTGAGGCACAATTGCTCCTGGCTGCACCAATTGATCCCGAGAGAATGTTGGGCTTCTAAGACATTTCCATTTGGAAGTTTGTCTTTTTGGCACAAAATGGCCTACGGGGCAAAGAACTGCCCTTGCCTTGATGGCTGACAGTACAAATGCAATGCTGTCCTTTCTGGACAAGCGGGACACAAGGAAAGCGACCACTGTACTCTGCCAAGACAGGGTAAGATGGTCTTTCAGAAATCCTGCTTCTGAAAATGGTCTGTCAGATACTCTAGGCCTGTAGCCAATTTGAATGCACCAACAATGCTGAGAAACATTAGGTGACTGTCCAGGCTGCCAGCTGTCTTGGTCTACTCTTGCAAGACTCCCGAAGTTGCTTGCATCCGTCTACCATTTCTCAAGTACCATTATGTTCCTTCTCAGGTCTTTGATGGGATTGAAGACTAGCAGTTATAGTTACAACTTAGTATATATAATATCTTAGATAGAACATATTAAGTATTAGATTCAGGTTCTTTAGGATAGGACACCTTTGAATGATCTTTATAACATGCCGTTTACCTATGCTCTATACTTCTCTGGATTTTAGAATGTGTTTCTTGCTTGATATTGTTTGCATTGGTTGTAGTTACATCTTATCTAGGTCATTATCCCTCATTATTTCTGGACAATATTTGATAACCATTCCTTTGTATATAGTCTTGTATTAGTTTAGAACCTTCTTATTTAGACAAAAAGGGGGAGATGTAGTGGGTAGTCATTCCAGCTTGGATCTGGAAGCTCCAACCCCCATTGAGACTCTGGCAACTGTCACGCCTACGAGGCGGGGCGAGGGGAGGTGCTGGAAACCTGAGAGCTGGATGGGCAAGCGCTCGCTCGGGGCGCGCTCTCTGCGCCTGGACCCTGGATGGTGGAGATTGATTGTGCAGAGCTCCAGAGAACACCGCTGGATTGCTAAACGCCTTCCCCAGACCCCCGCGACCTATCCATTCTTTCATTTGTAAGTCATCCACTAAATAAATCTTCCTTTTAACTACGTGGAGTGGCCCTTATAATATTCCCCAATACACGGTCATATTGTCGTCATCCTCAGGCAGGCTGCCTGTCACCACCGGTGCTCACAGAGTCACTTCGCTAATCACGGCAGCCTCTGAAAGCAGGTGCCATGACAGCCTCCATCTGCTTATTTTACAGATTAAGAGAGAGCTATGGATCCGGCCAGCATCGACCTGGGCCCTGGCCTCTACCTGAAGTCAGTCTTCCTGGGCCTGATGTCAGTCGTGCCGGCATAGGCTTTCTGGTGTTGGTCCTGAGATATGCCTTGACTACATCAGCCATCACAGGAGCCATGCCCTCCTTTTGCCTTGTCCTCTTCAACCTTAAGAGGCCCTCAGAGCACCCTGAGATCTCCTCAAGACAGGGCTGCTATGCCCAAGTCTGGGCAAGAGGGCCCCAATTTACCCTTTTTTTTGCCCCACTCTGTGCAACCCAACACCAGCTGTCCCGCTGGCTGTGTCCCTGCTAGTCCTAAGGGCTCAGGGACCACAGTCTGGTCCCAACAACAAAATGACAAAGACACATGACTACTGGGCTCTCTCTGCCTATAAAACCTCACCCGTAGCTGGACACAGCAACACAAGACCAGGGGCTTGCTGCCCCCTGGAGGCCAGAAAGAGAACTGCTCTCAAGTCTGGGCCACCAACCTCCCCTTCAGGCTTCTAGAAGGATCAGAATCCGACCCTCTGCCTGGACAACAGACTGTCCCCAGACACAGAGAGAAACGAGTGCAGAGCTCACTGTGACCCCAGAGATCTACAGCCCCTGCCAGATAGAGCCACTACTCATACCCTCTAGGGTGCTAAACTAGATGCTGCCTGGGTGACCTCCTAAGGGTGCTCTCCACTCTTGCTTAGGCATCTAGAGGAAAGAAGACCAGTGCCAAGGATGGAGACCGTTGGGCAGGACCCTGGAATGGGGGGGGGCTTCAGAAAGGACGTTTGCTTGGAGCAGGGCCATGTAGGGTGGTTAGGGCTGGGGAAGAGATCGCCGCCATACAGGAGCTACCACCCTGCCCACCAGACAGGGGAGGGCAAGGGCCTTGCCCCAAGGCACACAAGGGACTCGCTGTGTGGGATCATGTCTGGTCTGTTTTAACAGGATGCCCTTATCATTTGTGAAGAAAACCACAGGAGGACCAGCTGGGCAAGTCCTGACCTCCTGCGAAGAATCAGCTTGTACTGGAGTTGAAAACACCTGCCTTGTCACAGGATGGGAAGAAGCAGAGAGGCAGCTCACACACACAACAGGGGCTGGAACAAGGACTGGATGGTGTGGAAGGAAAATCCCCGAGCTCTGGGGTTTCAAAAGCACCAGAGGCCAGTGAGATGAGAAGGCTGGGAAGATGGGCCAGGACGAGGCTGCTGGGCAAGCTGGAGACACATGTGGAAGGGAATATGCTCCCAGGGTTTGTAAACTGAGCCTGGAAATGTCATGTGGGAAGAGCTACCCTGAGCCCATCCATTCTCAAAGCAAAAAGACCCAGAGGCATACTCATGTCAAGGGCTAAAAACCGTCACCCATTGCTAGGTGCAGCGGAGCAATGGGATCCCAGTTGCCTTTCTACTGGGCAGCAGTGCACAGCTGGGAGGCACATCTGTCCAGGAAAGCCCAGAGATAAGTGGAATGCCCTGGAGGACTCACATCCAGCTCCCCATTCACCAGAGCACAGGTCGGCACAAGCCAAACACCTTGCTGCTCCCCCAAGACAAGATAAGAGGTTGGGGCTGACTCCACTTTTCCTACACTGACATGTACCCATTGAGAGCTGGATGTGCTCTGGATCAGCAGCTGATAGGCACATCTCCCTCCCAAGAAGTGTCTTCATTGAGCATGGGGCTTGGCCCTGAGGGACAGAGCTCAGGGAAGAGGTAGCACTCACCACAGGGATAGATTTTAGGCCCCTTAAGAGCAGGGCCGGGCAGTGGTGGCTCACACCTTTAATCCCAGCACTCGGGAGGCAGAGGCAGACGAATCTCTGTGAGTTCGAGGCCAGCCTGGTCTACAAAGTGAGTTCCAGGAAAGGCACAAAACTACACAGAGAAACTGTCTCAAAAACAACAAACAAGGGGGCTGGAGAGATGGCTGAGGTTAAGAGCACTGACTACTCTTCCAGAGGTCCTGAGTTCAATTCCCAGCAACCACATGGTGGCTCTCAACCATCCATAATGAGATCTGATGCCCTCTTCTGGAGTGCAGGCATACATGCAGGCAGAATACTGTGTACATAATAAACTTAAAAAAAAAAAAAAAAGAGCAGGGCCAGCAAACTCTTCATTTTGAGTTTGGACCGTGAGTAAGTATACTCTGGAAGTGAGGGTGAGTAGAAGATATTGTTTGACAATGATACACTGCAAAGGCCTGGGATTCCTGTGCCTACATCCTCTGCGGCTAATCCAGTTCCTCCCTGGAAGAACGCAAACAGACTTTGAGTGATATCTGCAAAGCAGTTTTCAGAACTACAACAGTCAGTACACAATAAAAACTCCAGGTGATCGGGAAACGGTGCAGATGAACTGCAGGCCAGAGGTCTGCAGAGCAGCTTGGGTCTGTTTGCTCCACATTTGAGGGAGAAGACAAGACTGAGGACTTCAGCAGAGACCTACCAAGTGAACGGTTCCAGCACTGAATACAAATTACAAATTTAATAAGACCTTTAATGGCAAACTCACCTGAGGAGAGAATCAGCAAACTAAAGGTAGGTGAGAAAATAGTACTGTGGGTGGATCCCGGATAGGGGAGTCACAAAGGATTGGGGGGGGGGAGGGTTCGAGAATGATCAAAGCACATATGGTCAGAACCAGAAGAGATGCGAGAACACTCATCTTGCGGCTTCAGCCCTGGAGCTTCTGCTGTTGTTGTTGTTGTTTTAAAGGATTTATTTATTTATTATGTATACAGTGTTCTGTCTGCATATACACCTGCAGGCCAGAAGAGGGCACCAGATCTCATTACTGATGGTTGTGAGCCACCATGTGGTTGCTGGGAATTGAACTCAGGACCTCTGGAAGAGCAGCCAGTGCTCTTAACCTCTGAGCCATCTCTCCAGGCCCTGTTGTTGGTTTTTTGAGTCAGGGTTTCTTCTCTGTGCAGCCCTGGCTGTCCTGGAACTCACTTTGTAGACCAGGCTGGCCTCGAACTCACAGAAATCTGCCTGCCTCTGCCTCCTGAGTGCCACCACCACCCGGTGTGTGTGTGTGTGTGTGTGTGTGTGTGTGTGTGTGTGTGTGTGTGTGTGTTTAATGCCTTGTTTATTTTTATTTTTTATTTTATATGCATTGGTGTTTTGCCTGCATGTATGTCTGTGTGAGGGTATTGGATCCTCTGGAACTGGAGTTACAGACAGCTGTAGGCTGTCATGTGGGTGCTGAGAATTGAACCTGGGTCCTCTGGAAGAGCAGCTCTTAACCACTAAGCCATCTCTCCATCCTGGGTTGTATGTGTTTTATTTCAATTACATAATAAGACGTTAATCATACCTCTCTCAAAGTATAGTAGATAAATACATTTTAAAAAAAGAACTAGTCTGGCATTGGTGGTGCATGACTTTAATCTTAGCACTTGGAAGCCAGAGGTAGGCAGATAAGTTCAAGGCCAGCCTGGTCTAGAAAACAAGTTCCAGGACAGCCAAGGCTATGCAGAAAACCCTGTCTCAAAAAACAAAAACAAAACAAAAAATATGAACTATGTTGGGTATGGTAGCACATGTCTACAGTCCCAGCACTCAGAAGGCTGAGGCAGGTATATCATGAATTCTTAGCCGATCTAGACAACAAAGTAAGACCCTATCTTAAAAGAGGGGGAAGTGGATTTAGGAATCAAATGGAACATTTTGATTGGATGTGAATGGCTGTTCTCCAACATACACACATTTTTTGTGGCTTAAACACAAGGCCCATTTTCCAAGATTAACCACATATTGGAAGAAAGGAAGTCTCAATCCCACCCAATAAAATTACCATCCTGAGAGCCGCATCCACTGGCCATAAGGTGACTAAACTAGAAACGATTAAGAAAGAAAACCCACTCGTGTTGTCGTATTTTAAAAATGGTGGGAAGGAGTCACATCATACAACAGGGCCCACGTGAGAAGCTGCTGGCCGTGTCCTCTGGTGCCAGACTGAAGTGAAACAGCCAGCTACCCCAGGATGTGGCCAGAACCCTAACTTTTTCAGGGCCCCCAAAGATGATCAGTGCCCCCCAGGTCAGCAGGAATCAGTCACGAGAACAGGGTGCCCTCATCCCTACCTCACCTGCTACCCCTTTCTAGCTCCTCACCTTTTTATAATAAACAAAAGGAAGGACTGTTAGCAGTTAGGCATCGCACTGGCCTACCCTGGATAGGATACCAGAAGCCATAATGGATGTCAACACAGCCTGTCTACTTCTGCCTGGTAGGTAGGGACATGAGAGACCTTGACTGTTGGAGTGAGGATTCTATCTTTAGGTAAAGAGCAGTGCATAGACATTTTAAATGAAAAAAAAAAAGAAAACTGTGTAGAGATGATGACAAAGTAACTACATCAGGACTAGAGCAGAACCTGTGCCTCCTCTGTTCACCCTGGCTGGGGAAATCGCTGTAGATCACATCCCTCAGCTAAGCAGTGCAGAGCAGAACGCCACAAGCCAGCACAGAGGGCCCTGGCTGGGAGGGATGAGAGCATCATCAAGGGATGGAGGAATCTGGTAGGATGAAGTAGAGGATGTCCTGAGGTTGGTTAGGGTAATAGCTGTGTATCATAGAATACACAGGCTTGTATGTCTTTGGACTGTATGCTCTGGATACACTGTTCAAATTATGTCTTGATAAACTATTGTTTAAAACATATCTTAAATTTAATTTTATTACATTTGTATGTGAGAGAGAGAGAGAGAGAGAGAGAGAGAGAGAGTGTGTGTGTGTGTGTGTGTGTGTGTGTGTATCTGTGCCACAGCGCCCGTACGGAGGTCAGATACAACTTTCATGAATCAGTTTGAAGGGTTCACAACACGCCCCCATGGTTGGGTGTGTTTGTATATGCCCAGTGGACCTGGACACTTTCACCTAGCCAGTTCCCGGTCAAGATAGCCATTTCCGGGTCAAGGCATCTGGCGTGACCAGGATCCATGACTTTGCATGGTTACATAAGCACGCATCATAGCCATGTGATCTACGCACATGCGTGGAGTAGTTACATCGACATGTGCACGCCCAGCCTTTATAAGCCGGCGCCATATTCCTGGCTCCTCCTTCTTCTTCTCTACACACGTGTCTTCCACAGGCCTGGGCACTCTCTGTCCCTTTTATCTTAATAAAACTCTTATTAGCTGATTCTGTTATGTTTCATGACATTTCCTTGCAGGGTAAGAGCACAGCACCGCAAAATAACTAACACAGTTCTCTCTCACGTGGGTTCTGGGGATTGAACTCTGGTTATCAGGCTTACCAAGCCATCTTGCCAATCCTAAAAACATATTTAAGCTGGTGCACAGATGGGGGGGTGCCCTTCGTGGAACTTCTAACAGGAACCTTGGCAAAAATCAGGACAGAAGGGCAAGACTTTTTCTATGGTCCCTGTAGTGGTTTGAATAGGAGTGGCCCCAGAGGCTCATGCATTCGAATGCTTAGTCATCAGGGAATGGCACTACTTGAGAAGGATTAGAAGGTGTGGCCTTGTAGGAGGAAGTGTGGGTGGGCTTTGAAGTTTCAAAACCCAAATTAGGCCCAGTGCTGCTCTCTCTCCCTGCTCCCTGCTGATCCAGATGTGGAACTCTTGGTTCCTTTTTCCAGCACCGTGTCTGCCTGTGTGCTATGCCATTATGCTGATAATGGATTAAATTTCTGAAACTGTAAGCCAGCCCTCATAAAATGCTTTGTTTTATAAGAGTTGCTGTGGTCATGGTGTCTCTTCCCAGCAATAGATCACTGACTAAGACAGTCCCCAAGGGAGAGGGCATGGACTAGTGCCACCCAGGAGCACCTGGAAAAGCTGCGTGAGTCAGAAGTTTCCCTCATGAGATGACTGAAGTACATCCCATCATCTGACATCCACACTAGTGAATGGGGACAGAGTCTCATCCAAAACCCCAGGTCCATTTTAGCATCAAAGGACAGACAAACCATGCCAACTCTGAACAAGGATGGGCCAGTCCTAGTTCCAGTCCCACAGGCTATCCTAAGACCACGCGCCTTACGGAGATGACCCACACTGTACAGATGTGGGAATGGACCAAATGGCACCTCAATTGGTGCAGACTCCCAAGCCCTCCCTGATGTGGCGCATAAAAGGCAGTGGGAGCGCGGTCTTCTCGGCCATGGTCCTACTCAGCCCCGGGATGCCTCCAGCATCCAGCTCCAGCAGAGGAGCACTGGATGGGGGTGAAGGCAAAGCTGCAGTTTCTCTCCTTCCCACACGGAGGAGCCTGTGAAACAGCCAATCTGGTAAGGGTCTGAGAAATTGCTTGTGCAATCTCCCTACCATCCAGCAGGTGGCAGTGTGGCACTGCAAAACCCTACCTCTCCTTGTATGCCCCCATTACAAGTTGGCTCTTGTTTGCTTGAGACAGGGTCTCTTGTGTATCGCTAGCTGTCCTGGAACTCACTATGGAGACCAAGCTGGCCTCAAACTCAGTGATCCACCTGCCCTGCCTCCCAAGTGCTGGGATTAAAGACATGTGCCACCACGCCCAGCAATCTTGCCTGTTAGGAACCTGGCGACTATCCTGTCCCCTGGTTTTCCCCAGCCCAAGTCCCTCTGCACTGGTGATAGGTGATATTGAATGTTCTTGATTCATTGGATGTCTCTGTTTCTCTCCTGTTGCTGTGACAGATGCCCTGACAGAAGCAACTGAAAGGAAGACCGGTTTGTTTTCATTCACAGTTAAAGTCCAGTCCATCACAGTGAGAAATCAAGGTGACGGAGTTTGAAACAGACGATCATATCATATCCAGACAGAGTAAGAGAGCAAGCGAGGCATGCTGACACCACTGTCATTTTCTACAGCCGGGGATGTACCTGCCTTCCACTTCTACTGTCACAATCAGCCCCCACAGAACACCCAGAGCTCCGTCTCCCGGGCCATTTCAGTTCTGTCAAGCAGGCCATGAACACTAACCACCTAACTGGAGGACATGTCTGTTATCCATCCCATCACAGGCCCAGGCAACGCAATCTCCCTGGCAATGTCAATGTGAAAGCCTTACCCTGGGCAATGCTTGAAGACCTACCTCATCCATGGCTGTGGCCTAGACTCGAGTGCATCCTGCTGACATGCCCACATAACATTTCCACGTCCTCACAATGTCCACTCAACATCACCCAAGGGCCTCACATTCAACAGGTCCACGGAGGCCATGCTCTATACACAGGCTGAGATCTGGACCCCAACCAAACAGTGCACTCTCCCCAGGCTCCCACACTGCTTTGGTCAAGCCCTGGACAGCTTTACTGGACTGCAGCAGATACAGGCAAAGGTGCCCCTTCTCCTTCCTGCCTATGCAGCTGTGACCATGGCTGTGGTCTTAAAGATACTCTGTGGTGGTAATCTAATTGTACTGAATTATTATTTTGATTGTATGTTAATAAATAAAGTTGTCTGGGAGTCAGAGCTATTAGAGCCATAGCAAGAGCCGGGCGGTGGTGGCACACGCCTTTAATCCCATAGGTATCTGTGTGTTCAGGGTCAGAGCTATTAGAGCCATAGCAAGAGTGTGGCGGTGGTGGCACACGCCTTTAATCCCATAAGATCTCTGTGTGTTCAGGGATATAGTCAGCATTGGAGACATATGCCTTTAAGACCTAGGGGGCTGTACATTCAGACAGTGACGAGGCAGTCATGTGTTTGGGTTTACAACCAATGAGAAGGCAGAACAACATACTATAAAAAAACGAACCGACAGGAAGTAGGTCTCTTTTCGCGAAGCTGGGACAGCAGGAAGAAGGGTGAGATTTTAGCTCTGAGCTCTGACTTCTCGGCTTTCTCTTTTACATTGTTTCTGTGTTTCTTATTTAATAAGACGGTTGGTTACATCTACAATACTCTCCTGGGGTGTCTCCCTGAAGGCTAACCTCCCTGTCTGCCAAGAAGACTGCTCCGGACAGCATCAGCGATGGTGCTGCAGCAGCTGCATGCCTCTCCATCCCTGGATCCCAATGGCCCCTGCGGCTCATCTTGTGGGCCTTGCCCCTTCTGATTGCCTGATGTGCCCCCCATCCCAGCCCTGGGCCTAAACCATGCCTCACTTTCAGATCCAGGCTCAATCACACTGGATTCTCCACCAACTCCCACCCACACCTGCCAACAGCCAGGGGCAGGCACTTGGAAAAGGCCTCACAGAGACACCTCATCCTTTGGGCCAAGATGTCCTTCTAGGTGATGCCTGCCCTCTGCAACATAGCTGGCCACATGGTGAGCCAGTTCAGAGCAGTCAAGAAGCTGTTATCTGGCCTCTTTCTTTTCCAGGCCCAGAGCAAAGCCTAATGTTCCTTAAGCATATATCCACATATTTTTATCTGTGTTCTTTTGCGGGGAGGAGGATCAAGACAGGGTTTCTCTGTCTAACAGCCCTGGCTGTCCTGGAACTATCTTTATAGACCAGACTAGCCTCAAACTCAGAGATCCACCTGCCTCTGCCTCCTGAGTGCTGGGATTAAAGGCATGTGCCAACACCATGCCTGGCTCATCTGTGTTCTAGCATACTGGTAATGCTATAGTGCCCCCAGAATCTTCCAGAAAACATAGCTCTCACCCATTCACTTCACAAATGTGCATCAGGCATCTGTGCATTCTTGGAGAGTGTTCAGCAATTGAATCATCTTCTCTTTCCAGTGAAACTCAGAACAGAGAGGTTAACTGACTCTGCCAAGGTCACACAGCATGACCTTATGAGTGATTCTGCCTTATGCTGGAAGCCAGAGTGACTCCATCTCTCACCTTAGTGAAGAAAATCCACCTCTTGCTGAAACCAGAGTCCTGTCAGGTTCACACCTTGAGAGGCTCTGGGCAAAGAACTAAGCCCCTTAGCAACCTTCACATTTGGGGCTTTAGTTAACAATCTTGGAGGAAGGCCAACCAGCAGCTATTCATGTTCTGTAGGTAGAAAGGGAACCTTGGGTGCCAGCCTCCTATCTCATGCAGTATCAGAAACTCCACCTGCTCTGCCCCTCCCAGCTTCAGACAATCTGAGCCTCCAGTACCCAGGGCAGAGACTTTGGCTCCAAGGCTCCCAACCCTAGAGGAAAGATGAACCAGTGCCCTGCACAGGCCCTGCTCCTGAGTAGGGGCGACAATTTTGGAAGCAGACATTCTGGACCAGTTGGGGCACATGAAACACTCAGATCTAGGTTACCTATTGCGTGTGGGGGTGTGTGTGTGAGCTGAGACTGAGGCCCCAGTCGCTCACCAACAACGAGTCTGGACACTTCCCTTCTCCAACGATCTCTAATCTGCCCTCAAAATCTAGCTCCTCCTCTCTCCAGACAAAACTGAGAAAATCCATCCTACTCTTCCCCTAGGACAAGACTGGGGATCTTTCACCTGAGAAGTCAAGGCTGTCCGTCCTAAGCAAAGGGTGTTTCATCCTAAACACCGGTCCTCACCTCAAACCAAAACTCGAGACCACAGGAGCCACACTGGGACGCACTTGGTGGTGAAGCGACAGACTTGGGTAAGGGACTAGACGCCTTTGGGAAGGTGATGACTCAACTCGTAGGGCCAGACCTCTGATCACCTAGTGCTGAGAACTCCCGCTTGGCTGGCTCCTGTGGGTGGGGACCCAAAACAAGGCAAGACTGAAGCTGGCGCTGCTCCAGGACCAGAGCATTTGAGGCGGTGACCCTCCCCACCAAGGAAACGTGAGATGGCAGTTGTGGCACCAAGAAGCAGGCAAGGCGCTCCCGGGTCCCGCGGTTCCCATCTCCCGGCTTGTAGGTCTGCATAGCGAGCGGAGCGGAGTGGGGCTGGGAAGACGCGGGCAGCTGGTCCCCTCTGATTGGAGGACGCGAAGTCCCAGCGGGCACCTCCGCAGCTTAAAAAACGAAGCCCGGACGAGTAGGAGCTAGAGCGGCCCCGGCCGGCCATGCGCCTTGACGAGGAGGTGTGGAAGGGGTGGCGGCCGGAGAGGCCACGCGGAGGCCCAAGGACCGACAGACGGCCGAGCAGCCGGACGCGCCCGCGGGATAGAAAGCTGCACTGAGATAGCAGGCCCCAGAGGGTCATGGCGGAGCTCAAGTCGCTGTCTGGGGAAACGTACCTGGCACTGAGCCACGGCTACACCGCGACCGGCCACGCCTACGCAGCGGCGCGCGGACCAGAAACTACTCGAGGCTTTGGTGCATCCAGTCCAGGTGGCGACCTCCCGGCGGCGCCTGCTTCCCGCGTCCCTGCCGCGACGGTCGAGAGCAGTGGGGAGCAGAGCGGCGACGAGGACGACGCCTTCGAGAGCCGGCGGCGGCGGCGAGGGCCCGGGGTCTCGGTGGATGCACGGCGGCGGCCCCGGGAGCAGCGCTCTCTACGGCTGAGCATCAACGCACGCGAACGACGGCGAATGCACGACCTGAACGACGCGCTGGACGGACTGCGCGCAGTCATCCCCTATGCGCACAGCCCGTCGGTGCGCAAGCTCTCCAAGATCGCCACGCTGCTGCTGGCCAAGAACTACATCCTCATGCAGGCTCAGGCCCTGGAGGAGATGCGGCGCCTGGTGGCCTACCTCAACCAAGGCCACGGCCTCGCTGCGCCTGTGGCCGCCACGCCACTGACCCCCTTCGGCCAGGCAGCAGTCTACCCGTTCTCGGCGGGCGCGGCGCTCGGGCCCTGCCCAGACAAGTGTGCCGCCTTCTCCGGATCGCCCTCGGCGCTTTGCAAGCACTGCGGCGAGAAGCCCTGACGGTGCGAGTCCCTCCGCAGCCGCCTATTTAGACTATCCACTGTCCTCACTGGCGGGACCCGATGGGGAGAAGGCAGCCGGACCCCGGACCGACCCTGCTTGCAGAACTGTTGGGTGCAGAACGCGAAGTCGGTTCTGGCAGAGTCAGACTGTACTCAAGACCCCACCGCATCCACAGAGCTCTCTCGGCGTCCGCTGGGCGTTGTCAGCGCTCTAGAGGTGAGAACGACAAATTACCAGCCGTCCGCCAAAAGAAAGCCACTGGGAGGGAACAGGTAGTGGCTGGTCCCACTTCTGACAGGTGACTCTGCTCTGGAGCGCAAGCACAGAGCATCACTTGACCACTTCCTAACACTAGGGATCGTCCTCTGCCCCAATCCCTTCTAAGCCAACCTGCAGGGCCTTGCTCCGTGTGGACCCTCAACGGGGACCTCTAACAGCTCCAAGACTCCGGACCGGCCGCTGAGCGAGATTGCCCCGCAGTCCTTTGCAAAGGACATGAGGGCAGGCGTAGGAAGAATCCAGGAGCTGAGATTTGCAGCATTTTCCAAGTCTGAGCTTGTTCTCTTAACGTTCTTTCCTGCCCAAAGGCTCAGGAAACCGACTTTGGCCTCAAAGTCTGTGAACTCATCCCTAAATATGCCCGGATCTCCAGCGCCTGCCTCCAGTGGGCTGGGATGGACGTCATTTCGTTCTGCATGTTCCAAGGGGACTGGTGGAATACAGGTCCTCACAACTTGCACGGGGCTACTTGACCCTGGAGGGTCAGCCAAGGCCTCCCGTCTAGATTCAGGGCCAACCAAACCCCTCTGCGCCAGTTCGGGAACTTCTGGAGGAAGCCGGGCTACCGGTGAGTACCCGGCCGCTGGACTGGTCGTTCGCAAAGTCGGACCGCAACCCAGAATCCTGACACTGTCCCTAGTCAGAGGCTTAGCCCGGGAGCCCGAGATGCTTGCTGGTTTTCGCTCGGTGGGTCGGCAGTTTCCGCCTCTGCTTACCCAATTATCTTGGCCTTCGTAGATGCAAAGCAAATCGGGAGAGGGCTGCCGCCCTACAAAGCGCCTGTCTATAGCGCTTAACTTCAATTAATGCATTTGAAAAGGCCCTTTTGTATTTGCAAAATGACGTGTGTGATTAAGTCTTATTCATAAAGACGTATGCTTAATACTGGTTTCTGCTCATTTCCATTTTTTTATTTCTTAATTGTCTTTTCCCCTCCCCTAAACTAGTCTGCTTTGCACATTTCAAAACAGACTGTTTGTCAAGTTCTCTTAAGATGAACAGGGAAAGCTGGAAACTCAAGTGTTGTTAGTTCTGGGGTCCTTACCCATAGTTATTTGAAAAAGTCCTGTATTTCTCTGTTAAGACCAGGGATAGTGTGCAGAATAAAGTATTTGATTTCAGCTTATTTTTACAAAAATAATATTATTAAAATTTAATATCAAATTAAGTGCTATGACTTGATTTATAATTTCAATCTTCAGACAATGGTATTGACTTGGGATCCTTCTTCTAGAGCCCCAAGAAGTCTTTGAGATTTTAAAATGGATCCGTAGGCCATTAACAGATACGTGAGTTCACATGAGAAAGGTGAAGTGGGGTGACATACACCAGTGATCCCTAACCTGCAGGAGACTGAAGCAAGGGAATGGAAATTTTGAGGTCAGCCTTAGTGGGACCCTCTCAGAAAAAAGGAAGGGAAAAAAAAAAACTTTGGAAAAGAAAAGGGAAAAAAATCTTCCCCTAGAATGAAAGCAGCGTTTAAAGAGTGGGGTGTGGTAGTGGTTCATAAGCTACCTCAACACTTGAGAAATAGAAATGGGAGAATTATTTCAATTCAATTTCAGTCTGAACTACAAGACCTTGTCTAAATAAAACAATAACAACCCAAAAAAACAACTTCTAACCATTTTACTAATAAAAATATCCCCAATCACTAGTCTTAACTAAAAGTTCAAACTAAATCAGAACATTTTAAAACTGCAAGTTGTTCTCCAAATATTAGCAAAACTTTCACTGGGATGAATGAGTAAAGTGGGGTTTTTCAAAGTGAAAATCCATAGCTTTCTTAATTGTGGCTATTAATAAAGCAATGTGATATTAATAAAAACAATTGTGGCCATTAATAAAGCATCCTTGAATTTGCACAGCAAGCTTTGATTCTGAGGCCACCCTTTATCACCTCAGCGCTGAACAGCAAAATCCAGCCACCAAAGGCCCCTGCTGTAAGTGTGGCTCTTTTGAAGCAACTCATGGGGGCTCTGGTTGTTTCTTCCCTGGGAGTAAAGGGTTAAGCTCCTGTGGGTGAGAATCACTGTGAGTCATTGGGGAAGCACTTCATTTACACCTGGGATTTGAACTAGCATTCTGCAGAGCTCATTGTTTCTTCTTGTTGTGGTTGTTTTTGTTTTGTTGTTTTGTTTTGCTTGTATTTTTGTTTTGTTTTCTAGGAAAGTGGGTGTGGTTGTGTTAAGGCAGTGTCCCCAGACCTGGGATCTTCCCTCTATGCTGAGTCAGTGTGTCCCACACAGGGAAGTGGGGGCTATGTGAAGCTTACATTTTCCTAGAGGCTGTGTAAAACATGAACAGAGATGGGTAAAATCATTTTTGTTGGTGATGTTTATGTCTCCACATGTAATCATGGCAGCCTTCAAGTCGCCGTCTTGCTCACCGAGCTCACCTCTTCCTACCAGAGATGTTTCCAGTACTCCACGCTCATTCGTGGCTCATGGTCACAGTGGCCTTGGGGCAGCTCCAGCTGTGACTATATAGAGCACTGAAATGCCCTTTGCTTCTCCCCTTTGTCTGATAATTACCAAGAAATGCCACCGATCTAGGGAACAGATTCTAGAGCCACGCAAACGCAAACGCACAGTGCTCTATCCCTTTTCTCTTTCGACACTGCTCATAAAATCTCTCAAAGATGCTAGGGGTGGGACTGATGAGAAAAGCCACTGTCAGCTGCCCATCAATAGGGGGATGGGCAATGTCCATTGAGTCTCTGGCTCCATGTCCTCCTGCTTCACATTGTCTGACCACACCCAAGCCAGGGGAACCCACCATCAAACAAGGCTGGAAGCCGGTGACAACCCTAGGTCCCTCCCACCTGGGAAGAGGTAGTTTTGAATCAGCACCACTTTCCTCTGCTGACCACATGAGTGAAGTCAGCCTTGCTGGTTGCTAGTTGAGCAGCTCAAAGACACTGACTTGGCCTATCCTGAGAAGGGCATGGTGGAGTCCAACTTACAGGGGCTTGAGGGGTATGAGCCCAGTGGCTCCCTAGGAACCACATTGCCCAGCCGGGTCCTACACCATCTTCACTAACTGTCATGTCCACTCCAGGATGTCTGATCTGGCCTGCTACTCTCCCCAGGGCATCCAGCTTGCCACACAGGTCAGGAGACCTGATTTAAGAGCCAAGACTCTTAAGTTCAACATCACCTCCCTTCCCCTCCTTTCTTAAAAGCACACAGACCGGTCTCTCCTTAAGTTTCTATGCTTTGTGCTTCCTGTAACTGAAACACTGCAGGTACCAGCCACATAAAGCCAAACTGTTTGCTGACGGTTCTCCCATCAACACCTGGGGCTTGTGGCGTATTCAGTCCCCACAGACCTCAAGGTTCCATCTACACAAAGGTCTTTGTTTCTCCCAAGTTAAGAAAACTTGTTCTGAAACACACACACACACACACACACACACCACAGAGCCAGGCTGTCGGGGCATCCAACAACTCTGAATGCTACTGAAAGTTCAGCTCCAACCCCAGAGAAGTAGAGGTGGCCCAAGGCACCCCTTTCCCAGCATCCCCTCCAACTCTGCAGATGTTTCATTTTGTTAATTTCATCTCAGAGTTGAATTCACACCCTCTCTCATGCAGATTTACCCAACTCATTGGAGAATCAAGTAGAAGTGTCCCCAGCCCAGATGAAAATATTAACAGGAGGGACTTTTAAAAATACTTACTTTATTTTTAACTGTGTGTATCTGTGGGTTGATATAAGCACACAAGTGCTGATGCCCTCAGAGACCTGAGGTATTGGATCCTCCTGGAGTTGAAAGTTACAGGTAGTTATGAACTGCCTGGTGTGGGGCTGGGAAACAAACTTGGGTTCTCTGGACAAGCAGCCAGTGTTCTTAATCTTTAAGCCATCTCTCCAGCCTCGAGAGGCACTTTTAGAAAATGTTCTTACTTTTACACTTTTACTTACTTTGTATGTGACAGAGAGGGGCGTGCGTGCATAACACACATGTGGAGAGCAGAGAACAACTTTCAGGAGTCAGTTCTTTCCTTCTACCATATGGGTCCAAACTCAAGTCATCACCTTGGTGGCAGGGGCCTTTCCTGCTAAGCCATCCTACCGGCACAGGAGGTACTCCTTCACAAAGGACAAACACTATTTTTCTAATTTTCTATAGCAAGTGAAAAACCACCATCTCATCCCCAAAGTCACTTGGGCCATACCGTCGGCTCTGCCAAAGGAAAGAAGCCGGAGTGCAATTGCTGAGCAGAGGCTCCTAAGCCTGGGTTAATCCGGCAGAGAAGGATGACAGCAATTGTATAATGTAAATTTGTTTGTGATCTGTTTCTGGTCTTTATTCCCTTTTGAAGGGATGGAGATGGAGGGATTTGCAATGTATTAAACCATTTCTCTAACAATTGCCTCTTTGTAACCAGCCGTTCGTTGTGTTCCAACACCTCAACCACAGTCTGTTCTGGAAAACAGGAAAGATACGACATGAATGCAAACACCCCCCCAGAGGAACAAAGCCCATGTTGCCATGATTGCCATGTTGCCAGAAAGGTTCCAACGATTAGCTAACTGACCTTCAAAGCCAGTATTGTCCCTTCGGTAAAAGGGACTCAGGTCAGTGCTTTGCCGGCCTGAAGCTCCCCCGTGGGCATTTACTTATGTCATGTAGAAAAGCTGCTTTTGAGTCACTACCAGAAAGGAGGGTGACAGTTGTGGGCTGCACATGGGGAAGAGGGTCTCTGAGTAGGCCAGCATTGCCCTGGGTCACTATCTCTGTTCTCCAAGATTACCTTTGTAAACTTCTGGGGCTCAAGCAGCCAGAGTCTGCATAAAGGGAGGCATGACCATCACAATGTAATGTTGAGCCGGGTGTGACCCTTGGGTGGCCTGTGTTCTCAAGACTCTCAGGTCACCTGGCATGCCCATTCTACCCTGGGCTACTAACTTAGGAGCTCAGAATGACAGCCAGCACATCAGAGAATACCTACCTAATGGATCTTTCTGTCCAGTTTCTACCTCTGAGTCCGACTTTGTCCAAAGCAATGAACACCTAGTTGTCACCCTCCCCAGGCCTCTGATTTAGCCTGACATGAGGCTAGTCTCTCTAGCCTCCGCAGCTGCACCAAGCCTTCTCAGCACTTCCTGCTTTCTGAGTACTAAATGTTCTAAAACCCCTGGAAACAAATGGTTTCACACAGGGAAGATTCCATCTTACACAGCCCCAGCAGACCCTGAGGCATCAAGTGATCTTCAGTCTGCCTTGGCCAATGCTGTGGTGCCATGGTCTGATGAGGGCCAGAGACAGCCCCAGAGGAGCACTTCATGACCTTTCTGTCTGACTGTGGTGGTGTGGGTGGGAGTCAGGACTTCAAAGTCCACGGACTTTGTGCTTATGCTCTGTGTACAGCAGTGGAACACTGTCCGTGAGCTGCACGCTGGATTCCATGTTTAACACATCCAAGTGGGAACAGACCACAGTGTCAGTGTCAGAAATGTACAAATGCACCATCAATGAGCTGGTTAGTGCCAAGGACCTCAGCAACAGGCTGATTCAGAAGGACTGTTGAGACAAGTACACTGGACAGAGACAAGTAGCCTCTGGACAGAGCTATTCCTTCTACCCAGTGTGTCCTCATACACTCCACAGAGGATGCTAGGGAATCAGAACTTCCAATGTTTAGGACAAATAAAATGATATTAATTCAGAACTTTCCAGGCTGTTTGTTCTACCTTGGTGACTCAGAGGACCAGAAGGAGGAAAAACATCAACCAGAATGGACAAAACCTGCTCCTGGAGTGTAATTGTTAAAAGGTCTTATTAATAAGAACAAACTCAGTGCCAGGTATTGGGGTGAATGCTGAAAGATCAGAGAAGCAGAACAAGCCACAGCCACCTCGCCTCACCAGTTCCTCAGCTGACCCTGTTTCCTCAGATTGGAAGCCTCTGAGTCCTCATCCGAATGGATCTCAGCTGAACTGCTGCTCCAAAGCCTAACCAGGCTCTACTTCCTGGTCCTCACACCTTATATACCTTTCTGCTTTCTGCCATCACTTCCTGGGATTAAAGGTGTGAGTCACCATACCTGGCTGTTTCCAGTGTGGCTTTAAACTCACAAAGATCCATCCGGATCTCTGCCTCCCAAGTGATAGGATTAAAGGTGTGTGTGCCACCATTTTCTGGCCTCTATCTAGTGGCTGTTCTGTCCTCTGACCCCAGATAAGTTTATTGGGGTGCACAATATATCAACCACACCTGGAGGGCCTGCAACCAGAGCAGGGTCCTGTCCATGTCCATTCCTGGAAAATGCTGGGCTCACTCCTCGAACTTCCTCTCTGAACCATACCACCACCTGCAGGTTGGGACTCAACATGGGTCCTGCCCACATCCATGCCTCTCTGTGCACAGCCTTTCCCCCAACCGTCAAGGAGCATCCCACGTGCATTTTTGGGTTCCAGGCCATGTTTACTGCCCACAGGTGAGGTGCTAATGGATCTGGTTTTGGAAAGGCCTAGACGGGAAACCCTGATTGGCAAAGAACAACTGAGCTGCCTTCAGTCCTGTCTGGAACCACGTGAACGACAGGTGAGCACAGTATTCTAAACACTATTGAATGTGTGTATACATGTGAAATACACACACGTGTCCATGTGACATGTGCACATGCACTTAGGTTTCATATGTGTGGGTTTTGATTGCATGTGCACATGAATGAGTGGCAAGAATATATATGTGTGGTTGCATCCCTATGTAGTGCAACATGCCTATGTGTACATGTGTGTACATACTAGTGGAGGTACACACAGCTTTTTCCCCCTTGAGGCTCCTGAGTTCTAGGTTCCAGTCTTCTTTTTTTAAAGATTTATTTATTATTTTATGTATATATGAGTGCTCTATATAGAGAAGGCATCAGATCCTATTATGAATGGTTGTGAGCCATCCATGTGGTTGCTGGACATTGAACTCAGGTCCTCTGGAAGAGCAGCCAGTGCTCTTAACCACTGAGCCATCTCGCCAGCCCTAGGTTCCAGTCTTGAAGCAGAACATTCCCAGCTCTTTGGATCACCAAGCCAGCTTCAGATCTCATCTGGCTCTGAGAGACCCTTGGTTGTCCAGCTCTGCAAAGGGCAAAAAGGGACCTATCAGCCCAGGAAATGGCTATGTGCGGCCAGGTGGCTTCTGGTTTGAAGAGATGTGGTACCTACTCATTAACATTGGAGGACATGCTTCCCACACTACAAGGAACAAGGACACAGCGTAATATCTCACTGGAAAATGGCTATGCTAACGGATGACAGGAGTGGACAGACTCCAAAGACACTTTCTTAGGAAACCTTGATACCACTTGTGGCCCTCTGAACACACCCATAAAATGAACAGGCCCACAAAGAGGATGCTGGTTTTCAACTGTTCTTACCCTGCACCTCTGCCCCACCACACAAGTGAACAAGTTCTCTCTGGCACTGTGAACTCTTTTCTCAGATCCTGTCCTCAGAGACCAGGCTTGAGATGGGCACTCGGGCCTCCCCGTAATCCCACCTGGGCGCTCCCTACTCTATGGAGTGACAGTGAAGAGGCCTTCTGTACTGAATGTTAAGTGGGAGAGTCACCTTCTCCAGGTCCTTGTAGGCACTCACTCAAGCTCATTGTCCAGGCAGCTGAGAGTCACATGGATTCTACTAAAACTTCAGTGACATAGCTTTGTGGCTCTTTGGTAAAAGTTTCTGGTCAGGGAGGTTCACATATAACCAGGACCTGGGCTCCGACTGAAAGAATGCTGTGGCCAACAAACACAATGATTATTGTTCCGAAAGGCCTGAAGGTGGGGAGAATGCATGACTGCTCTTCAAGGGAGTTGAACAGCCTCCCACAATATGATTCTTTCCTTTTTCTTTTTCTAAGTTAATTTATTTTATGCATATGGGTGTTTTGCCCAATGATCTCAGAAGAGGGTATCATATCCCCTGGAACTGGAGAGACAAATGGTTGTGAACTACCATGTGGATGCTGGGAATCAAGCCTGGATTCCTCTGGAAGAGCAGTCAGTGTGCTTAACTACTAACATCTCTCCAGCCCCTTTCCTCTCTTCCTCCTCCTCCTCCTCTTCCTCCTCCTCCCCTTTTTCCTCCTCCTTCTCCTTCTCCCCCTCTCCCTCCTCCTCCTTCTCCTCCCCCTCTTCCTCTTCTTCTTTCTTCTTCAATCATGGTAAAATATGAATAACTTAAATATTTTCTTGTGTAGTACTAGGGATAAACCTGAGTCTTGGATGTGCTAAATAAGCATTCTATCACTGAGCTACACCCCAGTCCAATTTTAATCACTTTTAGATGTCTCATCCAACAACACTAAAGTTGTTCACAACATCAGGCAACCCCCATCTTTCTCCAAAACAGTTTTACAGCTCACAATTTTATTTCTAAGCCACCGTTACTGAGGTATTATGCCTATACAGTAAAATGCCCCCTTCTGAGATGTACAGTTCTGTGGATGCTGATAATACACAATCAATACATGTGCCCGCTACCATGACAAGCTATAACATACTGCCATTACCTACTCCAACCCCCCCCCCAAGCACCCTGACCCTGTGTCTCTGATCTTCCTTTGTGCAGGTGATGACTCCAGAGTGTTGCTTCAGTTCAGCAGCTGAAAGGGAGGCTTTGCTCAGCAGACTACCCAGATTCCTTCCTGGGCCTCAGCCCATCACAAAGGCGAGAACAGGTCTACATCTGGCGTTGAGAAAACAGGGCAACACTGGTAGCTCAGTCTTGCCCTTGGGCAGGCATTGTCTGCCTGCAGCTACCATGGCTGTCACCCGCAGACAGTCCCCACCCCTGATTTCTATAGGTGTGACCTCAGGGAGCCTCTGGGGTGAGAGACATTTGGGGATGAAGATTCCAGTCTGAACTTAATCTTGCTGAAAGAAATCCCACTAATCTATCCCAAGGCATCCCAAGTTCATGCTCAGGCTACAGAGAAGCTCCACCATGAAGGACCAACACTGCACCCCCCTTCTGGGTGAGCTTGCCTTCTGCGTTCCCAGAGAAGCTTCTGTGGCTCAAGCACAGCTAGAGCTGCAGATCTGCCGGGAAGGTGGAGATAAAACAGGAGGGAGAGTCAAAGTCAGCCCGAGCGTCTTGAGTGAGGAGTCTCCATGAATGCTAACTAAGCAGAAATGGCAGTCTAGGAGGAGGCCGCAGTGGGTCCGGAGCTCATCACCCAGGGCTGCAGCTGAGCCTTGGTTCTCATGGCTGGAAACCTAAGAAACCACAGACTTTAAACCAGCTGTGACGGATCTTATGAGGGAAAGTTCCCATGAACAGCAAGGAAGAAAGCCCTGGATACATTGAAACCACCCCTAATGAGTGCCCCGGAAAGACACCACAGAACGCTGGCTGCCTCCCAGAGACAGAAGGGGAGGGGGCCCAACTCACATGTCATCTCCCAATTTCCCTTTTATACTTCTTTGATCAGGTGATATCTTTAATAAGTAAATCAAGGTTGAGTCACTCACTGTTCAGGTGACAGACCCCGCCCCAAGCCCTGGAGGGTTATCCAGGGCCACTTTCTAGGTTGATACAGGGCACACACGGGGATTCAAAATCCCCCAGTGGTAACAGTTATGCATCCAGCCAATGGATGCTAGGGATGAAGCTGTGATTAAATTTCCTCCCGTAACGACCCTAAGTAAATCTTTGCAATTTTCATTTTGCTGAGAATTAATATAGATCGGTGCCCTTGTTGCCGACTCCCACTTTAATCCAAAAATCGCTCATTAAGAAGAGACCAGCAGACGTCGGTGGGCAAGACCTGTGGCTGAGCCTGGATGGGAATACCAGGGCAAGCAGGCTCCAGATGGACAGAAGCAGCTGCCCTCGTTACGTGCTGGGCGCTGATCTGAAATGCTGACCTGCTTCTCTGCACATTACACATATTAAATAAGACCACAATTCAGGAGAACTCACACAGCAAGGGCCCCCAGAGAAAGTGCTCTGCTGTCTCTTCTGGAAGATGATGGATATTCCTGCTCCCTGGGCTGCTGGGAGCAGGGCTGGGAGTTTGCAGTCTAAGCACAGGATGAAATAGGGACCTTTATTCCAAAACCATTAAGGATTTTAGGAGGATAACAGCAGAGTCTTGAATGATGCTTAGATCCCTTTACAGTCACCAGGCCCTGGACAATACCCAATCATAAAGCTATAAGCCACCCATGTTCAGGGAGTCCCTTGCACCCGAAACTGGCTTACATCCACTTTACTATCTTCTTCCTTCTCCCTGCATAGCCAGGACCCAAAAACCACAGCCACATGTGGCCCTTGCCCATACACACACACACACACACACACACACACACACTTGTACATGTATACACATGCACACACAAGTGCACACCCACACATACCTACACATGCAGTCCACACATATCTAGACAGGTACACACCTATGGTTGCACATACACATGCATGCTCACTCACACACTTGTACATGTGTGTTCACACATCCACACACTTGCATATGAATGCCTTGCACACAATCCTCTGGACATTAATGCCACTTAGGAAGTGGTAGCAAATGTGCCTGCCGCTATTACCCTTGCTTTGCCCAGAGAGATGAACCTGTTTGGTCTTGAAGAGATCTAATACAGAGTGACAATTGACAGCTCTGCCCTCAGCACTGCCAGACCCTGGCACGAGGCCCAAGCAGCCAGGTGACCAGAGGCCAGTAACTTCCATTCTGTCAACCAGGACCAAGAAATGACTTGGCCACTCACTGAGAGAAGACTATGCAACCACCCACTGATAGCATCCATCCACCTAGACCCTCTGATGCAGACAATTCCAGAACCCGAGGGAACACATGAGCAGAGGAACTGTTGGCAGCATATTCAGCCTCCGTTTTGGTTTGTTCTTGTTGTTTGAGGCAGGGTTCTGTTTTGTAACCTTGGCTGGCTTTGAACTCACTAGGAAGGCCGGGCTAGTGTTGTATTTGTAGAGATCCATGCACCTCTGCCTCCTGAGAGCTGGGATTAAAGGCCATGTTAGCCTGGCCTCCACTTTGAGGCAGTGGCAGCCGCCCAGGCATAAACAACTCTGGAGGGACATGTGAACAGGCCACCATGGGTCTCCAAGTGCTCAAGAACAGCAAATGGGACAAGGGGGAGGCCTTCTTCTGCACATGCTTCTACTCCCTGAATTATCCTCCACCACTTGTGGATATTTTTATGGGCTGGGAGACAATCCTCAGAGGGTATGTATGGTCCCAGCATGGCATGATCTTAGCCACCATGAGCAGCAACTTGATGATGGGCCCTAAGTGACTCTAGTTGGTTATTTTGCATAAATTCCCAGAAAACTATAATTGAAAAAAAATACACTACAGTGGTGCATACAGCTCTCCCAGTCAGCGACCAAGCGTGGATGTGCCAGACTGAAGTGAGCTTGAGATAAACCAGCACAGTCCAGTGAATAAAGCTACTGCTTTGTCTTGTGTTCATACCCCTCCTGTCCAAACATGGAACCCACTGGGCCTGCTGCCATCCAGGAAAAGGGACACTCAGTGAGTCCCCAGCAAACTGAGCTCCATCCCTGCACAGTCCTGGACTTGCTTGCCTCTCTTGGTATCACTGCACCTCGGGCAAATCCTCATACATGGGACTTCATCAGTCCAAAACCAGCCACCATCCTGTTTCCAGGTCTGTGACCATGGCCTATCTGATGAAAAGTGGTAAAGCTGCAAGTCTGGAGAGCAGGCAACATCCCCTGTTGTCCTGTTCTGTGTGACCTGATGAGAACCAAGACAGGAGCTCAGAGACAGAACATAAGGATGGAGCCAAGAGAGGCAGGCAGGAGGATTGCTGCCACTGATTCCGGTTCCTGCTTCAAAGTGTAAGAGGGAGCATATTTTGATCTCGGCCATCTAGTGTATGGCACTTAGTTGTGGAGCTCCAAGGCCTCTGGCAGCAGCCTTAGAAGATCATTCAATTCTGTGAGAAGTCAGAGCCACCCAGCCATGCCTCAGGCACACACCTTTCCTCCTTTGGGCACATTCAAGTCTTACCTCTGACTTTGTTTTGCTAGAGGAATCAGAGGCTCAGAGCTGGGCAGCTATGTGTCCCTAACCCTGGCATGCAATACATGTGAGGGTCAAAGGTTACACACCTGTGCACACATTACAGGGAAACTATCTGATCCCAGAAACTAGTCAGCAGAGATGCCTGCCAGCCCAGCAGCCACGAATCTCTGCCCAGAAGCTACACTGTGGGGCCATCTTAGGGCCATGTGGGCTCAATGCTATTGCTATGCATGCCACATGCTCTGGAAATACAAGCATCAGTGAGAAGAATCATGTATCTTGTTACTCCCACCTAACAGATGGGAGAGAGGAGAAGGAGGTGAGGGGGGTCATCTCAGGAGGTCCTTCAGTTGCTGCCTACAGGTACCAGAACATGAACCAAGGTCTCTGACTCAACCTCACCCACAGAAGACCATGCCCTACCTAGTCCAGTCAGGGTTGGGGTGCCACCTTGGAAGGTTTCTGGGAAGGGAGTCCTTGCAAACTTCCCTGTATTCTAGTTTTCTAGGCACTCACTTTAAGACATCCTAGCCACACGGTATGGAAGGGCTACCAGAAGTTACAGGTATGTAGGCAGCCACCCTAAGATTGCTAAGAATGTAGAGGGGCACCCTAAGAAAGAAACTAGTAGCCAGGCTTTCTGCAACAGCTGAATCCTAGTAGTCAGGAGGGTGGCCTCAGCCGGCAATAGCCTCGGGAAACAGTGCCTGGTCCAGTGGAAAGGAGACATCAGCAGAAGGAAGAGGAAGGGGGAGAAAGAAAGGAGAGGAGGAGGCACTGAGGGATAAAGTGTAGAGGATGGGAGAGAGGAGAAGAGGGTCAGATAGAGAATAGCACCTTCCCGCCGCACTCTTCCTACTCTACCCTTCCCACTCTACCCTTCCCACCGCACTCTTCCCACTCTACCCTTCCCGCCGTACCCTTCCCACTCTACCCTTCCCACTCTACCCTTCCCGCCGCACCCTTCCCACTCTACCCTTCCCGCCACACCCTTCCCACTCTACCCTTCCCACTCTACCCTTCCCGCCGCACCCTTCCCACTCTACCCTTCCCACTCTACCCTTCCCGCTGCACCCTTCCCACTCTACCCTTCCCGCCACACCCTTCCCACTCTACCCTTCCCACTCTACCCTTCCCGCCGCACCCTTCCCACTCTACCCTTCCCGCCACACCCTTCCCACTCTACCCTTCCCACTCTACCCTTCCCGCCGTACCCTTCCCACTCTACCCTTCCCACTCTACCCTTCCCGCCGCACCCTTCCCACTCTACCCTTCCCGCCACACCCTTCCCACTCTACCCTTCCCACTCTACCCTTCCCGCCACACCCTTCCCTCGTCTCCAACCAGCCTGATTGGCCAGTTTCCTGCTTATCTATAATTTTCAGGCTCAGAAATATCTTCAAGGTAGAACAAAGCTCATCAAAAAGCTGAGTATAGGTGGCATGCCCACCTCTCACACAGATCCTGTGATGACCAAGGGTGCCCATGAAGGGAACTTTGGAGGCATGGACAGCACTGCCTTCTGGAAAAGAATGAAAGAGAGGGCTTTGGATACACTGGGCTAAATGGTGCCGGGACTGATGAGTTTCGTTTGGTTTGGTTTGGTTTTTGGTTTTTGGAGACAGGGTTTTCCTGTGTAATTTTGGTGACTGCCCTGGATCTCGCTCTGTAGACCAGGCTGGCCTTGAACTCACAGAGATCCACCTGACTGTCTCCCAAGTGCTGATGAGTTTTTAATCACTGTAGCTATGAGAACCTGTGAGCTGGCCTAGTGGTGAGTGCCCTGTGCAGCCCAACTGAGCAGTGACTGTTTCACCTGTATGCCGCATCTGCCTGCCTTACCTGCACACTTCACCGTCTAGTTGATTCATCCTAGAGTCGCCTCACAAAAGGAGTAATTGTGTGGAGTGGCTGTGAGGAATTGTCTTAATTATTAATTGGTGCACAAGACCTCGGTCCACTGTGGGAAGTACCATCCCTAGGCATTGTTTGTGGACTATATAAGAAAGCTAGCAAGCTGGGCAGTGGTGGTGCACGCCTTTAATCTCAGCACTTGGAAGGCAGAAGAAGACAGATCTCTGTGAGCTGAAGGACAGCCTTGTCTACAGAGTGAGTTCTCAGATAGTCAAGGCTACACAAAGAAAACCTGTCTTGAAAAACCCCCCAAAAGAGAAAGAAAAGAAAGGCAGGAAGGGAGGCAGGGAGGGAGGGAGGGAGGGAGGAAGGAAGGAAAAGAAAGCTAGCAAATAGTCTGGAGAGATGAACACTTGACAGTCTTGCAGAGGACCTGGGTTTGGTTCCCAGTACCCACATGGTGGCTATAACTCCAATTCCAGGGGATCTGATAATCTCTTCAGGACCCCACAGACACCAGGCACATATGTAGTATGTATACATGCATACAGGCAAAACACTTATATGCATAAAATAAATAATCTAAAGAAAAAAAAGAAAGCTAGGTAAGTATAACCCTGGAGTGAATAATCATGAGAACAAGTCAGCAATGATTTCTACACCAGGGTCCTGCTTGAGTTCCTACCTGACTTCCCTCAATGATGGATTGTAATCTGGAACTGTAAAGCAAATTAATCCTTTTCTCCCAAGATACTTTTGGTCAATGTTGTATCGCTGCAAGCTAAAGGAAACCAGGATACTCACCTAAGCACCTCTCCTGATCAGGGTCTACCTCACATTAGCACCTCACTTGTGTCCCTTACCTGAGTGGCAGCTGCCTCCCCTCAGGTCCAGGAATCTATCAGCCTTCATGCTCGGAAGTCAAGGAAGGATATGTTCATCCACATCAAAATGAGCTGAGCAGAGGAGAGCTCATGACCATGGGACATGTGCAGGCTGAGCAGCCAGATTGAGTCTACCCACATGGCCAGGCTCTGGAATTTACACTGGATCCTTGTGTGATCACCAGACTCCTGCAGAGCTAAATGTGCCCACTGAGTCTGTACAGTGACCAAGAAGAAAGCATGCGTAGCCACATTTTCCCAGAGCAGAGCCAGGACCCAGAGGCAAAGTCCATTTCCTGGCCGTATACAAAAGGCAGGAGATGACATCCTCATCGTGAGGGTCTGTCAGAGTCACGTGAAATAACGGGCTGCCCATGGAAAGCTCAACAATGGTCCCTAGCATCATAATAGCCATGGTGCTAGTGGTACAAACAAAATCAGGCTGTATAGGCCAGACCTGCCATAGAATGTCTTCCATGTCAATAATGCTACCTGTCCTAGATCCATGTCAGTACAAGGACCTCCATTAGTCACATGCACACAGTAGCTTAAAAGTCAACCCCCTGGGTGCCAAATCACAGCTGGGGTTGAAAGCTCCACCCACTCATCCCCACAGGAAGTCTTAGCTCTTTCTTTGTACCACGTGCTAGGGTGGGCTGTGCCCAGCTCCTGGGAAACCTGTTACCCTAGCCCCTCCCAGGGCCTTCTCTCTTTCCTTTCCCTTATGGTCTGGATAGACATCTGGTTTTGCTCAGGCTCTGGGCTGATGTCCACCTCTGCACAGGAGAGAATTGTGGCCTCCATTGGATCCTTCCTGTCCTTTGGAGGCTCCTAGATGCCAGAGGTAGTTTTCCAGGAAGCAAATATCTCCAGCAAGCAGAGTTGGGAGACAAAGCTGGGGAGAGGCTTGGTGGTGCTTCCACAGACCAGTCTATGTCCTCTTCATAAGCCCAGCTCAGCTCCGCCAGCCACAGCCCAGCTCATACATATGGATGACGCTCCCTCAGTGTGGAGCCAGCTCTTGGCCTCATGGTCCTACTCGGACTGCTGCAGAGTGCCCTGCTCCAAGATCGATCAGGCTTTGTTGAGTATCAGGCCACGCTGTGGCGACAGATGGATGCCCACTTCAAACCTCCATGCACAGAGCCCGCACAAAGGATCCAGGGATGTTTTTAATATCACACACTTGCCTCAGGCGAGTTTTCAATCTCCATCTAGCGGGGGCTCAGGCTTTTTATCAGGCAAACGCCTTAAGCACTTTGTCAACTTGGACATCTGGCCACTCAGTTAAAAAAATGTTCCTTTGCTAAAATATTTAGTGGTGTAGCAGAGGCCTAGCTGGAGACTCTGGCTGTCATATAGACACTCACACCCAGCAAAACACAAGTACCCACTAGCAACTGGGGGCCCCAGATTAAAGGGGTACACTATGATCACCAAGCCCTGGCCTGGTAGGAGCCTGTTATTATCTGCCTATCAGAATCTGTTGCATCTTGAGGCAAGATGGATGGTCCTCTGTGACTTCTTTCTATACCAGCAAATAGCCAAGATCCTGGGAGAATCTGTGTGCTCAAGGGTCACAACTAGAAACAGACTGAGACAAATGCTGGACACACACAGCAGCATCCTCGGTGCACTCAACCTTACGCAGGGCTCAACAGGAACAACTGGCGCAAATGCGTGTCAGCTTACGTCTAGACAGACGAGCCATGCCACGTGGTGGACTATTGTTCAGTCCTGAAAAGCTTGGAGCACTGACATACCACACAGATGAGACTTGAAATGTGGTCGGAGGAGAAGCCAGGCACAAAGGCCACATATGTCCTCCGTTGTTTCATTTCTATGAAGTGCAGAGAATAATGAACCCATGGGGACCAAGGATGGCCACTAGGGGCCACCAGGGGCTGCCAGGGTGTTAAAGGGGGGAATGGGGATGATCGATATTTTGGGCAAGGTGAAAAAGATCTAGAGGCAAATGTGCTAGTTGCTCAATTATAATGCATTTGGTGTGGCTGAAATGAGCCTTAACACAAATGCTTGGCTTGTTTTGTGATTATATTAAACACACACACACACACAAATTAAAAAAAAAAAAAACAAACAGCTGGGCACATGACTCAGGTGTCAGAGGCAAGTGGATCTCTGTGAGTTCGAGGCCAGCCTGATATATATATGGTGGGTTACATGACAACCAGAGATATATAGAAAGTTTCAAAAATCCAAACAACAGGGCTGGAGAAATGGCTTGGTTTTAAGCACTTGCTATTATTACAGAGAATTCCCAGCACAGCATCCACAGCTCACAACTATCCATGATTCCAGTTGAAGGTGATCTGACACACATATGCAGGTAAACATACATGCATACATACAAAATGAAATCATTTAAAACATTTAGGAGGGAGTAAAGAGAAGGAAGAAATAACTCAATTATATTATAATCTCAGAAAAATAAAAAAAAATCTGTACTTTTTAAAAAAGTCATTTCAGAGTAAAGACAGTGAGTTACTGACTACAGCATCTGCAGCCTACTGGGGGGCAAAGGTCACTGCACTGATCTCCGTCCCACAGAGGGCACACCTGGGCCAAACCCTGGTAGAATCAAGAGGCTCAACAGGCAAGGAAGAGGGTGTGGGAGGGGCTGAGGCAGCACAGGGGCACCTGGGGGAGGAGAAGAGGACGTTCAGGGAGGCCCAGGAAGTGGAGGACGGTGGTGATGGAGCCCTGGGCAGAGTGAAGTCAAGAGGGGCACTGAGGACATGGACTGAAGCCTGGGTTTTGCCCAGCAGAGCACTGCTATAGGAAAGAAGGGGAAACTGAGGCAGCTGGCATCACTGTGATTGGAAACCTAGCCTGTAAACATGTCCCAGGAGGCAGCTTTGCCAGCAGATGCCTGGTATAGACTCACATAGCAACATTGGCCTTCATCTGCTTCCTAGGACCCTACCCACTTCCTGACAGAACACCTGCCTGCCTCAACCTACCCACTTCCTGAGGAGTGTTTGCCTGTCAGAACCCAATTCTTGATGTGGAGGCTAAGGCTCAGAGGAGCTTGGCCTCTAGCCAAGTCTGCAGCTTCTAAGATGCAAACAAGTTTAGATCCAAGTTTGGATCCAGATCCTCAGCAGGACTGCAGAGAGCCACCTCTGAGGGCAGTAAGAAGGGAAGTAGCTCTGCAGCTCCAGAGTGGGTCCCAGAGAGAGGAGACTGGGGTCAGCATGAGCCAGTCCTGAGAAACCAGCTCAGGAGCTGTTGGGTCCCAAGGAGGCCAAGGGCCTGCAGCTTCAGGGCTGATTCCTCAGTGCTCTGAGCTGACAGGTTGGAAGTCACCAGCTCTCACACTCTCCTCGGTCACCTTTAGAGACTACCACTGGGCTTCACTGTGTGTCATAAGGCCTGATTACCTCATAAGCTATTCACTTAGAGTGGGCCTGGGCCACCAGCCTCCCATGCCCACTGGGCCTCTAAGTCAGCACAAAACGGCTGTAATGTGGATCATCTCTGTCCATTAACAGTGTGTAACATGGGAAGCTGAGTAGGACAAAAATTATGTAGCAGAGGGGCAAGGGCTACGGCATCTGATGCTGAGCATTCTTAAGCATTTCCCAGGCCCCAGGCCCACTGCTCCAAGACTTGGGATAGACAGCAGGGGCCCTCAGTGCTGGAGAATCCACCTCTCATGCCAGGAGCACGGTGACACCATGAGGGGCAGACTGGACGCCAAGGGAAATAGAATCCTTATGAGGTTTGGTGACTGTGGTACTGAAAGTTCCTGAAAGGGAACAGAGAAATGGGGAGGGGCCTAGGGCATGTTGAGGGGCATTTGGGCTAAGACTGTATGTATTTGGGTCTGCCATGTATCCATACATCCCATTCTCAGAGAGGCTGGCCTGTTACAGAGCACATTATGTCTGCCGATAGTACCTAACAGCCAATATCCCTGCACCCAACCTCTCCATGCCTCCAGGGCCTTGTGGGCCGGCTCCCACTGCCCTGTTTCTCCTCTCTCAACCTGTCCCCTTCTCCTGGGACCTGACCCTTTGCTACCTCCCAGACTGTCAGGGCCTGTTCACTGTACCAAGTGGGATCTTGGGTAACTACTGCCAAGCATGCCAGTCCTCATCAGTCCTCCCTGGCTTCTCTCCTGTCTGTACCCACTATGCAGGGCACTGCGGGAGGAAGAACAGCAGTCTGACAACCCCGTAGTGGGTGGGCCTCTGTTTCCCCATAATCCATCCTCAGCTCCCAAGCCAACCTTGCAGAGAACCAAAAAGGATCAGGGAATTCCAGAAGCTTCTCCACAGCTAACGCAGAGCCTGCACACACACCAGGCCTTTGCACATATGAGTCTAAGCTCCGGTACTCTTCACCCCACCCCCAATCTCTCCTCAGTGTTATCCTCTTGGAGAAGTTGATTTCTTTAAACGTAGGCAGCCACCATTCCACACTGCATAGAGATTCCTGCGTTCCTGAGCTGAGGGACAGTGGGGGGCGGGCATGCTGCTCACTGCTCTCATCTGCAAAAGGAACAAAAACAGAGAAGACTTAATCCAAGTGGAGAGTAGCAGGCACAGTCAAACCGCCTGGGCCTGGACCTGGACCCTGAAGCTGCAGGCCCTTGGCCTCCTTGGGACCCAACAGCTCCGGAGCTGGTTTCTCAGGACTGGCTCATGCTGACCCCAGTCTCCTCTCTCTGGGACCCACTCTGGAGCTGCAGAGCTACTTCCCTTCTTACTGCCCTCAGAGGTGGCTCTCTGCAGTCCTGCTTGGGGGTTGGATCCAAACTTAGACCTACGTCCTGGTTTGCATCTTAGAAGCTGCAGACTTGGCCAGGGGCCAAGCTCCTCTGAGCCTTAGCCTCCACATCCATCGGGAATTGGGTTCCGAAGGGACAGCATCCATCATGCTGCAGGAGCTGGCCCTGCTCACTGCAACTTCTTCAAAAGGAACATTTGTTCTTCTTTCAAGGAGACAGGGCTGCTCCCTCACTGCTCCTCAAATGAGCTTTCATGTCCCAGCAAAGGCTCAGTGACATGAAACACTCCTGCCTGGAGCCTGCCAATTATGTCCTGTCCTGAGACACAGTGGTGCCCTCTCCTGTGGCTGCTGTATTTCAAAACAGCAATGCACTGCCCATGATGTTCCTTCCATTTGAGAGAGTCCTGAGCCTGTCACCCCCACCTCGGTGCCTTTTTGTGTCACCTGCTTGCATCTGGTCCCTGGGGACCCCAGTGGGTCTGGGCCCACAGCCTCTCCCCCGGGCACTGGGACCAGAGCCACTGGCCCAATTCTGCTGTTCCTCTGCCTTTAGATGTTCAGCAACATGAATATTCTTATTTTTTATTTAAAACTAATTTGGAGTCCTCACTCTCCAAGGGGCTTCTAATCACCAAAAAGTGCCTACGGCAAAAACTGATTGACAGGCCAACGTGGGCACTTCTGAGGAACAAATTGGCCATTGGCAGCGCCACCTACAAAGAGAGATGCTAAGTGCTTGTTATTTATGAGCTATTAGGAAAACGCTTTCCACAGCTGCTTCCCACATGGGCAAAACACCTGTCAGACATCAGCAAACCATGAAAAGGCACTCAACCCGTAGTTACTTTGTTTAGAAAGTCATTAAAATTAAATGTCAGCTAAAACTTAGGAAAACATTTATTCTTCAAACCCCTTTGAATCCCGCCTGCAAGCAAACAGACACCGACCCTGTCTTTGTAAGATGAAGATGCAGGGGTGAATAGCAAGACAAGGCTATGAGAGGAAGCCAGAGTCTCCTGGAGCAAGACCTAGTGGGCCACACATGTGGTATGGGCGTGGGAGCATGGCCATTGCTTCCTGGGGCCACTGCTCTGAACAGGACCACAAATACAGTGATTGTGGAGATGCTCAGAGTCTTTTCCCTGCCACGGAGACTGAACGCAAGGGCCAGCTCTAGAGAGCAGCTAATCCCACAGGGTTGGGCAAAGGCTGCCCCTAGTGCTTCTACGTGATCCTGTCCTCACCGACACCTGGTTCTCCACCCACCTGGAGGCAGCTTCAACCTCTCCATCTCTGTAAGAGTGCAAAAAGCTGCCAATTAAGGCCAATCCCAAAGATGCCTCATGACAGACACTCCCAGGCCCAGGGTGAGGTCAGGGAGACAAGCAGGAGAACTAATTAAGGAGGCAGAGTGTCTCCTTTGCTGGAAGGTTAATGCAAGTGTCCATCTGTCTCCTAAGAACAGATAGGCTAGAGAGAGACTGGCCCAAGGCACTTGCTGCCTGCAATCTATTCAATATGGACGGAACATTGGATTTGAGGGGCAAGAGCCTCCACTATGGCAAAGCTCAGTGGACAGAAATGAGGGACTATATCCCTGACTGCTGCTGACCAGAGGGACAGAACCCCATAGGCCACCAAGAGAGGTTCCCAAGAGACTCTGGTCAGCAGCAGATCTGGCTCCAAGAATGCTGCTCTTAGCTAAGATTTTTGCCTTTTCTTGGCTACCTGGTCCTTGCACTTGCCTGGAGAGTCATTTGCTGTCCACTAAAGGCAGATGGATGAACAAACTGTAAGATAACAGACTCCAAATCAACTAGGATCTCAGACTGGAGAATGTGGTGACTCTGAGAGGGTGGAAGAGATGTCAGGTCAACTCTAACCCAACCAAGGAACCAATGCAGTTATGTTTGTCACAGAGAAATTAACTGTGGTGATATATTGTGTCCCCCAATATATTGTGCATCCTAATAAACTTATCTGGGGTCAGAGAACAGAACAGCCACTAGATACAGAGACTAGAAAATGGTGGCACTCACACCTTTAATCCTATCACTTGGGAAGCAGAAATCCATCCGATCTCTGTGAGTTTAAAGCCACACTGGAAACAGCTAGGCATGGCGACTTGTAGTGGGTAGCCATTCCAGCTTTGATCTAGAAGTTCCAACCTCCATTGAGGCTTCGGTAATGGTCACACCTACAAGGCGGGCCTGAGAGAAGATGCTGAAGACCCAAGATCCAGATGCACGGGCTCTCTTGGTTCCTGGACCCTGGACGCTGGAAGTAGACTGAGCAGAGTTCTCCAAAGAACACGGCCGGACTGCGCTGCACCTTTCCCAGACCCTGTAAACTATCCCTTCACTTGTAAGTTACCCCACAAAATAAACCTCCCTTTTAACTACGTGGAGTGGCCATAATAATTTCACCAATAGTGACTCATACCTTTAATCCCAGGAAGTGATGGCAGAAAGCAGAAAGGTGTATAAGGTGTGAGCACCAGAAATTTAGAGCCTGGTTAAGCTTTTAGGCTTTTGATCAGCACAGTTCAGCTGAGAGGCATCCAGTCTGAAGAAACAGGATCAGCTGAGGAATTGGCAAGAACAGGTGGCTGTGACTTGTTCTGCTTCTCTGATCTTCCAGGATTCACCCCAATAACTGGCACCAGGTTTCATTTTATTAATAAGACTCTTTAAGATTCATGCTACAATTAACCATGGTGAAAGTCCTTTTAGCCAATTAAACATGATGAGGGGGGAATGTTGGAAGCCCCATATAAGACCAGTTAGAAGGAAGCTGAGGGTCCACAGAAAAAGACCCCAGCCCTCCAGCATCCCACAGAGGCAGTCACTTCTCCAGTGCCTTAACCAAGCTCATCTCTTACAGAGGACAAAAGTGACACATCCACCTGACCCACACAGAAGAGGACTCCAGAGTTTTGGGAGTTTTTCCCTAACTTTCCACATTGGCTTTGGGCTGGAGGAACAGGAAATTGTTCAGGGACGAGGAAATCAGGACTGTGCTTAGGTCAGCAGAGTGATAATGGAGGCATAGGCTCTAATCTCAAAGACTTGGAAGGTTGCCTTGCTGATTACAAAAACCCTGACTGAAGTCAGCTCCACAGACTGAGGATGCTATGAGCTGGAGGTGTCCACAGGAAAGTTCTCAATTCTGTTTATAGAATAGTCACATGGCCCTTAGATGGGGTGACCAGACAACCAGAAAATCCCAGAATGCCCCTGCTGTGTACAGCCAGAGCTGAGGTGTAAGCTGGTCTGTGTACTGATACCTCTGTAGTCAGATACAAGGTTCCCTGTGGCCCTACACAGGGCAGGGTCCAGTCTTGCTTTTCTTGATGAGCCCAGGGAAATATTAGAATATGTTTCCAGCCTGCATTCTGGACCAAAAAAGGCGGGAGCATGGGAACCACTCATGCATTTAGAGGACGGTAATTAATATTAAGTGCATTAAATAATTTAATTGGACAGGCTATGTTTTATGTCACATATCTTGCATGCTTAGTGGTGTCTCCACTAGCATGACCTTGACACAGACTCACTCAGCTAAAGGCTTTTTCCTGAAGTAGCTCTGAGGTCCGGCTGCCTGCTCTGATAACATGGGGCACAGGATTGAGATAAAGTAGGCTATAGTCAGTGTTGGTCAAATTCTCTCCAAGCCACAGTTGTGAGCAGACTAAGGCACGAAGCAGCAGAGGCTCTTGGTGGTGGCCACTGCAGAGCTATTGACTCAGGACAAAAGGGTTTTTTGCATAACCAGGTGGAGTGAAGACCGGGAGAGGGGCTTGGGCAAGGGTTAGAGTGGCTGAGGAGGAGGGAGGAAGAAAAAGGTTCTGCAGATTGTAGGTGGATTTGAATCAGGTCAAGAGAGGAGAGGAAGGAAAGATGGGAAACAGAGGAACGGAGGACAAAGAGGAGACCGATAGAAGAGCTTAGTTAGGGCTACAGGAGGACGGGAAGAGAGGAGACAGAGAGGAACTGAGTGTGAGAACAGACCTGAAGCTGTGCAGATAAAATTTTGTCTTAGAGAAATAAAATGGACACACGAAAGAGCACAGTGTATAAAGATTCTTTTCCCTTGGATTACCCCACACCAGCTGTAGTGTCTTCCCCAAGACTCTGGGAGAAATCTTCTCAGGGCAGGCCCCTGGGAAAATTTCGATAGATCTTTGTGAGTTCAAGGCCAGCCTGGTCTACAGAGTGAGTTCCAGGACAGCCAGGGCTACACAGAGAAACCCTGTCTCAAAAAAAAAAAAAAAAAAAAAGTTAATCAAAATTTATGTTAAAAAGAAAGAAAAGAAAAGAAGGAATAGACCTCTTCCAAACCCTGTGGTCTCTCAGTCAGGAACTCAGGCCTGAGCCAGCTTTTCTAGGTAGCTCCTGCATGGAGTCTTTGCACAGCATGGCAGCTGGATTCCAACACTAAGTGTTGAAGCTGCAGAAACCTCAGCCAAGCTTCTAAAGCCACCAGAGTCGGGGAGGGGGTGGGGAGAGTCACAGCCACATTTTCAACGGCCCCAGCATCCTATGCACATTCCGCATCTTTGCCCACTTTTGCCAGAGAGGGGCACAAAATGAACTCCTGCCCTCTCACAGGAGGCAAGGATTCCCAGGTACCTCCTGTAGCTGTCTGCTTCCATCCAGCAGTCAAACAAGGAGGCCACGCTTCCCAAGCCGGGCGAGGGGCTCTTGAATTTTCTTCAGTCAATAACCACTACCAACTGGGGCAACTAGATACTGAGGCGCACTGCCCATGAACTCCAGGAAACAGGGACCCCTGTGTGTGTGTGCAGATATGTGCATGCACAATGGTATATTGATATGTCCATGTATTCGGAATACGTGTATGTGTTTGTATGGGTGTATGAATTGTGCCATGTTACACATAAGTAAGTGAATATTGACCGGTGTGTGTGAAATGTGTGAAAGTGTTCTAAGACAGAAACAAAGCAGTAAAGAGTCAAAGACAGGTAGAGTCAGAAAGGTGGGCATGGCAAAGAGGGAGTGGGCCGGGGGGGGGGGGGGGGGGGGGAACAGCAGCTTTCTGCTCAAGTGTTTGTCCAGTAGGAGCTGGGGCAGTGAAAGGACCCTGTAGCATAGGGTTAGCCTTGGGGCAGGAGCAGCTTTCTTTCCTTCTTTCCTTCTTTCCTTCTTTCCTTCTTTCCTTCCTTCTTTCTTTCTTTCTTTCTTTCTTTCTTTCTTTCTTTCTTTCTTTCCTTCTTTCTTTCCTTCTTTCTTTCTTTTTTTAAGATTGATTTATTTATTATGTATACAGTGTTCTGCCTGCATGTATGCCTGCAGGCCAGAAGAGGGCACCAAATCTCATTATAGAAGGGTGTGAGCCTCCACGTGGTTGCTGGGAATTGAACTCAGGACCTCTGGAAGAACAGCCAGTGCTCTTAACCTCTGAACCATCTCTCCAGCCCTAGTATTTATTTTCTTTTGTTTTGTTTTGTTTTGTTTTTCGAGACAGGGTTTCTCTGAGTAGCTTTGAGCCTTTCCTGTAGTCCAGGCTGGCCTCGAACTCAGATCCGCCTGCCTCTGCCTCCCCAGTGCTGGGATTAAAGGCGTGCACCACCACCCAGCTGGCAGCAGCATTCTGCTGCTGTGTGTCAAGGGTTGAGCAGGAAGTCCCTCCTTACTGGCCATAGTCACTTTCTCCACTCAGTGAGCAGCTTGTCCCCCTGCTTCAGGGCTGTCTGGGGTGACCCAGCAGGAAGAGGGAAGCTAGACACAGCATGAACCTCAAGAGGCAACCTTGTTCATCAAAGCAAGTAGCAGGACTTCTGTCTCCTGTTTCTGCTTCCTTCCAGGGCCCAGCACCACTGCCAGGGGCCAGGGCTCTGCCTGCTGGGCTTCACTTTACAGCTGTGCCTTCAAGCCCTTGGAACCCTTCTGTAAAAAGAGTCTTTCTACGGGTGTTAGGAGTTGAGGCCCTTCTGCTTGTTGCTAAGATGGATGAGTAACCATAGCCTTACTAACCACCTGCTCATGATGAAGGGGAATAAAGCTGGCACTGGGGGTTTTGTGTCCCTAAGGACAGTTCCCTAGGCCCCCCTCCAGGACTCTGGGCCCTTGGGGAATCAGTGGGCACTAGGTGCAGCATTCAGGGGACTCTCCTTCCCTTTTGTAGCTGTGGGCCGGGGTCCTCTCCTGCACTGGCCTGTGACCCTCATAGCCTCTAGCCTCCCCCAACTTCACTGAATCAAGGGTGTCTTTTGTATTCCAAAGGCCAAAGGGCCAGGCTTGCCTTTAATTAAAATGCACATCCTTTAATTAAAGGCCCCATAACACATGAAGGGCATCACTGAAATACGACGTGTGACATAGTCATCACCCTGCTGTTAATTACTAATTAATGAAGCTATTTCAATTAATAACTTCTCCACCACTACTCCCCCTTGGACAGGCCCCATGCTGAGGTGAGTCCCTGAATCACCAACAACTGGCTTCTTGCCAGAGACTCCAACCTGAATATTCATGACCCAACTTCAGTGCTTTTCAATTAAACATAATAAAGTAAATCCCATCAAAAGTGTATTTCTAACTCACAGGCCATCTCCCTTTACTACCTCACTTATCAGGAGCCAGTGGATGGGGGAGGGGCAGGCAGACAGGTGAACAGAGAACACTGGGGACTTGGGACGCTCCTCAGCCCAGGGCACATCCCAGGTCTGGTGGCTTCACCCAGAAGGTTGATGTCCAGGAGTTCCCAAGGGAGCGAGTAGGCACCTCGAGGCATTGTTATCCTACAGCTGAAGGACAATAGCCCAGACATAGGGAGAGCTCAGAGATGTGGAGGGGACATTAACATACTAATTATGAATATTAAACAGCCATTAAAGATTCTGCTTTGAAAAAAATGACAGGAAAGTCTCACTTAAAGTAACTAGGAGGGGGAAGCCCTGTACCTGAGCTAGAGCTAGAGGGTGGGGGATCCCTAGGGAGGTGTGCACAGGGCTTCTGGAGCCTGCGGACAGGCCAGCAGCTTGGTTAGGTACAGCCTCAGCTGGAGGGACATTTAGGCAGAAAGAGGTCGGAGGACTCAGGTTCAGGGAGACACTAGGCATGACCAGGGTGTGCCTCCAGGGCCACACAGGACCCCAGGAGATGTGTCTGCCCCTCCAAACTCCCCTATGGATAATCCAGCAATAGTCACAAATATGGTCAATCCCAGAATCATCATGAGGGACAAACCATGTACAAAGTGGGGTTCATTGCTGCCCTAGCCTGGCTCTCTTGCCCTAGACTGGGTTCCCAGGAGACCCCGCCCAGGATGGCTCATCCTTGATGGGCCCCAGTGTGGGGAAATGAGCCTCTTTTCCCATGAAGGATTATCCCCTGAGGGAGAGATTGAAGGTCTCCAGGGCCGTCTACTGAGGCCCACATGTGCCCAGGCAGAGGACAGCTCTCACCACCAACACTAAGCCCAATATCTCAGTCACTCTTGCTCTGAGAGGGAATGAGGACAGGTTCCCAGGGGCAGCAAAGGCCTAGGATATAAAGGGAGGATGTGGGAGGGCAGGCGCTGTAGTACCACACTGCTGCATCATTGGGAGATTGGACCTGCAATCTCTCAGCACCAGCGTTCTGTGTCTTCTCATCAAAGATGGAGTCAGGAACCACATGTTCAGCTCTGCTGGCCAGCAGGAGGTACCCACTACAGATGTCCCAGACTGAGGGTGGGAGGGACTGGTGGAAAGGTTCTCACCTGTCATATGTCAGGCTCCTACCCAGCATCCAACATGCCCACCCCAGCCCTGGGGAAGGATTGAAGGCCTAGAGAAGGTTCCTCCTTGGTTTCATATCCGTCTTTGCCTCACTATGTATGAACTGGGCTTGACTTCACCCCTGCCATCTTCAATGTGTTCCCTCCTCCTCTTCTCTTCGAGGTGGCAGAACACCAGCCCCCACTTCCCCTTTGTGTACTGAGATGGACACTAGGTGGCACCAGGCCCCACAGAATCCTGAGGTTAACATGGCTCTGTCTGGTAGTGCCCTCTCTTGGACAGAGGTGGAATGTCAATGGCTGTATGCAAGGCTGTGAGCTGAACAGACAAAACACCACCAGCCTCGTACACCCAGGCATAGACATTCACACACACTCATACTCACACTCATTTACACAGACTCTGTTTCTGGGATGTCCTCAGGGTTCCAGACCTACAGGAGAAAGACCCCACAGACACCAACAGGAGCCCTGGACTGCCCTGGAAGCTCTAAAAACCTTTTCTAGACACTGAAGCAGGAGGAAGGCTCTGGCATCAATCTAAGGGCCTGAGAACCTGGTGTCTGCGGCTCTTCCTCCAAACAAGGCCAGACTAGCTATGTGCATGTGCAGGGCTGGGGAGGTGAGCCCAGCTGGGCTCCATGAGATGATAAGAGAACCTGGCAAGTGAGGAGAGAAGGAAGGGAGTCAAGCTTCTCACCACTCACTCTGGTGTCTCTACAGCCTGCTCAGAGTTCCTGCACTCACTGCCCTTCATGTGAAGACCTCTCTCCAAATGCAGCGTGTACATGATCACTGTAGGGTCCTAATGCCTCTACTAGCCCTCCCCAGGAAGGTTCCCTCTTACCCCTTCTAAATGCCTCTGAAAAGCTCGATGCCCACCATGGCCAAGACCTCCTACCCAGAACTCCCTAAGACAGCCAAAGGACCTCCACATCCCAGTGGCTGCTTCCAGAGCTTGGAACTGTGAGAGGCAGGTTATAGGATTTTGCCGAATGAACCCACAAAGGCAAGAATTTACCAGCAAACAATTAGCCAGTTGGCTCTACTGGTACTCAATTAGCTACTTCATGCTCATCCTCTCACAGCCCGTCTCATCCTAGTCTGTGGTAGAAGCATGCCTACACCACCCTGACCATGACATACCTGCCTACCAGATTACAGGCATGCAGCCCCACCTTGCTGTAACTCCAGCACGCTCCTTCCACCAGACACAGCCTGAGGGTGACAGAACTCTGAGACAATGGCCCAGGTGAAGCAGCTGAGGGGAGGTGACGCCCCTGAAGCTCATGCAGCAGCCTCTGCTTACCATCTACCCTTTAAAGAAATGACAAAATGTGGCAGATGCATCTAGGAACCAGATATAAACCACTAGTTTACTCTGGAATGTGATACCTTTAAAGGATCCAGCAGGGCCTGACCAATGGCATGAACTGCATCACCACAGGGGCTTCAAGGAACTGGAAGGCCACATAATTCAGGGCCTCCAGGAGAAGGGAACTTACCCCACAGCAAAGATTGCCCAGCTAGCTGTGGATAAAGTCCTGAAGTGCCAATTTTATTCGCACATGGGCTGCAGCATGGTTCACATGAGGATAGAAGTAAGCCATCATCAACAGGCAGATGAACAGATGACTGAAGTGGAACCCATCCCTGTGGTCCCAGCTAACAGGAGGCAGAGGCAGTTTGAGCCCAGTAGTCAAGAGACAACATATAAGGCCCTTTTCCCTCAACTGTCTTTGTTATGGTTTTATACTGCTGTGAAGAGGCATCATCACCATAGCAACTCTTATAAAAGAAAGCATTTCATTGACTGGCTTACAGTTCAGAGGTTTAGTCCATTATCAGAAAGCATGGCAGCAAGCAGGCAGACATGGTGCTGGAGAAGAGCTGAGAGTTCTTCATCTGGATCAGTAGGCAGCAGGAAGAGAGAGTGAGCCACTGGGCCTGGCTTGAGCTTCTGAAACCTCAAAGCTTGCCCCCAATGACACACTTCCTCCAACAAGGCCACACCTCCAATAATGCTGCTTCCTGTGGGCCTATGGGGCCATCTTCATTCAAACAGTCATACTCACTCAATGGAATATTTGACATTTGCTGTGGAATAATCTTGTACACTGTAAAGATTTGTTACTCAAATTGGTTTAATGAAATACTTTTTGGGCAGTATCCAGGTAGGAAGTACAGGCAGGGCGACCAAATTAAGAATGCTGGGAAGAAGAAGGGCGGAGTCACCAGCCAGATACAGAGGAAGCAAGATGAGAACTCCAAACTGAGAAAAGGTACCAAGCCACATTGCTGTGGGACGTTCTGTATGTCAAATGTGTTGCTCTAATTGGTTAATAAATAAAACACTGATTGGCCAGTAGCCAGGCAGGAAGTATAGGCGGGACAAGGAGAGAGGAGAATTCTGGGAAGTGGAAGGCTGAGTCAGAGAGACACTGCCAGCTGCTGCCATGGAAAGCGAGATGTAAGGTACTGGTAAGCCACGAGCCACATGGCAACTTATAGATTAATAGAAATGGGTTAATTTAAGATATAAGAACTAGATAACAAGAAGCCTGCTGCAGCCATACAGTTTGTAAGCAATATAAGTCTCTGTGTGTTTACTTGGTTGGGTCTGAGCGGCTGTGGGACTGGCAGGTGAGAGAGATTTGTCCTGACCGTGGGCCAGGCAAGACCAGAAAAACTCTAGCAACACCACATGGCTAAACATAGATAAGAATTATGGGTTAATTTAAGTATAAGAGCTAGTTGGTAATAAGCCTGAGCTACCAGCTGAGCATTTATAATTAATATAAGCCTCTGTGTGGTAATTTGGGAAGCAGATGCTGGGTATTTGGGAGTAGTTGGCAGGACAGAAACCTCTATTTACAGAAGTTGGCTTTCCCCCTACCCCTGTGGTAATGAAATTGATTCAACCCAGGCAACTCTCACATATGAAGTAAGAGGTTGAGTACTGAACTCTATCCTAGATTCAGACAATAGAGTATTATTCAGCCTTGGAAAGGTAGGAAATTTAGACAAACAAACAAACAAAAATGGGGTTTCTCTGTATAGTCCTGTCTGTCCTGGAACTCACTCTGTAGACCAGACTGGCCTCAAACTCAGAGATCCACCTGCCCCTACCTCCCAAGTGCTGGGGTTAAAAGTGTGCATTACCACCACCTGGCTAAGGTAGAAAATGTTGGTGCTTGCCTCACCATAAGTGACTCCTGAGGGCATCGTGTTGAAGAAAAAATTTCTTCACAAAGGTACAAAGGAGTCAAATTCATCCACAAAAAGTAGAGTGATGGGTGCTAGGAGCTAAGGGTAGGGAAAGGGAGTTAATATTTGACAGGGACAGTTTACTTTGCAAGTTAACGAAGTTCTTAGATGCTGGTGTGATGATTGCACAATGCAATTGGTTTAATACTGCCCCACTACATTTTAAAAAATGCAAGATAATAAATTTTACATTACCTGTAATCAGGAGGATGAGGAAGGAGAGGAGACTGAAGAGGCAGGCTCCACTCCTCAGGTCTTTCTTAGGGTTTTCATTGCTGTGACTAAACATTATGACCAAAAGCAAATTCAGGAAGAAAAGGTCATTTCAGCTTACAACTTTCAGGTCACACGGCATCACTGAGGGGAACTGGGGCAGGAACCCAAGGCAGAAACCTGAAGGCAGGAATTGAAGCAGAGTTACTTGTGGTGGCATTGTGTCCCCCAAAATGTTGTGCATGCTAATAAATTTATCTGGGGTCAGAGAAGAGACCAGCTACAATATTAAACATAGAGGATAGGCAGTGGTAGCACATGCCTTTAATCCTAGCATTCCAGAGGCAGAAATCCCTCTGGATCTCTGTGAGTTCAAGGCCACATTGGAAACAGCCAGGCATGGTGACTCACGCCTTTAATCCCAAGAAGTGAGGCTTTAATCCCAGGGAGTGATGGCAGAAAATAGAAAGGTATATAAGGTGTGAAGACCAAGAACTAGCAGCATTTGGCTGGTTAAGATTTTAGGCTTTTTTTTTTTTTTTGGTTTTTTTTGAGACAGGGTTTCTCTGTGTAGTTTTGCGCCTTTCCTGGAACTCACTTTGTAGACCAGGCTGGCCTCGAACTCACAGAGACCCGCCTGGCTCTGCCTCCCGAGTGCTGGAATTAAAGGCATGTGCCACCACCGTCCGGCAGCTTTTAGGCTTCTAGCAGCACAGTTCAGCTGAGAGGCATCCAGTCTGAGGAAACAGGATCAGCTGAGGAATTGGCAAGGTGAGGAAGCTGTGGCTTTTCTGCTTCTTTGATCTTCCAGCATTCACCCCAATAACTGGCTTCAGGTTTGATTTTATTAATAAGAACTTTGAAGATTCATGCTACAGTTACTAGTTTACTCCTCATGACTTACTTGTTCAATCTACTTTCTTATACAACTCAGGATCATTTGCCTGGGGGTGGTATCACCCACAATGGGCGGGGCCTTCCCATATCAATGCTAATGGAGAAAATGGCTCCACAAGGCCCATCCAGATCGCCTGTAGGCATTTTCTCAATTGAGGCTCCTTCTCCCCAAATGACTCTCACCTGTGTTAAATCGAAAAACAGTAGTCAGCACAGGGGCCTTCTTGGATACGTCTCCCCAGTCTCAGGAACTCAACCATGGAGGCTTCTGGAAGCACAGCCTGAGGCTCTTAGGAAGCTCCCCCTGATGAAATGCTCAGGTCCCATCCTACAGGGCCAGGCTAGAGAGAGAGCTCATTGGCTAAGCACATGCTTTTTTAGACGACCCAACTGTTGTTCAAATCTTAGATGGTCTTATAATAAAAAAACCCAAAGCCAGATATCAGGGTGAAAGCTGAAAGATCAGAGAAGCAGAGCAGCCAGCCACTAGTTCTTACATCTATGAAATCTTCAGCCTAAAGAGTGAGTTCCTGTGTCCTCAGGCCTTATATACCTTTCTCTGCCCAGCCATGTCACTTCCAGGGATTAAAGGTGTGTACCACAACTTCCTGACTTCTGTGTCTAATCTCGTGGCTGGCTCTGTCCTCTGGTCCTCAGCAAGTTTATCAGGGTACACAATACATCACCTTACCTGAGTTTTGTTCTTCCACTCTGGGCATCTTATAACTGCCTATAACACCAGCTCTGGGGGATCAGATGTCCTCTTCTGGCCTGTATGGGCACCCCCACACATATAGTATACATTCATACACACATGCATAAAAATAAAAACAAACAGGGTGGCGATGGCACATGCCTGTAATCCCAGCTCTCAGGAGGTAGAGCCAAGCAGATCTCTGTGAGTTTGAGGCCAGCCTGATCTACAGAGTAAGTTCCAGGACAGGCACCAAAACTACACAGAGAAACCCCGTCTTGAAAAACTAACTAACTAACTAACTAACTAAATAAATAAATAAATAAATAATAAATGTCTTAAAAGATTATTTTTTTTTATCAAAATTGAGAGACCCTGGGGGAACATTTATGCTCATATGCCACTTTACGGCACATCTGGTGGTATGGTTCAGGGCATCTCACTCTGGAAATGTGTGCACACTACTGACAGTTGTATTAGACAGGTGAGGAAGCACTGCTGGCTACTAAGTAAAGCAGTTTGGGCCTCACATCCACATCAGTGCTCTGAGGAACTCCTCTGACTGGCACCTGACTGTTTTCCTTGTGAGTGGATCATAAACATCCTCAACACATGTTCATTCTTTAAAAAATTAATTGCATGTGTGTGTGCTTTCCCATGCTAGTGCATCTGGAGGCTAGAGGTGGGCACTGGGTGTTTTCTTCTACAGTTCTCTATTTTCTGAGACAAGGTCTCTCATTATACATGTAGTTCACCATTTAAGCTAGACTGGCTGGTCTGTGACTCCTCAGGATTTGTTGGGGTTACATGTGTACACCACAGTATCTGGCTTTTATCGGTAGGTTCTGAAAACCCAAACTCAGGTTCTCATACTTGTTCACCAAGCATTTTACCCACTGAGCCTCCTATCCAGTCTCCACATGTTCATTCTTAGAAGTACAGGCATGTTGTGGTCATTTTGAAGTGAGAACAGCTGATTCCTAGCATGAGACCCTCACAAGACTGAGTCCATTAGCATGCCCTCACAGGAGAGGGAGAGATCATGAGGCAGTTTAGCCATACCAGGCCCCTCCCCCGATGGCTCAGTGAGGAAGACTTTCCTTTGTGGTATAGCTGTAAGTTGCCCGTGTTCCTGTAAATAACTCCAGTTAAACTCATTGGTAAACTGGGCACAGTGGCACAGGACTTTAACCCCAGCACTTGAGAGGCAGAGGCAAGAGGATCTCTGTGAGTTCTAGGCTAGCCTGGTCTACATAGTGAGTTCCCAGGACAGCCAGAGCTACACAGTGAGACTCTGTCTCAAAAAAAAAAAACAACCTCATTAGTTTAACCAAGTTAGACTTGGGTGGAACCATTTTTGGTTTGTGTTTTGTTTTGAAACAGGGTCTCTCTACATAGTCCTGGCTGTCCTGAAACTCACTATGTAGACCAGGCTGGCCTCCAACTCATAGAGAGATTCACCAGCTTCCCAAGTGCCAGGATTAATGGTGTGTGCCCCTGTGCCTGGCTATGTAGAATCATTTTTTGTGTGTGATCAGTGATCTTACTATGGGTGAATAGAAGTTTGTTTGTCTCCCCAGTAAAAGGTCAATGCAACAAAAGGTGGTGAATAAAATAACAATCTTCTTTGAAATAGTTTAATAGTTTTCACTTAAATAAGGCTTTGGTGAGATTCACCATATATAAAGATAATCTCTATATAAACAGGCATCTTGGAGAATTCACCATCAGTTCATCAAACCACAGCTCCACAAGTATAAAAGGGGAGGTAGAAAAACAAGGCCAGAAAGTGGGGAAGGTTTCTCTGAGTTCTGGGGTCTGTGACAGCTGGGGTGTCCAGCCGGAGCCCAAGGAGTGTCAGGCACCTACCTACCCAGGACACATCAGTAGTGCTGAGGGATCCACAGGAAGGGAGTGGGGGCTGGGGAGGGGCTGGGGAGGCAAGCAAGGACCTCTGGCCCACTGCACACTGGTCCAGCTAGAGTGGCAGCCTGACTTGGGGGAGAGGCAGAAACCATGGCTTCTTTAGCACTGCGGTTCTTGGGGGCCTGTCTTATCATGGGTACTCAGCTGAATGTCAATAGACAGGTTATCACTACTGGAGAGATGGGGGTTGGAAGATGCCTGGAGTAGGTGGGGGTCAGAGCTGCTCCTGAACATCCTCCAGCATACAAAACATCTTCAACACAGAGAAAACTTATCAGAGAAACCACCCACATAGACCGGAGCTGTGAACGACTCCCATCAGTAGTGCAGCTTTCATGAGAGCAGGCAGCCGTCCCACTGCATCTGAGAGGAGGGCAGGATGGTCCTGACTAGCAGATGGGGACACTGAAGCTCAGAAAGGCCGTGACTCTACTCCTGACATGGGCCTGTGTGGGTTCATGTGTCTGTCTCCACCTATCTCTCCAATTCTTTAGGATTCCCCAAGAGACCATGGTCTTTGTTGTCTGCTCATACATCTGAGATGCAGATTCAGTTTCACCAACAGAACTGCTGTCCTTAGGCTGCTGACATCAGGGTCCTGGATGGGAGTGGATAGTCAGGGAGCTAGAGGTCCTCATGAGTAGGGGTCAGGTCCACCCTCTGGGCCTTCCCAAACACCAGAAAGGTGCCCAGTCCCAGGTTGCTGATGATGGCCACCAAGTTGAAAACACACGTCCAGGAGCCAGTGGCCTCAATCAGGTAGCCACCCAGACACACGCCTATCACACCTGGACAAGAGAGGCAGAGACTGACTGATGCTCCAGGGAAGCTGGCCCCACATATCAGTGAGCTCTAGGGGCAGAGCAGGGCAAACTATAGACTCCCCCGAAGACCCTGAGATAAATTTCAAAATCTGAGCTGTGGACCACAAAAGACTCAGTCTCAGGAGTCTCAGAGGACACAGACTTCACAGGCCATTCCAAATTACATATTGATGGTGTCCCCTCGCCACATCCCACCCAAGAGAAACAAAGCAGAAGGTAGAGAATGAACCTCTGTTAGCCCAGGTACTCGGTGGAGGGACCAGTCAGGGGAGAATGGCTTGGGAGTCTCCCACCATTACCCAAGTCAAGTGGCAGCTCAGCTGGCACAGCTGTGACCCCCTTGGGCCATCTTGGGGTTTGTGCTCTACCTTGACTCCAAGTCCAAGCTCATGTACTAATTGACCCAACCAAAGAACAAGAGAACCTCTAGGCCTGGGCCTGGAGCCGCCCCTTACCTGCCAAGGCCCCTGCAGTGTTGGCCACACCTGCAAACAGGAAATTGTGGGGAGAGACACCATGAGAAGACCCCCTGTTGCTCTACAGCCCAACCACCTGGGATAGCCCACTGGCAAGGGTAGGAATGAAGCAGGATAAGCAAGCGGCTCACCAAACAGAAAACCAGCACAGGATGGGGCCAGGTCCTGAATATTGACGGAAATACCACTGCAGGAAACAGGAAGGCATGTGAGTGGCACAGGCATGGCCACCTCTGCTTGGCCTGAAGGGGCTGCTAGCACATAATGAGGGTTATAAGTCACCAAAAGATACCCAGACCTGCCCCTGCCCCTACCTGCCAGGTGCTGCTAGGCCTGCTGACACCATCTACCCCACACCCCAGCTCTCCCACTCTCTTGCTGACACAATACCAGAAGCTGCTCCTGAGAATGTACACAAGGCCAGAAAAGCATGCTTCAGGAGGCTCGCTGTCTGTTAATTTGAAACAGCTTTGAACTGGGTTCCTAATGCGCCCGAAGATGCTTCATTAAGATTGCTATTGCTTGGAATAAGAGAAAAGATGCAAAAGGAAGAGAACAGACTGCAGAGGGGCATCAAGCTGGTGTTTATATTCATTCCTCTTCCCAGGCCCTCCTCCCAGTACTGGGTGTGGGGGGGCATCCCTATTTTCTTGAATGACCCTAGCTCAGTACTCAGATCTGCTCACTGTGACAGATTATGGTAAGCTTTCCCTAACTCCATCTTCATAAGCCCCTGAGCCAGAATGCTCTAAAACCTGGCAGCCCGTGGAATAGACCATGAACTCTTACCTGTGGTTGAAGGTCTGGAAACTAACGGAAGCTGATGCAAAGATAATAGCCTTGAGGAAGCTTGTGGTATGACCCAGACACAAGGCAAAAATGCTTGATAGACCAAGGCCCATCACCTGCAGGACAGGACTGGTGAGGGGCCAGGAGCCATGCTGGCCAATATGGCTTATCCTGTCTTGGCCCCACCCAAAGGATCCCTAGTGTTCTGAACAAGATCAGGTTGGTTCTCCCTAAAAACTCCTACCAGGCTGGGGCTTCCCTACCCTATGTGCCCTGAACACATAGAACACAGACCATGTTCAGAACTCAGAAAAGGTTCTCAGATAGCCAATAATGACCCCAGAGCATCTTCCAGGGGCCATCTACAGAAGCCCCTTTCTGGGCCCTATTGATGTAGATTGACCTCTGATGGTTTGATATCCCAGATTTTTGAATCTGAGCTGACCCTGCCAATGCCTAAGAGCAAGTGCTGCTTCTGAGACCATGAAACCTGGTACAACTTTCCCAGCTCGTATCTTTGATCTCAGCCTGGTTCAAGAAGTCAGGAGATTTGAGTACACACCCTCAGGTCCCAGGAGACCAGAACGAAGTAAGGATGTCCATAGAAGGATGTGGTTATTTGAATTAGAATGGTCCCCATCGATTCAAATATTTGAATACTTGGCCTCCAGTTGGTGGAACTGTTTGGGAAGGATTAGATGTGGCCTTGTTGGAGGAGGTGTGTCACTAGAGGTGGACTTTAAGGTTTCAAAAAAACCACACCATTCCCAGTGTTTCTTTCTCTGCTTTGTGGTTGTGTCTCAAAATGTGAGCTCTCAGCTACTGCTCCAGGGCCATGCCTGTCTGCTGCCATGCTGCCCACCATGATGGTCTCGGACTCTAACCCTCTAAAACTAGAAGCTCTAAATAAACTCTTTCTTCTGTAAGTTGCTTTAGTCACAGTGCCTTATCATAGCAATAGAAAAATAGGACAAGGGATTCAAATGATTTTCCTACCTGCATGAACTTACGCACTGTGATGACTCTGTAACCTGAGCAAGGAGAAAGACCCAGGATGAGTTTCCATCAGCTTATCTGGGTGACTCTTAAATGTGTCCTCAATGGGGTCCCCCCAAAAATCACAGAAGAGGAATACGGGTGCTCAGGGCAACACCTCAGGGTTCCAGACAGGAGATTTCCTTCATGGTTTGAACCCTCCCATGCTCAGTATGTGTGTCAGAGGGTTTCCTGTGGTGCAGTTTGGGTAGGAACATGGAAGGACAGCCCCATGGGCCGTTACAAAAGTGTCAGCTATCAGGCAAGCTTAGTCCAGTTCCTCTGAGTTTCTTCAAATTACCTGATCTTACCACAATGAATATGTGCTACTTTCTATTGAGGAGAACCTATATCCTGCAAATGAGCACACATGTGCCAGTCCTCTACACCTGAGTCTGTAAGGGCATTCCCCACAGGGCTGCAATATGGCCCCGTGGGGCTGCAGTATAGCCCCTGGAATTCTGGAAGATTCAAGAGCAGAGCTGGGTACCTGTGACAGTTGACGCACCAGATGCCTTCCTTTCCGTGGAGAGGTTCAGGATTATGTTCACTAGGATCCTCTTACTGTCCCCAACCCTACCCATTAAAGAGGACACCTCGGAAGATACAAGGGACTCCTCAGCCCCAGGCTACATCCATTCCTTGAGCTGACTCTAAATGATGGTCTGTCGTCTGTCACAGGATGGTGGTATGGCCTTTCCCCAGTGAGGCAGCTGCATTGCCAGAGGGGAGTGAGATCCCTGAGGCTGTGGATTACCCGCGACAATTTTCCCCAACACTCACCCTGACTGATGAGGCGATCAGAAAGGAAGCCACTGAATAGACTAGCAGGAATTGCCAGCAGCCAGGGCACTACATTGAAGACCCAGCCCTGTAGGGAGAGGTGATACCTCAAAGGTGGCCAGGGTGGCACCTAGCCTCTGGATGACACCCAGGCAAGAGGACCACCCTAGGTTCACCATGTCAGTTGAGCTCTGCCCACCCACAGGCTGGGCCTAAGAGCAGAGGTTCCCAGGAGGACAGGCCTTGACAGCCCATTACCAGCCCCCTAGGCAAGTACTGAGCCCTCTAATGGCTAGCTCCAGAAGCCACATTCCCCACATGCTCACCTTATTGTTATAGGGCTAGAGCCAGGCCAGTCTGCCTGGGAATTTATAGCCCAAGAACTCTGGTGTTCACAGGTCTCGCTTGGATGTGCCATCAGCAGCTTAACTAGCCAGCCCTGAGAGAGGGGGCTCTCTTGGGCTGAGGTAGCTACAGCTATTACAGTGGTAGCTCTCATAGCCGTGAACGAATGTCTGTTCCCAAATGGACTGTCATCTCAAGGCCTGAAGCCCATACGGTGATGGACTTACCAAGCAAAGGGTGTTACCACCCACACACAAGGGCCTTTACACCCCAAGCTTTGCCCTCTTGACCCTGTGAGGACCCAGGCAGCATTACCTACCTTGGAGTGGGGGAAGGTCTCCTTGAAGAAGGTGGGCAGCCAGGAGAGCAGAATGAAGAAGGAGCAAGCCGAGGACAGCTGGGAGCAGACTGCCGCCCTGTGTGTGGGGGCACCAGGCTCAGGATTCTACCCAGCTGCCGGTCGCTCCTGACACTGATTCTATGTGGGACCCAGTCCTTCCCCCAGGACACCAAGGCCCTACCCTCTGAAACATGGGGCATTTGCTGGAGTGTTAGGACTGGGTCCTGCCAAGCATAGCCAGCTCCATGCAACAGTGGCTGCTTTGCCCCATGCCCTGTCCTCACCCATGCTCTGCCTAGCCATGCCAACCCTGGCTCACCAGACAGAGGGCTTCCGGAAGAGTTGTCTCCAGGGCACTTTGGAGGGCCTGGCCATAGGCAGGCCTTGTGCCAGGACACCCAGGGCCAGAATAAGGTCTGGGGGAACAAATGATTTCACAGTGATAGCTTTCAGGACCAGGCACCCCATCTCTGTCCCTAACACAGCAGCCATTTAGGAGCTGCTAGGCAGAGGAGTCAGGGTGCATCTTACCATCCCTTCTAAGGAGTGGCTATCAGGAGGGACCACCCATGAGAGTACAGTTCTATGTCTAACTCGTGCCTGTGCCTGGAGCCCCTCTGAGGCCTCTTCTTGCTACCTGAAGACTCAGCCTAGTCCTACCACCTGCCTTCACCTGCTAGATTCCCTATGTCAGCCTTAGCCTCGATGGAACCATATGATGAGAGTCCAGGGCTGGGGCTGGCAGGCTAAGGGATCAGCACTTAGGTTTTTGAGCTGGTCATTACTATCTTCACCAGGCAGCTATGATTACCCACAAAGATACCCTCAATATGGAGCCTGCTGATATTAGACTCTCACCTGAGATTCCAGCCACTCTTGCCTGTGCTCCCCCCTTACTCCCACCCAGACCCCAGGATGGGGTTTCCCTGTGTAGCCCTGGCCATCCTGTAGACCAGGCTAGCCTCAAACTCAGAGATATGCCTGCTTCTGCCTCCCAAATGCTGGGATTGTAGGCATGCACTACCACCGCCCATGTTTTTTGTAATATTGCCCCAGCTACAAGTGGCTTGGGAGATTAAGGTAAGAAGGGGACTCCACCCATGCTGGGGTGAAACCAAGCTAGATTTGAGTGGAATCATTTCTTTGATCTGTTGGTGGTGGTGCTCTGTCTGGGAGGAGTACATGTTTATTCACTCTTCCCAGGAAAAGTTCATGCAACAGATGTTTGCGGCACTGCGGGGAGGGGAGGGGGCACACGGACTGGCCCGCGTGGCTGCAGTTACCTTTCTCATTCAGCAGGTACCTGTACACGTAGTACACCCAGAGCAAGGTGAGACCACCGGAGAAGTAGAAGACACTCTGCCAGCCACACCAGTCCAGGAGCACCGATCCTACGCCCCCAGTCACCAGGGTCCTGGGGGATACAGAGGAGTGCCGCAGTGACCTCGGTGGCTGTCCACAAATGAGTCAAGCCCCCAGGGCAAGAAGCTATTCAGATGGCCTGCCTCATCTATTTTGCTCTTCAGAGACTGGAGGTGGGACAGTTGGGCAAAGGGAATCTGGGAGCAGCTAAGGAGACTCAGCAGGGAACTGCTGCCGCAGCATTTCTAATTTCTTTCTTCTAGACCTTCAAATTGGTATACAATTTGTCATGTGAATGCTTGGGAGAAAAAAGGTAAGGATAAAAGGATAGCTTAGGAAACATTGAAATGAAAATACTCCTTCCCTCTTTCTTTTTCTCCATGTGTTATGGAGGATAATATTCCAGAAAAACTTCTAAGGGCGAAAGCATGACTGCTAGCACCACGCCCACAGCCTCCTCTTCCCTTTGGCTCCAGGGTGCTATGGTCCCAGAGGCAATAAATGGTACTTTTGCCTCACCCTCCAACCTCCACCTATCACCCTGTGCACTCATCCAAGAGAGAGAGAACACTGGGCTCTGGTGTGAGGCTGAGCTGCCTTTCTTCTTCCTGTGCGTTCATCTGTGCCCCAGGCACAGCACCTGGGCAGTAGTCTACCCTTGGTGGAGGCAGCACTTTCCCTCCCCAGCCCTCCTGGCCATGCATAGAACCCTGTCTGCTGTGCAGGACACCAGGACTGGGATTGAAGGTGTACACTGGACCCCTCTGTAGAATTTGAGCCCCATTGTTTCTTTGACACTCACACTTCACGATATAAACTGTGCTTTTAGTGTTAAATCAGACCACCCTAATCAGCAGAGTGGCTTCTGTGTTCCCACTTTCTCCACTCCCCATCCTGAACTCAGCAACAGTAGACCCAAGCCTGGATGATTCAGAAAGTCCCCATTAGCCTCCCAGGAGTCCACCCAACATACTAGTTAGTGGCCCTTCCTCCATGCATGCTTACATAGGGATATCTCACAGAGGGTGGGGCAGCCTCTGGCTCCCCTAGGGTAAAGCAAGTGCTCACCCACTCCACATGCCAGAGCCCCAGCTTACAGCATCCAGAAAGGCAGAGACATGCTGTGATGGTTAACTTTTATTGTCAACTTGACAAGATTTAGAATCATCATAGAAACACACCTCTGGATGTGTCTATAAAGGTATTTCCAGAAAGGTTAAACTGTGGAGAGGAAGGAAGAACTATCCTGAGTGTTGGCAGCACCAAACCATAGGCTGAGGTCCTGGCCTGAGCTGTTGTGGTGGCAGACACCTTTAATTCCAGGTCTCAGGAGGTGGAGGCAAGGGACGTCTCTGTGAGTTCCAGGCCAGCCAGGGCACACAGTGAGACTTTGTTTCAAAACAAACAAAAACCAATCCCCCCTCCAAAAGGAGAGAGTGAACTGAGTAGTATCAACATGTATCCCTCAGCTCTGGCAGTAATGCAATGTGTCCAGCTGCCTCATATTCCTGCTGTCATGATTTCCCTGCATGATAGACTGTACCCTCAAACTACGAGCTAAAGTAAATCCTGTCTTCTTAATTTGCTTCTTGTCAGTTGTTCTGTGGTGGCAACAAATGTAGCACTTCTCACAGAATTAGGGACAGCAACCAGCCATTGGAACCTAGCACTAGCCAACAGAGTTCTCAAGTACCTCTACCCTGACCATCACGGCTGGACTTGAGGAATGGACCTTCAGGGCTCAGGTGGAAGCTTCCTGAACCCTTGGGAGGTAGGGCCTTACCCGAACTGGGAGCCGGCACCCACAGTGCTGTAGGTAAAGGCCCTTTCACTCTCCTGAACTCTCTGGGACAGCAGACTGGTCAGGGCCGGGAAGTAAACACCTAAAACAAGCAGAGAATGCTGTAACCGGGTTCCCAGAGAAAGCCGGTGAGGGTCAGGACACCACTTGAGTTCGGGCTGTGAATCCAGAAGACGTCCGTGTCTCCTTTCCATTACCTCACTGGGCTGTAAGGGACCAGCAGGGCTGGGCTTTTGGCAACATTTAGGTAAGGAACCAAATTAATTCAGGGTGAGAGTTCTACAGAGTGATGTAAAACATCCCTTGGAGAGCACTCTACTTCAAAACACCTCTGCCCCAGGCATACTACCCGGCCCCCAGGCTATTGTGCACACACACACACACACACACACACACACACACACACACACACACACACTTATATGCCCCACATCGGCTCCCTGGAGACACTTGCTAGCCCTCCCACTAAAACATTTATGTGTGCACACACAGACTACACAGAAGATTCTCACCTGTGCTCTGGCACCCTCAGACACTTCCATACGTGTGCCATGTACACAATATACCCTTCCAGGAAAGAAACTCTACCTACTCTTCTTTGGAGAGTTTCCTCCTTTGGTTTGTAGGCAGCTTAAAAGCTTGGAAATATCAGGATACACAATTCTAATCCCAGTACTCAGGAGGCAGAGGCAGGCAGATCTCTAAAACTTTGAGGCCAGTCTGGTCTACATAGTGAGTTTCAGGCCAGCCAGAGCTACACATAGTGAGACCTTGTCTCAAAATAAATAAAAAAGCTTGAGTATTCTCTTCATTCTAGAGGGTTCTAAACCCCAGTCTGGAGAGACTCCTCGAAAGGTCCCTTTGTGGGTGTGGTAATAGGAACCCACAGATTCCCTGTTGTTATTACTCACAATGGGGAGGCAGGAACCATCAGCCGGCTTCCCCTTTGGAACTTTTTATCACCATGTCAATAAATGGGGCTCCTTAGAAGGCAGTTCTTGTTCCTTGAGAGCATGAGACCTGGGACCTCAGCAGAGGCCAAAGACCCACCACCCTGTGAAGGAGAGCCATGGGGTTGGGTAACTTCATCATCTCTCTCTCTCTCTCTGCCCACAGATAACAAAGATATGGCAACACCCTCCCCCATCCCTGTCCTAGTGAATAGTCATTCAAATAAATATCTTAGTTATATAGAACAGACTTTTGAGCAAAGGATATAGGCACACGGGTGGGTATGCACAGGGCTCTCTCCACCCTTATCTGGCAAGGTTGAATGGCAACATCAGGAGGAAGCTGGAGATGGCCCTCACCTTGGAGCAGACCCGTAAGGATTCGAGAGAATGTCATGAAGGCCAGGTGGCCACTGCCAAGGTGGGCAAGCAGTGGTGTGACGACAGTAATGAAGCCCCAGGTGGAGGCTGACAGCAGGATGACCTTCTCTCCTCCGATGCTGGAGGAGACACGGGGACAGGATGAAGTACTTTTTGAGAGGGCTGAGGGAGCACCACCACTAACCACTGTACAGAGCCTTGTGGTGGGCACTGCACGGCCTGCCCAATAGAGGAGGGGCTGAGTGCTGTGTACGGGACTCAGTTTAGCCTGTCTGTTTCATGTTTCTGTACCCACTGCCCAGAGCTGCCACACCCGACCTCCTCTTCCTACAGGTTAAGCCTCTTCCCAGATACTTGTTGAGCTCCTCCCCCATCGGCCCCTCCTCTCCTGTGTGCAAGGGCAGGACTGACCATACTGACTCTCTGAGGCACCCAGGTGATGGCCCCCCTTCAAGCCTGAGCAGTGGGGAGAGGGGGGTTGGTTACCGATCCCCAAGGTGGCCGCCCACCACCTGAGTCAGGCAGTAGCCCCAGAAGAAGCTGCTGAGCACGATACCAGCCTCCTTCTTGTTCCAGCCGAAGTCCTGGCTCATGGCAACGGTGCAGACGGGCATGGTGACTCGAGCGCAGTACAGCAGGCAGGTGCCCAGGAGTAGCATCCCTGTCCATGCCTGGCACTCAGGCCTGTGAGGCACAGAGAGAGGTCAGGAACTGGAGAGGGCCCACAGACAGTCTTGATCACTCAGATACCTTCCAGAATGGAGTCATGCATACAGTAAGGGTTGGAATTAAGATAACCTCTTTGGTGGGGAGTTTGGCACTGACTTCTAGAAGATAAGGCCAATACTAAACACAGGGGCTGAAAATAGTACAAGAGCCCTCAAGATGTGGGCAAGTTAAATACATGACAGCACATTCACAAGGCTCAGAGCCTGGGTCCATGCTTCTGGCTGCCAGGACTACACCAGGATCCCAAGTTGAGGACCAGACACTAGCATTGCCCATATTCTCAAGCCTCTTATTGACCACAGGGATTCAGAAAGGGAGCCAGAACTAGCAGACAGCTAACAACCTTCAGGGCAGGGGTATGCTAAGTAGGGGAACCCAAAGAAGGCAAGGCTCAGGGGGAGCAGAAGGCTCCCAGTACAGTCAGCCCTCGAAGGTCCCCAGGAAAGCTCTTGAGCCTTCCCAGAAAGGGAGGCAGTCAGGAGAGGATATAGAACTGTGGGGGTAATTTACCCTGGAGGAATTCAGGCAGAGCAAGGTTGATGGGCAGTGAGATCCCACACAGCAGTGCAACTGGGAGCTCAGGGCTCGCACTTGTGTTGGGCTTGTTGTACATCAGACAGTGGGAAGGCAAACAGCCTCAGAGGGGAACAGACCCTGGCACGGCTTCCAACTAAGAAAGGAGTTGGAGTGAGATATCTTGGAGTGAGATATGTGGCCCAATTATGGGGGCCAGGTTCATGCTTCCTGAGAAGAGCTTTGAAGATAATTAACTTCCTGGTATATTTAAGGTCACATGGTAGGCTGGTGGGCTTAGCTGGATGGAAGGGTAGCAAGCAAAGTGCTCTCTCTCTCTCCCTGCCCTGCCTCCATCTTACTGTGCAGACTAGCCTAGAATGATGAAGCTTAGGGTGACTTCAGACTCAAAGCAATCCCCTTGCTTCAGCCTTCTGAGTGCTAGACCTACAGGTATAAGCTACTAACTAGCTTGCTGCTGCTTCTTCTTCTCCTTTTTTAAGACAAGGTCTCTCTATTTTGTCCCAGAGCTCACTATGTAGACCAGGCTGGCCTCAACGCACATGGATCCTCCTGCAGTGTTTTTAAAGGTGTGTGCTGCTATCTGCTGCTGCTTAACTACTTCTTCTTCTTCTTCTTCTTCTTCTTCTTCTTCTTCTTCTTCTTCTTCTTCTTCTTCTTCTTCTTCTTCTTCTTCTTCCTCTTCTTCCTATTCTTCCTATTCTTCTTCTTCTTCTGTTTTATTTTTTCGAGACAGGGTTTCTCTGTGTAGCTTTGGAGCCTGTCCTTGAACTGGCTGGCATCAAAATTACAGAGATCCACCTGCCTCTGCCTCCTGAGTGCTGGGATTAAAGGCGTGTGCCACCACCTCCCAGCTGCTGCTAGCTTCTTAAACATTCAAGTTTTGGATTAATATCCACCCAGAGAATTCTGCTGACCCCAGTGATCTGATAGTGAAACAGGAAATATGGTATGCCCTCCAGACCAGCCTCATCTGCTTTGTCTTTTTGCTCTTCAGTGAATTTGGATATCAGCAGTTTTATGAGAGATGGTGATGACAGACATGTAGGTCTGGGTATTGTTCATGGGTTTGATCACACATGCATAGATCTAAGGTCCACATTATTTCCCTCATCTCAGCTTGTAAAAACCCCAGCTCTCTACTGGGGAGAGAGATCTGATTCCTTTTTTTTTTTTTTTTCCTTTCTAGAGGTGGAAATCAAACCTAAGATCTCACTCTTGCTACGCAAGTACTCAATCACTGAGCCATGTCACTAGTGGGAGGTGGATTTGAGACTTGCTTTCCTGTCTCTGTGTGTGGTCACCTGGCAAGCAGATTCTTTTTTGTAAGAGTTTATTGTTTGAGTAGGCAAACTTGGCCTGATTCTGCCAAAGCAGGACAGTGGAGAATGGCCCTTGAGACCCTCCTCTTAAAGACACCCTGCACAACAAATGTCAACATGAATATTCTACACAGCACTGGCCAGTCAGTCATCAGCCACTTAGAATATCCACAATGACTCACAAATAGTGATGAGCATACCATCCATCGAGGACAGCAATGGAGAATGTGGGTTAGGATGTTTGGGGATTCTGCATAACTATCCTCACGAGGATTCTAGAAGAAAACTACAGTTCAGATTTTTAAAGTAGGAAATGGGTTTGAGGTCTAGGGAAGTGGGTGCTCCATACAGAAGGAAGAGGGAGGGCTTGGGGGAGGACATCTTCTCTGGGAGGGGGCAGACAGGGGGGTTGCATAACTGGACACAAGTCCTTTGGAAGTGGGCTGGAGTCTCGAGGCAGGTGACTGACACTGGCCACCCCCTCAACATAGGTACAGACAGAGCAGGGAAGAGACAAACTAGCAGATCTCCAGCTAGAGGACTAGGTTTGGGTGACCGGAGGCTGCAGCTGGGCTGGATTCAGAGCTCCCTAGGGTAAGTGCTGGACAGAGTCACAGGTGAGAGCCAGGAGGCAGAATGGACAGCCCACAGGAGCAGCAAAGTCAAAATAAAACAGCAGAGAGAAGACTAAGAGCCACAAGCCAGGAACCCAAATTGTGTGATCAGTGTCTAGCAGGCGAAGAAGGTAGCATGGGCCTCAAAGAGCAGAGGAAGGCTAACAGTGAGACAGGAAGCAGGTAAGATGGGCTCCTGGGGGCGGGGCGTTATACCCTGTATTCCCCAAAAGACGTGTGGTGTCCTGGGGACCAGCAGCAGTCCCCAGACTAGAGTGCCAAGATTCTTCCAGAGAGGTCAGGGGAGGTGGATACTTCTGAGGTCTGCTCTAGTAATGGCCAATGTGGTGTCCACTGTGTGGTAAGGAACCTCTGAACCCCAGAGTCAGGAATGAATCGCTTGAGTAGGTCCAAGAAGGACTGAGTCCTCTGCCACTTATCTGGGGACACCAGGTACTGAGGAGGGCAGCAAGCTGGGAGCTTACCCAATATGATGTCAACAAGTTCCCTGCTGGTTGAGGGGGAAGACTCAGAGCTCAAGATACTCCCAGGCTGGGATCCCCAGATGCTACTTTTTTTCATAGAGAAGACAAGGCATGGATAGGCTAGCAGGCAGGAGGGGGTCATCATCTGGCAAGACTCCATGTGAATTCAGTGGGTCTGAAGCTTACTAGTTGGGGAAACTGCCAGCAGCTGGTTCAAGAAAGGTTTTGCCCCCTTAGCTGGTGCCACATGTACATGGCATAGTGTAGCTTGGTTCTTTCTCAGGCCTCTAGGAGCAGGGTTTCTGAGTCTTCCCCTCCTATCTCCTCAAGAGTCTGTTCTTGGATTTGACAGATCTCTTCCCAGTAAGAGCTCAGAACACAGCAACCCCCACCTTCCAATTCTGCTTTCATTTCTTGTCACGTCCTGAGCAAACATTGCTACTGGATTATTGAAAACACAGGTGACCAGTCAAGCATTAACGCTGCCCTGGAAAGTGTCCTGCTTGCCCTAAAGTGTTGTCCCGCTTGTGGAAGCCCACTCCTAGGTGAGGATTCTATATGCAGCATAGGTGGCTTGTTTCAGCTGACTGGAGGCACAAGGATCACAGCAGGAGCACAGGAGCAACACTAACTCACCCACACAATCCAAAGGTGTCTTTCAAGAGGAGCTTTATTCCTTTATGTGACTAAAGTCAGAGTCACTTGTGTTCAAGAGAGACCCACCCAATATGCTACTCTTCCCTAGGTGCACCTATGATTGCCCAGCCCTGTTATTGCTAGAAACTAGTTAGAAGCAGGAAGCCAGTTAGACCCACACCTTCCAAATGAGAGGTGTCTCTAGCTTCCTGATGGCGATGAGAGGTCAGAAAAAACCTAGGCAACATCAAAGTCCTCCTGGTGGGGTCCTACCAGGCCAGCTGCTGAGGACTAGTTAGAACTTCAGGTCCAAGATCCCTCATCTTGCTGAGAGCTCTTTAGGACCAGGAGCTTGGGTCAGGATTGCCTGAAAAGCTCCACCTGCCCGATTGGAGCCAGAGCTCAGGCTGGCACTCTCAACAGGCATGATACTTCCTCCCAGACTTCTGCAGCCTTGGCTTCCTGTAGATGGCCTGTGCAGAACATCCGGGGTTGAGCAAACAGGTGGTCACATGGCCCTTAGTTCAGAAAGGGGAAATGTGCTGGCTCCAGTGGCCAGAGCACCAGACAGACCATAGTGTACCCTGGTGCTATATCTCCCTAACTCAGCCTCCACCAACCTCCCCATATCCCAAAATTTGCTGAGGAGAGCATTGCCTTCCAAGTCACAAAGAGGACTGGAAGAGATGGGAGGCAGACAGAATACTTATTGCTGTTACTGTTACCCCCACATGAGTTGAGAGTGACCTTGACCCTGCAAAATCCCCCAGAATTCTCAGCCACCACCTCTGCCAAAGGTGACTGGAGCATGCACACAGGGAGAGCAGTAAAGACAAGGGCCAAGCAGAGCCATTAAATTGTAACCTACAGCAAAATTGGCAGAACAGTTCAGAGTTCTCAGAAAGCCCACAGTGGTGCCTCCAGGGCCCAGGTGAGGCAGAGTCATTGGGATAAACATGGGGTAGGGTGGGAGGTAGCAAGCCAGAGAGCAGAGAGAGAGAGCTAGTGAGAGCAGGCACACAATGCTCCTCTTCAGGCCCTCCCCGAATTGTTACTGGCAGGGATGAGATCTGGTTTGGTGCCTCTCCATAACCTCCTGCTGTGCCTTTCAGCTGCTCTAGGAGGACCTTGAAATTCCTCCCAGGAGATCCAGGGCTCTTGCCTGAGGTGACTGGGAGGTACCAAGGCTTGACTCTGGGCCCTGGGTCCAGCACCTCCATCTGGGGGCCTCAGGAACCGGAGCAGGGTGTGAGATTTTTTGTACTCTGAATCTCCTTTTCTGGGCTCCCATTTGAACCCTCTCACAGTGGTCCTGTAGCCAGATGCCACCTTCTTGTACCTGGTTTCTGTGGGGCTACTTGTTTGGAGGGCAGTGGAAAAGGTGGGAATGGAGTATGAATGAGTATGGATGGTAACTGCTGTTTCCCTTCTTAGTTGAGAAGCCTTGTGAACTCAGGACCTGCCTCTCTGACACAGAGGTGCTGCTTGGATCCCTAGGCTGGGAGCATCTGTCTAGCCCAGTGCGTCCATCAAGTGTCCCAGACCTCAGAATACTGGCAGGGAGAAGGGCGAAGGAGCCATTTGCCAGATTTTGGTATTTGATTAGAAGAGGAGGGTCCCTTTACTTGGTTGAGCATCTGCGTTCTCCCTCTTCTTGGGCAGCTAAGAGGAGCATGCCAGTTCCAGAAGTGAAGGTGGCAGGTTACATACAGAGAGCCTAGGAGGCGCCCCTAGAGTCTGGTGCTCTCTGCACTCTGGTCCCGTAAAGTTGCGTCTCCCTAAATGTAAATGTCCTCCCTGCCCCGGCACCACCCACATCCCCATTCACCTGGACCATTGTGTATCCTCTGCTGCTGCAGATGGGGTCTTGCCGGCTTCCTCTGGTGTTGACTGCATCAGGCTGGAGCGCTGAGATGGCATGGGCACCGCTGTGTCCCAGTACCGTGCCCTCCCCTCAGGCCTAGGCCAACCCACAGGGCAGCACCGCCCAAGTCCACGTGTCAGTCCCAGTGCTTCCGTCTAGCTCTCCTAGGACGTGTCGCCCCCGGAATTGAGTCCCGCCCTACTAATGTCTGGGGAGGCAGGGCCAGGGACCTTCCAGCTCCACAGCCCCAGGCTTGCCACTGGGACTTCCGGCTGGGGAAGAGAATTCCCTGGGGAATTGTGGTCCCAGACCTGCCAGCAGTAACTTTCAGAGCAGTACGTATGGGGGTCTCTGGTCCTTGCTACAAAGTCCTGGGAGATAGGGATGAAAGACCTCATCCGGCTGTGAAACGGTCTAGTAAAAGCCAGGGATCAATCCATAACCAAATGCAAAGACAGTAAAACTTTAGGGCAGTCAACTTTAAAAATGGATCTTTGGGAGAACTGAGCTGGTGATAGCACTAGGGGCAGTGAAGGTGGTCACTGGCCTTGAAATCCTGGGCAAAGGATTTGAGCAATGACCACCGGTTAGGCACTAAGGTGGGTCCCAGCTACACCTCACCTGCAGGCTTCTGGGGCTCCTTCCTTATACTGGCTCATCCCTCCTTTATTTCCAGCTATCCTAAATAAACCCCTCCCCCACACAGCTGCAGGCAAACTGGGACACACCCACTAAAGGTTTCCCATTGCACTCAGAAGTTCCACTTTCTCTCCACCCTCCACACAATGCCTTATGAGCCTTCAACAGCCCAGCTCACAACAGGTCTTCACTATAGTATACATACGTATTAAAAAAATATTAGGACCTGAGTGTGCCCAGCATATGTGAGGCCCTGGATTCAATCTCCAGTACTGGGGAAAACAATCAGGACCTAATAAAAGTAAGGTCAGTCTTCCATCTACATCAGTTATCCAGTAGGACACAAAGATGATGGAAGAGAAAGGCTTGCTTCCCTAGCAGCCCAGGGATTGTATGTTAAGTGTACAGTACTAGTAAGTATGTTCTCTTCTAGTTATCCATTTTATTATGTGACTCTCTTCAGAAACTGTATATGAAAGATCCAGAATCACAGAGCAGGGCAGCTGTTTAGCATTTCTTCTTGAGGGGTGTCACTGTTCTGGGGACAAGTGAACAAAAGTAGAGAAGGGATGCTACCTTAAGTAGGTTGAATGGAGGAGGGACCTGTAAGATACATGAGGTCTGCAGGAGTAGCCACAGGGTGTTTGATACATATCAGGCCAGAGCCTCAACAACAGAGTGGATAGCTACCCTGCCAGAGTTAACAGGGCAGGTGAGGCCAAGGTACAGGGGAGACTTCTTCTTTTTTTTTTTTTTTTGGTTTTTCGAGACAGGGTTTCTCTGCGTAGTTTTGCGCCTTTCCTGGAGCTCACTTGGTAGCCCAGGCTGGCCTCGAACTCACAGAGATCCGCCTGGCTCTGCCTCCCGAGTGCTGGGATTAAAGGCGTGCGCCACCAACGCCCGGCATGGAGACTTCACTACCAAATTTTAAAGACAGAGTCCCCAACCCCTCAGTGTTGGGATACCCCGGCTGCCATGTGAATAGTTGAGTAGCCAAGGTAATGCCTGGGGGGGGGGGCATTCCTCCCCAGGCTCCCAGTCACTAAAGCAGAAGGCATGGGTACAGCCAGAATTGCCTGAAAGATCACATCTAGCTGGGAGGTGAGCAACACCAGAAGTTGGCAGTAGCTGGGGTGGACATTCTCTAGTTGATACTATGAGCTGCCCTACACCCAACTGACAAAGCCATCTTTGCAGTTCAAGTTGGAAAATTCCATGTGGAGACATTAGGTAGGTAACATCTGTCATAGTCCACCAAGCACAGGCTTCTTGCTCTGGAGCAATGGCTGTGCCTTTTGAGTGCATCTGCCTGCCCCATGTCAGCATGTTCTGTTATACAAACCTGGCACGGGGGCCATGGCACGGTCCCTGGGGGTGAGAGACTCACTCCTTGCCGCTTATACTGTCATCCTGGCCTTCTTAGATCTTTGCTTATTTCTACTGAGAAGGCAGTCTGGGTCCAGATGACTGCGTTCATGAATAAAAGCAACTCCCAGACACTACCCTGGGCCTAAGCCTCCAAGACTCCACTTAATCCCTGCCTCTTCTGTAACCCAACACACACAGTTCAAAGGTGAGAAGTCCAAATAAACCAGACTGAAGAATTAGATTTTACTCCATTAGTGACAGGCATATGTAACAAATAAGACTTTGTAGCTGCAGAGCTCTCCAGCTACCAGACTTCAGGAGCCAGATGTAGTGTTGCATGCCTGCAGCACAGATGTAGCCAGACTGGGCTACAAAGTTAAGATCTGAAAAGAAGAAAAAAAGCTTTTGGTACTGAACATAATTTGTATCCACCTTCTAAGCCAAATGTGCACATGGTAGAGAAGAGTTCAAGCAGCCTTGTCTGAGTCTGCCGGAAGCCAGACGGTGGACATCATGATGACCAAAGATGCTTGTGCGTGGCCAGTTCCATTCACAAAATTATCTCTGGGGCTCTGGCACAGCTCTTTTTTGGGTGCCTTCAGCTGAACCTTGTAAACACCAAAAGTGCTGAGAAACACAGCCACCGCCCCACTACTCTCTCACTCTCTTCACACCAGTTCCAGGTGACAGGACAGCCTGTTTTACTTTTGAGAACCAGCTGGGGGAGGTTGTCAGATATCTGACCTATGAGAGGGATAATTCCTGTGTGTACATGTGTGCATACATATGGGTGAAACCTGTAGATGTTTACAGGAAAGGGGAAGTCAGAGCTGTTTAGAGCCTATCTACCAGGCATTGCAGGTCCCGCTTTAGGAGACTGGCAGTCATGCATGGCATAGTAGATTCAGGAAGTGGACAATCACATGCACTATAGTAGTGTAGTAAGGATATAGTGTAGTAGCTATCTTCCAAAAGCCTCCAATCCAGAGTCTCCATCAAACTTTCAGAGAAGCCAGGCAAAAGAAATTTCATCAGGACCTGCATCTAAGAAAGAACTCCCTTGAATTCACATGCAAATGGCTGGAGAGATGGCTCAGTGATTGAGAGCCCTTCTTCTGACAGAGGACCTGAGTTTGATTTCTAGAACCCACATTATAGCTCACAACTGTCCATAATTCCAATTCCAAGGGATCCGATACACTCTTCTGACTTCTGTGGGCACTAGGCACATATATGGTGCATGAATATACATCTAGGCAGAACACTCATCCACATAACATTTTTAAAAATCTAAAGGAAAAAAAAAGTTATATACAGGCAGCATCCTGTAGTCATATCTCTTGATTACAGTTAGGCACAAACAGTTCTGCAGTTTTCTTCTGTATTAGGGTCACACTGGGCCCTTAACTTGGTCTTCATCTAAGGGCATGAATGAGATTCAGATACAGCAGACTTCCACAACCCTTTAAACAACCATACCCGCCTGAGGCCACACATTCCTGCCCTACCAGTCTACCAGATTTACATGTAACCCCATTGATGGGTAGTTGCTCAGGACTTAATACCACTGGAGATATTCTGCTTCCAGAACAGGCAGACTATTTTAGGACATATTACCCATAGAACACAGAACTGTGTCAGAGTCCGTAACAGGTAATGACACCAGGGGCTAAATTTTGTGTTCTTTCATATAAGTATAAAGTCTCAAGTCAGGATGGCATTCCAAAATTGAGGGAAAGCATTCATGATAGGCAGATGGTCTCCCAAATTCCACAGATTCAACATGCAAGAGTTCACATTCAAGCATACAAGAAGAGATCTCTGCCACTGGGAAGTTTAGCATCATTCTCTGGAAGCATGAGGGAACTGTGAGCGATGGTCAAGAGTGCCACATCATGGCACTGCCATGAAGGGCCCAGGGATGGTAAAGGCCCTTTCCTGTATACAGTCACACCCACCACCCAGTGCAGGATGCTTCTGCAGTGTGCTGCTTGGTGCCCTTGGAGGCTTCTTTTCCCTGCATTTCCCTCAAGCCTGATTGAGAAAACGGCCATGGAGAGGTCCACACTGGCCAGCAGCGTGGAAGCCACTGCACACTGCACAGTGCACCCACAGCCATCTCATCCTGAGGTCCAGGAATGCTGCAGCTGTCAGCTGGGTGGACTGGCACTATGCTGAGGCATGGTAGTGCTTGTATTTCTGATGTCTGGAAGCTTTCTTGTAATAAGGTAAACACTGCTGAAGTGGGGACAGCAAAACCAGAGTGCAGATACATCTTCCTACGCTTTCAATTCTACACTGACTTGCATTTCCCCCAGGGAAATGGGGGTGGGGGCGGAGCTTTCAGACAACCATTCTGGGAAAAACATGAAAACTTGTACTAACAAATCGCAGCAAGAAGCCAGAAGCTACCCATCTGTACTTCTCAGATGTGTGGCTGGGTCACAAATGCCCGAATGAAGAATTACAGATAAGTATGCACATGAGTACTCTAGTAAGCTAAGGATTTATACAGATTCTACACATCTATTGCTGCCAAACCAGCTTACTAAGCATCACAAAAAAGCAACACGTGTGAAACAACAAAAAAATGCACATGGTGTCAGAAGAAAACACGTTAACAAAGCAACAGTGAGTGAAGGCTGGCCATCAGACTGGAACCGTGCATGCCGTCCACTGCACACAACTCAGTGTGTTCAGATGCAGGGGTGTGCACAGACCACTCTGTTCACTTGACACTGGAATTTGGTCTTTTGTTCATTCTGAGACTGGACAGCAACAACCTGTAAGGGAATCCCATTTCATTCTCTTGATGACATCAGTGTCTTTATCATGGAACATGTAAGAGTCCTTCTGGAACCCTGATTCCTCCTCTCTAAAACTAATAGCACAGGAGAAAATAAAGACATCACACTGCCCACCTCAGGTTCACAGGCCTGACCTCCAAGACACTATTCTTCAGCTACATACACTATAGAGGTCTCAAACACCAACTCCAAACTATAATTCAAGTGACAAAACTAATAAATCCTCATCTTTAGTGTGCAATTAATCACCTGCTTTAGAAAATTTCAAACTGGGGTTACTCCTTGCACAGCTCTATGATATTGGAAGAGTATCAGAATATTCTTATTTCATTTATTTCAAGGCACTGTCCATTAAAAGGTGCAAAAAAGAAATAAAGCTACTTTGTAAAAAGCCATAAGCACTTTTTTGAGTGAGACTCAGAGACAAGTAGAAAAACTAATCTATCCTGCATGCTCAAGTAGCTTAACTTCATTTGTCTGCTGCAACAGAAGTCTACATGTACTCCCTTGGGAGGGGATGTCTATGCACTGGCAGATCATGGATAAATAAGCAGTTCTATTTGAAGTCTTCCAGCCTTGCTGACATCTGTGGTGTTGGCTGATTAAGCGACTGACTGAAGTGGTAAGATGTCAACACCTTGTCTTACGGCCATTTAACATTTCATGCATGCAACAAGCCTCTTTTGTGGATTTGTGGATAATCTCTACTGAGGGAACTTCCCACTACTATACATTTCATGCCCTCTAGTTTTAAGAACATATCAAACTGATTTGTTATACGAATGATCATATATATATATATGTTAATATATATATATATATATTAACAAAAGATACAAATATGCTGGCTATCTGGTGCTATTTTGTTTAAGAAAGGATCTCATATATAATATAGCCTAGGCTGGACTGGAAAAATCCTTCCTCAGCCTCATGAATACTATAATTACAGGCAGGAGCAACCACACCTAGCTTTATATAGTACTTTAAAAACAAATACTGTATCTTTACTGATACCCCTCCCCAACTTCTGCTTCATTTAACTTACTAGCTACCTGAAAACTAAAACTTCCTTTCCCTCTACCTTTAAAAAAAAATATTTGCTGGGCAGTGGTGGCACAAGCCTTTAATCCCAGCACTTGGGAGGCAAAGGCAGGTGGATCTCTGTGAGTTCGAGGTCAGCCTGGTCTACAGAATGAGTTCAGGACAGGCTCCAAAGCTACACAGAGAAACAGTCTCAAAAAAAAAAAATTAAAAATATATAAAAAATTGTCTGTGTATGAACATGTATACACGCACCTGCATGTCTGGCTGGGTATGCGGAGGCCAAAGAGAGCATCAGATCTCCAGGAGCTGCAGTTACAGGCATCTGGGGAACACCTGACTTGTTATGTGCGTGCTGGACTCTTGCTCCTCGTGATTATTCGTCATGTCCTCTTAACCAGCATCCCATCTCTCCAGTAACTCCTTCCATCTTATTCTTATCCTCAAACCTAATGAGAGGCTACATCTGAAGACGATGTTGAAAGCCACCTGTTTAGGAGGTGGAGGGGAGGTCTGCTCACTCCTTACTCACAGACCAGAAGAGCAGTGTGTGTGTGTGTGGGGGGTCGTAATGACAGCAACAATTTCATCCTTGAGCCTGTTGCTAATGTGATCCTAAGAATACTGCCAAAGCACCTGCATTCTGCAGTAAAAGCAGAGAGCTGGAAGACACTTCATCCCATCCCAACAAGGAAGGTATCCTGTGGGAGAAAAATAGATACTGATGAATACTGAAGTATGGACATGATAGAGGCAGCTGGTTAGTTGTGCTACCTGAGCAGCTTAGGTGTCAGCAAGCTGAACAAACCCAGTCTGACCCAGCTGTCAGTATGCACTGTACTGCTCAAGAACAAGGCAAACAATCCAAATTCAGTAGTTACTAAGGACACTGCTTGTCAGCAATAAGCACCAGAACTCTTTGCTCTAATGTCAGACAGGCAAGAGCTTCTACCAATGGACAGTGCCCATATCATCTCCACCATCCGTATCCATGGATAACTGGCTGAGGGCTCTGCAGGTCTGTGCATCCCCATCCCAGCCTTCAGCACTGCTCTAACAAGGCCAATCAGGCCTGGGCCACTGCCAAGAATCAACCAAACACACCTGCCCCGGCATGACACATGTATATGCTCAACACTCTGATCACTGACCTACACATGCACCTCACACCTCATAGGTAATGACCCTCCTGCCTTCCACTGAGTATGTAACAAATAACTCAAATAGCTCATGAGAATCAGGACACTGTAGCACTGCTGACATAGAAGCACAAGATAAGAAACTACTTTGCCAAGCAGAAATTCAAACTAGCTAGCATGAACACCCAGTCCTGTGAAGCCTGAGACCACCCAGCCATGCCCACCAACACCAGGTTGCCTTGCTGTCATGGAGGGCATTCCCTAGGCACATGGACTTTTCAACTAATCCTTCAGGTATGGGTAAAGGTGCTGTCCCTATGCCAATAGGGACAGGACACCCAAAAAAAGGATGTGTGGATGACAATTTTTTAGAAGCCATTGTGGTCATTTTGGAAGTAAAGAGAAATCTTTATTTTCAACAAAGTTGCCTACAAGAGATGGTTCACTGGTCCACTATGAACGAATCTCTCATCACATACAGCACCAAAAAATATATTTAAAAAATTAAGAAAACACAGCCTCATCCCTCACACACACACACACATTCCCTCCCAAAAGCCACACAGCCCACACCAAAAGGTAAAGAACTAAATCAAACTCAATACCCGCACACAAGTTATCTTTGAATTAAGATTTACAAATTTATATATTCTTTCCTATGAAGGAACACAAAGAGGAGGAAAAGAAAAGAAGAAAAGGGGTAAGGAAAAACTTGAAGAAGGCCTGATAAGACCTAGGAAAATAAAACACTGCCTGCCTGCACGCTAGCAGAAAGCAAAAGAACGTCAGTGCTTTTCATATGCTGTGAGCATGAGGCCTTCAGCTGAAATGACACTCCCTAGCAGTGCAGCACACACGCAGCAAACCAGATCTTCCAGAGCCAGCAACACTGAAAGCACTGGGATAGTCAACTGCAGTGTGCAGTGCTCAGGACGCAGGGCATGGCAGAGGTGGTGTCTTCCATCATGGGTTTGCCAGTGTTTAAAAAGGCCATTTCCCCTTTTTAAACAATAAGGGCCAAAGAAAATGACAGGGGGAAAGGTTCTCTACTGCAGTGACAAATCTGCCAGTCGCAGACAGACGGGAACGAGTCCTGTGCTGGTTGACAGTGCTGGGTCCGTGCACAGGCTCTACTTGGGCTCCTCAATCACACCTTTGCTGAGGTCTGTCATTTTGGGATATTTTACTTTCTTCTGGTCTAGCTCATTCTGAGCCCAAAGTAGCAGTTTCAGTAATTTTGCCAGCTTGGGTGTGGACTCTCGGTTTTCGTAATCCAGAACAGCCTGGTTAACTTCACTCCACACCTAGAAAAGAAACACATCCAATAGAGATGGCCACATACATGTACTACCAGCAAGTCTGATATATACTTAAGACATCTTTTTGTAGTGCTAGGGATAGAATCCAGGTCCTTAAGCACGTTAAGCAAGCACTCTACCATTAAGCTATATCCAGCCCATCTGGATACTGTTCACACCCAAGAAGCTCGTTACTCATTTAAAAACACATCAACCACGTGGCTATAAGCCACTGCAGTCCTCATCTGAAGGGGTCTTACACTTTGGTCAGCAAGTGCCCTGACCCTTTAAACAAGTGCTGTGAGGACCCTAGGGAGAAGAGCAGCACAATGGCTAGGTGAGCTCCCTGCAGGCAAGCCTTAAAGAGACATCTCAGGCCTTAAGGATGGGCAGTCCTTCTAACGCGGTGTGGACAGGACAGAGCCCTAGGAGAGAGGGATCCAGCACATGGGAAAAGGAAGACATGGGCCTCGGAAGCAATGAGCTGTCATGCCTGCAGCACACTGAAGGAACAAGAAAAAGTTTCAGAAGAATAAACAGATCTTAAGTTGAAAATACTCAGGATACCCATTTCTAAACTGACAGGAAGAAGGTTAAGAGAAGAAAAATTGACAAAGGGTTTTGGATACTAACAGTCACAATGCTGCTGCTCCTAGTTTTACCAGATAAAGGGTACAGATGAGTACAGTACAGAGGAGCTGCCGGTGTCCTACTGGAGGACCCTAGCCCGGTGTGTTTCACCCCATCACAAACGCAGCCTGTGCACCCTCCTCCCACAAGTCCCGAGTGTCCACGAACAGAGCTCTCCCTTTCCAGCCTTTTACCTTTTGCCTTTGCATCATGTGGAGAAGGTCTCCAAAAGGTGACTCCTCAGGGCTATCGAAGGCCAATAAGGCCAATGTACGCTCCATTTCTGTGAGGCACTCTCTGCTTTCCTCACCCTGTTCTGCGAGCTGCGTTTGGGCAAACTCCAACGCTGCTTCTGTCTCACGCTGACGGATAAGCTCGATCAAGTGCTGTTGCTGGTTAGTAACAAAGACAGACACGCTGAGCTACACAGTCTTGTAGGTGACACCCAGTATGGACAACAGCAAAGACAGCCAACCCTGGCTGGCACACACAGTCAGAAGTCTATCTTACGGGCTGAGGGCGTAACTCTGGGTTAAAGGACTTGGTTAGCATGCAGTCAAGGCCTGGTTTCTACCCACACCACCACAAAAAGAAAAAACAAAAACAAAGACATTTCAAAGGAAAGGCTTTTCTAGCATCTCCAAGTTAGTACACTTCCATTTTAAAAGCAAAAGGAGAGGTTGTTGAGATGCTGCAGTGAAAGTGCTTGTTGTGAAAGTGCTTGTTGTGCCAAGCATGCTGTCTCGGTTTGATTCCCAGAACCGGTGTAAGAGTAGAGAAAGGACTCCCAGGATGGTCCTCTCACTACCACACATGCTATGCGCTCGTGTTCTCCCCCCCCCCCCCCCCCCCCGTCTCTCACACACACACCTTTAAAAAGTACCTAGTTTCTATATAGTACATCAAGCAGCAGTCACCTCAAAGCCTGTCCCCTTCTCAACACTAAGCAATGTTCTACTAACACCCAACAGCCAACGTCTTTCTGAGCCTTTGTGAACAAGCGTAACTTACCAAGCATCCACTTCAGACTCTAAAACTCACCTGAAGGTGAAAGTAAAGATAGCGGTTTGTGTCCAGGAGCTCTGGGTGGAGGCTATTGATCAGGGCGATGGCCTCCTGGATCTGACCCTTCAGAATCATCTCCCGAATCTTGATTCGCTCATCAAGTGTTTCTAGGTCCACACTTGGTTCGATCCCAGACTCCATTCGAAACTTCTCTGCTGCTTCCTTAAAGCCCTCTGAAAAGAAAACTATCTTCACTGCTAGGAAAGATAACCAGGAATTAAGGCTTTTTACCTCTAGAGAACCCAACCACCATTAAAATGATCCTACATATAATCACACTTTCCCAGGGACTTGGGTTTTTTTTGTTTTGTTTTGTTACTATTTTTGTGATTAATAGTGAATGCTGTTATTCATTTGCAGCTTTCCCAAACTCTAGCCTCCATCTGGGGGTTATAGACTGCTAGCCCTTGTGTGCTGTGACACCTTCAGGGCAGGGATTTTGGTTGGGATGCCAGAGCAACAGAGCCAACTCCGGGTGAGGCAGACACACAGGGCCACTGTGCTTTGGTGCCACTTTACCCACAGGAGCCTGGTGAAACGGCAGGGCCAAGATTTCTATAGCCACTTTCTAAGAAATTTTAGCAGAAATTAATTGGAGGGGTGCAGGAAGCTAAAGATTACTGGAAGACTTCCACTCTGCTTTTGAAAATTGGGCAGGATAGCTGACTCTCTCACCCCAGTTGACAATAACCTTCCCCTGAAACAGGAGCATCAAAGTGCTGTTTTTTTTCATATTCCACCATTTCCCTTCCCTTCACTGTTCTGAGTTGGGCACACCTAGAAACAGGCCAGAATATTTTTTCAAGCTGGCCAGAAGATATCAATTATTTGGGCTTTAAATCTACTCAAACTAACTAACTTTCTTTCTTTCTTTCTCTCTCTCTCTCTCTCTCTCTCTCTCTCTCTCTCTCTCTCTCTCTCTCTCTCTCTCCCTCTCCCTCCCTCCCTCCCTCCCTCCCTCCCTCCCTCCCTCCCTCCTTCTTCTTCTCTCTCTCTCCTCTCTCTCTCCCTCTCTCTCTCTTTAAATTCTGAGACAGGGTCTTGCTGTGCAGTCCAGGCTGGCCTAGAATTCAGAATCCTCCTGCCTCAGCCTTCTGAGTCAGAACACTCTTAATAATCCTGAAGGCTTAACTAGAAATTGTCAAGAGCCAAAAAAGGATGTTCCTTTAAGGTCTCAGAGACCTGGAGCAATTATTTTATCGACAGGAAAAGTGTTTTTTTTTTTTTTTTTCGGAGTAGGGAAGTTGAGAAAAGGTCTCATATAGCACAGGCTGGCCTTGAACTCAAAATCCTGCCTCAGTCTTTCAAGTGCTGGGATTATGGATGTGAATCCACTTAGGGCTAGAAAAGGCCATCTTGAACATGTCCATTTGGTTTACAAATATCAAGTTAACATTGTGTTTTTATGATTTCTCAGCATAACCTAATATCATTATGCTTCAGGGGTAAAGGGCTACTTATTTATTTTTTGTTTTGTTTTTTTTTTTTTTTTTTTTGGTTTTTTCGAGACAGGGTTTCTCTGTGTAGCTTTGCGCCTTTTCCTGGAACTCACTTGGTAGCCCAGGCTGGCCTCGAACTCACAGAGATCCGCCTGGCTCTGCCTCCCGAGTGCTGGGATTAAAGGCGTGCGCCACCACCGCCCGGCTTAGGGCTACTTATTTAAAAAGAAGAGAGCTACTGCCAAGTGGTGACACCGTCACAGCCAGGCGTTACCTGTGACTAGGTAGTTCATGATGAGACGGTTCATATCTGCTCGTTGAACATGTAAGTTATTGAGCTTTTCCATCCATTCATCTTTGGTTATTTCATCGGGTTTTTCTGCATAACTCATTATGATTTATTTCTACAGGAAAAAGATACAACAACTGAGGAAGAATTATATACCCACTGTAATCATTTCAGAAAATAAACACATCAGTGTAGTAAGAAATGGAAGAGTAGGAGGACACTTTTAATCTTGAGACAAGCAAAAAAGGCCTGAGAAAAATACATGTCTGGGTAAAATAAAGAAGGTCAAGGGTGGGAAGTATGGTCAAGGGTGGGAAGTATGAAATGAAGAGATCAAGACATCAGATTGGGTCAGATAGAAAAATCATCACACTCTGAAGGAGGTGGTTAGTTTTGAAGCTAGGTATAAAGGAGAGCTATATACTAAAAATTTTATGCCATGATGTAAAAAAGGAGGCACCAATCAAACAGGCAAAATGAAGACAAGTCTTAGTGAAGGATAGAACTTCTCCAACTCTTTTGTTGGAACACACACGTAGAGAAAGCAATTTAACATTCCTTATAAGGTGGCACACAATGCCTCCTGCAGTGCAGCAATTGTATCCCTGCATTCTAGAAAGGTTCTAACACACACCAAAGATGTGCTGTTCACCAATACACACCTCAAGATGGCAAAAATGTGGACACCACTCCCCAAAATGTTCATTCAACAGCCTGAATAGAGGCAGTTATATAGATGACATGACCAACCCTTGGGCAGGTGTGTTCTGAATGTGGAATTCTGCAGCTTGCACATAGATAATATGGCACAAGTTCCCATCTGCTTTATGTACGACAGCCTCTCCAGAGACTAGGGAGCATGGTCTAAGTACACATCATTTATTCAGTGAAACACACTTATTCACACTCAGTGTAAAGAAAGCTAAAAGATGTTATCAAGTTTTGCCAACAAACAGGTTTAAAAAAAATGTTTTGGCTGAGTGTAATGGCACACAATTTTTTTTTTTTTTTGTTTTTTTTGAGACAGGGTTTCTCTGCGTAGTTTTGCGCCTTTCCTGGAGCTCACTTGGTAGCCCAGGCTGGCCTCGAACTCACAGCGATCCGCCTGGCTCTGCCTCCCGAGTGCTGGGATTAAAGGCGTGCGCCACCACCGCCCGGCAATGGCACACAATTTTAACCCTAGCATTTGTGAGGTAGAGCCAGGTAGGTTTCTAAATTCATAGCTAGTCTGAACCTGGTCTACAGATCAAGTTCTGGGCCAGCAAGAGTTACATGGTAAGACCCTGCCTCAAAAATAACTAAAATTAAAATACTGCTTTTACATTCAGAGTATTTAGACTTCAGAAGGAAATATGGTTGTGCATCACTTTAAAACAACACTGAATGGGAAAAAAGTTAAAACAGAAGTCCAAGCGTGACCTGAGTTTTGCAAAGTCAAACAGGAAATGAACTACATGGCACGTCTTTAGCACAAAATATTGAGTACTTTTAAGCAAAGACATGGAATCTGAAAGGAATTGTTTCATATGGGAGGAAGGCAGGATGGCAGAGCCACAAGAAGGCAGCTGGGGTAGCTTGGGAGCATCAGCTGGAACATTTTCATACTTTGTCACTAACATATATCTCATGGATATTATTTTGCACACTGCAAATGATAAGCTACTTTGCTTTAATAAATCATAAAATTGAAAGATAGCTTTGGTTTCTGGGCTGACAAGGGAATGCCTACTGGGTGGGGAGAGCTAAGCAGTCCAACAAAGAGACATCCTAGTGCTGTCATAGAGGGCAGCAGAAGAGAACAGACACTCGAGATCAAGTATTGGCCTCCAAATCAGTGGCGGCTGTTGCTGGACTAAGTGTGAAGGAACAAGAGAAAAGGAAGAAGCATGGGCAACCAGAGACTGCAGGTTTCGAGTGCCAGGTCTTGGAAATGGGACCACAACAACGTGGGAGGGGTGCGAGTAGAACAGGTTGGAGGAGCAGGGCAAGTCTGGGTGCAGAGGACTCCGGATTACAGGTCCCGGGACCCACGCTGGAAACAGTAATTAGGGAAACACATTGACACACACTGGGAGGAAAGTTATTTAAGCAAGAGTGTTTAAAAAAAAAAACATAAGGTATTAAAGTTTCAAAGCCCACTTTTGGAGAATGTGGTCAGAGAATGCAGAGGGGCTTAGAATTTGAGGCATACTAGGACTTCTAGTTCTGGAGGACTTGGGAGGCCCCAGAGCCTGAAAGGTAGCCGGGGAGGCGGGAAGTGAAACTCAACGGGGTTGTCATAGGACTGTGCCTCTCCATAGCCACAGGATAACAGCAGAATTTACCGATTCAACTTTTATTCTGGATACACAGGTAAGCGAAAAATTAGTCTGGGAAAATGTCCCCCAATTAGGCCCCTTCCTCTCCATTTCCACTCGGCAGCCTGAAGCAGTTACCCAGCAAGACTGCGGACAGAGAGACCCGGCGATAGGGTTTCTCTAAGAGTCTGTGATCCCAAATCCAGCGATTACACAGTCGATAGGGAAGCATCCTGAGCCCTGAGGATGACTTTCAGCGAAGCAACTGATTGCATCTTCACCTTTCAGCCTCCGCTTTCCTGCGGCTTTCATCACTGAGACATGGGAACATTTGCAAACTATTCCGGTCCCGGTAGCACCGCAAGTGAGCGCAGCCTCCAGACCTCCCGCTCCGGGGCAGGGCCGCGGAGGGCAGGGCCGACTTCCCTGACCCCGGCTCCCGCCGCGGGCTTCGGATACCCGAGGCAGGTCAGCCTGGCGGGCACAGGCCCCCAACCTTTGACCTCCGCGCCTCGGCCCACCCCGGAGCCCCGTGAAGACGCTCGGCACCGCCGCCGGCGCCCGCTGCGGCCATCTTACCGTGCGGATCCCGCCTCCCGCGCGACAGGGTCTGGGCGGCGGCTCCGCAGCCGCTCCCGGGGCCGGGGAGGGGCGGCAGCGACAGCGGGAGATAGAGGTGGAGACGGAGGCGGAGGCCGCGGCGGAGGCGGGGGCGGGGCGCGAAGCGGAGGTAGACACACCGGCGTCCGCCTCAGACACCTCTCGCGAGATCGCGAGATCTCGCTATGCGAACGAGCAACCAATGGAATCCTCTCGCGAAGGGGCTGGGCGGGCGGTCACCGGACACTTGCACTTCGACTTCCGTTTTTGCGCATAACTCTTCGGCGGTGCCCTAGCTCTACGGGTTGGCGCGAGAGTCAAAAGGCCTATGTGCTTTCTGCGTAAGATGGCTGCTGCGGGGGCGTCTGCGTACTGAGTGCTAGCACGGGGATGGAGACGTGTAGACTGAGTTCGAGGCAAAGGTCTTAGCTCTTTTCTTGTTTTGTATGTGTATGAAGCTGGGGGAGGGATTCAGGTGTGTGGGGACGCGGGGATGCGCGAGAAAGGGAGGGCATTCTCCGTCTTGCAGTCCTCCGGGCTCTAGTCCCAAAGGCAAGGCCTCCGGACGTAAGCGAGCGCCTAGGATTTTGCTCCGCGGACGTTATAATCGAGGCCAGATCAGCGTCAGAACAGCGCTGCCTAGAGCTCGAGAGCGGACTTCGGAGACTCCTGTTCCCTGGGCACTCTCGAAGGTGACTCCTTAGTGTTGGGGCTCTCAGGGATGGGAGCATGCACAGAAGTGACTCCCTGCTTCTAAGGCACTCACGGAACGGAGCGGATCCATGCTTCAGAAGCGCTCACGGTGGGGACTACCCCCGGGCACAGAGGGCCTTCCTACTTCTAGGCGCTCACAGAGTGTACGCCTCTTAGCTGCGTACGGTGGGGGACCCTGCTCTAGACGCCGGCGGAGGGGATTCCTGCCGCCGGAGAAGGGACCCCCATGCACTGGGAATTGTGGTTACTCCTTGCCTTGGGATGGGTCCTAAGAGCTTGCGGTAAAAGCTGGGGGTAGCTGGAGGCCCTAGAAAACTGCCTGGCTGCATGTTTATGTGTTTATTGTCTACCTATTGTCTACCAGAGGAGAATGTAAACTGAGTCATTGTAATGTAAATAATTCTGGAATATTTCTGGGAGGAATGTTGGACAGCTTGCGTTGAGGTAGTTGAGTATGCTTGCTTAAAATTGAACTGAGTTAGCCAGGTGATGGTGGCACAATCCTTTAGTCCCAGCACTTGGGAGGCAGAGGCAGGCAGATCTCTGTGAGTTCGAGGCCAACCTGGTCTACAGAGTGAGTTCCCGGACAGCCACCAGGGCTGTTACACAGAGAATCCTTGTCTCGCAAAAACAAAAAAGACAAAGCACAACAAGCTGTGACTTGAAAAAGGAGTCTAGGGAAAGTAACTTTTTGGGCGGGCGTGCTTCGAGACAGGGTTTCTTTCTCCGTGTAGCTTTGTGTCTTTCCTGGAACTCACTTTTGAAGACCATGCTGGCCTTGAACTCACAGAGATCCGCCTGCCTCTGCCTCCCAAGTGCTGGGATTAAAGGTATGCACCACAACCATCCAGCAGTTTTATTTATTTATTTTTAATTAATTAATTTAGTTTTGGTGTTTCGAGACAGGGTTTCTCTGAGTAGCTTTGGAGCCTGTCCTGGAACTCACTCTGCAGCCCAGGCTGGCCTTGAACTCACAGAGATCCTCCTGCCTCTGCCTCCTGAGTGCTGGCATTAAAGGCGTGTACCACCCCCACCCGGCAGTTTTTGTTTTTGTTTTAAATATATTTTATTTTCCAGATAGAGTTTCTCTGTGTATCCCAGGTTGTTTTGGAACTCAAGGACTTGTTCTGTAGCCCAAGCTGGTCAGGAACTGACAGAGATCTGCTTGCCTCTGCCCCCCCCCCCCCCCCCCCCCCCCGAGACAGGGTTTCTCTGTGTAGCTTTGCGCCTTTCCTGGATCTCGCTCTGTAGACCAGGCTGGCTTCGAACTCACAAAGATCCACCTGCCTCTGCCTCCCGAGTGCTGGGATTAAAGGCACGTCCCACCACGCCTGGCAAATCTTTAAAAATAGAAAGAAATTTGGCTGGATGAGGTGGCACAGGCTTTTAGTCTCAGTGCTTAAGTTCAAGGTCAGTCTGATCTACATAGAGAGTTCTAGCACAGCCAGGGCTACATAGAGAAACCCTGTGTCAAAAAAAGTCTGAATGAATTTTTCCCCATGATTTATTTTATTTTTGTGTGTGCATGCCTGAGCATGTGGGTCTGGAGGTCAGAAGAGGCTGTCAGAACCCTTGGAGCAGAGGTTGTAAGAGCCAAACTCCACTTCTGAAAGAAGAATAAGTGTTCCGAGCCCCTTAGTCCAGCCTGGAATTTTATTTTTTGGAAGACAAGGTCTTGTAGTCTATGCCGACTTTAAATTTATGTGTAGGCAAGAATGACAGTGAATTTATGATCTCCTACCTCTACCTTAAATGCTGGGATTATAGATTAGTAGCAGGCTTTCTTGGACCACCAGCTCCCAAACCATGACACCAAGATTTATTAATTATGAATGCTCTGTCTTAGCTTAGGCTTGTTTCTAGATGGATTTTTTTTTTCAACTTAAATTAACTCATTTGTATTAATCTATGTGCTGCCCTGAGTCTCATTTACCTCATCTACATACTGTCCAACCTGCTTTCCTGCTTCCTCCATGTCTGGATGGCCTCCCCTTTCTCTCTGCCGGCCAGCTCCACTTATTCCCCTTCTGCCTACCTATTGCTGTTCAGCTTTTTATTAGATCAGTCAGGTTTCTTAGTCAGGCAAGGTAAAATAGCAACATATTTTTACATAGTTAAACAAATGTCCTATTCCACAACATAGATTTATGCCACTACACCCAGTTTATGTGGTGCTGGAGATTGAACTCAGAGCTTAGTGCATACTAGGCAAGCCGTCTGCCAGCTAACTACATCCCACTCCTGATTTGTTTATTGGCAAAACTCAAGTCAGTAAATCCAACAGCAGTTTTTAAAATTAATATCCTAAACACCATCCAAAGTTACTAGTTGGGCACGCAAACTCAAATGCTGAAGAATGACTGTAAGAGAGTGTTTTCAAACTAAAAAACTATTGTTTGTTTTGTTTTTTTAGACAGGCTTGAAGTCTGCCTGCCTTTGTCTCCCAAGTACTGGGATTAAATGTGTACAGCACTACATCTGGCTTCTGTTGCATTTCTGAAAGAGCATAAGTGAGCTGCAAACCAAAAACACTGCAGCTGGTTGGTGGTGGTGCACGCCTTTAATCCCAGCACTGGGGAGGCAGCAGAAGCAGGCGGATCTCTGTGAGTTCGAGGCCAGCCTGGTCTACAGAGCAAGATCCAGGACAGGCACCAAAACAACACAGAGAAATCCTGTCTCAGGGAGAAAAAAAAGAAAGAAAGAAAAAGAAAGCAAAAATATTGCAGTTCACAAAAAGCAGTAGTCTTTAAATATGAGCAAGGTGCATTTGTAGGTGTTTCATGGCATATATAAACTATGCATGTTTTATATTCAGAACTAAGACTGCAGCCCAGAGAAATAGCTCAGTTCTTGCTGCCGTTGCTGGATAGTTTTATTCCCAGCCCCCACATCTGGTGGCTTATAACCACTTGTAACTCCAGCTCCAGGGGATCTGATGTCCTCTTCTAAACTCTGCAGGTATCTGCACCTATGTGCACAGACACATGCTTATAATTTAAAAATAATGATAAGTCTTTTAAAAAGAACCAAGACAGTAATTGATCAGTGCAGCATAGGTGGACCTTGCTAGAAACACCTCAGGGCCATTATGTGTTTGATTTTGATTTATTTGCTATATGCATAGAAACCCATAACTGTTGCCAAATTTTTCATCATCTATCTCCCTATTTCAGTTATGCAACCCCATATAGGACTGCAACTCACAGTTTGAGAAACTGGGTTCTGGAGTTAGAAAGGTGGCTCAGCAGTTAAGGACACTTAACTGCCTGTAGCTCCCCATTTCAGGGGGTTGGGCTCCCTCTTTTTTTTTTTTTGGTTTTTCGAGACAGGGTTTCTCTATGTAACAGAGTCCTGGCTGTCCTGGAACTTGCTTTGTAGACCAGGCTGGCTCGAACTCAAAGAGATCCTCCTGCCTCTGCCTCCCGAGTGCTGGGATTAAAGGCGTTTGCGCCACCACCGCCCAGCTCTGGGCTTTCTCTTTTGATCCTCATGAACACTGTTCATGCATATGGTACGCATACATACAGATGCAGGCAAAACACTCATACACATAAACATGGTAGGGCATGTCTTTAATCTTAGCTCTTGGAGGCAGAGGAATTTGAGGTCAGCCCAATTTACATAGTGAGTTATAGGTCAGCCAGGGTTATACAGAGAGACCTTGCCTCAAAGAAAAAAGATGAACTAATTTTTTTCCCTTGGCTTCCGACATTCTACTCCATGTTGCCGATGCCTTATATCAAGATTCCCTAAAAACCTAAGGTTCACTGTGCTGGGGAAATGGCCCAGTCACTAAAGTGCTCACTACACAAACATAGGGACCTGAGGCTGATCCCTATGTAAAAAGACAGACACTGGGGCTTCTGTGTCTAACTCCAGTGCTAGGAGGCAGACAGAATCCCTGAGGCTTCCTGGCAAGCCCACCTACCTGAACTGGTGAGCTCCAGAATCAATGAGGCGTAATTCTCAAAAGTAAGATAGAGATTGAGGAAGACCCAACATTGACCTTTAGCTTTCTGCCTGCCTGAGTACACAGGTGCATCTTCACACAGACATGAACACACACACAAAGGAAAGGAAGGTTCCTTGTGTATTGGGCATCTCAGTTAATAAAAATATTCGCCACATTTTTTAGGTACTTTATATGAATCTGTTGTAAATGGGGAAATAAATGCATGAATAGTACTGATGTCCTTCCCCAGGATGAATACTTGCAAAGGGGAGAGGGTTTGAACCAATAACTCATTTCGTTTTTTTCTTTGTGTGGAGATGTACACCCAGGTGTGCATAAAGGCCAGAGGACAAGGCCTGTGTTCTCTTTCACTCCACCTTATTTCTTCAAGACAAGATCTCACTAAACCTGAAGCTAGGCTGGTAGCCAGCAAACCCCAGCAATGCTGTCTACCCCTTCACCACCACCCACACACAGTGCTGAGATTACAGGCACAAGTTTATGTCTGGCTTTTTATTATGTAGGTGGTAGGGATTAGAACTCAGGTGCCTCTGCTTGAGCTTCAAATGCTCTTACCCACTGAGTTATCTTCTGATCCCTGTGAGCCACTTTTTGTATGTTAGACTTTGAAATGCTTTTGAATTTGAGGTATACATGGGAAGGTTCTGGGGACCAGGTGAGAAGGGTAGATCGATCCAGAGTAGAGGTGGTTTCTACAGTATGTGTGGAACAGATAGGACAGTGGAGCAGAGTGATGAAGACCTGTGTGCAATGGTACTAAGGATGTAGGAGAGTAGGAAATAAGTGAGCGTGTCCAGAGACAGCCACACTGGCTACAATCTGGGACAGTTGCCAAGTTGACAGAAATGTCATCAGCCTGGTGGATTCATTAACTAGCCAAGCTTCCTGTATGTAAGAGGTGGACCTGGGGGAGAGACGCCATAAGGTTTGGTCCTGAGGTAGGAGGGTCTACCCTGTGATCAAAGGTACCACTGTTATGCAAGCCAAGGCAGCTATTTGAAATTGTTTCGCTGTGAAAGAGTAGCAGTTCTCAAGCCTGGCAATGGTGGTACACGCATTTGAGAGGCAGAGACAGGAGGATCTCTGAGTTTGAGGTCAGCCTGGTCTACAGATGGAGTTCCAGGACATCCAGGGCTACATAGACAAACCCTGTCTTGAAAAAAGAGAGTAGCAGTTCTAGAGAGAGAAACTAAAAGTATATGGCTAAAAGAACTGGTGGGTGAGGTAGCCCAACAGGCTAAAAAGTATTTGTGCTTGCTGCATGATGCTGTGAACCTGATGACCTGTGTTCTAGAGACCCTGGGAACCCATGTAAAGGTGGAAGGAGAGAAGATTCCACACCTGTGCTGGTGGTGTGGGTGTATGCATACCACAATAATAAAAATGTTTAAAATTTGAAAGAACACTATCAAGGGTCTGAGGTGGTATCTCAGTGGTAGAACACTTGTCCATCTATAGTGGATTCAATCCCTAGCACTGAATAAATAATCAAATATCACAGAGGTTTTGTTGTTGTTGTTCTTTTTAAAGAGGGAAAAGCATTTTGAGGATAGAATACAGAATACTTCCATTAGGTGAATGTTCAGATGCCAGGATGCCAGCTTTGAGACAGCATCTAACTGTGTAGACCAGGTTACCCTTGAGCTCAGAGACCATCCTGCCTCTGCTTTCCAAGTTCTGGAATTACAGGTGTATACCACCAGGTGTGGCCAGAACCACATTGTTTCTGTGGATACTTTTCTTTTACTGTCACCAAAAAAATATAAACTCTGGCATTCCGGGAGCCCTTGGCTTCTATAGAAAAGATCTGCAAAACAAACAGCTTTTCATTTACTCCTCAAATTTTTTTTTTCTGTTGGAAGAAGGTAACTTTTGTATGTGTCACTTTTCCTTTCAGTTCAAGGGGATCTGACACCTTCTGACTTATTTGGGGTCCTAGGTATACCTACATTCAGGCAGAACACTTACATACATAAAATAAATCTGAAAAAAAAAAAGATTATCTTTGACCTCTCACCTTTTATAGGTAGATTTGCACAGATTGTGTTCTCTTATGGACACATTAGTTTGTAATACACACACACACACACACACACACACACACACACACACACACACACAAGCTTTGGTGTTTCTTTTGTTGTAGCTTCTTTTTTGTTGTTGTTGGTGGTTTTGGGTTTTTGTTGTTTTAATATTTATTTACTTTTGGTTTTTTTGAGACAGGATTTCTCTGTAGCCCTGACTGTCCTGGAACTCACTCTGTAGACCAGGCTGGCCTAGAACTCAGACCCACCTTCTTCTGCATCCTCAATGCTGGGATTAAAAGCATTACCACTACTGCCTGTCCGAATTTTTTTTAAATTTTTTTTTAAACTTTATTTTATGTGCATTGGGGTGAAGGTATAGACAGTTGTGAGCTGCCATGTGGGTGCTGGGAATTGAACCCGGGTCCTCTGGAAGACCAGCCAGTGCTCTTAACCACTGGGCCATCTTTCCAGCCCCGATTTTTTGTTTTTAAAGACAATGTTTCACTATGTAACTAAAGTTAGCCTGGAACTCGGTCTTCCTGCCTCAACCTCTTTAGTGCTAGTAATATGAATTACTACAAAGTCTGAGTCGTTCTCTTGGGGCTTTTCTGTTCTTCCTTTACCCTATGCTCTGTACTATGGTGGCTGGTGGTGCTGGTTCTCAGCTGTGTGTGGATGTAGCACTGCCAGTTAAAGATCTGCAGATTGGAACCTGCTGTTTGTTTTCTTTAAAGAGGAACCAAAGACTTCTGCCTTACTCTGTTCTGCTTTGTGTAAAGCAACTGGTGATTTGATTGTTACTGGATTATTCAGTGCTGTGCAAATAAATATATCTAAATTTAGCTGTTGGGACTACCAGATCACTCATGCCTAGCATGTCCTAGTGTGGCTCTGGGCTCGGTCCCCAGCACTGCACATAATAAAATGAACTAGAAGCTAACTGTTGACTTTTGTATTTTAGATTTTTTAATTTTTATTTCATGTGTATGCGTGAGTGTTCAGCTTGCATGTATGTGCCCATACAGTGGGTGCCTGGTGCCCAGAAGAGGGCAGTGAATCCCCTGGAATTGGAGTTAAGGGTAATTTGCCTCCTTTGGGATGCTGGGAACTTAAGTCCTCTGTAAGAACCGCAAGTGATCTTATAACCACTGAACCATCTCTCTACTTGGTTTTTATAAGGGTTTATCAGTTTCTCAAAAAGCAAAATAAAAAAAAAATGATTTAAGCTTTTATTAGGAATAAGAAAACACATCATCCTTACACGCCCCATCCTTCCCTTAGTGACCAGTGTATCTGCATGTTCCGTACCTGTAGGCTCAGCTAGCTTAGGATCAGAAATGCTCTGGAACCAGGCTTGGTAGCACAAGCTTGTAATGTTAACATTTGGGAAGCTGAAGCAGAAGGATCTTGAGTTCAAGGATGGCTAGGCTACATTGATAGATTTTGTGTGTGTGTGTGTGTGTGTGTGTGTGTGTGTGTGTGTGTGTGTGTGTACAGACATGCACACATGGGTGTGCATCTGCACTGAACAAGTACAATATTGTTTCTTGTCCTTATTCCCTAGACAATGCAGCATAACATTTATGTGGCATTTACATTGTATCAAGTCATCCAGAGACTTATGTGTGTATGTTCTAAGGAAATAAATCAATTTACATAAAGGACTTGAGCATTTATGAATGTTAGCATCCTGGGTAGGAGTCATGCACCCAGCCCCCTCCTATACCTCCTGTGAGGGAGGGCTGTGCTAGGCTTCTCTTCTGGGAATCTGCATTCTGTCTCTGTAGAATAGGAGTTTTGTCATAGTTATCAGTCTATACACTTGTTTAGTTAGACTTCTGGGGATGAGAGTGTGCCACAGGTGTAGCTGGTCAGGTGTAGATGTACAGCACTACCCTTGTGTATGACCTGTCAGCTAGGGTGTAGGTCAGGGAGCAGGGGACAAGAAGAGGAAGCAGGCCAAACCAGCTTGGTTTACCTTATTTCCCCCTGCTTTATCCCCCCTTTTGAACCCTGATTAGTTTCAGGGTCCACACATCCCCTCAACAGTTTATAGGTGCCCATCTGAAGGGCCAGCAGTACTTTGGGTCCAGGCCCTTGTGTCTGGCTCTGATAATGTTTGTTTTGAGACAAGATCTTACTGTGGTGGGTAGTCTGTGCTTGTCTGAAACTTACCATCCTTCTGCCTCCTCAGCCATATGAGAATTTGGTCACAGGCATGGGCTGAGTTGGAAAGTGGTCCTGCCTACTAAGTTTCCAGTGTCTGCTGAATATCTTCAGGGTCTTGAAATTTTGGATGGGGGTTTCAGAGCAGAATTTTAAGTGGCATCATTCAAAGGACTTTATTTAACTCTTTGTATTACACTTTATTGTATGTGTTGCCATGACATCTGTGTGGATGTTATCAGAGGACAGCTTGGAATAGTAGGGTTCTCTCTTTTTGCCATGTGGACCCTGGGGATCAAACTCGGGTAGTCAGTCTTGGTGATAGCCCTGCTATCCCGCCCCCAACAGTTTCTCTGTCATGGAACTCACAGAGATCCACCTGCCTCTGCCACCTACCTGCTGGGATTAAGGGCATGTGCCACCAACCCCCAGCTTGCCCCCCCCCCTTTAAAGTTCGTCTGTGTACACACTTATGTGTGATGTGTGGTGTCCAGTGTTCTTTTAGGCTAGAAGCCAGCAAGCCATGGGATACTCCCATCTCCACCCTCCAACCCCCATCTTGGAGCCAGGGTTACAGACATTTGCCAGGATGCCAGCTTGTTATGTGAATGCTTGAGATTGGAAACAAGATCTGGTGACTGTTCTCTGTCTTCTGGTTTTTACTTTTAAAAAACAGAAAGAGGGCTGGAGAGATGGCTCAGAGGTTAAGAGCACCAACTGTTTTTCCAGAGGTCCTGAGTTCAATTCCCAGCAACCACATGGTGGCTCACAACCATCTGTAATGGCGCCCTCTTCTGTATACATGATAAATAAATCTTTAAAAAAAAAAAAAAAAAAACAGAAAGAATTATTCAGTTAGTAGAGTCCAACTTAAAAACACTCAAACTACAGATTTTTTTCACCAAGGAAGGTGGTTCCTATTGGAAATGCCAGCAAGTAAAAGACAGTGAGCAGATAGTTGTCCCATAGATGACCACTCTGGCACAGCTCTCAGAGCACAATGCAGGGTGGTTCACTGAACCTGCAGCCACCACATGAGCTTGGTTTTTCTGTCCTCTTGGTTCTTGGTCTGAGTTCTCCATGCTTCCTTCCTGTTCTTTAATACCTGGGCCTCCACTTTTGCCTGTGATGTGAGCAACCCCATTCTGCAGCTTGCACATGCTCACCATTTCAAACTAGATTCAACTCTGTCTAGTTCTGTGTCTGAGGGTAGAGAATCCTCCTTCGACTCAAGGTCAGAGTTGAGAAATCAAGAGTAGACTCCTGGACAAGAGTCAGAAAGGTGGTATTGAAGAATCTCACCAAGGGAAGCAGAAGCAGCTTCCTACTCCACTGGAAACCCCAGGAGTTGGCATGTGACCTGCTTAAGTCCTGGGCTTCTGGATAGAGCATTAGAGGTCTCCACAGTGTGGGTGAAGCTTTACTAGACAGGGACACGTATTTGTTCTTAGAAGAGGCAGAAATTAGGATCTGAAGACTGGCTTCCAAGCAATGTGCCTATGTGCATACGTATATTAGAAGCGGGCTGTATGGAGCAAAGCTGAGCACTCTACCCTGGTGTTAAGTGCTCTCAGGGCAAGTGGCTAGTTAGTGTTCATGGTGCTGTAAGAGTGTAGCGACCTATCTCCCGTTTCCTGAAGTATTTAGGGCACAGTGAAGGAATGTCACTTTAGTTAGCACTAGGGGGAAATTCTTAATGTTTGGGGGGGGGGGGGTCCCTGACCCTCGTATTCACGTATACCCAGGCATTGAGTCCTGGCTCCTTGTCGGTATTTAGGAAGAAATGGTTACGGGGCAGGAGTGTTTCTAGTACGGAGTGAAGCAGGGTTAAGTCCCAGGGAATTCCTGCTGGGCAGACGCCTCTCTCTGCCCCACACACCATGCCGGAGTCCAAGTGAGCAGTGCGGTCTGAGTAAGGGCTTTGGGCGGTCTTTTCCTTTCTGGCTCCTCCCCAACGGAATCGGACGCAGGTTCACTCCGAAGCCCCTATCCCGCTGACGCAGAGGGTTTCTAAAGCTTTTTTTGGGGGGGGAGGGCGGGGTTCGAGACAGGGTTTCTCTGTAGTTTTGTGCCCTTCCTAGAACTTACTTTGTATCCCAGGCTGGCCTCGAACTCAGAGATCCACCTGGCTCTGCCTCCGGAGTGCTGGGATTAAAGGCGTGCGCCACCACCACCCCGCTCTCTAAAGCTTTTTAAATGCTGGGCAGAGTACTGCCCCAGGATAGCCCGAGGGACCTCTCAGTGGCATTGACTCCCAGTTTAGCCCCTTGGCTCGGACGCGGGAATTTGTCAAGCTTGTCGAGCACACAGACCAGGCGGGCTCTCCAGGGAACCTGGGTAGCAGCGGTGGCGCATGCGTGCGGTCAGGTCGGCATAGCCGCTCTATCCTCGCTGCGTCTCTGTGGCCGGTTGATTTCTTCCGCTTGCTGTGCGGCCTGCCGCTCTAGGCCGGCAATCTCGGTGGCCTCCGCTCTAGTTCCGTGGCGGCTCTGGAAATGGCTGCGGGATCCCGTTGGCCGCAGTAAGTGACTTTGTGCAGCGAAGGAGGGCGGGAACCTTGTGGACCCGAAACGCGCTTGGAATCGGGACTAAGCGGCGCCGCGCCATGCCCGCAGCCCAATTCCTGCGAGCGGTGTTATCGCGCCGAGAAAATGGCGTCGCGGCCCGCTGGGCCCTTTCCGGGCCCGGACAGAGGGGTCGCGGAGGAGCGCGCGAGGCCGGGCGGGCGGGCGGTCTGCGTCTGGTTGAATCGTGTCGTCCAGGCTGGTCCGGGCCTGGGAGGCTGTGAAAGCCTTTGAGTGCAGTCGGAGTTGCGGGCCCAGCCGGCCGCGGCCTCACGTCCTCGGCACTTGTGGTAAAACACTTGTGGTAGACGTGACTGGGTGTGGGTTCGCGGGTGTGCGAGCAGATATCTTGGGGAGTGGGGGGTGGTTTGGGGAAGATCCAGCCCCAGTCTCGTGTGTGACTTAGGGCCTGGGCGTTGCCTCCGGCTCTCATTACCTCTTACCGATGTTGGTGACCAGGTGCATGTTAATGTAGATTAGTCTTAAGTGACTTGAGTAAGAAGGGGCCCTGGTTTTGATTCAGAGTGCTATGTATTGTTTAATTTTCCACAAAAGGAGGCTCTTTGTTATACCTGATTAACTGGAGGTTCTGTCAGGCAAACTCAGTTGTGTACAGATGAGAAACAGAACACAAAAAAAGGTTGTGCAGTTGATTGCCCCTGCCAGCACCCATGACCAGCACTTTCCTCCTGGCACTCAGGGCATGTGTAGCATCACAATGGCTTGCTGAAAACATGTGCTAGGGGCTGAGAGTCCAGATAGGTCTTGAAGGTGAGATGGTATGTCTTCCTGTGGAACGGTCGTTCGCAGGAATTTTCTATTGTCAGTAAAGCTCTCTGGACCTCTGGTAGGTACTGCCTTAATAGGCTCAAGAGTCTTAATTCCCGAGCCAGTACTGAGCAGCTCAAGGAGTGATTTCTCAGCATATGGATGCTTTGCCAGGCTTTACACATCTATCAGCAGGACATGTTTTACCATGTTATACACCTGTACTACCATGCCAGGTGGCTTCTGTTTGGCTCTGGAAAAACAAAGGTTCGATATGTAAACCAGCCTGTTTCAAGTTGCTCTTAGATCCCTGTACAGTGTTCCATGTTTTAGGATGCTTCTCATGCTTAAGTCCCAACTAAGAAATTGTTCTGAAACAGTCTTTTTTGAACCTTACTTAGATGACTGGGTCCTATAGACAGATAAGCCCATTAGTTCCTATGATTGTATCAAATGATGTGTGTTGATTCGGTTACAAAGGTTATGATTAACAGACAGTGATAGTATGCTCTTAGGAAAGAAGAGGTCAAAGCCCAAAGTCTGAGTTGTGCTCATTTGTTCGGAGTGTGCAAGCTCACCTGTAAGACAGACCATGTTGACCAGGCTTTAATTTATTTTCTGAGCGGTCAGTTTGAGAAGTTGATAAGGGAAGGTGAGTAGGCATTTGTACATACTTTTAAAGAATAATTCTGGAGCCTAGAGACATGGTGACTCAGCTGTTCTGTCTCTCTTCTAGAGAAACTGTTCTAGAGCTCCTTTTTTCTCTTCTAGAGGACCAGAGCTTGGTTCCCAAGCATCTATGTCATCTGGAGGGCTCACAAACACTTGTTAACACCAGCTCCAGGAAATCCTATGCCCTCTTCTGGTCCTTTGGGCACCTGCGCACAGGTGGCAGATAGCGTTTTGTTTTTTTTTTTTTTGTTTTTTGTTTTTTGTTTTTTTAAAGAATGATTCTGTGCTTGTGTTGATTTATTCCTAGGTGTTGATTCTCTTCTGCACTATTTGTAGGACATACACTTCTGTGTGTCAAATGTAAGTGCTAGGGATATGTTTTTCATGTGCTGATAGAAACTTAAGTGATATGTAATATACCATGAAAAGGTAAGCCAGGTTTTTCCAAAATGAAGGTGGCTTTATTGTGGTTGTGTCAAGAGAATGGGCTGGAGAGAAGTCTCATGTTAAGAGCATGTACTGCTCTTCCAGAGGACCTGAGTTTAGTTCCCAGCACCCATGCCAGGCAGCTCACAGCAGCATATAACTCCACTCCAGCTTCAGGGATCTGACACCTCTGGCCCCCACAGGCACCTGCACTTGTGCACGTGCAAATATATATACACAAAATTAACAACGATAAAAATAGATAAAAATTTTTGAATAATTTATTTTATACTTATGGGTATGTCTGTATGCCACATGTGTGCCTGGTGCCCTCAGATGTCAGAAGAGGGTAACTGATCCCCTGGAACTGGAGTTACAGATGGTTATGAGTTGCCATGTGGGTGCTGGTTATCAAACCCTGATTCTCTGGAACAGCATTTAGTACTCTTAACCACCGTACCATCTCTCCAGCCTCATAAGTTTTTTTTAAGGATAATATTTATACAGAAAAAAATCTTAAAACAGTGCAGAAATACTGCAAATAGCCATGTTATAGCTGTTTGAGTGTTCAGAAGCACAGATGTGTGGCACTGTGAACTATTTGTCAGTGCTCTTTTCAAGTATTGTGGAACCTGCCCAAGGGTTGATGTCTTAAATTTTCATACTAGTTACCTTTTTTGACAACATGACTGTGTGCACTCTTATATTAGTCTGCTAAATCAAAGGGATCAGGCATTACAATGTCCGCTTTGATGCTCTTGGTTAACTATGACCCTAAATCCCACAGGAAATGTGGACACTTGGGATTTGGTGTGTGATATTGACCATCTGTTGCACGTCTGCCATGTGGGGTGCTGATGTGATGTCTGACCTGGTAGGGCTTCAGGAAGGATTTTGGGAAACTTGAGGCTTGTGTCGGCCCCACTTCATAAAAGGTAATAGCCCAGTGCAAAGTCCACAATTTGCAGCCAGGACTGAAGGCTTGAAGGTTCCTTTTCACACTTGGTTCTTCCTGAGCCTCTAACCCACTCCTACTTGGCTAACTCTAACACCCAAATGTCTTTCAAGGGGATTCTTGCTCTGACTGTTGAAGATAGAAAATACTGGTTATTGGGACTGGAGCAGGAATTTGGAGCCTATATCTAGAGAGCTATCCCCTGAGAAGCCTGATAGTCAGGGACCATCAGGATTTGTTAGAATGTAACTAAAGAAAATCATGTCTTTTGGGTCGACACAGCCTTCTTGTTACCTGTTTTTACTTGTGTTAATGTTGAGTAAGTACTGGGTGTTGTTGCTCTTAACTGGCTTGAGAATGGAGTTCAGCTGTGTGTGGATCTGCACAAGATAATACAGGAAACACTGTTAGAACTCCTTTATCAGTGCCATACTTTGATATCCTAAACCCCCCCCCCCTTAAAAAAAACGAAAGGGAAAAAAACCCATGCACTGTCCCCTACTAATCTCAAAGAAGGAAAGGAAGATTCTAGCTGAAGTAACAGCTTCTGACTTGAGTTTCCCAAGCCTTACAGCCTCCTCAGAGTAATAACTGAACCTCAATGAGGAGGGAAGGAGATGGGATAAAGATTGGGTCTGGTTATTGCCCTTGTGAATCCAGGCTAGACAGAAAGGGTGCTTTTTACAGGTAGACAGCAAGTGTGGGAGCTCTGTGCTCAGTCCCCATACCAGCCATTCTCAAACCAAACTCTGGAGTCTTTATACTCAAAAATTCCTAGTGACACTAAAGAGCTTTGGATTTAGGCTTTGTTGATCCTGATTGTTCGATTTTACAACTGATACATTTAAACCTTTTATTCATTTTAAAATACTCAGTTAAACTCATCTGCCCTTATGCTAACAAATATTTTGTGGGAACTAATTTCTAAGTCTAAGACCACTTCATGAGAAAAGTAATGTTTATGCTTTTTGTAAATCTGTTTATCTCACAGTGACTGGTTTCTTCCATCTGTTTCTACTTTAAGTGGCACATTGCTATCACCTAGCTTCTGAAAAAGTGTGAATATAATTCTCAGTGACAATAAAGAGAGCATGTGATACCTTAGTGCTGTGCAAATAGCTTTGATCTGGGGATCCAATTATCCATTGTAACCATTACTGTATTACTGTTCATAATAATTAAAAATGCTCGTTTTGGTTTCTTTCTTTCTTTCTTTCTTTCTTTCTTTCTTTCTTTCTTTCTTTCTTTCTTTCTTTCTTTCTTTCTTTCTTTCTTTCTTTCTTTCTTTCTTTCTTTCTTTCTTTCTTTCTTTCTTTCTTTCTTTCTTTCTTTTTGCAACAGGGTTTCACTATGTGGCTCTGGCTGTCCTGTTAATCACTATGTAGACCAGGCTAACCTGCCTATGCCTCCTTAAGAGTGTTATTGCCAGGTGAGGGGCACATGCCTTTGAACCCAGCTCTCAGGAGGTGGAGTCAGGTGGATCTTTGAGTTCCAGGCCAGCCTGGACTACAGAGCAAGTTCTAGGACAGCCAGCACTACACAGAAACCCTGACTTGAAAAGGGTGCTCTTATTGTTGAAGTGAGTTGAAAGAATAGTTGACTCTAATAATTGACTCTAAACATCTAGAAAAACAGATCACTTTTATACTATTAGACAGTATCTTTGAACTATTTTCATTGTCTCAACCAGTTTCTTGCTTTGGGAAAAGGTATGGAACAAATGATTTTCTTGTGACATTGAAGGTGCTTTTATTCAGTTCATGCTCCTCCAAGGGAAGTGAGTTAGGAGTTGCCATTTCCATGACACTTAGGATAATGCCACATTCAGCTAGTGATGTCTGCATGGGAGAGACACCAGGATTGTGTTTGGCCAGCCCTTTGCATTTACCATAGGATGTAATATGCTTTTATTGTAGACAGTGAGACATAAGATGGTATAACTAACCTTCATTTGGGGCTGTGGAAGTGAATAATAGCTCTAGGTCCTGGGGACTCCCATGTCCTTTGCTTGTAGGCTAAAAAAGGGTCCTCCAAGTCATGTGCATGTGCACATATTGTTGAGTAGTCAGCCTGTGAGTACATTGTGGGTACTGGGTTTCCTGATAAGCATAAGAAATCATGATCAATGCAGGTAATCTGGTGGTGCCCTTAGAGCCACGGTACCTATCCAGAGCCCACTGTCTCTGGGAATGTGAAAGAGGCAGGAGGGGAGCCCACCCTTTGTAGCTGCTTTAAGAGACTTGGTGCAAGTGCTAGCCTCACAGTTTCTAGTTCCTGGCTACCACGAGAAGAGTTGAAATTTCCTCCCTGTTGCCACCAAATTTAAAAGCCTATACTTTTTTACTAGAAGCTGGAAGGAGTGAATCTGTGGGATACAGAGAGGCTTGGGACCTAGCTGCAACATCAGTCCTCAAAGTGGTTTTTGTCTTGACAAGTGTTTGGTCTCCGTGGTTTTATAAAGCAGTAATAACTGTGTAGGATATTTTTGTTGATTTTTTTTTTTTTTTGAGATATGGTTTTTCTGTGTAGCCGTGGCTGCCCTAGTACTTACTCTGTAGACCCAGGCTGACCTCAAACTCACAGAGTTCTGCCTGCTTCTGCCTTCCAACTGCTGGGATTAGAGGCATGCGCCACCACCTCCACCTCCTGGCTTTTTTTTTTTTTTTTTTTTTTTTTTTTGGTATGATTTCCTCATAACTTTTCCTCATTTTCTTTCACCTAACCAGAATAAGTTAATAACATGTGATTTGGTAAATAACATTTGTATTGCCGAGCAGTAGACACTGAGAGAAATAAAAACTGGGTTTCTTAATTTTCTTTCATGGGCCCAAGCATCAACACATGTGATAGAAAATTTTGGCAGCGGCTGGAGAGATGGCTCAGAGGTTAAGAGCACTGACTGCTCTTCCAGAGGTCCTAAGTTCAATTCCCAGCAACCACATGGTGGCTCACAACCATCTGTAACGAGATCTGGTGCCCTCTTCTGGCCTGCAGTCATACATGCTGTATACATAATAAATAAATAAATCTTAAAAAAAAAAAAGAAGAAGAAAATTTTGGCAGCTGCAGACCTTGGGGCTCAATGACAAGCACCAGGCCTTGCAGCCCACTGGGTAAGAGTCATGGACAGCAAGTTGCTCCTACTGAGAAGAGCAGTTTCCCATTTCTGAACAGGCTGAATTTCCTAAGCACATTCTAATAAAACTTAGTTTAAAAAGAGCCTTTTCTTAGATAATCTTCCATGTTTTATAAACAAGGTTAGCATCTTTTAAGTCCCATTTACTTAACAGATTTCCCATATAAAAGATCTTTAATAATAGAAAGTATAAGTAATGATAAACTGGCCTAGCCTGTCAGAATTAACAAATTCTGAGTTAGAGCCAAATATTCTTTATTACAGCACTGGATAGAATTTCTAACAAGTTAGAATTACTTTAAAATTAAATTTGGGGACACTAAAGGACTCTTGTTGGTATTCAGTAGAGTGCTCAGGCCCTGGGCTCACCCCCAGCATTGTATAAGTCAGGTGAAGCATGCCAGTCTTCTCAGCATCCCAACAGCACTCAAGAGGTAGAGGCAGGTGTATTTGAAGTCAGAGGCATCTTTAGCTACATAGGGAGCTGGAGGACAGTCTGGATTACATGAGAGCCTGTCTAAAATAAAATAGTTTTGATTATTATTTCAAGGAAAACTGAAGTTTGGAAACATATGTTGCATCCAGTAGGGCAAAATGTGCATGTACACTTGGGTATTAAGAGTCATGACTGTCATGACTGGTTTTCTGGACTTGCTGTGGCATGAGTGAGTATAGGCACTTCATCGTGGCCATATGTCACATTTCAAAGTAGCCCCTACTGAGAGCTAAGAAGTTAGTTTTATGGCTGTGGCTGTAGACATCTTTAGTGCACAGCAGTTAGAATAGTGGTTGTTAAATCTTCAGATTAGAGTGGTTAAAAGGTCATGTACCACACTCTTTTATTTTAACATCTGGGGAGATTGGTTTTTGCTTAATTTCTCCTTTGCAATGATAATGATGTTTTGCTGAGTCAGGAAATGGGAAGGGAATTTGGAGGTTGCATCTTTGGAGCCAAGAAAGATGGCTCAGTGGATGAGTGTTTGCTGCCAAGCCTAGTAGCCCGAGTTTGATCCTTCAAACCTGTATGGTGAAAAGAGATAAGTGACTACTGCCAGTTGTCCTCCGACCTCTACACACCCATGCCATAGCAGACATGTGCATGCACATGTACAGAGAAAGTAAATGTAATTTAAAAAATTTTAATATCCTTGAACAAACTGTACATGTTGTTTTTATTAGGCTTAGCTCTTAGGTGCATACCTATGTCACTTTCCTATGGGGAGTTGGTACTTGTACATCTTGTGGGATGTCTCCTTGGATGATAAGGCACTGCAGCTGTCAGGCTCAGTGTTAGGCAAGCATGATCTCCAATACAAATGATGTGAGTCTTTTTTGTTTTGTTTTGTTTTTTTGAGACAGGGTTTCTCTGTGTAGCTTTGCGCCTTTCCTGGAACTCACTTTGGATATCAGGCTGGCCTCGAACACTCAGAGATCCTCCTGCCTCTGCCTCCCGAGTGCTGGGATTAAAGGTGTACGCCACCACCACCCGGCAATGTGAGTCTTAAGAAAAGCAACTGAGGATTTCTTGATAAACATAAAATTTGCACTTTCAAGAGAAAATTAGAATTTGCAAGCTTACATCTGTTATTGTGAGCTTGATAGCTTTCCAGTTATTTAAACATTACTGAGGCAATCCAAGCTGTTACAGATGCCTTTCTTCTCTAACTCAGCATGAGATTCTGTGCTCTAGTGCTTTCTAAATGACCCATGTGTATGTGGTCAGAAGATGCAAGTTGGGTAAAAGACTCATATAGTGCCAGACAGGCCAGTGGGTTAATACAAGAAAGTAAGAGACCTTGATTAGAGGCATTAGAGTCCACAGCGCTGCTGATTTTTGAGACTGCTGCTGTTGATTTGGTGTGGTTTCAAAGAACATCCACAACTATGTAAAATGAATGACATGCTTCTGTAAGGTGAGACTTTCTTCATAGAGTTCACTCAAATCCATACAAGGCAGAAGCATATTTGGAAATCCTGTTATCTTGTTAAGCCAGAGAGCTGCAAAAATAAATACTACCATTCTTAATGCTTGTGTGATTTTGAAAATAACAAAAAAAAAATAAGTATAATGGACTTTTAATAAATGACTTTTCAGAAATAGCAATACATTCCACATAAACAAAAGCTCGTTGGAGTCCTCAGAGTGTATTTTGCTGAGACTAAAAGTTTTGAAACCTACCATCTACGAGTGTCAGCCATATACCCTGTTTCTGCTGCCACTCTTCAGCATGTAGTTGGTATTGAATCTTTGGAAGCTCTGTCCCTAGCAGCACTTTTGAGAAATGGTAGCTCTTTTTTTTTTGAGGACAAGAAACATGTCGTCCTTGATTTTGCTACAGTCCTCATATCTGCTCCCCTTGAATACTGAGATTATATGTGTATGGTGTGTACATGTGAATATGCATGCCTGTGTGCCTGGCATTCTGTGTCTTACTCTGTTGCTTTCTACATTATTTCCTTAAGACAGAGTCTCACTGAACTGGAAGGTTGGCATTTTAGCTAGACTGTGGCCATCAAGTGTTCAGGATCTGCCTTTCTGAGCACTTTCTAATGTTGGGGTTACCATTGTAGTACATGCAGCCATACCAAGCTTTCTGTGTAGGTGCTGGAGATTTGAACTTGGGTTCTCATGCTTACAAAACATGTATCCCACTGAGTAAAAAACATTACCCCTACGTAAAATTTTAATGCTGTAATTTCATTGTATAATCTGTACTTCTGGTTAATAGGAAACAGTGGGTTTTAGCTGAGAGGCTGGGAAAATGCCCTTTATAAGTATCTGGTTTAGTGTCTCACACCTTTAATTATAGCATTCAGGGGAAGACTAAAAAGACAGTAGGATTACCACGAGCTCTAGGGCATCTTGGCCTAGAATCAGACCCTGCTCAGAAAGAGACTGACAGAGATTGTGCACTGCTTAGAAATGTAGAAAATTAGCAGCCGGGCGTTGGTGGCGCACGCCTTTAATCCCAGCACTCGGGAGGCAGAGGCAGGCGGATCTTTGTGAGTTCGAGGCCAGCCTGGGCTACCAAGTGAGTTCCAGGAAAGGCGCAAAGCTACACAGAGAAACCCTGTCTCGAAAAACCAAAAAAAAAAAAAAAAAAAAAAAAAAAGAAATGTAGAAAATTAATTGTAACTTTAGTGCACTCAGAAATGGTCACTTTTTTCTTCTTTGGGGAGAAACTGTTAATATGATATGATTACAATTTCATGGCCACTTTTTATATGGACTGTGCTGTGTAGTGTGCAGAACTATATACTAATTTGAGTTAGAAATGTAACACAATTTTTTGCTTATTCTTTGGTGATGCTAGGCTTGGTACCCAGGACCTTGTGCACTCTAGGCAAGTGTTCTTACTGTGCTATAGCTACAGCTCTTACTTAGTTTTATAAAATGGTCTCCTTATATAACTGAGGTTGGCCCTGAACTAGCCTTTCTCCTATCCTCCCTATCCCTTCACTACTGAGAATCACATGCCTGTTGCTGTGGTGCAAGGCGCCAACACTATTTTTTACTTATACCTTATGATAGGTTTTATTTTGTTTGTACTTTTGCCTTGATACATTATGTGCTTTTATTTCACAAACTGAATTTTTAGTAGTTTTCTGCATTGGCAGAGTTACGAAAAAATTTTCAAATACAGAATAATCTATTATGAATGACTTCTGTCTTATTCTACTTAGCAGAAATAACTACATTTTTGCTTCTTAATATTCAGGAGTATTCTAAATACTTAGAAACATGTTTATTCTTCAGGTTAACCTGTGCTTTATACTCCAATGTTGGGCATCTAATCCATGATAGACACCTACTACCAGCAAACTCTCATGTATGAATTGAATCTTTAAAAGAAATTCTTTTTAAGTTGTTTCATGTGTGTGAGTGTTCTGTCTGCAAGTATGTCAGCGCACCACATATGTGCCTGTTGCCCGTGGAAGTCAAACAAATGAGGGTGTTAGATTTTCTGGGGATACTCTGGAACTGGAGTTGTAGGTACTAGGGACCAAACCCAGGTCCTCTGCAAAAGCAACAAATGCTCTTAATTGCTGAACCATCCCTTCAATCCCTATAAATTGAATCTTTTAAAATGCTTTTCATTCCTGAGATTATTGTGAGGGTTTTTGTTGTTTGTTGTTGTTGTTGTTGTTTTTGTCTTTATAAGTACTCGGTGTTATAAAGGTGTTTCCATTTTACTCTAAGAAACAGTTTCTGACTTCTTGTTTTGTTGTCTGTTTAGTTTTGTTGTTTGTTTGTTTCGTTTTGGAGACAGGGTTTCTCTGTGTAGCTTTGTGCCTTTCCTGGAACTCACTCTGTAGCCCAGGTTTGCCTCAAACTCACAGAGATCTGTCTGCCTCTGTCTCCTGAGTGCTGGGATTAAAGGCTTGTTCCACCCCCACATGGCATCTGTTTAGTTTTTGAGGTGCTACATAGATTCAATCAACCCAGGTTCTGTGACCTGGTCCAGCCAGTAGTTTCTGAACTCTGGAAGTTGATTTTTTTTTTTTTTTTTTTTTGGCTAGCCTTCCATGTGATAGAAGCTATAGTGACACCTCCTTATAGCTACATGGATTGGACGTGAGGTCTAAAAGGTCATTGTCACTTTAAGGACACATGGAATGTTTGCTCTTTGTCTTGGGTCACTAGGGAGACCACAGTTAGCTGGAAAGCAGTTGGAGCCAGGTAGAGAGAGGAGTTAAGAGGTGAGTTCTGCTCAGAATTGCTGGCTTTGGCCCTTGTAGTTTAAAAGACTGGCTAGAAACAAAGGCATCTGGAGAGAGTGTTTATATTATGGTTGTATGAAAGAGGAAAGGAGAGGGCTGGTTTGGAAGTTGGGGGTGGGGTGGGGTGGGGGTGAAAGGTATTCTGCTTTTTTAAGATAGAGCCAGAAAACATTGTCATTAGTTAGGACCTTACCAGGAAGATTGGGCAAAATTAAAATGATTATTTATTTACTTATTTTGGATTGAAGCAGTCTCCTGTGTAGCCCAGACCTCTGTAACTCATGATCTTCTGTCTGCTTCAGCCTCTGTGTGCTGGGATTACAGATATGTACCACCCTGCCTGGCTCTCAGATATACATAGATAACCATATCACATTGATGTTTAGTAAATATAAATTTAGTCCTCTAAATTTCTTAGATTTTTAAATTAACTTATGATACTTCTATACTGTTAAGATTTTTTTTTTTTTTTTGGTTTTTCGAGACAGGGTTTCTCTGTGTAGCTTTGCGCCTTTCCTGGGACTCACTTGGTAGTCCAGGCTGGCCTCGAACTCACAGAGATCCACTTGGCTCTGCCTCCCGAGTGCTGGGATTAAAGGCGTGTGCCACCGCCGCCCGGCTACTGTTAAGATTTTTAAAAACAATTATATAATTTTGTTGTTCAGGCTTGCCACTTTTTGTTTTCTCCTCTCAGTGTTGTGTTTCTTTGTGCTGGGTCTGCTTCATGATAGGCTCTTAATTGAGTTCAGAAGTACCTGATGCCCTGTGCCTTCTTCTTACCTTGCCTTTGACTCTTGCCTGGGTGGCTCCTTCTTTCAGAGTACACCATTATCACTACTTCCCTATTCTTCAGGTATCTTTGTAGGTCACTCTCAGAGTAGATTTACTTTTTCTTGGTTGTTGGCGTGTGGTTTAATCACAGTTGCACAGATCTGTAACATGTTTTCCCTTTCCTCTAGGAGCTTGCTCAGGAAGCAGTCCACACTGTCCCTTTGGTTGTTGGAAGCTCCAGAATCTTCTCACTGATGAGCTGAGACTGACAAAGAAAGGTGTGGTGAGACTTGGCTATCAGCTGGACCTGGTTCCCAGGTTTATTGTTATATGTAAGATTTCTCAGCCAAAGATTTCCAAGCTTTCAGTTTAGGGACAGGTAAGTGGCATTATTTGTATAAAGAAATTAGCATAATGTAGCATTTATATGTGTTTTTAATAATCTAAAGTATCAGATTTTATACTCTTGAGCACAGCTTTGTTTAATGAATGGCCATTGTTAAGAATTTGACTCGTTGTTTCTTTGTTTTCACTTTGGCTATATTATCAGTTTGTAAACCTTAATTGTGTAGTTTCTGTCTGATGAGAAAATAATTTTTTATTTGTTTGTTTTTTGTTTTTGTTTTTTTGAGACAGGGTTTCTTTGTGTAGCTTTGGAGCCTGTCCTGGAACTCACTCTGTAGTCCAGGCTTGCCTCTGCCTCCTGAGTGCTGGGATTAAAGGCATCTGCCACCACCTCCCAGCACGAGAAAACAATTTTGTAGAGGAAAAGTGGAGTTGCCTTCTGGGCTCTGGGCTGGAGGACTTCTTAGGAAGGCTGGACAGGGTGGCCCCTAGACTGCACTCTGAGTAGAGATGCAGTATTGCCTGAAGTTAGGATGCAGCTGTCTTGCTTCAGCCTGTGTCTGGAGTATGGCTCAGTGGTAAAATAGAGTAGTTTAAAAATGTTTTGGTACAAAACTTGTTTTGCATAAACAGCAAGACCATACTTCTCTCCCCCAAATTTCCTAACTTGAATGAACAAGCCACTATAGGAGGCACAGTTTGATATTTACTCAGCTCTGTGTATTTAATTTTTTTATAATTTGTAGAATTTTTAACTTTTATGTGTATGGACATTTTGCATGGTTGTGTACCATGTGTATGCAGTGCCAACAAAGGCCAGAGGGGCTGAGGGTAGAATAAGTTATTAGCTCTCTTGTGGATCCTGGGACTTAAGCTCAGGTTCTGAAGAGTAGCCAGTGCTCTTAGCTGCTGAACATCTCTCCATCCCTAGTTATGTTTATTTAAAAGGAATACACTAGGTGGGCATGGTGATGATGTCTTTAATTTCAGCAGTGGGGAGGCAGAGGCAGGTGGATCTTTTGAGTTCAAGGCCAGCCTGTGTAGCATGAATCTTAAAGAGTCTTATTAATAAAAACAAACCTGGAGCCAGGTGTTGGGGTGAATGCTGGAAGATCAGAGAAGCAGAACAAGCCAGAGCTAACCTCACCTCACCAATTCCTCAGCTGATCCTGTTTCCTCAAACTGGAAGCCTTTAAGTCCTCATCCAGAATGAATCTCAGCTGAACTGCTGCTCAAAAGCCTAAAAGCTTAACCAGTTCTAGTTCCTGGTTTTCACACCTAATATACCTTTCTGCTTTTTGCCATCATTTCCTGGGATTAAAGGCTCTTGTTACTACGCCTAGCTGTTTCCAGTGTGACTTTGAACTCACAGAGATCCAAATGGATCTCTGCCTCTGGAATGCTAGGATTAAAGGCGTGTGTGCCACCATTTTCTGGCCTCTATATCTAGTGGTTGTTCTGTTCTCTGACCCCAGATAAGTTTATTAGGGTGCACAATACTTTGGGGAACACAGTATCAACACAAGCCTGGTCTACATAGCAAGTTCTAGGCCAGTCAGTTACATAGTGAGACACTATCTCCAAAAGATAAAATGGAGCACACCTCAGGCTTATGAGGCCAGCCCCTCCTCTTGAGTAACAGCAGTTTAATGCCATTGTTTCTGTCCTTGGTGTCTAGGCAGTCTGAGGAGCTGTGCTGACTTAGTTGAGTTCTGACTTTTACCATTTTAGAGAAGGTCACCTAAGGTGACTAAAGAAGTGATTATTTACTCAACAGCTTCACAAGACCTAAAGGTCAAGGTTAGAGGGTGGTAAATATCAGTGCTAGGCAGCCTCTGTAGCTGAGTGACAACTATTTACTAAACTACTAGGAAGGAAAACAATATTTAGGGTACTAATAATTTTAAGTTTTCTGTGTTTTGCATTTTTAGGGTTTTCGTTTAATACCACTCCTTTCCCTAAGATGGACCGTGCAATAAAATCATTCATCACTAGCATTTAAATGCTATTAAAGCCTGGACAGCTAGGAAAAGAATTCTCAAGGTATATACCTTTTCCAATTTTGTCATTTTAAGCAACAATGAAAATTTCATCTTTTAGAGAGAAATGGAAAGACCTGAGTGTGTGGTGGTATATGTTATAGTCTCAGCACTTGGGATGCTAAGGCATGAAGGTCGCCACAAGTTTAAAGCAGACCTTTGCCACATAGTAATAGCAAGACCTTAGGGAGGGATACAGACATGGGGATACTTGGGAGGAATATACCTTGAAGCTGTTGTTTACTTAGATCAGTAGGTACAGGCAGACTAAACTGTGGTCAGGAATCTGGGTGGCAGTTCTTACTAGGTGTCCACAAGAGTTACTCCATGCTCAGTTGGTTCTATTTTCCAGACCCTGTCCTTCCCAGTCTAGGCCCTAGATGAAACTAAAAAAGCCAGGGCCAAAGCCCTGGCCAGACATGGCCAGACTTCAGTGGATAGGCCCAGATGTGGCACACACCATGTGCCTTGTGCTCATTGATGGTCATGAGCAGCCTGACACTACACATAGTGCCTTGAGAATGGTATGGCCTCTATAAGTTACCTCACATACACACCATAGGAAACAGTGATCAGAAGCATTAAGTTTATGTGCAGTTCTGCTCCTCTAAGAAAATGTCCTATCTTGCCACTGTTGGTAAGGGGCACCCCTGGTATGCCATCCAAGACTACATGGTGTGGTGGGTTTGTAGCTTGTTGGTCACAGTGTGATTGCCTTTTCTCATTAGGTATGGATGATAAAGGGCACCTGAGCAATGACGAAGCACCCAAGGCTATCAAACCCACCAGTAAAGAGTTCAAGAAAACCTGGGGATTTCGAAGAACCACGATTGCCAAACGTGAGGGTGCAGGAGACACCGAGGTAGACCCCAGTGAGCAGCCACCACAGCAGCATAGCCTCTCCCTGCGCCGCAGCGGACGGCAGCCAAAGCGTACTGAGAGGGTAGAAGAATTCCTTACCACAGTTCGCCGCCGAGGAAGAAAGAGTGTGCCAGTCTCCCTGGAGGATTCCAGTGAACCCACATCCTCCACGGTCACTGATGTAGAAACAGCCTCGGAGGGGAGCGTGGAGAGTAGTTCTGAGATTAGAAGTGGCCCTGCACCTGGCTCCTCAGGGAAGGAACATCCTGCCTCTTCCGAAAAGGCAAAAGGAGGTGATGAGGAAGAAGACACCTCTGACAGTGACAGCGATGGCCTTACTTTGAAGGAACTTCAGAACCGCCTTCGAAGAAAGCGAGAACAAGAACCTGTGGAGAGGCCTCTGAGAGGCATTCAGAATCGCCTGCGGAAGAAGCGCCGAGAGGAGGACCCTGCTGAAACTGGGAGTGTCCTAACAGGCAGTGCTGATGAGAATACACCTCTCTGTAAGCAGGAGCCTGAGGCTAGTCAGGGACCAGTGTCCCAGTCAGAGAAAGATGACAGAGAAAATCAGTCAGAGGGGATATCAACTCAGGGAAGTAAAGAGGAAGGCCCCAGGAATGTGGGCAAACCAAAGCCTGAGTGTGAGGTTTACGACCCCAATGCCCTGTACTGCATCTGCCGCCAGCCTCATAACAACAGGTAGGTGGGGGGAGGGAACTTGTGCCCATTTTCAGAGAGCCAAGGGATGGAGACAGTGAGCGGACTCCTGTTTGCTTTGATGCAAAGGAGCTTAATGCTGGGCTTGCCAAGCATTTGGTTTATTGAAAAAGGATGAATGAGTCCTATGAAAAAAGAAACAAAAGGAGTGCATATATGTGGACTGCCTCGAGCACCGCCTCCACTGTGGCAGTCACATATGGTCACTTGTGTATAAAGTGTCCAGCATGAGATGAAAAGCTCACTGCCTCAGTCTCTCAAGCCATGTAAAACCAGTGGACACTGTAGATAGGTGAGAACCATCTGTTGTCCCAAAGATCCAATGGAAGAGTGTTACTCAGGATATGACTGCATCCAGTGTGGTCCTTTGCTTGAGTTGGCTGCCAAGTGGTGATGGGGCATCCTAGTGGGGTTATATAGGAGATGAAGCTGCTGCTGCTGCTGCATAGAGACACTCTGAAGCCTCTAGTTCACTCCTCAAGTGGTCCATCCAAAAGATGAGGGACTGAGGATGTAGCTCAGTAGGTAGAGTGCTTGCTTACCATGCATGAAGCCCTGGGTTTGATTTCCAGTGCCTCATAAAATGGTGAGGTGGCATATACCTGTAATCTCAGCTTTCTGTAGAGGCAGGAGAATCAGAAATTCAAGATCATCCTTGGCTACATAGAGAGTTTGAGACATGAGAAACTCTGTCTCAAAAAATAAGTAAATAGAAAAGAAAAAATATGAAGCAGATTTGGAATACTGGTAACAAAAGGAAGGGCACATGGGTGTTTTCGTTCTGATTTCCTATTTTTACTTTATTTGCATGTTTTTCATAATGAAATGTTAAAAGTTTGACTTGGTAATATGTTAGACGTAACTACATAATCTTCCCATTTCAGGTTTATGATCTGCTGTGATCGATGTGAGGAGTGGTTCCATGGAGACTGTGTGGGTATTTCTGAGGCCCGAGGGCGGCTCCTGGAAAGGAATGGGGAAGACTACATCTGCCCAAATTGCACCATTTTGCAAGTGCAGGATGAAACCAATGCCAGTGCCTCTGATGAGCAGGACCCTGGGTGCAGACCTATAGGTGCTGACGGCACAGACTGTACAAGTATAGGGATAGTAGAACAGAAGTCTGGTGAAGACCAGGGGATAAAGGGTAGAATTGAAAAGGCGGCAAACCCCAGCGGCAAGAAAAAACTCAAGATATTCCAGCCTGTAAGTATCTGTCTGCCGTGGCAGGCACAAATGTCAGGCTTACTGCTGATACCAAGATTAGGAAGGTACCTTTCCTTTGGAATAGTTAGGTATTTTGTGGGGACAGATACTGTATCTCGTCTGGGTCTGAGCCCTGCAAAGGCGCATCCTGCTATTGCTTCCATCTTGTATCAGCTTAATGGCATTTTTGCACACATTTTGTCACTCAGGTTGGCCTCCAGTTTGTGACCCTCTGCCTTAGGTATATACCACCAACATGCTCTAATGGAGCTTTCAAGGGAAAAATACCCATCTCTCCAGAGTGCTGTTGACCTGTGCTTGGGATTACATGTTTTGAGTGCTCAGAATTATTGAGAGAAAGGTGACTTGCATTCCCCTTAGCATCTTGTTACAGACCATGATGTTCATATTTCCCATAAACCAAGTAAAACTAACAGTCTCTGCTGCTAAGGAGAGCTATCTCTTCTCAACGTCTGCATTGCATTTCTCATGAGGAGTGCCACTATTATGTGCATTTTCATTTTGGATCCTTAACCTTCATAGCCTGCCCCCCAGTAGGTGTAGAGTCTAGAATGTCACTGCCTTAGCATTCATTGTGTGCTGCAAGATGAAAATGTGGTGCTGTTAGCACCATTTATTAAAGGAAGTTGTCAGTTTGATATTTTTATTGCCAGTATGTTAGACATGGCCTGAATTTTATTCTGTGTAAACTTAGATTTGGTAGAAGAAAAGCAACTATGTTAAATATTGCCTGAATCAGTGTAAGGGACATGTTAATGTGTACTTAGCTTTTCCGTCAACATAACATTAGAAGTTGTAAGCGGAGACATCCATATGTGTTGTTTCTGCTGCTGCTACAGACTTAGCTTAAAATTCCACTTCTAGTCTCCATGGCTCAGATCCTGGTACAGAGCCCTGACCCCTAAGGGGCACAGAGTTTTTTCCAAGGCTTCAGCTTGGCTGGGGCTGTGATCTCATGAGAAGGTAGCTAGAGATGACCCTCTCTGGGGGCTCTCAAACTGTCAGGCATATGTTCCAGTCAGTCTTTCTGACATACTGCAAACTTAATGGTGTCAATGGTCACTATTTATCCAAAATGCATGTTTAATTGGGTATCCTGTGTCTTTTGGCTGTATTACCACCACCCAAAATTAGGGCTGCCTTTCTTCAAAACCAACTGGATCTCTTCTCTTTTAGGAAATGGCACATTTTTTCTTTTAAGAATTTTTCACCTGAGAGCTGGGTGTGGCAGAGCCCACATTCTGAAGGCAATATGAGTTCAAGGCTTTCCTGGTCTATATAGTGAGTTCCAGGCCAGCCAAGACTTCATTAGGAGACTTTTTCTTTCTCCTGGGTGCCTTGAAAGGTAGCTCAATGATTAAGAACACTAGTTGCTCTTCTAGAGGATCTGGGTTCAATTCATAGTACCCACATGGTGACTCACTCCCATCTGTAACTCAGATGTTAGGGAATTGGATGCCCTCTTTTGTCTTCTGTGCCACTACATGTAGAAAGACACACCTGTAGGCAGAACACCCATACACATAAAGGAATTTTCACCTGAGCCTCTGAGATGGCTCATTGAGTAATGCCGCCTGCCATTAAACTGATGACCTGAGTTATCACATGATAAAAGGAAGGAACTGACTCCTGAAAGTTGTCCTGACCTCAACTGTACACATGTGTGTACCTATACACACACACACACACACACACACACACACACATACACACACAGTAAAAATTTTTAGCATAATTTATACCTCTTTAAATAAACATTTTTACTTTTTTCATAATGTTTTATTTTTAATGTGTATGTCTACACATTAATGTGTATGTATACAGTGCAGGTGCCCTCAGAGGTCAGAAGTCTAAACTTGTAGGCAGTGATGAGTTCCCTGACATGGTCTTCTGTAAAAGCATTCCAAGCCATATTTCCAACCCTGCTCTGACTCTTGGTATCATTTGGGACCTGCACATGTTTTCTGTAGAGGGCATGTTGATCTGAAGCTCTCATGTATGTAGGGCTTGCTGGGATAGTTAAGGGGGAAATGGGTTTGTATAGTTCACATAAACAAGGACAGGGTCTTACTATGTAGCCTAGGCTGGCCTAGAACTTGGGAATCTTCAACCTTCCTTTCCCAAGTGCTAGAATTAATTGTATTAAAGATTGTGCCATCATGCACAGCTAACAAATAAAAAGAATAGATTTTTATTCCTATCAAAAATATTGTTAGAGTCAGCCATAGTGATACACACTTTTAGTCCTAGCACTGGGGAGGCATAAGCAGGTAGATCTCTGAGTTCAAGGCCAGCCAGGGCTGCATAGCAAATTTCAGGCCAGCCATAATTTAATAGTGAGACACCCTCTCAAAAACCATACAAACAAACAAAAAATACTGCTAGTGTCACAATCAAGTAACCATCAATGCCGTCACTCACTCAATGTCAGAGCACTCACTACTAGTGTCAGTACGTACATTGTCTGAAGTCACCTGTTTCATTCTGCAGGTCATAGAGGCTCCTGGTGCTGCTAAGTGCATTGGCCCTGGGTGTTCCAATGTAGCACAGCCTGATTCAGTGTACTGCAGTAATGACTGCATTCTCAAACACGCTGCAGCTACCATGAGATTTCTAAGTTCAGGTAAAGAACAAAAACCAAAACCCAAGGAAAAGGTCAAGATGAAGCCAGAAAAGTTCAATCTTCCAAAATGCAGTGTTCAGGTAAGCTGACCAAAGTCACCTTCAGGACAGTTGAAAAATTGAAACAAGAAGTGTTTGAAAGTGCTCTTTATAGATTTGTTTCTGTGTGCATGAGAAGTGCAGGGAGCAACAGTTATCAGTAAAATCTAGATTACAATTTCCTTATCTCTTCCTCATTTGCTGAGGGATTAGAATACAGTAAAACAAGCAAGCATGTGGTTTTTTTCCCCCTTTCTCAACCCCCCCCCCCCCCCAGGGTCTCACTATATAGCTTTGGCTGTCCTGGAACTAGTTCTGTAGACCAGGCTGGTCTCAAACTCAGAGATCTTCCGGCTTCTGCCTCCTGAGTGCTGGGATTAAAGGCAAGCACCACCACCACCTGGCCTATGTGGCTTTTTTCTTCTTCTTTTTTTCTTTTTTTATGAAGAACCAAGACCTCAGAATGTGTACCACACAGAGCCTTGTGCAAAGTCCACTTGGCACTTAAAGAAGGACATGGGTTCTGGGCAAGGCTCTGTGTCTTGTATAGGCTAACACAGTGGTAGAATGCCTAGCATGCAAATAGTCTTATGATTTCTGTCTTTTGATTTTTCAAGACAGGGTTTCTCTGTGTAACAGCCCTGGCCGTCCTGGAACTTGCTCTGTAGACCAGGCTGGCCTCAAACTCACAGATACCTGCCTGCCTCATCCTCCCCAAGTCCTGGGATTAAAGGCATGTGCCACCACCACCTGGCATTCTTAGATTTCTACATATGCCTTGGGGAGAGTGTTTCCTTTATTTTAAAGGAAGTTCTGTAGCCTACCCAGTCAGGTCTTGAACTTGGTTTTCTTCTTTTATCCTCCCACTCAGCTAGGATTACAGACCTGTGCCATCAAGCCTGGCTAGATAACTTTTTTTTTCTTCCAAAGCCTGTCATCTTGGATCTTACTCCCAGAAAAGTAGTTACTCTATGCAGTGTGAGGGTAATAGTACAGAGCATTGGGGTCTGGCCACAGTTTTCCAGTGGGCAGATTTTCCACAGGAAATGCAAATATCATTTGTTCTCTACAGGTCCTAATGCCCATATGCAGGCCCTTTTCATTTTGTTTTTAGCTTGTCTTGCTGAGAGGGGTTCATGCTGCTTTTATCTTGGCTGGTTCATGCCTCAGCTAGGTTACGGGACAGATCTGGGTCAGGAACCTACACATTACACATGTTTCATGGGAATGCTAAGGGTTATTGGATGTGTAGACGTAACCATATGGAATCACAAATTCTGCTCAGCTTGTGTGAAGGGTCTTCAGATATTAAAATAAAGGCAGTATCATACCTCTAATGGGTCTTTGAAGCAAAAGTATCATTTCAGACCTTAATAATTGGGATTTCACTGATTATCCAGGCGGGGATTAAAATCTCTTCTGTGCACAAGAGACTAGCTTCAGAGAAAAAAGAAAACCCAGTGAAGAAAGTGATGGTGGCTCCTAGGAGTGAAACTTCAGGGAAGGAGATAACCTTTGAAAGCACCACACCATCCTGGGCAAGTGACCACAACTACAATGCTGTGAAGCCAGAGAAGCCTGAGAAGTCTGAGAAGCCCACTGCACTCTCACCCACCCTATTGAGTAAATGTACGTATCACCCAAAGGCTGGCTTCCCAGGCCCCTCCCATCATCTGGATGGCTGCTGGGGCTATCTAGGACTGGAGTCCTGGTATTCTGGTGCTGCTGGTAGCCAGCAGCTCACGGCCAAACTGAAACAAATACCAAGATGCCTCTGGACCCCAGTGTTCCTGACTAGCCTGTGGAGCTTCTGAGGGTGTTTCCTAAAGAGCTGAGTAGGCCTCGATACTGAGAGTCTCACATTGGAGGCAATTTCTTATTTCAGTTTCAGGCTTTGGTAAGTATTTGCACTGCTCTCAAGATGGGACTACATCACTGTTCAGACTCCAGGCTCAGTACTGTGCAAGCACCAGTTCCTCACAGAACAGCCATGCATAAACCATGAGGAATTTTTCCACATTACCTATTTCTGCACATGAAGTCATCACTGCTCTTCTATAGCAAAATCGATTTTTCAGGAGCTAAGAAAGGACAGGTAGATAATTTGCTTGTGTCTATTTCACATACTACATACCTACATAATAAACAAGTTCACATTTTGAAGGTCATATTTGTTGCAGCTCAGACCCCATGGTGAGTAATCATGTTGACCTTTACACTAGGGCAGTGTTCTCATCAAGGGGAGAATTGTGGTTAGTGGCGTCCAGATTACTTTTAGATGTTTAGATTATTAGTCTGATCCAGATTTCATATAATTGAAATGGCAGTAGTTTGAGTAAATTTTCGAAACCCCAGATTAGATCACAAAAATATGGAGCCATTCTTGTCTCATAGCCCCCTACTTCTCAAGGTACACCCTTTGTACAATGGTTTCAAGTGAATTTTTGGTTGTTTTCTTGATAGTGTTTTGTCCATCTCTGCTCATCCTTAGCCCCAGATAGAAGCTCTTATAGCCCAGGCTAGCCTTAAATTTGCTTTGAAGCTGAGGATGACCTTGAACTTGTGATCCTCCTGCTGCCTCCACCTGTAAAGAATGTTGAGATTTACAGGCACGCACCTGATTTATGTTCTGGGGTATGAACTCAGGGCATATAGTCAAGCAACCTACCAACTGAGCTGCATTTCTAGCTCATGATCTTCAACTTCTGATCTTCCTACCTTCACTTCTGGGTGCTGGGATTATAGGCATGTGGTGCTGGGGGTCAAGCCCAGAACTTCATGCCTAACTAGGTAAGCACTACTCTGTGCCCCACCCCCGCTAGTGCATTTTGTACCCTTTCTAAAGCATCAGGTTAGAGAGCCCCGAATGCCATGAGGATAAACATGGTACATTTCTTATTAGCCTTTCAGCAAGATAACTAAGGGAGAGACCTCTTGCAGGTAGGTTCACAAAATGAAAATGCTATTATGCATGGTGTTGTAGACCTAGAGTTCTAACAGAGAGTTAGAACTAGAGTTCTAAGAGAAATTGAGATGAGGATTGTGAGTTTTAGGCTAGCTGGGATTGCAGAGTGAGAACCTGACTTTAGGGCACGTGGGAGGGAAAGGAATGTAAAAGACCCAAGGAAAGGAGTAAATGAGCCTACTCCACTGCATTATGAGTAGTGAGTTTTGTTTGCAGATGACACGTCTCGTCTCAGGTGTTCTCTCCATCACAGCAGCTCTACAACAGCAGCATTATGAACTAATGAGTATACTTAGAGCCACGTACCACCTCTGAGAATAGGGAAAGGCCCACCAAGTGTAGGGCTCAAGTGCTTTAAGTGTCTGTAGATCTGACAATAAAGGATAGAAACTTGGGGGCTGAAGAGTGATTACAACTCGATTCATCTTTATTTGTGTGTCCAGAATGGAAAAGCTGCTCTTGAACTTCTGACTCAGGGTCTCTCTCACTTTAGAAGCAGTTACTAGTTTCAGTTTCAGACCCTGGTAAGTATATTGCCTATGTGGCATCATAGACAGACAGTCCTGTGCCCTGGAGAGAGGATATTGGTGAGGAAGATGGAGGATAGTGGGCCTGAAATCTGAGTACTGTCTTCTGTCTCCCTTCCACGAGGTTGGGAGAGATGGAAGGCTTTCTAGGGGTCAACAGGGTGACTAGTTTATTTTTATTTTTGTTTTGTTTTGAGACAGGGTTTCTCTGTGTAACCTTGGCTGTCCTGGGACTCACTCTGTAGACCAGGCTGGCCTCGAACTCAGAGATCTACTTGCCTCTTAAGTGCTGGGACTAAAGGTGTGTGCAGCTGTTGCCTGGCTGGTGACCGGTTTCTATGCTCAGAGGTTCTTTTTCTTTGACCTGTCCCACCTTGTCTTACACATTGGCTCTTTAGTGGAGCTGATGGGCTCCAGGAGCAGGAATGTGGGACAAGTTAACTGATTAATCTCCCCAACATATCAGCATCTCAAAATTGACCGGCATTCAAAATACAGCATGCATCAGGACATGTTTCTCAACCAGTTGCTTCTGTTTTTTGCTCTTTATCCCATAAATGTTATCTTCCAAACATTGAGAAGAGAGTGGTGTCATCAATGAGGAACAGTGTCCCCTCTCTGCCTCTTGCTGTCCAAACAGGGCCTGTCCCCTTTGACCCCTCTTCCCCTGCACAGTGGGAAGGTACTGTGCAACTGTGGCCCAAGGACTCTGGCCCTGTCTCCCACTGCCTGTGTGCAGAACACAAATGAGGGGTCGGGGGTGGGGTTCAAAGTGAAACCAGTGCTGGGAACACTTCCTACAATCTTCTGAATGGATGTTCACCATGTACACTGTGAGAAGACTGCATGGCAGAGCTGTGACCTGCTGCTGCCCTCTTGAGTGGATACAGGCAGGCAGCATGCTGCCTGCACAGGAAGCCATTCCTCTACATGCAGGTGATTCCATTTCACGAACAGTTGTTCCTCTGATAATTTTTTTCTAGAATATCTGTACAATTTCCTTAAATTATAGAAACAATTGTTATTTTTAAAGTTCCCAAAGATCCTAATGTTGCTGTTATACTTTTTTGTTTCCTTCTGTGTTTCTTTATTTCCACTGACACCTCCTATTGTCAGGGGAGGGAAGGGGGCTGAACACTTGACTAAAATATTCCTGGATTATTAGTTTTGGAACAATTTTGTATTTATACTTGTATGCACAGTAGTATTTTGGACTCACTAAATGGCTCATCAAGTGACTTAAAACACTAGGTGTGTGAACAGGTATTACATGACAACACTGCATCTGGCTGTGGGGATTTAATGGAAAACACCCAAAGCCTATAAACCCAAGTCCTGGGGATTGACTCCATCCTACCCATGTGGAAACATTTTCCTTGTTGATGGATGCATCCTGCACCGGCGACCAGGTTGGGTAGTAGATGGAACAGGGAGAACATAGGTTTTAACCAGGTTATCTCAAGGTGTGGGCTCCAGAAGCGCATTTCATGGGATCATGAAGGAACCAATCCTCTGTAGTATGTGGAGGATACTAGAAACCTAAAGCTAAGGGTGGGCCTGTGTTTTATCAGCTGTATGAGCCGTTTATTTGTCTCCAGAGTTAGTGGCAATAAAATGGGGATAGGGGAGCAGCTTTGCACATTTAAACCAAGCTTCTCCCAAACAAAATTGGTGCTAAGGGGGTTAAACTTGGCAGCTATTTTCTGATATACATAGAGCTGAAACTTACTAGGTTGTCAGTTAAATTCTTTTGGTACTTTAAATCATTTTGAGTTTTACAAATCTTAAAAAAAAAAAAAAAAAAAAGCCTATTGTTAAAAATTGGATCATAGCACAAACTTGAACCTGCCAAGTGAGCCCCTAAGAATACTACAGTCTGTCCTACAGCTGTCCCTGTGTGTCCTTCACCTCTCTGAATTACCTTCCTGTAAACTTAAGGAGCTGTGGATCCAAGGGTTAACACTCCAAGAAAAATCCTTTGATTGCATTGCTGATGTCAAGAGTACAAAGGTCACCTCTGAAGATGCCTACCACGATTCCTCATTAGTATATTTGCATAAAGTGTTAAAATGCTTTTGCTACACACCAACATGCACATAGTTAACATGCTTAGTGTCCAAAAGTTAGTAAATGTAGAAGATCAGATTCTTTCCTACTGAGCAACATTGATTTGCCGCAAACCTGGAAGAGCTCAGCAAGAACCTAAGGTAACTGGTTGCATTCTCTTCGCCTGGTTCTCCACTGTGCCTCTAGCTTTGGACCCTTTAGGTCTAGTGGGTCCAAGGAAGGCACATGGATTGTTTTAACATGTTCCTGTCTTGTTAGTTTCAGTAAATAATTTAGGTACAAAGAAATAATGGTTAAAAATGAACTTTACTGAAGTCATCAGTGCCTGTGTTTGGAGAAATCTGAGAAACGGCAGCTCAGCTCCCACATAGCTGGGCAGACAGAACACACCCCATGGCCTTCAACTGCATTCCAGCCACTAACATAATGTATGAAATTAACATTACCAACCCAACATGATTTAAGTTAAAATTTTCAAGATACTATGTGAAATGGTTAAGATAATTTGCAAGTTTCTTAGAGTTGGTTTCTACATTAAGATGGAAGTCAAATACTGGACATCAGTAAGAAAATTTTGGTTTTCGTCCCTAGAACATAGCAGTTGGATGTGGACTTCTACAGGGTCATTGTAGTCACAGTGGGCATCTGAGGAGCATCTCTGATACGGCCTGTGCTGCTTTTGTCCAGGTCTCAGTTTCTTATATAAAAGTAAATCAGTACCTGCTTAAAAAAAACAGCTTGTTTTTTAAATGGTCTCAATATGATAGCTCTGGCTACCCGTCCCTTAGGGTCCTGCCTCAGGCTCCTGAATCGTGAGATTACAGGCATGTGTATGAGGCCTTGATAAAGGGGTGTTTCTTTGAAGATACATGTTTAGGGATAGAGAGTAACCCCCAAACATTGTCACTTGCTACTGCCGCTTCACTGGGAAGAGGTGCAGTGAAACAATGGGAAACTGTGTTATGTGGTCCACAGCTGAGGAGCAGAATTAAACCTGGTGCTGGTTATGGCCACTCAAAGCAGTTCCCTTGAGAGTGCTGGAGATGAAATATCTGCTTGGGGACAAGCTATGGCCGCCCCCTGTAAGGGCAGTCAACAGGCAAAGTGGGGTGGTTTACACTCTGTAGATTTGGACCCCTTTCTTGTGTGTGGACCCTGCTTCCCGTTAGGCTTCGACTCCATGCGGTTTCAGGGTTCTGCTTGGTGAGCACATGAATAGGGTTTGTGCCTCCAATTCTTTCTCCTTCCCTCCATTGTGGGTCATTGCTGCCATCTGGTGGCCAAAAGTGCTTTATCCTTTCTAGTGAACCCATGGTGTGACGGGAGTAGTGTAGCTGTTGATCCGAGCAGAGCAGTCTACTTCTACACTCCATCAAACTTGAAGCAGCTTAGTTTCCATTACAAACAAGAAGTGGTCTTGGCAGTTCACCTAGAGTAGTGGTCAACAGCACTGGAAACACCTTCCTCCTACTACTCAGTGTTGGTCAATACCTTCTTACCCCCACAAGAGGGCAGAGGAGGATACTAGCAGAATGGCTCAACTAGCGGGGTGGGCATGTGGATGGGAACCCAGTATTGCCCTTTGCCTAGTGGCACCAGGTATAGCTCTTGTTAGCCAGCAGAGAAAGCACACAGTGGAAAGTGCTGTTTATAAGATAGGTCTCCCCTTGGTTACAGCTATTTAATTTTCATACAGTGTGCAGCTAAAAGTGAGTTCTGGGGCTGAAGTGGCTGGATGATAGAATATTTGCCTAGTACATACAAGGCACTGGTTTTGAACCCAGGGGTTAGGGAAGGGAATGGAATAAGGATTTAAAAATTCATTTATTCTATTCAAAAATGAAAGTGAATCCTCGTTGGCATTGCAGCAGTTACTGCTCTTAAGTCAACATCACTGCTTTTCCTACTTATAAGGGCTAGAGGAGCATGCCAGTATCTTGAGCAATGGCAGTGCATTTGACCCCCTCCAGGATAGAGAGCTTGGTGTGTCAAGGTGCTGGTAGGCAAATGGCTAGTGACCTCCATTATTTGTGAGATGTATCTTCCGGTTTATAATTACATAACATGACCTCTTACACACTGCTGGAAGTGTCGCTAAAGTGTCCTGATGATTTGGCCTTCAATGGGCAAAAGCCACTGGAGCTGCAAGACTGTAGAGTGATGGTTAGAGAGCTACATTTAGTGATGGATGGTATTCAGATATGTCTGCTCTCAGGTCATCAGGTGTGTCCTGGGAGTGTTAAGAATAACCAGAATGCAGTCAGACCAAAAGAGAGACTGGCTCTGTTGTGGAAATCATGGCTTTGGAGTCCACATTTGTAACCAAGAACAAAAATATCACTGAGATGTTTCAGGCCATATTACTGCTACGTGGAGGGGTTTGTCGAGGTTCTGGCAATGTGTTGATTTTATAGAGGGGAAGAGAGCTGGTTTTAGATCTCGCTTTTGTTACCACTTCACTCTTGCAGTTGTCCTAAAGGGCTGGCAATCGAATATACGCTTATTATACCCCTGTCCAGTGTCAGCGTCTCACGGAGCACTTGGTCTTTACTGTGCGAGTGCTCATTCCTTCGTTGGCCCTTCCTCAAAGGAGTCTGCACCTACTATTTTTTTCTTCTGCATAACCCAGCAACCAGACATACAGGTGAATTGTTGAATACCCCTGGAGCTCTGAATTAGAAATAAGACTACCACTGCAGAGTCCTTGGATATTGATCTATGGGAAGCATGGCTGTACTCCTTGGCTCAGAATGTGCTCTTTTCTAATAATTATCTTACACACTGTATTGTAAAAAATAGGTCCTTGACAGTTAAAAGAAAAAAAAATTACATTCCGAGCCAGGTGGTAGTAGCACATGCCTTTAATCCCAGCACACGGGAGGCAGAGCCAGGCGGATCTCTGAGTTCGAGGCCAGCTTGGTCTACAGGGCAAGATCCATGACAGGTACCAAAACTACACTGAGAAACCCTGTCTCCAAAAACAAAAACAAAACAAAAAAATGTATATTCCATTGTTCAGAGTATACTCCTAATTTCTATTGTACAAATCTGCCTCTGGATATTTTCTATCCTCATCTAGTGTCAAGAGATGCAGTGTTGGATAGATGTGACAACTCTGCAAAGCCCCTAAAGTGCTTTGAGGCTAGGGTTTGGCATGCTTCTGAGCACACAGACCACTTGAAGCAAAGGCCCACTGGGGTGAAGTTGGAAGGGTTTCAGATGAAATACAAGGCTTGCATCTTCTAGGTTTTTCAGTGCCTCTTTGTAAATAGCCATATGGCTGTGATACATTGGCAGCCAGTTCTGGCAGGACTTGGTGGGGCCCCTTGACACCTGGAGGAGCTTGTTGAAGTGAGCTTTCTTCGTATATGGGATCTCTGCTCTTCCCTGAGCCCTCTACGCTTCCTGGTATCTTGGAAATGGTTACTGGGAGCAGAAGGTGGAAAGTAATCATCTATGATCTTGAAATCATGCTTCAGGGATGGCTGGAACTGCCCCTATAAGTGTGGGTTTTGCCAGCACAGACAGTGTTGATTGCCTATCTAGATGAGCCATCTCAAAGGTGTTTGTTCCTTGCATGGAAAGATGCCACTTCTGAGCCACATGTTCACAAACATTTCCTTACCTTGTTTGACCACTTGGGCTGCTGGTCAACGTGTTGGACAAGCATCATGCAGTTCTATGACCCAGGCTGTGACACTGATCCACTGATCTAACTCAGGACTTGGGGAAAGTATATGTGTTGGCGGGGGATGGGTGTCTATTCCTTCCACTATTTGGGTTATGGGGACTGAACTAAGGCTTGGCAGCAAGTACCTTTACTTGCTGAGACATTTTGTGAGCCCTTGATGCAGTATTTTTTATTAAGTTGATTGCCCACTGACATGTAAAAGCTTTGGTGCAAGCCAAAGCTCTTTGACTTAGCATATAATAAGCATTTAAAACACCAGGTTGTCGTTTTACCATGCTGACCTAATTAAGGGCAGTGTTAGGGGTAGAAACCTGTATAAACGGGCATCACTACTTTTGGCATCTGATGTTCATTGCTTCCCTGGCTTTCCCTCAAGAAAAAGTCTGTGCTGATTTCCTTTCACATAAACTGCAGACATGCAGGTGAAATGCTAAATATTCCGGGAGCTGAGAGTCCTTAGGAATAGACAGCCACTGGAGTCTTCTCTTTTGGCATCTGAGTTGTATGAAAATAGGTTGGCTGATCTTCCCTATATTGAAAACATCACCAGTCTATATTTTTATCAACTGTCTCCAGTGAACTCCTGCAAAGTGATGAAGTAATGTGTATTCCCTGTGCCAACAGGAAGGTGTCAACCTCCAGGACCCTTAGACTTAGCTGTTCATGGAGGAGAGTTTGTCATTTTCCCCTTGAAAATATTTTTTTAGCCGGGGAGTGGTGGCACACACTCTCTGTGAGTTCGAGGCCAGCCTGGTCTACAGAACTAGTTCCAGGACAGGCTGCAAAGCTACACAGAGAAAACTTGTCAGGGCTTGGGGGAGTGGGAGGTGGGGATGGGGTGGGGATTCAAGTTCATACAATAACACTTTGACTTGTTAATAAAAGTTATCTTGTAAATCTGCCCTATTTTGATGGGAAGCTCATCCTTTAGTTTTACAGCTTATCTAATGATTAGTTGGACCTTTGATAATTGGTTTGTTTGAAGTGAAAGGTTTAATACACTAAAGCCTTTTCTTTCTGAAATAAAGAATAATTACCATCATAAAATACTGTGGAAAACCTTTCTGAGTTTCAAGATCTTAAAAACCTGCAAATGTATCTGATTAATGCCTAGGTTGACTGGTTATTTCCAGGGTGGACATGGTACAATGTCAACTTGGAGTTTTTAATGTGTTGCCCGTATCTCACACTGTCTGCATTCTGCTTTCTAGCCATGAAGGAAGACAGGAGAGTGGAAGACAGAACAATGGCAGCAGCTGCAGTTCCAAAGAAGATGGTTCCTCCAGGCTCCCTGATGAGCAGACAGACTTCACCTAGAAATCTTGTTCCAAAGAAGCTTCCTCCTTATACTAATGTGGCAGGAGCCAAACCAGCCATCAAGAAGCTGCCCTCGGGCTTCAAGGGTACCATCCCCAAGAGGTCATGGCCCACAGCTACCCCTTCAGGCACTTCTGCCAGGCAGACAGGACCATCACCTTTGACAGCTACTTCCAAAAAGTTGCCTGGCTCTGCTGCTGTGGTGGGAGTTATCAGGAAGCCAATGTCTGCCAATGTCCCTGCAGCCTCTCCAGCCCCAGGACGCCTTGGGCCTGTGAGCCCAGCCCCATCACAGCCCAATTCACAAATTCGGCAAAATATAAGACGCTCCTTGAAAGAGATTTTGTGGAAAAGGTGGGCCATTGTACATGTCACTCTTGCAGATAAAGCATTGATGATAGTATTCTGAATTTCCTCACTAAGCAAGTGCCCCCGGTTTATGTAATTCCTCTTTTCATTCTATTCAGAGTCAATGACAGCGATGACTTAATAATGACAGAAAATGAAGTAGGAAAAATTGCCCTCCACATTGAGAAGGAGATGTTTAACTTGTTCCAGGTTACTGATAATCGTTATAAGAGCAAATATCGCAGCATCATGTTCAACCTTAAGGATCCTAAGAATCAGGTCTGTGTGCCCCCAGCTAGGTCTTGGGACTTCTTGACCCAGAATAGAGCCCTACATTCATTTCTGTTAGCTTTACAGTGACATACCATATAGCATTTGGAGTATCCTTTCTGTCTTTTTGGGTCATCATTTTCTCTGCCAGAACTGGAGTTAAACAGATTTTATAACCCCTCTACAAATCACATGTCCACCGTCCTGAGATAAAAGTTTTTCATCCCAATTTTCAGGGATGTCTGGTGGACTTTTTGTTGTTGTTGTTGTTTGTTTTTGTTTTTGAGACGTCTCACCATATCTTTAGCTGGCCTGAGTCTTGCTCTGTAGACCAAGCTGGCCTCAAACTCTTAAGAGATCCACTTGCTTCTGCGTAGGAAGTGCTGGGATTAAAGGTGTGTGCTACCACATCTGGGATCAGGCAACCTTTCCTGCCTTACCTTTCTTCCTCAGCCACATGATATGGGCCACCCCTTGCAGTTCTCAGCCTTGCCTAGCATGGTGCCCCTTGCTTTCTGCTGCTGGGGCTGTTTATAGTGTTCTCTAGACTGAACACACACAGCCCCTGTGTTTTAGAACCATATCAAGTGCCTTGGCTACATTGCCATGGTCTGCAATTCCATGGTAGAAGTGATATATTCCTGCCTTTATTTCTAACTTTTTTTGCGGAGGGAAACAGGGTCTCACTATGTAACTCTCTGGCTGGCCTCAAACTCAAATCCCAGTGCTAGGATTAAAGGTGTGTACAGTCTGGCCTTCTAAATACTATTTTTGAAGCAGTCTTGTGCTTCTGCTTCCCAGGTATATGCCACCTTTCTCTCCTGGCTTCCTACTTTTTAACCTATATTCCAAGTTGTGTGCATGAGTTGTGATCCTGAGAAGGCATAGAATCTGCAGATGGCCTTGAAGTCTTCTCTCAGATTCACTGTTGCCTACTGCAGGTGGGGAACACACTCTGCAGGGGGTGGCTAAGTTCTAGGAATAGTCAGTGTCCACCTGAGTTCCGTTGTGCTGCTTTGGTTCTTCATATTGATCCATAGCAGAAGGTAACATAAAAGGTTCATGGATGAGGAAATAAAAGGTGCTTTTTTTTTTCCCTTTTAAATAGGGGCTCTTCCATCGAGTTCTTCGAGAAGAAATCTCCTTGGCAAAACTTGTCAGAATGAAGCCTGAAGAACTTGTATCTAAAGAACTTTCCACGTGGACAGAGAAGCCTACAAAATCTGTAAGTATTGAGGATGGTTGTCTGAGGCCCTAGAGGTTTCATTTTTCTAGAATCCATTAATAAGCTGTTTGTAGGATGGATGAATATTCCTTCTCCCTAGAACCCAAAGCTGAAGCCTTCATTTCTGTCCTCCTTATTGTAGGTGATAGAGTCCAGGACTAAGTTGCTTAATGAAAGCAAGAAGAACACTGCTAAGCCAGAACCTATTCCTGACATGGAAGATTCTCCACCAGTGTCAGATTCAGAAGTGAGCATTTGGGGTGTCCAGTGTTTGTATGGAGACTAAGACTAACATCTCTTACCTGCTTTTAGGCGTCCTAAGTCACTGAGCAAGTCACTGACATTTAAACAAGTGTATATGTATGCATGGTGCAGTGTTTTCCAAGTGCTGCTATTTATTGGGATAATTTGGGCTCCTTTAGTTTTTGATGCAATTTCTCTTTGGCTGGCCTAAAATTTTTACCTCTGGAATTGGGGGATTATAGACCTGTCTTGGTGGGCTTTTTCTCCATTGGGTTTTTTTTTTTTTTTTCATTTTTTTGGAACTTGTTCTGTAGACCTGGGTGGCCTTGAACTCAGAGATCCACCTGCTTCCACCTCCAGGCACCACACTTGGCTCTCCATTGGTTCTTCACCATTTCTGCTATTAACTTAGAAATGGATTGGATTTTGGAAAGGAAATTAGCTATTTGAGTCAAGCATGTTGGCACTTACCTGTAATCCCAGCACTTTCTAGATCAGTGGTTCTCAACCTGTGGGTTGTGAGCCCTTTGAGGGTGGAGTGATCCTTTCACAAGGATCACATATCAGATGGCCTGCATATCAGATATTTACATTAGAATTCATAACAGTAGCAAAATTACAGTTATTAAGTAGTAACAAAAAATTTTAGAGTTGAGGGTCACCACAACAGGAGAGACTGTATTAAAGGGGGCAGCATAAAGGAAGGTTGTGAAGAACTACGCTAGATGGAAGCAGGAGGTTCAGGAGTTTCAGGGTCATCCTCTGCTACATTTCAAGACATGGTCTCAAGAAAATGACAAAGGCAAGACCTAAACTTGCATTTCAATTGTAGGAACAACAAGAATCAGTAAGAGCTGCGCCCGAAAAGAGCACGACGCCTCTCCTCGATGTCTTCAGCAGCATGCTAAAGGACACGACTAGTCAGCACCGGGCTCATCTCTTTGATTTAAACTGTAAAATTTGTACAGGTGAGCATAATTTAGGGCCTGAAACTTTGGAAATGAAACAAAATTGGATTTTGTTTAAAATTGCTCTTGTAAATGTAGCGGTCAGTTTTCAAGCTGTTTGGAGAGTGGCAGTCTGGTGTGTGTAGCCGTGCCTCAGTTGCTTTTGATGAGCATAAGAAACCATTCCCTGCTTGTGATGGAGCTGTGCTCTTGAATGTGTCTTCCTCATACCTCATACTCTTCAGGTCAGGTTCCATCATCGGAGGACGAACCAGCTCCTAAAAAGCAAAAGCTTTCAGCTTCTGCTAAGAAAGAAGACTTGAAGCCCAGGCATGACAGCTCTCCATCTGATCCAGTCTCTAACACTGCTGATGAAGGAATTGCAGAGACACTGCCTGAAAATGCCTCTGAGCCAGAACTGGAGGAGAGAAAATGTTTCCCTGGGCCTCCAGGTGATGGCCATCCTGAGCCCTCCCCACTGGATGGCCTCTCTCCCTGCTCTGCCTCTGGTGGGAGTGGGGTGGTTACCACAGTCACAGTGTCTGGCCGAGACCCCAGGACCGCCCTGAGTGGATCATGCACAGTCACAGCCTCCATGGCAGCCCACCTGGACAACTCCCACACATCAGAAACCAAACTGGACATGCTAAAGCCTGCTTTGACTCCTGCAGTGGTGCCTAAGTCCATACTGGCTAAGCCATCCTCCTCTCCTGACTCAAGATACCTGTCAGTACCACCATCACCAAATACGAGGTGTGTTTTTAGGAGGGTTCTGAGAAAAACCTCAAACTCTTCTTGCTTTAGACTGACAAGGAAAGGTAGTGATTAGATTGATCAAAAACCTGGCTTTAGTATCTTAGAAATGCTCCATTTCTTGGAAGTCTAATTGTTAATTTTGGTCATTCAGGTCTTGAGTATGAAGGTTTTAACTTATGGCCATTCCGATTTGTTCCTGATCCACTTATTTTCTTGACCAAATGTCTAAACCATTATGACTTAAATAGTTGCTTGGTAAAGGAAGCCACCTTTTGCTCCCAAGTATGAAGTTGCCATACTTTGAAGTATCCATTGTACAAAAAGAAAGTGACTTTTTTTTTTTTTTTATGGTTTGGTTTTACAGCGTTTCAGAATCACGATCCCCGCCAGAAGGAGATACAACCCTCTTCTTGTCTCGACTCAGCACGATTTGGAAAGGATTTATTAATATGCAGAGTGTAGCAAAATTTGTCACTAAGGCATATCCTGTCTCTGGGTGTTTGGATTATCTCAGTGAGGTTAGAACCAAGAAATTCCCCACCCGCCTCTCTCTTCTCCCCTTTCTCCTTCTCTTCTGGGTATGTGGGCATGTTGGTGTGTCTTGGAGAAATCAGATTCATGCTGCTCTTATATTGTATGGCCAAAGGCAGAAATGTGGATCAGAAGTCAGGCATCTCAGTTCCCTGCTTAGGTGGGTTATTTCCACATATGTGACCTGCCTCAGTTTTGGAACATAATATCCTTGGGAAGAAGTGGTTGTCTCCCACTCTGGCGACAGTCTTTCTAAAGTGGTGATGGCTTTGGTGTGTGATCTGGTGTTTTGGAATTAATTGTGTCAATTTCTGAAGACTGCAGCTCTGATGTTGACTTCATGTTCTTCTGTAGGATTTGCCTGACACCATCCACATCGGTGGAAGGATTGCTCCAAAGACAGTGTGGGATTATGTTGGCAAGCTCAAGTCATCGGTGTCCAAGGTACCTGCTCAGTGTGGTCTCTGCAACAGTGGGAAATTGTGTTTGCTTAATTTTTTTTTTAATTTCAATTTTATTGGGCTAAGGCTTGAAACATCAGCCTATAACTTACTAGATGTTGAAAATGTTTATAAGTACATAAAGGTGTGAAGGTATACTTGACTAGTAGCGATAGGAGTTTGTTTCTAATTTATCATAATGGTGTGAATGCATTCAAATTTTAGTAAATACACAGGCTTTGCTTCCCTCTTTCATGACTAAGGGAAAAGAAGGTAAGAACTTGGAGGTGTCCTGGCTCAGGCACCCAGTGTTACTTCATATGCAGGCTTAGGCTTCCTAAAAACCCTCAAGTCAGCTGCAGGTGAAGTGTGTGAGGTTTATTTTGAAAGTGGTCCATAGTTTGGAGCAGGCTCACAAGAGGAGGTAAACCATATATATAGGCTGACTTTCTAGTGTGGGGACACGCAGACACCTGCTGCTGGTGCGTCCTGTGTGCTGTGACCCCATCATATGAATAGTGAACGCTTGCTTGGTATCTGACAGCTGTACACAGTGGCTCACTGAAACTCCTGGGAGTGGAGGTGGTTTTAGCCCACTGGTCGAACCAGAACCTTTGTTCTTTACACTTGATGTAAGTGCAAGCGATAGATCTGACCGTCAGAACTACTAGGCAGTGTGTCTTAGGGTCTGCATCTGAAGGAGGGCTGTTCAGGGCAGCCCAGGTGCATGCTTCCCTGTGCTCTGTTTGCCTTACAGGAGCTCTGTCTGATCCGCTTCCACCCCGCCACAGAGGAGGAGGAAGTTGCCTACATCTCTCTCTACTCCTATTTTAGCAGCCGTGGCCGCTTTGGGGTTGTAGCTAATAACAACAGGCATGTCAAGGACCTGTACCTGATTCCACTGAGTGCTAAGGACCCTGTGCCATCCAAACTCTTGCCCTTTGAGGGCCCAGGTAAGCACCCAGTTTCTGGGAGGTGTAGGCACAGCCAGTCCCCACATAGTCCTCTACACTGACACAATTCTCTCAGGTTGTCACAGGGACATCTGCCACCTGGCCTAAACTCTAAAGAGCTAGATTAGGACAACTATTGCAGGAGAATCTGTTCTCTGAGAGATGTGGGCACATGGCTCTAAAACTATCTTAGTTCTTGTGAAAATTGACTCACTACTTACAACCAAATTGTTTGCTGCCTCAGACCAGGGAGCTGTTCAAATGCCACGATCAAGAACCAGATCCAGAGAGGAGAGACAGGGCTTGCCTGGATCCAGGGGTGCCTTCCACTCTAGAAAGAGGGTTGCTATTACTATTGCCACTCTGCTCAAAGTGAGCTGGCCTCTTCCATTCTAAGGTGCTTCTCCACAGGACCTAATTCCTAAGGGTCCGGTAATAGTGCCATAGAGAAGCATCTCAAAATGACTGCTTTTCGGTCACTGCACATACTGTAGTAATTTCTTTTATCTTTTCAAACTATCTAGATTTGCTCTTTCCTATGAAGCATTGCTTAGCAGATTACCTATACAGAAACACAAACGGGGGTTCAGATGACACAGAGGGGTCTGGTCCAGTGATGTCCAGCTCTGCTAAGTGCCTTCAAGGAGTTTTCATGGCTTCAATTAGGGAATTTGCACTAGGTTCCTAAATTGGTCTCTTTGGTCATTATGTCCCCAGAGGATTAGTCTTAACCTAAAAGCCACTGGGTTTGACATGTGCTAAATATTCTTTAAATATTGTCATAGAGGTAGCTGATGCATGCCCAAAGCCCTGTATCCACACCACTTGCACTACACCTAAACTTGCTGGGATGCTGAAGGCCCAAGCCCATTGCCCCAAGCACAGCCCTCTGCTAACTACAGCCTGTTCCTAGTTCATGGCATGGGTTTCCTGTGCCTGCAATTTCAAAATATGTATACACTAAGGTATTGGTTGGTGTCATAATTCAGGGGTTAAATGATAATGGACACGATGCAATAGGTGATTTTAGTGCCCAGCACATTTCAAAAGCAAAGTGTGTTCTGTGAAGCCATATTGGGGATTAAAAAAACAAAACTGCCACTGTGGGTGGCAGAAAGTGCCCTGGAAGTGTTCGATGACAGCCATGTGAAGAGCTCTGGCCAGCATATTCCATGACCATGGGGAAAGAGGTATCCAGTTCTCCTGGAAGTGAAGATCCAGAAGCTGCTGACCCTTGGCACCTGTGAGAAGAGCGGCCGGTTGCTTAGATGTGTCTCAGCTGGAGGGTAGGAGTTAGTGTCCACAGGTGGTGTTTGTAGTGAGGGTAGGTATTGCCCCTGGACACCCTCCTCTCAGGTGGAAAAGTACACCATTTATTGCAGAAGTGTGAGTTAGATCTCTTACCTCCAGTTTACGTAAAAACAAAAGCAGCACTTCATCCTTTATATTCTCTCTACCCCATCTCCATCTCAGCATTGCCAAATGAGAACAGACTGTTGGGAGTACATGGAGCTTGCAGAGTACGTGGGCATCGGGGTACATGGGACCCTTAACCAACTAGATCTTGGATGAGGTTCCCAGTGGCCAGGGCCAGGAGGAAACTGCCAGAGGAATGGCACTATTGGTTGTGGCTGCACAGTCATCTGGGTTCATGGTTGTAGAATAGCCAGCTGGGACAGGGCAAGGCCACACTGTGCTTCCAAGATGACAGGGGTTGGGGGTTGGCATATTGCATCCCACTAAGAGATGGACACTGACCACTGGCCAAGTAGAGGGGCACACTTGTTGAGGCCATGACACTGAAGGGCGCGCTCAAAAGATAGGCAGGTACCATTCACAATACATCATAAATGTGTCTTGCTAAAATAACAATTTAGAAAAGTAATGAAATACTACCTGAAAACTTCTAAAGATATTTTTAACTTAAGGACTGACATACAGTTTTTAATGATACCATTGCCACAATTACATGTGTGTGGTATTTGCACACTGTCAGTGCAGACAGCCTTGGCCTAGGCCAGGCTTGTGGCTGGACCTGCCTTATGTACTGATGGCTTGACTTGGCATTTTCTAGGTGTAGGGGTGTGTGTGTGTGTGTGTGTGTGTGTGTGTGTGTGTGTGTATGTGTATGCTTATGCTTGTGTGTGCTATATGTATGTAAGGCTGGGCTGGAGCCTTGTTCCTGGCTTGTTTTTTCCTGTCCTTATAGCATCTTTCCAGAAGCTCTGGACACCTTGGGCCAGAGGTAGTAGCTCTGTCCCCTCAGCCGACCAATGGCCCTGTCTCAGTACCAGCTACCGAGCAAGCTGGGGGTCACATACCTAGGAAATTACTGGAGCTTGGGTCTGCATACCCAAAGCCTTTCTCTCAATCCAAAGACTCCGCCTTGACTGTGAATGGTACAGTGCTGTCCTCATAGCAGGAAATGTCCTCATGACCAGGTAGAGTCAGCACCATGTAGTGTGTGTGCAGAAGATCATGATAGGAGTAGAGATGGCCTTGTAGGAAAGTGACCCACTTGTCTATGTACCCCATTTTCTACACATGGAACCACAGGTGGTCCTCGCCAACTGAACTCAGAGCCAAAGATTTTCAGACATTGGCTTCTTTCTTACTTTGAAGGATGACGAGACCTCAAAAGTACTTAGGCCACACCTTCAGAAGAACACTTACAGCCAGCATTTGGTTCTTGGCCTAGCATATGTGATTTACAGATCCAGTCAGTACATCTGGAGCTGCTGGGTTTCTTCATGACTCTAGAGTCCTTGTGCTTTTTAATGGTTTTCTACAAAAATGCTGTCTGGTCTTAGTGTGTCAGACACTGATGTTTATACCTTTTGATTATTTCAAAGGACAGCTAAAAAACCTAGGTCCCTCTGACTCTACTGTCCATCTTCTCCACACTAGTTTAGATGCTATCTTAAAGCAACCAACAGGTTCTCAGATGACTTATGGCCTTAGTCAAGGGAGTGAGACTAGTTTAGTTACAGGGAACCCTTGCGTTCTACCTGGCCCTGACAACACTGAGTCTGAAACCCATGTACCCACCTCATATTCATCAGGGCCCACTGCCAGGCTGGAGAAAACCAAGGGCACTTTGTTTGGTGTCAGTCAGTGCCTGTTGGACTCCCCAGTTCATTCAGCATGCAGTCAGTCTCCTCCCCAAATCACCCTCAGTGGCTCTGAGGGAAAGGGCATGCCTCTACATATAGAACACATTCCTCAGGAAGTGTTACACTCCAGTGTCTTTGTGTTTAAACAGTTCTATTAGCTGGAAAGTTTTATGCTTTGAAATATTAGCAGGTAAGCACTCCAGTTTTCTTGTGTGTGTATCAAAGCTTTGCACAGAAACTGTAATCAAAGTCAAATACAGTATTGAATGGAATGTACTACTTTGTCTATCTAAATCAATAAAAATATGTCATGGAAACTGGTCATTGTTTGTTTGACTTGGAACCATGTGGTAGCTAGGGCCACTTGCCCTAGGCCTGCCTCTGCTCCTTGTAAACCAGCATAACTCTCTTCTGGTAGTACAAGGGCTCCCAGTATCCTGCCAAGTGGTGCACAGCAGAGGGCATGCAGACTGGCATGCTCCATGGTGTCCTTTGTACTTGGGCACCTGGAAGAAGATGGACAGCGCCCTGGTTACCCCAAGCATGCACGGGGTCAGTCGAAGAGGGAGGACGTGCGTGAGTGTGTGTGTGCTAGGTGGGCTGGGAAGTATACAGTTCCCCTCATTGCCAAGTGTGTCCAAGTCATACACAGTGTTTGATCCAGCAGGTGTGCACATTTTGTTTTGACAGATTCAAACCATAAAAAGGTTTTCATCCTGAACATGTTGAACATACTGTTAAATTTGGGAATAGAGGTGTCGATTAGATAGGTGTGAGGTCAGTGGGAGTCTACTTTGGGGTGATTCTGTTAATAAACGGGAACGCTAACATGCACACAGGTCACAGCACCACCTCCCACTGTCTGTAGAAGCAGGTGGTTATCTTCAGCCACATCTTCAGACTTTGTTGCTAACACGTCTAGATACAGGTCCCGAGAGATTAACTAGCACACTTCTTTAGGTGTACCCTTGTCTGGTTTCTCTTCCTGTCTGATACCACTGAGTCCAAAGGCTAGAAAGACATTTGCACCTTGAAAATGAGGACAGATGTCGAACTTAAAGGGCTTGCTTTCATACACATTAAACAATGTATCCCTTCTAGTTGGACAGCACACTTTAACTGGATCTAGTATTTCAGTCTCCCAGTGCTTGTTTTGCGTAGTTGTGTGAATTGATGACCTCATAAGAGTCCCAAAGGGTGATGAGTAACACCATCCTGTCTAGTGCTGGCTCTTGTGGACCCCATCTGCACTGCAGCTGGGGTGACCATTGCATCCCACACTCCGGGGAGCTGAACTCTTTACCTGATGGCTGACGAAATGCAGCAAGCCTGGAAATTGGACCCCAAGAAACCTGGATCTCCACTGCCCCTCCAGGAGGTGTGGGGTAGAGACAGGGGCTTGGAGCTTTTGACCTTCATTAACATTTCCTGTTATATGGCATACCTTGCATACACAATGAAGCAGCATCATTAACTTTGGGACATGCCCCTCCTCAGTGAAGACACTTCCAAGGCCCAAGATGGATATTGAATTTGATTGTTCACAAGATGCTGCTGCTTCCAGGGCGCTAGCTACAGTTGGGTTTAGGTTTTGTTTTGTTTTTTTTTGTTTGGTTTTGACCCAGGCTGACCTGGAAGTCACCATATAGTCTAAGTTGACCTTGAACTCATGAAGATCTTCCTGCCCTCAGACTCCTGAGCAGATAATACATATGAGTCACCATTCCTTGTGGGTCTTTATGTAGTTGTAGGTATACATGAGGTAGGCAGTAAGGGTTGTTTCAGAACAGGGCTGTGCATTCTGGGGAGGTTAGCAGAAATTGGACCAGTCTGTGGAGCCCTGCAGTATGCACACGGGATGGCCAGGTGATTAGAAACAGCTGCTGGTAAGATGCCATTCTAGGCAGCCTGCTGTGCTCAAAACCAGCATAAACACTAACACAACTACCAGCTTACTATGGTTGCTGGAGCATTCTGCTGTGGTGGGACACATTAATTCTAATGAATACCCTGGACCCCATTATGAGTCTTGGTTGCAGTGGAGGGCCCATCACCTGCACTTGGGTGGTCTGGAAGTCCTTCCTGGAATGAGGCAATATAGCCCCCTCTGGAGGACTAGTGGTCCACATTAAGCTGCCTACCCTGCCCCCTCATACCAGGGCCTCCAGCCCTTAGCACCATGTTCCTCCACAACCCACAACCTCACACCCCCAGCCAGCCTCCTAGTGTCAGATTCTAGAAAAGGCCTGGCTTACAGAGCTGTCCAATAAAACTTCAGCCTGAGGCCCAAATGTTCCAGAAAGTTTTCATAACTCAAACTTGCAAGCTCTGGCCATTTCCTACAGATTTGCCCAGAAAGGCTTAAAAAAAAAATCTGGTTTAACAATTAGTCCAAACTATAGATCTTAAACAAGCCATATAATATCTAGGAAGCAATAGCAACTCCTGTTTTAAGTTTAAAATTCCCTTAGTTTTAGCCGGGCGGTGGTGGCGCACGCCTTTAATCCCAGCACTCGGGAGGCAGAGGCAGGCGGATCTCTGTGAGTTCGAGGCCAGCCTGGGCTACCAAGTGAGCTCCAGGAAAGGCGCAAAAGCTACACAGAGAAACCCTGTCTCGGAAAACCAAAAAAAAAAAAAAAAAAAAAAATTCCCTTAGTTTCTCCTTATTAAAAGAACTTGCCTTCCACACATCCTGAGTGTTCAGTAGGATCTGCCTGCTCTCCGGGTTGTTTTGTTTGTTTGTTTGTTTGTTTTGTTTTGTTTTTCTACTGCCTAGCTCTGTCTTTGATACACTAGGCAATTACAGCCCTATCTCAGTTTTTGTACATCCCTCCAGGAAGCAGTAGACTGGCTCACAGATTCCTGGGAGGAGAAAGGAGGGCTAAGTGTGGGGGCTGGGTAGCCAGCTCTCAAGGGCTGGCCCAGTCTGTCACCTCTGTTCCCCATTCTGTGCTAAGCCTCACTGGAATTTAGGAATTGTAACACCCTTAGAACTAACTACATTACAGTGTCTAAAAGCAATTGTTTACAGTAGCTTGAAATACAAGTAAAATCTTTGATAGTGATTTAATTATATGAATGTATTTTTATGACAGTTGGTTGAGTAGTATGGTCAGATTGGCAGCTTGTTTCATTCCACGTTTGTACTCTTGACTCTCTGTCGTTCCTCCTGCTCCTCCAAGTCACAAGTTTTGTGACCTGGACTTTTCATTCTTGCTTTGTTCCACACCCTGACGAGTGGGAAGCAGCACTGGAAAACTGGCATTCCTGAGACTGTTTGCCACACTGTTTTAGAGAGGTCCTTGCATTTAAAAGCAATGTGCCCTGAATCTCCCTAGTGCTTCCTCCCTGGGGTATGTTCTTTACCACTATTTGCAAATGTGCTGTGCCTACCATTCATTCACAGCTCAGGAGAAATCTGATATGTGAATGTCCAATGAATTTTGTTTTAAATTGAGCTTTGTTTTCTCATTACTATAATTCTGACACCAAACACTAAATTCACTGTCATTGGTCATTATAGCTTGAATTTAATTGGTCCCTAACTATTTGCTAGCTTAGTATAGTTAACATAGGCAACTCCTATGTTAAAGCTGAAAGGGGGCTGCTGTCTCCTGATGCGCAGTGGGGCGAGTGGGAGAGCATAGCTGAGACTTTGCTGCTGTTGTTGGTTTTCCAGACAGGGTTTCTCTGTGTAGAAACCTGTCCTGGATCTCGCTCTGTAGACCAGGCTGGCCTCGAACTCACAGAGATCGGCCTGCCTCTGCCTCCCGAGTGCTGGGACTAAAGCGTGCGCCGCCGCCACCACCACCCGGCTGAGAGTTTTAAAACATTGCCCTCAGGAGGTAAGAACAGGTAGATCTCTGTGAGTTCAAGGCCAGTCTGGGCTACAGAATGAGTTCCAGGACAGCCAGGGCTACACAGAACTCTGTCTCAGAAAAACATAGTTTGCCAACCCTGCCAGTCAGATGTTCCAGCAGCCGCCTGTCTCTCTCACCTCTTCTATAGCTTCGGCATTTTAGCAACTGGAAAGACAGCATAAATTCTACTGTGGGATCGGTTTGCTCATGACTTGAGTTCTTGTTTTGTGGTTTCTGATCGGGTGTTAATCTGTCATGGGTCCCTTTCAGACTACTAGGTGGGTATGCTGGTACATTCAAAGACTCCAATCCCTTGGCCTTCTACAATAAGCTTCTTAAACTTGGGATTTTATTTTACCACAGAATTTTTTCCTCTGCCTATTGAAGTTCCCCATCAGTAAAAGTTCCTCATCACCTCTGAAGGGTGAAAGCCAGGCTTAGATTCTAAAATTTGTCAAAATATTTTGTTTTCCAGGTCTTGAATCACCACGTCCAAATATAATTCTTGGCTTAGTAATATGTCAGAAAGTCAAACGTCCTTCAAGTGCTGGAGAGTTAGACAAGACAGATGAAAAGCGGACCCGAGTCCAACAGGAAGAAGTAGAAACTTCAGTCTATCCCAAAGTGACTACAGCTTTGCCATCTGAGAAGAAGCCTCCCAAGTACCAGCTGCCCTCTGCAGACACAGCTGCCAGCAGCTCTACACCCCCTGGTTCTCCTCCACCCCCTCCTCCTCTTCCTGAACCCCCAGTACTGAAAATACTGTCGTCCCTCAAGCCGGGCTCCACCAGCACTGTCACAGCACCCACCACGTCCGCAGTGGTCACCACCACAGCTCCCCCTGTCACTTCTGCCACTTCAAAAACAGCTTCGCCTCTGGAGCACATCCTGCAGACTCTGTTTGGGAAAAAGAAATCATTTGAACCCTCCACCAAAGAATCTGCTGGGTCTACCCTGTCTCCACATCAGGATTCCAAGGCCAAGGGGGAGGATGCCATGTCAGCAGCTCCTTTGTTGGATCCAATTGTCCAACAGTTTGGTCAGTTCTCAAAGGACAAGGCTGTGGAGGAAGAGGAGGAGGATGATAGGCCCTATGACCCAGAAGAGGAGTACAACCCTGAGCGGGCCTTTCATATGCTGCTTACAGAGCCAGGGAGGCACCAGGACGTGGAAAATGTCCCTGAGACAGCCGAGAAGGAAGAGGTGGCCTATGATCCAGAAGATGAGACCATCTTAGAAGAAGCTAAAGTGACCATTGATGACCTGCCCAATCGGATGTGTGTGAAAGTCAGCTCCACGGAGAGGCCTGCTGACTTTACCACCGATGCCACTAATGCCTCTCTAGTGGAGCAACAGAAAATGTTAGAAGAGCTAAATAAGCAGATTGAAGAGCAAAAGAGGCTGCTGGAGGAGCAAGAAGAAGCCCTTAGGCAGCAGAGGGCTGCTGTTGGTGTCTCCATGGCACACTTCTCTGTGTCAGATGCATTGATGTCGCCACCTCCCAAGTCTTCCCTGGCTAAGACAGACCTGTTCTCTCAGGAACAGCAGGCCCCTGACCCAAGTCATGGAGCCCTGGGCGCCAACCACAACTTAGACTCGAGACAGAGTAGGGATCCGAGGCAGGCCAGGAGGCTGGCTGCCGAGAACATCGAGAATGAACCTCTTCCCAGGGCCTCCACAGGAAGCACACCTGGCTCACAAGGCACCCTGCCTGCCAGGGAGACTCCTGCTGCTGGGACTGCAGCGGTCCAGGGCCCTGGGCTGACTTCCGAAGCCAAGGAGTCAGTGGCTAATCCCTGGGCTACAGGTGAAAATGCTGTGTTGAGACCTGAACATGATATCCAGAAGTGCGAGCACCCTGGTAACCCTGTCTCATTGCCCCTGGACAGCAGCCACTTTTCTACTGCTGGTGATGGCACAGCCAGGCCAGCTGCACCCCGCAGAGTGCTGCTGCCCACACCCCCTAGCACCACCTTTCCACCCAGCTTCCCTTTGCAACCCGAAGCACAGAATTTTAGTTCTGGGGGTAGGGAGCCTTTTTCAGGGCCCGTGTTTCTGTCTAAGGAAACATCTCTTGGCTCATCCCAGTACGAGGACCCTCGGGGTGCTCAGTCTGCTGGGAGGAGTGGTAGCCCAGTAGCTGATACTGAGGACAGCAGAGAGCCACAGCTCAGGCCTGCTGAGGGCACTACTCCATTCCCCCAACCTGGGCAGAGGGGAGGAGGCCCTCAACCCCAGTTTCCTGGCCAGCGTGAACCTTTACCACGCAATTTTGGGATGTCAGGACATCATGGCCCTAGTTTCCCAGGACCTAGGGGGCCAGTCCCTCCATTTTCAGAAGAGACTATTGTTCCTAACAATGATGGACCAAGAGGCCCTCCACCTGCCAGATTTGGGGTCCAGAAGCCACCAATCCCTTCCTTATTCTCTGGGCAACATGGGCCACCTCCCTATGGGGACAACAGGGGACTCTCACCTTCTTATCATGGTGGACCCAGAGGAGGGGCACCCGCTCAATTTGAAGAACGCAAGGATCCACATGGGGAGAAGAGGGAATTCCAGGACACTCCATACAACGAGATGACAGGTGCCCCTGCTCAGTGTGAAGGACCAGATCAGGCCCAGTTCATGGGGAACAGGGCACCCTTCCAGTTTGGAGGCCAGAGACGGCCACTGCTGAGTCAGATGAAAGGGCCCCGTGGAGGACCTCCACCATCTCAGTTTGGAGGCCAGAGAGGACCACCACCTGGCCATTTTGTGGGCCCACGTGGGCCCCATCCTAATCAGTTCGAAACTTCCCGGGGCCCTCACCCTGGCCAGTTTGAAGGGCCAAGGGGCCAAGCACCAGGTTTCATGCCTGGCCCCCGGGGTGTTCAGCCCCAGCAGTTCGAAGAGCAGAGGGTGAGCTCACCGCCACGGTTTGCAGGTCAGAGGGCACCGGCACCCCTGCCATATGGAGGACCAAGGGGGCCTGCACCCTTTGCTGAGAAAAATGAACAGCCATCTTCTCGATTTCACTTTCAAGGCCCATCTTCACAGCCTGTGAAGCCTCCCCCTCGGCCTCTGCTGGAGCTACCAAGCCACCCTCCTCAGCATAGGAAGGACCGATGGGATGAGGCAGGCCCAGCCACTACCCTGCCTTCCAGTGCTGGGCCTGGGCAGGGCCCTGAGGCTGACGGGCAGTGGGCCACATCAGAGTTCCGAGAAGGCAAAGGCCATGAGTATAGGAACCCGGCTTTTGAAGGGAGACAGAGGGAGCGGTTTGAAGCAGGACCTAAGGAAAAGCCTCTGGATGAGCCTGAAGCTCCAGGGTTGGAGAATCGGCAGGGCCGGGCATTTGAGGATCGGAGGCGAGAGCGAGAGAGAGGCAGAAACTGGAGTCGAGAAAGAGACTGGGAGAGGAGCCGGGAGTGGGACCGGCATCGGGAGTGGGACAAAGGCAGGGATAGGATCTCCAACAGGGACAGGGAGCGAGACACCGACCGGGCTAAGGAGTGGGACCGGAACCGCGAGAGAAGCAGGAATCGCGACCGAGACCGGGAAAGGCGGCGAGACCGAGACAGGTCCCGGAGCAGAGACCGAGACAGGGACCGTGAGAGAGCCCGAGACAGGGACCGGGACCGAGGCCGGGACCGGAAGGACCGCAGCAAGAGCAGAGAGAGCCCTCGGGACCTGAAGTCTGAGGCCAGGACCTCTGATGGGGGCCCTGCCGCAGCCCAGGCCTAGAGGCCATTGCACTCAGGGCTGGTGAGGACGAAGACCTCGTGTCAGCGATTGTTAATATAGGCTCAGCCTGGCCAAGACCCCTTTAAAAGCCAAGTGCATAAAATGTGTTGAGCAAAGAGTTTTTGAAATAGCTATGAACTTAGATGCAGGATATAATATTCTGGACTTCAGGAATTACTGTAATTTTGTGTATAATGGTTTGTTACAAAATTTCCCAACTTTACAATTCTGATGTTTTTTTTTAATAACTTAATATTTCCATTTAAAATTACAGAAATGGGAAAGTATCTACAAAAGCATATTGCTTTTTTTCAGATTATAAAGTTATCTTTTCCAATAACTTGACTGGTGTAAGTTTTAAGGGAATTTCAGTGGACTGTAGAGCTAGCTTTCCTGTGCTGCCATCTCTGCTTCCAGATACCCAGACCTGTCAGGGGCTCAGTGCTGTCCTGGGAAGAAAGCACTGTTGAGGGGTGAGCTGGGGGTGTGCTTGCTACTGTGGGAGAACAGTCTTCCAGGCCTGGTTCCCCACAGTGCATCACTTTAAAAGTTTTTTCAGAACATAATTAGAAGTAATCCATCCTAGTGGAAATTGTTAAATTTCAAATAACAATTTATTTTTAAATGTTCAAATTTATCAGCCTAAAGAAAGAAGCAAAGCAGTTCAGAGTAGCTTAAGAGGGAAGAGACAGGAGTCAATCCGAAAAGCATTGCCCAATGCTGTCCTCTCTGCAGAGTGGCTCTCTGCAGAGTCACAGACCCCAGACAGGATGGGTTTGGAAGCTTCTCCCTGGGACAGGGCAACGTTTGCACCACATCTGGAAGAGAGGAGGAGGATGGTGAGACAGACTGCTTCGTGAAAGGCTGCTCTGCTGCTGCCCTCAAGCCCCTCTGAAGATGCTGAGAAGATCCGCTAACTGATTTGACTGTGCAAATATGTTTGATAGTTCCTTTTATATTTTCATAAACTTACTTTTTCAGATAGAGAATTAGAGAGCTTCGTTTGTTCTTTGGAGTCTTATTTCATTGTACATCACTACAGATTTTTTTTTCACTTTATAGCACAAATTTTTAAGTTGAGATGACATGGAAAAATAGCAATTTGGGATATTTGCTATTATAAACCAAATGTCAGTAGGTTAAATTACACGAAAATGTCAGTTTCAACATCTTATAAGATGTGAAGGTTTTTTTTTAACATATAAAGTAAAATTTTCTAACTTAAATGCACAAACATAAAAATCAAGTGTGTTTCTTTAGGTTTACTTCATAGAAATTTCTGTACATTGTATTTTGTATTGCAGAGTGTTATATCACTGTCCATTTAAACACAGGACTTCATAGGTTTTGTTACTTGAAGTAGAATAAATATCTACAGAGTTCTTGTCTCTCTCTTGACTCAGCCTTGGACCCTGGTTGTCACAGGTGCAGGCAGAAGTATGAAGTATCCTGCTCCCAACTAGCTACCCTCGTCCCTGCACTGGATGTTGCCTGCTGTGTGGTGTCAGGATCCAGAGAGCAATGTGCTGGCTGGTAACCTATGTAGAGCCCTGACTGCATGTGTATGGGATTGCAGGAAGCCTGGGGGTGTTACTGAAGGCAGCCTGTGCTGGAGTAGGAAGCAGTGGCTCTGGAATGCACAGGTGTCGGGGGTAGAGTCCAGCCTTTCACTGCTAGCTTTTTAAAAGGAAAAGGCTTTTCTTTTTTTGCTCACAAAGCTGGTTGTGGAGCAACTACTCTGGTGGAGTTGATGGCCCAGGTTGCCTGCATGTGGCCCTGCCCTTGACTGCCACCTGCTGGTAAAACTTGGATCTAAATCCAGCTGTATATCTCCACATAGGTACCCAGTGCAGCAAGAACTTGGCAGGAAGATCCTGACCCGGACCCAGCTGGTGAAGTGTTTGCTGGGGCTTGGAGGCTGACAGTAACTCCCTCACCAAAAAAGCCTCTGAAAGCCACATCACCTTTTTGTTTTGAGATATCCCCTCAATATAGCCTCAAGTTCACAGCAGTCCTCCTTCAGCCCCAGTACCATCACCCCAGCTCCCATTTTAACTTGATCCTACATGTGTACTGTGACTGCATTATGTCACTTGTGTTTACCCCAAAACACCGATTGCAGGGTTAATACACACCTGACAAGGCAGATTAAGAGGAAATGAAAAGAGCTGTTAGGGCCCCCAATGTACAGTGGTGCCCTCTGCCCATTCTAGAGCCCTGGCAACAGCAGCCAAGACATGCATTACCAAGTCCAGTAACAAGCAAGCAATAGTACCTGTGTCCTAGGGAAAGCAGTAGACACTGGCTTTGGCCCGGCTCTATGACCTGTAGAGCAGAGAAGGCAGATCTCTACAGTCATACCAAGGGCAGCAACCACTGGGAAAGTAGCTGGTAAGTACTGGACCTCACACCTGCTCCCTGCAGCAGCACACATCTGTATGGCTCAGCAAAAGTTGGGGGTAGAATCCAGCCATAATTTTACATCCAGCAGACAGCTAGTAATGCTTGGTATACCCTTACATATTTGCCTTTCTCATTGTGACAGAATGCTTAATAGTCCATTACAGAGACTGGAGCACTGTTGTTGACAGTGGGAGTTTGTGACATGTCTTTTTCACATCTTAGTAAATTAAGAAGCATTGCTCAGGACCTGAAGCACAGCTGGGCTGTAACCCTCAAAGCCACCCTCCCCCACTTGGTGGCTGGTGTCAACCATCTAGTTCCCCTATTTTAAAGGTTTTATTAGCTCTCAGAACAGCACCACCAACTGAGGACCAAGTGTTCAAACATTTGAACTTGTGGGAGACATTTCAGATCATATTTAATTTTATCTTTTATTTTTGGTTTGGTTTGGTTTGGTTTGGTTTGGTTTGGTTTGGTTTTTTCGAGACAGGGTTTCTCTGTGTAGCTTTGCGCCTTTCCTGGGACTCACTTGGTAGCCCAGGCTGGCCTCGAACTCACAGAGATCCGCCTGCCTCTGCCTCCCGAGTGCTGGGATTAAAGGCGTGCGCCACCACCGCCCGGCTTAATTTTATCTTTTAAGTAGAATACGTTTATTGGGTTTTTTTTTGTTTTGTTTTGTTTTTTTACTTGTTAGTAAACTGGATGATTCCCAAAGGCATCACACATTCACCAAAACTCTTGTTTACAGGAGGGCGTGGTGGCACATGCTTCATAGGCAGGCAGATCTCTGAGTTTAAGGCCAGGTTGCACAGTGAGACCTTGTCTCAAAAACAGTACTGTTTGCATTTTTGGATTGTTTGAAAGGTTTGTATCTACTTTTTCCTCTGGGCGTAACATGATGTCATCTTAGAGTACAGATCAACTTGGCCTGGTAGTCATAGCAGTTAAACAGGACATCATACAAGGATAGTCAGGTTCATGGTAATAGTGCTGATAATCCCTGCTCTCCCCCAGCTACAAGTGGTCTTGGGTAATGCTACAGTAAATAGGAAGTAGAAAGTTAACTGAAAGTAGGACTCCATGATGTAGCTTCCATGAGGTCACCATCCACAATGCGAGACTCGGCAGTGATGCGGCTGCTTTGGAGTCACTCACGCTCCAAGTAGACTTGGTCACTCCTCAGTTGACGAGGTTGGACTTCGGTGGAACTGTTTCTTTGTTGTGTCAGAAGTGCCCTATCTGGAGTGAATAGACATGTTCATATCTTCCCAGGAAAAGTTAATAGGGTACAAGCTCACCGGGTGTGGTGTGTTATCTATAATCCCAGCACTTGTGAGCCTAAGTGTGGTAGGAAGACAGGAATTCAAGACTAGCCAGGGTCACATAGTGAAACAAGTTAAATAAATAAACAAATAAGTAAATAAATAAATGTTCCTTGTAGGTTTGTGAAGTCCTTGGTGCTCATGGTAGAGGAAATGAGAAATGAAGGAAGTGTGTGAAAGCCCAAAGCTACGGCACACCATCCTGGGACAGCCATGTAATGGTTCTCCCGCTCCTTTTTGCCTTGCCGTGTTACTACTGGTTGGGAGGACGACATGACAGAAGCATTTACTTACCAGAAATGAAGCTCCAGGGAACAAAGGACTCTGTGTGGCTCCATAAGCCTGGTGCGGTAGAGGGTCTGGCCCCTGTCGGGGTGCAGGCTTCATTACTGCTCAGGCTGGCTACTGCTGTACCCTCTGCCCTCAAAGCTGCCAGACAAAACTAACAAAAGATAGCAGGCCTCACAGGCATGCTTGCACCTATGGCCCTCAAGAGACTTGTGGCCGTCTCTTAGCCCTGTGAAGCCTGACAATCTGGATACAAGAGAAGCAAGGCTGCCTGAGTTCTTTGTTCCTGAACAAATCAGAGCCTAAGAGGACAGGGAAACTGAGTGTAGTGTGTTGTTCTTCAGTACATACCAGTGCTGTATGTCAAATGAGACAGGGTGCAGAGCAACTGGGCCACGTAGACAGGCAGCAAACAAAACATTGATCCACTTAGTAAAGCAAGCACTTCTCAAATGACCTAGAGACACCACTGACCAGCAACAGCCAGAGCCAGCTTTGTCTGGGGGGTGATGGGCTCCTGGGAGCAGGGATTGAGCTATTAAAGTGGTGTGTGGTCCTACTCAGGCCAGCACCTAAGAAGCAGTTTCCCAGTGCCATAAAAAGCTGGAGGGTTGGGGAAAGCAATAAGGTACGCTCTGAGAAGCACGGAACTGAGGAAATGATGTGGATTCATTCCGAACTGCCCAGTCTAGGAAATGGCCCGCGGTCACTACATCTGTTCATGGTCACAGTATGGGTGACAGCCAGAGTCTGTCATGGAGTAGCTGTGTGAGGTGAAACTTTGAGAACAGAAGGAAGATCAGGGTGGCCAGGCTGGGACAAAGGTAAGGGGCAGCACATGGAACACCTTGGGGAACTGGGACTGCTCTGTGTCTTGATGGCAATACTATCACATGACTTATTCCTCAAAAACTCAGACTTGGAAGAGGCTCCATCTGTCAGTGGGTGGCAGCTCCAACAGGGTTCAGGTCCCCAACAGGAGATGTGGAGTCCGTGGGGAAAGGAGGGGACTGACACTGTTAGGTCCTGGAGTTGTGCAAATAATGGGAATCAGACCACCGAAGTCTATTAACCAGAGCAACTTTACTTCATCACTGCAGGGTACAAAAACTTCTAACTAGTTAGGGCCACAGGCAGGTATCTGGCTCTGTGACCCTGAGAAGGGGCCATAAGCATCTTCTTACAGCAAAAGACCATGTGCTAATGAGTGGGGAGTACATGCCTGGAGTCAGGATTTACAGCCTCTGGAGAGTGCAATCCTGGGGTTGAGATGGACAGCAGCTCCACTTCAGCTTTGATGCTGCCTGGCTGGCTCATCATCTGTGTAGATGTAGCCAACAGTCTTATTAAATAAGAAACACAGAAACAATGTAAAAGAGAAAGCCGAGAGGTCAGAGCTCAGAGCTAAATTCTCACCCTTCCTCCTGCGGTGTCCCAGCTTCCCGAAAGAGAGCTATATCCTGTCTGTCCGTCTTTTTATAGTATTTTGTCTGCCTTCTCATTGGTTGTAAACCCAAACATGTGACTGCCTCGTCACTGTCTGAATGTACAACCCCCTAGGTCTTAAAGGCATATGTCTCCAATGCTGGCTGTATCCCTGAACACACAGAGATCTATGGGATTAAAGGCGTGTGCCACCACCGCCACACTCTTGCTATGGCTCTAATAGCTCTGACCCCCGGGTAACTTTATTTATTAACATACAATCAAAATCACATTTCAGTACAATTAGAATACCACCACACATCTGCTCTTGGGACGTGGCTACAGGGCCCACTGCAGAGGGGGCCGGGGCCAGAGCTGCAGAGCCCAGGGCCACAGCCTCAGCTATCTGCCCTGTGGGACAGTGGAAGGGGACAGTGTCCAGCAGCCCGACCCCGTTCCTGCTTGCCTTGTCACCACCCCACCCCACTTCCCCCCACCCCCCTACCCCACCCCTGCTGGCCTGCTTCCGGTTGCCACTTCATCATTCTCCAGTGGGGCTGGGACCATGGCCTTCGCCCTGGCTCGCTCACAGCCTGCCTGGGCCTGGCTCTGAGATGGATGGGGGTTAGAGGGGAGGGGACGGCATCCCATGCATGGCTTGACTGGTGCCATGGCTGGCCTCAGTGACTGGCCCATGGGCTGGAAGGGGCTACAGGCTGAGGCTGGCCAATTAGAAAAGGGCAGATCCTATAGCCCTCCCTCCCACCCCCAGATATGCCAGGGCTTGTCTGGACTTGCCCTGACATGTCCAAAGATGCCACAGCCAATCAAATTTAACTGCTGCCTGCTCAGCCAATCAGGTTTCTTGGAGATGACCTAACTGTCCCTAGAACTCCCCTAGCTGTGTATAAAAAAGGGAGCCCCAGACCTTCTCTCAGGGTTGCTACCATTTTGTTGGTGGCTGACCACAGCATGCTGGAATTCATTATCAAGAAATAAACATTCTTGCTTTTGCAGACATAAGTGGTGGTCTTTTGTGGGGTGACTTGTGGACCCTAGCAGGGTCGATTTACAGCCTCTGGGAAGTTCATCCTGGAGTCAGGATTTATGATCACTGGGGAGTGCATCCCCCCCACCACCATTGGAGTTGGGATTTACAACCTCTGATGGGTGTTAGTTCAAGATGTTTACATAGCCATGATTCTGTTTTAATGGCTTTTCCCGTATCTGGGGAGAATGTGGGGCAAAGGGTCAGGTAGCTTGTTTAAAGCAGCTATCAGCCCAAATACCCCTAGAATACGCATATAGGCTACAGGCCAACAATTCTTCATATTCCTGGGCTCTTCAGCATAATCTGAGGGTGAATTAGGATGACTGCCCCTTTATTGAAAAAAGGCTACACCTTTTTATACTCTATAAATTCTAATTATACTCTATAATTTCACAAAGAATTAAATGGGAGAAGGAGGGCATGTGAGCTAGGTGTGTGGCTTGTGACCAGAAATTAAGGAAGCTAGTATTGACCTTGACAAGCTAATGGGCACCAGTCATGATAATGGAAGGGCCACAAGTTCCTCTTGCCAGAGATAAGAATGTCTCCCTTTTTAGCAAGCAGGAACTTTCTTCAAGCCCCTGAGAGAATGGGGGGGGGGTTGTCTTGGGGGATCAGACACTCTATTGTAGAATGTTGCAGTTTTTTATATGGCTTAGTTTTTCTAATAGCTAAAGCTTAAAGCGAGCAAAGACAAAACTAGACAAACATTACTGTGAACCTGAGTAGACAGATGCCTAGCCGGCTCGGAGTCCCATGGTATGTCAAGTGTAATCTATGTGCATGCGCTGTGTGGCTGTGCGGTCTCTATGCCCATGCGCTAATCCTCCTTTAAAAGCCAGCTCTGCCCATTCCCCCTCTTCTCTGCCACTTCCCTTTCAGAGGGAGACCTCTAACTTTCAATAAACCTTCAGTGTGGGTTTGTTGCACAGCGTGATTTGTTCTCACTGCCACTAAACTATAACATTTGGTGCTGCAGGACTCTGCGGGTCCTGGACCCGGTCCACAGCCTGCTTTTCAACTAACATCCTCTGGCCCTCCATACAACACTGGCTAAAATTGGTGAGTTTCCCTTCTCCCACTCTGTCTAAACGCTTCCCCGGACCCGGGACTGACTGTTGATTGTTGTCTGGCACCCACTGGCACCCTTGGAGGTGGGGGAACCCCCAGCCACCATCCTCAAGGCTACAGCTAGCCCCCTTCACCAACCACCACCCGGCCATTCCCCATGAGTGAGGAGGCCTCGTCTCTCGACTGTGGTTTCTCGCCTCTTGGCCCTACTTGCAAGCTCTGTCTGTTAATAGATAACCCACCTGTCTCTCAGGCTCAGCCCTGGTCCCTGCTCTGTGTTTGATGAATTACTGAGCAGCCTGCACCTTCTCAATCAATCCTCCTTGAATTTTTTGGGACACTAAAAAATTTTCCAGGCCATGGATCTCATTTTTTCCTGCCTCACTCATGGGTAGTGCACCTAGCAACAGAAGCCCAACATCTCCTCTGGGATGTCTTTTAGGAAAATCTCTACACTTAACACCCAATTTAAAGGCTTCTAAATTCATCCAACTTTGCACTCAGACATGGCACAAATGTCCATTAGATAACCAGTCAAAATGGCTGCCTAATGGCACTTTAGACCCCCATTTTTACAGGACCTTTGCAACTTCTGCCTGCCGAGGGGTAGATGGAAGGCGGTGCCCTATGTTCAGGATTTCTCTTAACTCAGCTCCAAACACGCTCTCTGCATTTCCTATTCACCCGCTCACATCCTAGCTATGCAATCTGAACTAGACGAACCCCCTGCTACTCTGGACCCCACTAACGAACCCCCATTATTCTGACCTCAACATACAACTGCCCCTTCAGCTTCCCTAGCCCCTTCCTCCACCCCAGCACCCCACTCTCGCACCTACTTTCACCCCTGCTATGGGATGTTCTGTATGTCCCGTGGGAGCCTGTTCTTGGGTTCCTTGTGGCGTTACCCAGCAGGTCCCCATAGAGGATGATTTGGACCACGGGCCTGAGTGCAGGTGTCTGAGATGGTCTGCACTTGGCTGTGCTGGGGGATGGTCTGTATGTCAAATTGCTCTGATTGGTCAATAAATAAAACACTGATTGGCCAGTGGCTAGGCAGGAAGTATAGGCGGGACTAATAGAGAGGAGAAAAGAAAGAACAGGAAGGCAGAAGGAGTCACTGCCAGCCACCGCCAGGACAAGCAGCATGTGAAAATGCCGGTAAGCCACGAGCCACATGGCAATTTATGGAAATGGATTAATTTAAGATATAAGAACAGTTAGCAAAAAGCCTGCCACGGCCATACAGTTTGTAAGCAATATAAGTCTCTGTGTTTACTTGGTTGGGTCTGAGCGGCTGTGGGACTCACAGGTGACAGAGATTTGTCCTGACTGTGGGCAAGGCAGGAAAACTCAAGCTACACACCCCCTCCTGTTACTTGTTCTCCTGCCACTAGAGGACCCCACCCATCCCTACCCAACCCAACCCAGCGATTGTCCTCCTTTGTGAGAGGTTGCTGGAGTGGATGGACTGCTTAAGGTACATGTCCCCTTCTCATTACCTCAACTTTCTCAAATAGAGAAATAATTGGGGTCCTATACATCTAACTCTACCTCTTTGATTAAAAGAATTTCAATATATCACCCAATCATATAGTCTCATTTTTCATGATATATACATGATTCCGTCTAACAATCTACTTCCTGAGGAATGCAGGTGAGTTTGGGAACAGCCCAGAGCACATACAAATGAAAGACATCAAACTAATGTGGCCAAGGTGGTCCCTGACTGGGACCCCAATGGGACTATAATACCCCAAGGGGGTATTCTTGCTAGATCAGTTTACAACTTGCCTCCTGGCGGGTCTCCATAAGCTTCCCTCAAACCAGTTAACAATGAGAAACTCCAAGAAATTGTTCAGGACAGACGGGAAAATCCTTCTCATTTCCTAGAATGCATTACAAAGGCCCTCTTACAGTATACTAATCTAGACCCTAAAAACCCAGAGGGCAGACAACTCTTTATGACCTATTTCTTTTCCCAGAGTTTCCCCAACATTAAGGGCAAGCTTAAGCATCTGGAGAGAGGTCCCCTAACCACAGGCAGAAGTCTTAGTGCTAGCCTTTAACGTGTACCATGGGAGAGATGAGGAAGCCCGTAAACAAAAATACCAAATGCATCTGACCAGCCTTGGTGACTGCCCAGGCTCCCTTGCCCCCTGGGGCTTGAGGACCATTGGTTCCCTGCTTCAAATGTGGTCCTGGAGGGTCACTGGGGCCTGGCTTGCCCTAATCCCAACAGGCCACCTGAGCCATGTCCAAAATGCCACCAAGAGAGACATTGGTCTATTAACTGCCCCTATACACCTCGTGGCATGGGGCCATCAAACGGAGACCATCCTCCAGCCAGCCTTTTAGGGCTGGCCATGGATGACTGAGGGGACCTGGGCTCATCTCTGACAGGGAGCCCCGGGTAGTCATCACAGTATCAGGGCGGCCCATCTCCCTCCTCTTGGACTCTGGGGCCACTTACTTGGTCCTCAGGGAGTTTTGGGGGCCCACCTCTCCTTCTCATCTCCCTACTGTCAGGGTAGGGGGACAGCCTTACCTACCTCATCAGACCCCACCACTCAACTGCATTTTCAGGAGTATTCCTCTCACCCATTCAATTTTGATTGTGTCAGTTTGTCCTGAACCCTTGCTGGGAAGGGACCTTTTAGCCAAAGCGGGAGCTTCTATTTCTTTTGTTCCCCCCATTCGCCTGACCCCAGAGTCTCCAGCAACTCCTCTCCTCCTCCTCCTCCTCCTAGTCACCCACCCTACTGGTTCCAACATGTCTTTTCCTCTACCAGCCTCCCAGGTGGACCTCCAAATCTGGGACACCTAAAAGTTCTCTGTTGCTAGACACCATTCCCCCATTATCGTCCAATCACAGGACACTCCCCAGTACATTACCCAAGCCCAGTACCACTCTAATCCCAGAGCCTTAGGGGACTTATCATTTCTGACCTTCTAAGAAAAAAAAAACTACTTTGCCCTACATCTTCTCCTTTTAACATCCCTATATTTGCAGTTAAGAAACCTAATGGGACCTACCGCCTGGTTCAAGACCTCTGGCTCATTAATTCTACAGTAGTCCCCTCTATCCTGTGGTGCCTAACCTCCTCAATATCCCTTTAGGAACCTCCCATTTCTCAGTTCTGGATCTCAAGGATGCTTTCTTTTCTATCCCTCTCAGCACTCAGTCTCAAAATATCTTTGATTTCGCCTGGACTGACCCTGACACTCACCTCTCCATATCTATTTGCCCAGGCCCAAGCTTCTGACCTACTCTCTGTCTCTCCCCAAATCTAAACTTACACAGTATGTAGATGACATTCTCCTTTGTAGCCCGTCCCTACAAATTAGCCAAACTAACACCTCTGCCCTTCTAAATTTCTTGTCCAGCAGGGCTATAGAGTTTCACCTTCCAAGGTCCAACTGTCCACTCCTCAGGTCACCTACTTGGGACTAACCATTACCCCAACCCACAAATCTAGTCTCTTGAAGTCCCCTCTACTAAAGAGGGGAATTTATTGTTTCTAGCTGGTGTCTTACTTTCCTGGATCCTCTTTTTCCCTCCTTGCCCACTACAAGGCAGCCCTTGGCCCCCGACATGAACCCCTCATCAATCCCATTACTAAGCCCTTCCAGAAGCTCCGACAGGCCCTCCTCCAGACCCCAGCACTTCATCTCCCAGACCTAACTCGTCCCTTCTCCCTTTGTGTAACAGAACAAGGGATTTGCCCTTGGGTTCTTAGGCCACCAGCTGGGACCTTCCTTTGCACCTGTAGCATACGTGTCAAAGAAACTAGAGCTCACTGTTGAGGGAATCTTAGAAGGCCTTAATAAAAACAAACCTGAGGGCAGTTATTGGGGGTGAACACTAGAAGATCAGAGAAGCAGAACAAGCCACAGCCACCTCACCTTGCCAGTTCCTCGTCTGGTCCTGTTTCCTCCGACTGGATGCCTCTGAGTCCTCATCCAGAATGGGTCTCAGCTGAACTGTGCTGCTCAAAACCTAAAAGCTTAACCAGCCAAATGCTTAACTAGCCAAATGCTTCTAGTTCCTGGTCTTCATGCCTTATATATCTTTCCTTTCTGCCATCACTCCCTGGGATTAAAGGCTCGCTTTCTGGGATTAAAGGCATGTGTCACCATGCCTGGCTGTTTCCAACGTGGCCTTGAACTCACAGAGATCCAGAGGGATTTCTCTTCTGGAATGCTGGGATTAAAGGTGTGAGTGCCACCATTTTCTAGCCTCTGTATCTAGTGGCTGTTCTGTTCTCTGACCCCAGATAAGTTTATTAGGGTGCACAATATTTTGGGGAACACAATACCACCACAGCTCACCACCCAGGGATGGGCACCCTGTGTATGTGCTTTAGCAGCTGCTGAGCTCCTCATTTGTGAAAAAAAAAATAACCTAAACTTTGGGTCACCCACCACTATCTCCCCCCACATCCTGTCCCATTTCCTAACTTGTAAAGGCGTAGAAACTGCACCTCCTTCCCGGCTTCTTTCTCTCCAGGTGGCACTACTAGAAGATGCCACACTTACTTTCCAATCTTGCCCACCCTCAGTATCTCAAATCTTCTTCCTCAATCAAACACTGACCACTCCCCATCTCATTCCTGCACTGAAACCCTAGAGGAACTACTGCCCCAGCCCTCACACATACAGGAGGGCACATTGCCCAGGCCATCTATACCTGGTACACAGATGGCAGCTCCTTTTTACATGAGGGGACCCATAAAGCAGGCTATGCCATAGCGTCAGATACCAGGGTGGTTGAAGCACAGTCATTACCCGCACACACCACTAACCAACAGGCTGAGCTAATGGCCCTCACCCGTGCCTTCCAATTGGCACAAGGACAATCCCTAAACGTTTACACAGACTCCAAATATGCTTTTTATATCCTCCTGTCCAACACTGCCATCTGGAAAGAGCATGGGCTTCTTACAACAAAATGAGGATCCATAACTAACTCAGGTCAAATTATGGCCATGCAGAAGCCTTCAATCTCCTCAAAGCTATAGGGATTGTTCACTGCTGGTCCCATCAGACTGACAGCTCCATCATCTCTAAGGGAAAGAACTGAGTCAATCAATGAGGCAGCTAGAGCAGCAGCCCTCCAAGGCCCACACTCACCTCACCCACTGCAGGGAATCCATACACTACAATCCACTTCTCCACCATCACCCCCTGACACTCAACAAATTCTGTCCTGTCTACACCAGCTCTTTCATCCTATTAGCCAAGCCCTGTCTCCCTTTGTCAAGGCTCTCCTGCAGCCCATCCCTGAGCACTTGCATTTCTTAACAACTATTACTGCCTCTTATAAAATTTGCCAAATGTCAGACCCTAACTCCAGATATCACAGTCCTCCCTTTCCTACCCACCAGGCCAGGGGCTTCCTCCCAGGAACTGACTTGCAGCAACCTTACTTTACCCATGTGCCCACAGTCAGATGCGTCAAGTACATAAGTCTTAGTAGACATATTCTCAGGTTGGGTAGAGGTATTCCCAATCACTAACAAAAAGGCTCAGACAGTCTCTGACTTCCTTCTCCAGGAGATTATTCCCTGATTTGGAATCCCTGCCTTCCTCCAATCAGACAATGGTCCTGAATTCACCTCCCATATTTCCCAAACCTTATCTAAAGCTCTCAGCATCCCTTGGTATTTTCATATTCCATATCACCTTCAGTCCTCAGGAAAGATAGAATGCAAAATGTCAGAGGAACTTCACCTTGACTGGGTAAAGCTCGTCTCTAGTTCTTTCTCCCCAAACAACCCCTTTCAATTGCACCATTTGAACTCATGTATGGGAGTCCAGTTCTAACCCCTGGTCTCCCATCCAAACCCTCACCTCTCTCTGATCACCTACTCATCCCCTTACTCTATCATCTCCATTCTTTCTTGTGGAACTTTACTGACCACTCCCTACCCCAGCCATGCGCCAAGCCCTGCCCATCCCCAATTAACATTGGGGATCGGGTCCTTCTCTCCCCTCCAGACCAATGCTCCTCACCCCTTTCCTGTAAATGGCAGGGCCCTTGAAGATAATTCTTGTAACCCCCACAGCTGCTATGCTTGAGGGCCTTCCTCACTGGATTCACTTATTCCACCTCAAACCCTCCCCTCCACCTCAAGATAATTTTTCTTCATACAGAGAAACCCCAACTGGGCCCTGCTTCCTTAAGTTGCAGAGGACCCAGAGATCAACTACCTTGTCTCCAATTCCAGAAGAATGAGGCTTCACCCTACAACCATACTCAACTTTACCAGATTGGGAACCTCATATACTTTCCTTCCTGACCCCTCTCTTTGTTCTCTTGTCTCTACTAATCATACTCTGTTTCTTCAATCTCCTCTCTATGTATCTCCAATGACATATTTAAAACCTCTAATTAAACTAATTAGCTGTTGTTACAGGACTATCAATCATTAGCCACAGAGCTGGAAGCATAAAGACTATCAAATGTGTCCAGGTGGTAAGAAACACCCCACACCCCAGACTCAAAAAGGAGACTCACAGAACAGATTTCAATGTAATTTTTTACTACTGACTGCCCTCAGCAATCGACCACCTGTGTCTTCTTGGTGTCAAGGTGATGCCGTGGTGATGGAAAAGGAACAGGTGCTTTAAGGTTTGTTTATGTGAAGATGGGAAAGCTTAATTGGTGATAAGGAAAAAGTGTTTTAAGATATATAAAAGAATGAAACATGTTCCAGATTCCTCATTCTTGCTATGTTACTGTCCATAACTTTAACACTAACAAACTGATAGAATTCTGACAAAATGTTTGTTAATCGAGCTCTGGCAGAGTACTACCATATACTACACCACTATTTTATCATAGCCACAGCTCAGGATTTTAAATTCCCTTTGGTTGTTTTTTAATGTGTCTAAAACTTATCTCTTTTTGTAAACTTAAGAATTCTTGTGAGCTCCAGGGAGTCGTCTTGGATTCACCTGGAACAGCATCTTGCCAGGTCCAAGCAACACTGGTTCCATAGAGTCCAGACAGCAGTGTAACAACCCAGGACATGGGCAGCACCCCAGCTTTCTCAAGTCCCCCAAAAATGATTGATGCCCATGAAGTCAACAGGAAACAGTCTCAAGAACCCAGCGCCCACATTTCCTGCCCCACTTGTTATCCCTAACTCACTTTTTTTTTAATAGTAAACAAAAGGAGAAACGTGTAACTAGAGTTCTCCTGCCTTGCCCACAGTCAGGACAAATCTTTGTCACCCGACAGTTCCACAGCTGCTCAGACCCAACCAAGTAAACACAGAGACTTATATTGCTTATAAACTGTAAGGCTGTGGCAGGCTTCTTGCTAACTGTTTTTATAGCTTAAATTAATCCATTTCTATAAATCTATACCTTGCCATGTGGCTCATGGCTTACTGGCATCTTCACATGCTGTTTGTCATGGCGGGGCTGGCAGTGACTCCTTCCGCCTTCCTGTTCTTTCTTTTCTCCTCTGTTAGTCCCGCCTATACTTCCTGCCTAGCCACTGGCCAATCAGTGTTTTATTTATTGACCAATCAGAGTAATTTGACATATAGACCATCCCACAACAGAAATGTTAGTACTTCCTGGCATCACAAGGCCTACCCTGAGCTGTAGCCACTAAGAACACCTCCTGCACAGATGTGTTGTCAGTATTCAGGCAGATGCCTAGCTATCCCAGGGTCTTATGGCTGTATGTCATTATGTAATCTATGTGCATGTGCTGCTCAGTCTCTATAATCATGTGCTAGGCCCCCTTTAAAAGCAAGCTTCACCCATCCCCTCTCTTGTCTGCCACTTCCCTTTCAGAGGCAGGCCTCCAGCAACCCCTCCTCTCTTCCCACCCTTTCAATGAACTTTCAATGTGGGTTTGTTGCACAGTGTGATTCATTCTCACTGCTGCTAAACTACAACAACCAAAAAGCCCAGTTCCACATTCTTGATGGCTTCATTCTTCATCTCCTCCCCTGAAGTTGCCAGCCACCCAAGTCCCCAACTAAAGCATTCAGCTTTTGACCATACTTGGGCAAAAACCAAGCTTGTGGTGGACATGTCATTACCCCTCACCTACAACCTATATAATCTCCCTGCTTTAGTTTGGGCGTGTGGCTTCTCCAGCCTCCATCTATGGGACTGGAGAACCCACCCGGGAGTTTCTTTGCTCAGATAAACCTGCTGTTATACTTTTTCAATTCAGCTTGATCTGGCTTACTGCATTGGCAGAGAAACCTATTTTCAGGAGACAGAAAACCTATTAGTGAGACTAATTTTTTTTTTTTTTTGGTTTTTCAAGACAGGGTTTCTCTGTGTAGCTTTGCACCTTTCCTTGGACTCACTTGGTAGTCCAGGCTGGCCTCGAACTCACAGAGATCTGCCTGCCTCTGCCTCCCGAGTGCTGGGATTAAAGGCGTGCGCCACCACTGCCCGGCATAGTGAGACTAATTTAAAAAATGAAAATAAAAGGGTGCTGGAGAATTGTGATCCACGAAGCCAAAATGCTAGAACTTTGTCAAGCAGCCATGGTTGCCATGCGGTCCATGTCAGAGTAGAGTCCCAACTCCTATACACATGTATATGCAAACAAGTGCACACATACCCACACATGTTCACACATAGGCATATACACTCAAGCAGAGAAACTGAGCACATTCAGGGAAGGCACAGCCAAACCTTCACAGGAAGCAACAAATCAGAACTAATGTAACACAGATACCCTAGAAACACAGCCCATTCTCCCAACACAGGAAGAAGCCCATTTGACTTGTCAGTAGATTTATCTCCCCACTGCTCTTCACAGCAGTGTAAGGAGTTCTAGATTTTCAGGGACCTCAACTGAGGCTAGATTGGGATTGACGGCTTCAATGCTAAAAAGGATTTCAGGACTGGTTGTATATATTTCCTAAAATTTTTTATTGTACTTACTTATCCACTCACTCACACATTGATGAACATTTGTGTTGCAGGAATGTATGTGCCAGATTATGTCTATGAAGGGTCAGAGGACAACATGTGGGAACTGATTCTCCTCTTCTCCCATGTGTGGGTACTGGGAATCAAACTGAGGTTGTTATGTTTGTGGCTGTTACCTGATGAGCCATCTCACTGGCCCTTAAAATACTGTTTTAAAGTAGTTTTGATTTGCATTTCTATAATGGCTGAGGATGTTGAACATTTAAGTGTTTCTCAGCGACTTGAGTTTCCTCTATTGAGAATTCTGTTTAGATCTGTACCTCATTTTTAAAACTGCATTATTTGTTTTCTTGATATCTAGTTTCTGAAGTTCTTTATATAGTTTGGATATTAGCCATCTGTCAGATGTGGAGTTGATGAAAATCTTTCCCCATTGTTCAGGCTTCCACTTTGTCCTTTTGACTAAGTACTTTATCTTACAGAAGCTTTTCAGTTTTATGAGGTTCCATTTATTAGTTGTTGATCTTAGCGTCTATGTTATCAGTGTTCTGTTCAGAAAGTTGTCTCCTGTGCCAACGTGTTCAAGGCTGGCTATTCCCCACTTTCTCTTCTATCAGGTTCAACTTACAAACCTACAATCTATCCCACATGCAAGATGTGCTGAGGCAATGGAGGTGCAGAACTTAAAGGAGTGATCAACCAATGCCTGGTCTAATTTGAGGCCTATACCAAAAGAGGGAGTCCATGCCCTACACTGCCTGGATAACCAGGAACAGGAGGCTGGATAGCCCAGAGACCTATAATAGAAAAAAAGAAACAATAAAATGATTCCTAGTGATATTCTTCTAGACTTATAGATCAGTGGCTAGCACAATTGTCATCAGAGAGGCTTCTGCCAGCAGCTGATGGATGGGAGCAGATACAAAGACCCACAGCCAAACATTAGGCAGAGAGAGACCAAATTGGAGATCTCCATCAGATCCCTCCCCTTGGAGCTTGGGGAACCCCACAGAAGAGGGGAAGGAAGAAGTATAGGATCCAGAAGAGTTGAGGACACCAGAACAGGCCTATAGATATCAACTAAGCAGGGGCTCATAGGGGCTCACAAAGAATGAAGCGGCAATCCTGGAGCCTACATGGGTCTGAGCTAGGTCCTCTGCATATGTTATGGTTGTTAGCTTGGAGTTTTTGTGGGACTCCTAACAGTGGGAATGGGGTGTCTCTGACCCTTTCATCTGCTCATGGGACCCTCTTCCTCCTCCTAAGTTGCCTTGCCCAACCTTCATATGAGGGTTTGTACCTAGTCTTAATTAATTGTATATTGTTATGTCATGTTCAGTGGATATCCCTAGGATGCCTGTTCTTTTCTGAAGGGAAACAGAGGAGAAATGAATTGGGGGGTGGTCTGGGAGGAGTGGAGGAAGGGGAAACTTTGGTCAGGATGTATTCAAAACAAAACAAGAAAGTGGTTTAATATAGGCTTCAGCAGGCTAGTTAGGAGAAAAGGAGAGGCGCAGAAGAAAGACACATGGGAGAGTGTGGTGTGATCAAAAGAAGAGTTGCAGCTCATTGTTTTTACAATAGCCATTCGTAAGATTTTGTTAGATTTGAAGTTACTGTTTTTGAGGGTTGCTAGGAAACCTAAGTGAGATTGCTGGGTAGTTCTGAGGGGTACCTGTCAGGATTACATTTGATAAGGTAAAAGTCTAGCCCCACAGGGATATAGGAAGGTGCTGTGGGATGTCCTGTATGCTGTGAATATATGTTGCTATGATTGATTGATAAATAAAACACTGATTGGCCAGTAGCCAGGCAGAAAGGATAGTGTAGACAGGACAAGGAGAGAGAAAAATGCTGGGTGGAAAAAGGCTGAGTCGGAGAGACGCTGCCAGCTGCCATGAGGAGAAGCATGATATAAGATACCGGTAAGCCTCAAGCCATGTGGCAAGGTATAGTTTTATAGAAATGGGCTAATTTAAGATATAATAACAGATAGCAAGCAGCCTGCCATGGCCATACAGTTTATAAGTAATATAAGTCTTTGTGTGTTTGATTGGGTCCAAGCGGCTGCGGGACTGGTGGGTGAGAGAGGTTTGCCAGGTGGGACACAGGAAAACTTCAGCTACAGGAAGGTTTTGTTTGAGATTCTCTGGAAAGGAATGAGGAGCTGCCCAAGGTCACACACAGTTAGGCCTCAAGCCTGGGTTATTGCTACTTTAACATACAGTATTTATCTGAAAGAAGTGTTAACCCTATGTTGGCTGCTTTCATGGCATATGTGACTTATCATGCTGAAATTCTTGATTCTCAGTCATTAGTTTTGTTATTATTTTTTTTAGACAGGGTTTCACTATGTAGCTATGGATGGCCTGGAACACCCTGTGTACACCAGGCTAGCTTCACATTCACAGAGATCCACTTGCTTCCCAAGTGCTGAGACTAAAGGACTGTGACAGGAAGGCCAGCTGTGAGGTTTTCCTTCTCATGCCAGATGATTTCCTTGTCCTTCTATCCTGCTGTTCTGGGTGCAGTTCACCCTTCTCAAAGTCATCTCACATTGAGAATAAAGCCACTGCTCTTGGCGCATCTCATTTTAGTAGAAAGCCAGACATGGTGGCACCTGCCTGTAGAGGCCAGAGGACATCAGATCCCCTGAGGCTGAAGTTACAGGTGGTTGGGAGCCACCTGACATAGATACTGGGATCCAAACTCAGGTCCTGTGGAAGAGCAATATGTGCTCTTAACCACTGAGCCATATCTTCAAGTCCCCCAGTTCACCATTTTTTCCAGCTTCATAATTTATTGTACAAACTGAGTATTACATGATGAATTGACATCAGCTTCTTCAGGCATGGGACTTAACATGAAGTCAGACATTTCAAAGTCCATTTATGTTGCTTTCACAGCTGGAGTTTTTTAGGCCTTAACTTGAAGTATAAGACCAACAAAGCAGTGTCTCTGTAAGTGGCCGGCACACAATTCATCCTACCTGTGAGACTCTAAGAGTTGAAATACTTTTTAATATCAGTGAATTGTAACTGGCCATCAGTTTCTGGACCAGCCATGACTTCAGTCTCTGCCCAAATCACAAATTTCACAGCTGATGTCCTTCAACAAACCCAGCTACCACCCAGCTCACCATTTTTAAAAGTAAGTCTGGATATCAGTATCATGCCTAAGAACCTAACCCTGGATTCTGAAGAGTTTTGCCTTCACTTATTATTATTATTATTATTATTATTATTATTATTATTATTATTATTATTTTGTTTTTTGCTTTTTAGAGACAGGGTTTCTCTGTGTAGTTTTTGTGCCTGTCCTGGATCTTGCTCTGTAGACCAGGCTGGCCTCAAACTATTACTATTATTTCCTCCTCCTCCTCCTCCTCCTCCTCCTCCTCCTCCTCCTCCTCCTCCTCCTCTTCTTCTTCTCTCCTCTTCTTTCTCTTCTTCTTCTCCTTCTTTCTCCTCCTCCTCCTCCAAAAGGCATGTGACACTACATCTGACTTACCTTCACTCTCCTATAAATGAAGCTTCATGTAAGACTCCAGGTTTATGTTGTGATTCCCTTCCACTGCCCGTTGTTGGAGGGATCATCTCCACTGAGTTGGTTTTGCACCTTTGTGTAGTTAACTGACCCTGCTTGTGGAACTGCTCTTAGCTCTCTGCTCTGTTTCATTAATCTATATGATTATTTCTCCTCTAATACTACATTCTTTCCATTTTATTCTCTTATCAAACTAATAAAATATATTTATTTAGTGTGAGTGTATGTCAACATGCATGTACCATGGGCATGTATGGAGGACAGAGGAACACTTGTGGGAATCAGTTTTCTCCTTCTACCAGGTGGAAGCTAGAGATTGAATTTAGGTCATCAGGCTAGCTGGCAGGTACCCTTACTGCTGACAGTCTCTTATCAAACTCATAGCTATTCAAGTTTGTCTTTCCATTAAGTGTAGATTAAGTTTGTATTTGTAACTACAATAAAAATTTCCTGGATTTTAATAAAAATTTCATCAAACCTATTACTTTTGGGAGACTGTATGGTTACTCTTGGGTTTTCCAGCAGTAAATGTCTAGATCTTCAATTTCTACAGAGTATAACTTCTAGCACCCATATTCCTAATGCATATTTTTAGATTTATACCTAAGTGCAGTGTTGAATAGTTGCAAATGTCTACAAGTTTGTTGTTGGTATATAGAAATATGTTGACATTTCCATGGTCTTGAATTCTGCAATCTGGTTGAATTTCCCGGGTATTTTTCTTTAACAGATTCCATGGGATTGTTTACATAGATCAGGGTGCTGTTACCACCCTGTATCTTAATGTGTTTTCTCTAAGCTTGACATGACCATTCCTGTCCAATTGCAGAGCAGCTATGACCACCACATGAGATTCTACCAAAATTGGGCATTCCCTCATGGAGAGAGGGGTGGTTTCACAGGTCTGTTGTTGATGCTTCTCTAATTGGAGTGAACAAACATTTACTTTATTTGTTTTGTTTTTGAGAAAAAGTTAACTCTGTAGCCCAGGATACCTGGAACTCTCTCTGTAACTCAGGCTGTCTTCAACTTCACCTTGCTGCAACCCTAAGTGCTGAGATTACAGATGTAAGCCATATTTGTCACTAGAGGGGTTGCTTTTGACACAGAGTCTCACTGTGTAGCCCTACTGGCCTGGACCTCATTATGTGGGTTAGGGGGCCTCAAACTCAGAGATCCATCTGCCTCTGCACCTAAGTGCTAGGATTAAAGGCTTGTGCCTCACACAACAGCCTAGAGGATTTTATATATAGGCACTCTAGGGCTTGCTTTGTGTTCATCTTGGTAACCACTGTTTTTCCATATTTAGTGTTTTTTAGATTTATTTGTGTAAGTGTTTTACCTGTATGTTAAGTACATGCACCATGTGCATACCTTGTGTCTGTGAGGATGTAAAGAGGGCATTGGATTGTCTGGAACTCAAGTTATGGATGGCATGAACCACCACATAGGTGCTGGGAACCAAACCCAGGTCCTCTGCAAGAGCAAGTGCTCTTAACTCCTGAGCCATCTTTCCAGCCTGCTTTTCTACATTTAAATCATTTCTATTTTATGTGATCTTGTTGGACTTAAACCTTCCATCTGTTTATTCCCCATTTGTCCCCTGTGCCCACCTTTCTACTGTTTTCTCTTCTGCCTCTTTACACTGCAATCCCATGTTGTCATCTTCATTTTCTTGTCAGTGGTTGCTTTAAGGCTTTTGGTGAACATTTTTAACCTATCCAGGTCTTCCTTGGGTTGCGTACATCCCAATTTATACCTTCTCTGTATATGATATGATGGATTGCCTTAACTGCTCCTTTAGTACAAGTCTACTAGTAATAGATCATCATTTAATCTTTTTCTTCCAGTGCTGGAGACCAAACCTGGGCCCTCATACATCTATCATTGAACGCTATTCTGGTCCTATTTACATTTTTTTTTTTAACATTAGAAAAAGTCATCATTGTGTCAAGTGTAGCACATGCCTCCAATCTCAGTATCCAGAGGATGAGGCAGGGGGATCATACCCAGTTTGAGGCCAATCTGGCTACAATTTGAATCTTGTTTTAAAAAATGAAACAAAAAATAGAAAAGGATTACTTTATCTTTGCTTTTCAAAAGATAGCTTTGCTAGGCATAGGATTATGAGGTGATGCTATCTCCATTAGGTATACAATTGTGACACTAACTTTATGGGCAAGCCTGTGCACTCTCTTGATTGACAGTTGATGTGGGTGGTCCCAGCTCCCTTAAGTTACTGCTCTGATTTCCCTTAGTGATGAATTGTTACCTAGAAGTATAAGATGAAATAAACCCTTTCCTTAAGCTGATTTTGGTCATGCCGTTTTACCACAGCAATAGAAACTCTAAGACACTGGGTATAAAATATAGTGATGCTATCTTTGCTGGGTATAAAAGAGTAGCTCAGCATGTGAGAGACCCGAGGTCTAATTCTCAGCTTGACTAAAAGAGAATGAAAAACTGGAGTGTATGTTGCACCCAAAGTGGGTGACTCCAAGGCCTGGCCTGACACAGGAGGAAGCTGGACATGGCCAGTAAAGAGCATGGTAGCACTACAGAAGCATGGGTAGAAAGGGGTGTGACTGGGTCCACAGGGTTAGCTGGGGCACCCACGCAGGAGCAGGGGCAAGTAGCGGGCTCCCTGGCAATGAGTGGTTGGTTAACCAGGGACTGGTGGGGTGGGGGGTGGGAAGCCAGAGACAGACATCGGGCCAATGGGAGAGCTTTAAGAGGGTGTGGTCTAAAGTGGGCGTGGCCACACGGGGCGTGGCCTGTCCCGGGTTTGAGCACAAAGGTGCAGTGGACCCAGGCCACAGGGAGGGGGGCGGGGCAAGCGGGAGGGCAGTTGGCGGGGGGCGGCGGGTAACGGAGGGGCGTGGCCCAAAAGGGGTGGGGTTACCGTTGTGGGCGGGACTGCGCAGGCGCACTGTCCCTGCGGTCTTAAGCGGTTTCCCTCCCCCAACGGCGCGCCCGCGGTGGCCGGCGCGTCGTCTGCGGAGGCCGCGACCCCGCCTCGCCGCCCGCCCGCGTCTGCGTCGCCGTCCCCGCGCCCGCGCCCCGCCGTTGGGCCGCGCCGCGCCGGCATGTCGGGCCCCGGGCCGCGGGAGCCGCCGCCTGAGGCAGGCGCGACGGGCGGCGAGGCGGGCCCCGAGGGCGCGGGCGGCGGGGACGCGGCGCTGGGCGAGCCGGGACTGAGCTTCACGACCACCGACCTGAGTCTGGTGGAGATGACGGAAGTGGAGTACACGCAGCTGCAGCACATCCTCTACTCGCACATGGAGGCGGCGGACGGCGAGCTCGAGGCACGCCTGGGCTCCGCGCTGCTGGCCGGCCCGGGCGCGGGCTCGGGCGCGGCGGGCTCGCTGGCGCCGGCGCCGCCCGTGTACCCAGTGCTGTGCCCGCCGCTGGCGGCCGACGCGCCGTGTCTGGGCCACGTCGACTTCCAGGAGCTGCGTATGATGCTGCTGGGCGAGGCGGGCGCAGCCGAGAAGACGCCTGGCGGCGCGGATGGGACGCGGACGCGGGCGGACGGCGCGGCCAAGGAGGGCGCGGGCGGCGCGGGGCCCGACGGCGCGCCCGAGGCCCGGGCCAAGCCGACCGTACGCGTCCGCCTGGAGGACCGCTTCAACAGCATGCCGGCCGAGCCGCCTGCGCCTCGCGGTGCTGAGCCCGGCGAGTCGGGCGTGGCGCTCAACAAGTGCGTGCGGGGCGCGGGGCCGTCGGGGAGGAGGGGTCTTCTCACAGCGCTGTTGTCGTCTGACGGATCATTCTGGGCACCTGCTGGGTCTGGGTGGATACCTGGAAGGGCTCCGGCGGGGCCACCTCTTGGGTCTGGGAGGATACCTGAACGTGGTCAGCAGGGCTACTTCCATGGCTGCATGGACATCAGCCTTTCCCAAAGATCTTTGGGAGGTTCAGTGTAAAGAGGCAGGCAGTCTGGATACTAGATATAGGGGGGTCTCATGCCGGCCTGCTCTGAATTAACCTGAGGATGATTCTGGAAGCTGCACACTATACAAGTGCTGCGTGGCAATTCTAAAGAGTACCTTGGGGCTTGTGGACCTTCGGGCTGTCTTCTACACCCCCAAAAGAGGAGAGGAAGAGTTCTGAGGACGGTACCCTTTGCTTCTGTCTCTCCCCTGAGTGCCATGGGGAGCTGCTCTGGCCTCCAGTGCAGACTTGGACCTGTGGAGTGGAAAGGCAGGAGTTTTAAGATTAAGCTGAAACCTGTGGTAGTTCCTGGCCCACTTAATGCTCTCCCAGGTAGCTGTTGAAGACACTGACTCCGCAGTTTTCCACTCACCCAGCTGTCCTGGTCTTTTCCATCCTTGCCAGATTTGGAGGATGACAGAGATTGGTTATCAGGGAGTGCTGCAGGCAGGGAGGAGGCAAAGTGAACTTCACCAGCACCACTGGCCAGTGGATCATGCAGGCCATGTCCAGGACTGCTTGAGAAGCAGGGCGGAGTCTAGCATGACCTGTTAGTGGTGGAATGGGTGATGGCAATGTTTCGGGAGCCTCTCCGCCACATATTCCTCAGGTTTCTGGGTTTTCTTTTGTCTTGGCAGTTTGGTAACTCTTATTCGACATCCATCTGAATTAATGAATGTTCCTCTTCACCAGCAACAAAACAAATGTACGACCTTAGTGAAAAATAAAACTGCTGCTGCCACTACTGCTTTGCAGTTCACCTACCCGCTGTTTACAAGTGCCTGTCCCACTGGTGGGAATGCCAGCCTTGCACAGACACAGGTAAAGCTTTTTCATCTGTGTCAAATTCAGGGCTGGTAACTTAGTTTGATCTTGTCCCAGGATTTTTTTTTTTTTTTAATGGAACTGGTGACCTTTGTAAGTTGTAATATTTATATTGTTAGGCATTATTTAAAAACCTAGTAAAAGGGCTGGAGAGATGATTCAGTGGTTAAGAATGCATACTGTTCTTGTATTGGATCCTAGGTTGGTTCCCATCTCACAACTGCCTGTTAATTCCTGCTTTAGGAGGGGATCCTTCTGGCATCCAGAACCTACAGTCATGTACACAAATCCACACATACACATAGTTAAAATCTTTTTTAAAAATGAAAGTTTTTCAGAAGGTTTGAGCATAATTGTATTGAGTGCAGTTTACTTGTGCTGTAGAGCTGACATAGCCACATATTGATACAATTTCTGTTACTTAATTTTTTTCCAGAGTTCTAGTAACTCATGTTCTATACTGGAAGCTGCCAAGCACCAGGATATTGGACTGCCTAGAGCATTTTCTTTCTGTTACCAGCAAGAGATTGAGTCCACCAAACAGACAGGAGGTAGTAGAAACAAAGCCTTGCCCGAGCAGGTTTGGATTAAGGTGGGAGGTAAGTGATAAATCAGCAGGTCGTGGCTGTGTGTGTGCTCTTGACAAGCTGTAGCTGCACAATTTAGGCTCTGGTGGGTGGGGACAGGAGAGGACTTTTATATACACATGTGTAAGAAGTGTTAGGTATTCCTGATCCTCATCTTTGAACTTTTTTTCTGAACATTATAGTTAACTCAAATTTTGGTTATTTTGAATTTGGGAGCTTTTTCTTTTCTTTATTTTTATTATTTATTTATTTATTTATTTTGGTTTTTTTGAGACAGGGTTTCTCTTTGTAACAGTCCTGGCGGCTGTCCTGGAACTCGCTCTGTAGAACAGACTGGCCTTGAACTCACAGAGATTGCCTGCCTCTGCCTCCTAAATTCTGGGATTAAAGGCTTGTGCCACCACTGCTCAGCGGGAACTTTTTCTTAACAGTAAAATGACAACAGACTCACAGACATCTCCAGGTGCCATAGCCACTGGAAGTACTTTGTAGTTTATTTCATACTTTGTGAGTGATGATGGAGTCTGAAATCAGCTGAAAGCTCCAAAGAGATAGAAATAACACTGTCATGGCAGTGGTTGGGCTTGGCAGAGGCCACTGGATGATCACAAGGTCTGGAGTGTAAAGAAGCTCCACCAGCAGATCAGTTTCTTGATAGTCACTTCAGCCCCTCCCTCCTTGGGAAGGTTTTCTTTCAAGAGATAGGAACTACTACTCCCTGAAGCACTCAGAGCTGCTGAGGCAGGATGAGATGGAAACTGCTTCTTCCTGTCAGCCCTCAGTTTTGTTTGTCAATACTTTTTATTTGAAAATCCTTCTGTGAAATATAGATGAGCACTAATGTGGGACTGTGCCTATTGCTAAGGCTAAGAAAGAAAACACCAGAACTTCTGAATTTGTTTCTCTGTCTCTATTAAAATGTGATCCAGAATTGGTGTTAAGGCTTTTTGTGACAAGTGGGAGAGCATATCACCTGCTTACTTTCTTTTATCTGATTGAATTTGACTTATTTCTATACTATGTGCACAATATGTAAGTGCAAAAGCTGATTTTTTCTTTGCTTTTTTGTGGAATCACTTGAACATGAAAACATACTTAACTGAATCAGTTAAGTTTTATCCTGAGGTAAGGTATCAATTTTCATATTAGAATAATTGGATGTGAAGAAAAATTTTTAGTGAAAATATTTGAAACATTCTTTCCATCCTAAATTCTAGAAAAAAGAAAACAGTGTTTTGGTTTCTGTATTCATGGGTAATAACAGCTGTTAATTAAAAGGGAGGGGTGGGGGATTTAGTTCAGTGGTAGATCAGTGGTTCAGCTCTATGAAAAAGAGGGAGGATCTGACATAGTTGTGTTGGTTGCATAACATTCATTTGGTTTGGTTTGTGGGTTTGTTTGTTTGATTGATTGATTGATTGATTGAGACAAGGCTTCTCTGTGTACTCCCTGTCTGTCCTGGAACTTACTCTGTAGGCCAGGCTCAGAGATCCACCTGCCTCTACTGGGATTAAAGGCATGCCCCACTACTACCCAGTCAGAAGGGGTGATTTGATTGTGCTGTAGGATTAGAGCTCAGTGCTTAGTGCTCAGAGTCTGCCATCATAGCTCCTTGTTTCTTTAATTCGTACTTGATAGTGTTAGAATCTTGGATTGAAATGCAAAACATGTCTATGCATGGGTGAGTGCACAGGCACATACAGTCAAGAAAGAAAAGGAAAAACAAAAAACAAAAAATAATGGTGCACACTTGTAGTCCCAGCACTTAGGAGGCTCAGGAATTCACAGACATTCTTGGCTACATTGTGAGTTAAGGCAGTACTGGACTTTGTGAGGCTCTTTCTCAGAAAAAAAAACAAGATGCCCAGCAAAGATAGTCTACATTAATGGGAATGAGTTAAAAATAAAAAACTAAATGACGGCTTTTTTCTTCTTTTGCAAAGAAGAAGCGCTATGTAAACAAGCAATCAATAAGAGGAATCGGAGTAGAATCCGCCAGTTGGATACAAGTGTGGAGCGAAGAGCCCTTGGAGAGATTCAGAATGTGGGCGAAGGCTCTACAGCTTCACAGGGTACCTGGCAGTCTTCTGAGTCCTCACAGTCAAACCTGGGGGAGCAGACGCAGAGTGGACCCCAGGGAGGAAGGTCTCAGCGTCGGGAGAGGCATAACCGAATGGAAAGAGATAGAAGGTAATATAGCATGGACTATTGGCTCAGTTCATACAGTTGTCTTAGATGTGCTGGCTTTTTGTATGATAGTCCACCCTCTGTATGGAGGCTGAGGAGTCTTCAAGACTCAGTGATCTCTGGTGGACTCATCTCTCACTGACTACAGTGGCAGAGTACAAGGCACAATGATCCAAGGTATGTGGGAAGAGCTAGGGAGCACATTCCCAGGAGTCTTCTCCTGGAAGGTTACGTAGGACCTCCTAATTGATGACTTCAATGTTGTGCTCCAAGGGCACCAACAGGGTGCCACCAAACAGGAGGGCTCATTAGAGGCTCAGAGACTGTGTTGGTGCCCATCACACGATAGTTCCTATCTGGCACACTCTGAATACCAGGCTCTCAGTGTGAGCCATGTTGCTTGCAGAGTTGTGGTCCTGTGGGCTGTTCTTCACTAATCTCCCCAAGCCCAAGTTCCCAGACACTAGGAGAAGGCCAGTTTTGTCAGCAGGTCCTTAAGGAGAGTATTGGGCCTTCAAGGTAAATACACAGTAGGTAACATTGTACCTTTGTGTTTTATTTGGGGAAGCCAGATATAGTTGCACACATTTGTGATTGCAGTGTTCAAGAGGCTGAGGTAGGAGGATTGCTTCAAGTTTGAGGACAATCTGGGATATATAGTGAACTATAGGTTAGTCTTGAATAGCAAGACCCTACATCCAAAAGAAAAAAAGAAAAAGAAAAAAAATGTTGGAAAAGAGGAGGTTAAAACTGTTATTGAAGTGAGTTATAAAAGTGAGTTTACCTGTGGATTTTATATGTGCTACTCTAGGTAGTATAAAAGGTTAATTTTCCTCTATTGAAGTTGGGTTTTTATTACAGTGTTTAATAATAATAATCAATTTGGTCATTTATGAGTATTGCATTTATATTTTCAGCTCAGGAATAATAGTATTTAACAAGATATTATTGTGCATTGAAGTTTAATTATTGAATAACCCAAGGTGATTTATTGCTTTTTAGAGGATGTGTTAAAACTAGATAGATACCTTTCTTCTCTATTTTTTTTTAAAACAAGGCTGGCCTCGAACTCACAGAGATCTGCCTGCCTCTGCCTCCCAAGTGCTAGGATTTCTTCATTTTTAGTTAAAAAAAATTTTTTTTAATGTATGAGATATTTTGCCTGCATGTATGTTTGTATACTACTTGTGTGACTGTAGAGGCCAGAAGAGGGCACTGGATTCTGAGTCTAGAGTTACAGGTGGTTGTGAGCCACTATGTAGGTGCTGGGGATTGAACCTGGGTCCTCTGGAAGAGCAGCTAGCCACTGGGCCTTCTCTCTAGCTGTGCTATTCTTTATGAGTGTTTTGCTTACATGTATGTATGTGCCTGGTGACTGCTGCAATGGTCAGAAGATCCCTGGAACTGGAGTTACAGATGGTTGGGAGCCACCATGTAGGTGCTGGTGATCAAATTGGGGTCCTCTGCAAGAGCAAAACATACTCTTAACTGCTGAGCCATCTTACCAGCCCCATTGCATTCTCTTTTTTTGAGACAGGGTTTCCCTCTATAGCTCAGGCATTTATACCTGTACACAGGTCATGTTATACCTGAGGGACTTCCTTTAGCTTACTGTGCATTGTAAATCAAGTACTGCTGACCCTGATGTGTGTTTAATGAGCACGTGTGGGATAGCTGCTCTGTGGAAATCTTGACACCCCCTGGTTTAATGGCTTCCAGTGAGTTCTGTGCTTGAGTATCTATCTCATCTGTAGGATAGGGTTGTTAATGTACCACACATACTTGAGGTCAGAACTACTTGAGCTGATAGGGAAGGAGTTGGGCCCTCTACTAGACATTAGAGTGCATCCAGAGTGTGCTAGCTGCCATTTGACTTTAGGTGTGTGGGTGTGAAGATGGGTAGTGGACTGTACCATGTAACTGTTTGTGTCAGCACAGTGAGGGCTTTGCTTATTACTGGATGTGATATGTAAAGCTTAAAACAAGGTGTGACTTAATTCTCTCAAGAAGCTTTTTTTCAATGCTGGTGATGGAAGCCAGGGCCCCATGGAATAATAGGCTAGCATTCTACCACTGAGCTTCATCCTCAGGCTTGCCCTAAATTCTCTAAAAAAGGACAAGTTTATTTTTATGAGACAGGGTCTCATTACATAGCCCAGGTTGACCTTGAATTTATGATTATTCTGCCTCAGCATCTGAGGTGCTTTATTATAGGTGTGTATCATCATGCCCCACTCAGTCTGGAAGCTATGCATGTGCCTGAGTACATATTTCTATACATGGGAAGCAAGTCATGATTCCTGAATAACAATGTGGGGTTGGCTCTGGAGTTCAGTGCGCAGTACTGCAAGAAAATAAAAACAATGAAAAAAAATTACTTGCCCAGAAATTTTGTTCTTGAGTTGAGGGATTTGCAGTCATCCCTGGTATAGAGAGCTGGCCCATGAGAAGTAAATATTTGAGAAAGTGTAGGGACTTGGAGGCTACTGGGCCACTACAGGTCTGGTGACCATGAGTAGTGATGGCCTCTATAGACAGGTATTCAGTGGCAAAGTGCCCACTGGCTTATGTGAGGCTTCCAGGTGGTACACACCTCCTAGCCTTCAGAGGTCAGCTCCATGCATTCTGCTTCCTTTGAATGAATAATGAACTCTGTTGCTCCTGTACTTCACCAGCTGTCCTGTGTGATTACTGTGGATTTTGACTGCAGGCGCAGAATCCGCATTTGCTGTGATGAGCTGAATCTTTTAGTTCCATTCTGCAATGCGGAGACAGATAAAGCAACAACCCTTCAGTGGACCACAGCATTCCTGAAGTACATTCAGGAAAGACATGGGGATTCCCTTAAAAAGGTGAGTATTCATGAAGTGGACTTCAGTGTTCCTGAATTGTGTTCAGTGAAGATGGGGATTTTTCTTGATGTGGTGACTGAAAAGGCGGGCAGAAACTTGAGAATTTTCTGTTGCAGTTGTCAGTGTTGCCTCTGATCCCTTCTTCCTAGACTGCCTTGGGTATCCTGGACTCTGAGGTCAGATATGAAGTCTAATATAAAGGGAGTTCTGCCTATTGATGTCACTTACTAAAGTCATAGTCACAGCTGAGATTTTCTTATGAAATATAGATGACTGTCAAATATCAATTGTCAGATACCAAATTTAGTACCTGTTGTGTGCAGTATATTATATTGGGTCTGAATGGTATTCAGGATATGATTTTTTTCTCTGATAAGGACAACAGATATAGTTTAGTGGCAGGGTATTAGCCTAGTGTTTGTGAAGCCCTGGGGAGGGGAAAAAATGAAAGCTTTGAAAGAAATGAAAGTAAGAATAGCAAAAGTGGGGGCGGGTCTATGAGGAGCAGATAAATGCTGAACCAGTAGTCTGGACTTCTGCCTTCAGGTGGGTTCAGAGGCAATTGTTAGATTTCTGTGGTGTATATAACCAGTACAGGCTGAGCCTTTGATGCCCACACACTTCTTGTTCCTTGGGGACTGCTGGCACTCTATTTCTTTCTTTCCACACGTGGGCTGTAATAGCTGGCCAGCCCTCTTGGTTCTGCAAGGACTGATGCTTGGTTTGGGAGTTGGCTTAGCCCTGGGATGGACTGGTGGAAGAAAGGGAACAATTGTGGGTTGGTTCTGTGCTGTCCTTGGGAGACACCTGTGCTATGTTTTGGCCTCAGAATTCTGGTGGTCACAGCCTATGGCCTTAGAGAAGTAAATGAATTCCTGATATATTAGGGTTCTCTATAGGAACAGAACTGATAGAATGAAAGGGAGATTTATTAGAATGGCTTATAGGTTGTCTTAGGGTTTTTATTACTGTGAAAGACACCATGACCACAGCAACTCTTATAAGGAAAACATTTAATTGAGGGGGCTCGCTTACAGTTTCAGAAGTTCAGTCCATTATCATCATGGCGGGGAACATGGCAGCATGCAGGCAGATGTGATGCTGGAGGAAGAGCTGAGAGTCCCACATCTTACAGGAAACAGGATGTCAACTGACTGTCACACTGAGGGAAGCTTGAGCAAAAGACTACAAAGCCCACCCCACAGTGACACACATTCCTCCCACAAGTCCACACTTTCCAGTAGTGCCTCTCCCTTTGGCAGCCATTTTCTTTCAAACCATCACATTCCACTTTCTGGCCTCCAAAAGCTTATAGCCATATCATAATGCAAAAAAATTCATCCAGTCCAACTTCAAAAGTCCCCACAGTCTATAACAGTCTCAAACTTGTTTCAAAGTTTAAAGTCTCTTCTGAGATGCATGCCACTCTCTTAACTGTAATCCTCCTATAAAAATCAAAATCAAAAAGCAGATTACATACTTCCAACCTATAATGGCACTGGATATACATTACCATTCCAAAATGCAGGGAACAGAGCATAATGAAGAAATATTGGGCCAAAGCAAGACTGAAAACAAGCTGGGCAAACTCCAGATTATGTATCTTCATGTCTCATGTTGAAATGCTCTTCAGATCTTCAACTCTGTTCAGCTTCTCTCTTGGGCTGGTTTCACTTCCTGTTAGCAGCTGTCCTTGACAGGTATTCAACAACTCTGACATCTCTAACATCTTGGGTTCTCCAAGGCAATCTAGGCTTCAGCTTCACAACTTCACATAATGGCCTCTCTAGGCCTCCATTTAGGGAGTCCTAAATGGCCTCAGCAACTTTATTCCAGAACCATGTGGCCAAAGCTGCCAAGGTCTGCTGCTTGCTGGGACTGGAACATGGCCCCCTTCATCAACTTTCTGTTTCCTTCACTACCTAAGATTGGCTGTCCCTGAACTTGCTCTTTAGACCAATCTGGCCTCTGCCTTCCCAGTGCTGGGATTAAGGTGTGCCCCACCACATCTGGCTCTAAGCTTTTTTTTAGTTCCTTTTCACAAGTTGGAAATGTAGCTGGGTGGGATCTTGCCCTGAGGTCACCACTCCCTTTACTCCATCTCTTAATTTGAATATCTCCTTGAACATAGGATTTAGCTCTATTCCACTTTCTGTTGCTCTTTTTCTCCTCAAAATTTACCTTTTGTAATTTACCCTGCTCAGCTTGCTTTTTTTCATTATAAATCTTCATTAGAGTTACCAGTAATAACCACATGACAAAATCTATACTAGGCTGTTTTGAGATTTCTTCTGCCAGTGGAATTAATCCAAAACTCTTCACTTTAGCCTCAGGCAGACCCTTTGAACAAGGGCAAAAGGCAGCAACTTTCTTCATCAAAATATCACAAGAACAAATCTCTAGGCAACATACGAAAATTCTTCTCCTCCTGAGCCCCTGACAGTTCAAATAACTCTTAGCACCCTATCTTCATTGCTCCTACTGGTGTGACCCATTACGCAGTGCTTAAAGCATTCCACTGCTTTCCTAACCCAAAGTACCAAAGTCTAAATTCCTCCAAACAAACATGGTCAGGCCTATCACAGCAATACCCCAGTCCCTGGTACCAACTTTTGTCTTAGAGTTTTCATTTCTTTGACCACAGCAACTCTTATAAGGAAAACATTTAATTGTGGGGGCTCACTTACAGTTTCACATGTCCAGTCCATTTCATGGCAGGGAGCATGGTGACATGTAGGCAGATGTGGTGCTGGAGGAATAGCTGAGAGTCCGACATCTTTCAGGCAACAGAATGTCAACTGACGGTCACACTGAGGGAAGCTTGAGCAAAAGAGACCATAAAGCCCACCCCCACAGTGACACACTTCCTTCAACAAGGCCACACCTCCTAATAGTGCCTCTCCCTTTGGGGGCCATTTTCTTTCAAACCACCACACAGGCCATGGTCCAGCTAATCCAGCAATGGCTGTCTACCAGTGGAAGGTCCAAGAATCTACAGTACACACTGGAATCCTGAAGAAGTAGGCTCTAATGCCAGGGAAGAGATGGACTTGACAGCAAGAGTAAGCAGGCAAAGAGAGAACACTTCCTTTTTCCATGTCCTTTTTGTAGGCTGCCAGCAGCTGTGGTCCACATTAAAGTTGGATCTTTCCACCTCAAAAGATTTAGATTCAAAGTAGGTTTTCCAGTTTGAATGATTTAATTAAGAAAAAAAAAATCCCTCACACATGTACCATCTGCTTGGGTTTTAGTTAATTCCAAATGTAGTCAGATTGACAACCAAGAATAGCCATCACAAGTCCACCTCTTGTCAACTTGACACATAATCATATCTCCTTATGTCATGCTTAATTTCTAAATGAAAACAATAACCAAGTCATAATTACAGCTAACATGATAGAACTATTCCCAAATACAATTGCAAATGTATCATATATTTAACCAGGTCATAAGTATGCCTAACATGACATAACTATTCCTCATATAACCACAAATGCATTATAAATTTAGAATAGGTGGCAGTGCCCCTTGAGGGACATCTTTTTAGTATCTCAAATATGATAACAACTGATATTCTGTTAATTGTTGTTATATTATATAATAAAGATACCAAGGAAAGAAAACACAAATATCTGTACAAACACATTAACAAAATATGACAAAAATATTCATGTCAACTATAATCATCGTTTCTTCAACTGTTCTCATGGCCTTAGCTGATATTTATAGCTAGCTTTCTCTACTACCCATTCTGTATTTCCTCCAGTATATAGTTAACCTTGTAAAAGGCTGTAAGTCTCTCTGGGGAAGGACCGAAGAAAGGCTAACAGTAAAACTCCTAGGTAATTTATCAAGTTCCTTCCTTGGGGACCTGGCCATCCCTTCATTCAAGGGGTTCTGCGTCTGTAAACTGTCTAAAGTCTGGAAACTGGTTCTAGGGCAGAGATTCCATTTGCCACAACCCAAATGTAGCCTTTTTTCATTGTTAGAGAATTTTTTCGCTTATACAGATCAAACAAAAAAAGCAGTAGGCTTACCTATTTCATTCTTGGCAACACCATGATTGATTAGCCAGTACCAAAGGTCTATATTCATAACAACATAAAAGTCACTTTGTTCTGACCATTACAGGTCAGGCCATTATGGATGTCGCTTTGTCTGTGCTGCCCATTATGATAACTGAGATAACCTTGCCTTTGGTGATTCAGTGCTGCCATCAGGCCCCTGATACCCATTGCGTTTAATTCATCCAACTGAGTAGCAACATCTCCAACCCTAAGATACTGTTGCACAAGGAAAAGGGTGAAAACAAAGCTCTTCAAATGTGCTGGTGCCCCTCTCACTATTTTGTGTCTTGTAGTATTAGTGAAGGCATGCCTTCTGGACCTGCCCATTGTGGAGGATCAGGTTTTACACCGCATGCCCACACTGGCACTGCAGTTTCCCTGGATGTTAGAATCCCTTCATCAACACTAAGCCAAGGGATATCAGGCATCTCCAACTCCTTTTCAAAAGGCATCTTTTGACAAATGCTTCAGCCAACGATTCAAGCAAATTTGACACCTTTTTTAAAAACTGTGTGAGCTTCCCTATTAAACCTAGAACCTCCACTCAGAGGGCCTCTATCAATCAACTCAGCCTGATCCAGTTTTATGATCCTTCCACCAGTATCCCACACCCTTAAAATCCATTCCCACATATATTCCCCAGACTTCTGCTTGAACTAGCCAACTCATTAAGCTCGTAAGTATTGTAGTGTAGTGTTCCTTCTCATGGACTACACTTTCTTTTTCTTTTTTTTTCTCTTTTTTTTTTTTGGTTTTTCAAGACAGGGTTTCTCTGTATAGTTTTGGAGCCTGTCCTGGAACTCTCTCTGTAGCCCAGGCTGGCCTTGAACTCCCAGAGATCCGCCTGCCTCTGCCTCCCAAGTGTTGGGATTAAAGGCATGCGCCACCACCGCCCGGCTGGACTACACTTTCTATTTCCCTTTTAGGGGCCTGCTTAGCCTTCAGTATGGTTATAGGTCTAAAGGCATCTATTGGCAAGTCCTGAGGGACATCAGTGTTGTCTTGCCTGGCATTTGTTGTTGTTTGTTTTTGCTTCTTTTGGGGGGCCTAACACCCAGATCCCAAATAAATCACACATGGAGGCTTATTCTTAATTATGAATGCCTGACCTTTGCTTGGCTTGTTTCTAGCCAGCTTTACTTAACATAAATTAACCCATCTATCTTTTGCCTCTGGGCTTTTCCTGTTCTCTTACTTCTGTACATCTTACTCCATAGCTTGATGTGTAGCTGGGTGGCTGACCTGTGATGTCTTCCTCCTTCTCTGGCTACTTCTTTTTTTTTCCTCTCAGATTTCTCCTGTATATCTGCTCTGCCTGCCAACCCCACCTATTTCTCTCTCCTGCCTTGCTGTTGGCTGTTCAGTTCTTTATTAGCCCATCAAGTGTTTTAGACAGGCACAGTAACACAGTTTCACAGAGGTAAACAAATATAACATAAACAAAAGTAGTACACCTTAAAATAATATTCTGCTACAGTCATTTCCTTCATAGAAAGTCACTGCTGGTTTAGCAGATGATGATTAATTTCCTTAGTCAAAGGTGGAAAAGGCAATATTTCAGGGGTTAGGGGTCATAGTTCATCTTCTGTGGAGGGTGGAGAGATTACTTCCTCAGGTGAGATAAACCCTTGAGAATCTGAGGGTTCAAAGTTCTCAGTTTCAATAGAGTCCTTCCCACAATCCCCATTCCAAGTTACAGGAGTCCATTCTTTACCAATTAATGCCCTTAATTTAATTGCTGACACTCTCTAAGGCTGGGACTTGAATTTTCTCTGTAATTCAGTCAACCTTGTAATGAGGGCCTAAGTTTGATTTTTCACATCTTGAGCTCTGTGGCTCCTAGAGAGAAGTTTCTCTTCTAGGTCATTTAGAAACCTTTAGACTGTTTATGCACATCTGGAGCTGGTCAATTTTATCACTGAGTCCATTGTTATCTTTCACCGTATTCTGAGCTGCTAGAAGTTGGTTAATTTTATCATGAAGCTCATTCTTTTCCTTTGTCAATTTATCCAGAGATGATAGGAGCAACCAACCAGCATCATCGGTTTCCTTATTTTTCCACAAACCTGTTGCTTCTCACAATTGATGAATCATGACAATCAAATGCATTTGTCCACTTAAGTTTGCAAAATAGTTCACTCCAAGTACTCTTCAAGTTTCCAGAAGAGGCTTTAGTAACTGGAGAGACTTGAGTAACTATAGGTTTTGGCAAGTTGGAAAGCCTATTCCAGGTACTTTCAAAATTCATCCTTATATTTCTGCTCCTCTAGAACCACTTTTGGCACCAAAATCTGTATTAGTCAGGGTTTTCTAGAGGAACAGAATTGATAGAATGAGTCTGCATATATACTATATTCTATAGATAGATATATGTAAAGGGGATTTATTAGAATGGCTTACAGTCTGTGGTCCAGCTAGTACAACAATAACTGTCTGTCAGTGGAAGGTCCAAGAATCCAGTAGTCGTTCAGTCCATGAGGTCTCAGCTGGTCTTCAGTACACACTGGAATCCCGAAGAAGTAGGCTGTAATGCCAGTGAAGAAATGGACTTGCCAACAAGAGTGAGAGCAAGCAGGCAAAGAGATCAAGCTTCCTTCTTCAATGTCCTTTATATAGGCTGCCAGCAGACAGTGTGGTCTAGATTAAAGGTATACCTTCTCATCTCAAAAGAGCCAGATTAAAAGTGGGTCTTCCTACTTTGAATGATTTAAGAAAAAAGCCCCTCACAGGTGTACCCAGCAGCTTCGGTTTAGTTAATTCCAGATGTAGTCAAGTTGACAGTCAAGAATAGCTGTCATACCTGGGTACTGATTTTGGACTCATGTTCTGCAGAGCCCAGCAGGAGTGTGCTGGAGAATGGGTTCAGATGGTACAGCAGACCTGGAGCCTTGACAAGGGCCCAGTGAGAGGCCTGCCAGGGACCCAGCCACACTGAACTGGACCTTGCAATCTTTGTCTTTGTCCCTTTCTATCCTCTGTGCCTGAGTGGTGTTTACATCTGTATAATGCAGCCTTGTGAGCTATTTTTAAGTCCACCTGGAGCATTCTGCTGCTTACTCTGATTGGGTCTCTGTGGTTATTGGTAACACTGTTTGCTAGAATAGACTGCTGGTCTGTCTTAAAATAAAGCTTTACTATTTGTTAAAAAGATTTAGTCTTTGGCTTTGTGTACCTATTTGTGGTAAATTGTTGATTTAATCCAGTCCAAAAAAGTATTTATAATTTTTGAAATAAAATCTTAAGAATATACTCAAAAGATCAGGCTTTTAAAACTAAGGATTTTCTTATCCTTTTGAGATTACAATATAACTGTATCATTTTCCCCTTACCTTTCCTTCCAGACCCCTCTATATATCCCTCCTTGCTCTCTTTCAAATTCATGGCCTCTTTTTTTTTTAATTGTTACATGCATATAAGTATATATGTGTGTATGATGCATAAATTTCTAAGTATATAACTAGCTTAATCTGTATAATGTTATTTGTATATATGTTTTTGGGGCTGGCCATTTGGTATTGGATAACCAATTGATATCCTCTTCCCTGAGAAGACTATTATATTTCTAGGCTGTTTTTGAATTTTGTCTCACTGAACTTGTAGATGATTTCTGGATCAGATTATTGGGCCATCATTGGTATGAACATATTCAGGCTTGATTGTTTCCATAGTAACTTTCCCCTTCTTATTTGCATGTATATTCTTGTTCTTTAGGATTCAATAATGAGAGTTTTAAGTGTTTTTTTTTCCCCCAAGTTTTGTTAGTACCCATTTTGCTCAGCTCTTTCCTAATGTATCAGGCACCTACTCCAGATTCTAGGGACCTGATGGAGATGATAGCCCCTGCTGGTTCAGAAGGGGACAGGAAACAATAGTGAGTGGCAGTCAGATTCTGCCATAGAGTAGAAGCCCCTCTAGGGCCAATAGGACTGCAGAGGAGCTTTGGATTTGAGTCAGGATGTACAGAGGCTGGGGAAAGGGAGTTGCAGTTGCAAAGATTTTCAAGTGGAAGTGCTGAATGTCATGGCTGAGGAGAGCAGTGTCTACAGCCTCACTTCTGGGGTTGAAGAGGGCACAGGATTGTCAATCCAGAGTGCAGTGATTCTGGGGTCTTCCTAAGAACCAGAACCCCTGAACAGATTTTGGCAGAGAGATACATGGTCAGAGTACATTTTATATTCATTACTTGATATTGGTGAGCTGGTAGGAGGCTGCAGCTATAGCTCTGGAAACAGACTCAGCCAAAAGGCAGTGGAGAGAATGGCCCCCAAATCAGCATTGCTGTGGTATACTGAGTGTGGGACACCATGGAAAGGTTTAGGGATGGCTTGCAGCCCATCTTTGACTGGACATGCTGTACTTTTGGGTCTGGCCAGCTCTTAATGGAGATGCAGAGGTATTGACAGATGAAAGTATGATATAGGTAGATGACCACTGCATGACAATGTTCTAACAAGCTGATGTGCTATTACTTCATCCATGCACACATTTAATTTAAAACATTTTTAATTTTATGTGTAGGAGTGTTTTGCCTGCATGTATGTCTGTAAACCACGTGTGAGCATGGTGCCATGGAGGCCAGAAGAGGGCGTTGGATCCCCTGGAACTGGAGTTAATATGGTTGGGACCGGCCATGTTGGTGCTAAGAATTGAACCTGGGTCCTCTGGAAGAGCAGCTCAGTGCTCTTAACCACTGAGCCACCCCCCACCTACCCACACACACACAATTATAGGTTTGGATCTTCATTTAGAAAGGTTTCTACACAGGCCTATAAAAGACTGATCTCTACTCATATCAGCCTCACAAAGCTGGTGGCAATGTCTAATACCCAGTCTTACATTTCTGTAAGGATTCTTTTAGGTTGTTCAAGACAGGGTTTCTCTGTGTAACCCTGGCTGTTCTGGAACTCACTCTGTAGACTAGGCTGGCCTCAAACTCACAGAGATCTGCCTGCCTCTGCTTCCTGAGTGCTGGGATCAAAGGTGTGTGCATTGGTCTTTTTGCCTGAATGAATATCTGTGAGAGGGTGCCAGATCCCTTGGACCTGAAGCTACAGTTGTACACTGCCATGTGGGTGCTGAGCATTGAACCCCGGTCCTCTGAAAGAGCAGCCAGTGTTCTTAACTTCTGAGCCATCTCTCCAGCCCCTCTGTAAGGATTCTTCCAGTGACCTCTGTTGAAGTTTTTAGTTGTTTGGTTTTTTTATTTTTGTTTTTGTTTTTTGGTTTTTGAGGACAAGGTTTCTCTGTGTTATCCCTGGCTGTCCTGGAACTTGCTTTGTAGACCAGGCTGGCCTCAAACTCACAGATCTGCCTGCCTCTGCCTCCCAAATGCTGGGATTAAAGGTTTGCACCATCACTGCCTGGCTTAGAGTTTTTGTTTTGCTCATCCTGTTTCTCCCTCACTATTCAACCATGACTTATGAACTGTATTTGATTCTGCCCTTCAGTCTAAGCGACTAAAGTTCCATCATCCCTGTTTATAGTGGCATTGAGGTTTGAAGAGATCTGGCCAGTGGTCTGAAATGTCCCCTTCTTGATTTGGGTTACTGGTGATTTTTTAATTATAAAGTAATTTCAGACATAAATATCACAAGAACCCATCTAGGCTTGCACAGTGTACCAGGTTGCTTGTGTGTCTGAATGATCTGATAGAATTATGGATGCCATCTTATACCTTAGTTCTCCATTGTTTGCCTTTTGTACATTGTCTTACATAAGCAGAACAGTAGCATGTGGAGCATTGGTGGGCACTGTTACCTAGCACTGTTAATGTTTACATTTTGTTCCTTGTCCCAATAATGTCCATCTCCACAGCTGTTTCCCTGGTTGGGATCTAGTCCAGGGCCACTGGTAGCCATGGCTCATCTGCTTTGCCTTCCTCTTGTCACCAAGGGAGGGGTCCTCTTTGCTATGAAGTCATACCTTCACTTGGTTATTCCCAGACCCTGTCCTGACACACAGGTCCTGACCCCAAGCATTTTCCTCTAATTAATGAAAACCGACGCTATTTTTCCTAGTGTCTTAGGGAACTCTTTAGGTCCGTAGTCCCCTGCTAGCACTGCCTTGTTCTTTGCCCTTCCTGACTGATAGCTCAAAACCACCCTATGTGCCCTCTAAACCTCACCCTTCTCTGAGGTCTCCTCTTACAAGCCTTTTATCACTGCCCCCACAGTGTTCAGCCAGAGAGGGGTCCAGAGGGGTCCTGAAGACACCCCTTGGCTTTCTGCACTGGCCTCTAGGACATCACCTTCCTGGGGGTCCACACCTCTGAGTCTGTCTTTTCCTTAGCTTTTTAATTATGGACCATTCCTAGCTTAATCTGGGAACCTGGACCTGAGCAGCCAAGGCAGGTAAAATGTCTGCCCTTTGCTGTGCAGTGTCCACTGTTTGGGTAGACAGTGGTGTGCCTTCCTGAGTATAGAGCCCCTCCATCATCCTTTCTAGTCTAGACTCAACCTTTTGCTCTCAGGGTAGGGAAGATGCCCCTTGCAGAGACTGCACCCAGTCTTTTTGAGTACCATCTTCCTTGCAGAGGTTCTGAGGCCCTCATGGCAAGACTCTTGAGGGTCTATGCCTACCATTGACAGCTGGCAGCCCCTGGCCTGTTTGCCTTCCAGTACTGCTGTGTCCCATGCTCTGATATGCATAAACCAGAAGTTGTTTTGTGTATATGATGGAGAATGTGGTCCATTTAACTTCATCCTTTATGATCTCATCCAAGTACAGCCCCTGCTGCAAAACAGACCCACACCAGGTAAGTGTCATTTATGCAGCCTGTGGGGTGGCCCTGCCTGGGTGCACTGGGGAGCTGAACTCTCTCTACCACTGACTTCACCAGATGCTGAGGTCCAATGTGGAGTTGATACAGCAGGTAATAAACACAGCTTCCCAGAGAAGAAGAAAAGACTGCCACTAGCATTGGATGGGCTCTGCAGTGTGGATGAAGAACCCAGAAGCTAGAGCTTTTGCTGAGGCTGATATAGTGCCATTTGCCACAGCACAGCCTGTGTTCAAGGGCTCAGGGTTGGGACATGTAGCTTGATGACTACAAGTTTCTAAATGTCCTCATAAGAGCATGGTTGGCACAGATGGAGCAGTAGGAAGCCAAGAGATAGAGTCATACTTCTCAGATACTCTCGAATTCTCAGGAAACTACTGTTACAAGATTTTTTTCCCCCCTCTAGAACATGCCACCAGAAGTACCTGTCCGCCACCCAGCAAGTACATATAACTTATATGTCACTAAGTGGCCAAAATTATGCAGTGCTCTGTTCTAAAAAATAAAGTGTCTTGCACAAAATAACCCTGTACTCCTTGTCCTGCTCTGTGCCTGCCTTGCCCATGGACTATTCTGGGTCCCTCCTTGCTGAGGGCTGTGCTCCAGCTTCTTTGATTTATTCTGTATGCATTAATATTTTTTGTCAAAAGTTTGCTTTTTATTAATTAAATACCCATCCTTCCTCTGTCCTTCTGTCCTTCCCAAATTAAAAATTTATGTTCTTTAGTCTCTTCCTAACGAGTGCATTTAAAGCAAACATTTCTTTTTTTCTTTGTATTAGTGTTAGGAAACAAGACCTCATAGCTCATGTAACTCAGGCTGGCCTCAGACTCTGTGTAGCTGAGGTTGACCTTGAACTTCTGGTCTTCCTGCCTTTTCTTCTCAAGTGCCAGAATTACAGGCAGTTTATGCTGGGGATTGGACCCAGGGCATGAATACCCTCTCAACTCCACCTTCCTCTCAGGTCTACTCCCAGAAGCAGTTAGTTACTGTTCCCATACTGTTCAGCCAGAGATGGGCCCAGGTGGGCCCTCAAGACATCCCTTGGCTTTCTGCACTGGTTTCTAGGACATCACCCTCTTGGGGCCAAGGATGTGACTCAGTGGTAGAGTACTTGCAAGGCCCTGGGTTTGATCTCCAGTGCTGGAAAACAAAACAAGACAATGAGATACCACTTCAATATTGGTCAGGAGAACAAAACAAAATCTGAAAATAACCAGAGTTAGGAAAGATCTGGAGGAATTCTAACCCTTGTGTGTGCCTTGATGGTGAAATGTGAAGTAGTGCGGCTACTGTGGAGAACAGTATGGTAGTTCTCAGAACAGAACTGCCAAAAGACCCAGCAATTCCACACACAGTGTAAATCCAGGAGATGGAAAACAGGAATCAAACTGACATTTGTCTCTGAGCATTCACAGCAGCAGTGCTTATCAACAGAGAGTGGACAAGCAGAATGTTTTGTGGACACCCATGGCAATGTTCAGCCATGAGAAGGATTGACGGTCTGGCACCTGCTGTACGGACACTCCTTGACAAACTGGGTGAGATAAGCTAGTCACCAATGTGAGGTCCCTGGAATAGATCTGACTCAGAGATGGAAACTTACTGGTGTGTGTCAGGGCAGGCAATGGGATGCCATGGTTAATGAGGACAGTTTCTGTTTGGAATGATAAGAGACATTTTGGAAGAAGCTCTGGTGACGGACACTGTACTGTGTTCTTATGCCCTGGAATTGTAAACTTGGAAGTGGTGAAAACACCAAATTTTACTATACATATTTACCAAAGCAGGAACATACAAACCTAGATTTATGAGTCTACAACACTATACATAAAAAAAGAAAAAAATTCTAAACTTGAACAAAAACAATGGAACAGTGAAGGCCCACATCCATGAACCCAACCTCCTCTCACTTTAGTGAATTCAAGCACTTCCTATTTTCATTTGTAGACAGCTATTCCGATGTCTGCCTCTGCACTCATTTGTGTATTTGAATTGAAATCCAAATACTGATCTCTTTCCTCTCAGGGTCACTTATCTTGTAGGAATTCCCACATTCTGCATTTCACAAATTCATAGAAATGGTTAACTACTTGTTTCCTGCATCTTCTAGACTAGCCTTCTTGAGTGTCTCCCCCACCCTCCCAATACTTGGGCCATCAGACTTGGTGTAGCTATCTGGTAACATTGAGGCAAACCCTGTGTTTAGGGGGCCAGCCGTGTGGAGACTTTAGACCTAAGGCCTTTTAAAAGGCAGGGGAAGCCGGGTGAATAAGCAGAGACTAGCAGCCTGCAGGGAGTTGCTCTTGGTCTCACTGTGTGCAGGGACTGTACCTAGTCCTTGGCTGACCAAGGATCCTCACCAGTGTGTATGAAGGGACAGCCACCGACCTGGATACTTAACAAATTATGAAAATGGTACATTTTATGTTTTTTAACCATAAAAAATGGCCATTTTGGCATATACTCAGACTGAGAATTTATTGGAAAATCTTTTTAAAAAATAGTGTAACCGCTGTTGAGGGAAATTTTTGTTTTTTCCTGTTTTCTCACATACCTGCTCACCAAGGTGTGACATTTGTAATACCTTAGCTCATACTTTGAGATACTTTACATGGCTCCTAATTTCAGCCTCTTGTGCTTTTGAAACTAGCAGCGTTCACATCTTTGAACTCAGTGCATTAATGATCACTTCTTGACTTTAGGAATTTGAGAGCGTGTTTTGCGGTAAGACTGGCAGAAGGCTAAAGCTGACCAGACCCGAATCCCTGGTGACCTGCCCTGCACAGGGCAGTCTGCAGAGCAGCCCCGCCATGGAGATCAAGTGACTGGACTGACCCAGGACCTGGGAGAGAACTGCCGTTCTTTCGGCATCATACACATGCCTGCCATCCCAGAGCTCAGCTCTGAGTCCTCAAGAGGGATGCAGCTCCAGTTGGTGGGACTCCAGTAAGGACTTTGAGAGCACATTTTGTGAAAGTATTTATCTAAACAAAATACTTACCCACTAATGTCCAGATGACCTTTTGAGGATGAAGACATCTTGATAATTAGTAATTTTTCAATTACCTCTCCGACACCATCATGTGTTCTTAACATGATAACTTAAAAAAATTAACATCCTTGGTAATTTCTTGAGTCTCAAGACTAAAGAAAACATTGCCGTTTACTTATTTTGTTTACTTTTTAAATACGCCCCTTTAGCAATTGGAAGAAGATAAATTGTTCTTAACTAGAAGAGGTTTGGAAACTTTATTTCATTTGTTCTATCACCCCCTATATTCCAGTCTCATGGTACTCTGTATTGGAAAATGCAGTGCCATTTTAAAACTTTTTGCTAAGAATTTTCCAGAGACTTCCTTTAAAGCTCCTTTTGCCCATAAACATTTTCTCAGTAGATTGCTTCAATGCCCACATTTCCATATTGTGAGTCATTGCTTTATGTGTAATAAATTGTATGTTTGGAACAGAGATTTCCAGTGAGTAGCTTTATTTATTGTACAGACGGTGCAGTGTAGTTCCTTCAATAAATACTGGGAGCCAGAGATAGTAAGTTTGTAATAGAAAGCAGGTGAAGTAGACATTAAGTTCCTCACCTTCATCACACTGTAGCCAGTGCTAATCTGAAGGGTTAGCAGATTGCTTTATTGGTAGTCTATTATAGGCTTTATATAAATGTTATGTAAACAAGTCTCTGAGTGTTTTTATCTCATGAAATTGTACACACACAAAAAAAAGATACACCATCCCTTCCAGATGCTTGGTTTAAAGTCTCCATCTCTAGGGCCTGTGCCTGAGGTATGCTGTCACAGATGAATTGACTGCCATTAATCCTGCAGATGGGACAGTGGCAGTGGTGCCAGTAGATGCTCTTGGGGGCCCAGGCAGCAGGCCAGGAAGGACTAGCTGACTGTAACCAGCTGTACTGTCCATTTCTAGTAACCACACGAATGGTACCTGCTGCCTGCTGGAGTTCGTTACCCGTCATTTCCTAACGTTGTTTATGAGTTCCGAGGACCTGACTTTTCCCCACCCCCTCCTAACACAGCTCCTTGGCAGGCTGAAGTGTCACAAATCCCTGGGGTTCCCTGAGCACCAACAGCTCCAGGAAGGCCAGGATCACCAGGAAGGCCAGGCTCACCATGAGCACCATCTTGACCATCTTTGCTGATACCAGGTACACCTTGAGGCCCTAGAAACCAGAAGAGTGCAGTTAGAGACCATGAGAATTCCAAAGCAGCAGCCATTCACAGTCTACTTGGAAGATTCTCTAATTGGCTTACTTCTGAACCCTTCAAAAGGTCAGAGATGGGGCACTTGGGCACAGAGTCCAGAAGAGCAGAGGCAAAGACAAGTGGCTGGGCAGAAGGTAAGCAGGTACAGCTGCGGCCAGGCTAGCCAGATAGTCTTGTGTCCTGAAGACACAGTGCATTCTGGTCCCAGAAGGGCTTGTGGGGTGCATGTCAAGCATATTTGGAGGAGCTGGAGAGATGGTCAGCAGTTAAAAATCACTGGCTCTTCTTCCTGAGGTCCTGAATTCAAATCCCAACACTCACATGATAGCTCACAGCTGTCTATAACTGTAGTCTCATGGAATTTGATGCCCTTTCCTTGTATGAAGCTGTACATGCAGACAAAAACAGTTCTGTACATAAAATACATAAATAAACCTTAAAAATAAAAAAGAGCATATTTGAGGTTGGCAGGCAGCCTGGGAGGAAGTTGGGGAGCTTTAGCTAGGGGTGGTAGGCCATAGCCATTTACCAACATGATATGACCCAAATGTGAGGGCACAGTTGGGAGTGGCAGCTTAAGGCAACATAGGTGGCATTGTAGCCTGGGGTGGCCGACAGGATAGTCAGGACGGCAAACAGTTGTGGCAGGGGTGCTACAAAGAGAAGGGAGGGTGTACCTCAGGGAGAGGGTAATGAGCCTTATGAGGTGGGGGCACCTTACAAAGGAGAGGGGTTGTGCCTCACAGAGGAGGCAGCCAGAGTCACCCAAGCACATATGGCTAGAGGAACCCAGAGAGGAGCATTCCCTGGGATACATAGTTGCAGATGAAATTCCTCAGGAGGCCTGTAGATGGTGTGAATTCATCCTCCCACTTCAGCCTCTAGGGTGCTGAGATCACAAGTATGCCACCACACCCCCCAGCATTCAGTTTTTTTTTTTTATGTTAAGACACTGAAGCATGGCAGGCAGAATGACTCAGCCGGTAGAAGTATTTGCCTATGAAGCCAGTAACTTGAATTGAATGTCCAAAACTCATTTAAAAGTAGAGGAGAACTGACTCCACAAAATTGTTGTTTGACATCTGTTGTAGAATATTGCTTTAAGGTGTGCTACTTTTGTTTATGTTGCATTTGTTTAACTCTGTGAGGTTGTGTTACTGTGCCTGTCTAAAACACCTGATGGTCTAATAAAGAGCTGAATGGCCAATAGCAAGGCAGGAGAAAGGATAGGCGGGGCTGGCAGGCAGAAACAATTAACAGAAGGAGAAATCTGGGAGAGGAGAGATCTAGGAGCGAGAGAAGGAAGAGGACATCAGGGGCCAGCCACCCAGCTACACACCCAGCAATGGAGCAAGAGAGAATGGAATACAAAAATAGAGAAAGGCAAAAGCCCAGAGGCAAAAGACAGAGGGGTTAAAGTTAAGAAAAGCTGGAAAGAAACAAGCCAAGCTAAGGCTGGAAATTCGTAATTAATAATAAGCCTCCACGTGTGATTTATTTGGGAGCTGGGTGGTGGGCCCCCCAAAAGAGTAAAAGAAAAATCCAACAATAGAATCCACATGTGTGTTGTAGTACATATGCATGTATGTGCACACATGTGTGCACCGGCACATGCATACACACACAAAGTAAAAAGAAAAAAATCATTCAATGTAAATATAGTCAATTAAGAGAGATAATTAGCTGGGCAGTGGTGGCGCACGCCTTTAATCCCAGCACTTGGGAAGCAGAGGCAGATGGATCTCTGTGAGTTTGAGGCCAGCCTGGTCTACAGAGTGAGATCCAGGACAGCTAGGGATGTTACACAGAGAAATCCTGTCTCAAAAAAACAAAAACAAAATGAAAAGAATAGAGGGAGATAATTTTCTGGAATAGACATTATATTTAGTAAAATAGAAATTAACCAAACCTACTTAGCTAAAATTAGATACAGAAAAATTATTGATCACTTATTATTACTGATTATCCATTATTTCTATATACCAAAGAGATTATAAAAGCAGTTCTTTAATGCTTTACTAAGTGAAAAACATTTCCAGCCCTCCCCGAGAAGAGCTGTGTGAGGACAGTGGCCTACCTTGGGGCCCCTGGTCCCCAGCAGGTCCATCCACTCCTGCACCCGTTGTACCCTTGTCTCCTCTGTCACCCTGGCTTCCTGCAGTGAGGAAAGACATAGACATGTCAGAATGGCTGCCCATCCACAATGATGGCCTTATCTATCTTGTTTCCACAGAGCTAGCTGCTTTTAAGTATTCCCTGAAGCGAGGCTGTTCACCAAGGTGCAGCTTAGCAGAAGTCTGACCGGAGTAGCACACCTACATCCCCAACACAGCAGCTGACACCATCCTTACCTCCAAAATCACTGATGGAATTTTACTTTTGTTTGAAAAATGTATGCCTCTGAAACAATTGTGTTATTTGATGTTCATGTTTTCAATATGAGTTTTGACCCACAGCTTATCAAAGGATACTTTGTTTTAATTTTTTTTTTTTTAATTGAGACAAGGTTTTAGTCTGTGATCCAGGCCTGGAGCACACTATGCAGCCCATGCTGGCTTCCAACTCAAAGTGATCCTCCTGCCTCATTTTTTCAACTGCTGGGATCACATCTGGCATTAGCATGTTTTTAAATATCCCCTAAGTGTTCTTCAAAGCTTTCATCTCTGTTTTGGTCTGGTCATGGTCACACAGGGCAGGAGCAACAGTGCCATAATAGATCACTTACCCAGCATGCACAAGACCCTATATTAAATTCCCAGCACCTCAAGAACAACAAAAGTAAACAGCAAGCAGCTTCCAGTGGCAGAGATACAGCAGCATTGGTCTTCTGGCTTGAGTTCTAGAGCATCAGACACATGTGTGGGCGTGATCACGGTGCAAGTCTAAGGCTATTGCTGCTTGCTGGACTATTTTACACTCCTGCTGTTGGGAGTGGTGCTGTGGTCTGCAGTTGCCAGTGGTCTGCAGAGGCTGCCCCACTACTGGGGGTTTGATGCCTTCAGACACCCACTGGTTCCATGTGGTGAACCTCAACAGAGGATTCAGCATTGTGCTTTCAGGGAGGGGAGAACAGATACAGCAATGACCATGGCCTGAGCTTGATGTCTGAGAAGGCCTAATCAGATATGTACATTCTCTACAGTGGGCTCATGGCATCCTGATGCACACTCAAACTTAAAAGTGCCTAGTACCTCACACAAAGTGGACAATGTGGCATATCCACTTTCAAACAGAAATCAGGTTTGTGTTGCCATCCCAGCAGGCTTCCTGAGACCTTGGGTGTCTCTGTCATGGCCTTTAGTGTCCAACTGTTTTTCTCATCATCTATACAGGCACATAATGCTCTAAATTTTATTTTCAGTCTAGAAGGAATTCAGATACCCGTTTGGAGAAAATCCTATGTTTTTAAAGATGGCAGTCACAGATGGCACAGACTGCCTGAGAAGACCACACTCTGGAGAAATGACCAAGAAAACAGTCATTTGAAAGTTGATTTGGGACAGACACCGCACTGAGAAGAGATGAATTCTCCACGTTTGCCCTCCAGTGTTGAAATTCCTCAATCTCCAAGGATTTTAAAAACAGGTAAAAAAAAAAAATGATATGCAAATTATACCGAGTCTATCAACCTACCAAAGTTTTATGTGTAACCTTGGAGAAGACGAAGGACTCAGAGAATAACTTCCCATACAGATTATTTTCTTAAGCTACTTTTGGGGAGCAGGGAGCTCTTGGCCAATCAATCAGATTGGTGGAATCAGGGGCTTAAAATTTGTCACCAGGGTCACATGAGGCTTGAGAGGTCTGCATTTTAAAATACAAATTGCAAAGTTTTTTGGGAAAGGCTAGTATCCATCAGTTCATTGTGTCATCAGAACCCCCAGTTTGTCTCTGATACCCCAGCTTTCTTCAAGCAAGCTGTCCACAGTATGTGCTGGTAGCTATGACACCAACAGACAAGTCATGAGGTCTGGCCTGTCTCTTCCTTTCAAAGGCTCCTTGATTTATATCATCTTAAATACGGTTTGAATGAGTTGTTTTTAACTTTTGCAACTGACATTGTCATGTACTACCAGTCCTCATTAAAGTCTGAGCTCTTGAGTGAAAATGGGTTCCTATTATTTATTGCTCACATCTCCAACAAATTTTGTCCTGGTGGTATTTGGGGAAAATATCACATTCGGATTACTGTGCTTCCTACAGAATGGTAAGAAATTACCTGTGTGCCCTCAGAAGCACAAAGACCCAGCCCTCTCAGAGTCTCCCTGAATGAGTCCTGCTGTGTATATGGTACAGCCAGGTCGTTGATTGCATCTTGATAGCATTTCTAGGTGAGCTATGTAGACAGTAGCACTGGGGGGCACTAGGCCATCCTAAATGTGTGTTGCTCTCAGGTCTTATGACCATGAGGCCAATCAAGAGCAGAAATGGCAATCTCTCATTCAGGTGATGTGGACCTGAATATCCCTTGCGTGCTCTCCTCCCTGGACCTCAGGAGGAAGACATCTCAGCAAGGGAGGGCAGGACCATGCTGTTCAGCACTGTCAGAAGTGAGAGTTTCCTCATGTGGCTGAGACAGTGCCATCACAATGGCATGACCATGTCTTGCTCGGGTCAACTACTTACCTCTAGGTCCAGGATCTCCCAGCTCCCCAGTGGGACCTCTGTATCCAGGGGGACCCCGAGCACCAGGGTGGCCAATGGATCCTGGGGGACCTGGGGGGCCTGGGGGGCCAGCTGGACCAGGCCTGCCGATGGAGCCTGGTGCTAAGGGCTTCCTCAGGTGTGCAGCCAACTGTGCGATTTGCTCTTTTGGAAAACAGGGTGCCAAGAATGTACTTCAGAGAGGATTATCAAAATATTTTCATGCAAAGTATAACATAGCCAGCTATCTTTCAGAAGGGAATTTTCAATTACTGACCAAAAATGGTTATTAACTGCTCTAGGGTATGCTGGGGGAAATGAGAGTCCCCCTTCTCTCAGAACACCTCACATGCTAGATGAGAAGTTCAAAGTCATACACGGAAGGAAGCATCCCTCCCAGCCAAAGGGCACAGTGGTTTGTTTCTTCCTTCTAATTGTTTTTTTGTTTTTTGAGACAGAGTTTCTCTGTGTGCCCCTGGCTGTGCTGGAGCTCTTTTAGACTAGGCTGGCCTCGAACTCAGAGAGATCCGACAGCCTCTGCCTCCCAAGTGCTGGGATTAAAGGTGTGCGCCACCACCGCCCAACTTCTTCCTTGTAACTGTTGCACTCAATAGTTAGTTGGGGCTTCTCTGAGTACCCTGCATTGTGGTAAGCCCTGGGAAGAGGGGTAGCCCTCCTTGAAGTCAGAGTACAGGCAGGGTGGGCAGGACAGTGGCCAAGGGGAAGAAGCTGTGTGAGGGGTGGAGGGGTGTACCGGAGACTCACCGCTGATCATCCCCCCACACAGCTCCCTGATGCGCTGTTCACTGGCTTCCTTGCCCTGAAATTCACCCAGGTTCATCAGCAGGTGGGTCAGTGCACCAGTAGCCCTGACATACCCAGCAGCTCACTCCCAAAAGAACTGATAGTTCACAAAAAAACATGATCCAAACCCAGTACAAGTCCAACACCCACAACACAAGAGAAAGGAAAAGCCACGAACCGGAACTCCAGGCTTCCCTGTGATGCCTGGGACACCCTGCACACCTTGGAGGCCCAGTGGACCTGGGGGACCAGGTACACCCTGGACTCCACTGGTGCCATTGGGGCCCTGGATACCTTTGGGGCCCAGTTCCCCTCGGCTTCCAGACTGCAGAAAAACAAGAGGAAGGGGGTCAGAGTGAGCCCTCCTTGGGAAGGCTTGAACCTCAGGAGTGAGTAGCCACCAGATCTTAGATCTAGGCAGTACCTTACAGGGCAGCTGCCCACCCAGAGGTGGATGGGAGCCTGTGGGCTCCTTGGATTTGTTGTCTGCCAGATACTCACCTCTCCTTTTTGTCCAATGGGGCCACTGGGACCCTGTGAAGAGGAAGTAAGCATATGCTTTAACTATGGTGTGTGTGGAGTGGCTGTAAAAACTGACCTAGCACATGATCAGTGGAGGACAGCACTCAAGCTAACACTCAAGCCGCCCTCCCCCACATGCACACACTGGCAAGGCTCTTCCCTTTCACCTGCTGATGCTATTTTAACACCTCTTTCCCCTGAAATTTGATTTTAGTGGCTGCATGGTATCTGCTCTTACACCTGTCTGGCTTACTTCCTCCCAGTCTCTTCACTACAGTATTATAAATGCTGAGGTGAATTTCTCCTCCCTGGAATTCTGGGCCTTTCCCTAGCTGGGGCCTTAGAAATGATTGGCCCCAAGTGTGTAAGTGGACTGATTGGGCCCATCTATTGGCTCTGCTCACAACTGTGAGCTGACTGTCCACAGCTAAAGCAGGAAAGGACAGAGGGTGAGGTCCCCACCTGGCTCACCATTATGGTAGCTGGCACCACGCAGAGGTTGCTAGCTGGCAGGCAGGGACTGTCCCACATAGCCACTGCGTACCACTCCATCAGTTTAAGAGTGATCAGGTGGGGCTGATTCTAAGGCTCTGTCAAGAATTTGCCAAAATAAAGTACAATCAACTAGGATTATTTGCAAAAGGCCTAAGAAGTTCACAGTGGCCAGTGGTTGCTACCTGAAGGCAGGATCCCTATAGCTGGGCTTTCTCTGTGTCACTTGGACAAAAAGGAAAGACATCACTATAGAATTGAAATCCCTGGCCACCTTGAAACCAGAAAGGCCTTTCCATTTGAATTCTAAGGCAGTTCTATTCCTGGTGCCTCCAGGAAAGCTGTGAGTGACCTGGTGAAAGCTTCTACTTTATAATAGGCCCAAGTTCCAGCTCTGAAAGTGGGGCTTTCTCCACTCAGACCTTAACAGTGGCTGATTCAGGCAAGGGTGACTTTCCTAGGCAGAATGTAACAAGGCTCTCGGAGAGCCCTAACCTCAGCAGGGAATCACCCTGCCTGTGTCTTCTGGACCCCACTCTCCCCCACCACATACACTCATACAGGACAGCAAGGCCTGGGTACTTGGTAGGTGCTATTCATACCTTACCTGCCATCTTCAGATACCTCGTCAACAGGACAGTTCCCACCCAAACTGACCAGGTGGCTCTCAGTTGGCAGTAAGGGGTTCAGACATACTCACCAGCTCTCCTTTGTCCCCTGGAAGACCATCAGAACCTGCAATGCCCTGAGGACGACACACTAAAGTTACCATTGGCTCCTGCCCACCTGAAGCCACTAGTCTATTATTACTGATCCTAATACTGAGACCCAAGTCCAGGCCAAGATCCTGTACTTGAAGGAGCTCCCAAAGCAACACAAGAAACCAAAAGCCACAGCCCAAGAGGATCACAAAGCTGAAGTCACTTATTTGCACAGTGAGGCTTTCCTGCTGGGTAGCACACCTCCATGTGTTATTCTAGGTATTATACAGAGAAGCTCTGGAACACCCGGAAAAGAGGAAGCAGTTGCTTCGAGGATAGACCGGAGCAGCTATCACAGCCCACCTGTTTCAGGGAGGAAAGGGCTTCAGAGAGAAGCCACACAGCTCTAACCTGCTTTTGCAACACAAGCCTTAGAGCCCAGGCTTTGCTTCTCTTCACTCCTTTGACAAAGCCAGTTTCCCTAATCAGAGGTAGCTTTTGTTTTTGTTTTTTTTTTTTTTCACCCAAGGGCCATATAGTGATCATTTAGATAACTACTGTACCCAGTAAAGCAGCTGACTCTGTCCCTTCTGATGCCCAGGGCTGTGCTAAGCAGGGATGGAAGAAAACAGAAGCAATATGGGGAGAGAAAGAATTGGAGGAGCCTCCCAAGAGTTTTGAAAGTAAATCCACAGCCAGATGGCTTAGAGCTGACCTGACCATGCCTGGGGCTTCTGCTCACCTGGTCTCCTTTAGGGCCTATGGCACCACCTGGACCCTGGGCAGAGAGAAGAATCTGGATCAGAGGAATCCTGGGGATCCCCACAGGGTGTCACTGCCCTGCACAGCAGAGGCAGGAATCCCACACAGAGTAGGCATAAAAATTTCTCCTATGGCAGGGGGCTCAGAACCAGACCCCAGCTCCAGCTGCCAAACCTAAGTCTATAGGTAAGAGCAACACACAGCCCTCCATGGCCCACAGGTCCTGCTGCCTGTCACTCCCAGTGGGCAATGGATTCTTTAAATCAGCTATTAATGTCTGTGACTTATGTGGGTCTCTCTCTCTCTCTCTCTCTCTCTCTCTCTCTCTCTCTCTCTCTCTCTCTCTCATTCTTTAAATCAGCTATTAATGTCTGTGACTTATGTAGGTATCTCTCTCTCTCTCTCTCTCTCTCTCTCTCTCTCTCTCTCTCTCTCTCACACACACACACACACACACACACACACACACACACACACACACACAGAGCTATTTGCTTAAATGGTGAAGTATATGTTTAGAGGGCAAAAAGTATGAGGCTTCCTCAAGATCTAAAGGTGAAGCCTGGAGCAATGGCTCAGCCGTTAAGAGCACTGGCTGCTCTTATAGAGAACCTGGGCTTAGTTCCCAGAACCACATCAGGTAGCACACATCTGTAACTCCAGTTCCAGGGAATCAGACACCACCTCTGATATCCTTGGGCTCCTGCATGCACACAATACACATACATACATGTGAGCAAACATACCCATACACATCAAATAAGAATAAATCTTTTTTAAAAAGAGAATTCAAATGTGAAAGTAAAGGCAAGAGTTATCCAAGGAAGAGAACGCCAGAAAAATGCGCCCCAGCCCGAGACTGGAGCAGGCACTCACACTGCCGCCACCACCTTTCCCTCCATTAGCTTTGGGTCCTTGGAGTTGTTGGCAAGCTCCCTAACCCTTGGAATTTCCTGCCTGGAGGTTAATAAAGCACCTCTTGTCCCTGCTGTGTGGTGGTGGTTTCTGTGGCTCCCTGTGTCTGTAGAGGTGCCCTGGAGCCTCCAATGCCTGAATGCACACATCTTTAGAGTGCTTGTCCCTGCCCAGTGAGGACCAAGGAAGCAATCACATAGCCCCTAAAGTGTATTGGCCCAGGCCCTAGACCAGACCTCTAACCTCCTCCCAGGAGACCCCAAGTCTTACCTACTAACCAGTGAGGACCTCAGTAAGCCACAACTCCCCTAAGGCCCTGGCCCTGTAGAACACTGTTGTCACTGGCTGCCGTAGGACCAGCAGCAAAGAGTCTTGGAAAGTTACATGTTTGAAACATTGGGGCCATTCAGGTCTTAGCTCACACCCAACAGATAGCCCAGGGCCTAGAGCCTCAAGTCACTGCCTCTACCCTTGCCCCAGTTACTGGTTCTTCTAGACTTGCATGTGGAGCTTGCAATAGAGCAGTGCATATTCTAGATCCCCTCTTGCCCAAGAACACCAAAAGAATGAGCAATAAAGGACCAAGGGCACCTATTCCCAGAGTTGATACTACTGTCCCTGCCACTCATGTGGAAAGGAGTGGACTGCTGCAGATTTGGATCTATGTAGACTGGTTAGAGCAGGGAGACACAGAGACACTTACCCGGTCACCCACATCACCCCGTAGGCCTTGGGGGCCTGGAAGGCCAGGGTCTCCTACGTTGCCTTTATGGCCCTGTGGATTGGATAACATCCCAGCTAGTCAACATCTGTAAGAACCCAGCCAGGATCCTTCCTCTGCCCAGTCAACCAGGGCTTACTGCCCTGGCTCAAACCCTTACTCCACCTTTACCCACCTGGAAGCCACGGACGCCAGGGGCCCCAGGAGGGCCTTGTGGGCCAAGGGCTCCCTAAAAGACAAAGGTATAAGCTGATATTGTGAGGTCCATGGAGGCCCTAGCAGTGTTTGTGACCCAGGAAACCCAGTTATGCCTTCCTAGGATGCTGGGTGGACAGTAAATGATCTTGAGCCATGTCACTAAGGTACTAGGTTTGGAGGCACAAGCACAGATACCTTCTGGGGCAATTAAGTGTGGGGAGCAGATCTCAGGGTGTGCCTATAGTCCCTATACAGATTGTCAGCCTGGCTCAGTGTCAAGTACCAACACCCCGGGCCTTCCACAGGGCCCTAGAGAAGGTTGAGTCCACAGGTTATAGTACAAGGCTTGGGAATTTCCACCTAAACTTGCCAGGGTCTCAGCTACACAGTGGCATGAAGAATCTAAGGCTAAGGTAGCCCAGCATGGCACCATTATTCCAGAGAGTGAGGGATAAAGAAGGTGAGATTCCCCTATCTCATACCATTCCAAGGTTTCATGGACTTGGCCATTTGTATACCCAAAGTGCTACCCCTTCTTGCCCATAAACTAAGCCTCTGTGCCCATTATCAGTGAGCTGTCCTCCCACTCACCACTGAGCCCCTGTGACCAGCCTCACCACGCTCCCCTGGAACACCAACATCTCCCTGGAAGGGAAGAAAAGGTAAGGGCAGGATCCCTTTGACGAATGTGAGAAGGGACAGGGTCCCTGTGTACACATGGAGGGAGGAGTAGAGTCCCTGTGTATACATAGGAAAGGGGCAGAGCCCATGTGTACACACCATGGGAGGGGCAGGTCCCCGCATGAACAGACAAGGCAGAATCTCCATATACATACAGAGGAAGGGCAGGGTCCCTATGTCCACATGGGGAAGGAGCAAGGTACTCCTGTGTACATGTAGAGAGGGCAGGGTTCCCCTGTACGCACACTGGAGGGGTAGAGCCCTTGGCAAGCCAGGCTCCATTACCAGAAAGGGAAAGGGGTGAGGGAGGGGCATCGTCCTCCTATGTACACATAGGGAAGGGTTATGGATACTCACAGGGATACCTGGCTCTCCAGAGGGGCCAGCCTCACCCAACTCCCCAGCTCTACCCTGGAGAAGTGAGGAGACAAGAGAATGCTGTGTTCCCTCCATCCATCGCCAGAGTTCTGCCTGCTGTGCCTCCCCTCTCTGGGGGAAAGCAGCCACTTACCAGTTCTCCTTTCTCGCCTTTGGACCCGGCTCGTCCAGGGAGCCCCTGCCAGGACAGGGATCAGGGTCAGGGTTGAAGTCAAGATAACAGTCTAGGTCAAGGCTGGAATTTGGATTAGGGATGGCACTAGGAATAGGTTCAGAGCTGGAAGCCAGGATCAGAGCCAAGACTGCAGAACCCATGGAGGGCATGCATGCAAAGAATGTTCACAGTGCGGCTGCACAGCATGCGCAAAGGCCGTGTGCATAAGCCAGACAAAGTGCCCCAAAGGGTAAAGCTGACCCACGCGGGACTCTCACAGCCTCCCCGGCCTGAAGCAGGGCCCCCGTCAGTACTCCCAGGCAGGGCCCACAAGGGCAACCCCACGATACCCAGGATGAACACAGTCTCGTTTGCACTTGTCCCCGACACCAGGGCTGTGCCAGACCCCAACAGAGTCATTCCTAGGACATCTAGGAGCTAATCCCAGAGCAACTAAGCTACCTAGCTTGGGCACTCACCGGCAGCCCATTGGGGCCCTTCTCTCCTGGGGCACCGTTGCGACCAGCCTCTCCCTGCAAGGACAGTGATTAGGGTATGAAGAAAAATGATGCTGAGGCCTACGGCAGCTGAACTCCTCTCCCACCTCCTCCCAGCAAGCATCCTGCCAGGCACCAACCTTCTCGCCATCAAGCCCCGGTCTGCCATCCTGGCCATCCTTGCCTGGCATGCCCTAAGGACAAACGACAGTGTTAGGCCCTTCAGACGGAGAGCCACTTTGTCCCTCAGAGAAACCCCTTCCTTACTCTCTAAACTAAACATGTCTCTGGAGTCCCTGAGAGTGGCTGTGTTTTCCTGGCGAGCTGGCTATCTGTTACCCTCAGAGACCTTGCAAGGGAGCGTGTAGACAGGGTGCCCGGGCCCTCAGCACCCCCATCTGTGTTCACTGGCTCTGTTCTACCACCCTTCCTTCTCGGGTGTCAGATAAGCTTGACCCTTGACTACCAATTTCTGTAGGGTTATGGTAACTGCAGAACTACAGACTCCAGCAAAAGGGAGGTGTGGGCTGCTGTGGGGAGGTGTGGGCTGCTGTGGGGAGGTGTGGACTGCTGGGAGCTGCTAGGTGCTGCTGTGGGTTTCTGGGAGCTGTTGGGGCTGCTGGAAATATTGGGGTCTTCTGGGAGGCTATGGATTTCTGGGGCTGCTATAGCAGTTGGCAGGTGCCATGGCTATTGGGAGCTGCTAGGTGCTGCTGTGGGTTTCTGGGAGCTTCTGGGCTGCTAAGAGTGCTGGGTCCTGGGGCTTCTGGGAATTGCTGAACCACCATGGTTCAAATGACAAGGAGGTACTGGCAGGTAAACTACATATAGTACAGCACTTTTGAGTGGGGTCCCTGACCTGTCCATCATAGGTTACACACACTTGTGTGACCTATGTGAAGCAGGACCCTGTCTTGATGCCACGAATACCTGAGATACTCACTGGCTCTCCACCTGGTCCGGCCACTCCAGGGATTCCTTTGGGACCAGGTCTCCCCTAAAGGAAACATGGGACAGACACAGCTAAAGTTGGGACCCTGAGGAATATCCCATCCTGCCTCACTATGTCCCCACGGGCTCAGCTACACATGCCCAGCTTTGGGGACATCAACTGGAGACAAGTGTCCATGGTTAACCCCAATCACTGAAGACAGACTCCATTACCAGGGCTTCTTGAGACATGAGGCACCCTTAGGATTTGTGGACACTGTAGCACTGCTCAGCCACGGGTCTTGGGTGGGAAGAAGAGGTTCGAAGGCTGACAGAGGCAAATATTTGTTGATAGCCGCTTCTTTTCAGGAGAAGCCTGGGTGTCTACGTAGCGCCTGCCCACATGCCTCGCTACTGAGTCCCTGTCTGTAGCTGGGTGGTCTGAGGTTAGTGAAATGGGAGGAAGAAGCTACCTGTCTAGCTCCTAGGGCTGGAGCCAGGATCTGAGTTCAGTGGCCCATGCCCCAGCCTCTGCCAAGAGCTTCTCACTGCTGGCTGCTCTGGAGTCTCCCATATGGGCTGTGGGTGTTTGTTGGGGGCAGGGAAAGGGCTGGGACCCTCAGGTCCAGGCCCCATCTCTAGCATTATACCCCTTCCAGAATAGGGTTTAGCATGAAGAGCCCCCATGCCCCCAGCAGGGCCCTCTAAGTGTCCTCCACCCCAGCTCTAGTCAGGAATTAGATCAGGCTCTTTCACAGACAGGTCCAGAGAACTAAGCTCCCTCTCACTTACCAGCTCACCCTTAGGGCCTCGGAACCCTTCTGGACCCCTTTCACCTCTGTCACCCTAAAAAAATAATGAAGGGGCAGGGACAGTGTTAACAGCACAGAGAAGGCAGGAAAGCTGTGGGTCCCAGCTGAGGCCCCTTCCAGGTTTTGCCTGGTTTAGCCCTCTAGACCTAGTCAGAGGCAGCCTGCTGCTGCAGAAGGTCACATGGGCCAGTGACACACCCCCACGCCCAGCTCACACGCAGACAACAAAGGAGGCAGATCTCCCATGAAGGTCAGATGCCCCATGCTCCAGCTGTGCAGTCAAGCCACATGCCCTATGCTACTTCTCATGTGCCCTGGACCTCACAGACACACCACCTCTTGGTATGCTCTGAGTGCCCCACAAATCTACGGACAGCTCATCCTGGGACAGGGCCAGGGGAAAGCCAGTGGCACAGAGGGTAGCATTTGTGTGAATCAGCAGCAGGATGGTGGGGCTGAGGGCCAAAGGGTCTGGGTTGGTGTGAGGTCCACCCTCCAGCCCAGACAGATACATACCACTTTCCCAGGTGCTCCTGGGATCCCAGGGGGGCCCCGAAACCCAATGGGACCCTGTAGAGGAGAGAAGACATTTGAGTCCTCCCACAGAAACACATACCTAGAAGAAGGCTCCAGCCCAGCCTCAAGCTGCCAGCCAGCAAGAGCCCTGAGATGCTGGCTGCTAAGGCTCTTTCATCTTGAACCCAAGTAGAGTCTGGATAGGGACAATCCCGGGCAGTCAACTACCAGGACTGACCTCAGTTGACCTACAGCCCTCCATGGAACCAGCAGCACTTACCCGGTCCCCAGGGGGCCCAACTGGCCCTGGAAGTCCTTGTAATCCTCGTGGGCCCTGAGAGAACAGAACCAGAGCTACAGGGGCCAGACGGCACATCTACCTGAACTCCCACCATAGGCCTTGCCTCTGAGTCCCCCAAGGCCTTGGCCATCTTCCCTAGAAGTACTTGACTTCCACTGAAGGCCCTGAAGGGAACAACACTAGCCTTGATGTCAGCCTGGATGGGACCCTCTCTCAAGAGCTGGTTAACTGTTCCTGAGGTCTAAACTAAATTCCATTGGTGACCATCAAAGGGGCTTCCACCTCCCCACCCTGATCCCTCCCTAGCCTCACCTGTAGCCCCACGGTGCCTGGGATGCCAGGAGGCCCAGGGGGGCCAGGATTACCCTACAACAGAGAAAGCAGTAGTCATTGTTCCACAAGCTCTTCTAGCATCTCATTTCCCACTGGTCCCCTCCATGAGCCTGAGCCATCAGGGACACCGCTCCTACTTCACAGCTGAGCCATGGAGGTGGAGTGAGGTGGGGGAACTTGCCTACAGCTGGACAAAGGCCATCTAAATCATGGTGACTTCACCACTCCCTGGGCAGGACCAGAGGTCTCTGTTCACGCAAAGCCTCCATGCCTCCTCAGGCACCTCCCTCCTGGTCAGGTGTGTGTGTGTGTGTGGGGTGCCCACTGTACACCCAGCAGTCTGTACCCAGCCACTCCTGCCGTCAGAAGGGTATCCCAGACCTCTTTCCAGCATGCAATAAGACAGGCAAGGGCCTTCTGGGACAGCGGCCACTGTGTCAGAGTGGCAGAGGCTTCTATGAACACGTTAGGCCCAGAGCCAAGTGTCCTCAGGGACTCTCAGCGTGCCAGGAGCTTCCACGTGAGGTCAGATAGGGAAGGAAGGAGTTTGTTTACATGAAAGGACTCTTCCAGGTCACTCAGTTCTGACTAGCCAGGCCCCACTGAAGAAGTACCAGCAGCAGGTACCTACCCAGAGGTTCCAGCGTCTTCCCTATGATTATCAGGACCACCAGCTACCAACTCCCTTCCTCAGCCTCATGGCTGCCATTTCTAGGTCAGTAAATCTGTGTGGACAGCATCTTACCTTCTCACCGTCTTTGCCAACTTCTCCTTGTTCCCCTTTGTAGCCAGTAGGCCCCTGAAAACAGACATGGAAGTCACAACCCTAGACCCATGGATGCCCCCCATCTGCCTAAGCAGAATCAAGGGCTATGAAGCCAGTCAGGCATGACATTCAGAATCTAAGGCCCAAACCAGAGAGGGAAATTGAGGCCCAAGAAGGTTTGTGACTATGCTTCCCATGGACCCCAAGAGGAGTAGGGTTAGGATTAGCTCATCTCTCTCTGCCTCCTCTGACCTCTTAGGCCAGGCCTAGCCTGGTCACACCAGCTTCCAGTGTGTCATTTGGGTAGAGAAGATGGGATGATTGATGGGCAATTATATTCCCCCCACAACAAGGCTGAGTCTAGGCTCAGACTTTCTAAAACCCCAAACTCCATAGCATGAGGGGATCCAGTGGCCTCTGTCAGTGAAGATGTGTGCTCAGCCTATCACCTGTAGCTGCCCACTTACCTTGAACCCTGGCATTCCTGGGGGTCCAGGAGGGCCTGGAGGGCAGATGGCAGGACACTGTTGAAAAACAGAAGGGTCAGACCTTTCCAAGACAACTGGGGCAGGATACCAAGAGAGACCAGCGGCAGGGGGTGGGGGAACTGAAAAGGACCATTTCACCAATGAAGGGGACAGTGGACAAGCCTAAACAGGGCCCCATTCAGTGCTGGGCATGAGGTGTGGTGAGTGACTGTAGAGAGCTGGACTGTAGCCAGTCACCCTCCCTCGCTCTCTACAGACAGACTCAGCCTCAAAGCAGCTATTTACATACTGGCTGCAGGCTCCACAAAGGGGCCTTCATGTGACCAAGCACCTGGTGGCTGTTCTGAGGGATGCTATGTGAACTCAACCAATAATACCGGTGCCAGATACCAAGAAACTGATGGAGATTTCTAGCTCATTTCATGCTGAACTGGCCAGGTCAAGCCCGGGTACATAGTGGTTCTGACTTCTGCTCACCGGCCCGTTCCAGAGGCTCAACACTGTCCTCATTTGGAAGAACCGTCCTTTCCCTTCCTGGGGATGTTGAGTAAGGTTGAGGAACAGTGGGCAGACGACTCCCAGTCATCCAGAGGGGATGAAACCAGACACAAACCCTCTCCTAGGAACTAGAAACCCACTGCAACAGACTAGGCCTGTTAGTCACCCAGCGCAGTGGCCTTAGTGAGAGGGGGCTCTGCAGGAAGCAGGGTGTCACCTGAAGAACTGTATTGATTGGGTGTCACTTCCCTGTCACTAGTAGCTTTGTGTGGGGCAATACAGGTGAGGATAGTGAGCAGAGAAGATGAGGCCAGGCTTGTGCCTGGAGCCATCTGCAGAGCTCAGTCCCCAAGGAACTCCCTCTGTGGCCTTCCTGCCGGGGAAGCGGGTCCCTCTATGGGTAGGAATGCTGTTTTGGAACCCCCAGAAGTGGCCTTGGGCAAGACTCTGCCTTCAAAGCAGGAACATCCCTCATAACCTCTCCATAATCACCACAAAGCATACCTGCAGATCAGTAGCACCTTCAGGGAGGACTCCTGGGTTTCCCTTGAACATACAAAGAAGCAGTTGGTACCCATCCATCCCCTAAACACTCTGTCCTTGATTCATCTAACAGGGGGCTTAAAACCCTTAACCCTATCTCCTCAGTAGCAAGTGCAAGGCACTGCTAACCCATCTGCAGAGTAGGTAACAATAGAAATCACCTGTCCTTGGGGCAGGACCTTGAATGCTATACCAGCCCCTGCCTCCCACCTGCTTCTGGGGAGTGGCACAGAGCCTGGGCAGGGAGTACGGTGGGGTCCAGCCTAGTTAGTCTAGGCTATCTGGCAGAGACCCCTCCTCAATACTTACAGGAGGTCCAGGAGGTCCTGGAGGGCCAGGCAGGCCTGGGAGTCCAGAGGGTCCCTACAGAGGATTCATGACTCAGCAGAGCCCTGCCCCACTGAGTGAGGGCACCAGCTTCACCCAAAGTAGAGGATACTACAGCTCCCTTTATCCTCCCTGGGTGAATCCTGTGTTGGCACCATCTGTCTGTCACCCTGAGTCATGGGTACCTCTCTGCCTGGGCTTCAGTCAGTGCCCACCAAGTACAGGGTAGGGTGGGGTGGGGGTGGGGTGGATGGGGAGGAGAAGGGGACAGAGAGGAGAGAGTGTACAGGGAGGAGGGAGGGGACAGGGAGAAGGTAAATAGGAGGAGGAGGAACAGGGAGCCTCTGGTTAAGTGTGGGTACCAAGGCTACATGTATCCATGCAGTGGCCACACAGAGAACAGTCACTCACCGGGGGGCCTCGCAGACCAATACCACCTGGGAGGCCACTCACTCCTGCCTCTCCCTGGAGAAGGTAAAGAAGAGGTAGATGGGCAGCCTGTGACCCTGAGTGAGGGTCAGGACTCCAAGTGTGAAGTAGTCAGGTGGTGCCCTAAGAAGACCACTATGCCATGATCTGGGATATCCCATACAAGGTGGGCTTCAGTGAGGGCTGCTCTGGAAACTTAGATTCTTGGGAGGGGCCAAGGGGGCAATAAATACTCACAGGAGGTCCAGGGAGGCCTTTGCCCTGCAGAGCCAAAAATAAGATCAGAGTATAGGTTGGCCCTGCCACCCCCAAGGCAATTTTGGGGTCCAGAGAGAGTGAGGTGCCTAATTTAGGAGAACCACACTCACTAACACAGAGGTCATAGCCTAGATAAAGCTCCAGGGCCTCCAGGCCAGAACCCAGGCCCCAGGCCAGACTGCAAGGGACCTCAAGGATGCCACCCCACAATGAATAGTGGTTTTCAAAACCCCATGAGGAAGAGCGGTTGGTACTTACCCCAAGTCCTGGTGGCCCTGGGGGTCCTAGACTTCCCTGAAAAAGAAAATAGAGGTCAGAGTACACAGTGAAGAAACTCTGGCCTTTGCAAACTCATTTTCCCCCTCTGGAGCCTAAGTCATAACTCAGTCGAGGAGGGGAGCAGGGATGGAAACCTGTATGGAAAACTGAGGCCATGAGAGGTTCTGCTCTCCTAGAAACCTGGGTGAGTATGGAAGAAAAGCATGGCCAAGAAAGCTGCTAGTGGGTGGGCTGAACCAACAGGCGGGCAAGACACTAGAGTAGGTGTGAGCCACAGTCAGGGACCCCAGACAGTCTTCCGGAAAGCTGTACCAACATTAGTTTGCAAAAGTTACTAAGACCTCAGGGAACCACCAGCTTGGCAGACAGGGTCTAAAATGACTGGTTTGTCAAGAAGGGGGTACAGTCTGGTCCTTACACTGTACTCAAAGTGTCCCCCAGATGGCCTGGGACCAGCCCACCCCAGGCTGAGCAGTGGCAGCCCAGGTGGCCACCAGCTACTTACTTCCATTCAGGTGCCCGCACATCTGAGTACCCCATGCTAGTTGTGGTCTTGTGTCCTACCCACCCCTCTTGCGTTTTGTGCTCATGGTCACCTCTCCTGAGGGGAAGAACTTGTGGACAGATCTGCCCTCAGAAGCAGTGGGAAAAAGAGCCAATTTGCTAGTAAATGGGGGGTTCAGTGAAGGTAGTCTGACCCAGGGTGTGTGTGGTGGCTACTCTTGTATTGATTCACCCAGGGCCCTGGGATCCAGAGACACTGAGAGGAGGGACACCTGGAGCTCATCCCCACCTGGCCCCCATCACCCCTCCAGCTCTTCCTGCCGTGGTCTTAATGCCAAGATGACTCTGACCAGGTGCTGTGGGATTGCTCGGGAGTGGGGCCTAGAGTCTGTCCACTCAGCATCCTCCCCTGAAGTGGAGTAACGGGATAGGGCCCAGCCAGTGCAGCCATGGACATCATCCACAGAACTTCCATCCCGATGGCCTTGTGGACCACCTGGAAACCTTACCTCTGGACTGCAGCCACTGGAATTGAAACACTTACCCGTTCTCCAGGGGCCCCTTTGGGTCCTGGGGGTCCATCCCTCCCAGTCAGACCCTGGAGAGATAGGTAGAGGGTGGGCTCAAGAAACCACTAAATGAGAAGCACTTAAGCCGGGCGGTGGTGGCGCACGCCTTTAATCCCAGCACTCGGGAGGCAGAGCCAGGCGGATCTTTGTGAGTTCGAGGCCAGCCTGGTCTACAGAGTGAGATCTAGGAACGGCGCAAAACTACACAGAGAAACCCTGTCTCGAAAAACCAAAAAAAAAAAAAAAAAAAAAAAAAAAAAAAAAAAATGAGAAGCACTTGCCATGCCCCAGGAAGAATGAGGCACAGACTTTTTTTTTTTTTTTTTTTTTTTTTTTTTTTTTTTTTTTTTTTTTTTTTTTTTTTGTGACAGGGTTTCTCTGTTTAACAGCCCTGGCTGTCCTGGAACTCACTCTGTGAACCAGGCTGACTTGAACTCACAGGGCTCTGCCTGCCTCTGCCTCTGCCTCCCAAGTGCTGGGATTATGTTTTGGTTTTTCAAGACAGGGTTTCTGTGTAGCCCTGGCTGTTTTGAAACACACTCTGTAGATCAGGTTGACCTTGAACTCACAGAAATTCACCTGCCTATGCCTCCTGAGGGCTGGAATTCTGAGGGCGTGCACCACAGAAACCTTCTTAACTATGAATCCAGAGGCAGGGACCACTTTTAATGGCTCCCAGTGTACGGGGTGCACCCAGGAGGGGGTGGGGCTAGTAGATGGAAAATTTGCTACAAAACAAATAGGTCCAGCAGCCCAGTCCTGCCTGGCTAGTCCCAGAGCCAGGGCCTTGAGCGCATCACTATCCACCAAGACATCAGGGGGCTGGGAGGAAACCTGTGTGGTCAGCATGGTGCAGGAAGCCTGACAATGGGTACTTGTTCTTGGGTCAGTAAGAGCTAATGAGACTTCCAACTACTGGAAGCTGGTTATGTCCCCGCCAGGAGCTGGCAGCGTCTGGGATGAAGGCCAGGGACCCCCATTGGGAACTACTGCAACTTCTGTCAAGACAAGGTTTCCTGCCTGAATAAGCCCAGCTGCAGAATAGCAATGAAAGCCTAACCCTTGGCTGGGCTGGGACAGGGGTGAGGTGAGGTAGGGATGCAGTAGGAGGGCACACTCACATCCACACCAGGCAGTCCTGGCAGTCCTGCCTCTCCTGGCTTCCCTGGCTTCCCTGAGGTCCCTTTGGGTCCCTGGTAGGAGAAAGGACAGAGTTATACAAGAAGTACCTGGCTGTAAGCTCTAGCCTCCATCAAGGAAGTCAAGTCCTCTCCGTGTTGGCTACTGCCCAGTGGTGGTGATGGGCTCATCTCCCTGCTGCTCTGCCGGACCCTGGAAGACTGCCCCACTCCCATTGCATCTATTGGATATTCACCAAATGGATCCAGCCTCCCCAACAAAAAACCAGCAGGTCACTATACAGGAATGCCAGTGGACTCAGGATCTTCAACTAAGGTGAGGGGGCCTACCCAGGCACAGTGGGGAGAGATCTATAAAGCTGTACTGTCTCCCTTCTCTGGTTTATCTGAACACTGGCACAAAGTAAGCTTCCTGCCAGACCCAGCACAGAGTCCCAAATGCTCTCCTCCCACCCACTTCCAGCCTCTGCCCTCAGGCCTCTCCTGGGGCAACACAGACCCATAGGTGAGGACAGGGCATCAAGGACCTTTTGTTTTCTGTGTCCATCTCTCCCGTGCAAACTGGAAAAGCCTCCCTTTTCTAACCAGGGACACTTACTGGAGGGCCAGGCAGACCTGGAGGGCCGGCTTCTCCCTGCAAAAACGAAAATGTAACCCCTGAAAATGGGAAACCCACTCTAGAGCTGGGCCATTCTCCAATCCAGGCCTGGAAGCTTAGCCCATGGGGACATTATGGGGGTCCCCAGAACCTCTCATCTATATCTGGGGCTTCTCCTCTGCAGGCTAGGCAGGGATGGGGTGAGCTGTAAATAGGCTCAGCCACACAGTATTTGGGGATCACTTGGGAACACAGGGATACAACAGCCTCCAGGAAATACTCCATATAGCTCCTCTGCACTGACCCAAGAACTTTATAGAAAGTGGCTGTGGCTAGCTGAGCATCTTGACTCCATCTGTTTGGGAGATGGCAGTTCCTCCCCTATTGTCCAGAAAGGTGTCCCAGCAGCTGTATCCTCCATAGATACCTACTAGGGTGGCTGAATCTTTCAACTGAGACTTTAAGATATTTTAAGTAGGAGCCTTAAAGCCTGGATGCTCAGCTACTAAGATATTTTAAGTAGGAGCCTTAAAAGCCTGGATGCTCAGCTACAGCAATGGGGGTTCAGAGGGTAAGAGCCTTGGCAACCTAGGTCCAACATGAGGGATCAGGAAGGATGTGAGGGAACCTGAGGCCATTATGGCTGAATTAGGTACTGGGTACAATTCTTGGGGATACTGAGAAGAACCCAGGACACTCTTGGTGAAGCTTCCTATAGCCCTCTATGGCATCCCAAGGGGCATAACATGAGTGACTAGAGGCTGTCTTTTCTGGAGAAGACCCTATGAGAAGGTTTCCACTTCAGATGATGGGAGGGGGTGAGGTAGAGCTGCAAGATTTCAGTTGTCTCCCCAAATTGTTTGGGCTATAACTGGATGATAAGACACCATCTCTGAGGCTAAGCTGTCCCCCAGCCCCATCCAAGACTGGCTCTATTCTCAGCCCTAACAAGACCCCCCAGGTCCCCAGAGTAACCTCTAGAATACAGGAGCACACGCACCTCCGGGCCCACATTTCTAGCCAAGAACCACCCTGTTATCTGTATCCCAAGATCTACCCCCACAACAAGGTCTTTCCAGCTCCAATGGGGAATACCGTTTCACCCTAGCTCTCAGAGGAGGGGCTTGCATTTGTGGTTACAAGGCCAGGAGTCTCAGGGCATCTTCCCCATTCCTCTCCCAACTCACATCGATGCCATCCTTGCCGGGCTTCCCAGGAGGTCCTTGGGGACCAGGGGGGCCTCGAGGTCCCACTTTCTGAAATTAAGATAAGTTATTAGTCTGGGCAGTAGTGGCGCACGCCTTTGATCCCAGCACTCAGGAGGCAGAGCCAGGCGGATCTGTGAGTTTGAGGCCAGCCTGGTCTACAGAGCGAGATCCAGGACAGGCTCCAAAGGTACACAGAGAAACCCTGTCTCGAAAAACCAAAAAGGTAAGTTATTGGGTAGTCCTCCTTTCCACCCTGTCAGGCCCCCTGTTCCATCTTCCCCAGCCCAAGTAATTCTAGGGCCTGTGATAGTGGCCCATGACCCCCCTTCCTGCCCGCTAGAAAACCCCAAAGTCTCCTGTGCTGGAGCCTGGCTTGGAGGCACGGTTTATCCCTGCTTGCGCCAGGAGTGGCTGTGCCGCGGCCCCGCAGGGAGTCTCCAGGAACAAAGGCAACATTGTGCGTGGTGGCAGAGCCGGCAGCAGCCTGACCCGGTTGGGCGAAGACAAGTGGGAGCCCAGGATCATGGTCGACTTGTCCTGGTGTCCACGGGGTTCAGCTGCATCACTAGAACTTGCTCGCCGGAGGAAGGCGGCGAGGAGGCTGCCATAGAAGTCCTCAAAGGTCCACGGCGGTGGAACTCAGAGTTTGGCCCAGGAGGCTCGAGTTGTAGCAGGTTGTGAGGTTCGAAGTCCAGCCCTATCCCCGACCCGGCTGGCACCCGCAGGCTCGCTCTCACCTGAGCGGAGGTGGCCGTCAGAAGCTGCCCCAGCAGCAGCAGGGCTAGAACAGGAGCTCCGATCATGGCTGGCTGGCTGGCGCTCTGAGCGACTGGCGCCAGGCAGCAGGGTGGGGAGAGGGGCTGGGGGCGGCGCAAGGCTGGGGGCCCCGCCCTGCCCCGCCCCGCCCGCGCACAAGCCCCCCATTCAGACTGGCCCACCTGGGCCGGCGGGGCGCCGCGTGGGCTGGAAAGAAAAACCCAGCAGCATTTTCAGGCCCTACTCCGAGTTAAAATTATCTGAGGGAGAGCGCGTTACACACACGCACCTTTCAGTGCACAAGAAAGACTCTTTTCTCTCCCGCTCCTCTGCCAGATCTTGGCCAGGAAGAACCCCTGCAGTAAAGGGCACCTTTTAAAAGCTGCGAAGGACATACCCAAGATGCCCAAATACCAAGAGGATCACGGTAAATCTCCCTTTAGGATGCCTACCATGGCAAGGATCCTGTAGGGTGACAGTCCAGCACTTCTGGCTAGCCATCCCAGCCCTCCTTTAAGCTTGGAACCTGGCTCTAGTGGGAGTAGGGGTGGACAGGTTCATTTCAGCCACTACTGGAAAGCCTCGTTATTATATTGCACCCTGTTCCCCAGGAGGGAGCAAGATGGTGAATTGGGAGAGAAAAGCAGCAGCCTGAAGGTCAAGGCTGCTGGAGAGAAGGACCCAGTGTTAGGACATACCTGGAAGCAGGTCTCCACAGTAGTAGTTTCTCCTTTAACCCTCCTTCTTCAGATTATTTTTACTAAATTATGTATATGAGTGTTTTGCCTGAATGTATGTGCATGCCTGGTGTCCAGATGGTTGTTAAGCCTCCATGTGGATGCTGGGAATGAAACCTGGGTCCTCTACAAAAGCAACAAGTGCTCTTAACTGCTGGGCTAACTCTCCAGCTCCTTCCCTTAATCTTACAGACATCTAAATCGCCTATGGGGCTTGCCAAAACAGTCTACCTGTCCTTTTTGAGAATCTGAATGTCCCAAGTAACACTGTCCTGGTTTACAGGACATGGCAGCAGCTCCATCTGCAGGCAGGGATCATGTGACAGAAATCAGCAAGAATAGAGTGAGTAAGGGTGTGTGTGTGTGTGTGTGAGAGAGAGAGAGAGAGACAGAGAGAGAGAGACAGAGACAGAGAGAGACAGAGAGAGAGAGAGACAGAGAGAGACAGAGACAGAGACAGAGAGAGCGCCAGCACAAAATGGCCCCAACGTGAAGCTGTGGCTCTCACCTGCCAAGTGAGGTAACAGGAGATTCCTGTTCCACTACCAAGCACCCCACTGCCTGCTCAGCTCTGTAACAGGTGCTGTGAATGTCCACGGGGGCGAAGCAGGGGGAGCTCAGGAAGCCGTGCCCTCAGGCAGTCTGAGACGGACCAAAGCACCTCTTCAGAAAAAGGTACTGTGGCAGCAGTAGCTGCAGCTGGGGGCTCTGAACAGCCCATACCACACGGAACTGTGAAGTACCTCCCACCTGACCAGGTTCCAGCCCTTTCTGCCACCTCAGCACCTAACAGGCAGCATATAAAGCAGCGACTGGACGCCAATCGGAGGCACAGCTGGCCTTTAGCTTGGGTCTGGGGAACAGTTTTGGCACCTGAAGCAGACTTTTGTCTTCAACTCCCTCACATCCCCAGTATCTGTAGACCTCTGAGGTGAGGCCAGCCTCACATCCTAGGCCTGTTAGGTCCAGGCCTCCCAGTACTTGCCTTTGAGCTGTGCAGAACTAAAGACTTACCTGTTTTGGTATGCCATTCTTCCTGAAAGTCTGGCAGGGGGTCAAGTGAGTCAGAGTGGCCAGCCATCCCTAGAGTCTCTCCTCACTTTCAAGAGTCAATATTCCCCATCCAACCTGAGTCCCAGCCATCTAGCTGAAGATGCCTGCACACCCCAAGAGGGACCCCAACTGTAGTTGCCTTCTATCCACCTCTGAGCATCCATTTTCATTTCAAAGCCTTACCAATAAGCCAAACCACAGCTAAGGTTCCCAGGGTCCACAGCCTCAAGATAACCCTGGGAGGGCGCTGTCCACAGCATAGTACTATGACCTTGTCAAGGGATGGCACTGACCCCTAGGTTCAACTCGGGGAGAACTGTGATCTCCCTCAGAACACCCAGGATGGTGCTTGATTGCCACCTCATCTGTACCAAGATGTGTGTGAATCCCTCCTCTCCACGGTCCATAAAACTCCTTACCCGACGGATAGGCACTGGGGAATTAGAAGAGGGAAAAGTCTCAGCAGAGGGAAGCTACAGTGAGATGCCAGTCTGATAGGCCACATAGGGAGGGCACTGGAAGACAGCACCGGGGCAGGCCTATCAGCAGAGAGGCAAGACAGGATGGGTCTAGACATGTAAACGCAGAACTGTCCCCAGCCCATCCAAAGGGCCTGTGTACCAGCTTCTGAGTTCCTGAACAGCTAAGGTGGTGATGACCTTTATATTCAGGAAGGCTGTATATATTACAATAGTCTGCATAGGGTGCCAGTGCCCAGAGAGCTGTGCAACCAGTGTCTGCCAGGCTCTGTATGGGCAAAGCACCATGATGTGGCACAGGCAAGGCTATTCTCAACTGGGGGCAAGAGGGAAGTCTATAGGAACCAACCCAGAGAATCCACAGGCGACCAAACAGGACCTTGATCCACACCAAAAAACAAAGTCTGAAGAGTTTATTCAGAAAAGGCCTCACTTGGCACCAGACTAAGAAAAGAGGCCCCTCCCCCCTCCCCGACCCTTAGGGTCTGTTCACAAACATGGGGCTCAGAGGGCAGTGGGGGAGGACACAGTGAGGTAAGGAGGGTTCTGAAGGCAGTGGCCTTCCCTGAGGGCAGGGCCTCAGTCCCTCTGGTGGACGTTTCAGGGGCCACCAGGGAGAGGCCAGCACTGTGGGGCACCGAGAAGAGCCAAGAGCAGGGCTCTGGAACTCACGAGAACCCCTGCAGTGGGCTAGTGGGACTGAGATGCACCTCTAAGGCTTCGGGGGCTCAGCAGAGGCCCCCACCCTTGCCAACTCCTCTGACTCATCCACTGAGATTTCTGTGGTGTCAGGGCCAGGGTCCTCCACCAGGCTCCCAGGATCCTCCACCAAATTCACAGAGGCACCTTGCTCTGGCCCCACCTGGCTTTCTGGGTCCTCTGGCCTGTTCCCATCCTTTTGGGCCTCAGGACACTCTGAAGGTGTAGGAGGCGGGGCGTGGGCCCGCGTTTCAGTGTTATGGTTACTGGCAGCTCCATCACCCTCAGCCCCCTCCTCCACCTTCCTCCGTTTTCTTACCTCATCAGCCATCCTGGCCTCATGGGTAACAGAACAGGGATGTTCAGCCTCCCTGGGTTCCTGGCTGACAGGGCTGAGGGCACACCCCTCAAGGTTGAGGGCAATTTTCTCTACCTCAGAGACACCCTGGGGATCTGACTCCCCTGGGGTCTGCTCCTGCCTGTTCCCCTCCAACTTCCTCTTCTTGCTCTCTTTGGGGCTCAGTGACTCAGCCTCATCCCTCTTGTCCCCATCCAAGGTTCCCACATCCTGGGGCTTTGTGCTCAGCAGTGAGGGATCCTCAGTTCCAGTGTCCCCACTCAGGTCCCTTCCAGATCCATAGGTCCGACCCTGGGTGCCAGCCTCTTGGAAGGGGTTCCTGGAGCCCTCCTCCTTATCTGCCTGCCCTAGTACCATCAGTGGCTGGGGTGTAGCCTGGGGCCTGAATTTCCGAAGCTTGTCGCGGGGCCCCCAGACAAACTGGCAGCGAGGCTTGAAGTGCTCCCATGCAAAGTGCACGAGCTCCCGGCGCTGGTGCCGGCAGCGCACGGCAAAGAGGAAGTAGTCCAGGGCGCTCTGGCGCACGCTGGGCAATTTGTGCCGCACCAGTGTCTCCTCCAGGAAGAAGCGGACCAGCGGCGCCTGGTAGTGCTCTAAGCCCAGCTCACCCAGCGACTTGAGGATACGCGTGATACGCAGGTTGTTGTGGCTGTGACTGTGAAGGTAGGTGACAGGAGGTTGGATGGACCTGGCCCTGGGGATGCACATCTGGCCAAAGCATCCCCAGCTGGCTCCACCTCAAATTTCCAAGGTCTTCTCAGGTCCCCACCTGGGAAAATGGCCTGTGTACCCTGGACCTGTGGACAGGATCTGCAAGTCCTGGGAGATGCCCCAGTCCATGGACTCCTGTCTGGGAAACACTGCTGAAAGCTAGAAGGGCTGACATCTTGGCAGATCCAGGGTGACTGAGATGTCTATAGTCCTCCCTTGCCTCTGCTTCCTGGGTGGGTGGAGGGGATGAAAATTCCCCAGCCAATGGAACCTCACAACTCCTGCCACATGGCAGCACCTACACCCTGTGGCCTGTATAGGACTTCTCTGCTGGAAACCAGGCTCCAGATCCTAAAGGGGAGCATCAGGGATGGGAGGATGCCAGCAGGGCCCTGTCCTCACCTGTTCAGGTTGTGGAAGCGCTGCTGGAAGTTCTGTGCACGGCGGACAGCGCCTGTATCCCGGTCTTCGAGTTGGATTCCATAAAAGCCCAGCATGAGCTCATAGGCCCGGACAAGACGCTCTCTGACCTCCTTGGAGCTTTTAAATGCCTAGAAAACAATCCCCTGGGGGCTCAGGTGGCCCTCACTGATCACTGCTCCCAAGGAACACTGGGTGGGGCCATTGGATACCAGGTAGGCCAATGCCTTCCCTTAGGCCCTGACTCAGCCTCTGAGGATGAGATGACATCAACACATCTCCAGCTTTCTTCTCTGTGAGGCCTGGGAAAGCTGTCACCTCTATTAACCGGAATCCACTGCCACAGGGCATTCCTTGCTGTCCTTGTCCCTCTTCTCTCTTATCTCTACTACTCAGTCTCTAAGGGCTGGCCCCCTTTCTCTGATGTCCCCAACAGGTGGCATTACTCACATCAGGCAGACTTGTAGATGCCACAGGGGCACCATGGGGCTCTTTTGGCCCCACCTCTCTGCAGAGAGGGGTAGCTCTCCCAACGTGCCCAGTCTGGCCCAGGAAGGCAGCTTACCTCGACCTCTTTGAGTGTGAGGGGCTTGGCGTGCCAGTTGACTCCTGGTTCCCTCAGAGGAAACAGCCTGCAGAGACGGTGAGGTGGAGGCACGTGAGCGTCAGGCAGCAGCTCCCTTACTTCACTGCCTCCCTCTCACCCCGGAGGGACCGGCTGGCCTCTCTTACCCAAGGAACTAGGTAAGGATAGGCAGTCAGCCGACAGCAGGTAAGATGGCTGCTTGGAGCTTTGGCCTATGTGCTCAGTGGGCTGTGGTGTAAGTCTGTCTGTCAGTATGTCTGTCACCTTTGGGAGGCAGAGTTTTCTTTCCTATGCTTTCATATTTTGTTCTTTCTTGTCATTAATCCTGCAGAATTTCGGCCACAATGTACACCATGCCAAGAGGACCCTGGGAGCAGCCCAGGGGGCCGTCCTCAAGTAAGGGGTGTCGTACTTGCCAGGAAATGGTATAGCTTCTGAAGTTGCTGTGTGACACCTCACTCAAGCCCTGCTAAAACCAAGTCAGACGTAGTCCAGCTCCAGCCGCCCCCAAGACAGACAGGCCTGTCAATGGAGCTGCACACAACACCCCGCAGAGCCCAACGGGGACACTAACTAGAGGTAAGCAGCCAATGCCTGTCACGTACATAGAGGCTCGTGGAAAGAAAGGGGTGTGCTTCAAATACCTAACCATGACATAGCATGGCAGCCCCCACCTAGATGACCAGGCCCTCCCTTTCCCTAAGACCTGCCTGTTCAGTTCCACTCACCACTGGATGTAGGAGTGATTCTCTTCAAGGAGGTCGTAGTTGTCTTTCCAATTCTGAAGAATGTCCTCAATGAGAAAACCTGGAAATCCCATGGGGAAAAGTCAGCTACAGAGGCCTCCTTGACATAGCTCAGGGTGCAGAGCTCAGCCAGAATCTCTGCTTAGCCTCAATTTCTTTAGAGTTCTTAGGACTCAGAAGAGTTATCCATAGCTCATCAAATATAAAATGTACTAGTTTTAGGTAACTAGGCCTACTTTTCTATGTGAGGGGTACACTACTTCCTCTCTGGGTCAGCCAGGAAGCTCTGTACTCACAAGAAATCCCCATAGAAACCAAGCCTGGAACATGGTCCAGGGAAGGCGCCCTTGAAGGGCCAGACAGCAAATACCTTAGCTGTGCAGTTGCATGGCCTTTCCATGCAACAGCAGCAAAGTAACTGCATACACAGATGGCTGTGAGTGTGTGAGCGGGCACCAACAAAACTCTACACTGTTTAGTTTCAAATGTTTGTGTCACAGAACAGATATGGTGCCTCGGGCCTATAATTTCCGCACTTGGGAGGCTTAGACGGGAAGAGCTTGAGTTTGAGGCCAGCCTGGAATACACAGAAAGACCATTTTAAAACCCCAAAAGCTTCTCTCTGGCCCTTCAACCTCAGCTCCAATCCCCTTGGCAGCCTCAAGGGGGTAGTGCAGGGTCATTTGAAAGCCATAACTGGACTGAGGAGAACAGACAGCCTAGCAGAATGGACAACTGGCCAAGGGCAGTGGGGCTGAGTGGCAGGTACCGTTTGGCTGGAAGCAGATCTCATTTTTGTAGAAACTCAGGTTGGACATGTCGCCATTGCAGTCTTGATCTGCCAAATCCTGAAAAGGGCCAGAGAAAGGACGGCTGAGGACTCATGAGAAACAAGCTATCTTTGAGGGCCCTTCAGACTCACGCAGTCAGGGGTAGGGACAGTTGTTCAAGACCCCAAAGGTCAGTCTGAAATCCTCTCTGTGAACAAGGGTAGGTTTGGAGGACAGTACCACCTCCATCTCCCTACCAGCAGAGGCCATCGATGGTACTCTGTACCTCAAAAGTACTACAAAGGCTGTCAGTAACTCACGGGTAGAGGAGAGAGACTGAAGGTGATCCCATGTACCATCCAGGGAGCCCTGTGTGAAGTCCTGAGTCACATGTTCTGCCAGGAAGCTGGTCCCTCATTTTAAAGCTATGCTCTGAGGCTCAGGTAGGACAACATGCTCTATCACCCCATGACTAGGGGAAGGTCATGGATCTGAACCGACAATGAAGAACACACCCCAGAACCCAAAACTCGATTTTCAGGCAGGCCAGGGGATATGTTATTTGGGAAGAGGACTGTGTCTCAAGGTAGGGGCCATGTGTACCTACCGGGTAGTGGTGTCGGTACCTTCGCATGTCCTGCATAGCTCGCCAGTTTCGGTACCCTGTCATCCTAGACTGGAGAGAGAATAAAGGGAATAAGGTACCTGGAAAGTGCAGGTCAAAGGTAGCATGGCTTGGCCAGCCACCTCTGAGCTCTATGCAAGAGGAATGGGTATTTCTGTTTCTTCTGGTCTCCTCACACCTTGTGTCAGGGGTTCTGAGAAGGCTCATCTAGACACTAGAGAAACACGTCTCCATGTGAACACAGACAGAGGGACTGGAGTAGCCTCAGCTACCAGTCCTGCCTATCTTAGTACTCCCTTTTTCTTTTTAGGGTGCTTTGGCCCAGCCTAGCCTGCATACTACCAAGGTGTATATGGCTGGTGCTCTTTTGTCCCCAAGCCCCAGCTTCATCTCCGCTCTGGTCTGCTGGTCCAAGCCCTTTGTGTCCCCCTTCTCTGAGTACTATAGTATCTCCCCCCACATTATGCTCTGAATGGTCACTAGGCTGTATCCCCAAGGGCAGATACTTTGCCAGCCACTGTCTCAAGAGAAAACCTAAATGTCTCTGGATGGGTCTGATGCGTGGGATGAATGAGGCTCCTCCCTGGCCTAACGTGATGGAAGTCACTGTGCCTCCAGGTCTGGGGCTGGCTTTTAAGTGGCTACTACTTCAGGCATGATCCAAAAGCTCTTCTAGGGAAACAATTCTCATCAGAGCTTTTGGACTCTACCCAGCCTCAGCTTCGTTCCAATGTGGTCAGGGATAGGTCGGCCTGAGAGCCTCTCCAGATTCTGAGCCACTTTCCCAAACATAGCAGACAAGCAGAGACTGTATGGAGTGAATGGGAAGAATGGTCATAGTCATCACTCTCATTTCCAGGCTTTCCATCAACCCTGAAACTACAGCTATAACCAGGGCAGTGAGTCTTACAGAATGGCACTGCGACTTATATGCTGCTTGCTACAAAAGTATACCCGGAGACAGGCTCTTGGTGGCAACAAAAGTTACCAGAGCTAGTGGCAGCCAGCCAGGCCCCTGCCCCAGGTCTCCCAGGCGGGGGTCGCTTCCGAGCCGGTGGAGGCCGTCTGCAGTTGGGGGCCGAATGTGGGGCGGAGGAAGGGCAACCCAAGGGAAGGCCACCCACGCAGGACGAGGATCTGGGGCGCGCTCTGACGTCACCCACGCACGGACACCCCCCCCATCAGTCGCTGCCCTGACGTCACCGGCGCTCGGTCCGACACGGCCTGGGCCCGGCGCCCCCTCGGGACAGCGGCCTGGGCCAGGCGCCCACGGCCTGATGTCGCTCTGTCGCCCTCCCGCCGTCTTGCACCTGGAACACGCCTGGCCGTGTCTCCTCCGCGTCGCCGTCCTCGTCGCCCGTGTCCTCATCGCCCGTATCATCCGCCTGGCCGTCCTCGCCATCCTCCTCGCTCTCGTCCTCCCAGGTGGAATCGCAGTCCAGGTCGTCCATACTGGAGAGGCAGGACCCGACCGCTTTCCGCGGAAAGGAAAGTGAAAGAGGAGGAAGCGCGGGGGCGGGGCGGCGCCAGGTCCCGCCCACCGCTCAGTTTCCGCCGTTACGCGGGGTACCCAGCAGAGCAGCTATCCTTGGAGCCAGGCGCGAAGCGGTGCCCAGGAGAAGGCAATCCCGGTGAAGCACAGCCCCTGGAGGCTGTGCACCAGAGATTCCTGCCCCCCATCCTCTCCCGGAAGACGCACCTCCACAGACTCAGGGCCTCCCCCTAGAGATTTCACTTCCCTGGAGACTCCCCTCCCTCCAGGGAGGGTAGGGAGGTTTCTCCCCAGCCCTCCGGGAAGTGCCTCTTCCTGCCAGCTCTGAGGGCTGCTGGGTGCTGGTCTCTAATCTTGGTTGACCTAACTGCAGTCTCTCCTGCCTGGCTTCTGTGTCCATACTAGCTCACTTTGTACGTACCTGTGTGTAGGTGTTTGGGGGCCACCAGAGGTCGATGTTGAGTGTAGTTCCTCAGTAGCGTTGTCCACCCTATTATTTTGAGACGGGCTCTTTTTCACCTGGAGGTCACAGATTCCGTGAGGCTGGCTATCCAGCAAATCCCAGGGACCCTACTGTCTGCCTCCCAGTACTGGAAATACAGGTACACACACCAACCCCAGCTTCTAGGCTGTGATCAAACTCAGGTGTTTTTTGTTGTTGTTGCTTTGTTTCTTGAGACAGGGTTTAGCTTTGGAGCCTGTCCTGGAACTGGCTCTGTAGACCAGGCTGGCCTTGAACTCAGAGATCCACCTGCCTCTGCCTCCCGAGTGCTGGGATTAAAGGTGTGCACCACTGCCTGGCTCAAACTCAGGTTCTTAGGCTTGTAAGACAAGACAATTTTTTTTTTTTTTAAAGTTAAGCCATCTCTGTACTCCCCTCTGCTTTCTGAAAGAACAATAGTGAATTCCTGAAGCCATGGGAGTTCTGGACATCCACTTCTACCCACTGACAATTTCCTGGGATCATATGGATAGGTAACCCTTGGGTGTTGGCTGGAATATTCCACTTCGGACTGTGGCCACAAGCCTCTCCTTGTTATGTGACACACTGTTTGAGGCAAGATAGGAAGGGAAAGTTAGGGGGACATGGGTGGGTAGCAGGGGAAAGGACCGTCGTCCCAGTATGGGTTGAAGCTTCTCATGAGTTGAGAGTTATGGATTCTAGGACAGTTGACAAAATTTGCTTGAAGACTACCTACATAAAATATTTCTTTTATATAACCATATCCCAAATAATATTAAAATAGTAATGATTGTACTTCAGGCTTATGTGTTTATGACCTTTGAGTGTGGCCTTACTCCTTGACCAGATGTGAACCTGCAATTATCTGGGAATCTCACAGTAAAAATACATTGTCTCTAGCAACTGTCCAGTACACAACAGAGACTATGGTATGATCTGTTAATAGTTCCCTAGCAACTCCTTGAGTTGAAACTTTAGAAACCACCCAAATCAGACTGGTGGGCTTCTGTAGAGACTCATATGCCCTTTTCCCTTGAGAAGCCAGCAGCCGCACTTGGGTGTGCTCTGCTTTTCCTAAACCCATGTGTTTAAATCCATGCCTAGAATATCTTTCCAAACTCCAACTCTGCCTCACACTGACCCACCCCGTGAAGTCAAGAATCCTGGTTTCCCCTGAGCGATCTCTGAGAGAACTCGGGCCAGCAGAACGGCACAGTGGGTAAAGGCACTTGCCATCAGACCTGGCAACTGGAACTCAATCCCAGGGACCCACATGGTAGAAGACAGAACTGACTTCTGAAAGTTGTCTCTGACCTCCGCATATGTATCCACACTGATACAAATGCACATCAAATAAACAAAAATGTAATAAAACAAAAACCACAGCTCAGGTGCCATAGGTGTGGAGCTCTGTGTCTGACCTCTGCTCCACTGCTTCTGACACCAGCCATGCTCAGGCTGGGACCTGGTTAAACGTGCCATTAGATAGGGAAGCCATAGGTGGAGTGTTAGTGGGTGCTGGGGATATCTCAAGGTTTGGCCGTCCCTTGGATGGACAACCATCACCCCTAACTACCCCAAAAAGGTGAAAAGATGGACATGCCATGGGCTGATAATACTATCTGCAAGAGGCGAGGTGGTGTGCCATGTGCTGGGTGCTAGTGGAGCAGCTGCAGACCCATGCCGTCAGTGTTAAAGATACTGACGCTTGTGTTTCAGTTACAGCCACTTTGAGTTGCCTGTTAGCTGCTGTCGAGAGTTTGCCACATGCTGCTCCTTCCTTGAGTGTCTTTGGTCTGATGATGCCCAGTGTGGCTCAGTGCTGCCTCATCTAGAAGGAAGGTCAAAATATTTCCGAGTCATGCAGAAAAGGAGTCTTCTGTCTGCATAGGAGGTAGTACTGCTTATGGTTGAGCTTTGCAGGTGTCTGGCTGGGGCGAGCTCAGGTTACAACAGTGTTAACACTTCCTTCAGGGATAACAAGTTACAGCCCTGTTGTCTGGCCCAAGTTTGCCCTTTCTGATTCCCCACCCCCACCACAAATATACTTTGTAGCTTGCTGCTGCTACTCAGTATTCTCTATTGTTTTCTGGGCAGAATCCACTCCCAGTTCCCTTCTTGACCACCCCTGAAACAGATTGGAAGACCACACCTACTTGAATGATCCATACTGAATTCTCACCAGAGCCTACAAGAAAGAAATGCCTATGCTTTACAGAATAGATGTCCTTGTGGTCCCTGGTGTCCTCAGCACAGGGTGCCTCTGTGGTGGAGGTTGTCAGTCTCAGGCCCAGCATGGCCTTTCAGTTAATAAAATTGGGAGCTACAACAGCCCTTTCCTTTGGTTTTATGGCTTGTAGCATTTTTGTATCTGTACTTGGCATTCTTGCCTCCTTTGCACTCTGGTTTCCTTTTCAGCTCTTGTTAACTTAAACATTACTGGTTGTGGGTGCACAGATCTCACCCTAGGCTGGGAGAGGGTAAGCATGTGTCCTAGAACTCCAGGTCATACTGCCAGGCTGGGATATACTTTCATGCCAGCATCATGGCCTAGATCATCCGCCCCCTCTGGTTTTTTCAGACAGGTTTTCTCTGTGTAACAGCTTTGGCTATCCTGGAATTCACTTTGTAGACCAGGCTGGCCTTGAACTCAGAGATCTGCCTGCCTCTGCCTCCCGAGTGCTGGGATTAAAGACATGCGCTGCCACCACCCAGCTACCTAGATATCTCTTAAAGGACATAGGGACAGTCCTGTGAGTCACAAGGTCTGAAGAACTCAGGAGAACAGCAGGTTTGAGTTCATCCACATGAGACTTGTGAGGCAATGTGGCCAGAACGAGACATTGGGCTATTGGCTGAAGCCTGCTTCTAGAACAAACTAACAATAATGGACCCGACAGATGTCTTGACCAGGCCCTCCTGCATGCTCTCATGCCCCTAGATTGTTCTTTGAGATGGGTTTAGAAGAGTGAACCTGGTTGGAGAGAGGACTGCCTTCCTGATCATCACATACTGCCCCTCAGGGGCACTATCTGCTCCCCAATCTCTCCTGCTGGTGGTAGACTCAATGGCTAGCCTTCTCCCACCAAATAAACCTCTACCTGTGAACAATGGGCAAAGACAGGATGGAGTGACCCCAAGCCTGTTCCCAAAACATGCTGTAACACTGCTTTCCCTGGCTCTTACACTGGGACACGGCATTACTCCAGGTCTGAGCACACAGTCTTCATCTCAGTCATTGCAGGCCTCTATCTTCTGCCCCATTCCCAGGACCTTGTCAAGGCCCTACAGAAAAGGACACAGAGCTGGTTTTTCCCAAGAGAGGATAGGCCAGGGGACTAGATGAGCTCATCTGTGTCTACTTAAGATGCTTTCTGTGGCAGGGAGGGTCTAGTGATATGTTCATGGTGACTAAACTGTCCTGACTAGAAATGGCAGTGGGTTGGTATAGGCCAGCTCTGTAGCACAAATCTTAGATGGTCTTATTAATAATAACAAACCTGGAGCCAGATATTGGGGTGAATGCTGAATGACCAGAGAAATAGAACAAGCCATAGCCACCTCACCTTGCCAATTCTTCAGCTGATCCTGTTTCCTCAGACTGGAAGCCTGTGTCCTCATCCGAATGGATCTCAGCTGAACTGCTGCTCGAAAGCCTAAAAGCTTAACCAGCACTAGTTACTGTTTTTCACGCCTTATATACCTTTATGCTTTCTGCCATCACTTCATGGGATTAAAGGTGTGTGTCACCATGCCTGGCTGTTTCCAGTGTGGCTTTGAACTCACAGAGATCCAGATGGATCTCTGCCTCTGAAATGCTAGGATTAAAGGTGTGTGTGTGCCATCATTTTCTGGCCTCTATATCTAGTGGCTGTTCTGTTCTCTGACCCCAGGTAAGTTTATTAGGGTGCACAATATTTTGGAGAACACAGTATCACCACACAGCTCGGAGCCCAACACTGGGCCAGTTCTCATTGCCTGGGACCCTGCAGAAGGCAGGGGCGGCTTCAGTCACAGGCAACAGTCTCGTCAGTACAATGTGCTCATCCCATTCAACAGCTGGGCTTGGTATGGAAGGACAATAGGCAGCAGCCTCAATCTAATGCCAGACAGCAGCTGGGCGGGCAGTGGTAGGGGCTGGGAGTTAGGGTTGAGTATCCTGCTAGTCTGTGATGAAGGCTCAACACCTTACTATGTCCAGTGATGCCAGGAAGTTGTCTAAATGCACTTTACAGTTATGAATCCTGGGGTAGGGGATCCTTTCCTCTGTAGAAAAACAAGTTTTTAAAAACACCTATTTTACTAGCAAATCACACAACTGCCAAGATGATTTTTTAAATGCTTTAATGTTCAGCAAATGAAAGTGTACTTCAACCATCAGGCCAGTGGCTCTTCAGCCTGATAGTTCTGCCTTTATTCCACGTCCTTAATTGGTCTCTTCCAAGTTATTAAAATTACAAAAATAACCGCTAAAAATTCTCTGTATCTGGCATATAAAAACAAAGCCAGAGGTATCTCAGTAGTTACCTTAACACAAAACATTTCAGAAAAAACACATCACAGGTTTAACTTCTGCAGTATTTTTCTTCATACAAAACACTAGTAAAATAGGCTTCTTAAAAATTAAATAGTGAAATACCAACCAAATTATATACATAGTTACAGTACAAGTGAATGAGGCAAAATATCCAGTTCTGTTTCCCAGATGGGGGAGGCCTTCTGTGCACAGTTTATGCTGTGTGAACTCCAAAGACACCTTTCCTGAGGCCAGTGCACACTGGAGTGTCACAGGACAAGCAGATGCAAAGAGTGGGCATCCAGAGCTGAGTGGCTCCTCCTTCAGAGGACAGTGAGGGTGGCGTCTTATTGCTTGCTGACTCTCGGTCCTCTGGTCCCATGCACCTGCTCCTCTCCTCACACTGTGGGCATAGAGGGAACCAACCAGGAGAAGCAAGAGGCTGGCTCAGAGGCTTCGCCATCCAAGCAGAGTGGATGCTGATCTTCTAGACCAGTCAGGTGCTCTGATGGTCTGACGACACAGCAGAAGCCCCACTCAGCATCTCTGCTGGATGGTCACATTCTCAGGAACCTGAGGACAGGCAGTGAGGCTCGCTCACTGGGGCGTCAGGGCCACCTGGGCTGAGGGTCTATGTGCGGCGCCTCTTGGCAGCGCTGGGGCTGGAGGGATTGCTGTTGGCAGTCAGGACCTTGTCAGTGACCCGGCTGCGCTTCCTCTTGTCTGCCCCTTCTTTGCACCCCAAGTCTGAGGAGTTCTTCTCTTTGTCTTTGCTGGATTTTTCTAATGCTTTCCCCAAGCTCCCTGAAGATGAAAAAACTGAGAAACAAAATCATTTGGCTGAAAACAGAACATACAGAAACTCATTCCATTTTCCTAACGTTCCCCTGAGTAGGGCTCCTGTACAGCTGGGCTAGAAGAGAAACCTAGTCTCCCTAGGGGTCCCCTGTCTGAGCACACCTTGATGCTTCCAGGCTTGGCCTTGGTCTCAGGCAAAGGCACAGCTGAATGTTGGCCCCTTGCATGGGCCTTCAGGGGCCCTCCTGCCTAAGGTGATCTGCCCTGAGTTCATCTTTACGTATATCCTCTCTCCCTCTGACTCCATGGCTTCCTGATCTCAATGTGCCTGAGGATGGTTTCAGGACTGAGGAGATAGGGGCTAAGCTCCAAGGGCATTCCACACTTACCATCATCAGCCCCATTGTGGGGGTCCACATCCTCCTTCATCTCCTCCTTCATTTCCTCTTCAATGACCACTTTTCCTGTGGAGGAGACAGCTGCCGTTCACTGGAAACCCACGGTGGTGGCCAGCGCTGGGGGACGGTCTGGCCATGACTGCTTCCGATTCTCGCTGCCCACACAGGCCTCGGCGTCCATCACGAGATGGCATCCATCAGGAGACTGCCTCTGAGCACCGCTCTCCCCAGCCCTTGGTTCCCAAAACCTCCCAGGTGCCACTGGAGGCGGGGTCTGAGCGGGATCCTTACACCTCCCTGGAGGCCCCAGACCTCCCCACCTTTGGCCTGGTCCGGCTTTTTTTATTCCCAGCCCTGACGGTGGCCGAGTCTCACCTTCTCGGACCTCCTGAATGATCTCATCTGGAAGGACAAAGTTCCTCTCTGGATTTGGGAATGGCAGAATCTCAGACTCGTGCTGCCGGCACAAAGCATTTTGTATTTTCAAGAAACAGAAAACAGGATGTCAGCTCACCAAGATGTACAGGAGCAGGCTGGAAGCTGCCAGCTGGTGGGGCTCCTTCCTCTAGCTTGCAGAGTCTACCTCAGCTGGGCTTTTCAAATGATTAGGGAGAGCTAGGCTAGCTCCAGCCCAACAAAGCCAGAGAAAAGGACCAGGTTTGTGCCACTGAGAGGATCCTGAAGACATGGCAGCCCTGACGATATCCACACTAGGACCTGACCTGGCTCACCACTGTGGCATTCCCACCAGGACGATGTTCCTCATGCACACATGACCACAGGCATCTACAGCCCCACCCGTCCTGGTACCTAGCTACACTGCCCGTCAGACACCATAGACAAATCTGACCAGCTGGTTACTAAGTTACCCTGCATACCTGTCAGACACTGCCAGCTCTCCAAACTGGTTATCTATCTACCACCCATCAGACACAGCTATCTGTAAGCTCCCAGAGGTGTTCAAATTCACCTCGATACCTCAGATAAGGCCAGCCTCCACCTAAAGCACTCCGGACCTCTGCTTTTCACTGTGGCTGATACTTCTCTCTGCATCTCAGCACCCAACTATTTCCCTGGAGACTTTTTGTGACCACCCAAAATCTAAAGTAGGTTCCCTGAAAAGTGGTCAGAGACCATTACTAGTTTGTGCTTTTCATAGTAGGACTTGAGCTTTCCTGAGGAAGGGCCTCATCTACTGAGATCACCTCAGCTCTCTGCACAGCAAACCCCAATGAGCAGTGGGCTCTGTCCTGAACTACAGCTGATCCTAGGAAGACAGGATGCGGGACTTGTCTCCACCTTCAGCCCATGATGGGTGGGCCACGGTCCAACTCACCAGCGCCTGCATGTCATACATAGTGCTCAGATGGTCCCAGATGACCTTGGATGGGACCTGGCGCCCAATATTCTGGCTGAACTTGTCTCGAATACAAATCATGTGGAAGTGTCGATTCACCCCTGAGAGGCAGGACAGTGGGTTAAGGGTTAGGGCACAGCTCTGTGCAGAGAGCATGGATGTTGAGGGGCAGGAGTATGAAATGGCAGGTGGGGTGTTGCAGGATGGAGGTGTCAAGGCAAGTGGGTGTTTCGGGAGCGAGGGTGTACAGTAGGCGGGTCCAGGGCAAGGGGGCTGCAGAGGCGGGGAGAGTGGAGGCGTTCCCTAGGGTAGGAGTGTCTCAAGGGCAGGAAGGCCAGGGGTAAGCCCAGGGAGAGGGCTTCCCGGGCAGGAAAGTCATGGGGTCCTGGACTAACAGGCTACTCCGAAGTGGGAGGTCCCGTCTCGGGAGAGGTAGCAGGCTCCGCCCGCCCGCCCGCCCGACGGTTTAGCCCGCCCCACCCCCACGCGGGTGCGCGGTGCGGCGCTCACCGACAGGCTTGTGGCCCAGCATGGCGTGGAAGAGGCACACCTCCACCTCAGGGCTCCACACTACCGTTTCCTCAGCAGGGCTCGGGGCTGCCTCGCCTGGGCCCTTGTCGCCTGGGGCTCCCGTGCCGCCCACCTCGGCCTCCCCCATGGCCGCCGGCGAGCGACAAGCGCCCGGCAAGAGAAGGGTAGCTACGGGCTCTGCGCAGGCGCAATCGGCGCGGAGGGCGCGCACTCGCTGGGCTCGGGAACGCGGCTTACCCGCGTCCGCGCAGGCGCAACAGAGACTGGCTTCCGGTGCCGGCAGCGCCCCCTGGTGGTCAACCCTTTCCCTGCCTCCGGCTCTGTCCAGAGAGGAAGCTGGCACAAATCTTTAAAAGAACACCAGCTGGGCGTGGTGGCACGCTCCTTTAATCTTAGCACTCTGGAGGCAGAGGCAAGAGGATCTCTGAAGACTTCCAAGCCAGCCAAAGCTACATAGTATGATACACACGCCCCAAAGTTAAATGTGTTAAAAAAGATCCCGGCTTCACCTGAGTTGATGGAAAAGAACTCAGAAGTAACAGTGCCAGAAGTGACAGGCTGTGTCTCCCCCTGCCAGTGATAAATCACACAGTATGTAAATTACATCTCAATAAAGCTGTTTTTTTTTTTTTTTTTAAAGCCAGGGGCTAGTGAGATGGCTCATCCATTAGAGATGCTTGTGCACAGGCCCTGATAACTGAAGCTCCACTCCTGGGTCCTGGAGGGGGCAGGAGAGAACCAACTCTTGAGAGTTGGACTCTAACCTCTATATCCATACCATGATATGTGCACACTTGCGCGCGCGCTTGCACACACACACACACACACACACACAAACACACACAAACACACACACCATAAATAAATAAAAAAATAAACGCCTGCTTTTGTAGCAGCAAGGCTCTGCTTATCTTTGAGTGGTCTTGGCCTGGGTGCTCATGACAGACCCAGAGTCCAGGGCTTCCTTGGCATTGGAAGACAGAAATCTGAGTCCTTCCAGCCTTGGCATCTACTTCTACTTTCGTCCTGTGCCCACAGTTGAGCCCCTCCAGAAGTGGGTTGGTGATTAACACAGACTATCAGCCTTAAGCATGTGAACCCTCAGCTGGGTGGTGGTGGCACACACCTTTAATCCCACCCAGCACTCAGGAGGCAGAAGCAGGCAGATGTCTGTGAGTTCAAGGCCAGCCTGGGCTAGTGAGTTCCAGGAAAGGCATGAAACTACACTGAGAAACCCTGTCTTGAAAAGCCAAAAAAAAAAAAAAAAAAAAAAAAAAGTGAGCCCTCTCTGAGGTCTCAGTCACCCCAGTCAGCTGTGCATGAGCTCTACCTGTCACTCATAAAGGCTACTCTACTCACTCACCCCTCTGCTATGCCCTCCATGTCTAGGTTTCAGAATCTCTTTCAGCTGTGTGACTGAGAGCCTCTGTAAGACTGTGTTTCCCTGTGTGCCATGGAGCCACTGTTAATCCCATACCCTCGGTACTGATAAGAATTGTCTACCGGTTGCCAGTCCTGGCTCTGTACCTGCCCCTCATTCAGGCCTGTAACCAGACAATGCTCACAATAGTGAGCAGGGCACCATGGAGGGTGCAGGCTCTGGCCAGATTCATTGTCTGAGACAACTCAGGGCTCAGAGCCAGTCAGCAGTCTGTGGCCAGGCCTCAGTTTTCCCACTGTGGAGGTGTGGCTGGTGAGAAGAGCCTCTCCAGGCATGGGGAAGATGCAGCCCAATGGAACTTCATAAGGGGGCTGAGGTCACTGCTGTCATAAGGAGTTATAATACACCTGGGAGTTATGATACCACAGAGCCTGTGCCCTTGCCTCTGTCTGTCTGGCATGCAGAACTTGCCTTAATTACTATAAAGCTGGGGTGAAGCATAATCTGCCACCTGGGACCTGCCATAAAGCAAGTTTCCAGCCTGAGACCTACCACACATTAAGTACCCAGGAGCAGGTGTTCAGAATAATATCATGGTTGTTCTCTGGACACCCGGGGCATGGGGGACCCTGCTGCCGACAGCTTCTGGCTCTGATTCACCTTATTCTTACCCCTTTCAATTCCTTTTTCAATTCCCTTGTGTCACCCCCAGCCTCCCCTTCCTAGCTGATCCTCTGTTCTGTGTGGCCTTTGTGTACCACTGCACTCAGATCATATCCCACCAGACCTGACATCTGCAGACACCTGACTGTCATTCTGAACATATCCTGGAATGTGTGACTGGGAATCAGACTTGATGCCTGTGGTGGTATTCTAATTGTACTGAAATGTGATTTTGATTGTATGTTAATAAATAAAGTTGCCTGGGGGTCAGAGCTATTAGAGCCATAGACAGAGTGTGGCGGTGGTGGCACATGCCTTTAATCCCATAGATCTCTGTGTGTTCAGGGATACAGCCAGCATTGGAGACATATGCCTTTAAGACCTAGGGGGCTGTACATTCAGACAGTGACGAGGCAGTCACGTGTTTGGGTTTACAATCAATGAGAAGGCAGAACAATAATACTATAAAAAAGACGTACAGACAGGATATAGCTCTCTTTCGGGAAGCTGGGACAGCAGAAGGAAGGGTGAGATTTTAGCTCTGAGTTCTGACCTCTTGGCTTTCTCTTTTACATTGTTTCTGTGTTTCTTATTTAATAAGACGGTTGGTTACATCTACAGATGCCTGTAGACAGGTTGAATGTTTTAGAAGAGAATGCCTTCATTCTTTCCTTCTGTGAAGCTGCAGCAGGTTTCTGCAGAACAGACTCCATGCCAGGGAACAGGAAGAGACTGAGCACTGAGATCAGCAACTAGGACTCTGCCTACTGTCTCATGACCCAGCTGACTTCCTATTTTCATGAACAGGAGAGACAGCTAGAGCTAGACACGTGTAGGATCTGGAATACAATCCCATATATTTAAGAGGAAGCTGTGCTTGTTCATTTTGTAGCTCTTCTGAGATTACTTTATAACAAGGAGCTGTAGAGAAACTACTAGCCCTTGATCATATGTGTACTCCTGCAGCCTGGGTTCCTGGGTGTCCAACAAGTCATCCCAATAAGTAGCTTCAAAGTGAATTCATATCTATTGGTAGCCGAGAGGCTCATTCAAGTCTGCTAGAGGAGTCCCTTTGGCTTGGAGCAGGTGTCTGGAGAGTACTTCACTCACTTGTTGTGAAAATTACTGGTGAGCTTTGCTCACATTTGTCTTCTCTGTGAGGTCTTCAGGCAGTTCCAGGGTGCCAGGACTGTGACTGGCTTTGTAGCATGGCTCCCTTTTTCCCAGATGGGGTTAGCATATAAAGTGGACAGTGATAGCTGCTGATGGGTGCACTAGCCAATTGGTCAACCCTTTCCTCATTTGTTGAGATCCCTGCTGCTCAAATCTCTTTTACAAGATGTATATGAGTGCTAGAACTCTTTTTTCTTCTGAGACAGGGTTTCTCTGTGTAGTTTTGGTGCTTGTCCTGGATCTCACTCTGTAGACTGCTGTGGCATGGTCTGTATGTCAAATTGCTCTGATTGGTCAATAAATAAAACACTGATTGACCAGTGGCCAGGCAGGAAGTATAGGCGGGACTAACAGAAAGGAGAAAAGAAAGAAGAGGAAGGCGGAGGGAGTCACTGCCAGCCACCGCCAGGACAAGCCGCATGTGAAAATGCCGGTAAGCCACCAGCCACGTGTCAAGGTATAGATTATAGAAATGGATTAATTTAAGATGTAAGAACTAGATAGCTAGAAGCCTAAGCCAGTAGGCCAACTAGTTTAAACAATATAAGTCTCTGTGTTTACTTGGTTGGGTCTGAGCGGCTGTGGAATTGGCAGGTGACAGAGATTTGTCCTGACTGTGGGCCAGGCAGGAAAACTCTAGCTACAGTAGACCAGGCTGGCCTCGAACTCACAGAGATTCTCCCGCCTCTGCCTCCCGAGTGCTGTGATTAAAGTCATGTGTCAGCACTGCCTGGTGAGTGCTGGAATTCTTGATCAGGAAGTGGGGGAGGGTTTAGATTGGGCCCAGATGTTGTGTGATATTTTGTTTGTATTTTGACAAATAGAGCTTGTCTGAAGTCAGAGGGCCGAGCTAGTCACTAGTTAACCATAGAAGTCTGTAGGTCTGTACAGAGAGGAGACAGGAAGTGACAAGGCGGGCCAGAGATAGGACCTTGGCCCTTTTGGTCAGAAGAACTGGAGAGGCAGGAAGTGACTGTGGCTGCTCTCCTGCCTCTCTGATCTTTCAGGTTTTTACCCCGATATCTGACTCCTTGGACGATGGGCTGGTGTCTCCCCTACTCTGCTTTCTCCTCTCACCGTCTCTCCTGGACTTTCCTGCCTGGCTCCATCCTGTCCTGCCATAAGCCAAAGCAGCTTTATTTATTAGCCAGTGGGAGTAACACATATTCACAGCATACAGAAATGTATATATGGTATGTTCTGACAAAAATAACCTTAAGTTTGTATCAATATATAAAAATACCTTATACAAGATTAATAGAAATGGACTGAGTTAAGTTATAAGAGCCAGCTACCAAGAAGCCTGACCCATAGACCATTTCTACTCTTATTCAAGGTATTGTACCTATACAGCTCATTTAACAATGTAGTGTAAATTTCTACTCCTTGAAAGTTATTATTACAAACTATTTAGGATAATAAAGAAATGAAGTCAGTAGTTACTCACCTATTACAATCAAATTTGTAGTCATGTTAGGTACGTTTTCAAGGTCAAACAGAGATATAGTTTAGATAGACAAGTGGCCTTCAAACACTTCAGAGACCTACAGACTATGGCATTTAAATGTTTTAATAACATAAGGTTTTGTTTTTGTTTTTGTTTTTGACAATGAGATATATCTGTTCATGGCAGCACCAATCTACTTCAGAGAAGATGATGGGTATCAAAGAAACTCCATATGGAGTTTACTTTCTTTGTGGCAAAACTTAGCCACTGGGCAAGAAAGTGCCCTTGCCTCAACTGCTGACAGTATGCTGTCCAAAATTGGACAAGCAGGACATAAAGGAAAATGACTGCCGAAACTTGTCAAGACAAGGTGGGACAGTCCTTCAAAAATCTTGCTTCACAGAAAAGTCTGTCAGATATTCTAGGCCTGTAGGCTGAAGAAGAATGCCACAACCTTACAGAGGAACCCTGGGTGACTGTCCAGGCAGCCAGCTGTTTCTGTAATTCCTTAATTTTGGAGGTTGTTTGCTCTGCACTTCCTGTTTACTCAGGTAATATTATATCCTTTTCAAGTCTCTGATGGAGTTGAAGACTAGGTAGTTTTATAGTTTTCCTTGTTAACAAATTCAGAAAAGAAACTCACAAAGAGGTGTAAAGTATATAAAGTTGAGAGACACAGAATGATAGTTTGGGGTTGGTAATGCAAGTTAGGATGGAAAGTGAATTAGGTACAACACTTTGGACTCAACAGGATAGGATAGATCATGGAGTATTTTCTCTGAATTTGTCAAATGCTTATTGAGTATTAATTTAATTATTGCCTGTATATATTTGTATATAGTTATTGTACTTATTGTATATAGTTTTTCTATGTTAGTTAAAAGTGAAAGGGCTTTCATTTAGACAAAAAAGGGGAAATGTTGTGTGATATTTTGTTTCTGTTCTGACAAATAAAGCTTATTTGGAGTCAGAGGGTGGAGCTAGCCACTAGTTAACCATAGAGGTCTGGAGGTCTATACAGAGAGGAGATAGGAAATGATAAGATGGGGGCAGAGACAGGATCTTGGCCCTTTTGGTCAGAGGAACTGGAGAGGTAGGAAGCCACTGGCGGCTGCTCCTCTGCTTCTCTGATCTTTCAGGTTTTTACCCCATATCTGATTCCTATTTTTTATTTATAAGATTAATTAGATTTACACCTCACCCAGATAAGAAATAAAGGCACTAGAAAGGCTCTCCCTTGTTTAATGAATATACAAGCCTTATAGTTTATATGCCAGTCTTGTATAAGTTTGACCAGTATGAACTATTCCCCAGACCACCTTTAGGTCTTAACTAAGTGTCATCTCTTTCTATTTATCCATTTATTTATTCACCTTCTCATGTATCTCAGACTGGCCTGAAACTCACTATATGGCCAAAGATTACCATAAACTTGAATCCTCATTCTAGGCTAACAGGTACGTGCTGATATATATGCTGGGGACTGAATTCAGGACTTCTTGCATGCTAGGAAAACAGTCTACAAACGGACATCATCTCTAGCCTCCCAAATGGCATTTCTGGTCTGAGGATCTGATGTTGTCTCTGGAAGGTGGTGGTCATTGCTAATAAGAGAGAGCCTGTCCCCGCTCCCAAAGGAACATTTAGCTCTCGGTCACAAGAACTGGATCCAATGGGAGGAATATTTGTAAAAGATCTGGTCAGAAGGGACCTTTTGTCCACCTGCCTTTGGTCACACTGTCTCCCTGCAGACTGCATCTCTGCAGTAGTAAAATTTTCCACAGCATGGCTGTCCAGACTCTGCTCCCTTACAGAATTCTGGAGACCTAGGACTCTGGAGGACAAATTCTGGAGTCAATCTGCCTGTGGATCCTATTCACATTAGTGTTCACCTAATGGCCACTAGGTGTCCTCTGGACCCCGCCTGAACATATCAACACTGAGAACAGCTATGCTGTCCTCTGCAGGCTGTGGAGCATTGGGGAAGTAAGGAGCCTAGAACTAAGCAGCCATCAGATAGGACCTGGACTTTCCAGTTTAGGCCCAGTCTTTTCCTACTGGGATTGCAGCCAGGTAGGAAACCCATGGCCTGATTATCACAGCTTATCTCCATCTCTGTTATCGTCCTCTTTGTGGTAAGTTGATATGATTAAGGACCTATGTGATTATTTCTATTCTTTTCAAAGCTGTTTGTGGTCTTTGAAAGTCATGGACTTCCCTGGACCTACAAAGGCGATCAGGCAAGGACCTGCTGCAGACAGGCTGCCAAGTCTTGCCTGTAGGGGGCACTGCCCACCAACTCTTTGGATGCAAACCTCCATTCTAGCTCTGAAACCTGCCAGCAAGACCCAAGGGAAGGTGCACCCCCCAGCCACTCAAGTGTTTTAATGGAACCCAACTCTTCAGAAGGGGCCTATGAAGGATTGCCATGACACCCAGAAGGCAAGTGTCCTTTCTGGGGTTTGGCTTGTTTTAGGGGATCAGATTCCAGGACCACTCTGAGACATGCCACCCCATGGCAGGGTTGTTTTGAAGGTCAAATGGGGGTGTGGTTGAGACTCAGCTGGTGCTCACCATCTTTGTTTCCTAGTCTTGGGAAGGATGAGAGCTTCCTGTCTGTCTGCTGTCTTCATGTGTGCCAACGACTCCTCTGTCACAGCCCTTCATTATTATGAACCACACCTGGCTGGCAGAACCTTCCTTCTGATGCTAAGGAGTGACTTAGGGAGTCAAGAAGCTTTGTCCTGGCCAGCTGAGGGATGCGGAAGAGGGTCTTTGCTCACATGGCCAGCAGTGGCATCTTTCAATCAGTATTGTGTCACTAAACTTTGGCCTCTGGAAGATGGAGAAGCTGAGGCACAGGAATGTTGGGTAAATGGGTGAGGGAGGCAGGTTTCACAATGTGCCCCCGAACACCAGCTGTTCCCTACTCTGGAAGTGTTCCGGCCAGAATTGTTCTCCATGTCTCTTGTCTGATGACTCACCTTTTTCTCTGTCCCCAGTAAGCCCTGCTGGTTTCCTGTGGATGGAGAGGTGTAGGATAGCCAAAGGCAATGGGGAGCTGATTGAGGTTTTTATCCTTCGCTGGAGGGAGCACGCACAGGAAGATGTTCTGCCTGGGATGGAGCTAGTAGCTTGGGATTAGACCATAGCACAGTGTGCAGGCAGCTGCTCATGGTCTCAAGGGCCTTCCTTTTAGCCATTCAGGGTCTCTAGTTGTTGATCTTAGAATGTTTATTGACGTCAGCTTTGAACATTACTCATGACTCAGCCAAATGTCAGCAATAACTCTGCTCATGGGGCCACCTCCCCCTCCTATTTTTGTAACAGTAAGGCTTTCTGTTGTCTGGTGCAGAGTGCCTTTATTTTCATCTCAGATCCCTGGGGCCCTGAGCAATTATGACTTCCACAGCACTAGAAGACGGTGATGCATCTGTCACTCCTGCTGTGGGGGCTATGCCTATGTTACTAATCATTTCAATATCAAGTAGATCCAGTGTGACCAAGAAGGGTTCAATGTATCTATAAAAGGATTAACATGGTCCCCATTAATCTAGCTTTCAGAGGGCAGTTCTGCTCTCTATGAACCGACAAAGATAACAACCAGTGTTCTCTTTGTAGAAGCAATTCTCTTCACAGACATGAGGAATCATTCTGAGATAGTTCGGTCAGTACAGTGCTTGCCATGCAAGTGTGAGGAACTGAGTTTGACTCTTAGGATCCGCATTTTAAAAAAATCCCAGCACTCAGGACACAGAGGCAGGTGGATCTGTGTGAGTTCGAGGCCAGCCTGGTCTACAAAGAGAGTTCTAGGACAGCCAAGGTTGTTACATAGAGAAACCCTGTCTCAAAATAAATAACTGAAAACAAACAAATGAATAAGTTAATGGTGATATGGATCAGTAATCCCAGGGCTGGAAAAGTTGAGACAGGCAAATTCCTAGGGCTTTGTGGTGGAGCCTCAGCTAAGTGGTGGACCTCCAGGCCACCTGTGAGAGACCCTGTTTCAAGAACAAGTTGGATGGTTTCTGAGGAATAATACCTCAGGTTGTCCTCTGGCCTTGACACTTTTTCTCTTATAAACAGGTGTGTGTGTGCACACACATTCTTCTCAATCCAGCTTCTGGAGACTAGCTCTGTTCTTTCCCAGAACAAGCATGGAGAGTGGCAGTTTTCTCTTTGCAGAAGGAGCCATTCTTTTTACAAGAAGAAGCACTCTGAAACAAAGTTTCTTCTGCCCCCAAAATCCTTGAGGCAGCCCTGGCACATCACAGCTTTGCTGTGAGTCCTATGCAAATCTGAGGATTAAGGACCATAGGTTGACTTGGTGGATACAAACTGCACTCAAGTGAAGATGAATGGAGATGAGGAAGTGTCAACCAGCCTCCCCATGTGGCATTGTGGCCAAAGGCTGACATTTCACATGGGAGAAAGGCATCATTGCTGTGGGATGGTCTGTATGTCAAATTACTCTGATTGGTCAATAAATAAAACACTGATTGACCAGTGGTTAGGCAGGAAGTATAGGCGGGACTAACAGAGAGGAGAAAAGAAAGAACAGGAAGGCGGAGGGAGTGACTGCCAGCCACCGCCAGGACAAGCAGCATGTGAAGATGCCGGTGAGCCACGAGCCACATGGCAAGGTATAGATTTATAGAAATGGATTAATTTAAGCTATAAGAACAGTTAGCAAGAAGCCTGCCACGGCCATACAGTTTGTAGGCAATATAAGTCTCTGTGTTTACTTGGTTGGGTCTGAGTGGCTGTGGGACTGGCGGGTGACAAAGATTTGTCCTGACTGTGGGCCAGGCAGGAAAACTCTAGCTACACATCATGAGTGTTCTGATGAAAGTAAAGTAACCATCAGTCCCCAAAGAATTTGAAGCCAGCTCTGATTTACTCTGCTTCTCTCCTTCCTGCTAAGGTTCTCCCTCTTTCCCCTTGTACTGGCTGGTTTTGTGTGTCAACTTGACACAAATTAGAGTCATTAGAGAGAAAGGAACCTCAATAGTTGAGGAAATGCCTCCTTGAGATCCAGCTGTAAGACATTTTATCATTTAGTAATCAATGGGGGAGGGCCCAGCCATCCCTGGGCTGTTGGTCCTGGGTTCTATAAGAAGATGGCTGATGAGAGACAGCTGGGACTGACCTACTCTGGTGATGGGATGGCCAAACACCCTAATAGTTGTGCCAGAAACCCCATCCAAGTACTGAGGAATCTGGATGCAGACATCAACGGCTAGGCTCCAGGTGGAGTGCTGGGAGTCTAATTAGCGAGAAAGAGGAGGGTTTATATGAGCGAGAATTGTTGAAATCAAGGTTGGATAAAGCACAGGGACAAATAGCCAAACGAATGGAAACACATGAACTATGAACCAAAGGCTGAGGGGCCCCCAACTGGATCAGGCCCTCTGAATAGGTGAGACAGTTGTTTGGCTCGATCTGTTTGGGAGGCATCTAGGCAGTGGTACCAGGTCCTGGGCTCGCTGCATGAGTTGGCTGTTTGAAACCTGGGACTTATACAGGGACGCTTGGCTCAATCTGGGAGGAGGGGACTGGACCTGCCTGGACTGAGTCTATCAGGTCGATCTCAGTCCTCGGGGGGTGGCCTTGATCTGGAGGTGGTGGGAAAGGGGGGCAGGCTGGGGGGAAGGGGAGGGGGACAGGAAGGGGGAGAACAAGGAAATCTGTGGCTGTTATGTAGAACTGAATAGTATTGTAAAATAAAATAAATTAATTAAAAAAAAAAAAAAAAGAAGAAGAAGATGGCTGAGCAAGCCATGGGAAGCAGCAGTAAGTAGCTTCCCTCCATGGCCTGTGCTTCAGCTCCTGTCTCTGGGATCCTGTCCTGTTTGAGTTCCTGTCCTGACTTCCTTCAGTGATGAACAGTAATGCTGAAGTGTAAGCCAAATAACCCTTTCCTCCCCAACTTGCTTTTTGGTCATGGTGTTTCATAGCAGCAATAGAAACTCTAGCTGGGACACCACTGAAGCCCCCGACCCCTGTTCAGCCCTCATTCTCAAAATGAAGAAATGAATTTGGAAGCCAGGTGGTGGCGCATGCCTTTAATCCCAGAACTTGGGAGGCAGAGGCAGGCACATCTCTGTGAGTTCAAGGACAGCTTGGTTTACAGAGCAAATTCCAGGACAATCAGGGCTACAAAGAAAAACTGTCTTGAAAAACCAAAAACAACAACAACAAAAATATATGGATTTGAACAACATCAGAAGGATATCAAAAATCTTCCTTTCCCAACAAAAGAACTTACTCAATTTATGTTCCCAGTCAGGGAATTTCCCTATGTGGGGAGGGATAGGATCTGTCAACCACATCCTTCCAATTCACAGGTCCAAAATTTTAACCAGGATCTGAGACCTCTGAGAGAAGAGCCACATAGAGAGGCTAATCAATTGACAGCATGCATGTCTGTGCCAGATCCTCTGGAAGTGGAGTTAGACAGTTATGAGCTGCCACGTGGATTCTAGGAATTGAACCCGGGACCTCTGGAAGAACAGAAGGTGCTCTTAATTGCTGAGCCATCTCTCCAGCCCTGAGCCTGATCAATTGGGTCAATTCCTTGGACCACAACTCTATTCCTGGTCCAAGTTGATGTCTATATTGAGTATTCTTTTCTCTGGTAGAGAGGAGAAGAACGAACACCTGGTGTAATGACAGCAGATGAAAAATTCTCCAACCCACAACCCACATGGGATGATAATGAGGCAGATCTCATTGAGGCTACATTCAGGATCTTTGAGACTCAATCAAGGGGGTGGGGGGAATCAGAGAATCAGTACCCTGCTCCCAGAATATGAATAGAGCCTTTGATGTACAACAAGGAAGGGAAGAAGGGCCTGTAGGGTTCCTGGAAAAGTTGAAGGAGCAGATGAGAAAGTACCCTGGATTAGGTGAAGAGCAGCCCTTAAGAGGAGGGATGCTAAAGTTATATTTTGTAACTAACAGCTGGACAGACATAGTGAGAAAGAATCTTCTGTGACTGAAGGCTGGAAGGACAGAAATTTAGGAGAGTTATTGAGAGAGGCCCAAAGGTCTATATAAAAATGGATGAAGAAAACAAAACAAAAGGTCCGGGGGAACGGCCCAGCGGTTAAGAGGACAGACTGCTTGTCCAGAGGGCCTGATTCAGTTCCCAGCACCCAGGCCAGGCAGTTCACAACTGCCTGTAACTCCAGTTCTAGGGGACCCGATGTCTCTCCAAAGATAATGTTGACAACTCTAAACCAAGTGATGAGGGTAAACCCGGTCCAAGTCAGTGGAGGGTTCCCAGTGGGGTCAGTGCAGGAGAAAGATCCCAGAGAGAACGGAGAGGCGAATGTTATACAAGTGGGGGGGGCAACACTTAAAAAGGAATAGCCTCATGAAAAGAGAACAGAAAATAAAAATTATTTATCCACGTCTTTTGACAAGGATTCAGGGAATCAAAGGTTTCTTTTTAGCGATTCCTGCTGGGAACCCTTGGTATATTTAAGGAAGGGATCAGAGAGAAAAGAAATTGCTCTTCTGGGTCAACTTTGGGCCTGCATGCTCCTCTCTATCCTAGTAAATGTCTTTTGTCATCTAAAACTGTAGGTACAGGGTTATCATGTAAAATAATTAAAATATTATTTAAAATGCTTTTCATGCAATGTATTTTGGTCATATTCTTTTGCTTCCCTCAGCTCTTCTCAGATTTCCTCCTCCACCCAACTTCATGTTCTCTGTCTATAAAAAATGAAAACAAAACAAAGAAAACACACATACAACAAAGAAAATGCACACACACACCAAAATGGAGTATGTTTTGTGTTGGACAACTACACCTGAGCATTAGGCCTGCCCTGGAGTGTGATTGATACACCCAACATCACTTCCATGAAAATAACCTGATTTCCCCTCTCCAAGCAGCTATCAATTGTAAAGCTGTGATACTTTGTGCCCATTTCCCATTCTCTGGCTTGACTTTGTCCAGGTCTTGTGTGTGTGTGTGTGTGTGTGTGTGTGTGTGTGTGTGTGTGTGTGTGCTGTCCCAGTCTCTGTGCATCATATGTGCATCAGCCTTGTTGTGCCTGGAGTAGTAGTTTCCTTGGAGTAGCCCCCCCCCCACTGTTGCTGAAATGTTGGTGGTGCTGTTTGGGGAGGTTACAGAACGTGTATGAGGTGTGACCTTGCTGGAGGAGTCACATCATTGGAAGTGACCTTCTAGGTTGCCATCTCTGCTTCCTGTGTGTAGTTGGAAATGTGATTGCTCTGCTTCCTGTTCCAGATACTTGCTGCCATGCCTCTACCACCACTATAGACTCTCCTTCTGGAACCATAAGCCCAAATAAACTCTTCCTCTGCAGGTTGTCTTGATTGTTGTATTTTATCATGGCAAGGAAAAGTCATCGATACAGCATCTGCAGAAAGACACTTGAGGTTGTCTGCTGGCCTCCACACACAGGTGTACACATGCTCATCAAGCATGTGCACCTGAGAGCATTCCCCACACATGTGTACCCATGTGTACAAACACAGACATTGAAAAAGTGTGGTGTGGGAAGGAAAGGAGATATTGGATGGAAGCCTACTCGAGTGGTGTTGCTCCCTTCTTCTTAAGAAACAAGGCACATGTATAATGTCATACATGGCTAGCCTGAGCCCTGGTTTTCTCACCACACAGAGTAGAATTTCTGATGAAGCCAGTATCTCCTGATGCTTCTTAAATAGAATAGTTTCTTCTCACTTTGAGCCAATAATGTCTGTAGGCAGAGACTATGACTATTGGGGTGGGGAAGGCAGAGAGGAATGTAGGAAGATCTGCCCAATGGGGCTGACCCCCTTCCTTAGCCCACCTCCAAGGGATCACATCTGGTTGTCCTCAAGCACTGGGGTCTCCCCCAGGGCTGCCTAGCTGTAGGATGCCTTTGTTCACAGGGAGATGAAGCCTTTGGGTGGAAGTGGCTCTGGGATCCCAGGAGCTAGGGTAGAGACATGTTGCTGCTTCTTCAGGGTTGTGGGTGGAAGGAGCACAGGTGTTCTTCCTCAGTGGCCCTAAAGGGCAGATCTTGACCCTCTGTTCTTACAGACAATGACAGTGACTATGCAGGCAGCTGGCTGCTGCTGACTGGAGAGGCATCCATACCTTGCCTTCCTACACCAAGTCCTCTGGTTTCTGAGGTGGTTAAAGAGCAAAGCAGACCCAGCTTTCTTTGAGGAATGGGGAGCCACTGGGGGGTGCTGGGGCTGTGGAGTGTGTGGAATTGAGGCTGTCGTCAGGGGCCCCAGGGGGCTGGAGTGGACCATATCCCTGTGGCTTGGAAGCTGTTCCTTTGGCCCAGGTGTAAATCTGTCATCTCCATAAGGGGGCCGTCACCCCAGCCAATGGTTCTCAGGGGGAAAGGAATAATTTATCAAATAAGCTGAGGTGCTTCTAGGGAGAAGAAGGAGCTATGGGTCACCAAATGGTGCAATAAACCCCACGGAAGATGTGGATCTGAGTCTAACCTGTTTGGTGCCGCACTGGCTCATAGGACAGATATACTGTCTGGTGAAAATGGGATGTGGATTGCAAATACTGAGAGCCTAGGAGCTGTGAGCTGGTGGCAGGCTGGCCTGTAGCTGGGGCTCCCTAATTGACCCCTGTCAATACAGATTTTTAGGAGCAGATATCCCTGGCTCAACTCTCTGGAGTGTCTATCTGAGATTCCCTTGCCCTTGACTATGCATGGGGATTGTGACTTCCAGCTCTGGAAATTACGGTCCTGTTTGGTCACTGTGCACTACCCTCTCACCCTGTCTTGGGCCGTCAGAGTGACCCATGTGGACCTGGAGCAGAGATACTCTGCCATCTGCTGGGATAAGTGCTCCATTAATTTATCTTCCTAGGATCGGCATGGTCAGGCTATGGTGACCCCTGCACAGCAGGCTAAGAAAGGATAGACAGACAAACTTGAAGCCAGGGATGTAAGCTAGCACTATCTCAGAGTGAGGGACCTCTTGTCCTTGATCCAGCTAGTTACAGCCAGCCTTATAAACCCTTCCCTCCCTCCTGGGCTGAGAGCCAGGGGCGCAGAGGTCTGCTCTCAGAACCACAGATCATCTGGGTCTCAGGGTGTAGGATATATACAGACTGAAATTTCTCTGGTCCTGCCAGGCCCCGAGGTTTAGACGAATCTCTCCCACCGCTGTCCCACAGCTGCTTATAAAATAATAACTAAAAGGCTTATATTAACACAAACTCTATGGCCTATGGCTCAAGCTTCTTGCTAGCTAGCTCTTTCATCTTAAATTAACCCATTCCTATTAATCTATATGTTGCCACATGGTCGAGGTGTTACTGGTCTGTGGGCATCTTGTTGCTCCATGGGCTGGTGTCTCTCTCAACTCCACCCTTCTTCATCTTGTCTTCAGTTTGAATGTACCACCTAACCTTATCCTGCCCTGCCATAGGCCAATGCAGCTCTATTTATTATCCAATGGGAGCCACACATATTCACAGCATGCAGAAAGACATCCATAGCAGATATACATACACACATACATACATACACACATGCATACATACACACATGCATACATACATACAAACAATCCCCAGCCACCTGGGCTCCTACAGGAAGGAGGGGCCCTACTCACTTGTCCAACCCATGTGACATAGGCAGCTCTTCTGTCTGTTGGTAACTGGAGCAAAGATGTGTCTGAAAAGGCTCAAACATGCCTGTTGGGTACTGCAACTGTGGCCAAACTAATTCCAAGAGCCAAAGGGCTCTCATAGCTCCCAGCCACGCAATGGTTAGAGAACAATGCTTGCTGTGAGCTTTGAGAAAGGCACTGTCTTCATCTGGCTTGTCCAGGGACTCGAGGCTGGTCCCCTTGGTGGGCTTTTCTTTCCGTGAAGTTTCTGGTCACTGAGGCTGGTGTTGCTTGGTTCTCTCAGGGCTGTAGTGAAGATGGGAAAGTGGGGCTGGCTAGCTGGGTCACTGAGAGCCCCCAGGAATTTCTTTTGTTCTTGGCAGTCAGCTGGGATGCCCCAGGTCTCTCTGCTTGGTTGGTTGTACCTCACTGGCTGCCTTCTTAGGGCTTGGCCTTTTGCCAACTTTGGGATCTAGGGCAAGAGATCCTCTCATGCTCTCTAGATTCCCAAGCTTGTAGAGTGTGGGTGCAGGAGACTTGCGCCCCTTCCTTTTCTTCCCTGGGTGTATGCTTTCCCTCTTTGGTTGAAGGAAATTACAAGTATTTATCATGTTTTCCTTCAAAGCTTCACACATTGCAATTGCTTATGAAATCTCAACAGACAGCTGACATATCCTCTGTTCCCTGAGGCTGAGCAGACTGGGGGTGAGAGGAGGCTGGCAAATACGGATCTCCTTCCCCGCCTCTTATAAGAGCGTTGTCAGGGCAGAGCCAGCAGCAAGTGTGAGTGCAGGGGCCAGCCTGGGCCCCAGAAGAGAGAGTAGACCACCCTGGAAGCCAGCCACTGGCTCCTGCCTCCTGCCTCAGTGCACTCACGGTAGATACCAAGGCCGCTGCCCACTGCTTCCCCATTCTTATCCTGCAGACCATCAAACCTGTTCCCACCTGTATGCCAGTGGCTTTCTAGGCAGCAGACACCAGACACTCTCTCTGTGGAGACCACATGTGGGGTAATGAAGCCTCAAGGAAACTTTGGACAGAGTTCTTGTGAACTCTGACTAGGAACAGAAGCCCACCTCCAGTTCCTAACATCTCCCATTTCTAGTCTTCTGTTGATCACTGAGCAGAAACTCTCCAGACATGGAGGGTCAGGAACAACGTTCGATTCCAGATGCCTGGGTTCCCAGCTCAGCCATAGCTAAAGGTCTTTGATGTGGGTTCAAGAGGACAATGAAATGGATTGTTGGGGGTAAGGAGTTTATTAGAAGAGTTATTAACATCATGGACAGACTGACAGACATCAGCAAGGAAGAGGTTCTGAGGAGTTCAGGTCCCAGCACCAGAGAGAGGTGGCATAATGTGGGCTATGAAAAGAGGAAATCAGGGTGTTTGTGGCAGAAGTGGGGTCTCTTTTTATATCTTTTTTGACAATGAGGGGGTTTACAGCACAAACCTGTAGCCAGACTCTCTGATTCTCAGGTAGGAATCAGGGAAGAGGGTGGGGAGCTGGATGTGTGGCCACAAATATCCTCTTTGATGTAAACTCACTTTTCTCAGTGAGAACCCCTGCAGTCTGTTAGAGATGCAGATAAGGTCTCAGTAGGGAGCCTGTGAGAGGGGAAGAACTTCAGTCTATGTGTGTGGGTGCCTGCAGAGGCCAGAAGAGGATGTTGGATCCTCTGGAGCTTGCAATCACAGGTAGAAAAATCTCTGAGATACAAGCAGTTTTGACATCACCTATTTTAGATACAACACCCCTGGGCTAATGTTGACTTCAGCCACTTCCACTGCTCCCAGAGCCCCCAGAGACCAGTAGTGGCTCACCATTAACTATTGGGGATTCAGACCCTAAAATCTCAAAGTCAGATCTTCAACACCCAAGTAAAGCAGGTCTCAGCAGAAGACAGCATCATGTTGGTGGGCATCACCAACAAACTCATAGTGATTGTCCAGGTCCTTACGGATCCCAAGGACAGCTTCCTTAAGTCCTGGGCAATGTGATGGAGGAGTCCCTGGTGCCCCATCCAGAAGCCTGTCTGTCCCCAAATATGGCTGCATTTCTAAAAACATCAGCAGCTCTGCAGACAGCATCACCTTTGACTATTTGGAGTGTTTCTTCAGTAAAAAACTAAGACCCTGTAATGCCCAAGCTGACTTTCAATTTTTAAGGTGTTTCTTTCCATTCTAGATTCTCCCAGCTACTTTGTGTATAAAATGTCTAGTCTCCTGGTAGAACAGTATCTGATGTCTGAAAGAACCACAGCAGGAGGCCAAGCTCACTTTTTCAAAGGCCTGGCCATGGACTAGGTCAAATGGATGAGATCATGTGGTCAAATGGCCATAGACTAGGTCAATGAGTACCAGAATCAGAGGTCTGGATCAGTTTTTGGATCTCAAAATTAGGATGCTAGATAGGAAAGGTAGCAACCCTGAGAATTTGAATTTGGAAACAGAATGTATTTTTAAAAGCTAGAGGTGGGGGGCTGGAATGATGGCTCAGTAGTCAGAGCACTGGCTGTTCTTCCAGAGGACCCAGGTTCATTCCCAGCACACACATGGCGGCTCATAACATTCTGTAACTCCAGTCCCAGAGAATCTCCAGTGCCTTTTTCTGCCCTCCTGGGGCACATGCAGTACACAGACATACATACAAGCCAAGCACCCATACACATAAAAATTTAAAAATCCAGATGCAGTAACACCCATATGCCATTCCAGCATACCTACAGTGAGATGAAAAGTGGACACAGGTGTTTGGGGCTGGTTAGCTTGGAGTATGCAACATGACAGAAATGACAGAGAGAGCCTGGTTCAACACAGTAGGAGAGAAAATTGTCTTCTGACCTCCACACACATGCTGTGGCATACACAGGCCACCCACAGTACAAGTACACACACACAAAATAAAAATAAGTAAGTATGGTTAATGGAAAGTTTTTATTGTGCATAAGAAAGAAAATATATCTAGAGGCATCTGGAAGGGTCCAGAATAGAGAGAAAAGAAAGCAGACTGCACATGGCCAGGGATACCTGTAAGAGAAGGGGGAACAGGGAGAGTACGGAGAGCAAGATATGGTGGGGGCAGAGGAAAACCTTGCCGTTATAGAGAACACATGTGTGCGCACGCGCGCGCCCCCCCCCACACACACAGGGAATGTGGGAGGAGGGGAGCCTGGGGAGGCTAACATGGACTTTGAAATGTATAACAAGTACTGAGGGAGCCTGGAGGCTGGCATGGGCTTTGATATGCAGCCACAGGTACATGTCAATGGAGCCATATGTCCCTTCTCCCAGAAGTAAGGGGAATGACTCCTTTGGCATATGGGAACCAGTTTCACAAGTTCCTGAGCAATGCTGGCTTTTATCTAACTGCCATAAATCCTCCTGTAGTCCAGTTTGAACTAATTTCTGCATATATGGACTGCTTTTGGAGTTTGGGGAACTGGAGTTTCCTTTGAACCTGACATCCACTGTGGGTACTAGAAACTGAACTCAGGATCTCCAGAAGAGCACGACATACTCAATCACTGAGCCCCAATAGTTGCTCACTAAATTACAGATCAATCTGGTCTTCTGATTGGATGGGAGCAGCATCACAGACATGTTTGGTTGGTGGATAGAAGGCAGGGTGTCTGGCTGCTGGGATGGGTGTGCCAGAGGTGTGGACACTAGAAGGGCTGGGATGGATGTGCCAGGGATGTGGACACTAGAAGGGCCTACTGCCTTTTGGGCAAGCACAGGTGTTTTGGGATCCAGCATGCTCCCCTTGCTCAGTGGCTTCGTCTATGGCATGAAAGTCAGGTAAAAGCTAGAAAACATGTCAGAAGGGACACAGTATGTGATAGTCTCTACAGGGCTCCCCCTCCCTCTTCCAAGTCATGTGGAGCTGAGGGGGTCTTGTGCACATTAGGTGAGTATAGTTAAAAACAAGCCCTCCAGCCCCACAGAGACCCTTGCCCTTGAAGGCAGGAGAAAAAAATGGTTACAACATGTGATGACTGATGACCATTAGCCCAGTCTGCATCCCAGGCGACTGCTGACGGGCTGTGATGACAGCATCTTACTGCCTTCATCCAGGCAGACAAGGCAACACATTCATACTTTCAGAGTAAACAGTTACCAGCTTCTCTAGTGGGAGGACTTGACAGCACCATTTGTCACATGCATGTCACCGCAAGCCCACCTGGAGATTGCGGGGGCCCATCTGTGCTTGCTAATTGGGAAGCAAAACTTCCGGGTGTTTCTCAGACAGGAGGCAGTTAGGCTCCCCCTCCTCGGGCAGGGACTGTGGGGCAGGCGCCGTCTTCCCTGGTGTTAATTTCACAGAGATGGATGGCTCCCCATCGTCCTGAAAGATTCCCAGCTTGAACGTCCACTAGAGGCTCATTTAGCTTTTAAGAAGGTTTACACACATGTCAAGCACATCTCAATTACAAATTCAGAGTAAAAGCTGAAGGAGAAAACAAGCCTCTCCCTTTTTGAAGCAGGGAAGTTAATTTCTCTCTTTCTGATGTCTGTTGTACATTTTTCATACTTCCTGGTAACACTTGCAGAATGCCGACACCAGATCTCCCTGAACCCATGGAAGCTGACAACCACAGGGGATGCTAGCTATGGCTGGAAGGTGACCGGAGCTAACACCCCATCATTTCTAAATGTAGTGAGTGTACTGAGTGGGGCTCCAGGTAGAGGCAGTCTTTGGGGCAGGAGAGCATGCAAGGCAAGGCCAGGGTCAACATAAAGAGCTCCATGACGTGACTGCATGTGACCATTTCTGCTGGCCACAGTTGCTGCCTCACAAAAGGTCAGGCCTTTTGTGGCCCCAGCTGCTCTGTCTGGAGTCAAGGCAGAAGGTGAGAACATGAGGGTGGGAGGTGGGCCAGTTCCCAGACCCTGGCTGAGTCTCCTTTCTTCTACCAGTTTGGTCCTGGGGAACAAGTGCTCATGGCATGTGAGTCTGCCCTTCCATCTACAAAGGGATGGCAGGGGACGTAGTTCCCAGAGCTGCCAGAGCCTCTCGTGTATGAAGGCTGGTAGGCCACCTCCCAGAGAGATAGTCTGACACATGGTATAGACGGGCACTGAGGGTATCTGCTGCCTACCCGCTGTGACCTCTTCATTTGTCCATTGCCTGACTGCACACATGGCAGGTACTCATTAAATGTGTGCTGAGATATGTAGACATAGGATGGGAGCAGATATGTAGACATAGGATGGGCTGTGGGGACAGGTATAGAGACCCCGGAGATTGTAGTCAGGAACAGGTATACATGGATTCATGGTGGCTAGAGGAGGGGCCATGCTGTTCTTTTCAGCACTATGGTCACCCCTGGCAGGTTGTAGTACATACCATCAGACATGCTAGAACCCATACTATTAGACAGGCCAGTGTGCTCTCATAAGGCCCATCAGACTGGCCAGGGTCTGTCAGACAGGTCATGATCTACATCATCAGACAAACTAGAGTTTACCAAAATAGTCAGTCTAGGGACCACACTACGGGATAGCATCGGGTTTCTGTATCCCAGTTAAGTGTGGCCTTGCAGTGCCATCAAGCTGACGAGTGGGTGCTTTTCTCCATTCTCTTGGGCTGCTGGAAGCATGGTTCTCTAATGCAGACGGATGACTAGGCCACTTGGAGGAGCCAGACTGCCGGACAGAGAATGAGGTGATTAAGGACAATTTGGGCTTAAGAGAAATGACTGGCTCGGACAAACAGCCAGTGGCACAGGCTGCCACACTGACTAGGTAGCTCCCTGTGTGATATCGGGTTCTGGGGATAGAGGTGGCTCTTGGGGTAAGTTATGCTTTCACCCCCTTGCCCACATGTGTCTGGTATATAAACTGACAAGATCACTCCATGGTATGGTTAAGGGGAAGGAAATGTTTTTGTTTTTGCTTCCCCTAGAGACAGGGGATCACTGTGTAGCCCTAGTTGTCCTGGAACTCACTCTGTAGACCAGGCTGGCCTTGAACTCACAGAAATCCACCTACCTCTACCTCCTGAGTGCTGGGATTAAAGGTATGAGCCCACACCTGGCAAGAGAAAGTTTTATTTTACATATCAGAGAGAGGACATCCAGAGGAGAGACGGATTAAAGGCAATCTATTTGGTTGTGGGTTGTTTGTTTCTTTCTTTGTCTTATTTAGATTTTTGTGACAGTATTGGGAATCAAAACTAGGGCTTTACAAATGCTAGGCCAAGACTGTTACACTGATCTATATCCCCCATCCTCCTTTTCACTTTTTACAAATTGCTTTGTTTTGCTGTTGTTGTTTGTTTTGAGATAAGATCTTGCTAAATTGCCCAGACTGGTCGTGGCCTTGCCATTCTCCTGCCTCAGCTTCCCAAGAAGCTAGGATGACAGACCACATGCATTGCCAGTCCACCAGCCTCATGAAGATTATTCGAAATGGGGCCTGTGCAACTGAGGAACTTGGCTTTAACTTTTTACTTTATTCTTTAATTTTTTAAAAATTTAACTTAATGTTCTTATTGATTATTTAGAAATTTCACATAATGCACTTGATCCCATTCACTTCCCAATCCTCCTAGGTCCACTCGCCACCCTTACAACCTCCCCCCAAGGAAAAGAATTTAGAAAAAAAATCAAGTCCAATTTGTGTTACCCACATACTCACTGTAGCATGGTCAACCTCCCAGTGGCCAGCCCCTTAATGATAACTGAGACCTTCCCCTACCACCCCACGCCAGAAGCCATCAACTGTGAAGAGCTACACTTCAGCATCCTTATCACAATTTTTAAGAGTTCTCTTCAATGGATTCCTGTCTAGAAGAGGGAAGGGGGAAGGCTTTTCACAGAAGCCTTCCACGTCTCTCATTCTCAAGTGTGAGTCTGCAGCCAACCACACCACTGCTAAAGAAGCTTGCTTGCTTAGTAGTCAGCAGCAGCATGGATCATGGTTTCTGGACACAGCACAGATCACTAGCATCACTGTCCTTAGTTTCACCATTCTCAGACCCTGAGCATCGGCTCTTTTCAGCCATCTTTCCTTCCATTTTCGTGAGTCCACTTTTTAAAAGCGACTTCCCATGGATCTGCCTTTCCCTCATTTTTCCAGGGACAGTGTGGGCTCAACAGACTCCTCTGTCACCGCTGCATCTCCCTTTGGAGCCTCTGGGTCTCTCAGCTCTTCGGAGCTGCTCTACGGTGGCGGGCGTTGGCTTTGTTCACATGGCGACAAACTTGTTCCTGGATCTGGTTCTGTAGCACCAGCTCCTCCACTCACTCCAACAGCTTGTAGATGGAGTAGATGTTGGGGTGGACCGACTCAGAGCTCAGGTCTGGGCCCAGGGAATAGCCAAGTTGGTCAGCCTGAGTGTGGTGAATCCCTTATTCTTTAAATTTAAAAAATTATTTTTATTTATGCATTTGTGTGTGTGCCTGCTTGTCTGTATGGGCACCATGTGTATGCAGTGCCTGTAGAGGCCAGGAGAGGGCACCAGATCCCCCAGAACTGGAGTTACAGACAACTGTGAACCACTTGAAACCAAATCTGAGTCCTCTTCAGAGCAGAAAGTGCTCTTAACCTCTGAGCCACCTCTCCAGATTTTATTCTTTCTTTGAGACAGAGTCTTACTGTGTAGCTCTGGCTGGCCTGGAACTCACAGAGATTTACCTGCCTCTGCTTCCCAAGTGCCAAGATTAATGGTGTGTACCACCATGCCTGGCCCTAAACCATTATTTTAAATAAATTAACTTAAAAGAAGAACAAAGCTGGGCAGTGTTGCACACGCCTTTAATCCCAGCACTTGGGAGTCAGAGGCAAGAGGATCTCTGTGAATTTGAGGCCAGCCTGCTCTACAGAGCGAGTTGTGGGAAAGCCACAGAGTAAAACCTTGTCTCAAGAACAAACGTAAACAAACAAACAAACAAACAAACAAATAAAAAACAAAAAAGCCAGGTCTGCAGAGATGGCTTAGTGCTTAAAAGTACTGGCTGCTCTTCCAGAGGACCAAGGTTTGATTCCCAGCACTTACACAGTAGCTTGCAACCATCTGTAACCCTAGTCTCAGGGATCCAACACCCTCTTCTTGCCTCTGTGGACAGTGCATGAACAAGGTACATGGGCATATATACAGATGTCTTAGTTAGGGTTTCTATTGCTGTGAAGAGACACCATGACCACAACTCTTTAAAAGAAAACATTTAATTGGGGTGGCTCACTTACAGTTTCAGAAGTTTATTACATTATCGTCATGCAGAGAGCATGGTGGCGTGCAGGCAGACATGGCGCTGGAGTAGTAGCTGAGAGTCCTACATCTTGCAGGCAACAGGAAGTTGACTAAGACACTGGGTGGTATCCTGAGTTTAGGAAATCCCAAAGCTCACCCCCACAGTGACACCCTTCCTCCAACAAGGCCATATCCACTCCAACAAAGCCACACCTCCTAATAGTGCCACTCTCTGTGAGATTATGGGGACCAATTACATTCAAATTACCACAAATTACCAAATTACCAAGCAAAACAGAAATACACATAAAATACTAAATAATAATAAAAATTTAAATTAAAAAAATTTCATACTTCATCCAGTAATTGAAAAACTTCAGCAAACTACTGTTGTTTGGAACAACATATGTGAGTTTATCTTCTGAGCTATGCAGTTTACAAAATCTAAATATGGATCAAGTATTACCAATGCAAATTTTGTGTCTAAACTGAGTGTGTGGAAATATAAGATACATGATGGATTTCAGATTCAGTAGAAAAATAACCATTTCTTATACTGAGTCTATGTCAAAGGACTAACACTTTGGATGCATCAGGCTAAATTAAATATATTATCAAATGTGTGTATGAAAATGCCAAAGGTAGTGCACACCTTTAAAAGTATGATCCTAATTAGCCTTAACAATAAAAACTCAGAGTCGAATATCAAGGGTGAAAGCTGAAAGATCAGAGAAGCAGAGCAGCAGCCATAACTTCTCACCTCTATGAATCCTCAGACTGAATGGTGGGGAGATCTTGTCTCCACCCACCTTGTATTCCTATCTCCACCTCCCATGTGCTGGGATCAAAGGTGTGCACCACCACTGCCTGTCTCTGTTTTTCTTTTAGACTAGATCAGTCTTGTGTAGCCCAGGGTGGCCTTGAACTCCTGATCTTCCTGCTTCCTCCTTCCAAGTGCTGGGATTAAAGGTGTGTGCCACCACTGCCTGGGCTCCATGGTTGACTAGTGGCTAGCTCTGCCCTCTAATCTTTAGGCAAGCTTTATTTGTCAGAACACAAATAAAATATACAACACACCTTTAATCTCAAACAAACAAAAATGTCATAATGTGGAGTCTGGAGTGATGGCTCAGTGGTTTAGAGGACCAGAGTTTGGCTTCTAGCATCCATATTGGGTGTCTCACAACTACCTGTAACTCCAGTTCCAGAGACATGATGCTCTCTTCTGGCCTCCATGGGCACTGCATATATATGGTGCACATACATTTATACAAATACACAAAAATAAAATATTTTTTTAAAAAGTCAAAATGAAACCCATTATTTTGTAAGCAAAAAAAACCCTAGAAAATTAATCCAAAATGGTTAAAATAATAAAGGGATCAATGGAATTCTACCAGTTTCTTTTTACTCCTTGTCTATTATTATTGAGCCTTTTTAAATTTTTTTTTAAAATTACAACTCAGATTGTCTTATCAGCAGTCACCAGTGCTTTTACCCACTGAGCCATCTTGCTGGCCCTAAATGGAAACATATAAATTATACACGTGATTTAAAGGCTGTTTGCTCAATGCACATCTGGGAGTATTTTACCTGTAGGGATATAACCCAAAAGAAGACTAAAATAAGAACAAAGACTATAGGTAGTGCATGCCTGACATCTCAGCATTCAGGAAGCCAGGGCAAAGGGTCTCTTTGGCCTGGGATACATAATGGGGGAGGCACGGGAGAGGGCACAAAGATAGTCCTATACTCCCAGACAGGGACTCGTGTAGCCCTGGCTGGCCTCAAACCTGCAATCTTCTTGATTCAGACTTCTGAGTGTTGGGATGACAGGCGTGTGTCATGATGCTAGGCAAACCTGCCTTCGGTCTGAAAGCTTCCTGACATCTTCCATAGTTCTGAGGAAAGGATGTGTCTGGCGCTGTCCTTCTGACTCCTGCTCCAGCATCCTGGAGAATGCTGTCTGCCTGGCATCTGCTGGCCAAGGTGTGGAGGATATTTCTGTGCCAATGCTAGCTGAAGACTATAGCTCTGCTGTCCTCAGAGCATGGGACATGCTGAGCAAAGAACAGTAGGAATGCCAGGCTCAAAGGGTCATACCAGTCAGATATACTTTATCTCTTCAGCACCTACAAGGTGCTTTGTAAATGGAGGAAAGAGGCCCCTGTGATACACCAGGATGAGCCCAGGGGAGCCCCAGAATTGCTACCAGAACACACAAACAGGACTTTACTTCGGTGGCTGATGTAGCCTGTGACTAGGAAGAGGCATGGCTGACTAGAGGGCTAGTGTCCACAGAGCTATGGAGGACATCATGGGCCATGGAAGCCTGAGGGGTTGGCTCTTGAATGACAAATGAAGCCAGTGTGAACCAGACAAGGAGGTGCCTGGCTTGTCTCACAGAGACTGTGGCCCCAGCCTGGTCGAGACCATTGAATGTCAGCAGTGACCTGGGCTGGGTCTCATGAGCTCTTGAAGCAGTTACGGCCAGGCCCTGGCAGCAGTGTAGATTATGTACACCTTGATGGTGCAGTGAATTCATGAACTTTTGACCCTAGGATGAGGGAGCCTTAAAACAACAGGAATATAATATTTTTCCTTTTTTAAAAAAACATTATTTTATTTTATATGTAAGTGTTTTGTCTGCATGCATGTACATACATCACATGCAGGCCTGGTGCCTATGGAAGTCAGAGGAGGTCATCAGATCCTAATCCCCTGACTTGGAGTTAAGGATGGTTGTGAACCATGTGGGTCCTGAGAACCCAACCCGAGTCCTCTGAAAGAGCAGTAAGTTCTCTTAATAACTGAGCTGCCTCTACAGGCCCTGATACTGTAGTTTTAAAGTTCAGAAGGCAAGCAGTCCCTATGAAGGTTCTGGTGGGGTCAGTTTCTTTGGGAAGCAGGGGAAGGAATACGGTGTCTCTTCTTCTCTCCTACTTCAGGTGCCATGATCCTTGCTTCTGGGCTGGTGGGTCATCTCTCCTGTTGCTGTCCCCACTTCCCTGAAGTCTGCGTCCTCTTGAGATCCTAGCCCTTTTCATCTGCAAAGCCTTTTCTCTAATGAGATCCCAGTCTCAGGTGTGTGGGTTAGGACCTGGACTTCAGAGGACACCATCAGACTGTGGCACTTTAGAAATGCAAGGCAGGAACTGTGCTGACTCATTCATGACCCATAGGGTCTAGTGCCTAGCAGTTCAGTGAATAAGTCTCTTCAACTGACAGGAAGAGGAAGTTGTGGTCTAAGTAACAGGACTGAGGGGAGCAGATGACTGAGCCGATGAGTCGGAACCAGGTACTTCCCAGCATTTGCAAAGTCTCATTAATGAAACAAAAGTTAAAATAAAAATAGAGTGAGCTGGGCATGGTCACTCACACCAGTAACCCTGGAACTCAGGGAGCTTAAAGAATAAGGATAATCATGAGTCTGAGACCAGTCTGGGCCAAATGGCATGCTCCTGGCAGGTCTGGGCTACAGAGTGAAACCTTGTCTCAAAATCTCAACAAACAAACAACACATACAAAAGAAACATGGTATAGGACTGAGACAGTGACCTCACACTGACCCCAAGTCCTTTCTTTCAGAGTTGTCAGAGGGGGAGGGTAAAGAATGGGAGGTCTGGCTCCCCCTGCTGAGTGGGTAGTTACATTTGTTACTTTATTTTTATTTAGTTATTTATTTTTGGTTTTTCAAGACAGGGTTTCTCTGGCTGTCCTGGAACTTGTTCTGCAGACTAGCTGGCCAACAGTTTAGAGATCTGCTTGTCTCTGCCTCCTGAGTGCTGGGATTAAACGGATACACTGCTACACCCAGCTACATTTGCTATTTTAAAAAAGTGAAAAACAGGGCTGGAGAGATGGCTCAGCAGTTAAGCGCACTGGCTGTCCTTTCAGAGGTCCCAGGTTCAATTCTAAGCACCCACATGGCAGCTCACAACTGTCTGTAACTCTAGTTCCAAGGGATCTGACACCCTCACACAGACAATTGTACACATAAAGTAAAAATAAGTAAATAAAGTATTTTTAAAAAGTAAAAAACATAGGGAACAGAGTTTCTTGTAGTCCAGGCTGGCCTCCAATTCCCTTTCCCTTTACAACTGAAGGTGACCTCGAGCTTCTGCTCCTCCTGCTCCACCTCCCAAGGCACAGGCCACCATGCCTGGTTCATGATCATGCTAGTCAATTACTCTATCAATTGAGACACATGCACATACTCAGCCTACTTAATTTTTTTTTTTTTTTTTTTTTTTTTGAGACATGATCTTGCTTGCTTTGTGGCTTGGGATGGCCTCACATTCATGGCAATCACGTGCCTTGGCTCCCCAGTCCCGGAATGACAGGTGTGGGCCACCCATGCCCAGCTGCTTGTTTCTTCCCTTCCTTTGTCTCGTTTTCTTCCTTCTTCAAGCTTTTTTAAAAAATTATTTATTATGATACTTAAAAAAATAATTTGTTTATTTTTATTTTATGTGCATTGGTGTTTTGCGTGCATGTTTGTCTGTGTGAGGGCGTCGGATCCCCTGGAACTGGAGTTGCAGACAGTTGTGAGATGCTGTGTGGGTGCTGGGAATTGAACCCAGGTCCTCTGGAAGAGCAGCCAGTACTCTTAACAGCTGAGCCGTCTCTCCAGCCCCCTATAATACTTCTTGAGATTAAATATAATTACATCATTTTACCTCTTCCCTTCCCTCCTTCCAACCCCTTTCATGCAGCACCCCTCAAACTCATGTCCTCTTTTCTTTAATTATTGTTACACACGCAGATTAATACATATTCTTAAATACATAAATATAACTTGCTCAATCTGTATAATGTTACTTGTATGTATATGATCTCAGAGCTAAACACTTGGTGATAATCAGTTGGTGAGCCTACGCTTATTTATTTGTCCACTATTTATTTACTTATTTATTTGTAATAATAAATAATATAAGTGTGCACATGCCATGATGCATGTGGAGGTCAGGAAACAGCTGGGTCTGGTTCTCTCCTGTCATGTGGATCCTAGGGATTGAACTCAGGTTGTCCGGGTGGAGACGAGTGTCACAGAGCCATCTCGGTGGCCCCTCCTGATTAAACCTCCTTTTTATATGGTGGTGGTGGTGGTGTGTGTATGTGGTGTATGTGCGTGCATGTGTGTGTGTGTTTGTATATGAATGCAGATGTATGCATGCCATAGTGCACCTGTGGAGGTCAGAGGACAATCTCAGGTACTGTAGTCCTCACCTCCACCTTGATGCTCAACCACTGTGTTTGGCCACCTCGATGGCCCACAAGTTTCTGGGGATCCTCTCGGAATCCCACTTCCTATCTCACCCTAGGAGCACTGAGATTACAGATTTCCACCCAGATTTATGCGGGTTCCGGGTTTGGGACTCAGGTCCTCACACTTATATAGCAAGTGTTTTCCTCCCACACAGCTATCTTCTCAGCCCTCCCTATTGTTCCTTAATGCACCACCTACCACGATGGAGTGCCCCTTCTTCTCAACTGTGTCCCCAAACTATGTCCCTGATAAAGAGGTGTAGTTCTCTGCTTGGGTGCAGTGGGGACAGGAGACCTCTCTGTATTGCAGAGGCCTCTGAGTCAGGCTTTTTGTTTTATTGTGTTTTTAGACAAGAGTCTCACTATGTAACCTGGAACTCACTATGTGAACCAGGATGGCCTCAAACTCACAGAAATCCACCCACCCTGCCTCCTAGGCACTGGGCTTAAGGGTGTGGCTGCCACGCCTGGCAAGACAGGTTATTCTGCTTTCAGACTTCACCAAGTCATTTTACCTTAGAATCTGAATGAGGGTTTACGATTGTGCACACCACGAAGGCGTGTTCTGTGCTGTGATGGGGCTGTTGGCAGGAACAGTCTGAGCCTCGGCAAGCAAGTGTGTGAGCTGCTCCCAAGTTGGATATTATGTGTGTGTGTGTATATATATACATTTCTGCAGCTGCGCAGAACGCCAGGCAGCATGCTCGCCCATCTGTTAGTGGTGATTATCTCTGGGTGGGGTTAGTAAGACTTTGGTTGTGTGGTTTACTCCTGCATATTTAGCATTTTCACCAGAGAATGACTGCTTTTATGAGATACCAAAAAAGTACGCAGCAAGCTAGGAGGCCAGAGGAAGACTGGGGTGGGGAAACAGACTTGGGCACCCCTCAGCAGGGGCACAGCCAGTGACCCCTGAGCCAAAGGAAGAGTGAAGAGGCCTGCGAGTGGCCTGAGGGTGGTGGGTGGGCAGCTATGTGGAGCCATTGTGAGAAACAGTGATAGCAACTCATGGCCAAGCTCTTTGTTAGCTCCAAACCGTGCACCTGGAGCCCTCTTCCCTCCTGGGACCTCCCCCATGTCAGGTCAGAGTATTTCCACAATGCCTGCTCAAAGTCGTGGGTCCCCACTGCACATCTAGGGTGCTCTGGGGCAAGGACTGGAAGCAATTCTGCCTGGTCCTCAGGGCGTCAGGCTTTGCTGGATGGTCGGGTGGAGAGCCTAGAGCTGAAAGTCAGAAGGCATAGGGATTATTTCAAACAGAACTGTGGGTCTTCCAAGAAGTAAGTGACACACATGATCTAGTTCCCTTCTGGTCCCCAGTGCAGTGTGGGTGGGCTGAGAGAAGATCTATGACTGGAATCCACTGAGCAGTAGAAGGCGGATGTGATTGACCTCCCGTGACAGCCATGGTAAGCGTGCTGTGTCAGGTCACTCCACACATGTTTGGAAAGGCAACCCTCAGTCTGAGGTGTCAAGGTTTCTCCTGAGCTCCTGATGACTAGAAAAGGAAGGGAAGGAAACATGGTGGAATGTTCTGCTGGCAACTTCAAAGGGGAGCTACAGAGTCTCACTACAGACTCTGATGGGCACATGCACATAATTCTGCAGTGGGTATTTGGGATGCTGTATGCCCAGGGAGATAAAGAATGTCTACTAATATTAGAGAAGACACTAACAAACTAAAGACAGGCCTCTATCCAAGTCTGCTTTGGTGAACAATGAGTCTCTTGGTGTTACTACCAGGAACATGGATGACTTAAGTATGGTTGTACCACAGAGAAGTCCACCGATAGCTTAAGGGCAGCTGGAACCTTCGTGACTTGGGGCCCTGAACCTCAGTTACCCCTATGATGTTGACACTGGGGAGGGAGCTGGGCTGCTGATCCTCTCTCTGATCCCACATTTGCTTGTGGGCTGCTGTGGAAATCACATATTTCCAGGTAACTTCTCTGCTCTGCTTAGTTTCGGGATATGAGGGTCTGAGTCTACCCCAAGGACTTGGCACTCCAGTATAAACTCTGCCATGGTATCTGCATCTGGCACAGACGGCCACAGAATCAACAGCTTGCAGAAGAGCCAGGGGCCTTGGGGACAAATGAGGCACAGTGTTGCCTTCGGTGAAATGGGGTAGACAGTAGCAGCTGGTAAAATGTCATGGAGGACATCAGGAAGCAGAGATCTGGGCATCTGTCCAGCCTGAGAGACAGCAGCTCAGGAGCCATGGAACTTCTGACATCCCTGAGCACTGGGGACTGGGAGGGCTAGAGTGCAGTAACCGGTAAAATGTGTGTCCTGAGGTATAGCCAGTGCTTTGGGGAGAGACTACCAAGGGCAGAAAACTTAAGCTCTTACCTGCTCCCCTATTTCCACTAGTCCCAAACTGGAACACCTAGACCAGCTGCTGCCCTGGGGATCTGTCCATAGATGTTTATAGCATGGCTGCCCAGCAGGAATGCGTGCAGAAGGTTTTTTGCAGGTGCCGCCAGATCCAAGGATGTAGCTGACCGTGGCCTTGCTGTCCGCTCTGCTCAGAATTGTGCAGGTGGCTGCAGTTTAAAGACACAAGCCTCTACCCAGAGATCATTGTGGAGGCTTTGCATTCATCTCTATCACATGCCAGGCACCCCACTGTCTCCTGTCCTAGGAAATGTCAGGGACAGAAGCAGAACTCTGATTCCCTGATTGCTGATTCCACATTAGGCACACACCTCGAGGCTGTGCATGGACATAGCTATTGATTAAGCTGACCAACCTTTCCATCTCCAGCACTGGCAAAGGAAGTGGCCTTTCTTCCATTCATTTGATCAATAGGCCTGAGTATCCATTAAGTACCATCAGGCACTGCTTGGTCTGCTTGCAAGCAATCACAGCTGGAGCTTGGCTGTTTTGCTGGGCTGCACTCAACAATGGGGCTAAGTTTGCCTCGATTCAGCTCCTCCTTACACAAGCTCTTCAGAAGTCAGGTGAGCCAGAGGTATTGGAAACATGTTTGTCTCCGGTCTGATGCCACTTGAGCCAGGAAGCACAGCCTGCTTGGTGAGTGATCGTCCTGTCACCCAGACTATGAAAGGGTACCTCGCTTGTGCAGATTGCAGATTTGGGAGCAAATTTCAGCCTCTGCCTTTCAGCCTTGAGAAGAGAAATTCTTTATTCTCTCTCTCTCTCTCTCTCTCTCTCTCTCTCTCTCTCTCTCTCTCTCTCTCTCTCATGTGTGTTATCTTCCTTGAGAGGTCTCCACCTTATTTTTAAAAAGATTTATTATTTTTATTTATGTGTATGTGTGTGGGTCTGTGCATGAGTGACTGTGCTCACTAGGCTGGAGGCATCGGGTCCCCCAGGAGCTGGAGTTACGGGTGGCTGTAAGCCGCCTGATGGAGATGATGTGAGTTGCATTTAGATCCTCTGCAAAAGTAGTACATACCTCTAACCATTGGACCATCTCTCCAGTCCTCCATCATATGCGTGTGCGTGTGTGTGTGTGTGTGTGTGTGTGTGTGTGTGTGTGTGTGTGTGCATGTGTGCATTTTTTTGAGACCAGATCTTACTAGATAGCCCTAGCTGGTCTGAACTCTGTGGAGAATAGGCTGGCCTCCAACTCATGGAGATCCACCTACCCTCATCTCCTGAGTGCTAGGATTAAAGGTGTGCAGCACACCTCGTTCCACCTTATTTTTTGGTAGCAAGGTCTCTCCCTGAACCTGGAGCTCAGTATTTTGTCTAGGCTGGCTGGTCAGCAAGCCTCTGGGATCCCTGTCTCTGCTGAGTCAGTGCTGGGCTTACTCACACGTGCCACATTGCTTCTGGCAAAAAGTGGGTGTTAGGGATCCACTCTTGTCCTTGTGTTTGTGTGTCGCTTTACTCACAGATCCTCACCTTTCATTTGCTTAGAGACAGGATGGATCTCAAGTAGCCCAGGCTGGCCCCAAGCTTCCTATGTAGCCGAGACTGGCCTGGAACTCCTAAGCCTCCACCTCCCTAGGGCACTGCTATACCTGGTGGCTATGCATGAAAGAGCAAAACTAGGATTTGGGCCGGGCAGTGGTGGCCCACGCCTTTGATCCCAGCACTCGGGAGGCAGAGCCAGGCGGATCTCTGTGAGTTCGAGACCAGCCTGGGCTACAGAGTGAGATCCCAGGACAGGCACCAAAGCTACACAGAGAAACCCTGTCTCGAAAAACCAAAACAAACAAACAAACAAACAAACAAAAAAACAACTAGGATTTGGAAGAGTGAACTGTTGCCTTTGTCCCTTAGCCACACACACCACAATGACCTCCAAGGTGGAGGATCCTTCAACTAGGCTTAGTGGCCGGGGATGAGGAGGCCAATATACTAAGCATACATGTTTGTATTACTTCTCATTTGGAAAGTCAAGTAAGGGGTGGATGCTTGGGCTTGGCCTCCAGTGTCTGGCCAGGCAGAGAAGTGGACAGCACTTAGGGGTGTTTCTGCCCTGCCTGCTCATTCCTTCCCTAGCCTAGTCCCAAACCTCGTCACCTTCATCACACCACCCAGAGATTGAGGCTGTTCCACGGGGTAGAGGTCGCAGTGGCTTCTCAGATCCTACCCATGGAGCTGCTGTATAACAAGTTCTCTGCTTTTGCTTCTTTCCCGTAAGCTCTCAGACTCCCACACCAGCCCATTCCCAAATTTCTCTTTTTCTGAATGCCACCACAGTCCAGCAGGATCCTCAGAGATCCACCCAGGACCTTCCGTTTCCTTATTTAACAGCCCGTTGAGGCCCAGCTCTGAGCCACTTTCCCCTGGAGGTCCTCTAGGCCTTGTTCTAGCCTGCATGAAATTGGCTTACGCACCATCCCATACTCTTGCAGGCTTCAGAGGAAGGAAGGACCTGGTCCTTGTTGATTAGTTTTATCTTCAAGGTCCTTCATGTAATGAGTGGGAATGAGCATCCATGCAGAAATGGGATATCGAGGGCCCTAAAGAGGTCAACAGAGAAAAGGGACCTGGAACTTCACCTACAATGTCCCTCACCAGCTCTCCTCCTAACTGATCTGGAAGCCCCAGGCACTGATGTTTCCATTCCCTTGCTGGGCTTGCTGGACTGCAGCCACCTCCTCCAAATCTTCCTCCTGTGTCCTCCTTCCATCTAGGTTGGCCCTCAGCCTGACCTGAGGCAGCAAGTCCAATGCAGAACAGGCCTATGAACCTGAACTTGCCCCCAGGTGCTATGTGCCAGGCTGGGAATATCACCTGGTCCTATTGCAATGGGTCACAGGTCTTCTCCACTTCAGGGTGACAGGACTTAGGATATCTGACACTAAGGGCCCATGTACCAGCCCCTCTGTGTGGGATTTGACAGAGCACCCCACATACCTGGGGGCCCCTTGCCCTGAGGTCAGGGTCAGAGCCCGCACAGGCTTCTGGAAGCCCACATACCTGCTCATAGTCTCAGCCTTAGGTGGCAGAAGTCTGTGAGCTTATTAGCTTCTTACCCGGGGCTTCCTGGTTGCCTAGCTGGGAGGAAGGAGTCAGAGATGTGGAGGCTAGCTGCTCTGTGCAACCTGGTTCATCTCTTCAGGGGATGTAACTCTTCTGTGTCAGGGGCTGAGCTTTGTACCTCTGTCCCTGGAGGAAGGCATGTTGTAGATGCTACATAAATGTCCACAAGCAATGTGCTGGGAGTCAACTTTAGAGGAAAGCAGAGTCTCTGGGCCGATGGGGCAGAGTGCTCAAGTGGGACAGAGGCTAAGAATAGTTTCCTGTGGTTGAGATTAGCTACTGAGTGTGGGTGCTCTTGGCCTGGGCCAGGGTAATTTTCTTTAACTAGGGCAATGCCAAGGCATACAGCAGAGACTGTGGCAAGACCACCAGAGGCCTCTGCAGTTGGGAGTTTTTTAGTCCAACATGGACTGCTGAGGACCCTGTGATGATATCTATCCTGGCTTCAAATCCTGGGTTACTACCTGTGGGCAGTGTTTCATTAACTTTTCCTGGGGAGATGAGAAAAAACATACCTATGCGTACCAATGACAGACCAAGTAATGATTCCACCCAAGTTTACCCAGCTTGTAAATAATTGAGTTTATTGTTTGGGCTTACTTACAGAAGAATGGATGAGGGATTATTTGCAGCATGGATGGCAACCTCCTCAAAGCTGCATAATGGAGGATCCCTTTCAGTTAACCTTCCACCCACTTGGGCACCCCTTGAGACCACATGAAAATGGGGTAGGCTGTGGGGAGCAGGAGGGAGTGAAGAGCTAAAATCTCAGGTGGAGGTCCAGTGGCCTTGCATGTCAGGAAATAAAGCCTGAGGAGAGTGTGTCTGTGCTCCTGACTGTTCCTGGGGGACGTTTCCTGGAAGCCCACTATGTACAGCCAGTCCCGCCTGCTCAGAGCTTTGTGGCTTAGCTTACTATAGGATATCCTGCTGGCATCTGGGGGCTCTGAACTGCTCTGGAAAGGGACTGTCCATTTCCAAGGCCAGCCTGGGTCCTAGGGTCCATGTTTAAACCGGCCCGAGGAGAGTGATGAGGAGCTAAGGAGCACATGCCAAGAGCCTGAGAACAGAAGGCCTTCCTTGCTTAAGATCTCCAGGGCATCCTCCTTCCCTCTGCGGACCAGGCTTTTTCTTTTAAGCCACCAACCAGCTCCCAAATCATGACAGAAACTTATTAGTTTTGAATGCTCGGCGTAGCTTAGGCACGTTTCCGGCTAGCTCTTTTAACTTAAATTCACCTGTTTCTCTTTATCTACCTATTGCCTCAGGGCTTATTGCCTTTCTTACTTCTGTATGTCTTACTTTCACTGCGTCTCTGTGTCTGTCTGTCTGGCTTCTGCCTGGCTTCTTGCCCCAGGCATCTCAAATTCTTGTGTACTATCTGGGTCTGGATTGCTGGGACTCCAACACTGTGGTTTGTGAAAGCGGAGAATCTCTGCCCCATCCAGAGAGGTATGCATATTCAGACCCAGCTCCTGTCGAGGTGGAGCAAAGGACCCTGGCTTTAGTCCTTGATCTAGTACTGACATCTCTGGCACCCTAGGCCAGCCATTTCCCCTTCCGAGGCCTCAATTTCCCTATTAGTAAAATGCTCACAGGAGGTAGAAGAGAGTCTTTGCATTATGAGAGATTCTACACAGGGCTTAAAGCCTCACCATCTTGTGCTTTTCTAATATGGAGGAGAGTTGATTACTGGAGGCCCTGAAGGTTGAGCCCAGACTGTGAGAGCTCTACAGGAGAGGCCAAGCCTTTGAGGTCCTGCCGGAGAGGCTGGTCTTGGAGGCAGAAGACTCTTGGGTGATTATAGGAGCCCTCCCTCTACCTAGAATATTCCTCCTGCTGGCCTCCATGAAGCCCTCTATGAACCCCTCCCAGGTCATCCCCAGATAGCTTTTCTTACTCTCCTCCTTGCTGGATTCTCGCTTTCTCTTCTGCCTTCACCTCTTCTTGCTCCCTCCTGTCTTTTTCTTCACTTTCCATCTCTCTCTCTGCTTTCACCTCAGGGCAGTGTCCAGGTGGGGGGAGGTGGGGTCCTGAAGCTTGTCCCCCCCCCCACCCCGTCCTCACACAGATGCATTTGTGGCTGTGTAGAGTATTTGTCTTATTTTCCTGCAGCAAGTAGCTCTGAGACCAAGGTTTGAATATTAGTGATTTATTTATTCAAGAGATGACCTCAGGAAGAAAGAAGTGGGAAAGAGGATGGGAAGGGAGGTACCTTATACAGGGTACACTATACAGCCTCACTGAACAGCTGGCCAGTGGTCTGTACTGAGTGACTGTTTTCAGGGAAGTAGTAGGTCTCCCCCAGACACCATCTGCAAATGGGTGTAAGTGAGGGCTGCAGTGGGATTCATGTGTCAGGAGCTGAGCTTAGCGAGGACCCGACCTAGCTGTCATCTGGTCTTCAGCAAGACTGAGGGCTAAGCTAAGGGGATTCTTGCTTCAGGCCCTTGAAATCTGGTGCTTCTGGGCCTGGCTAGGGGTTTCCCATGCACCCCAGAACTTCTGCTTATCTCATTAGCGGACCAGCAAGACCAGAGACAGCAGGTATCCCAAACCTAAGGAATAAGGTGCACAGAAGGCCATGCATAGAATAGGTGTGCATACATGTGTGCATATGTGTACATCAGGTCTACACCCGTGTTGGTGTGTATGGTTCATGCATTTATGTCTGCATTATGTGCACTCTCATCTGCATATGGTGTGGTTAGGTTTTCAGGTAAGTATGTATTCTCACACAGTATGTATAGCTGGTGTGTGTGAATGTTTCTATGTGTGTATGAGTGTGCATGGTGTGTGTATGAGTGTACACGGTTGTGTGTGTGTGTGTGTGTGTGTGTATGTGTGTGTGTGTGTGTGTGTGTCTGTGTGTATACGTACAAATGCCTGTGCTGAAGAGGCTTTTTCACTCTACTCAGCGGGTGACAACAGCCTCCTGCATCCCAGGGCAGCCCACCTTTGCCCTCTCTGCTTCTGTCTGCCTCTTGCTTGCTCCTTGCCTGTTCCCCTGATTCGAGTTCCCTGCCCAGCCCCCTCCTTCCACGCAGCATCGTTCTTTCATAAACTCAGCCTGGACATGGTTTCCATGGTGTTTTGATAAAAACTGGAATTCAGATCATAATTGCAGGGGGGGGGAAGGGAGGGTTGGGGAAGGAGGCTTCGCACACACAGGAAGCTTGGCATTCTTTCTTCTTTCAATGTGTTTAGAACATAGGATTCGCTCCCAAGCCCTGCCCTGTTGCCTAGCAATAGTGATGGAGCTGGCAGTCTCCTCCTCTGTCCAGGGCGCAGAATGGGAGACACACTCACATGATCAGAGCTGGGAGGGGCTTTGCTAGGATTGTAGGTTCAGTGGAACGAGTAGTAGTGAGGGGCCAAGGCTACGTGCTGGTTGTCTCTGAACCTCACTTTTGTGACCAGCCTGGAATCCCACCAATAGTGTTTCATTCCTTTGGTGTTTCTGTCTATGTAGTTCTTGGATCTGAATGCCAGCCAGTTCCCCAAGCCTGTGAGATGGAGTTGAAGGACTTCTCCGTGGTATGGGAGAGTTTCACACTATCATCAGAAAGGGGATGGAGTCAGCCTGAGGAAGCCAGACAGGATGAATGAGTGAATGAATGAATGAATGAATGAATGGGAGGCTGGGGAGGATATGGTGACTCTTGGACTTTAGGAAGAATCCCATTAGAGCAGTTGTTAGGAGTGCAGATTCCTAGATCTGAGCTCCTGGTTCCACAAGGCGAGGCAGATGCGGGAGGCTGATGCCAGCAGGTTTACGTGCTTCTGAGGGTATGAAATCCTTTGAGGACTCTGGGGGAAGGGGGAAGAGATCCTGGGGGCTCTGTTGGAGACCTTTCTTCATGTCTGGCAGGAGAACTTTTTAGTAGACAGTACCCTGCCTCTGCCCTGGTGACCTGGGCAGTGCTGGAGTGTGAGTCCCTGACTGTGGTAGAAGGAGCAGAGGTGGGGTAGGAAAGGGATGAGGCAGGTCATACTCCAGTCCAGAAAGCATCTAAGTGGGCGCTGGGCAGGGTGGCTCCAAAGCCAGTGGCCCTGGGTCTTCAATTTATATAAAGAGTGTGTGTACCCAGACATACATGCATATAACCACCTACCCCATCCAATATTTAAGCAAATGGACACAATTCTCATCTCTACCTGTCTTTGGGTACTCTCCCAATCTGTTCAACCTGCAAAGAAAGCAACTTTACTCTCTCTTCAAGGAGCAGGAAGATGGAGGGAGCTGGACAGGTGAAAGGCAGCATCTGGCTGTTCCTCTGTGGCAGAAAACACTGTGTGGGATTATGTGCTGGCTAGATTTATGTCAACTTGACACAATCTTGAGTCATCTGAGAGGAGGAAACCTCCATTGAGAAAATACCTTCATAAGATAGTACTGTGGGCAGCCTATAGAGCATTTTCCTAATTAGTGATGATGGGGGAGGGTCCAGCCCATTGTGGGTGGTGCCATGCTTGGGCAGGTGGTCCTGGGTTCTATAAGAAAGCAGGGTGAGCAAGCTATGTGGAGCAAACCAGTAAGCAGCACTCCTCCATGGCCTCTGCATCAGCTCCTGCCTCCAGGATCCTGCCCTGTGTGAGTTCCTGCCCTCACTGTTTTTGATGATGAACAGTGATGTGGAACTGTGAGTGAAAACCCTTTTCTCCCCAAGTTGCTTTTGGTCATGGTGTTTCATCACACAATAGTAAATAACTGAAACAGATTATAATCCCAAGACAGAGAGAGAGAGAGTCTAGGTAGGTTAGTGATAGTGCAGCTCAGTACTGAGGGTCCAAAGAGCCAAGTGGTTGGGGAGTCAGCTCTGTAGGCAGGAGGGTGGCAGCTTCTGAGGCTGGGGAAAGGGTCCTGTTGGCTTTGAGTTGAGTCTCCTTTTCTAGAGGTAAGACTGGAAAGTGTTCATGGTCGACATCATCATCATTGTTATCATCATGCTGTTATGATGTTCGGTTGCCTAACATCTGAGTGCAGCTCTGCTCAGCTTGGGCCACTTGACATTTGAGTGAAAGCCAGGAAGAACTGTTCATTTTTTCCCTCATTCTGGATGTAGATTTCTTAACTTTGAGGGGAATTCTGTTGTCTAAAATTCCAAAATTTTATTTTTTAAAATTTAACCAGCATTTAAAAGCAGCCATCATTCAACTGTCCATCGAGCTGCCTGCTGAGAACAAGTGAGAAGCCTGGCAGGTGGGCAAGGGAGGTGGGCAAGGGAGGTGGGCAGGGAGGTGGGCAGGGAGGTGGGCAGGGAGGTGGGCAGGCAGCAGGTGTGTGTGCTGGGGGCAGGGACTTTTCACTCTTCGGGAAGGTAGGCAGGGAGGTGGCCAGGATCCCTTCAGTCTTCAGGAGATAAGACCACCACCCATTGCTTATAAGAAGCAGATATAAGCCCACATGTTGCGTCAGCCCTGCCTGCCTTAATGAATGGATGGGTGTGTGAATGGACGCACACACAAAGGCCCAAATTGGGTGTCCACAGCTTCCTTTATTCTTTATGGGGGAGGTCTGGGGGAGAGTGTTCTTCAAAGTGTGGTAGGATGGGGGATATTCTGTCATATATTTGAGGGCACGTGACTTGTGTCCACATCACTACTGGGCTCATGAAACTCTGGATTTGTGGCCCAGACACCAAGGTCAGCCTCTGGAACTATTTCCATCCTGACTTGGCCCTGAGCTGAGGATACCAAGCCAGGTCACAGGTGCATCTGGTGGTGCACGGATGTGTCCCTAACTACGTCAAACACACAGACAAGAGGACAGTAAGGACTTCTAGTGACAGCCACATCATTTCTGGGAGGTTGTATAATAGGGCATTGGCTCTACCCAGCCTCAGGGTATCTCACTTCTCTTTACTCCAGACTGGGTCCTTCACGACAGTCCCAGTCAGCTGAGAGGAGGAAACTGAGGGTCAGAAGAACGGCTTGCCCAAGGTCTGGGGATCCAGGATAGGGACCTGGGGCTGGGCTGCCTGGCCAGGGTATAAGTCCAAATCCTCCTGAAAAAGCATTGGCCTGTGACCCACTCACTGGGCAAGGTGGCTCCACAGGGCTGGGAGGGGCTCCCATGTAGATAGTTCTTGGGTTGAGAGGCCCCACCTCTGGGCTGATCACGTCTTCCTAGTATTGGCAATGAGCCTGATTTGCCCAAGCCCTGCCTTTGATGACCTGAGGGGTCATGTTATTGGCAGAGTGGCTATATCTGGGTGACCACAGATACCCCAACATTCAACCCAATGTTTTATAGTCCTACAGCAGTACTGTTCTCACAGGCCAGCTGCCCATCTATTCATTTCTTTTCCAGACAATGGGGCCCAAGACTCTTTTGCAAAAGGCTGAGCTTGGTTCTCTGGCCCTCCTGCTAGTCCTACCCTGCTGGTCCAGGGCATCCTGGGACCATCTCCAAGTGCTCAGCCAACTTTTTTGGCTGAAGGCTAGATGGTTCTGTCTTGTTTGGAGACAGCTCCCAGAGATGAAAGGTGCCTGCTTTTCTGGGCGCCTAGAACCTGGGCCAGGGCGGCTACTTGGCAGCTGGTAACAAATTGACATATGCCTCTGTCTGGGGCTGCTGGCCAGCTGGATGCTGGGGTGTTGGCCTTTCCTTACCTGCACAATTTCAGACACTGGCATCTTGCTGAGGACCTGGCTCAGTGCCCTACTCAGGAGTCCTGCCCTGAAGCCAGCAGCTGCCAGACTTTAATCTCTACAGCTGTATAGAGACGCAGAACTGTGTATCCCTCCCCCTGCAAAGTCACCTGGACAGGGGAGGCCAGGCCCCACTTATCTGCCATCCTTTTGCAGATCCAAGAGGTCAAGGTGCCAGTGCAAGTGTCCCTGCAAGGCCACTTGAAGCTTGTTCTTGTGAGGACAGGCCTAAAACAGGAGTCCCAGGTCTGTATGACTCCAGTGAGAACTTGGGTCTCTTTAGTGGGCTATAGCTGTCCTGGGTGGAGACAGAGGTGTGGATCCTCTCAGCTTTCCGCTGTGGACCCTGAGCCTTAAGGAGAATGTTGGGGATTTCTCTGGACCACTCTGGGAGAGGCAGTGTGCCCTCCTGCCAAGGAAGGGTCTGGACATGAGGCTCAGAGAGAGCCACAGGATCTGCTGGGCCAGGGCAGGAGTGGAGGCAGGAGGAAGCTGACATGGAGCCTATGCCTATGAACTTGGAGCCCAAGTACAGCTTCAGTCACTGCCTGGCCCAGCTGGTGCGGCCCCGCGGTGCTGTGATGACTACAATAGCCCATCTGCCCGAGAGCCCAGGAGGTGCTTTCATTTCTTCTTTCTAAACATCCATTAGTCTGGGAACAAAGGAGGCTATCCTTGGTGAGTGCTAATTTCTTCTTGTTAGAGGCCTTTTGGGGAGCAGGAAGAGAAGCAGCCTCTGTTCTCATTTTTTAAATTGGAGGTAGGAGAGGGATAGGAGCAAGAACAGAGGATTGGGGAGGAGGGGGCAGAGGAAGAAAAGAAAGAGAAACTGGAAAGAAAGAAGCTTCCAGGTGGAGGGTGCCCCAGCCTTACTGGCACGGTTTAGACTGGCCACTAGTTGGCCCCGTGGAGGCCTAGGAGGGTGCTGCCCTGAACAGAGGCTGAGGCCTCCTCCCAACCTCCTCAGGGCCTAGTACAGGGTCTCCCGAGTGGCGCTGGTGGAGAAGGCATGGTTGCTGGACATGCTGTTCGGCTTCCTAGAGAACGTTGGCCTCTTCTTCCGGTGTCGCCAGCCAGGACACAGGCAGGCCAGTGTGGACAGGAAGACCTGGCGGAAGTTGGCCGAGACCAGGTTGTAGAGGATGGGGTTGATGGCAGAGCTGATGTAGAAGAGAGCGTTGGTCAGCATGTAGAAGTAGTGGTAGAAGTCGAAGAGGAACCTGTGGGAGGACAGGAATTTAGACCCCAATGGCCCTCAGCATGTACAGGGAGCAGACATGGGCAGGATGGTGGCCTGGGTTTCCAAAGCATCCCTAAGGCCTTTCTCCTGGGGTTGTGATGGATCTGGCTTTGACACAGCCCCACTTGGGCATGGCTCCTCCACTTTGCTCCACTTCTCCCAGCAGTACATCTGAATTGTCCATAGAGTCCTATTCAGAGGCTCATTGTCCTAAGGCTTCAGGGCCCACTGGTCCCTAACCACATAACAAAAACAGGAACCACTAAAGCTCCTGATGCCTGTGTATGTTGTGTCCACTCATGAGGATCTTGATCCCCACCCCCAGGCATCCCTGAGCTTCAGAAGCCTTCACGGGGATGTTCCTGTGCTCGCTAAAATCTCCCTGTGAGCAGAAACTATGTCTTGTCCACTGATGCCTATTATTCTGAAGGTAGGTGCTGTTACTCCTGTTTCTGGTAGCTCTGTTCTGGGTACAGAAAGAGTTCGCAGAGCAGGCCTGCCAAGTGGCTGGCCCTCAGATGGCATCCATCAGCTGACTCATTTGCACAAACGGGGTTCGTGCTGGTCACCTGCTTTCCCTCTGGGAGCCTGACTCAGGGTAAGCAGATGGGGCCTCTTTGACCAGTATCCTCTAAGAGCCTGGACATCGAGTCTCCCTGAGTTGCCCAGTTAACACCATTCACAAGTGGCTTGCAGCTGGGAGTTGAATCTATCTGTCTCCCCTGACTTTGCTTCGTTTCCTTTTGTTGTGACAAGTCGCAGCACTGTGTAAGTCTCTTGAGCCCTCAAGTCCAACCCTGGGGTGGCTGTGACCCAAAGGACCTGCAGGTCTGACACAAATGTCTCAGGCATGGCCTTGAGGATCTGCTGCCTGCTCTGACCTCTGGGCTACAGACATCCTCATGCAGCCGTCCTCCCTGGAACCACAGGCTCACAACAGCCCCACCGCATTCCAAACTGGCCTGTGGGTGGTGAGGCTCATGGTAGCCCTGCCCCCGTCTCTTGTAGTCCAAGCACTCACGTAGTCCACTGCTCATCCGAGATATAGCAGAACATGAGACGCCGCACGTGGTAAGGCAGCCAGCAGACCACAAAGGCAATGACAACAGCACCTGCAAGAGTCCTTGGTCTCAGAAACATGGAGAGAGCCACAAGAGACAAGACGGCATTCTGAGGGCATGGGCCTTTCCCCTTTTCTTCCTTCCTCCCTTCCTTCCTCCCTCCCTCCCTTCCTTCCTTCCTTTCTTTTTCTTTTCTTTCTTTTTTTGGTAGTAAAGACACCTGGTGTAGCGGTGTCTGTAACCCAGCGCCAGGAGACTGCTGACCAGTGCGGAGACATGTGCATACCTAGCACTCCTGGGCAAGCCGGCAGAGCTGAACCAGTGATTTCCAGGTTCATGAGAGATACCATTTCAAAAGAGAAGGTAGAGAACAAAAGAGGAAGACATCTGATGTCAGCCTCTGGCTTCCACACACACGTGTACATACACACGCCCACACAAAGCAAACACACAAAACAACCAAAGAGATGCAAGAACGTTAGATGTTGTAGCCACTGTGATAAACAGCAATTGCAAAAACAGAATAACATTCAACACATGATCCAGCACCCCTATTTCTGGGAATCAACTTGAAAGAATTGAAAGGAATGCTTGTACCCCATGTTCACAATAGTATCATTCCTAACTGATCACAGAAGTGGAAGAGACCTGGGAGCCTGTGGACAGACAGGTGGAGCTGCTACCATGTCCTGTCTGTGGTCATGTGGTTCATGCACACACAGGAATGTGTACTTCTGAAACATGAAGTGAGCACTGTACCATGGAATATTATTCAGTATTAAATAGGCAGGAGATTCTCATCTAACATATGCTCCAACACAGACAAACTTGGAAGATGTTTTGTATATCAAGACATACTAGCCACCAACTCTTATATGATTCTGTTTATACCTCCCAGGAGTCAGACCCCCAGGACGGGCAGGGGGACAGATGAGGGGTCCTGCACATAGGTGGTAAGGTGCAATTACTACTTAGCAGTGTGAGTTGCTTAATGTCCCACACTGAGCATCTAACAATGATTATGGTAAGATATTTTATGCTATGCACTTTTGGTATAAAATTAAAAATCCCCAAAAATGCACTTGGGAGAGCTCCCTGAAAACAGAGGATGTGGGACCCTGAGGGTCAGCACAGTGGTCTGAGAATCAGGATGGCTCTGCCCTTGGCCTGACATTTGTGGGGAGCTTTGGTTTGTTGGCCTCTGTATTCTTATCTATACAATGTGAGCTTTCAAGGTTTTCAGTTTTGTTCCATTGAGGGTACAGACCCCCAAAGTTACTGGAAGTAGTTGGGGTACCTTGGGGTCCTAGCAGGGGCTTAGTAGTTGTCTCCTCTTCAATTCTGGCGTCTGTCCTGGGTGAATTGGCTCCCAGTGGGTGTGATCAGAAGGTTGGAATAGCTGGATAGTCATACAGCAACGTAAGATCTCAGAACAGTGTAGCATGATAGAGTAAGTGGACCCTCAGACAGAGTGGGTCTGAGATATTGGGTATAGCCTTGCCAGCTAGTCACTCACTGTAGGGACTTGGTAGAGATCCATTTTTTTCTGTCACACTAGGCAGAGCTTCTCCTAGCTGGGGCAACCTTGAAAGTGAGCAGTCACTAGGAAGGTCAAATCTGGGGCCTTACTAGGGCAGTCACTACAGGGACCACCCCAAGGTACTGGCTCTAGCCTTTTAGCTTGCCGGTCTGTTCCTTTATCTATCCAATATGGATCCTTGAGGTCTTCAGTTTGCATCGTGCTGAGAGAAGCTGCCTAATTTGCTAGAAGCAGAGCTGTGGCATCTTAGGGCCCTGAAGGGCACCCAGTGGCTGTCTCCAAGTCCGAAAACTACTACCACAGTATCCCCTGCCTGGGCTGACATGGGTGAGGGCGAGTTGCACTGCTTGAGCTGACAGTGACCAAGCCCAGAATAAAGAATGCCAACCCGGCCATCCTTTCTGGATGCTGAGGGTGTACCTGCACCTGAGAGGATGCACCCTGACCTGAGAGATGTTCCTGGCTGGGGGCAGGAAGGGCCAGCTCTAATTCTCTGTATGTTTGTTACAGACATAGCCAGGTAGGGATGATGGGGGCTCAGGCAGGGCCTGCAAAGGACTATAAGGCAAAGGGCAACTCAGAAAGATGGGACAGCACCTCTCTAGGGTGGGCCTGGACTTTTGGGGCAGGATGAAAAATGCAGTTGATGGTGCCCTGGCCCAGGTGTGTCCTAGCAGGCAGTCCTGAGCACTGACGTCCCCAGACAGCTCTGCTTGAGGTCTTGGGTGCTCCTCCCTACCTTCAGCCTCAGGCTCCTCCTTGGAACCAGGCCCAGGCCCCACTCATTCTTCCAGTTACCCTGAGAGACATTAGGTTAGTGGGGACATGAGGTCCCTGCTGAGGTCTGCCAATGTCCTTGTGAGGGGTGTTTGAGAATGGGTCCTTCTCACAGATGCTGTCTTTGGGGATAGAGGAGAACATCTGTGAGGAATGCCACCTAGACCCACTCAGAGCTGGTGCCAGCCACTCTGGGCTCCAAGGTGCTGGCCTGGGGGACTCCTTGCTGCCCTGTGCTTTGCCCTGAGACTGCACCTGGAGCTGCTGGGAAAGGGGCAGGACAAGGAAGGAGCCACAGTCATAGCAAAAAATGCAAGACATGGGTCTGGAGAATAAAAAGACTTTTGTCCTGAGTCTTTCCCATCCAACACACCTAATGGCTGTTTCCTAAGGTTGCATCAGCTGCAGGACTCAGGCCTACCCCCTCTGCTCAGCATTGTTGCCAAGTACTGTCTGACCACTCGGCCTTTGCTTGGCATGCCTTCTGCTTACAACTCTGTTACCAGGACCTTCTAGTCCTCAATAGCTAGATGTTGCCTCCAATGAGGTCCCCAGCTGCCAGGTCTGGTCATGTGACATCACTTGTGAGTGTGCCTGGGGTGCACTTGCTTACTTGAAAGAGCCTTGATTTTCAGCAAGAAAGCCAACCCATGTCTGTGAACAGGACTTTGAGCTCAAAGTTGGCACCCAGCCTCTGGTTGACTGAGTGAAGGTATGAGGGAGTGAAGAGGCAGAATGCTGCTGCTGAGCGTGGACCCACACTCTGTCCCGTGCCTTTACCCGTGGTGCTGGGCTGAGCCCCACAGCACTGTCTGCTCCCCGGGGTCTGAGGTTACGTACGTAGGACGAGGACTCCATGGCGCAGGGCCTGGACACGACCAGGCTCGATGGACATGCTGAATGTGCTGTGCTGTAAACTGTTCTGGGTCCCCACAGTGCAGACCCGGCCCTGCTCGTTGGCCTGCTGCACCATGACTGTCAGTTTGTTGGCAATCACAGTGTTTAGGATGGAGATGACCAGCATGGGGAACACAAAGGACATGAAGGTGTTAACCTGCAGAGAGCAAGAGGTGGCCATTAGTCTCAGGCATAGACCTTGTTTATCCACAGACCTGGGGACTATCATGCTAGTGTGCTCAGAGCTGGAGTTGGGAGGTACTTCCTAAGTTAGGAAGGCCATGCCCATCTAGCCTGCCCACCGGGCCAGGCCCTCCCCTGGAACTCCTCCTCAAACTCAGCTCCCACTCCAGTCTGCTTGGAAATGATCAACATAGCCTCTGCTCCTGGATCCGGGTAAAACCCTAGGTGTTCTGACAAGGTTCTGGGCTCTGAGTCCTGAGTCTGGGAATAACATGTCCAGGACTCTAGAACTTAGCATGGTCTTTTCAGTGAGGCTGGGTCCTTGGCTCTCACTCTGCATGCAAACTGTTTGCACTGATGCCTCCATACATTCTCCCCCCCACCTGGTGCCTCTCAGAGTTCTGAAGAAGCGTAGCCCTACTCATCAGTCCAGGCTTTCTGCATAACTCTACATTTGGGGAAACCGAATCTCTGAGGTTCTTGTGGCCAATAACTCAGAAGAGGCTGGACATGGATTTGTTTTCTGACCTGTATGAGTTCAGCTGGCTTCTTCAGCAATGTCCAGCTGACCCTTGGAGCCACACAAATGTGGGCATGTCCTAATTGAAACACATAGAGAACATGGCCAGCACAAAACTTGTGACTTGTGATGAGGACAGTCATGACCAGATCCTGGGAAAGAGGGGAGTGGCCACCCAAAGTGCTGGAGTTGACTGGACTCCCTGGGCCTCTTTTGGGCTTGGGTGCAGCATCTGTGAAGGCCTTGCCTCCACTCCCAGGTAGCCACAGACTATCACTGGGAGGGGCTGGGAAAGAAGCCATCCAAGTTGCCGTTTTGACAAAGCTCTGCTCAACAGTCAGGGCACAAACCATTCAAGGGACAGCATTTCTGCATGTTCTTGGTCAACACCATCTCCCTCTTGGGGCCTGTGTGCCTTCTCCAAGCTGTGTCCCCTCTGACATTGAGAATAGAGGATCTGTTCCATCCCCTGCTCCCCAGGCTCAGGGGCCAGAGCTGCTCCTGCCATGTTCTTAGCTCAGTCCATTGGAAGCCCATGGAGGGTAGGCAAGAAGTTCTCTGATTGCTCTGGGCCCAGCTGTGCCCCATCCCAGGAGACACACTAATTCAATTCCTGGTGAGTCGTGGTGGAATTAAACACACAGAATGTATCCAACACAGATTTAAAATGTCAAAACATTTAAAATACCACACCTCGCTGAACACAGGCAGCAGACAGCTACCTCTGGGACCGGACAGAGCCAGAGCAGAGCAGCAAGACAGGGACAGGCTCTGGGCTCTCCCTGGCCCTCATGCTCCTAGCCCTAAGGTTCCCAGGCTGAGCCCTTTTCCGACCCTTGCCAGGTGGGGCCCAGCCTCCAAACTGTCTGCTTCCAACTTGCAGGAGCATCCCAGTCCTGTCCACACAGAACAGACTTGAGGAACATTTATGGCCTCTGCCAGCTTGAGGATCATGGTGAGTTCACAGTAGGATGCTTCAGTGCCATCCCACCTAACCAGATGCACCCACAGCATCTTCCAATGTGCCTGTCCGAACCAGCTCTGGGTGTCCTAGGGGGCTGACAGGGGCTGACCCAAGACTACCCTGATCTGTGACTCTAAGCAGTGTGGAGGGACACAGCCAATAGCAGGAAAGCAGGAGGGGCAGCAGTGCTAGCGACCTGCTGTGGGAAGGGCTGTCTCATCACAGCCGGGATGTGTAAATGCTGGGAAGACTCAGTGTTGCAGGTCTTTGGGAGGCGCAGCACACACAGCGTCTCTGCCTCCCTGTCTCTGTGTGTGTCTCCCCTGGTATCTCTCTCTTTGTTTTTCTCCTTCTGTTTTAGACATGTGTACCAACTCTCATGGGTGGCAGGACCTGCCTTTAGTGTCCTAAGGCCAGCTAGGGGAGGCTAGTGGACCCCAAGGGCATGCCAGCCTCTGGTGCCCTTGCACCCTGGCTGTTACTGTCCCACTCCATTCTGGATTGGAAATGCAGGGAGGGGCTCCAGAAGGTGGCGGAACACATGGGAGTTGGGGGCTGGAGGTTGCGGTGCAGACTTGAACCTTAGACAGACAGGAGGAGTCCTATGTCCTTGGGCAGCTTTGACCTGGGGCAAGTCCCAGTCAGATTCCAGGTTTAAGGTTTCTTATTGAAAGAGTGACCCAAAGTGCCCCCAACCATTGGGTGCCTTCAGTAGTACCCAGAATTACCATCAGGGTGGGCAAAGGAAGCAAGCTGAGGTTTCTTGTCAGGAAGCTGGGGTGGTTTCTATGAGGAATAGGGGTAGCCCAGCCACTGGTCTCCCTAAATCTATATTTTTGTGCAGAAGGAGGAAGGCAGAATAGAGGGTAGAGAAGAAAAAAGAAGCAGTGGCCAGGGATGGTGAGTCCAAGCTGTACAAAGATGGTATGGGGAGTAGATTTATAGTCTGTCTGTCAACAGGCGAGGATGCAAGCAGCTGGTAGAGTGTACCCCTGACTCAGGCCACCAAATGGTGGCCTTGGCCCCTGAGCTGGAGTTCTTACCCTCATCTACATTTCCCCTGCAGAACAATCCTGAGGCTTCCCCACCCCCTAGTTAAGCCCATTGTGTTTAGATAAAAAGTGGGACTCACTCACTCCAGCAAGCAGCCCACAACGGATGGGAAGGCGCTGAAGGGGTTGCAAGGTCTACGAGCTTCAAAAGACAGAAGGGTAAGGTATGAGAAGTTTCCTGTGCAGTCCTTCCCGGTGTGGTGACCTTCAGGACCAGCCCAGGTTGGTCTGCAGGAGACTGTCTCATCTGTATGGGTGGCTGAGCCCCAGCCAGGACAAGTTCAGCAATGGTCTAGCCTGGGACAGACTGCAGATATAAGACAGTCTTCAAAGGCCAGCACTAGTAGGTTCCTGTGCTCTTACATTTCCTGGCTTCCCTTCTCCAGCTCTGCTGAGACTAGGGATGATGGTGTAATGCACATCAGAAGGACCCGATATCAAGGTTGTCAATGCAGCCTTGTTTGAAATAACAAAAACGGAATGATTCAAATGCCTGCCACCAAGGCAGCCGGCCAGTCCCCATGCATCTGCTCCCTGGGGCACTGGTTGGCACCAGGTGCCCCAAGATAACAGTTTATGAAAAGAGCAAAGGAAGCAAAGGGAAACATCATGGCTCCCCGAGTTCCTCTAAGGCACAGCTTGGCACTACAGAAAACCTGACCAATCTGTTCGGAGGCTGGCAGTACAAGCTTCAGGTGTCCTTTTTGAATTGGAGCTGGAATAACTGGCTCACTGCACAGACTGGACATGTCTCGTACCTTACAGAAGATGCCCTGGTGTGAACAAGGGCCCCCATGCCACACCAAAGCCATCATTTATTCCCAGGTCTGGGAAATATTAGGGACAAAAGAAGCCTGCATCTGGTGGGTCTATTCTCATTTCACAGGTGGGCAGCTGGGGCCCAGAAAACAAGAGGGGGGGTCTCTTAAAGTGACCCCGCCCAGAATTCTACAGGAGCAAGAGTGACTGCACAGCATTTGCTCTCAGGGCAGGATTGTGGAAGAAGACAAAGAAGACATCATCTCAGAGTCCCCACAGGATGCTTGAGGGCTGGGTTCTAGTCAAGTGGCTAACAGGGAGGAGAGGGCTTAAGGTACAAGGAAATTGCCGGAGCAGCTTCTTCTAGAATGAGTGTCCCAAGAGTGGCAGGCCCAGGATGCCATGTTGTCTCAGTCTCCGCTTGAACCCATGTTACCCTTGCAGGTATCTGGGAGTGGTGGCTTTGACCCAGACAAGCTCTAGGTATACCAGGACTGGAAACTGAAGCTTCAGGATTTGCAGCTCAGAAGGGAGACAAAGAGGCAGACTGGACCCCAGCCAGATGAAGTACAGGATGGAGTTCTTCATCTTCATGAGTGAGTGTGCTGAGTACATCCCTCGACTTTCCAGGTAGTACCTCTTTGGGCAGCTACCAGGTTAGGGAGCATCCAGTACAAAGGCTGGGAGTCCTTGGACACCTCTTGGAAAGCTTCTATCCACTTACTTACTTTGCCCCCACCCCACTGTTGGGCCCCTGTCCTTTTCTGGTTTGGAATTATTGGAAGAGGCTGGACCCCAGAGTCCAGTTGGGAGATTTGTGGGGTAGTTCTTAAATCCTACATGGGAGGTCAGGACCGCGGACAGCACCTACCTATGCCGAAGAAGACTTCTGACAGTGTGTGGGCAGGACCCCACTGCCCTTCTGCTCCCAGCAGATGGCACGTACCACCCTCCCACCTCTCTGCGTACTGGCCACTTTCGATGGGCTGTCCAGAGGCGTAGAGGCTGCTGCCTAATTGTGGACTTGGCAACAGAAGGCCTTGAACATCCACATCCTGTCAGTGCCCGGCTGTGCTGGAGGCCTGGCACCAGTTTGGCTGTCAGGAGACCACTAACTCAGCCTGGAGGCCTCAATTGGATTAGGGAAATGGCCTTCTCAACAGCACTGCCCTTGTCCCCACCTGTGCCAGGCCCGAGTGTCTGGGGAGGGCTCAGCGCTGCAGCATGGGTGCAGGCCACCGGGGTCCAGACCCCTCAGCACAGCTGGTGGTGTGGGGCTCGTTGACGGGGTGGAGGGCAGAAACACGCGACAAGACACTTCAGTGTTCCCAGCTCCTCTCAAAACTGGCCCCAAGCCGTCTGCATAGGGGAAGAACTCTTCAGGGCAGGGCAGACTGACATCTGTCTGCCACGCCTTCACATACATGTCATCCAAAAAGCCCATTAGAACGTTCAAATCTGTGGGACAGCCACTGAGGAACAACAAACGACTTCAAGGTCCCCGACAAGTTCAGTGGCAGTGCAGTCCAGAGTCGGTGGGCTGGGTACTGCTGGGCCCATAACCCCCACCTCTGTACCCGACATAGAGGAGCAGGAAAGGGCCTCAGCTTGTACCTAAGTCTCACTTTGTACCAGCAGCCAAGAGAGCAGCACGTGGCTGAAATGAGTCCATGACTGTCCGTGTCAGCTAGGACAGTAGCATTTCCTCCCACGGATAACCATGTCCTGAAAAGCAGCTTCCACTTGCTAAGATGCATCTGCTGTGTTCCTATTTCAAAAACCCAAGCCAATTCAATCAGCTTTGCTGATACGCCTTTTGTTTGCATTTTCCTAAGATGCAGGGTGCTAATTTGACACTGAAGGATTAGACATTGGGCCAAGTGCTCAACACAGTTCATTTAGAGCCCTTGACAAAGGTTGAGTCATCCAAGAAAGTTCTCTGTTCCATGCCAGGAAAGCCTGGGACTCGTGGACATTAGCTTCATATTTCCAGTGATCATGCAAAGCTTCATGCTGGCCTTGGGAGGGAGGCTCTGCAAGGCTGGGACAAGGCTGGCTGCTGGGGTTCAGGGGTTGTAAGCAGGACACACAATGCATCTCAGAGTGTACTTTTAGTGTGAGGCGTACGGGTCACAGCCCCTTGCCCGTCCCTATGCACCAGCCGCCACGCCATCCCATTCTCATTGCAGCTGAATCTCCAGCCCTACAATTTGCTGTGTGCTTTCTTGCCATGTAATTGTGCAGCAAATATCCTGCCTGCTCCTCCCAATTTCTAATTACCACCTATTGCCAAAGCTGGCCACCACACTTCCCCGTGGACATCTGGCTCTTCAACGTCGGCGTCCCAATGGGATTAGTGCTCTGTCCCTGCTCAATAAATCTGATTATATCGAACATAGAAGGGAGTGTCCTCACCCACAGGAAGGGGATTTAGAGATGGCCATTGTGAGGGAAGAGGTTGGTAGAGGGCTTTCATTCCCCCACACAGAGCCTCAGAGATGTCAGAGGACTCACCCATAACTGCAAAACTAGGCTCTGGCCTTCTGGGCGACCAGGCTCTGGGCTTCACCTCTGGCTAGGGGACACTTTGCCTGAAGGCAGCTTCCTGCTGGGTAGGACCTGGGGCATCTGAGGGCAGGCAGAAGTGAGTGCTCCTCAGAAATGGCAGCAGATGGCCAGTTAGTAAAGTGCTTGCCTTTCTTTTTATTCTTCTCTCATGCAATATATCCCGACCCCAGCCTCCCTACCCTCCACTCCTCCCAGTCACTCCCCCCTCCACCTCGTCTCTCGCCCAGATCCACTGCTCATCCATTTCCCTTCAGATATATGACTGTAATCCTAACACTAGGGAGGTGGTGACTGGGCATTGGGACTTGCTGGCCAGCGAGGCCATCTTAAGAAATAATGTGGACAGTGACAGAGGAAGACACCGGGCATCAACCATTAGCCTCCATACTCACGCACACACCCTAGAGCATTCTCTCTCTCTCTCTCTCTCTCTCTCTCTCTCTCTCTCTCTCTCTCTCTCACACACACACACACACACTCAACACAACACAAAACACACACTCTCTCTCACACACATGCTCAACACAACACACATACACTCACTCTCTCACACATACACATACTCTTAACACAATACACACACACTCTCTCTCACACATACACTCACACACATACACACACTCACTTTCTCTCTCTCTCTCTCACACACACACTCTCAACAACACACATACACACACACTCTCTCTCTCACACACACTCTCAACACAATACACATATACACACTCACTCTCCGCCCCCCATATCTGAGGCTGAAAGGCTGGAAGATGAGGAAACTAAACAGTGGCTCAAATGCTGCCCAGTGAGAAGGAGGGTGGGGGAAAAGAACTTCTCTGTTAAAGACCGCTCTTCCCTCCCCGTCTACAAGCTCTCACTATGTCCCATTACCTCATTAGGTTTTACATTGTTTGTCCTTTACAGCCACATGGGGCTTTTCTTTATAATAACAAAGAGGCTTTTTTGTTTTATGAATGGCACAGCATGCAAATTCACGCTCTCCAGAGTGTCTGTGAATCAGAGAGCTGTGGGTATAAATGCTTTGATTTTCTTTCTAGATAGGGAAGAAGGCTGGGAAGAGGAAGGACTGCCAGAGTTGATCTTATCAAGTGACCCTGAACTCCTTCCTGCCTCACCTTGGGCCTGCCATCCCCCATGGTGGAAAGGATGGGCCAGATCACCCTAAGCTGTCTGGCCCTGACCATTGTCCTCATGATCCCCAGTGATCTCTGAAGTCTGAGGACAAGGTGGACCTGGCATGCGCTGCTGGCTACAGCTTCTCCTACTCTGTCTGCTTCCACAGAAGGAGAGACACTGGCACAGGTCTTTACCCACCCATTGCCAGGCCATGAGTCAACCTTAGAGTATTGAGAACCAGGGCCTTGGGGAGCCTCCCCAGGCTCAGAGCTCTCTCAAAGTCTCAAATTAGCTTGCCAGCCTTGATGTCCTTCCACAGGAGTGCAGAAGGAGCCTTGGCCATTTCAGGAATTGTTGCTATGCTGCATAGACCGACCCTAGCAGTCAGGCGGTTGCTGATTATTGTTCCAAGCTGGGAGCAGTTGTGTTGCAGGCTGTAGACCAGAGAAGGTGCAACCTGGCTCTTTCTGGAAATTCCAGAACTTATGGCTGTGCCCGCCCATCTCTTCCCTGGAACTGCTTATATACCCTTCCATTCTACACACCCTCTGGCACTGTCTAAGGCATTACATGTCCCCAAGCTCACTTTATCTAAGTCTCATAGTCACTTATCCAAAACCTGATGTTTGCAAGATGTCTCACTTGCAGAAGTTGGAGGAGACAGGCACTGAGAGGGAGGAGGCCTTGGCTGGAGGCAGAGGTGAGCTCAAGATTGTATGAAGGCTTAATTAACACTTGTTTGTGGGCTGGGATCCTGTGGGCCAGGAGAGGTTGACAGGGGCAGGAGTCCTGGGAACAGGGAATTGATATAGCTGTGTATATATTTGGGGTGCTCAGCAGAACCTGGGACAGGAGTCAAGGATGGCAGCCTATGTTGGATACAGCTGGAGAGGGGCCAGGGCTGTGGCTGGACCTGATGATGGGGCAATGTGGTGGGGCACCTGACAGGGTTTCTTACTCTCTCTCAGCAAGGACCCAGTGCTGGACGTGGCACAGGAGCATTGCGGAGTACTTACAGAGCCAGGACTCCACAACCCAAGCTCTCAGGCAGGGTTGCATTGCACTGACTTTTCCAGTTCTGCCATGGCTTGGGTCCTTGCTGAGAGAGAGTAAGAAGCCCCACAATGACCATTGTGGGCCCTGCCACTGTGCCCACAAAGCAAAGAAGCCTGGCTGAGTTAAAGTGAGGTGGGTCGTCTTTGTCCGTAACCTGACAGTGGGAACCATTTGAATGCTGCCCTGAGGTCCTTCCTCCCCATCCTCCTCTGTCCTGGAGCAGGAGTCCACAGATACCTGCTGTAAAGGGCCAGAGTGAGTGATTTTGCTCTGTGGGCCAGATGATCTCTGTCACAACTGCTCAGCTTGGCTATCACAGCTCAAACTATCCACAAGCATGTGAATGAACACTGGGCCATGTGCCAATAAAACTTTACTTTCAGCAGTCAATCAGGGTCTCAGCTTGCTGACTCCTACCTGAAAGACCCATGCTTACAGTCATGTCACGGTCCATCTGAGAAGAATGGGGACTACCATAACCATTGGGACTGTATTCCCACACCAGTGTCAGGTGTATAGAAGTAGCAAGAGGAGGAACCAAAACATGCGTTTGAGTGTGAGAAGCGAGATGCCACCTAGAGGCAGCTGAACACCATCTGCCACTGTCCTCTGTCCTTCCCACCATAAACCTTTGCTGTGGTTTCCAGTTCCAGGATAGCCAATGGGCCTAGGCTGGTGACGTGCATGGCTGATGACCTGTCCCATTCCTAGGGACTCTGAGGTGAGAAACCATCTCCTAGGCTCTTTTACTTCACATCCAAAATGGTTTAAAACAACCCTAAGAATGGGCTATACTTGGCAGAGGCAAGAACTCTTTCATGGCTTAATCTAGCCTGCTGCTGCCAAGCTAGGCATTGCCTTCCTGTTCCACAGCCTCTGAAGGTAGCTCCCCTGCCACTGTGCACACAGTATGATGAAAGGTGAATTTTCTCCAGTTACATGAATCTCCCCTAATGTGTCTCCGCTGGCAGTGGCCGGACACCTTTCATGGACAACTGGGGCTTCATTCCCTCAGAAATGTCCCTGCAGAACCTGTTCCTGTCACTGAACAAATCCATCTTTCTGCAGGCACTTGGCATCCTGATTCACATTCTGTTGAAAGTCGTGGGCTGTCAGTCACTCTCACTAGAATGCCTTGTCAGGCACGTTCAAGGTGTATATGGAACGAGATTTGTTTCATTCCAGTAGCATTCGGAGTAAGCATTTGCACTAGGGCCTTCTCCCACACTCCTCCCCGCCCATCTCAGACAAGCACAATTTGCCGGGGCACTTAAGAGAAGGAGGAGGAGGAAGGGGGAGGAGGAGGAGAGGAAGAGAAGGGGGAAGGGGAGGAGGAGGAGAAGCGAGAAAGGCAGGAGGGGAAGGGAGGGGGCAGGAGGCCTTGGGGAGACGAGGAAGGGGTGGTTCCTTGTATTTAGTTGGAAGGTGGATGCTGCACCCACTGGACAGGCTGAGTCAGTGGTCTATTCTCCATGCTGCTGCTGCTGCTGCTGCTGGGCTCTGCCATTGACCTGGATGCTAATTGCAGCAGCAGGAAGCCTTATTCCAGGCATTGGAATGCATGGGCTGCATCCAGCCGTCCAGCCAGGCTCCTTGGGGCAGCAGTCTCTGCCCTGCTAATCTTGTTCCTGCAGGCTAGATGAGTTTCCTTTGATGGCTTTGAAATGGCCACTTCAAGGCACTCAGGCCTTGGTCTGTAAATTCTCCCGGACCACAGCAGCTACAGGAGAAAATCCACAGCAAGGCTGGGCTGAGTGTTGATGGCAAATTCTCGTGATTGAAATGGAGTCAAGGTCAGCTGTCAGTAGGAGGGAGACGATCCATGTGACCATTTCTCTGACACTCAAGCAAGTCCGGTCTTTTATGTGGCCTTGTCCCCAGCTGGTGCTAGTCACACTGCTGGCATCCTGCTTGCTCGGTCACATCAGCACAGTGGCTCTGTGTTCTGGAAGCTGCACATGTGCATGGGCTCTCAAGCACACACGGAAAGACTGGACAGAGGCACAGAGGTACATGGACACACAGACACAGACACACGGCAAATATCAGGATCTCCTGGGTCCTCACCCAAGGATCTTTGAGGAGGCCAGCTGAATCACACGACCAGGAACTCAAACTCAAGAGGAAACGGCCCTGGTTTTCCTTACATGCTTGACCCTTCTAGTTTCTCTCTGTTCAAAAACAAAAACAAACAAAAACCAGTAACAAACCCTAGCTCTAAGGGCTGAAGGGAACTTTACAGTAGTGTTGAAGGCTCGTTAAGGGAAAGCTGCTGCCTCCTAGACAGAAGAACGAATCTTCCCCTGGTGGAGACATACCATGGTCTCTTCTCCCCATAGTTATTCTAGTTGGGCAGGTCAACTGCCTGGCTGAGGGAAGACCCCTCTGGAAGGCAGATTCACCTGAGGCTTTGCCAAAGAGATGGGAGGAACGTTTATTCCTTTAATGATTCCCTCCCACCATTTGTGCAATGGCCCCAGAACCATCATCAGGGCCTTTAGATCCTTCAGCCTTCTGAGTCCTGAATCCTTCTGCCTCTTTTTTTGAACACTGGTCAGAGCCTAAATACGCTTCCTTTGGTACTTTGGGCTTCATTCTTTCTCTAAAGCCATGCATCCCTTTGCCATCCACCCTGTCTGCCATATGGTTGCCTGTTTGCCAAACCTCCATGCCTAAGTAAAGAAGGCTCGGTGTTCTCTCTTCTCCATCCTTTGCCAAGATTTATACCTTTTCTGTCCTGGAGTTTTTCTTTTAATAAAATTATCCTCAAGTGTTTGAGTCCATTCTTAAATTCTTTTATTGTTGACACTAATAACCCCAAGATGGGACACCCTCTTCCCCACTTCCTCAGTGACATGTGGCAACTCTAGCAGGACTTCCTAAAATTTCTAGTAATAAGAAGGGAAGAGGGGACCCAAGGGGAGGACGGGGTCCTTCTCACCAGCCTGAGGATTAGGCTAGGTTTGACAAGTCAGTGCACTATGTGGTCCTCCTGGGGCTTCTGCGGAGCTCAGAGAGCGAAGCATGACTTCTTTTCACATCTGTTTCTTGCAGAGAGGGCTTTATCACTGGACCCAACCCTTAGGTTCTGCTGGGAACCTGGCAACTGCTCCGTAAGCCTTGGTAGAGAAGAACTGGCTTTTTGCCGCTGTTCATACTTGGGTAGAATCAGGCAAAGTGGTCCTGGGGTACTGGGCCAACCTAAGACAGTGTTCTCTGCTCCCTGTGAGTCTAAGAGCTGACTGCTCCCATGATGCTTTCCCACAGGCACCAGCAATCAGCAAGTGCTAGCTCAGCTACATTGGCATGAGCATGTATCTGTGTGTACATCTGTGTGCTTGTGTTTGTGTGTGCAAATGTGCATGTGTCTGTGTTTCAGATGTGCCTGTGCCCATGTGTATCAGGTCTGCTTATACATGTGTCTCTGTATGTATGTGTACGTGTGCATGCACACATGAGTGCACATTGTAACTGGTGGTTTCTGCTTTAGCTCCTATAAGCTATTGGCCGTCCAGAACTCTGAAAGCACTTGAAGATATAAAAGGGGTGCCAGGTGTTATAAGGTCCTAGGGCCTGGAACCCCCACCATGACCTTGGGGAAGATGTGTGATCAGTGCCTATCCAGTGTGGTCGTGGGTCCATGCCCCTCTGGTAAAGGTTTTAGATTGTTACCTGGAGCCGAATGCCAGGGCCCTACAACCAGATGCAGGGATTCTCAGGGTGAGACTGAGTCTCCAGTGGCTGGCCTCCCTTCTTTTCTACTATTCTCCCAGCTCTCTGCCTTTGTTGCCCATCAGGAGACTCAGTATCTCCATGGGTTCCCTGTTGAGGCAGGCGAGGCAGTGTGGCTAACATCTTTCCATGTGTTCAGAATCCAGGGAGAGCGGCCTCTCAGGTCTCAAGGTCTCCCTAATGCCAAGCATAGTCATGCAGACCTGGGCCAGGAACAAGCTTGGCTGCCCCACCTGCCTGCCTCCGCTGGGCTGGGCACCCGGCCCTGCCCATTACTGCAGGGATGAGCTGGAGAGCAAACCTGCCTCAGAGCCAGCAGTGGCCTTCAGTCACCACAGAGTGCTCCCCATTGAAGGATGCAGACCCGCAGATTGAGTAGGGAAGCACCTGCCTGTAAACAGGGCTGTGGTAAGTGGGTGGTGGATGGACACAGAATCCAGACCAAACCCCTTGGGAGAAAACCTCAGCTTATAATGATGATCTTACATCCTTCACCACTGGGCTTTGGGTGAGCGTGAGGGCTGTTCTCCAGCCACGAGCCAATCGTCCCTTCTGATGATGCAGCCTGGTGCCTCTTTCACTGTCTGTGGCAAGTACCATAACCTTACATTACCCACCTGTAGCAGGAAAACAACAGGATGGGGGCTGTGCCCTGCTGCCCCTCGGGGTGGGCATGGGGAGGAACCCTAAAAGGAGGGGCGAAGGAAGGTCTGTTCCTTGGACTGAGATCACTTTACTCTGAAGCCTTCACCCCACTTCAAAAGAAATCTCATCTTCCTTCCAATAATGACTTTGTCACAAAGACATAATTGGTTCATTTGTTAGACTGAGTGTTTCCAGGCTGAACACTGAGGATTTTTTTTATTTGTTTTTGTACAGAAGCAGTCTCACTCAAATGCCACCAGGCTTTGAGGCAAATAGGCATTCATCCTTCCTGCTGGGGGTTCCATCCTGGTTCCTACCTCCTCTGCAATCAGTGAATTTGGGGATTTGCGTAGTTGTGAATGGAGCTGCCCAGGGTGCCAGGTCTGTTTGGAAGTCAATGTGGGAACAGACTGACCTTCCAGTACAGCCTCCTCTGAGTGTCTGATGCTGCTGGGTCTTTAGGACCCACAAGAATGGAGCACCTGTTAACCCAATCAGGATCTGGCACTGCTCAGCAAGAAGGATTGGAGCTGGTCTTGGTCTTCTGTCTTCTATATACAGTGTTCATGACAGCAGGCAGTTTGTGCTGAGTTACTGTCTGTTCTTCCTCAGGACCGGCTGAGGACAAAGCCTGTCAGTTTTACCCAACACTGGGTTCTCCAGAGCTAGTAAGGAGTCCTCAGAAGAGGACATCCTGCCCTGAGTGGGTGGGACAGGCTCTGGACCTCCTCAGGTACACAGGAAAGTCTACAAAGTGCCCCTGTCCTGGGGTAAGGAGAAACAGGAAGCAGGCTATAAGGAAAAGCAGCCATATTTTAAAAGTAGTTCTACCCTGGGGAGAAGGCTCAATTGATAAAATGCTTTCCTTGTAAGCATGAGGATGTGAGATTGATGTTGAGGACCCTGTTTAAACAAAGAATTCTGGTGTGGTGGAGCACACTAGCAATTTCAGCACTGGAGAGGTGGAGGCAGGAAGATCCCTGAGGCCAATCACCTTGCCAACAGGTGAGTTTTAAAAGAATAAGAGGCCATGTATCAAAACAATGTGGACCGCACCTGAGGAATGACACTAGAGGTGGCTGGCATACACACACAGACACACACACACACACACACACAGACACAAAAAATAAAAAAAAACCACACACACACACACACACACACAGACACACACACAAAAACATACACACAGACACACACACATCAGAGGTGGCACACACAGAGACACACACACAAAAACATACACACAGACACACACACATCAGAGGTGGCACACACACACACACACACACACACACACACACACACACACACACAGGTTGTGGAATATTCCTTTACACTGTGTGAAGATGTGTCACTGTGATTGGTTTAATAAAAAGCTAAATGGCCAATAGCTAGGCAGGAGATAGAGCAGGGACTTCTGGACAGAGAGAGCTCTGGGAAGAAGAAAGGCCGAGTCACCAACCAGATGTGGAGGAAGCAGGATGGACAGCACAGAGTAAAGGTAACTGAGCCATGTAACAGAATGTAGATTAAAAGATATGGGTTAATATAAATTAGAAGAACGAGTTAGGAGCCAGCCTAAGCTATAGGCTGAGCTTTTATAATTAATAATAAATCTCTGTGTCGTTTTTTAGTGAGCTGGCAGTCCAAAGGAAAGTCCAACTACACACATACACACACACACACACACACACACACACACACACTCGTGAAATAATTAGTTTTGTTTTGCTTTGTTGAAATAGCCTTTTGCTATGTAGCCCAGGATGGCTTTAACTGTTGATCTTCCTACCTCTGTCTCTTCAGTGTTGGGATTATAGACATGGCTACCATGGCTGGTTGTAAATAATTTTAATAAAATTGTATTTAATTCATTATATCTAAAATATCATTTCAAAATGTGAACGTGTTAGTGAAGTATTGTATACTCCATGCTCCCTTTCTTACTGATGCTTTAAAAGCTGTGCACCCTTCCTAAAGAGGGCATCTAAATGTAGCCATGGACAGGGCAGTTATCTGTTCTTCTGGGAAGACTTGAAGAGAAATGTTAAGGTGTTCACCCTACAGACCCATTGGGCAGCATATCATCTTCCTGCCTTTCCTATGGAGTATCCTTGACTCACTTCTGGTCATGTGAGGTCCTGGGCTCACAGGTCACTCCTAGGATACATGACTCTGAACAAGGTCAAGGATGGGACATTCATCTTAAACCACTTACAAATCACATGTACTGGGTAAGGAGGGGTGATGTACCTTTCAGAAACAGGTTCTCCCTCTCTTTCTCTCCCTGCAAGGCCCCATAAGCAGAGCTTGTGCAAGCTGAGCCAGCTACACCAAGATTTCACTGGGTAGGAACAGGACTCACTCTGGAAAGGCACTGCAAAATCTCACTGGAGTTTCTCTCCCTACCTCTTGAGTTCTTCCTGACCAAACCTCAGAAGTGTCACGTAGTAAAGCTAAGCCAAGCCTCAGGGCTTGATGGGAGAGGACCCTGGAGATGAGGCACAGGCTGGTCAGACAGCAGGTCCCAAGTACCCACCACTGTGCTTCTCTTCCTCACAGACCTTCACTCTTCCTCAGCTGAAAAGTGAAGATGGTCCACAGAACCCCCAGACTCTCGGCTGGTTTGCGCTCAGAGATATCTTCCGCCTTGTGAGGTGAATAGTAATTACGCGCTCAGCACAATTAATCCTCGCAGTAATTGCTTGTCACGGGAACTCTGCTCACCCAGCTGTTAGGTTAGAACTTTCTTTTTCTTTTTTTTCTTTTCTTTTTTCTTTCTTTCTTTCTTTTTTTTTGTTTTTTTTTTTTTTTTTTGTTTTTTTTTTTTTTTTGTTTTTCGAGGCAGGGTTTCTCTGTGTAGCTTTGTGCCTTTCCTGGAACTCACTTGGTAGCCCAGGCTGGCCTTGAACTCACGGAGATCCACCTGGCTCTGCCTCCCGAGTGCTGGCATTAAAGGGAGATGTTGTGGGTGGCTGTTTAAGCCATGCCCTGAAGCACCGCCCCTAGTGAGGTAGCAGGTAGCTGTCACACCTGTCTATGACCTTGAGGTACATGCCCCTGGGGCGTGGCCACTGGGGGACCCTTAAGACCTGGGATGCACGTATGTGCTCTCTTTTCTCTACCTCATGGTTTTGGATGCTGGTATGGACCAGGGCAGAGCTCACCAGCGAACAGCGCATTGGACTGTGCCTCACCCTTTCAGGATCCTGCAGCAAATTCCTTTATTATGTCTTGTGAGTTAACCGTCAAATAAATTCCTTTGATCATTAAGCAGCCTCCGTGGATTGCTAGCGATATAATCCCATTACTCAGCTCGGAATCTTCCGTCTGGTCATAGTGAGACCCCAGTCAATTGTGGGGACCAAAGCTAGATGTGATGGTATATGCCTATAATCCTAGCACTTGAGAAGCAGAGGCAGCAGTTTGAAGCCAGTCTGGGTTCTATGAGAACCTACTTAAAAACAAAAACAAACAACTGAGAGAGGAAAAACAAAACAAAACACCTTGTTTTTTAAAACCAAAAGGAGTGGTGACAAGAAAGAGCTACCCTATCTTCATCCCTGCCCTGCTTCTTTACTCTGCCGCTGGAACTCACCCTGAGCTGCAGGTGAGTCACAGTGGAGGAGCTTTCTAGGACTTTTTTTGAACCAGGAATGGGAAGATAGGGCTAGGATCCACCTGAAGAAGTCACCTGCTAAGGGAAACACAGCTGTCCCCAAGACGCAAGTGGCCTCAGACAGCTGCTTTGGAGGGGATCACACCATCAACGTTGGGCTCACCAGGTTAGCATTGATTCTCACCCTCCTGGGGCTGTGAATGGTGAGGACAGCCTGGTGGCTGTGCAGAGGGCTGGAGGCCCCTCCTCCCGCTGTGGTTGTAATCATGATGCATTTTCTCTGACAGATCTTCTCCAAAACACGGCCACAGGTGCTCATGACATTTAAATTGCTTCAATTTGCAAGTCCAATGTTTACATGAATATTCACACACACACACACACACACACACACACACACACACACACACACACGAGTGTGTGTGTGTCTCTCTCTCTCCCTCTCTCTCTCTCCCTCTCTCCCTCTCTCTCTTTTCCTGGTATTCACCACAGCCTGCTTGGGGTGACAAGACTCATTGATTCCCTCCCATGATGGTTTCTCTCTCATCAAAGAGTATTTTGGAACTGAAACCTGTCAACTGCCCAAACTGTCCTGAAATGCACTTGGCCTGGAGGCCACAAATTGAAGATGCCTGGCTTAGATGAAACAGGTAGATACAGAATCCACCAAAACTCCCAAAGAAGAGACAGACAATTGGAACAGTCTTTTTTTTAAATTAATATTAATTAATTAATTAATTAATTAATTAATCAATCATGTATATAGCATGTATGCCCACAGGCTAGAAGAGGGCATCAGATCTGATTACAGATGGTTGTGAGCCACCATATGGTGCTGGGAATTGAACTCAGGACCTCTGGAAGAGCAGCTAGTGCTCTTAACCACTGAGCCATCTCTCCAGCCCTGGAACAGTCTTTATTAAAGAAATCTAATAGATATTGGATAACCTTCTAAAACAGGAAGTACCAGGCCCAAATGGCTTGTTGGTGAATCCTACCAAACACATAAAAGTGATACAACTCTCTCTAGTATCTCTGAGAAGATAGATGTATAGGGAGACCTTAAGCTCACTCAGTGAGGCCAGCATTACCCCAGAACCAATCACAAAAAAATGACAAATGCAAAAAACCTTAGGAAAATACTAGTTAATTAAACACAACAACACATATGTGATGGTTTGAATGTGCTCCTCAAAGTCTATGTGTTGGAAACTGTCTTAAGGTTTCTTATTGCTATGAAGAGACACCGTGACCATGGCAACTCTTATAAGGAGAACATTTAATTGAGGTGGTGACTTTCAGTCCACTATCATCATGGTGGGACATGACTGTGTGAAGGCAGACATGGTGCTGGCGAGGCAGCTGAGAGTTGCACATCTTGCAGGCAACAGCAAGTGCATGGAAACACTGGGCAGTATCTTGAGCACACATGAAACCTAAAAGTCCACCTCCATGGTGACACACTTCCTCCAACAAGACCACACCTACTCCAACAAGACCATATCTCTTAATAGTGCCACTCTCTTTGGGGGCCATTTTCTTTTAAACCACCACAGAAACTTAATCTTTAATGCAACAGGGTTGAGAGGTGGGACCTAGTGGGAGGTTTAGGTCTTAAGAAAGAGCCCTCACATACACATTAATTTCATTATCCTGAAGTAAGTTTGCTACAAGAGCAAGTCTGGTCCTCTTGCCCTCCTCTTAGCTGCTCTTCTGCCATGCCGCATTACAAGCACAAGAAGACCATCACCACACCAGGCATGGTGGCACACACCTTTGACCCCAGCATTTGGGAGGATGAGGCAGGCAGATCTCTGTGAATTGAGGTCAGTCTGGTCTACATAGTGAGTTCCAGGACAGCCAGGAACAGAGAGATCCTGTCTCAAAAGAAAAACAAACAAACAAAGAAGTCTATCACCAAATTCGGCCCCTTGATATTGATCTTTCAGTCTTCAGAACCATGAAGCCAATAAAATCCTGTTCACCAAAAAGTGCCCAGTCTGTGGCAGTTTGTTATAACAGCATTGTCCCGGCTAGTTTATGTTAAGCTGATATAAGCTAGAGTCATTGGAGAGGAGGGAACCTCAACTGAGAAAATGCGTTCATAGCATTGGGCTGTAGCTAGCCTGTAGGCATTTTCTTAATCAGTGATTGATGGGGGAGGGCCCAGCCCTTTGTTGGTGGGACCACCCCTGGGCAGGTGGTTCTATAAGAAAGCAAGTTGAGCAATCCAGTAAATGGCCCTTCTTCAAGGCTTCTGCATCAGCTCCTGTCTCCATGTTCCCACCATACTTGAATTCCTGTTCTGACTTTCTTTGATGATGAACTGTGATGTGGAGGAGTAAGCCAAAAAACCTCCCTCTTCCCTCCCAATGCTTTGGTCATGGTGTTTTATTTCATCACAGCAAGAGTAACCCTGACCAAGACAAGCACAAGACAGACCCAAACAGCATAGCAAGAATTATACGCTATGACTGCTACAAGCTGCAGAAATATGAAGTAGGGATTCAGCTGTATATTGTAAAGCTATACCTGGAAGAATCAAGGTGTTCTTCCAGAGGAACCCAAATCTCAAAGAGTATTTGGTGTTGTTTGACTTTTAATTTCTTGTGTGCTCTCATACCTTCCCCAAGAACTTCTAACAGTGTATTTTGTATGATATGCTTCTCTAGCATCCAAGGCCAAAGGGCAGATAGGACAAAGCATTTCAGACCAACCACTTAGTCTCCTGAATTAAGGTAGACACCCTCATGGAGACAGATGAATGTTAGGTGCATAGCTTTGTTTTTTGTGCAAATTAATCTCAGATCCCCTTTCTTATATAGGCTTAGAGGTATTTATATTAACATTATAGACTCCTAACATTTTACCTAATCACTTCTAGGAATGTAGTTTGAGCACATAAATTCCCTTTTTCTGATATATTAACCGATTTTAGCTCTTAGTTGACCTCCTCCCTTAACCACTGCCCTTTTGGGTGGTAGAAGAAAGCCTGGTGGTCACTGCATGAGGAAAACTCTTACCTGCCTTTATGACCCTGTAAGAATTCAAACCTGGTGATCTTGCCTTAATCAGAGCATTGCTATTGCATGGGTATATAACTGTAAACCTCAGAGACTTGGGGGACTAGATTGGAGGAGAACAAGAAGGATGAGATGGGAGATGAGGAAGAGCCAGAGGGGGAAGAACTAGGTGAGTAAGAACGAGATGAGAAAGACCAAGATGGGGCAGAACTAAGATGAAAGAATTAAGATAGCATTTAGAGGGAACAGCAGAAAGAGGTAGAAAGAATAAGGCAAGAAAGGAGCTAAGCAAAAGAGCAGAAAAGAAGCTGTGTAGAGAGAGAACTGACTCAGAAGAATAAAGTGTATGGACTAAAGAGATTCGTGTGCATAGATTTATTAGTGAACCCCTGAGATTAATCTGCCGCTGGTAGCGTCTCTTCTGGAACTCTGGGTGAAGGCTATCAAGGGTTCACTTGATTGCAGTCCACACAATCACATCAATAGATGCAAAGAAAGCTTTTTGACAAAATCCAAAACCCATTCATGACTGAACTCTTAGCAAGCTAGAAGTGGAGGTCTTCCTCAACATGGTGAATAACAAAAGCCCACAGATAATGTTACTGCTGGTGAGATTCCAACTCCACTAAGATGAGGAACAAGGTTTGCCCAGCACCATGCCAACTTAACCTTGTACAATAAACCTTAGCCAATAAGACCCAAGAAAAGGGGAAAAGAAGGCATGTGTATTGGGAAGAAAGAGAGAGCTTTGTGTGTAGATAGCTATCTATGTAGAAAATAGCAAAAACAGACATTCTTGGAACTAGTATGATTATAGGAAAGTAAGATAAAGGGTTAATAAACAAAATTCAATTGCTTTTTATATACCAACAATGAACAATTGAAATAAAAAATATAATACTGTGTCTGTTTTTAAATATTTGTTTAATATTTGTGTGTGTATGCATGTGTGCATGTCTGTCTGTCTGTCTCTCTCTCTGTCTCTTTCTGTCTCTCTCTCTCTCTCTCTCTGTGTAGGCCAGAAGAGGCAAGATCTCATGGACCTGGAATTACAGACAGTTGTGAGCTATCCAATGTGGGTTCTGGAAACTAAACTTGGGTCCTCTGCCAAAGCAGTATAAACTCTTAAACACTGAGCCATTTGCCCAGCTTCATAATACTATATTTTTGTACTAAATAATTAATGCAAAAACTTTAAAAATAAAATACTATTTATAATAACACAATAAGTGAGATATGGACTGGGCATAGGTCGTGGCAGAGCACTTGCTTTGCTATCCTGAGCATCACCAGCCTGCTCCAAATAAAAACTTGGCTTAATTTTTAAAAAGATGAAGGGATTGAAGTGATGGCTCAGTGGTTAAGAGTGCCTGCTGCTCTTGAAGAGGACTTGAGAAGTTCAGTTCTCACCACCTATCATGACACCAGCTCCAGGGGACCCTACATTCTCTTCTCACCTCTGAAGATCTATGGACACTCGGCATACACTCGTATTGACACCACCAAGTCCAAGACTGCCAACAAAACTACATAGTCAATATGGTGTGGTCAGTGAAGCCAAGAGAGCCTGGAAACTGACCCACACAGGACCTTGGCTCTCTGGCCAAGGCAGTATGTAGAGGGCAGGTCACCCCTGGACAACCATCTGTGAAAGGACAGGATCTACACCTTCCAAAAACTAATCAAAATTGATCACAGATCTAATATAAAGTTCAGGAAAATAAAGCAGGAGAAAAGTTGACTAGCCCTGTGTTTAGTAATGAATATTTATTAAGTTTTCTTAAGACAGGGTCTCATGTAGCTTCCTATGACTCTGAGTTCACAATCCTTCTGCCTCTTCATCCCAAATGCTGGGATTACACTTGGAAATCACCACAACCAGCTGGATTTTTAAACAGAAGAATGTTCCATGAAAGAAAAACCAATAAATTGGGCCTTATTAAAATTAACAATGCTGTTAAAAGACAGCATGATATTGTAACACCTATAATATCAGCATCAGAAGCCTGAGGCAGGAGGATGGCAAGCAGGAGGCCAGCACTAGCTATATAAGACCTGTCTCCAAAAACCAAAATAAAGATTAAGTAAGAAGAAACCTGGAAAGCAGTATTTGCAAAAGGCACATATGATAGGCTGATCAAAAATATACAAAACTCTTAAAAATAAATAAGAAAGCACACACACAAAAAGGGGCAGAAGTCTAATCAGGAACCTCAAGTAAGAAAACCCACATGGACAAAAATTTGTGTCATGTGGTGCTGTGTGCCACACCTTACAGGACTCAAGGCCTTGATTATCAGCTCAACTCCACTGGGTTTGAACACTGGAGAGACACATCTGTGGTCAAGTCTGTGAGTGCTTCTAGAGAGGTTTAACGAAGCAAAGAAATGTGGAGGGTACTTCTCAGGGTCTAGAGTGCTGGGCTGAATAAAAGAGGGGAAAAAAGAAGCAGTCTGAGTATCAGCAGATAAACTTTCTCCTTCTTGACTGCCATACAATGTCACCAGCTGCCTTACATTCCTGCCACCGAATCTACAGCAGTGGCTCTCACTGCTGTGCCTCCCTCATTGCTGTGCCTCCCTCACCGTGATGAGCCAGACCCTCAAACTGTAAACAAAATAAACCCTTCCTCCATTAAATTGCTTTTGGCTGCCAGGCGGTGGTGGTGGTGCACGCCTTTAATCCCAGCACTCAGGAGGCAGACGCAGGCGGATCTCTGTGAGTTCGAGGCCAGACTGGTCTCCAAAGCGAGTTCCAGGAAAGGTGCAAAGCTACACAGAGAAACCCTGTCTCTAAAAACAAACAAACAAACAAACAAATAAAAATTGCTTTTGGTTAGGAATTTGGTCACAGCAATGGGAAAAAGTAACACAGCAATGGAATAAAACAGGAACGTCCTAAAACAAGCCCCAAATCCCGATGAAGAGCACCTGGAATGTTCATCATTGCTGGGGGAAGGCGAAAGAGCGCAGCTGCTGTGGGAGACGGGTCAGTGTCTCGTACAACTAACGTATTCATAACGTAAGGTTCCATGATTGCATTCTTCGGTTTTTTACCCAAAGGAGCTGAAAGCTTATATTCACACAAAAAACCTGCACAGATATGCTGGTAGAAGCTTTAGTCATAATTGCAACTGAGATGTTCTTCATTAACGGAACAATAATGACATCTAATTCAGAGATACAAAGAAATGAGCTTCCAAGCCAGGAAAAGACTTGAAGGAGCCTTGAATGAATATTAGCAAAGGAAAGAGGCTGGCCTGAAAGAGTGACTTGACTCCAGCTGTAGGACCTTCTGGAAAAGGAAATAAGGAGTTGGCTTAAAAAAATAAAATAAGAAAGGTTGGCCAGAGCTGGGGTGGGGATGGTGAACAGATGGAGCGCAGAGCACTGGGGGGCAGCATAGCTGTTATCCTTGATGGGATACCATGCCTCTATCCAGAGCCACTGACTGTGAAGCACCAAGGAGGAGTCCTTATGCTCTGTCAGTTCTTACTAATTTGTCAACACTTGTAAATTGTGACAATGTACCTCACAATGCAAAATCTTTTCAACAGAGGAAACTAACAGGTGTGTGTGTGTATGGGGTAGGGGTGGGGGGGGCATAATGAGACATTGTCTCAAACAAATTACAGAACTGCCCTAAAAAGTGTCCATTAACAGTTGTAGCTCCTAAGGCTGGAGAGACGCTCAGCTCAGTGGTTACGAGCACCGGCTGCTTTTCCAGAGGACCTGGTTCTGTTCCTGGCACCCATAGTGTCTTACAATCATCTGTAACTGCAGTTCCCAGGGATCTAACACCCTTTTCAGACCTCCTCAGGCACACATGCATGTCGTGTACTGACATAAATGCACCCAAACACCTACACATAAAATAATTTTTAAAAGGTTGTAACTCCCAACCCCTTAATTTCCCACCTGAGCTCTTTTGTATCCTTCCAGCAGTGATAAGCATTCCAATTGTTCTCTGACCTTGTGAGTATTATGTGCCAGGATTTGGTTTGTTGGGTTGTTTGGTTGCTGCTTTGCAGACATTTTAGGGACTGCGTGCATTTTACAAGGTCCCTGTTTTGTGAAACTTGCTTGTGGTCAGGCTCTTAGCTCAACTGAAGGTCCTTCCACCTGAGGCTGCCCTCAATACTGTGTGCTTCTGAGGTATCTCCCCTCAAGCAAAAGGAGCCCCTAGCTCCCTGTATTGCCCGCGTTTCATCTCTCCTCAAGGTCTGGACACCTCAGTTCCTGTGTCTCATTTTGGTCTCTTTCCCAGCCTTCCTCATTGGAACCAGCTGCTTCAGAAATGGCAGTCCCTTCAGGGCCACAGCAGAAAGGCTGGTCACTGTGACCAGATGACAGGCCAGGGAAGGGACAGTTAAACTGTGTGTGTATTTAGGAACAACAGGCACCTCAGAGTGGACTTCCTCCTGGGTCTGGACAAGGCCCTGACATTCACCTCTCACTTTTGTGTATGTCTCTCTCTGGATCTGGTTAGAAGACGTGGGGTGGGCCAAGGAGGTCTTGGAGGGGGTCCTCTACTAACTGGGCAGCTATGATTGCTTCAAAATAAATCCACCTGACTGTCTCAGTGTCTCCTAAAGACCCTTTGCCCTGAGTAAGGACCCACTGAAGGCTGGTTCTGGGTGCAGGTGGCATGTGGCCATGCTGACCAGGGGACCTGGTAGATTCAAACTCCACTTCAACTGCCCCCAGATCTGCTTGGTAGAACCCCAACTCCCTGGGACCAGCCCCCTCCACAGCACAGCGTTCCTTTTACCCTTTCTTCCTCTTTTTGAGCAAGACTCAGAGGCTTGCTCAGGTTGAGCATGTGCTGTCTTCTACAAAGCACGTGACCAGGGCTTGTGGCAGCAGCTCTGAATGGACAGGCAATGAGACCACCACAGGGATAGAGAGACGGCTCAGAGCTTTAGAGCACTAGCTGCTCTCCCAGAGGTCCTGAGGTCAATTCCCAGCAACCATGTAGTAGCTCACAACTATCTGAAATGAGATTTGGCACCCTCTTCTGGCATGCAGGCAGAATACTGTATACATAATAAAAAAAATCTTTAAAAAAAAAAAAAAAAAAAAGAGACCACCACAGTTTATTTGCACCAAAAATCCATAGTTCTGAGGAAGGGATACCAAGGGATGAGCTCTCTCCATTTTTTAAAACAGAAGAATTCTTGGGACCAAGGCCGGTGTATGTAGAGATGAGGCTTTGCTCACTCACATGGTGGGCTTTCTGTTTGTCCATCTGATAGAATGGATTCAGGCTGTGAGTACATTAAACACGCGACAGGGGAGGAGGGAAGCCTGGGGTCCTTCTGAGAAGGCAGGGGCCAATGTGCATCTGGGGAAGGGAAGGTATATAAAGCTGGAGCTGCTCAAACCCTCATCAGTACCCTTAAAACACTTGCTTCCTTGCCTTCAGAGCAGACTCCTATGTCCTCCCAAAACTCTTCCTGCTCTCCAGCACCCCTCAGTTGATGTAGCCCTTCATCCTCGTAGGAACCTTAGGATGGGTGTACAGAGGCAGCCAAGGAGGGGAACATGCATGGTCACTGAAATGCTGAGATTGGAGACTCAGGTACTGCTCAGTAGCTTCACAAGGAGCTGCGCTGGCATTTAGACCCATCTGCTGGCTGGGCCTTGTCTCTGAGGAAGGAGGCCCATAGTTCCAGGGAGCACTCTGTTTATTTCCAGCATTCACTCCACGCTGAACCCTAATACTTGAACCTACTTGTTCCCTAAGGAATCCAGTTTCCTGACCGACTAGGAGGACAGACACATGTACCACTGTGATCTGTGTTCCACAGTCCCAGTGCTGATGGGCCACACCCAAAGCTGGGCAAGCACAGCCCGGCCTAGAAGTATCTTACAGGGTCTGTCCCATACGCAAAAAAGGCAGCAGGGAGCTGGCCTTGTCCTTGTCTTCACACTGTTTGTGAAGAGTGGCCCTGCCTGGCTGACAAACAGCAAGGTCATGAGGAGACTGGGGTCTTCTGGGGGGAGCAGGCCTGCAGGGGCCCCGATGGCAGGCTTCCTGGGTAAATTGCAGGTAGACAGCTAGCATGGGGTCCATTGCCCAGGGAGAGCAGAGCCGGGTCCCGTGGGCGCCTCCCCAGGTTCTTTCTTAAGTAGTCTGTCCTCCTTGCTTTCAACTCTGACAGGACCCTTGTTAAGGCAGGAGGACTGAATCCGAGCATCACTTACTGGTAGCTCCCTCAACAGGAACCTGCCCTTCAAGCTCCTTAGAACCCAAGGCTCCAAGGCAAGCCTCCAGGTAGCTTTATTTCCTCCACTTCCTGTGCTCAGATTTTGTTTTGTTTTGATTTTTGAGACTTGCTAGGTAGCCCAGTGCTTGAGTTTTGGCTGTCTGCAAGGCAACCCTGCTGACAAGTTTGGCCAGCTTCAGAAGGCCCCCAGGATGCCCATTTGTTTTGTGAATTAGTTACAAAGGTCAAGGAAGAATGCCATCAGAACTCAGTGGGAGGCTGTGGGAAGGGCTGAAATGTGTTCCAGTGTCAATCACAGCCACTCACCCTCTGCTGGGTAATGCTGCAATGGTCAGGTCCTAGGCCAGAGTGCAATTGGGCAGGCCTATTTTAGCTACTCAGAACACATTGCTGCAGCCTTGTCCCACAACAGGAACAGGACAGTGAGTCTCTTGAGGAGCCACAAGGCCCAGGAGGCAAGTGGAACTTGATTTGTGGGTAAAAGGAAGAGCCTCCAGCCTCCTGATCAGGACCAGTTGCTCTGCCACATCCTCCTAGGGCCTGGCCCTCTAGCCTGTGCCTGAGGATACCCTGAAGCTGAGCAGCCCAACCTGAGGTGATGCTTACGGTAGGAACTGAGCCTAGTAATGTTCAGCACTGCTGGCCCTCAGTACCCCCATAGTGGCACCTTCATGGACCTGGGCCCTAGCAGGGATTCTCTGGAACATGCTTCACGTCACAAGACAGCAGTAGCCAATAGGTAAGACTCAAGCCCTGGGTCTGGGGCAGTGACCCCCCACTGTGCTGTCGCCAGATCAGTGTGCTCCTGAATTTGCTATACTACGGGACAGGATTCTGCTGGAATCAGCAAGCACATTCCCCTTAGCAACTAGAAAAGTCTGTGACCAGGCAGGTGGGGGCAGCTGGTCAAGTTGAGGGGAGTCCTTTCCACAGTGTGGGTAAATGATGGAATCCAGAGGCAGCTGTGGGGAGTTAATACATACAGCATTTGGGGAAGAGGCAGCCAGTGGAGGAGCTGGCCTGCCTTGTCCTGGGAACCTCGCTGGCACACATCTAGGAATCCAGCAAGAGTAACGTCTCAGCATGGAGTGGGACGGAGCAGAAGATACAGGGGCTGTTCAGCCCTGAGGTCGCCCTGAAGGCAGAGGCTTTGCATGAGACAGGATCGCACCCTGACCTACCTGTGTCCCACCTTGCCCTGGCTCGAGACCTCACCTCCTGACCTTAGGAAACATCTTCAACAACTGTGGACTGGGCTGGGCATTTCTGAGGCTGCATTCAGATCCTTCTGGTTTGTTTTTATCTTCCCGTTATCAAAGTTCCCAGTGTACTGGTTAGGCATAGCTCAAGGAACAGCATTGGCTGTGCCCTGGACCAGAAAGACCAGACCTTGGATCCAGTCTCTGGCCTCTTTTTAAGGTATACTGAGATAACACGATGGTGGCAGTGTGTGTGTGTGTGTGTGTGTGTGTGTTCAACCTCTCAACCTCTGAATAAATACAGCCTTATTTGGGAAAAGTGTTTCTGCAAAATATAAAATCAGATTTAGATGCAATTGTCCTGGTTCAAAGTGGGTCCAAAATCCCATGACAAATGTTGCTAGAGGGCAGATATACAGATGGAATAAAGACCAGTGAGACCGAAGGGCTGTGGCCATGAGTGAAGGACACTTGAGTCCATCATGGCTGGAAGAAGAGGAGGGGGCCTCCTGAGCCCCTAGAGGAAACATGGCCTTGAGACACACCTCTGGTTTCTGTGGTCATAAGAGAATATGTTTGCATAATTGTGAGTCAGTGGTGTCAGGCCCTGGGTTACGGTGGCCACAGATCTCAGGCACGCTCTCAAACTTGTTTGAGGTTAGTGCAGTTAAAAGCACGAGCATCCAGCCCTGATGGTTTTCTTTAGAGGCTCTGTGAGCACCGCCTGGCTGATCTGCCACAAACACAGGTATTTTTAATACATTAGACGGCTCCTTTTAAACAAGCTGTCAGGAAAATTAATTGCAGGAAGTTTAACAGGCGCTAACATGCCTAAGAGCCCTGCAATTACCGGCTTCCAGTCTGCAGGCACATTTGACAGCCTGGGGGCCCTAGGGGTGTCTGGCTGCTCCAGAAATGTTTTCTTCTGCTGGGGGTGCCTGACCTGACCCCAGATTACTGCTCCAGCATCTGAGTGGATTCTGGAGTCTCTAAGGTGCAGAGCGCCCGATGAACCTCCTCTACTTGGGTCAGAGCTGCAGGGTTCCAAGTCAGGATCGGGTACACGGCACACCACCAACTTCATCTTCTGGAATTCAGTTCAGCCCTCGTGGGGAAAGTCCTGTGGGAGTACAGTCCATCTCAGCAAAATGGATGCTGAGGCTAGGCAAAACCTGGGGTCTCAAACTTGTGTGAGGTCTATAGGGACAGAGGAGACTTCCTGGTCATTCTGTCCCTGTCCCCAAAAGCACAGCTGGTGCAGAAACCGTGCTGGGCCCCTGTGTCAGGCTTCTTCCCCCAGTTTTTCCCTTGTCCTTCTAAGCAACACTGGTGTCTTATGCCTGACCTGCTGTCATAGGAAGACCCCTCTGGGGACCAGGCAGGAGTTGAGAGACCTTCAAAGCTGGCCTCATATTCATACAAATGCCTTTCCTGAGTGTGGTTCTGGACTCAGAATCATCAGTAGAACAGGAAATACAGAGGCAGTGTCAGGGGCTCTGGGCTTGAATGCAGTCAAGACAGGGGAGCTTCAGGTGGCTGAGTCTGAAGGTCCGGCCTACCTTGTTTTTTATGTCTTCAAAGGTTCTTGGCAGAGGCCAGCGGCTGCAGGCCTGCCATGAGCTGGGTGCAGGGTCCTGGAGGTGGGTCGCAGAGGGCTATGAGCTGGGTGGGGTGACCCCTCCTCGTCCCTAGGCAATAAACCTGACTCTGGACAGTTGCTTCCTACTGTGCACATCCTGCCTACAGCAGACAGGTTCATAAACAAGCTAGTCCCACCTGGATCCAGACCAACTCTAAGGCCTGGACGTCTGGCGCTCAGCTTCCCGAATGACACGACCCAGATGTGCTTTGCACCACTCTGCTTGACCCTCAGGAGCTGGGGATTGTGTGGTTTTACTGAACTCTTGGAAATTATGCGCTGGACCAACGGCTGGCTGTGAGTGTTTACATCTTAACAATTCCCAGGGAGAGATTATTTCCAAACAGCTCCTGAGTTCTCTGAACCTCTCAGAGGGGCTGAAAGTGTGGCATCTTTAAAGAGAAGCACCGATTTTGAGTTACAAGAAAACAAAGCTCTCCCAAGAATGCTCTTAACCTTTAAATACACCAAAGGAGAGTTACTGGAATTTACAATAAATTCACCTTTTCACAGACAACTGGCTAAACGTGTTGAAATCCAAACAATTCTGCTCTTTTCATAAGCCTAGTGTAAGACTTGCTGAACGTTTGTAACTACCTTCCTTTGTTATGTCCTCTTTACAACATCGTTGTAATAATTCCTTCAAGCCAAAGTTTTGCATCTTAGCTGCCTGGGATATTTGTGGATGTAGGCAATGTTTAAAGTCAGGAGAAAGCTTTCACTTGCGATACTAGACAAACTCGGCTGCTATAAACAGCCGTAAACCATCCCCGGGTGCCTAAGGCCCTGTGTTCTGACAGGCTGTGCACTTCTCCCAGCACCAGAGCGCTTTACCAGTGCTCTCTGGGGATGTTTTTGTGATGGAGTCTTTGGGAGCTGGAGTCTTTGTTAGGACAGCTCCTTAAGCTGGTGAGGCCAAGTTCAGGGACTGGGCTGTGAATCCACACAAGGCTTCTCTGTGGGTTCTGTGCTGGTAGGGCTAGGTGCAGACAGAACATGGAAGGCCTGGAGGGCAAAGCCAGAGGAGAGGGGCTGTTCCCATACTGATCTTCCAGCAGAGGATCACCTACACCTTACCCTAACAGGTTGAAGCAAACGCCCATCGTGTGTGTGTGTGTGTGTGTGTGTGTGTGTGTGTGTGTGTGTGTGTGTGTGTGTTGTCCTCTTCCACTCAGCACAGCATCAAATACAGCCTGAGCAATCTGAGGATGCTCTACCAGCCATGGAGTCCCTTGCTTGAGCAGAAATCAGATCCTTTAAAGGAATGCAACAGAATCCAGAGCCTTATAATGTGTCATCTGCAGTGTTTATTATCAATTAAACGACTATCAAATATGTAAAGAAATAGGAAGAGGTGGCCCACTGACAAGAAGAAGTCACACGGCACAGACCACAGGTAGACCAGTGATAAGTGGGAAGCATCTGTGTGACTCACCACAGTTCAGTGTTTACCAGATTCTGATAGATTGAGGATGTGCAGGGATGGCCCTAGTAGGGTGTTCACCTCTGCACCATAAGGGTGACTCTGGAAAGCCAGCAGAGATGAGATGAAAGACTCTGGCTTCCTCAACAGAGGATGGAGAAAAGGAGCCCTAGAAACTGAGGATCATGGGAAGAAATCTGAGAAGAGATAGAAAGGGACCCACTGAAGCTGTGTCTGACCCAACATGAGTCCTGAGATTGCCCTTGAATGGCATAGGCATGTAACTCTCAGTAAAGGGCTTGAGACCTGAGCCACAGCCATGAACCAAGACTAGGGTGAGTGTTCAGGTGTCTAAGGACTTAGTAGTGGTACTGATGTTGGCACTACCACCAACAGATGGTACAACCAAAGGCGTAACTCTCACTGGACAGCCTGCCCACCTCAAGAAAAACACCAGCATTCTCCAGGGGTTAACATAACCCAAAATACCATAACAAAGTTTAAAATGCTCAGGAAACAATCCAAAGTTACCACTGAAAGATCCAGGAATACGACTCACTCCTAAGGAAAAGACAATCATTAGATCCATCCATGGGATTGTTACAGTCACAATGACAGCCCATTAAGAAAAACAAAAACAAAAACAAAAAAACTCTTTCTGGCCTGGGTGAAGACCTAACATTCACCTGGGTCTGCTCAATTATCTAAGGAAGGTGGGCTCACCTTAAACTATGCTAAGGAGATGGGGGAAATAATTTTCCCTTTAAGGGGATACTGTACTTCCTGCTTCCAGAATTCCTCGGTGTAGTCCCTCTGAGTCACCATGAGGTCCAGCCGAATCATCTCACTTTTCTGAAGCCTGAATCTAAAAGGCACCCCCTCACCTCTGCCTTTTCTGTCTCTTTCTGATGCTGGCCAGAAGCTATGTATGTTTTCTGACATTTTGGGTTCCTTTGCTCTTTCTCTAAAGCCCCCACCCCACCCCCACGTTCTGTGGCCATGTGTCTGTCGTGTGTCTGACTCCCACGGCAGCTTAAACGGCTTTTTTTCTTCCATTCTTCTTCAGGCAGCTGCTGAGATTTATATCACACCTGCCCTGAGAGTTTTTCCTTTTAAACTTTAATAAAATCATCCTTGAGCTTCTGTTTGAATCCATTCTTAAATTCTTTTGTTAGTGAGACTAAGAATCCGAAGAGAGGGTCTCGATGTCTCCTGTATCACCCAGTGACCACAGAGGGACATAAAAGTTCCAGGAACAGGATGGCCCAAAGGAAGGAAGATCAAGGCTTTAGCAGGCACTGGGGCATGCATGGTGTATCCCGACGCTTGGGAAGGTGAGGCAGGAGGATATACATTCGAGCATGGCCTGGGCCATACATGCAATAAGATCTTACGTGAAGACAAAAACAAAACAAAGCAAGCATGTGTTCATGTGCCTTAAGGTGCGGAACTCTCTGAAATGAATGGGAAGATAAGGGCTCATAAAAGAGAAAGACTGTATTACAAGACCAACTAAAACCTTAGAGGTAAATTAAACACCAGCAAAAAGCATTGGCAGTTACAGAATAATCTGCTGCTAACAGAACATTCTGCCTGTTTCATGAAACATCTACCAATGTTGACTATTATCCTGGATATAAAACAATCTCCAACAAACAAAATTTATATCATATGAGCATATTCTCCTAAAACAATAGGATAGAGTTGTATGTGGATACAGTACACTGGCATCTGGGAAGACGTCAGAGCATCTAGAAGTAAAAACACTTCTAAACAACCTGGAGGTCAAAAGGGAGTCTTAACAAAAACAAGAAAATATTTGAACGAGAAAGTCTCAAAACAATAACAACAACAACAACAAAAACCAAACCCAATGCTCGAGATGCTACTAAAGCAATACTTCAGAGGAATTTTGTAGCATTAGTTGTTTATACATGAAGTAATGAAGTTCGTGCTGCGATGTAATGGCACATGCCCTTATTCCCAGCACTGGGGAGGCAGAGGCAGGTGGACCTCTGAATTCAAGGCCAGCCTGATCTACAGAGTGAATTCCAGGACAAACAGGGCTACACAGAGAAACCCTGACTCAAAAAAACCCACCACCACCACCATATATAATGGAGTTCTTAAGCCACCAATCTAAGTTATTACCATAGAAGTCTAGACTGATAAACGGGGTGTGGAGGCTTACACTGTAACCCGGGTTAAGGCAGGAGGATTGCTGCAAGTGTGAGGTCAGCCTGGGCTACGGAGTGAGACCCTATTTCAGAAAAACAAAACCAGAAAAGCAGTCCATCAGTCCAGGGAAAGAAGAACAAATTAAACTCAAAGGAGTCAGACTTAAGAAATGAAAAAGATTAATATAAATTAACTTGGAGACACAACAGGGAAACCAGAAGTTGTTCTGTGTATGAGTGTTTGCCTCAATGTGCGCCTGCCTGTGCACCACTTCCTCACGATGCATATAGCGCCTAAGGTGTCCAGAGGCCATGCCAGATCCCCTAGGACTGAGTTACAGGTAGTTGTGAGCTGCTATGTGGGTGCTGGGAATTGAACCTCAGAACTCTGGACTAGCTGCCAGTGCTCTTAACCACTGAGCCATTTCTCTAGCCTTGGAAGTTGATTTTTTTTCTTTAAAAAATTTTATTTTCATTGGTGTTTTGCTTGCATGTATGTCTGTGTGAAGGTGTCAGATCCCCTGGAACTGGAGCTACAGATAGTTGTGAGCTGCCATGTGGGTGAGAGAGAGGAAGAAGAGGAGGAGGAGGAAGTAGAGGAAGAGAAAAGGGAAAGAGAGAGGGAGGGAGAGATTGATTATGGGTCTGGCGTCAGGCCTTCGTTTGTTCCCTCCCAGCCCGGCCTAAGCTTCTCTTCTGGAATAATGGAATAAGGCAGCTGCTTCCTCACTACTCTTACTGTCCCAACATTGCTTCCTGAAAGGCAGAAAGACAGATCTGTACCCTTAAAACATTACGCCTCCATTCTGTTCTGCTGGGAAGCTTGCTGCTGCTCATTTCCTGGAGTAAAAGCCACAGCATCATCTGTCCATTAATGCTCATGGCTCCAGCCACCCCAGCTTCCTCCCAATTCCTCAGGCACACACAGCACACATCTGTCAGAGACCCTTTGTGCTTGTCCTTCCCTCTTCCCTGACACTCCACATCACTTCCTGGCAGCCTACAAGAGGTCTTCTTTGACCTACTAAGCTGTGCTCCCCATCTTAACTCCTCCACATTCTCAGAGCAGGATTCCTCAGAATGAGCTGCTGGAGAAACCTGGTCCTGGATTCTGCCTCAGACAGCAAGTATCTCTCAAAGGAGGTAAATAGATGCTGGCCAGCTGGCTGTGTTCCCTGACCTAGTGTCGTGTGAACGGTGTGGGGTGTCAAAGATGGATGACAGAACTGCTCTCAGGCTCTGGTAAAGACAGCATCCTAGGAGTAATAGTGTCTGTGTTCTACAAAGAGGCCTTGCCTGCCTATGAATCTGCTGTATCTTTGTTGTTCCGTGAAGTGGAGGGAATCCTGCACGTTGTGAATTGAGAGCTATTCTCGTCCCTGGCAATTGCAAGTGTCTAATATGAACTAACTCATCCACCGTTGGCACGCGAGGAAACAAAGTGCCCAGGGTCCTGTAGCTGTTCATCTATAGAGTGGAGATTTGAACCCAGCTCCAGACTGCTGCTCTGGGGTGTCCCCCAAACTGCTGGAGTATCTGCCAAGTCACTAATTGTATCTGGTTTGCCTTCCAAACCAGCCCTGGCACTAACGAAGTGGCCTCCAGAGGACACAGGTGTCCGGCTTAAGAAGGTAGAGGGTCCTTTCAACTTGGCCAAGCTAATCAAAGCCCTGTTCGACTTTGCATTCTGTGTCTATGATAAAACATTGACCGATAGCAGCTTAGTGCGCAAAGGCTTTAAGAATCTCTCCTTCCTGTAAACACAAACAGCTAGAAAATCATACAAGTTTGCGGAACAGACAGACCTCCAATCCTGGTGTATGGTCTGATATGATGGCAGTGTCCTCCATGTCAGGCTGGCCCTGGGGCCACACTGTTTGAATGTGATCATGGGAGCATCTCTGTCACATTATCAGACTTGATCAACCAGAGTCCCTGCCTCCCAGTACAATATATTGAGACTATGACATGAGGCTCAGAGAACAACTCCACTGTCCTTGGCACCCTGCAACAGGGTGGCAGGTGAAGGCCTCAAGGATGAACAGTCTTCAAGAAAATTATCCGTCTGAGGATAAGGCCTATGAGCCCAGCACTTGGATATTATAGGAACTACATGTATAGCCCCTGAGCTGAGCTGCTGTGGAGAAGGCTTTTTTTTTCCCTCCCTTCTCTTTGCTCATCTCCCAGAGACACTGACCCTTATCCCCAGCAGAAGCACCAACAGTCAGATGGATACATTGGACAAGTGCTCTTTCAGTCACCTGATTGACATGACTGTATGACCTTGCCCCTGTTGCTTTCTGAGAAGCAAGGTCCCAGTGTGGCCCCCACCTGGATTGCCTGCATGTCTCCATCCTTCATGTCCTGCATTGCTAGGCCAGGCCAGCAACCAGGAGAGATCACCCTGTTCTCAAGGTGAGGGTTACCTCCTCCTGGGAGACCATCTCAGTCTGCCTTGCTCCCCAGAGCCTTAGACCCTTCCCACGATGCTCAGTTACCGTCTATAGACTGAACACCAGATTTCATAAACCAAGTTCTACCCCACCCCACTCTAGTCCTCTCTGACCAGGTTTTCCTAGATAGCCCAGTCTTAGTCTCCTGAGAGCTGAGATTACAAATATGCACCACTATGTCCAGCAATATATAGCATGTTGTTGGGCTTTTAAAAGCTTTGACCAGGGGTTGGAGAGATGGCTCAGTGGTTAAGAATGCTTCCTACATCAGGCGGCTCACACCCCTGTAACTCTAGCTCCAGGGTACAACCACACACAATCTCACATACACATTAGTAAAATAGTTAATAATAATAATGATGATGATGATGATGATGATTATGATAATAATAAAACTTCAGTCATCAGGCTGGGCATGGTGGCACAAGCCTTTAATCCCAGCACTCGGGAGGCAGAGGCAGGTGGATCTCAGTGAGTTTAAGGACAGCTGGTCTACAGAGCAAGTTCCAGCAGAGTAACATAGCAAAACCCTGTCTCAAAAAACAAAACAAAAGAACCTTTAATCACCAGGATGGCAAGATTGCTCAGCTTGGTAAAAGTGCCCACTGCACCAGCCTGACCACTTGTGTGTGACTCCCGGGCCTCACAGTGGAAGGAGAGAGCCGACTCCTCAGAGTTATTTTCTGAACTCCACGTGCATATACCTCCACTTGAGTGTGTGCGAGCATACACACAGTAATTAAAAAACAACAACAAACTTTGATCATGAAACACTGCAAGTATATAAAAGAGACTAATACCCAATGCTCACTATTGCTTCCCCTACACACACCTGTGATCTTTTCCCAGGCTGTGTTTCTGTGAACTATTGGAACCAGTTTTCTTCTTTGTGGAGTCAACGTGCTTTTCATTTCCTAATCATCCCTGACCAGCCTGGGTGCTCCCCATGTCACCTTGCAATTGATCTGCTGTAGATTTTAGGTGGCAGCTGTAGGTACCACCTCTCCCTGTGTGGAGTGTAGCCTCTCCTGCTCCGGGGAGGGAGTATGCACTCTCTCCAGTGATGATGCTGCATCTAAAGTTGAGTCTGACTACAAAAGGAATACTTCCATTTTCACTGGAAAAGAGGCATTCAAGGATAACTGAGTGGTTGGAATTGGGGAGGATGGACACAGTCCATGGACTCACCTTTCCTCCCCATGTGTGCATATTCAGTACCTGTCCAGTACTTGGACATGTGGACAAGGACTTATATAAGCTATAGTCTGGGACACAAGCTTCAGGGTCAGCAACAGAGAACTACAAGACAGTTACAGAGCAGGTCAGAGCAGGGAGCAGGAGCAGGACAGTTATAGGTCAGAGCAGGAAGCTGGCCTGGGTGGCATCAGGGCCACACAGGGCTCAGGATTGGGCAGGGACATGTGACAGTCTTGGGGAACCCTTGGACACCATGAAGTCCCCAGCTCTTCCTCCTGTCACCGGTATAGAGGCAAGTCTCAAGCCTTTGGGAGAAGCTGGGTACCAGGCTTCACCTGCTGTTTTGCTCCTTCCACTGCTTGGCCAGCCCCGCCCCATCCTGCTACACCCCAAACACATGGCCTCCAAACAGTGACTGTTCTCAGTTGCTCAGAAGTTTTACCACCTAACTCTCAGCTCATTTTTGAATCATTCTGATTGACAAGTGCCTGAGATGGAATCCTTTAAGTGTGCAGAGTAGTCAGTCCTCACAGCAGGTGCTAAGGCAGGGAGATGTCCCTGTATGGAAAGAGGCCAATGGGTCAATACTTCCAAATATGGTCATCGGGATGGAGACATGGGATGGCTAGCCATGACTGGGGACTCAATAGAGCAGAAGCTATCCATTCAGATCTGTTTCAGGTACCCAGACATCCTGGTGAACACCACAAACCCCATAACCTCAGGAAACAAAACACATCTTCAGATGGTGGATAGTGGTGCAGGAGGGATGAGGGAGGAATGGTCTCATCAAGTACCCAGAAGAGCTTGCGTTCCCAGCCAGAGAGGCCTGGTCAACTGTTAATATCAGATGGATGAAGAACATGCTGTAATCAGTCACTCCAAGAATGAGGCTGAGTCTTCTGAGGAAAAATGGAAGCCCCTGTTCTCCAGGGGCTCATACGAAGGCAGCCAGCAGGCACTTAGTAAACTCTCAGCCAACACCATGACAGCTACAGAGGGGAGCCTGGCCTAGGGTAGGTGCTCAGCAAACATTACCGATGGACAATGACCAGGATGTTGTCAAACGGGCCCCGAAGCTGCCAAGCAATGACAAGTCCCATGCATCAGAGCTTTGGGAGGGAGGAGACACCCTGTCATATGGGGATCCAGTTCTGTGGCTCCAACGGGTTCTGCAGGAACCTCAGAAGATAAGATGAGTTGTGCTGGCCTCTTGCTGAGGCCCTACAGGTGGAGAGGCTGCTGTCCCCAGGCCCCCCTCCCACAAAATTGATTAAAGACAGGAGCTTGAAGGAAGAAACAAGCCTCAAAGGAAGTGAGAAGCCATGGCGATCACCCACTGCTCACCACACAAAGCACCCATTGAATTCGAACACCCACCAAATGTGCTTGTCTCAAGGCGCAGGATCTTGATCGAGAAGCTGAGCACTGGCTTATCCCTGCTAAGAGCGGCATCTCAGGAGGGGCCCCATACAGGGACACTTGTAGCACAAGTGTATTTCTGGCCCCATGGCCCACCTCAGAGTAGACCTGTTGAGTTAAATACTGCCCAGAGTCGGAATGCCGATTACAAGCCACCCAGCATTGCTAGTTTCTGGGTGGCACCTGAACATACCATGTGGCTTCTAAAGTGACCATGGAATCCTGCTGGGAGGCTGTGGGAGGCTCTCATGGTTTGGTGAGCAAAGTGACAGACACATGGGACAGCTGGCTTCCCTGGAGGCCTCTAACATGGCAGGAGCCCCTGTCCAGACTGTCTCATTCTCTGCCTTCTTTGCCCACCCTGAAGTGAAGGAGAACCCTCCCTGTACCTCCATGGTTGTCCAGGGTCTGGGGCCAAGAAATTATTCAAATCATAATTCTTTGCTTTTTTTCTTTTTTCTTGTTTTCCAGACAGGGTCTCACTATGTAGCCTAGGCTTGCCTCAAACTTGCAAGCCTCTGGACGTCGCACTACAATGCTTAAAGTGTTATTTCTGCTCCAGCTTCCCCTGCGGATGCCCTCCTCAATCTTACTTGCCTCACCACACCCAGACACCCCAGACTGCTCTGCAGACACATTACCAGTAGCAGCAACAAGGGCACTGCCTGGAAGTGCTTCGGCACCCTGGGGACCTGGGAACCCCTCTTCTAGCTCTCTCTTCAATGTTGTGACTGTTTCATTTCTCAGGTGGGTAAACTACAACTCGGCTAGGGACATGTCCAAGGTTAAAGCTCCAACTCCCAGGTTTGGGTCCAGAAGAGGCAACCAGAAGGCATTGGGGTGGGGGGTCGCCTGGGGATCAGACATTGTAACCTCTTGAAAGGCTGATGACAGCCTCCTCCCCTGAGAGTGCCGTCATATTGCAGTAGATGGAGGGAAGTCACTGCTGGGGCTCAAGCCCCCTTCAACAGGAGGGGAAGAAGTAGGGTGGGGCAGGCAGCTGCCAGTGAAAAGTTAAGGAAGAAGGGATGAGCTGCTGGAGGTGTTCTGCCCCTTCCCTGCCTCCTAGGAGCAGCCTTACTGAGCTCTGTCAGTGCCCAGGATGATGTCACTGGGCCTACTTTGAGACAAGGGAGAAGAAAGTGCTGCTGAGGTACGGTTCTTTCCACAAGGCAACACTGCTGTGTCTCCCCGGGTGGTGCCTTGACTCACTGGGGCCCCTAAGGTAACGCTGCTGAAAGTCTCTGTGTGGCTCCAATGGAAAGAAACAGTCAGACATCTGGGAACAGTGGCTACCCTGGTGCGCTCTCTAATGTGGCATAGCACACAATCCCCACTTAAGACACTCTTACCTGGATGACGACCTTGACTGTGGCCGTGTCCACAATGGGTGTGCACACCAAGCCACCAGGGTGCTGGCCATCAGCACTGCGGTTCTGTAGGCCCATGGTGAAGAGCATGGGCACAGCTAGCAACCCCGAGGCTAGCCATATGGCACTGATGAATTTCTTGGTGCGGCTGCGGGACATGAGGGTCTTGGCCTTGAAGGGATGGCAGATGGCCAAGTACCGCTCCACACTCAGGCTGGCCACATTGAGGGCTGTGGCATAGGTGCAGGCATCACGCAGGAAATAGTAGCCACGGCAGCCGGCATCCCCAAAGGCCCAGGGATGGTGCACCCAGATAAAGTTGTACAGCTCCACGGGCATGGCCAGCAGCAGGATGAGCAAGTCGGACAGTGCCAGGCTGCCCAGGTGGTAATGCACAGTGCTCTGCAAGCTCTGCAGAGACTTCTTCCGCGCTAGAGTGAAGGCTGTCACTGAGTTGCCCACAGTGCCCACCACGAAGAGCGCCAGGTATATGGTGGTCACCAGCACCTTGGAATAGATATCAGTGTTCACGTCCAGGTCGCTGTTAGGCGCTGCCGGGACAGATTCCGAGCTGTTGCCAGAGCCATTGCCCAAGCCGAGCGCCAAGAGCATCGCCTCCAGTCCTGATTGCGGCCAAGGGAAGGGCTGGGCGCCGGGTTCACCAGGGGCGCCCTGCGGCGCGGAGCTGTTGAGGCGCATGGTGGGCGCCGGGTGCGTGGCTTTGTCTTGCACCTCAGCGGGTGAAAGTTCCTCTGGGGCAGGTGAGGAGGTGCCCAGAGGGGAGAGTGCAGAAGCTAAGGGGGGCGTGCCGTCCAGCGGAGAAGCGCGCGATCCTGACTATCCTGGGAGCTCTGGGGCTCGCGACGTGCTGTCTCCGGAATCCACTCTCCTTTCTCCTCCAGAGTCTGGGATCTGCCTTTTGGCTCCGCTCTTCCTCGGTCCCAGACTGGGGCTGCTTCGACCTTCAGATTCTATGTGGTTGGTTCTCTGAATGCCTGGGTGGCAGCAATGTCCTCAGGACAGAGACCCTGCTGGCTTGTGCTTCGTCAGACGATCCTGTGGCGCAGAGCGGGCGGAGCGCACGCACGGCTGCTCAGCGTGCTCACCCTCGTTCGTTCTCCCTCTTCTGCTTCGAGCTCTCCCCGCACCCCGACTTCGCACACCTCCTGCTGCGCCGGAGCCTGCGGGGCTCCTCGCGCCTTCACTGAGCTGGCGGCTGCGCGCCGCGCCCTCAGTGGAGGAGGGAGTTGGAGAGGCAGAGAGGCGGCCCCAGCCACTGTCCCCTCCCCACCCTGGTACTGGCTGACGGTAGCCCCTGCTTGCTCCCGGGGACAGCCTGGGCTGGGACGAGCACCCCCAGAAAATCAGGATTCCTTATGGGTGCTGCAGAGTGAGGGGATATTGGATCTTTCCTTTCAGCCTCTCTGGGGCAGCACAGTCTTCTCTTCCCAACTTCTCCCACCCCCAAAAGAAAGCTACCCCATGTCGCCTCCAGCTCCCGCAGGGACACTGGGGGTATACTCAGGGAAGGCGGAGAAAGAGGCGGCACCCTCCTAGTATGGCAGGGCCTTTGTACAGCAGGCTGGACCCCCTCCCTTCTGGGTGCCTGCAGGGTGCCATAGCTCTAGTCTGTGCAGGGTTGGGTGAGGGAAGCAGAGAGCAAGAAGGCAGAGCAACCCAAGCTCCAGGCCCAGGCCATTCTGTGGTCCTCAGCTGCCCTCGGGTATGATGGGCCTCTCTGTCCTCTTGGAGTCACCTGGATTTAGTCACTAGCAGTCACTCTCAGAGTTAGGGCCCTGCAGGGCTTAGAGGGGCAGGGCAGGTTTTTGGGTGACACAGAGAGGCATCTGTCCTTGCAGGAAACACTACAGCCTGTGCACTCAGCCCAGTTCAGCTTTTCCCAGGGGACCCTGCCCCTGTCTTGGACCAACAGAACAAAAGTCTTTGCATCGTGTTCTTCTTGGCAGGGCCCTGGCAAGAGCTTCCAGGATTGCTGCCATCTTGCTTGCCCCAGGGCCCTTGCCTCTATTTCCCTACTTGGCCCTCTTGGGAGCCTGTACTCCTCTTCCAGACAACTCATACGGGATCCTGTGGAGTCCAAGGGCAGGGCGGAGGTTCAGGGATTGCATTCCTGCGTGGACCCAGCCCGCTGCATCTGCTGTGCTGGAACTAGGAGACCTGAGCGGGCTGTGGGGAGTCAGTGGACAATGAGAGACATGACTCAGACCAGGGATTCAAACTTGACCTGAGACCCAGGTTCAGCCAGCAGGGAGACCCCCAGATTTATACTTTTAACCTGCTTTGGGCTCACCTGATCAAACAAAAGCTGGTCTTGTCACTACAGAATCTTAACACACGAAAAGTAGTGTTTAAACATTTGGTCTTCAAAGGAAACAACTGTGTCCCCTTGCTAGAAACCTGTACAGCAGGCTCAGAGGCTGTAGGGGTTGAACAGGCCTTTAATATTTGGGCAAGTGTCTCTGCCTTTCTGAGCCTTGGCGTCTTCCTTTGTAGAAGGGAAACCTAAATCTGCACTGATGGGTTCTAGTTGATTGCCCATCGACTGTGCCAGCAAGGCAGGCTTGAAAACTGCCCCAGATGAGACTAGATTTGTTCTCTGACAGACACTGGGCACCAGCTAAATGAGCAGGTGCGGGGTAGGACCTGCTGGTCTGTGACATGGTTAGGAAGTAATAGCACTAGGCTGTATCAGGCCCACACCTCACTGCCCCGTGGTATCCTTGGTCTCACCTACCCCGGTCACCAGTAGTACCACCTGGCCTCCTCTATCAGGGGGTTCCCCGGAGGAGGGCCATAGCCAGTGACCACAGGAATATATATATATGCAACAAGAGCCGCAGTCACCTGGGAGAGGCCATCTCAAAGGCAACTTGAGCTCATGTTTGGTTTTCTAGTCCTGACCTTTTGGCTAAGCCGGCCTTGTCTCCAAAGCTTTCTTTTGCGATAGTGTCAAAGCTTAAAAAAAAATCATAAATGGCAACTTAGCACAAATATTATGACAAGGTATTTGCTTAAAACCAGCTAGGAAAATGCCATCCAGAAGGCTTGGCTATGCACAAGGATGGGGCAGGCCCTCATAGGGGGCACCCCAGTGCTCACGCTCCTGGACCCTTCTGGAGTATTCTTTCTGCTCTGAGCCAGGAAGACTCAACAGCAGAATCTTTAGTTGCAAGTTTGCATCTTCAACCCATGCTTCCTAACAGGAGCCCTCTCCAAACAGCATGTCGCTGAGCACCTTGTGCGAAGATCAAGCCTGGATCCAGCTGTGTCCATAGGTGACCCAGCCATAATCCTAACGGCTCAAGTCCCACACTGACACATTGAAGCCCCACATATCTATGAGCAAGCAAAGCTTGAGAAGCATTAATTCCTACTGTGTTGGGATCAGGAAACCGGAGTGGGCTGTGGGGAGTCACAGCTGCTCCCCATCTGGACCCACTTTCAGGATCAAAGTTGACCCACCTCCTCTGCAGCGAGGGCCAAGGTCTATTGACAGGGTCTGTGTTTTCAGACAGATAGAATACAAGATGATTTCAGTATCCTAGGTTCCTTGTGTGGTATGGGCAAGGCTGAGTCCCACCATTATGTGGAATTTTTAGCTATTATCTATGTGTGAAAGTCAAGTTCAAAGAGCCACCAAATGAAAGACTCCAGGAAGCACCCTCCTAAGGGCTGGTATCTTTGTTTATTTGTTTTGATAGCATGACCCCCAACTGCTCAGACAGACACAGCTGGCACTTAGTGCATGAGAAGATGCACAACTTAGCTCAGCTGGACGAGAGCTGTGCCACCGACTCATCGTGTCCAACAGGCTCCAGTAAAAGCAGAGTCCATGCCTCCTTCCTCTGGCCTCTAGACCACTGCTGGGCAAGAAACCTCCTTAATAAATTCAAAAGTTTGAATATGGGACTAAAGAGATGGCTCATTGTTAACTGCAGAAGACTGGAGTTTAGTTCCCATCACCCACAGAAGATGGTTTGCAACCACCTGTAACTCCAGCTCCACAGAATCTGACATCCTTTTCTGGCCTCCACTGGTGTATGACTCATGTACACATGCCCCACCCCCACCCCTACCCACAAATGTGCATAATTAAAAATAAAGACATTTTTTAAAAAGATAAATACATTTCCAATCATAGTGCACCAGTTATTGTTTCATAAGAAGCCCCTGAAGCTCAGACCCTTAACTCAGCAAACATTTATTTATTTGCTTCTTTTCTATTTTTGTGGTGCTGCAGATTGAACCCAGGACCTCACACATCTAAACAAGCACTCTACCACCGAATTACATCTCTAGTCCATTTATTTATTTATCTCCATTAAAATTTTTAAATTATATTTTTGTTGTTGTTATTGTTTTGAGACAAGAACTCACTGTGTAGCCTTGGTAGTCTAAGTTTCGATTTGTAGATCATATTAGTCTTGAAATCATAGAGATCTACCTGCCTCTGTTTCAAAGGTGTGCATCACCATTCCTGGCCAACATTTTATTTATATATTTGAGTGTGTGTGTGTGTGTGTGTGTGTGTGTGTGTGTGTGTGTGTGTGTGTTTGTGCAGGCATATGTGTACCACAGTGTGTGTGTTTGTGCAGGCACATGTGTGCACAGTGTGTGCGTGTGCACTCAGATCAGAGGACACCTTGTGGGAGTTAGTTCTCTCTTTTCAGTTTTTGGGTCCTGCAGGTCAAATTCAGTTTGTTTCCATGTCTCTCTGGACCTTATTTTCTATTTTTGAGACAGAGTTTCCCAAAGATGCTGAAGCTGGCCTTGTCCTTGGGATCTGGCTGCCTCAGCCTCTCAGGTGCTGGCATTGAGGGTGTGTATACCCTACCTGGGTTATATTTATCATTATTATTTGGTGTCCTATGAGACTGTGAGTAGATGGGATGTAAATGTGTGTAGATGTGAGGATAGGCACCATGGATACTTTGAAGAGTTCAGCTGTCTGCTCCATCTCACAGTTTGGAAATTGCACATGTTCCAAGGCCTGCTGCCTTCCAAGAAGAAATCTTAAAAATAGAGCAACACATGTGCATGTGTGGGGAGTAGCCTCCCCCTCTCCCTGTGGTCTGGCTATGCTCACAGCATCTCTGGGGTTTCTGGCAGATGTCCAAGGTCCAGGTCCATTAAGCTATAGAATGGTTACCCTTGTCTTTCATATTCCCAGATCACCCTTCAGCCTCGGCCAGCTCTCTGGAGTCACAAGCTGTATTCTGGGAGAAGAAACAGGAGAGGAAGTGGGGTGGCTGCTAAGAGTGCACTGTGTGACTACAAGAGACATGCTACCACAGGGCCACCAGCTACAGAGGGCTATTGGTAGGGCATGGGGTGTCATGCGATTAGGATACACAAGGTCTGGAGTCCTAGCTGTACCTTGCCCTGGTGATTAGCTCTGACAAGGGAAATAAATTTATTTTTTCGGAACTGAACTAAGCCTGTTTTCCCCATGTATACAGTGCAGATGGTGTGGTCTCTGTGAAGGCTACTGAGGGTGTCTTACAATGAGTGCCCCTCTTCAAATAACACAGAATGTCACTCTGAGAAAACAGCAGCATTCACAAAACACTGGCACCATCTGAATGCAGGCCAGCAGGAGAAGCCAGGCAGGGAGGTGCCACGCCCCTTTCCTCTTCCTCAGGTAACTCTTTCCCAGGATGTGCACTTGCCTAACAGTCACCCTCCCTTGTGTCTGAAGTCCTCTCGGAATGGGCTATCACGCCGTTGGGGGTGGGGCGGGGTGTGTCAGCATGACTGCCTCATCTCGATTTCAAAGCTGTGGTTCAGAGGCCTTTCAGGACCAAGCAGTCAGGGATGGCTGGGGGTGGGGGGTAGCTATTGGTACTCCCTATCCTGCAGACCCAATAGCTTACCCCCCCACCCCGCCACCCCCCATCTCTCCTTCCACTGCTCTCCCTGCTGGCCACCCTATCCCTGGTCTTCCCACTAGGACAGTCCTCAGCTCTCCTACCACCCAAGTCACCCAGAGATCCTTCCTGTGACTAAAGCACCCAGAGCATTCTAGTCCAAACCTGAGGAGGTTCAGCCAGCACTCACTGCCAGAAACAGGCCCATTTAAATCCTGTGTCTCTGCCAGGCTCTGCTCTATGGTTGCCAACATCAACACATGTCTCCCAAGGTCTGCCTGGCATGTGCGGTGTGAACCTGCTCTTCCCCACCCCTGATCAGGGCTTGCCTCGAGGGAGCACCTAAGACTGATCGGTTTACTTTCTTCTGACTTCTCGTGCACCCAAAGATATCTCCGTCCCTTGAACTCAATGACCCTGTGACAGCTGTGTTTCTCTTGTTCAGTGTCCCGTCCCCCCAGCACCCCAGCCTTCCTGAGAACTGCCTGAATGCACAAGTGTGTATCCCATGCTAAGCCCCAGCCCAGGGTTTCTAGGGTCTTGGTCCATAGACATAGGCTTGCTGAGGTACCTGCTTAGAAAGCCAGATTTTTTGCTCCACCCCCCACATCCCACCCCCAGGGGGTGCTGAACACTGGCTTTGCCCAGAACAGAAACCAGAATGGAGAGGGAGAAGAGCCCCTGTGGCCATCTGCAGATCCTTAAGTTCTTGCTTTGTTTATTTTGATTTTAGACAAGGTCTTTCTCTGTGTCCCAGGCTACCATTGAAATCATCATGTAAGTTAGTTGTGGCTTGAACTCACTGCCTTAGCTTCCAAGCTTTAGAACTACAGGCGGGAGCCACCACATCCAGCTTCCTTAGTTTTTTCTACTGTGCCATGAAAACTGGTTCCCTTGACTGGAGTTGGGAACTCTCGCCAGCCTGATGCTGTCTTCTGGGTAAGTCTGCTCTGCTTGGTTAGGTGAAGTGTTTAGGATCTGACCTAGTGGCTTCAGTCTTGGCTACCTCCACTGAGGCTGTCGAGGTACCCAAGCCTCGGTTTCCTCATCTGTGAAGTGGTGGTGCCAACTACCTAGTGTTCATGGAACTGGCCCTATTCGTTTGGGACAGTGCATGTTGTCAGCAAAATCATGGGCTCCAGACATCCAGAAGATCTGTGAGGTGGCTGCTTCCTAACTGTCTAGCATAGGAATTTATCCTGGGCCATCAGAGGAACCTGTCAAATTGGGAAGGATCTCTAGTAGGGATGAGGGGGGCAGAACCAGGGAGAAAACAGCTGTGGAAGTCCCCCTCAACCACGATGGGAGCCCATAAGGCTTCCAGAAGGGACCAGACTCACTAACATCTTGGTTCTAGACCAGGGGGGCCTATTCTGGGTTATGATTGCAGAATTGCAAGGTGGCAGGTGCATCTGTGGGAGGTTTGTTTCAGAGAGTTGGGAAACAGACACTTGTAAAGCACAGGGTGTAGAACTCTCGCCCGGTAAGCACCCAGCACATGCTCCAGTCAGACTGAGGCTCCTAAAGAAGCTCTTGAAGAGCTGGGCAGTGGTGGTGCATGCCTTTAATTGCAGTACTCAGAAGGTAGAGCCAGGTGGATTTCTGTGATTCAAGGTCAGCCTGGTCTACAGAGCGAGATCCAAGACAGGCACCAAAACTACACAGAGAAACCCTGTCTTGAAAAACCAAAAGAAGAAGAAGGAGAAGGGGAAGAAGAAGAAGAAGAAGAAGAAGAAGAAGAAG